>NC_141350.1:49254545-50660795 GCF_057382095.1 Aulonocara sp. 'chitande type north' Nkhata Bay
GTTCTCGCCTCATGTGCACCACAAAGAGCTCCCTGGAACTGAAGAGGCTATTGCAGTCTTTACATGTGTATCCTGAACTGGGAGGGCTCTTCAAGTCTTCTGAACAGTTACTGTTATTTTTCTTTACTGACAAAGCTGAAGGTTTCTTTTCTCCCTTGTTTTGACCGTTGATATTTCTACCATCTTTGTTATTATTACGGGGGCTCTTGCTGTTGGTGCTGTTAGAATTAGTGGGCTTCGTGCTCAGTGGAAGGTTGATCCCCAGGTTTGGCGGGCCCTCCGTGGTCTTCAAGGTTCCATGTATGGCCTGAAAATGAGCCATGTGGGCAAAAAGTGTAAAAAATCTACAGTCTGACATTTCTAAAGTACAACTCATGAGATTAATTGGAAGTTACGGTAAAATGTTTACTTTCAAGTTAAAAATATTCATACAAAAATTAATCCTATTGCACAAAAATCAAACTATATATTTTTGCCTACCTTAATATGATCCAACATGAGCTGTTTTTGTGCATAGTGCAGGGAGCAATCGGGACATTTAAACACTGAAACTTTATGATTGATTATATGCTGGTCAAAGTGTGTGTAGAGGAGGGACTGAAGAGTAAACACAGTATCGCACATGGAACATTTATAGATCATCCTGAAAGACAGACAGAGAAGTATTTAGGGATGGGAGCTGTTCAAATGCTACTTTTGGGTTTACATCATGCTTATAATTAATGTTGGTGCCAGTTCACTACATATAGTATGAAATATTCAACTTGAGGGACATTAAGGCCAAATGGGTCAAGGACAGCTGCTGCTGAGCGTATATATCATCAGAACTGTTAATGATGGGTGATGTAAGTAAGTAAGTGAAAGGTTACTGTGTGGAAAAAACAAACCAAAGCTAAGCCACCAAATCTAAAACACACAAATCCTACTACTGATGAAACAGCAAAGATAATGAAAGGCATTGGACATGGGTATTGGGTTACATTGACGTGTGCTTGTGTCAAAGAAAGCTTACATACATTTATGTTGATGAGTAAACCATGAAAACAATTATCATATGGGTATATAACTGAGATTAATTTGAAAACCCAGCTCTGAAAATGTTAGGAATCTGTGTGAAATGGAAATACATGATAAATATTGGCTCATTTTGAATTTGATGGCAGCAACATTGGGGACAAAAGACTGGAAAAGCCTAACCCTTAAAACAAAAAGCTGGAGGAGTATCTTGTAACCAATTAGGTAACAAATTGGTAACATTATTTGGTATAAAGAAGTATCTTATAAAGGCAGAGTTTGTCAGAAGGTTCACCTATTTGCAAGAAATACAAATTGTGAAGCAGTTTTAGAATTAATTAATGTTTCTCAATGTAAAATTGTAAAGGCTTTTGAATATCTTAGTATTTACAGTACATAATATGATCAAATGTTCTGAGAATCTGGAGAAATATCTGTGCACAAAGTACAAGGCTGAACCTCAATACTGCATGTCTGCGATCTTCAGGTTGTCAGACTACACTGCTCATTTACAATGGACTTAAAACTCTTATTGGAAAACATGGATGCTGCAGAAGAGAGGATGTCATTTGATTGGCAGCGCATCTCTGATAGTATGCATTAGTGCCTATGGAATTAGCACTAATGCACAACAGTGTGACTTCATAGTAGAAGAGTCTGGATGCTGAATAGACCTGTCTGCAGTCCAGACCTTTAACAAGCTAAAAATATTTGCCACATCATGAAGTTAAAAATAAGACAAAGAAGACACAGAACTGTCTCCTCAGTTCCCAGATATTTTTAGACAGTTGTTAAAAGAAGTGGTAATTCTACAAAGTGTTAAACTTGGCTGTGTCCTGAGTTTTTTGGGATGTGTTGCTGCCATCAAATTCAAAATAAGATAATGTTTTTCTTAAAATTGTACATTTTGTCAGTTAAAATATTTGATACATTTTCTGTGATCTATTGTGAATAAAATATGGGCTTATGTGATTTGCAAATGATTGTATTTTTGCAAAAATATTTTCAGAATTAGGTTCTATTTTACATATTTTTGATGATAGATACAGCATGTGAAGACCTACTTGGGCTCGCCTGCCTTCAGTCCTGGATGCTGTGTATATGCATGTGAGTGTGTTCCCGGTGCAGACTTGAAGGCCATGGGACAGAGAGGACATTTAAAGAAGACCTCACAGTGAGCACTTTGTATGTGGGACTTTAGAGTTGCGACATCAGCAAAGATCACACTACAGTGGATACAGCTGGAGGGACAAAGAATGGAGAAAGGAAGAACAGGTAAGATATTGACTCAAATTACATTTTATGAATCAATTCAGCACATTCTCCTAACAGAAACTTTGCTGATATGAATTCAAAATGGTCATTGACTTTGTGCCATCAAAAGTCCAGCACCTTAGTCTGCAAAAGACTCGTGTCAAACTTGGACCTGATTCTTGAGTTTATAGTAAAATATATGAATAAATATGCATAAATGTGTTTTAGGAGTTAAATATAAAGATTTATATTGAATATTAAAATACACGATAGTTAACTTAGGCCCCAGTCACAAAGGCCTAAAGACTGGCTGGCAACCCTTTAGCAACCATTAGTCATGAGGGAAAAAAAGCAGTTGCTGGCAGTTGATGTGAAATCAATAGCTGAAGCCCCATTTCTGCTGGACTAGAGACAGGTTGCCAGGACCACCAGGCAGCCATCAGTAAAAGTGTGTATTCTGTGAGCAACTGAGATGTGGGACAGTTGTAAAGTGAAATTGGAAGAATATATGCTGAGCTGAAAACCTTGTGATTTCAAACTTTAACCCAGGGTCCAGAGGTCAACATGAGGTTACCAACTATGCATGTGACTGAAGCTATAACTAGTATGTGGAAACAGCGGGAAATGACCAGCCTGACAAATCTCTCTATAATCACATTTTAAAGTACTAATTGAAGTAGAAATACAGATATCGTCACACAGAAATAGAAAATACATTTATATTTTGGGATTGTTAACCTCTGGTCTTGGGGATAAAAGTAAATTTTTTGTATATTGAGCTGATTTATGAATTTAAGTTAAAATTGAAATGTTCTGAAAGTGCATTTGCACATAGTGTCATGTCTATGAAGTTGATAGCACTCTTAATTGATAAGCAATTACAAGTCATATCAACTGTAAAAATATCATCAAGAGGCCAAGAATGTAATAAAATGTATTACATCGTTGCGGATTTTACCTTCATGGCCAACTGTTCTTTTAATAACAATTTGATTGACCAGGGTCATAATTGAACTGTAATTGCTCAAAGACAAACTTTTATTTTTAATGGCATGTAACTTGGGTGACTCCAACTGTGACAGTCTAATTTTTTCTCAGTAATTTTTGTTGTGAATAATATCACTTTTGGGGATATGGGATTGTCAAGCTGCAGATGTTTTAATAACTGTAATTAGAAATGACACTATAAGTGCCACTTTGAATGGAAAGCAAGAACAAGACACATTTTATTCTGTGTATGGCCACTTTCAGAAAATCATGGTGCAACGTGGCTTCATATTTTAATCAGATTTCACACTATGCACATAAACATCTGGGTCTCAATAGCACATGTTTTGAAAAAGAAAAAACTATGTCGCATAACAGAAGACAAAAAAACAAGTTTATAAAGTTCTAACGCACCAGTAGCCGACTCTCCGAGTGTAATGCAGACAGTTTTTGGTCACATGTGACTGGAAGTGGACAGAGCGACAACTGGCACCACACTCAGGGCAGATGTAAGGTGATTTGTGCTGGTGGATCCGCTGGTGTGACAAAAAGCTGCACTGATTTGGGAGAAGCATTTGGCAAATGGTGCATGTTTTCTATGGGATAAAGAAAAGACATTAAAAAATTGACTTTTTTCACCTACTATGTTTAGAAAACTGCTTCCAGAATACATCATGTTATTTAACTAAAATATTATTAATGCAAATTAATATATACTGCAGATTAAATTATTTTTATATTTCTTCCTTACATGTATCTTGGCATTTACAGTCAACTATACACTCTACCCTTTATATAGAATGCCTTGTGTTTTCATAGCATGGTATTTTCTGCGGCTTTTGTAGAGATTTTGTCAAATTGACCGGAGTTGGCAAAAATAGCTTCCCTCACATCCTGTGGTGATTTACGCATTACATACACACCTGACTTCTGGGCTCCGATGCTTGTTGATAGTGCATTGCTAGTGAGTTGTCATCCTGGAACATTTCGTTACACTCCAAGCATTTTAAGCTGTGCCTGCAGAGCTTTGATGCATCATCCTCCAACGGCATGGCTGCCACAACAGGTGCACTGCTTGGAGCTGAAATCACTGCAGGTTGGTTCCCAGCACCAGATACCTTGTCTTGCATTTGACCCGCAGGCGCATGTGCTTGAGTGGTAGTGGTGGTGCCATTAACGCTGTGTGGTCCTGCAGCTGATGTACCAATCATCTGATCTGCAGGGATGGGTTTTAGGATTAGGTGTGAACACTGCATAACCACCCCTTTGTCTTTGTGACCCCTAGCATGAGACAAGAGGCTGCATTTGTTATAGAACACTATACTTTTGGCACAGTGGTTGCAGGTGACCTCGATCCGCACACTGCGGCGCTCGTAGTGCTGTGTCAGGCTCTTCTCAAGAGCAAATGAATCTCCACACTCCAAGCACTTGTAGCCAAGTGAGGGTAGAGAGATACAGGCTGAGGTTGGTGGGGAGAGGTTTGGGATGTACACAGGGACAGGATTCATGCTACTCAGGACTTTATTGAAGGCATCCACCACAGAGCTTTGAGAACTAGTGAACACTTGAACTCTAGAGACTTTCTTTGACTGCTGACTGGTGAGAATTGTCTGCTGTTTTGCTTGCTGTGATTGCTGATGTTGGGGCTGTTTGTACAAGGTGTGTTGGAGATCACAGGCAGCAGAGGACACTGTATGAGGCAAAAGGCTGAGGTTACTAAGATGGACTGTCTTTGGCACAAGTTTGGCATTTGCCAGACTAGAGGCAGGTACCATGACAGTCTGTTGTTGGATGGCATTAGCAGCTTTCAAGATAGCACTGCTGGCACTTTGTACTGATGCAGCAGGGATGACTGTTGCTTTAACCGTTGTGTTGTTAGCCAGCTTAAGGTTGATAACTTGGGAACCAGCTGTCTTGACTGCTGAGACTGGCAGGAATGCTGTTGCAACAGGTTTAATTGTCATTTGCTTGGTTATTTCAATTGAAGGTCCCCCTGTGGTGGTTAATACTGTGGTTGAAAAAATTGCACTAGGATTAGTGGTTGTCATGACAGATGTGCTGTTCTCTCTTTTTTTCAGACCCTCAGGATCAAATTCTGGAAGGACTCGGGTGACTGTACGCTTGATCTGTCCAGTTGAGGTTTTGATTGTTTTGATCCTGACCTTTGGGATAACTGGGGTGGTGTCTGTGTTTGAGGCAGGGGAACCTTTGCTGCTGCGTTCACTAGTCACACTAGAGGGGCTGTCTGGTTGTCTTGTTAGCAGTCTCTTTGCAATCTCCATGGCTGATTCCTGATCCTGTGGCTTCTCAGGGACTCTTGAATTTTCTTTGACCTGTGCTGGTTCTTGTTGTGTTGTAGGAGAATCCAAAGTACCTAAGTCTTCAGCACCAGCTTTCTTGGCACTTAGAGCAGCTATGGCTGCTATACAAGATGAAAGTTTTGTTGAGGATTTGGATTTGACTTGTGAAAGGCTGGATGGATTACCAAGTCCCGATGACTGCCCACCTTCTTGGCACTCTTTGCTATGAGACTTGGGCATTGTTTCCTCAAGTTTCCCTTCAGGTAAAGTTGGCTGAGAGAGATTCTTGAACTTACAACTTCTAAAAGTACCACTGTTATTGTTGTTAAGATCAGGCTTTTGGTCTCCATTTGTTTTGGGCTTGGAAAGACTTTCCCTTTTAGCAGATTTGGAGTTCCGCTCCCCTTTCCTAGCTGTGTGACCTCCCTGCTTGTCTCCTGGGTCTTCTACCTCAATTTTCTCATCATCATCATCAAACTCTTCTGTGCTGGAAATTGGGCTAAACTGATTGAAGGTACATGATTCATTGTTCATTTTCTGGCCTTCCTCTCTGGGAATTTTACATCCATTCTTCGTGTATTGAGCCCCAGTTGGTATTGTGGACACCAAAATATTATGAAGTCCATTGTGAACAGAAGGGAGTCGGGAATGGGAGTGGAAATGCCTACCCCTCTCTGATTCAGTCCCACAATGGTCACTTGTGTCTAGGTTTCGTGTGTTCTTCACAATGACACTAACACCTACATCATGTGCTGCTGAGGGGTGTTGGGCCTCATTCTCACTGTTAGTCACACCACCACTGGTTTGCTTGAGCTGTCCATCATGGTCATCTTGGTGGCCAGATTCAATAGCGGCTTTAGGATCCACCATGTCAGGGATGTCAAAGGCCGCCAGCAGGTCATCAAAGTCAGGCGTCTTCATATCTCCCATATTCCTGCTCCTGTTCCAGTGAGGTGATCACCCTAGAAAGACAAAGTATCAAAACATTTTATTATGCTGGTCTTGGGAGCTACAACCCTTAACTCTATTGTAATTGTTCTGTTTACAAGAGTGTGCAAGTATATAAGAATTCTGATCAGGTCAGTCATACAATGATGGCATGAAGCTAGTCTTAAAAAATTGGATACGGAAGAAAATGTGTTCCATTTATATTTGTGTTTGCTTCATACATTAAATATAAATATGTAGAATTCAGTCCTATTTCTGTCATAACTTAGTAAGTTCACTAACTAGTTTTAGACAGGTACACCAGGTTGTAACACACCATCCACATAGTGTGTAGATGTGATGCTGTGATGACATTAAAAGCACTTTGTTATTAAATAAATTAATAAATAAAACAGTAATAATATTTTCGTCAAAGTGAAATAAACTTAAAGTATACCACAGTGCTGATTATGTCAATTTTAGCTCTCGTCAAGAATTTGCTGAATTATGGAATTATGCCTCAACTATATATATATATATATATATTAGGGGTGCAACGATACACAAAATTCACGGTTCGGTTCGGTTCGATACTTTGGTGTCACGGTTCGATATTTTTTCGATACAAAAAAATGTTCATGCCTTTTTAATTTGTCATTTATTAAAATTATAAATATATATTTTAACTCAAAAGTACAGTTTTTAAATTTAACCCTAACCCTTGTGCGCGTTTTTTATTTTGACAGCGAATGCGCACCTGCGGACCACTTATGTGCAGCCCTGGTTATTTAGCTCATCATATTGCAGCCACAGAAATTCTTTTGTCCATGAAACCATAAAGCTGCACTTTCTTTTTGCCTTATAGTCTGATTTGTCATAACTTCTCCGTTTTGTGGTAAGCTTTTCTTTGGCTGTCACTTCTTCACCCCGACCTGTCTTATTTGGCTCAGCAGAACTAAAATATATATACTGCTACTTTTACACGCGCACTCACATAAGCTCAGCGATTTTCTGCACGATCAACCTCTTACATGTTTAAGCTTGCTGCGGGAGATTTCACTTGTCATGTTTGCATAGTAAGCTAACGATTAATAAGACGATGTCAGAGGAATTGGTGCACAAATTATCATCACTCACAGATCAGTGCTGTCATTGCAAAGTGAAAGCAAAAAAACAAGCGCAAATTCAAACGCGATTTCAATATGTCACATATTGACAGTGGCTCACCGATGCCAATGACATAATTACCCAGCTACATTTCTGAAAGAATGCAAAAGCATTGACATATATTTTTCCTACAATAGCCCGACGGGCAGGGCAGAGAGATTTTTGTAGCCCGACTGGAAAGATCGCTAGCTCCGGGACGTCGGGCTAGCGATTTTGCAAGCCCTGTATCTGATTGAGGAATCACTCATCTTTGGAAAAGAGAGTTTATTACAGAGAAATGTCTCTTTCCAAAATAAAAGCTATACTATCCGCTTCTTCTGGGCTATATTCTCAGCAGCATAAGGAGAATCATGTGCTAACAGCTGTCTAAATGATTCGGCTAAAGTTAGTAGCATGCTTGTTGTTTTTGTCTTTGCACTAGGATGATGTCGGCGTAAATGTGCAGTCATATTCGTTGTGTTCCTACTAGTGCTTTCAGGTTAATCTCGTTGAAATGACCTTAACGCCACAACACGGCAAATCTCCATTAACGAGCTACCGCCGATCGCCCCGTGCATGGGGCTAGACAGCTAACACGTTAACGAGCTAACTGCGCTAACACACTAGTTCACACCAATGTAATTAAGCATTGCATGGCACATCCAACATACTGTTTTACTTTAGTCCATGACTCGCTTACCTTCAGGGTCATACGTCACATGAAAACCAAAATAATTCCAAACGCCAGATCTGAATGAGGGTGGGGAGGTCCATCTTGCAAGGAGAGCTTAACTTCTGTCTCGCTAGCTTGCCCTGTGCTCTTCCTCCTGACTATGCTGTCTGTGTTGAGCGCTCAGTGGATCTGCGCTCGACAGTGCAGCCTAGGCGGAGTAGTCGAACGCAGATTCACTGAGCGCTCAACACAGACAGCATCGTCAGAAGGAAAGTTGATAAAATAAATTACAAATGTTGTATTGTTCGATACATATGCGTACCGAACCGAAAGCACTGTATCGAACGGTTCAATATCGATACGAATATCGTTGCACCCCTAATATATATATATATATATATATATATATATATATATATATATATATATATATATATATATATGATTTTCCTTTTTCAGTTGTCACTGCTCAGCTAAATTTTGTCTTGAATAATATGAAATAAAATGTTCACAATAAATTGGCTTAGTTAAATAATTTGTTTAAATATAAACAGGAACACTATGTGTCTGTTTATCATAATCAAATACAAATCAGGAACATATTCTTGGCAGTCAGGTGAAATGTTTTGTGTTTTGAACATTTTTATTTTTTAGGAATCAGCCTTTATTTTTATTACAAAAACAATTTAAACTAGCTATGATTGGGCCTGTCTGAATGTAGCCTGTTATGAGTGTTGGGGACAAAAGGGACAGCTAAGCTGCTCTGCTTGTACGTGCAGCTGAATCAGTGCTGCTGTTTCATCCAAATCTACAGGAGCCAAAGTTCCACAGACAGACCCATATCCTTTAACCTGGACTTGGATTGCAAAATAAAGAATTCCCCATGTAATCCATATTGTTCGCTGGTGATGAAATGACAGAGAAAAGGAGAAATCTTATGGGGGGAGAGGGCAGGAAACATATGCAGTGAGGGAAAAAATGGCTGCTGAGCTGTGTGAAGCTGCAGCAGAGGGAGAAAGGCCTGGTGGAAAGAACAGCTATTCACAGCCATGACAGGCAGAACAGCTTGACGTAGAAACCAAGTGAAGGTTAAATGCAGGCAAATATGTCAAATACACAACATAGAACCCATCTTGACAACACCAGTTTAATAGACGTGCATTGTTAGCACTTGAAATCGACACAATGTGTAAAAGAGTACTAAAGTCTAATAAATAATAGAGGAAACATGCAAGTGAATCAGCAACTCCTCACCCTCTTGCCTCCGTCCCTCTCCAGCCACTAGCCAAACCTTATTTCCTTCCTTCTTTCCATCCTGAAACAAACAAAGTCACAATACTACTAACCCACAAAAGCCATCCACCACCCCACCCTGCCTGAAAAAAAAAAGAAAAAAGTCTTGTTTCTTCCCAGCCAGGCAAAGGCCCAGAATACAGGCTCAGGTTACATCCCGCGATCTGGTGAGTGATGGTGGTCTTGGTAAAAATCGTCCTTCTCTGCACCACTCGAGCACACAGACATGTAAACAGACAACAGATAAAGCATGCTCCTATGTGTATGCATGTGTGTGTATGTGTGAGGTAGGATCTAGGCTGCAGATTCTCAAGACTCCCAGCCAGCCACGTCCCACTGCACTCGTCCCTTCCCAAGTCTCACTGCTCCCCTCACACTGAGCTGTGCTTCGGCACGCTAGCGCTCGGACATCCAGCCAGCATTTAGCAGGAGAAGCGGGGTCTGTGCTTGTGCTATGGTTGAGCTGTGATGGTCTGCCATGAAGCAGCCTAGGCTATCTCTATCCCCATGGAGCACAGAGACAGCATTGTTCCTGTGAGCACTCTGACTGCCTCAAACCGGTTTCAGCTGGTTCCGGTCACCCAGCATAAAAGCCTTCTGCTGCAGACAGAAGCAGTGTGCTCACCTCCCAGGAAGCACTGCAACAATTCTCACTAAACCAGGTCCACATTGTCAAAGATTTTATAAAAGAACAAGGATTGAGCTATTACCATTTCACAGGTGGACACTAGTCTGGTTGCTTGCACAGCTTTGAAATCAAGCCAAAAAATACAAATAATGGAGAAGAATATGATGATTGGTTTGAACACAGATGTTGAAAAAAAAAAGTAATAGATGCCAACAAGACTTAAATGGTAAAATGACATCCAAATGAGTCTTTATGATAGCTGCTTACTAATGCACTGAGAAGAAGAAGGAAGTTTAAACAATAAGGATAGTAGCCAAATCTTATACTGCAACCTTGGCCTGTTCCTCAGACCCATCCCTCAGTACTTTACCCCCAATCATGATAGTAACCCCTCTGAAAACTGAAGACTTTGATGTGGCCCCTAACAGAATTATTCCTATCACTGTGATATAATGACAGGAAGTGTAAACAAAAGTAAACATGGGCAAACAGGCCGCACATGCACCTTCCTCCCAAAATTTAATCGCGTGCCATCCCCACCACCACATACACCCCCACAGAGACGCACAGGGACATAGACATGCACTGTCATGCATATATATATGTACATATGAAAAGGTAAACTTGGCATACCCTTCTCAGATTTTTTTTTCCCACTCTGAGAGATATTGAGTGGAAAAAAGTCTTCCTTTGGAGGCCTCAGCACCTGCCCTTACTCAGCCCCAACCACTTCAGCTTCCACCCTCCATCCTCAGCCCTCCCTTCCCCCTCCTCCCACTCTCCTTCCCTGGGTCAGTCCTAGCTTTCAGTCCCAGCCCAGGCCTCGTATTATCCTGAACCCCTCGCCACCACCACTACGGCCGTGCATGAAGGGACGGATGGAGTATTCAGCGGGCGAACCAGGCCTTTTGTCTCTGCCTGTGCAGGGAGTGGGGTGGGGGGAGGTGGTGAGAGGACTCTCCACTTTGGCTCTGAAACAGCAGCAGCTGGTGCAGAGAAAGAAGAGAGCGAGAGAGGGAGGCAAAAACACAGGGAGGTGGGGGAGGCGGAGAGGAAATGGAGGAAAAGGAAATGAGCGCGAGCGTATAATAAGTTTCTGATTTTGTGCACCGTGTTCATATATTTACGCTACAGAACACAAATATAAGTCAATAAATGATGTTAACACAGGATCACCGCTGATGTCCATGTTCTGATCCTGCACATTTTTTCCCCAGTGATACATAACACACAGAAACAAAATGTATAAATAGCCCAGGCCTCTGTTTAGGCCCAACTGTCGGTCTGTGTGCCGCTGCCACCGAGACTCTTGCCTGCGTTTTTGTTGTTAAACATTAAAGCACTGGCATTGATGGTCAAACAGCTGCCCAGCTTTTAACGGCACACAAAATATTCATGAGGTGTGACTGCAATGCAAAGGACGTCTGCAGACATGAGCTCAATCATCCTGATCTGATGATTCTTCTAGCCCACACAGCAAAGCACAGAAATAACATACCAATGACAAGCTAATCACAAGGTATAACATACAACATCGATGACAATACGTGTGATAAAATTGGTGCGCAAAATCAAATAGCTCATAACCTACCTGGCAGACTGCACGAAGAGGCTTTCAGCAGAATAAGACTGACTCTCTTTGGCCTGCTACCAGTCCTTGATACATCTGGCAGAGCCACCAAAGGCAGCCTCGAATGCTGCAGCTTAAACTAATTATCCTTCATTATGTAAGCACCATGCCAGATTTATTCGTCAGACAACACAAATGCATTTTTTACACTGAAAGGGGAGCTGGAGCTGAGAATGTATATTATAAAAAGGCCCTCATGGTTCCTCCTGTCTCTCTACACTGTGACAGATTCAGTGCAGGAGAGGAGGCTGAGGTTGCTCCCCACCCCCTAACACAGACAAAGTCACATGACGTCATGTTGTCTCCATTCATGCAGGGCATAAGAGGAGCTGCTAGAAGCAAGCCATCTCCTGCCCCACCAGATTTCCTGTTTGAGATATTATCACTTGAATGTGTTTTCCCAATGCTTTAAAGGGAGGCAGAAGAAACGCCAACAATGTATTCCTGTTTTGTTTGACACTTTTTCTTATTTCTATCATGTAATTATGGAGTTACATGATATAGAGTATATAGACTATTATAAGTGGCAGCTACAAAAACATCTGACTACAGTATCACTTTACAGTAGGTACAACTGGGTACTAAAAATGAATAAAGGACATCCTAGTAGATAATGAGTGCTTCAGTACTTCCCTATAAACTGTGCAGGATGCTGTGTTTTTCTTTCTATTCTTTTTTTTTTAACTGGAGAACCAACTGGAAGATATGTTCAGTATTTGTTCATGCATAGTTCTAGATGAACTCTTTTATCTGCTTAATTTTTTCTGGATCATTTAGTGAAACATGGTTGTTACTCAGTAGTGTCTCATTATTTAATGATTATGTCAGCAATACTGACTGTTTATGTGTGCTGAAGAAAACTGAAGCAGTATACCTAGTAGATAGTATACTTTATTGCTTATATTTACAGTTAGGTCCATAAGTTATTGAACACAAGTGTTGTGATTTTTAGCTCTGCACACCACCATGTGGATTTTAAATTAAACTATCAAGATCCCATGAAGCGCAGATGTTTAAATTCAAGGTGTGTTATACATAAGAAGCACTTGGTCAGGAGAAGACACGGAGTTTCATGTTCAGGAATAGCCTGATCCTTTATCATTTCATAACAAATTAACCCTATAATGTCATGTGAATGGGTGTGTGGCAAACAGAGGGTTGACCCAGATGCAGGACTTAGCAGACTGACGTAACTCAAAACCGCAGCTTTGTTTTAACACTGGTAAAACTGTGCAGGAAACAAAAACCAAAAACAATATCTGAGCTGAACAGGAACAAACTGACTTGAGGCTAAGCAGACGGCATAAAACTCATACAGCATGAGGGAGGACACGAGAAAGAATAGAGGGAGACACAGACGATGTATACACCTTTATTGTCATATAAAGATAAACGGTGTAGCCACATTTACCCATAATGACATTCTTTGGCTCGTGCTCCTCAGCTTCACATGAGCATATAGAAAGTGTGCAGTTATATTTAAGAAGAAAATAACAAGAAAGGAACAGTAATAATAATAATAATAATAATAATAATAATAACAATGATAAAGAAAAAATGAACAAACAAAATAATAAAGTATTAAATATTTAGAGAATTTAAGACAATTGTTGGTATTTACAGTTTGTGCAAAAACCTGTGCAATGAGCATTTAAGTGGCATTTGTTGAAGTGACAGTGTGCAGAGTAGTGAGTGTGTAATGGTGTGTGCAGAATGTCAGCAGTTCAAAAGCCTGGAGGCTTGTGGGTAGAAACTATCTCTGTGTCTGCTAGTGCGGGTCTGAATGCTGCTAAACTGCCTGCCGGACGGCAGGAGTGTGAAAAGTCTGTGGCTGCGGTGGCTGGGATCAGAGAGGATCCGCTGTGTTATACCAGACGAGACAAGGGAAGCAAAACTGAACCTCACCCACATGAGACAGGAGACTATCAAAATAAAACAGGAAATAACACACACTGAGTCCAGACCAAGACAACTTGACAAACAGACATGAAGCTATGACTGACAAAAGGATAAAACATAGATTATAACAGGAAAATTAAGGGACAAACTTCTTTGACTCATTTGATGACTTAGCGCAAGCCATCATGGCATTTGTATCAAAACAACCCACTGTAGGTTCCTTATGCAATAAAATGAAAGCAATATTGTGCTTTTGGCTTTCTGAAAAGATTTCAGAACTGTGACAAACACAAAGCAAACTGTTCATTTTAATGAACGCTGCCAAAAAGACCACCCTTTAAAAGTCAGTGTTCGTGACACCACTATCACACTGCTTAATGCGTCATATGACATGATGCTCACAGCTCAAAACTCATATTAAAATAATTATATACTAAGCTGAAAAAATACTATATAACAGTAATAACAAAAAATAGATTGTAGACTTATCAAACAAGTAAAATCAATAGTTTCATGCCTTTTGACATCACATATTATACTTATATTGCAACTCTTAGTTCAATCACAAATTTAGTCTTCTGTAAATTCACCCCACACTGCCATCTGCTGTTTAAAATCCCAACAAAGGGAGCGCAATATAGAGCTTTACAGTTGAATGTGTTAAGATTTTTTTTTTTTTATGATAAACATGGTAGGGTATGGCAACCTGTGGTGAAGAATTGCCTTTTATGCTTGAAAATTACTAGTAAAACTTTCAAAGTTCACTTTATTCTGTCACAACCTATAATTATTACTTTCCAAATACAAAATGCTGATTGATGTGGACAATTATTCTGTCAGAGAAGTCATTTAAGTTGGTTTAATTATGAGGCTGAAAATTAAAAAAAAGAAAGAAAAAAAAAGGTGACCTCTAGTATAAGTGATCAAATCCAGGCAATCAGACATGAGTAGGTGTTAGTGAATCGTTGAATGAGTTAATGAAAACCTCCTTCACTTCTCAGTGTGGGGTAATCCAAAGTTCATACTTTCACTAGGTGGTAATGTAATTTCATTATGTTTTTTTCATCTTGTTCCTTTTTTTGTTGGTAAAATGTTCCAAGTGAGCAGTTACAGTAAAAAAGGTGAAAGTGATAAATTAAACTATGGCTTTATGAATGATTTTACAGAATAACCTCCAACTGAACCTTGTATTTCTTGCATCTTGCATATTCCTGGTCTTTTTTTTACATTTTTCTTTCTGTTACATGAGCTTGTTTTCTTCCATAAAAATAAACCAACAAATATTTGATAAGACGCTGCACTGCGCGTCCTATCTGTCGCTGCCCTTTAAACATAGGTGACTCATCCTGCTTTGTTAAGGTCATTCTTGAACGAGGATATGATATTAGAAGCCATACGCACTCGAATTTTCTGCTGGGTTGTGTGTGGACTTATCCAGGTGGAACCCTTAGTCTTTTCAACACAAAACTGTATTTCCCTGCATGGAGTCCTTATCTGTCCTCATCATTTCTGTACCTCCAGCAATCTGTATGTCAATAAAGTCATGAAAGGGATCAGTCAAGCACGAGAATTTCACACGGGTACATACGTGGGTGCCTCACTGTGTTTGAGGACTGCCTAATTCACACTGCTGACCTTTCCGTGCTCTGCAATAAAGTGTGCCAATAAATTAGTTGGACTCTTCATTAACAAGATGGCAGATGTAAGTAAGCACACAACAGGTGTCAAAATATTCATCACTCTTATTCATGGCATCTTGTAAGAGCCGTTGGTTTTATTTCATGTGTGTGCATAATTTTCTGTGATTTGAAAATAAAGCGATAGTTACAAATTGTTAACATGCAGAAAACGTGAAGACAATTCGGTGTTGTGCAAAAGGAAGAAGTAAAAGTTGAAGGATTTCCTCCTATGTTTTAGCACACAGTTACTAATCTTGTGTTAGAGTAGTGTGCGTTTTGTGCTGCTGTATTTGGCTCCAGTTGCTTGTGAAAATAATTCCTATATTTGCATTTCAGCACATTCCTTTGCTTTACTTTTGGATTGTATTTACATTTCAAGGAAATTCCCTTGAAAATATAATATTTTTTAACACGTTTTAAATTTACAATTTTTTAAAAAAAATTTAAAAGTGTGTGATGTGTCAAATAACTGTGATCTGAGTATTGACCAAACTAACCGATTACTACAAGCAAGCAACCCTAATCTGGTAAAAGCTGTAATTTAATATTGTAGGTCTAAATAAATGCAGTTTTGAAGCACTAGGGGAAAAAAATCTTCAAACAGTAACCAAATGAAAACACCCCTCCCTACACATAAGGAGTTTTCCTCGGTTACAGGTGGTAATAGGAGTCATGGATAGCCATTATTTATTTTTTGTGAGCTGTTTTTGTTTTTTGTTTTTTTTGCATCAGCATGTTTGTATTTTATGCCGCCACAACTTAGAAATTGCTCTATATACTATTTAGACTATTGAAGTAACTTTTTTCATTGGGAGTTTGTGATGCAGAACTCCCAGAGTAGGAGCCACTGGCATAATCTATTATGGGCCAATACTTACAGAGAAATCTTTCTAATGACCAGCAGGGGGCAGTTTCTCTTACTCTGAAAAAAAAAACAAGTCTCATTGTATAGACTGTGTACAACACATATAACTGTGTATAACAGTTCTCACATGTGATGTACTTTATTACCCGAGTAATAGCGCTCTCTGAGGTAAGAAATATTATTAACATAATATCCTGCTTTCTGGGGTTATTGTAAAAACTGTATACTTGAGGCATGAAGAACGCTGCCATATTGGAAAATACAGATTTATGGTGTCTTTTTATGTCATTCTTATACAGAGAGAAGGTTTCTGGGAATTTAAACAGTGCAGAGCCCATGGAGATGTGTTGTCCTCCAAGAAAACAATAGCGCATTCCAGCAGACAACTGCAACTTGTAGATCTGCATCTGCAAAGCTATGGGTAGCAATAAAGGCGGTATGCTGGAGCCTTAACACGCTTGGCTAAGTGAGGCTACAGTAACAATGAAGTTGCAATGTAAATGCCTTTGGTTGTTGTAACAAGGAGCAGGTCTGCAACCACTTGCAGTCACTTGCAAGTTACTTTGGTCACTTTAAAGATGACATAAGATGAAATCAGCCTGCTATAATTTTCTGACTTGAATAATGCCATGTTGGCAGTTACATGGTGTCTGTGATAATATGGCGAGTAACTGTGATAAATAAGGGAATATTGCAAATCTGTTGTTTTCTGTTGCAGAATTGTTGCCCTCCTACACAGAAATTCACATTAATTGCTGACATTCAGAGACCAGTGAGAAATGTGTAGATTTAAAACAGAAATGTAGAAATTGCTCCACAAATAGCAAAGTATTTACTGCAAGAATTCAGCTGCACTTTAACTGCAAAGCAACACAGGCACTGGACAACCTTTGAAGACAGGCTGCTACCCACCGGGCAACATGTTACGTCACCCTTTGATCAAAAGTTGCCTGCTGCAAGTACCTGCATTTGGCTTGCAAGACCAAATAAATAAATAAATAATAACAAATGCAATGCATTGGCCAACTGGGCAACCAATGATTTTTCACAGCCCATGTATTTTGACTGTACTGTGACATGTGACATGTTCACATGTGTATTTGAGGTCATATGCGTGTGAAAGTTACCAATCACAGAAAGGAAAGCACTTTTATGTTATGAGGATTGAACTTTGAGGGCGAACATACCTGCAGAAGTCTTCCAACACTTGCTAAGTGGAAAATGTCCCACTAACGTGGCAGAAACTTTTCAGAGTGTGTGATTTACCCCCGCCTGCTGTCACTTGGCAGTAGCATCAAAAACATGTGAATCAAACAGTAATATGTAATACTCTTATTCATATTTGTGCCGGTAGTGGAGCGTAACCAAGTGTTAAAACATTGAAAACTGTGCTTTGGAGCCAACTTTTGTGCATTTATTCTCTGATGTTTATGTTTATTTGGACTTCTTCGTCTTCGTGGTACACTCCATTGGTGTTTCATGTCCCCTTAAAGACAACATTTCAGCTAATCAGTTTTTCAGACGTGCACAAAGGACACCAGCGGGGAACATTGAATTCCCCTTAACAGTTTATAGGCAGACCTTTACATGTGAAATATTGCTTGCTTATGAATGTTTAATTTCGGTTTGACAGAATCTGAGCAAACAATTTCAGCCACGAAGCGTTGTTTTAAGCAGAAAAAGTGAGTTTAATTCAATTTTACACTGATTTCTAAGAACTGTCCATTATTATCATCACAGTCATGAAAAGTGTTTTGGGCAAAGGCCTAATGATTTTCATATTCAGGCTTTTTTTCTGCTACTATCTGCTTCTTTGGATCAAGATTTCAGCTTGCATACAATGCATTTCCAAATCTGCATATGAAGTACAAATAACTCCAACAGATCAGTCGTGATGTATCATTTAAATAAAACACATAAAATGTATGGATTTTCCCTAAAATGAGCCACTCAGTGGAAATGACTCATTTCTTTTACGTGAAAACCTCCCTATTTCATTTTGTTAGTATTATTTTTTTATATAGTGTAATGTACATGTAAATGACCCAAAGAGTTCTTCAGTCACAGCTTTTCCTCACATGCTTATTGAGACAGAGGCAATTACTGAGGTCTCGTCCATCCGCGTGAAATGACGTTGACATCTTCTGCAATCACCCAGCAATCTCTGGGCAAACAATAGCGATCGATAATTACAGAGTATAGATGATAATTTGTCATCATCACTTTCTCATTTTGGCACCAGCGTCGGGCTACTTAAGACACCCACTGACGTACGGCTGTGTCAGGAGGGGCATTTAACTTTGAACCGTTAGCCATTCTTATCAAAGGCGCCGGGAGTGGAACCTCAGCAGGTTTGCAACTGGACAGCTGTTTCCAAACTTATCGGCTCACGCGAATAAAAAACGAGTATGGTGGAGATCTTCTAAAGATAGATCAAGCCGATTAACTGTAACTTAAGGACTAACATACGTTGGGTGTTTTGTTTTTGTTTATATTTACGTTTATATTTTCCGACAACATGGGCGGAGAGTGCTTATGGTATTCATGGACTTGCAGACCCGTGTGGCCAGTTCTTATTATTCTGGCTACTGTACCGTGTATTTTGAACTGCTCAGAGAGCCCTGCAGCAGTTGTTGGGAAAATGTATCCACGAGGCAATCACTGGGCAGTAGGTAAGGAAACCGTCACACAATCTGCTAAAAAAGTATTTCGTGCAGGCAAGTTAATATTACTTTTTGTTCTATGTATTTGGCGATTATATCGCAAGGTTCGCAGGACTGTTCACTCTTCGAAACAAATACTCATATTGATAATAGCCTATTTATTACAATTGTAATAACCCCAGGTCACTTCAAATCATTCATTTGTTTTCTGTTGTTATAAATAAGTATGTTTTAGTCATTCTCTGCTGCTAAGTTATATATACTGCTGCTGCTATATATATATATATATATATATATATATATATATATATATATATATATATATATATATATATATATATATATATATATATATATATATATTATAAGTTACACCAGGAGGAATGAGCACTTTGCAGTGAGAAAAAAAATGCTTTGCACACATCTACACTTGATTGCAGTGTAATTTCAGAAGATGCTCTAGATTCTTCAGAATGCTACCTTTTATTTCCAACTTCCCAGGTCACTTGATGGGAAAGAAGAGCATAGAGGAGGAGCAGGAGGTAAACCCTGACAGGGACTACCTGACAGCCCTAAAACCAGCCCGGCTCACACAGCATCTAATGCAGGCTCTGATGCAACCAGAGAATCCAAATCAGATGATGCCTCAAACTGCAGACAGGCTGCTTCAGCGCCACTGGAGAGAAGAAGACAAAGAAAAATATCTGGCAGAGGTATGTGTGTGGAACAGATCCTCAATTATCAAGTGATCCAATGTTACGTCTAATCATGTGTACATTTCCAATGTAATTACTACTTTATAGATGTCAGACCTGCTTCTTCTGGCTTTGAAACTGCAAGACAGTGACTCCACCTGAATGCAAGATGAATTTCTGTTTTTTAAAAACAATCATCATTATCAACTTAAAGTACTCTATAATCACATATCCACACTGTGTATTTTATTCTGCTGTAACAGATTGTTTGTTTCATCACTAATCTTGGTTTCCTGTATGCATATCATGCAGCGTTTTGATTGCTGAACGATCTGACAAGGTTGTGTTACATAAGCTGAGAATCTGAAATAAAATGGGCATTGTGATAACTGCACTGTGGATGTCAAAGCATGCTTTGCATGTCAGAAGTGTCCTTTGCCGTTTTTTCTTTTTTTCTGAAATTGTTAGCGCTTTTGAGATTTACTTCACCAGTACAGTAACCAGTTTGTACCACTAGGTGTCGCACAGCGTCAATCTAAGAGTGCTTTCATTTCCAGCAAATAATCAGGTGGATTGTAAAATGTTGACATAATCACGACTGCAGACGAAAATGGATGATCACACTTTCTCATTAGAAGGAAAAAACGCACAAGCACAAAAACGCAGAGATACCAGCCGTGTGCGTGTGTTTGTGCGTGTGTTTGTGTGAGTGTGTCTGTGTGTGTGTGTGTGTGCGTGTGTTTGTGTGAGTGTGTTTTGCGTAGTTGGATTAATGATAATTATCATCCCTCTGGAGTTGCAGACAGAAGGAAGTGCTAATTGCAGCAATTTGGTTTACACACACACACACACACACACACACACACACACACACACACACACACACAGTTTTCTCTTAAAGCCAGAGGAAAGTTTTCACTCTGCTTCTTTTTCACTCATTTGTTAAGGATGATTGGCAAACAATAGAAGTACAAGCCACTTTCACCCCCATTATGGGTTTAATCCCAGGAGCGAATGGGATAAAGTTTACAGGAGTTAATGAGGAGGAAATAAGTGGGTTGAGGGACTCATTCTCCTAAACGGAGAGAGAAAGTGGGCGAGTTTAAGCCTGTTGCATGTAACAAACCTGCCATATGTTTTTTTTTTAATAATTCAGAAGCATGAATATACTTAGATTCACAGCAGGAATGTTTTTTATTTAAATAATGCAGCTCCCTGGGTCTACTGACCTTTCACCGCTGTACCGGGCTAATTTTTAACATTTTCCATATAACATGTGCAGATTTTTTTTATCTTTACACAAGTGTGATACTGAAGACACCTCTGCAGGTAATGAATGCATTTCCTGATGGAAACTTAATCTACCATCATTTCATTCTGTCAGACATCTCAAATTACGCATGAAAACGGGAGAAATCGTAAATTTGTTAATGTATTTGTACACAAACAATTTATTGCATAAGGAAAGTAATCCCATTTGATACATTTATTTTATGATTCAGACTCAGAAACAAGTAAAGATTTAAAATGCTCCTTTTATCCATTTACAAGAGGAAGCATAAACAGGCATTGGTGAGTTTTCAGTAGGCTCTGTACTTGTTCTATTGGCAGTAACACTGGATGAGATGCGGACTGGGCTGGCTGATACAATGAAACAATTTAGAGTGAAGACAAAGGAGAAGAGACGGCTTCATATTTACAGGAATTTCACATAAAGTGTCACAATTTTTCCACAAAGTTGTACGTGTGGATGTCTTGAATTCCAAAGGGCAGCTCGAGTTGTCAGTCTTTAAAAAAAAAATACAATCCCATCATGAAAATGAAGCCAGATTTCTCCAAAAAGATTCATCATGATGTGTTCAGGGGTCTTAAAGTCCACCCAGCATCACCATGTCTTCCCAATAGACTGAATGTGCTCCTTAGCCTTCATCCTCAGTGAAGCAATACTGGAGTTCCTCGGATCAGCTGAGCACTGGTATGCCGGGGGCGGCAGGCACATAGAGCTGATGTGAGGCAGGTGAGAGCTGTGTCCCAGGGCTGGGGAGTTGAGGAAGGATGAAGGCAAGGAAGAGGGCAGGGGCGGAGGAGGAGAAGGCGTGTAAGGGCCTGGGAGGCCTTGCGAGTTGCTGACGAAGCCCGAGAGCGACTGCAGCGAAGTGGAGGTGGTGATCGGGGTGGAGAGCCAGGGCTCCAGCTGCAGCCCAGAGCCCAGAGAGCTGGTGGGAGAACGACTGAAAGAGAGCAAAGACGAGGAAGGGGTATCCTGAAGCTTGATGGAGCTCACCTCCAGCTTCTCCTGTCGACGCCACTTGGCTCGCCGGTTTTGGAACCAAACCTGAAAATATAAAGATTTTTTTTTAATCATCTGTCTATCTTGATAAAACATTTCCCTAAAAGTTTGATTTATACCCGAAAAAGGAATGACGTCTATGAATCGACCCAGCAGCCAGTAGAAAAGCAGAAAAACACAACTTTTAGGCCCATAATCAGTCATAAATGTAAACTGTAACCTCTATAATTTAGAATGTGAAATAAAATACTGCAGGAAAGCATTTGAACATGAGTGCAGAAGAAAGGAATTAAATATAGTGTCAGTGGAAACTTTTTGATTCCAGCACTTGGCTTGAGCTGTGTCGCTGCACAAACAATAAAGTGAAACTGATTTAGAAATGGATTCAAATTCCATTTTTCAAATTTCTTTTAAATGTTTAAAAAATAAATAAAGACAAGTTCAACATTTATTTATTAATTATTTTGTTTAATTTTATAAATTTGATTCCTATTTCGCTTGGTTACAATTCAAACAAATAAATAAGCATTTCCTCTTAGATAAAAAAAAATCCACTGTGGTTACTTTTATTATACATTTATGATCGTTTTAATATTCCATCATATTTACCATATTTATGATCTTATATTGATCATAGGCATGAAAAAGTAATTTTTTGCAAATCAAACGAACACGTCGTTTCTCTACATTTCTAAAAGATAATATAAATATTCAGAAATATATAATAAATATATTAAATTTAATCTAAAAAGGTCTAAAAAAAATAATTTCTTTAGCCTTATAAGCATAGGAACCGTCATCATTATGGTTTGACTTACAGGCCTAACGGTCTTCAATATAATAAAAGGTACTTGCAATAAAATAAAACAAGTGGTTTTGCTTCGGGGACATACCTGCACCCGGACCTCGGGCAGGTTCACTTTCAAGGCCAGCTCCTCTCTGCTGTACACGTCCGGGTAGTGGGACTTGTCGAAAGCTCTCTCTAGTTCGTGGAGTTGGAAGGTGGTGAAGGTGGTCCGGTTCCGTCGGTGCTTCTTCTTGTGGCTTTCGTCGTCGGACAGTTTGCCGTCTCTGTCCGGTGAGTCCGGGCACACGGAGGCTTCGCCGGTGCTGCTGCCACAGCACACACCTGTGAGGAGTGGAGGCGGTGGAAGAAGTCAAACACCGGGACTGGAAGTTTTAGCCGAGTTAAAATTCGCTTTTCAAAATAAAATGGTAACTCCACTTTTTCCAGTCCAGTGTGGCTTTTATTAAAAAAATTATTTTACTTTTTTTTCTTAGATTTGTTTAAAATTTTTAATGTATTTATTTAAACATTCATTATTTCATTTGTATTTTTGTATCTCTCCTTTAAAAAAAGAAAATAACCTTTTAGACATTTGCACCAATATAAAATACATTTTGATTTCCTTCTGGGTAAAAACCGAATTCAAAGTGTTACTTTATCTGGAGTTTAAACAACTTTAATCCAAACTAAACCACAGGATGTCTGCATATTTTCAGCATACTGTTTTTGCACTCAGATTGACTGACGCGGGACTAAATGTGAAGAAAACCGAATTTACTTACTGTCACAACTTTCCGAGTAATGGTTTTTTTTCGTTTGGCTCACTATCCCATTCCCGTTGCGCTCAGCATCTTTGACCTGGACTCTTTCCATTACGTTATAGGAGGCTGACTTGTGGAATATGGTGTCTTCTTTAAATCCCAGTATAGCCTCTATGCTGTGGACTGTGGACGGGTTGCTCCCCGGGTTCTGGACGCAGCGTGCGGAGGGAGACATGCGCTCATCCATCATCATTACTTGGGTAGTTGATCCAAGAAGCCACATTGGTTGATAAGTCCAGAAAAAATATCCAAAAGTAAAATAATAATAATAATAATAACAAAACACTCTGACTTCTTCACAGATAATATTACCCCTTTTGATAAAGTTGTAGCTCAATGTCGGGCGACGTTGGAAAACTTGCGCACAACACCCAGGTATCTTGCTCGGTGGTTGTGGAGCATCTTCGGAGCCGGCTTTTAAAGTAGCTCTGAGACCCCCTGCTCATGCGGCACCCCCGCTGCACGTCATAGAGGGGACGTCCTGTTGGATTTGGCCCTGCTGGATTTAGGGGTGGCAGTGCGACGACCACTGCGGGCACCAGCCTCCACACCCTCCCTAACTCCTCCCCGTCACAAGTGCATGAGTCGGTGCTGGCTCTAAACCTACTTACATAAATCTTAAAACCATCTTTCCACTCCTCCAGATGTCATGTTCATGTCAGTCTGTGGGGAGGGGGAAAGAGAGGGAAGCTTAGGCCCACAGATTTAGGTACAACAAAATCATAATTACAAGATTTCTGGTGAGGACAAGGATTGCAAGATGGCAGCTTAATATTTAATCAAAGCGTCAAGATATTGTTGCCAAAAATGAAGAGACGTCCCCTTCAGTTTAAAGATTATTTGCTTTTTTGACCCAAAGAAAAGGTCATGCACCAACTGACACACGACTGAAAGCAACTTAAATTATTTAATACACTCATTAAAAACCAATAAAAGCGCTTAATGATTTGTCAACAAGGTTCATTTTAAAAACGGCTTCCTGCAAGTGTCGAGTCAAAGAGGTTAACAAAGCCCAAACAATAACATATTTGTGCTATAGCCACTTAACGGCAAACAAAGATTGACAGCAGTGTGGTAATCCTGCTTAAGGGGATTACATTATTTTACTCAAAAGAGTTAAAACCCCTAAAACTATTTAGCTTTTCCTAATTAAAGAAGGTGACCTTATCCTTTGTTTGCCACAGAGACGAGGGGGCACAAAAACAGAGAGAGATGCAAACGGGGGAAAAAGACAACTGCCAGCAAAACTTTTACAGAAGATGCTGTCAGTGTTTTGTTGCACACACGATGCTATCATATAAGACAGATTGCAACTTGCAGATAATGATCTTCGATTATGTTTTTGTCCAAAAGACTAAACCCTTAAGCCAAGAGACAGAAGTGCAGGGCTCACAAGTTTAAATGTCAGTTAACAGTGATAGCTGTTTGGAAAAGGGGTTTTTAGAGACATGTGCAGCCCACATATCGCTAAAAGTCGTCCTCTGTTTTTTGTTTCACGTCTGTGTGGTCTGTTGCTCATCAAAGAGGCCTAAATCTACTAAATGTCATCAAAAATCAAACCAAAACAAAACCCTGATCTTTTCAGATTATTCTAAATTAGAGATTGAAATTTGAACTTCTTGAGGGAGGGGGAGTGAGAGGAAGATTGATACCCCTCTCACATCTGTATTGTAAATATCCAGAAGCCAAATATTTAGCATGAAAACTGTAAACAGGAGAAAACAGCCCAGCTTCTGTACAAAACATTTACTTACATCTAATTAAAGCAAATCCAAAACCTGGTAATTTTGTGGTTTTATATTTGGTTATAAAACTGACAAAGGGGTCAGTAAAAACAGAGGTACTGGTAGACTGAGTAACATTAACGTCTCATATTGTTGACCCAACTTTGCCCGAACTGTTTGTTAGTGATATCAGTCTCCTCGCTCTCATCAGCTCTCAATAAGAAAGCAACATTTTTTTTCTTAACTTTGATGCTACTGTAATTCAGCTGGTTAAGGAAACAACCTATACAGGGAGTGCAGAATTATTAGGCAAGTTGTATTTTTGAGGAATAATTTTATTATTGAACAACAACCATGTTCTCAATGAACCCAAAAAACTCATTAATATCAAAGCTGAATGTTTTTGGAAGTAGTTTTTAGTTTGTTTTTAGTTTTAGCTATTTTAGGGGGATATCTGTGTGTGCAGGTGACTATTACTGTGCATAATTATTAGGCAACTTAACAAAAAACAAATATATACCCATTTCAATTATTTATTTTTACCAGTGAAACCAATATAACATCTCCACATTCACAAATATACATTTCTGACATTCAAAAACAAAACAAAAACAAATCAGCGACCAATATAGCCACCTTTCTTTGCAAGGACACTCAAAAGCCTGCCATCCATGGATTCTGTCAGTGTTGTGATCTGTTCACCATCAACATTGCGTGCAGCAGCAACCACAGCCTCCCAGACACTGTTCAGAGAGGTGTACTGTTTTCCCTCCTTGTAAATCTCACATTTGATGATGGACCACAGGTTCTCAATGGGGTTCAGATCAGGTGAACAAGGAGGCCATGTCATTAGTTTTTCTTCTTTTATACCCTTTCTTGCCAGCCACGCTGTGGAGTACTTGGACGCGTGTGATGGAGCATTGTCCTGCATGAAAATCATGTTTTTCTTGAAGGATGCAGACTTCTTCCTGTACCACTGCTTGAAGAAGGTGTCTTCCAGAAACTGGCAGTAGGACTGGGAGTTGAGCTTGACTCCATCCTCAACCCAAAAAGGCCCCACAAGCTCATCTTTGATGATACCAGCCCAAACCAGTACTCCACCTCCACCTTGCTGGCGTCTGAGTCAGACTGGAGCTCTCTGCCCTTTACCAATCCAGCCACGGGCCCATCCATCTGGCCCATCAAGACTCACTCTCATTTCATCAGTCCATAAAACCTTAGAAAAACCAGTCTTGAGATATTTCTTGGCCCAGTCTTGACGTTTCAGCTTGTGCGTCTTGTTCAGTGGTGGTCGTCTTTCAGCCTTTCTTACGTTGGCCATGTCTCTGAGTATTGCACACCTTGTGCTTTTGGGCACTCCAGTGATGTTGCAGCTCTGAAATATGGCCAAACTGGTGGCAAGTGGCATCTTGGCAGCTGCACGCTTGACTTTTCTCAGTTCATGGGCAGTTATTTTGCTCCTTGGTTTTTCCACACGCTTCTTGCGACCCTGTTGACTATTTTGAATGAAACGCTTGATTGTTCGATGATCACGCTTCAGAAGCTTTGCAATTTTGAGACTGCTGCATCCCTCTGCAAGATATCTCACTATTTTTGACTTTTCTGAGCCTGTCAAGTCCTTCTTTTGACCCATTTTGCCAAAGGAAAGGACGTTGCCTAATAATTATGCACACCTGATATAGGGTGTTGATGTCATTAGACCACACCCCTTCTCATTACAGAGATGCACATCACCTAATATGCTTAATTGGTAGTAGGCTTTCGAGCCTATACAGCTTGGAGTAAGACAACATGCATGAAGAGGATGATGTGGACAAAATACTCATTTGCCTAATAATTCTGCACTCCCTGTATACCAAAGGCTATTATCCTCACTACAGTACCTTGGGTTTGAGTGTCCCCTGCTTGTTTCCCTCTTCACTCTCCTCCTCTACCTTCTTGCTTACTTTACTCTATTAAAAACAAAAGCAAAAAGGCCCCAAAAAGCTAAAAATAAACATAACTGTTACATGATAAGGACAGAACCGTATGAAAAACACACATTGTTGATGTGTGTAAATGATGTGATACCCCATGTAGGATTGTACTTTAGCATTTCATTTATTAATCCATTTATGTACTGTGAAGAAATAAAACAATACTGAAAAACCAGATGGTGTATGATTTAGATTTTACTTTGTTGGAAATTAATTCCCAAGTTTAAGCATGGCTTGGGGATACAGTCAAATGGATAGGTACAAAGTACAATATTTAAATAGTTTAGTTGAAAAGCTTATGCTTCTTCCTGCTCCTTTTTGAACATGGACGTTATTTGGAGTTGCGGTTGCTTGTTTTCCTTTTGTTTGCTTTGTTCATTTGTCTCTTTTAATTCTATTTTTTTTTATACTTTTTCAACATGTTCAAAATAAAGATTCAATCAATCAATCAATCAATCAATCAATCATTATTCTAGATAGAAAAATACAACAGTGGGTAAGGGGAAAACCATAAGTTCTACAAGGTAATAATATCTTGAATAATGAATTAATAATAAACATTACCATTATTTTGTCTGTGTTTTTGGTGAATTTGAGTTTGACTTTTAGTGATGCTTTTCTGATTTTAACTTTACACTAAATGCACTTTATTAAATTAAAACTGTCCCAAGAGCTCCACTGCAGGTCCAGTGTAACAAGTGGTTTAACAATAGGTTTACTGTGATGACTTCCATCCATCTGATGTGTAGAAAAGTAAAGATTTACATTATGCTCATCCTGACCAATGCTGTGACCTTCTGGGGAATAATTAAAAGCCTTGACTTATTAATAAAGGGTTTCTGTTGCCACAGTGCATCAGTGAGCATAACTAAACTATTATGGCGCTGGTACACAGCAAAATCGCCAGTGTTAAATTGACACCGTGAGTGTTAAATTTAACACTAGAAAAGTGTCTATATGTGTCCACTCTTTTGAGTGTTAAATTAACACTTTTCAAAGTGTTATATTTTTAACAATGACCTAGTGTTATTCTAACACTGTACAGAGTTAAAGATTAACACTGACTAACACTGACCAGTGTCAACAATATTCTACACTGGTGTTAAGTGTTAAAAAGTAACACCAAATAGTGTTGGTAGTACTTTACACTAGCCCTGGTGTTTAAAAATTTAACACTGAATAGTGTTGATTGTCTAACACTAACACTAGTGTCAGGCAAATCATCAATACTAGCCAGATTACAATAAACTCCCATTAATCTCTGATATCTCTACTGCTACAATTAATTAAAATGTATTCACAGCTACAGACACTCTACCCATTAAAAGAAACAACAGGACAGTGTTCAAAATACTCTGTATTCAAACAGCAGATACACCACAAATAAACAGCGCATAAATATATACAAAACTAGAATATTGGACAATCTACATTTTGTCATTAGTGTCATTTGAAAATAGCCCATTGTAAGGTCTATAATACACCACATTATCTACACAGATCAGTGCAACAGCATCCAGTTTATCCTCAATAACAAATGCATTTAAGTGACCATTGATCATTTCTTCGGTCTCCATATTACTTAGAGCATGCACAAGCAGCTTTAAGGACATCAAAACACACACAGGAAAACATGCTCTACAGGTTCAACTATTTTCCATTTTTGCTCAAAATGTCTCATCCTTTTAGATTCTGTTAAGATATGAGAATGGGTTTTCAAGCTGATCAAAACATTCAACTTTTCCGAGGTTTCTCTTGATGACAAACATTCAACAACAGATTGTTTTGCATGTGCAATGACGCATGTCATTAACACTTTCCTCCAATGAACCAACTAAACACTGCACAGTACTTTCAGAACTCCTGAGGATTGTAGTTGAGAAATAACAGTCCTATACATGTCCTGTCACAAGATGAGCCACATTTACAGGCTGTGAAACAAAGGTTCTATCATAAGGTGCAGGCTCAAAATAAAAATTACTGATGACCTCTGAGTCAACAAAGTCTCCACGTGCTTTGAAGAGGTGTTGCTTGTAAAAGATAAATTAATATCTAGGCTGTCCAAAGCTCAAAAGTAAAAACGTTGCTGGAACTTGACATGTCTAAATAACACTGAGCAACTTGTGTGGTGTATCTTGCAAAAGTAACACAAGAACAGTCAAAGTACTGTATAGTCGATGTCTTTAGACTGTACTGTGAAGAATTCTTGCTCTGATTTCCCTGACCCGAGGACTCTCCTTCACGCTGCCAACATCAATGCCATACACGGTGGTCTGGATGAATGTGTAGAAGTTGTGCAATGCTTCGTCATAGGACACGGCAAATACAAAATGTGCCTTGAAAAGCTCGTCAAAAGCTGCAACTCCCGTCTGCGTCACACAGGGAATGACCTTTTGATCTAGGACAATGTAGAAAGTCTGGATGATGTTCTTTCTTTCTCCAACACACAGGAGGAATGGCTGAGTGGGGCCAGCCTTAAGAAAAGTCTCCATGCTACCTCCCACCTGAGGGAGTGAAAGAAACCAAATGATTCACATTAAACAAAATTGGTAATCGGATGTTGAGTGGCAGTGCTGCCTAAAATTAAGACAATATTAAATATATTAATTATATTATTATATAAATATTAAAATGTTTTACTTCGGGCCCACAGTTATTTTTGTTCCAATGTGTAATTTTAGGTTTAATGGTAACAATAATGTGCCGGCGTTGCAACACCAAGCCTATCTGGCATAGATATATCTGCTGCACAGTGGAACTCCTTGCCCTCTTAAAACATCTGATAATCTTTTCTCATCAAAAGAGAAAGCTACTTTAACACATTTCTAAAAAATCATACCTTCATGAATTTCATTAGGTGGTGAGCAGCATCTAATGTGCTAATCTTTGAAGACTTCCTTCCCTTAGATGTTGGAGGTAACAAGTGAAGCAGCAAAAGAATGGCAGCCAACTCGCAGTCCCAAACTACAGAATAGGAATTAGGATAATCGCAATTACTGTCATTTTAAGGTCCACAGCAGTCATTTTGTCAGTGTTATTCAGTTTTGGATAACTGATAATTTTTCAAATAAAGCAGTTTTCCAATGTCTTCAGTATGGTATGAAAATTCATTTCAAGACACTTAAAATCTTCTGGCCACCAAGTGACGTAAATATTGAGTCATAACAATACTAACATTAAGTAACTTTTTTTTGTCAAACTTTAAATGCCATTAAAGTTTGTTTGTAAATTCCTTTTCATACCATACTGAAATGAACAGAAACTCAACGTAATTTATAAAATCGACAGCTGTATTCCAATTTGTTGTAAAGGTGCCAAAACATGTTTTGATTTAATAGTATGGTCCACCTAATATATTGTGCTGTGGGAATTGTGAAAATGCTGTAAAGACATGTGAAGTCTACCATCTCCAACTTACCACCCTCATCAGAGTCCCCCTGTGCAGAGACAAGCAGGTCATCCAATTCTGTACTCTGAGACAGATTTTTGCAATCTTTGATGATTCTTGGCTTGAAGAATGTTGGCCACTTTGCAAGGAATTTACCAGACACTTCCTCCCCAAACAGCATTGTGAAGTCTTGGTCAATCTGAAACACAAAATGTGACAATAGAAAGAACGCATTAACGAGCAAACAAACAAAGGAACCACACAGCTGTCAGTCAATCAGTTTATGCCTTACCAAGCCAGGTGTATCCAGAAATCTTGGGAAAAGGTCCAGGACAGAAGAAGCTGTGGCTGGATCTTGAATCACTTTTTGCCTATGTTGAAATGTCACTTTTCTCTTTGACAACTTTCATATCAGTCGAGTGCCTCATCACTGACATAGCTTCCTTGCATTCATCACCCGACAACTGTATCGCATTTGTTGCGAAGTTGCGAAGAGTCTTGGGGCTGTCTTGAAAAGCTGACTTTGATTTCTTCATCTCTTCAGTAGAGTTGCGCTGCACAGTTTTCAATCTCCATGCCAGGTAACCAGAACCACTCTGGTGATCATAGAAATGTTCCTGCCGAATTAAGAGCAAGAGAGATATTTATTCAATATTGATTACCTGCTACTCTGTTTGTAGCAAGTGAAGAAAACTCCTGACTGGTGGGATTGTTCAGTGCTACATGTCAAAAAGCCAGATATGGCATCATGCATTAGAGGTCTATTTAAATCAATTGTTACACAATGACATTTTTTTACATTTATTTATTTTGGGTCCATTAGGGAATAACTTGATAAACTGCCTGAATGACAGACTGACCTGAATTAGTCTTATCATATGATTTCTTTAACCACTCCATCAGAAAAGCCAACAACAAAATACTTTCACAGACCACTGACTGTCATATCTGCAGGTGTAGGCATTTATCACGTAAACCACAATCAAAAAAGTCTTAATTGCATAAAAACTGGGTCACAGACCCAGGACTATGACACTGACAGCATGTATGCATCATAACATACATAACCATTCTTTGAATCTGGGTCCTTCAAGTTTGGGAACAAGGTTGTAATCCCAAGTGCATACATAATGCGGACACTTACTGGTGGGATCCTCCTAAAAGGCAGATACAGAGAACACGAAAACTATCAATTATTTACCCCAACACAGATTCAAGTTCAATTATAAAATGTCAGCAACAAGAACAACATGTATCCAGGTGTATGATTTGAACTACCCAAACTACCTATCATCTGTAAATCATGACTGACCACATCACACACGTGACAGGTCTTTAAGAATAATGAAAATGAAGACTTGGATTATGCTCCACATGGACTATGACAATTTGATGCAGACATTTTCCTAATGTTTTGCTGTTGTCAACCATCCCTGTTAAGAAGCACTATATTCAGAAACTACAATAATGACAATGGAAAATAACATCACTCCATAACAAATTGTGACTTTCTTTTGAAACATTATCAATATGGGGTTAGCAACTAATGAAAACTATGATTGATTTGATTTAACTTAACAATGACTTCATGACATATAGAAGAATCTATTTAAGTGGTGCAATAATGGTAAACAACTAAAATTGCAGACAAAAAAAAAAAAAAACAAAACAAAGATTTTTCTTAATGTTTACATCACTTACCCATGACTCTCTACCATGTCTGCCACAAGGATGTTCACCATCCTTCTTCTTGTAGTATCAGAGAGGCAGTTTGTTTTCTCATATTCCTTAAATACTTGATCACCATCTGGCTTTGAATACAAGGCTGCTCTGATGATCTGAAATAACAATTGCAAGAAATTCATAGAAAGCACCTACCAGGTGGGTATAAAAATTATCAGCATCAACTGCTATAGCCTTTGCATTAATCACTACATCTTATTTAATCATGAGAGGGACCATTGTTTTGTTTTTATAATTTTTTTAATAATATTTTTAAAGATATTGAGTATTGGTACAAATGAACAGGTAATTGGCAATCTTAAGTTACAACATATCATATCCTGAAGATTACTTACATTTCTTGCAGTGTTGCTGTCAGGAGGTCCTTCAATTAACTGTCTTTTCCGAGCTTTGGTAGATTCGAGTATTATTGTTGTGTCTGAACCTGATGATGATCCTCCTGATGCAGGTGACGGTGACAACTCTAATGAAGATGTGTGATCTGAAGAAGACCCTGCAACACTGTTGTCTAACAATACAGACAGCCTCATAGATTTAAACATGATTACACCAACTATAAATTAGTAAATTTAACAACGCATTTTTAAATGAAACATACGGCTTAAACTTCTTACCACTGCATTCTTCAGTGAAGACACTGAAAGACACCTGAGATGACTTCAAAAGTTCATCAAATATGTCCGAATCCACTTCCACTCCCGCAGAATCCATCAGGACCAAATTGGTAGAACCTGGCAAACTGAATTTCACCAGCACTAAAAAAGAAACAATCAATAAAGTTCTATATGAATTTATAATTCATAAATCCGTGAATCACAGTTTTACTTTGACAATATTTATAAATTCTTTATTCATTCAATTACTAAAAGAATTATTCATTTAAATTAGCAATCAATGTAGTGAAGTAAACTTACAGTATTTGCCCTTGATCTGCAGTGAAGGCTTTGAGTAAAGTACAAGTAAATCAAAACAATACTTACATGAATAGTATATGAATAAATTTACTTAGTTACTTTTAATCACTACACTCAAATGACCTCCTTGCAAAAATTCGGAGTAATTGTAGGCATCGTCTGTCTTTGGTACCCTGACCCATTTGCTCATTCCCTTAAACTCGACAGGAACAAGCATATCGCCACCTTCCAAGAGTAGAACAAAACTGCATAACTGCACTGCAATACAGTAGTCTCTTGATAATCGCGGGGGTTAGTAGAAACCATATTTCTTTTTTATTATTTTTATATACTTTAAGCCATAAAAACTCTCCCTGCACTCTAACAAACCCTAATATAAAGAGGCAGAAAAATGCTTATTTTACCATGAAAAAAAACAATCTAAAAAAAGAAAAATGCCTTATTGTCACAGAAATGCATAACATATGAAATTACCATAATTAACAAGATGTAGGGGGCATACTCTAGTGTAAAAATCTTTCCATCTATACATACTCTCAGGGTAGCCTTAAGCATCCTAGTTCACCTAAGCCAGTGTCTCAAACTTCAATGAGCTATGGGCCACTGCCATCTCATTGGAGGGCCACTTTAGTGTTCAAGTAGTACAAAAAAAAAAATACAAAGAAACCACCCACAAATATTTCCCAAAATGCAGTTCCTCGTTAGTTTTTAAAATTTCAAATATTGTATAAGAAGGCAAAACCGCAAACTTGAACGCATTTTTCTCACTCCAAACTAACCGAAGCCTAGCTCCGCGGCTCTGAACCGTGGTTAAAAAAAAACAAAAAAAAAAACCTGGCTAATACGTCGGGTCCCGCGTCGGGCTCGTGGCCGCTAACTAGCTTTACTGTCAGCGAACACAGTGTACACTCGAGTATAAACAGCTTACTTACAACTGGGCTCGTCAGCCAGTCTTTTTGGCTGCAGTGGTTATTATATCTACATGCTTTCATCTTCCGTTTCTCGCGGGTAGCAACTCATACTTTCTCCCTCCCTCGCACTCAAACCGGGAGGGAGGGAGGGGGGAGTCCCACACGGGGCCGCGGGTTTGAGACCCCTGAACTAAGGATTTAGCAAGTTTAATTTGAAAATAAATAAAAGGCGTTTAGTAAAAACTGTGACATATATTAACAAGTAATATTCGTTATAGTCTGCCAACAGCCAGATTATGCTAAATGAATGCTAGGAAAGTAACTGGTACTTTGCAGTTTTAGCTAGCAGTAGCCCAGCTTAACAAAAAACAGTTAAAATTCAAATATGACACTTAAAGATAATGTATTTTGATACAAATACTATTGTTTTTACTAGTTATCATGTTACTTGTTCTAACATCAATCTAAAACTTAATATTTGACCGAATAAAACTTACCGCAGCAGCAAGAAAAAATGGCGACCGAAGATTCTGAAATGCGAAGCTCCACAGGAAATGAAGGCGTGGTCTAATTTAACACCCACAGTGTTAAAATGCAGTAACGACTAAAATCCACACTTACACTTTTCAGGAATCAACTCCCGATGTGTTATTTTAACTCGATTAAGTGTTGAACTAACTCGGAACTCTGTTGAAATCTACTAACACTGAAAAATCAACACTGGCATTTTTGCTGTGTAGGTAACTCTAATTAAGCTGCGAGTATACAGGAGAATGTTTTAAGCAACTAACAGAACTTCTGCTCCTGTTAATATTTTGTTAAACCTGCACTGGCTGCACTCATTGGTGAGTCAGTTTCTCTGTTTAGCACCTTAAGGAGCTAACAATTTCAAGTATTAAGCCGTTATGATTACCGGTAGCTAACTAGTGTTATTGTTTGCATTTATCCATTATTATTTCAGTGCTTTAACTCTTACCTTTAGCAATGTATATCAATACTCATGGGTAATCATATAATTTTTCATTATAACTGGTTATTTTTTTAGCAACAGTAAATTTTTCAATATAAGAAAAAGTATACTTTAACAGTGCATTGCTTGCTTTAAGCTAACTATGTTAGCTTAAACTGTTTAGCCATTACTTTTGCTAGCTCTTTAAATAGTTAGAAATGAAAATATTTTCATTCTTAAATCTCCATTTGTTTCACACTTTACAAGCATGTCTGCAAGCATGTTTATGCTGCAAAGGTTTTGTTGGCTGAATGGAGGTGTTATGGAAATATTCCAAGCTAGTACTTCCTTGTTCTGTAAAAGGAGAATTGGATAGTTGGTTTTTCAAAACCTGAGTTTGTCCTCTCATCTGGAGAGAAAGAGAGGAGGACGGCACAGGCTGACAACCTTGGCTGTGCTGATCCTATTAGACGTAATCTCCAGACTTTACAAATCCACATCTTGGGTTCATGTGAAACTCCTAAGGTTGTGACTCCCTGTCCCCCCAGCCCCCATCCTTTTCTGCCTTATAGTTCCAAACTGTTTGGATAATGCCCAATTAAATTAAGACCTATTTATTTACTTACTGTATTAGTCCTGATTCAGTAGATGGGATTATAGTTACTTAATCTTAAATATTTGATGTCTGTACAACAGAATTTCTGCTTGGCTCACCAGTTTAAAAGCCACTAAATCTGATTGTAAAATCACATTACCATACACAGTACATTCATAACAAGGTGTTTCCATTTAAATTGCTGCACATAACTGACACATAAAAAAGTCAGATATTTGAGAAGATATTTCAAGCTTAACAATGCAAACCAAGACATTACTTGTATTCCACACATGTCTTTATTTGAAGTTTTCTCAGTGTAGCCACCATGTGTGTTTTAAGCGTTTATGAGCATTGCTTTTATTGTAATGATTTTGAAATTACAGTTTGTGCAAATCTGCAAACGTCTCCGCAAATGTGTCAGACACAACAGTTTTTATTACAACTATAATGTCAAAACTTGTAAAGATCACCTTTTGTAGTAACACCGACAGAAAAAAAGACTACATTTCATTAGTTCAACACCATATACAAAAGAAAAAAAATAATCTAGAATCACCATGAAACCAAAAGGAAAGTGGAAATACGCAGACAGGATTGGTTTAATAAGTCTTGGTTATTTTAATGAACCGCAAAACAATTTTAGAGATTGAACATTTAAATTTTTTGATAAACAGAGAAAAATATAATATATTATATGACAATTACAAATTTCGAAATATATCAGGGCCTGTAGCTTTATGAAGGAGTTATGAAAAGAAATCAACTGTGGCAGTGGATCAGGAAAATGTACTTTTCTAGATTTCTTGTCTAAACGGGGATGAGGGGGAGGGAGCGGATAGGGCACTCAGCACATGATTTCAAATAGTATTATTTGTTGAAAGTTGGAAACGATTACCCACCGAGTAATCAGCTGACATGGAAACCTTTAATGTATATTCTTAAATAGATGCAGACTGGTTGTGGTAAAGATATAACACCCTGGTGAAGATAATGCCTTTTCGTTCTTATAAGAAAAATGAATACTTTGCAGGCATTTTTACGTTTTGACTGTATCCCAGACGTGTTTTTTCCCCCAGGAAGTGGTGATATTCATTCCTCTCTTCTCTCTTCTTCTTCTTCCCGACTTTGTGAACACACACGCCCTCTCTGGCTGCTCACATGACGGAACACTTCTCTTCTGCTTTGGTCTTCAGCTCGGTGACCGTCGCCGAGGCCTTCTCCTTCAGCTGGTCCATGTCCATGTTCTGCAAGTTTTGAATTTGACCCAGGAGGGAGTCTTTGCCTTCCTCCTCTGTAGCGTCCTCATCCACCATCTTGAGCAGCTCCTCGGGCACGTCCACGTCATCCCCGGCCATCTCGATCATGTTCTCATCCTGCTCGCTCTGCACAGTGACAACATCAGAACAGAGAGCACGGTCAGAATCCAGGAACATCGGTGCGTTAAGGTGAAAGTTGATTTATAAAGCGAGCTGGATAATGATCACTGCATTTCTACATTTTATGTTGAATTCTTACAAAGAGAATTGAACAGGCTTTTTAAAGATCTACCTTTTACCCCTTTATTTTCAAATTAGGCACATTTTTCTGGGTTTGAAATCAAATTGTAAACAAGCAAAGTTAAAAACAAGGCAGAAGACAAACAGATAGACTCTGATATCTGTCTTAATCCACGTTCAAGTAACTGCACTCGAGGATATTCCGGCTGGCTGTGTTTTTATCAAGCAGGCATGAGTCTCATCTGATGTTATTATCCACACTGCCACACTTCATGTGTCACTGCATCAGAAAAGATGTTAAATTTAAAGCCTTTTTTTTCAACAAATAAAATCTAATCACTTAATATCTGGAATAGTCATGCAGTAGGCACTGTGCTGTGACTACGGGTACTTTAAAGTTCAATCTGAGGGATTATCGCAGACCTGCTTTATCCTTTCCTATTAGAATCTAAAGATATCCTCTATAGCCTTGCACGAGACCTCATTCCTATTTCTTACCACACCAATGTTTTTATTCATATTGTCTGCTTCACATAATTCAAAGAATGTTTTTGCTTTTTTCTTGTTGCTGAAAAATCTATTTCAAATGCTAATCTCCAGTAAAAACACTTTGACCTTTGTTCCCTTTAAGAGTGATGAGCGATGTAGCCATCATTCTCCAAGCATAATTACATTTGCACGTACTTCTTTCAGCCATTATCCTTATCATAATTATGTGGTTTCAATTTAGAAGAGAAACAGTGCTAAGAAATCCATTTGCCGTTTGAAACACAAACACAAACAATGACATGCCTGCTGCAAGAGATTGTTAGAAACACCTCCGGTAGCCAAGGTCATCACTTCATTTCTTCATTTAGATAAATAACAATCACGATGTTAGAAAACCTGTAACAGAAACTTATTTTGCCATTTCCACCAAAGAACACATAGTTAATCACATGTTTATCAAATTAAAGGTCCCTCTTTTGGTCTTTAGCTCTAAATGGTGTTAAAAAAATCTACCATACCTTTTTTTCTCCTTCCATTACAGTTTCTTTTTCTTTTCAGAGTCCTTGGAAATCCTGGAATAGCTCACTTTGAACACTCTAAAGTAGATGCTGCTGTTTCTTAAAGCCAGATCACTCTGAATAACTTTGGTGCTTCCTGATGAGCCTGGGACACCTGTTCAGTGGCAATTGGCTTTGTCCGACTCAAGGCGCAGTGCGCAACACATAGGCTAACATCTCCGGGACACTGGCTGAATCTTTTTCCACTAATCTACTGGCATGACTTCTACCTCCTGTTGTCCAGGCTGGAGTTGCCAAGCACTACTATTAGAGTAAGATAGCCTAAACTAACCATGAAGTAGCTATTTCTACCTACAGACAGGGCACTTAGCTCAGCCATCTAATTTTCTTTATAAAGCTTAATAAAGGGTTGTCAATTATTATTACCTGCCCTAATCTTTAAAAAAATCCCTCATACATACCTGTAATCTAATTAAAAAATTACATTTAAACAATTTAAAACACATTTATTGTAAGCAGATACAGTATAAGCATGTTTTAATGTTTTTTAAACCAAAACCACCAGGGTCTATTAGGTATATTAATATATTTATATTTGCAATTTTAATTGTACTTACCTCTGTTTATAGCTAGCTTCTATGAAAATATATTGAATGTTAATATGTTTATAAAATGCTTGCAAAAGTGAACTCTTGTATTGAAAGTGCATCTATTAACTCAAGTAAACCAATAGCTGTAATTTGCTATATTAGTAGACAATGGTGTAAATCACCAAAAAGCAATAAAAATCATTCAGATTTCATGGAACCTGACACAGCCTTAATTAATATAATGAATCTGTATCAAATTTGAGTAAGTCCCCAAAGTAAAAGTAAAAAAATGTGGGTATACTTACCTTTGGGAGTCTGTATTTATCTCTGAGGCACACCCTCAGTGTTGCCCTCTCTGCCTTCTTATGCAAGAAATCTGCATCTCTCTCCATCCTTCCGGGACAAAAAAATGTTATTAGTAAACTATCCTTCAGTGTTGGCCATTAGTCATAATTAAAAGTTTTCCCGAACCACGAATGTGCAAGAAATCTGGTTTACTTTTAGATTTTCTTTTAAATTCTGACATAACTACAGAAAAAAAATCTTTAAAGTATTTTATTCTGCTTTTTATTGTTTGGTGTTCATCAATGCTCAGTGCCTTTAACATCCTCCAGTTAATTTCAGTTTTATGTACTAACATGGTTCATTCCACCTACAGGCTCTCAGTATGTAGTTTAATATATAAAAAATAACATTTTACTTACTGCTAATTTACCTATTAGCTGTTTTTGGAACGCTCATGCTGTATGTAATAGCAGCTTTAATAAAGTTACGTTTAGTAGACATATGTGGTATAGCTGTTCTTTTTTAATATTTAACATGTAATTTTTTTTCTTATTTTGCAGCTTTTAAAAAATATGTAAAATGTGTAAAATTAATATTTCTTATAATAAAAATTATACAATATTTCTTAATGTATGCTGCCCAAGTTTAACACTTATAACTTTAAAAGATGAAGTACATGCTGAGACTGCTGCTCAGCAAGAACATTTGCATATTTAATATAAAAATTATTACACTGTAACATTATAAACAACATTTAAACTTTTTTCTGAATGATGATACTTTGATCTTTGAATCATGATTTTCAGATTATCAGTGATAAGTTAAAAAAAAGTTAAAAACGTGATGATCGTGATTGCCAGACTCTGCATATTCCTGCATTTTTGAGACAAAGCTTGTGTACTTTCCCTCAGCCAATTAAAGATGGGATTATTGGGCTAGACTGAGTCAAGCAGGTTTGAAATCCAGCCAAGACACCACAATATAAACTATAGTGAAAAAAACCAAGGTGGTTAAGGTTAAGATTTCCAACAAACTCCCATTTATTGAAATTTTATTCACAGCAGTACAAGTTACAGATGGCCTATTTTTGCTTTGAAGAGGTGCTTTTTATCTTTCGTTTTCTTTCTTTAACAAATTCTGTTTGTGTGTGAGTCATCATTTTGGAGAATTTGATCAATGGTAGGATTGTGCAGTTAATACAGATGTAGACATTTTCTGATGCCTTTCAAAATTAAACGGATTTAAGTACCCAAACATGGGAGTAGAGAGGCAGGATTAAACTTGTTATATAATACAGGCTGCATGGATCTGCTTCATGCTGCAGAATCTGTGCATTTAAAAAAAAAACTAATTGAATTTAATTATTTGTAAACTCACATTATGCCATTATTTCAATATTTAATGTAGCAAAATTATTAATGTTACTTTATTTTTAAAGACAAGTAAGAAAGTGAAAAGAAAAAAAGTGAGAAAATGCTCTTCACGCGGTAGGTTTTGCTTGATTATTTGTTTAAATTCAAAATTTGAATAAGTCACTCAAAATGTCAGCAATAACTGTTCTCGATGCAGAATCAGATGACAGATTATAGAAGATCACTGAGCTGGGTCCATTATGACATATAGCCCTGACGGATTATATTGTAGAACAATATGAATTAAAAAAAAAAAAAGATTAAATGTTACAGCATTTTTACTGTGGTGGTATGATTTCTGTGACCTTCAATGACAGATCCACTGCTCAGAAACACACCTTGCTTATTGTAAATTCAAAAGAAATAATATCCACATTGGCATTAAGATTTAGTGAGGCTAACGTGTGAAGATTAAAGTCATATATTAAGATTAAAAAGGGAAAACTGTGAAAGAAATGAATGAGATGAAACAGAACACAGCTCGTCAAGGTCAGATTGCACAGTCAGCAGCCATACTGTTTTTGGTGGGCCCGTGACAGCCGTTAAGAAAAAAACAGGGGGTACCCTCCATGTTGCTACTTACTTTTCCTCCACCAACTGTTTTTGGTACTCTTCATACTCCTCGCGTGTCATCCCTGCGGCTTTGGCAGGATCTGAGGGGGTGGCCTCCTCTTCTTTGTCACCTCCACCGCCAAGACCCATTCCTGACAGGGGGTTCCCAATCATGCTCTTGATCAAGAAAGCCATCTTCAGTTCTGGGACTCTTTACCCTTTACGGCTACGAGGAATTTTGAGCTGATGAATATGATCCTGCTCCCCTTCGCTTCAGCTTCCTATAGCTGTCAAATCCAGTGGTAGCTCTCTAGCTAACCTGCTGCTTGTCTATGGACCCAAGGACACACTGGCAACAAGCAACAGAAACATACACAACACACACACACACACACTCATGCACACACTTAAACGCACACACGTATTGCCTCGTCCATAATCTGGATTTAATCCTTCCTGCTTCACTATACTAAGAGGCAGATGGCCTGTTTTCTCTCTATTTTTAAATCATGCAGGACTTTCTGGATGTTTTTCGAATAACTCTGACACTGCGGGGATTCTTTGGCAACAGTTGGAGACGCGCTCGTGTCAAAAATCATTTTGGAGTGGGGCGTCTTCAGTTTATCACCACACATATGTGGCTTCCACCCACTGCTGCTTAATCATATTAGTAAAGTACGGGTTGGCCCGTGTGCAGCTCATACTGCCAAGAGCAGAGTAGCAGGGTGGAGAGAGAGGAGCAGGATTAGAGTCTTGTTTATCCCTGTGAAGCCATCCCTCAAGCAGTGCTATTGTTCCGTGGGAGGATGATTGACAGGAAGGGTGGGGACCTTTCATTTCATTTCACTATCACGCAATCAAAATTCAAGTTTGGCGAGGAACCTGTACACGAATGATTGCACGCTGAACATTTTAGGAAAGCTGCTCTGCTGATTTAATAACTCGGTGGTGCTCATACTACCAAAGAGAGTACAGTGCAGATTGTAAGAGTTTATTTTTTTGTTTTTAATTTCATTAATACAATCAAACAACATCATAGAGAACTCCTGCACAACATTTAAACCACCTGCCTGATTGTGGAGGCCTCATTCATGTTGGATTCAAAGCAGCTCTCAGCCATAGGAGGATGGATATGAGACCTGTCATGGTGGCCTGTGATGTCTGGCACCAGAGGATCCGTACAGTTCTTTGAGTTGTAGTTTTGAGCCTTGAGTACTCCTCCAGTCTGCGTATCGAGGTATCCTTGGGCAAGATGCTGCACCTGGAGATGAACCTGCATTCATCAGAGTCTGAATATGGAAAATAAAACCACTTGTGTGAATGCGTGTATGATTGGGTGAATGAGACTTGTTCTTTGAATGGAATGCTTTTCTACTCAGTTGCAGCAGAGAAGTGCTTTATAAGTACCAGTACCGGTGACGGGATGTACAATCCTGCTGATATATTTTTTCAAAATATATTGAACACCATAAAGGAAAGAAACAGTATGATAAACAAATAAAGAGAAATTATTGCTATTTAAAAAATAATGGGGTCATAATTACCCCACTTGTAATCACTTTACCTGCTCAGGAAGCAACCACCATCCCATGTTTATAAAGAGTGTGCTGGTAATGAGCTGGATGTTCCCCCTCATGGTGTCCATCATTTTTGAAAGTGCTTTTAATTTGTTGGACCAGAGAACAGTTTCCTTCTTCACCTTTATTTCATCCTGCATGACCTGCCCAGAGATGGGGGGGTTTCTGTAACTATTCACAGTTGTTTTCAGAAGTTGATGGCAAATATGAGGTTTTTTTCTTCTCGGTTTTTACATTTTTTTAAAACCCAGAGAGGTAAATCTGCTCTTTCTTGCCTCCGAAAGAATTGAATCTTTCACTTTTTATACCAAAATATAAAAATTAATACAATTTGTTTTGGTTTGTTTTTACACAATGTTTTGCTTGTTTTCCAGTTTTGCTCTAGTTAACAAAGTCATCTGGTCAGCTGCCATTCTAGTCTCTGTATTGAAACTAGTCAAATAAATATCCAATTTATGGATGGCCATGAAATTGATCCGAGGCCCACAACAACTACATTTTGTGTCAATACATTTTGCACAACTATATCTAGAGTTTACAAAGAATGGTCTGGAAAGGAGAAAATCTGATGAGTCTCAAGTTGTGCTGCAACATTTGGATGGTAGGGTCAGAATTTGGTGTGAACAACAAAAGCATGGATTTGTCACACCTGTTTCATTTTCTTAGTTGATAGGGGTTGCACCTGATGTGGTCTCTTGCTGCTATAGCGGATCTGCTTCAACGTGTTGTGCATTAAGAGATGCTCTTCTGCATACCTATGAAGGGTTCCGGCTGCTGGTGTCAAAGATGTTTTCTTCGCACACTTTGGGCCCCTTAGTCAATGTCATTTAAACACTATAATCTGAGTACTGTATTGTTGCAGACCATGTCCATCCTTTTATGACCACAGTGTACCTATCCCCTGATGAATACTTCCACGAGCACATGATACCATGTCACAAAGTACAGATCATCTTACATTAGTTTATTAAACATGAATGTGAGTTCACTCTACTAAAATGGCCTCTAGACCCCCGATCACAGTCCAATCGAGTCCAGTCGTGGATGTGCAGATGTCTGTTGAATGTTTTAAGCATCTTGTTAAATCTGACATTTAGAATTAAGGAAGTTCTGAAGGCAAATGAGGATTCAACCCAGTATTAGCATGGTTAACCTAATAAAGCGTCCAGGAAGTCTTTTGCAATAGGTGGGAAAATTGTGATAATGAGAAATTAACAGAAAACAAATTATTGAGCATAGATGCACCATGTATGAAGTGTGGAACAATAACCAGGCATGGTGCAGTTATTTGTTTACAGTCGTTTATGTAAATTGTTCAGGTAGAGGATATGTCAGATTCTGACTTGTTTGACTCAACTGAAACAGATAAACAGTCCCAGAAATCCAATGTCTGGGTTTACATTATCAATAGTTCTGCCGTATTTTATACAAAATTGCACATTTCAAAACACAGGTTCTGTTTCAGGGAATGGGACTGTGGCAGATTTCTCTCTTTTTAAAAAAAAAGAATCTAAGGATCTGACCAACCAGGAATACTGTAAGTAACATGTTGCATCATGTTGGAAATCCAGAAGTGTTACACTGATCAAATTACAAATCTGCAATGAATTTAAAAAACATCTACAGCAAAACCAATTTTTTAAGTAAAATAACTTACACTGAAAATAATCAAACCCCATCAAAAAAAAAAAAAAATGGAAATGGACATTCCCTCATGTATACACTTTGGCTTTATGAAAGTAGGTCATCAAAAGAACTTCTTAGCTGCTGCTTCTTGTTGACTTCTGCAAAAGAAATAAAGAAAAGGATGCAAAAAAATTAGAGGAGTGGTTAGATTTCCAGGCAGATGCAACCCAAATTACAACCTGATATCTTACTTGTACATGACGTAGCAGAAGAATAGGACTGACTGGACCACGACAAAGATTGCAAAATGAACAGTGGATAAGCAGGAAGGCATGGGAGGCAACTCGGGACACTTCAGGACCTTGTCAGCTGGATTCTAAACAACACAATGCAGATCAGCGAGTTCAGTCAACACTTTTTTTGTTGTAAAACAGATCAGAAGAGTTCAGACTCCGATCCATACCTGAGCATTACGCTGAACCAGGTGCTCCACGTCCCTTTTGACGGTGTGCAGATGTTCCTTGATGTCGCTGAAATGTTGCATGGTCTCGTATGTCCCCATAGCGGCTTGATTACCCTGATTCTGGACAGAGCCAATCTGTCTCAGCGACTCGTGAAAGGAGCTTCTGCAGAAGGACAGAGACATCATGCTTACTGACTGGACATTAACATTAAAGAAGCCTCAAAAGGACTGAAATAAATCACTGCTGATTGAATTCATGTGGGGAAACATGCTGAACAGTAAACATGCTGTGAGGTGCTGCTTATTTAAAGTCATATAAATTGTCTAAAAATTAATCTTTTAATCCCTATTCACTGGAGGCTACATATTCTCAAACTTTGAAAAAACAGAAAATTGCCATCTGATAAAAGAGGTCATGATTGCTAAATTAATCCCTTATAAAAACATGTTCTTACAACAGATTACAAGTACAGAGGGATAAGAAATGGCTCAGAAACAGGGGGACACCATGTGGATTATGCATCTATGAGAGGGACGGCTAACATGCTGAAGACAAAATTAAAAAATTGTCTGAAAATGTAACAAAGCATCTGATAGCTGGTCCCCATTAATGTGGATGTGCATGAAATTGAGAGCCTTTCTAACTGTAATTGATCACCCGTGGAAGCATTTTACCGTCTCAATCTTTAAATTGCTCATTTATATCTGGTAGAAACACTCTTCTATAACTCCTGTGCACCACTAACTGAACAGTCAGGGTCAAAAGAACATATGCTGACCAGTTCAGACTGGTTTATCCTGGTCACTTCATCATCTGTCTGGAAGATTTGTGTCAAGCTGCCATTCACCCTTGATTTATCAATGGAAATTAGTACAAATCATTTCTCACATTCACCCCGTCAGATAGCAGAATAAACCAGTCTGAGGTGCTAGTGCTGAGGCCCACCAAGGACTGAATGTGAAATCTGTAAATCTGCATCTTCACTTTCAGATTAATCACTAAAGGAAGACTACATTGAATGCAAAGCATTCCCAGAAGAGAAGAAAGACTTTAAGCCAGGATCACATTTCTCAACAAAATGTAATTTCTAAAAGTTGATTACTTACAGGGAGGAAGCAACTAGTTTCCCCTCTATCATCTTAAACACGTCTAAGGCGATTATGAAGGGGAAAAAAGACAAATGAGCAGAATTCCACTAGTGTAAGCAAGACAGCCCTGAGGGAGATTGTGACAAGAAATCAAAAGGATGGGACACTGTATTTTGCTTGTATATGACAGATGTATTTAAAGACTACTAAGCTGATAAGGGCAGAACGGTGCTAAGAAGGGGCCTTTTCTTGCTCGGCTTGGTCTGAAACAAGGACGACATACAAACAAAATCTAATTTGTTTCACGGACATGTTGGGGGGGGGGGGGGGGGGGGGGGGGAATCTCCCTTGAGGAAGTAAGTGAGCATTTATTAAACCCTACGTCTAATCTTCGTCTACTCCAAGTGACCCATTTATGAGCAAAGAGCCCTCTATGTAGTTTTGGAGCGAGACTAAGTCCTATCATAAACTCTGTGTTTAAGACGGGTCAGGATAAACTGAGCACTTAATCTATAAAGTAATACAGATCAGTTGCTCACATTAGCACATTAGCAGAAGCTGCTGAAGCCTTTTGCCAGCAAACTTATTTACTGTGCCAATCAGCTTACTCCTGTGTAGCACCCTTAATATTCAATTATTACATCTTCCCACTCACTGCAGGATTAAAAAAAAGAAGAAGCAAAAAACAAAAACTGAGAGTGCTTGGGTAGATTTAGCAAACGAGTAACCAAGAGTCGAGTGCCACGGGAATTATGGGTCAACAATATGATAAAGAAAATCATGTATGCAGTCATCTGAGAATGAATGTCCTGTTGGATTTAGGGCATATAAACAGCTTGCTTTTTTGTGATACATGAGAGATTAATGTTACATAAACTACAATCTTTAATATCTTGTCATTCTGATTAAATCTTTATGCAGATGGTGTGTTAAAATTAACACAAGACAAATATGTATTAATAAAAATAAATAAATCCAGTTTCTTTGTTCGTGCAGCTCGATTTTAAAAACGCCCAGATTGAATCAAACTTGTCAATCAAGTTTTCCTGAAAGGAAAATAAATATTTGTGCTAAATGGCTGACAAAAGAGTGAGTAAGACTACGTAGCTGTTTCATAAGTCAGTCATAACGACTCACTCATCAAGCAGCAGACATACACTCAACAAAAATATAAACGCAACACCTTTGTTACTGCTCCCATTCCCCATGGGATGGACGTAGAGACCTAAAATTCATTCCAGATACACAATATAACCATCCCTCCCAAACAGTGGTCACAAATCAGTCCAAATGTGTGGTAGTGGGCACATCTGCTATATTGAGATAATCCATCCCACCTCACAGGTGTGCCACATCAGGATGCTGATCTGACATCATGAGTAGTGCACAGGTGTACCTCAGACTGCCCACAACAAAAGGCCACCCTGGAATGTGCAGTTTTTTGCGCTATTGGGGGTCTGGGGACCCAGAACCAGTCAGTATCTGGTGTGACCACCATTTGCCTCATGCAGTGCAACACATCGTCGCATGGAGTCTATCAGATTGTCAATTGTGGCCTGTGGAATGTTGGTCCACTCCACTTCAATGGCTGTGCGAGGTTGTTGGATATTCGTGGGAACTGGTACACGCTGTCGTATACGCCGGTCAAGCACATCCCGAACATGCTCAATGGGTGACATGTCCGGTGAGTATGCTGGCCATGCAAGAACTGGGACATTCTCAGCTGCCATCTGCCCTGAACAATGTGAACCATGATTCATCCGTGAAGCGCACACCTCTCCAACGTGCCAGACGCCATCGAATGTGAGCATTTGCCCACACAAGTCTGTTACGGCGACGAGCTGGAGTCAGGTCAAGACCCCGATGAGGACGACGGGCATGCAGTTGAGCGTCCCTGAGACGGTTTCTGACAGTTTGTGCAGAAATTGTTTGGTTGTGCAAACCAATTGTTCCAGCAGCTGTCTGGGTGGCTGGTCTCAGACGATCTTGGAGGTGAACCTGCTGGATGTGGAGGTCCTGGGCTGGTGTGGTTACACGAGGTCTGCGGTTGTGAGGCCGGTTGGATGTGCTGCCATGTTCTCTGAAACGCCTGTGGAGACGGCTTATGGTTGAGAAATGAACATTCAATGCACGGGCGACAGATCTGGTTGACATTCCTGCTGTCAGCATGCCAATTGCACGCTCCCTCATTGCTTGTGGCATCTGTGGCATTTTGCTGTGAGACAAAACTGCACATTCCAGGGTGGCCTTTTGTTGTGGGCAGTCTGAGGTACACCTGTGCACTACTCATGATGTCAGATCAGCATCCTGATGTGGCACACCTGTGAGGTGGGATGGATTATCTCAATATAGCAGATGTGCCCACTACCACACATTTGGACTGATTTGTGACCACTGTTTGGGAGGGATGGTTATATTGTGTATCTGGAATGAATTTTAGGTCTCTACGTCCATCCCATGGGGAATGGGAGCAGTAACAAAGGTGTTGCGTTTATATTTTTGTTGAGTGTATTTAAAAATGCTGGCATGCCCACAATGACATAGTCCATAAAGAGCTTATGGTAAACAATACATAAGCAAAGATATGTTATTGACCTAATATAACATTGAACCTACACACCAAATCAGACTCACTTATTCTAAGTAGCAGAATCAATCATTCTCTGCGAAAAATGAAATCTGAGCACAGGTGACTATTTTTATGGTTTTAAAAGAAGCACATTAGAGCTGGATATCAGTGTGCACTTTGAGCTGTAATTGTGGTATGACAGAATTCCTAATCAGCCACCTTTTGGGTTTCTCTGCTTCCTGATCAGCTGTCAAAAAGTCTGTCCAAACGACTGCAACACTATCCCGCTCATGCGGTATTTCTCTATCATGCAACGGATTCATTGCAAATGAGTTTTTTTTATTAGGTAATTGGTATTAGGTATTTGGGCACTCTTGTCTCTGTGCCAAAACCCAGTTTACACTGGCGCAATGCATCAGTAAATCTGGGCCTAGAAATCGAGCGTTACCAACTGTGGAGGAAGCCGTTACAGCCGCTGGATTATCAGGACAGCAGACACCTGTGATGTCGCAGCCAGCCTCTCCTAAGATTAAATGTGATGTGATGGATTTAAGCGGCAGGATTTCCCTTGTTTTTCTGGAGTATCACAGATGTGTCTTTATGTTGTTTTTTTGAAAAAACAGCTATTTTTTAAGAATAACTGATTGTCAACAACAAACACTGTTGTTACTTACTTCAACTCGTTCAGGCTTTTGAGAACCTCCTGCTGCGTGGCTACGATGGAGCCCAGCTGCTGACCAGCAGAATCCAGCTAAGAGAGAAATGAAGCACAATGGTCTCAAAGTTCATACTGTTACAGCTGTCATATAAAGGGTTTCCTATGTTTTGATAAGTGCTCAGATGAAAAGTTTAATAAGGTAGGAGTTCATAGAAAGACAGTCCAAAGTCCCGACACACATTTTTAAAATGTAAAAAGAAACAAAAAAAAGAAGAAGAAAGAAACATGCTTCTCCATTCGTAACAAAATCTAAAAATCTATCTTGCAGCTTTACAGCGAACACCTTTAGCTTGCGTAAGTTTGCTTCTTGATGACATGCCCACCTGTCCTGACTCAGTGTTTGCCCCCTTTTTGGCGACCTCATCCGTGATGACGGAGACGTATCGACGCTGTTCGTCCAGGATCATAGCGAGCTGCCGGTTGAGCTGTTTGATTTCCAGATGGATCCGGTTCTGGCCTTCAAACACCTGACGAATCTCCCGGTCATTCACACTCTCATACAAATCATCGACTGAAAAAAGAGACTGCAGATTAAAACCTAATTATAGAAAAGAAATTTGTAAACTTTTCATGTAGATTTACAAAAGTAATATTTGGACATATTTGTCTTGAATGTATTCTGATTCATATTTTTCAAATAATTTAACTTTTTTTTTTAGGTAACACGTAACAGATTAATATAGAATATAAATAAAAACAAATGTGTATTTTTCATTCATTGTGTAATTTTACACAACTGTTTGGACCATCATGCTTCAGAAAACTAACTTGGTTCTCCTTGGACGTCCGGGTGCTCCTTCTGAAATTCCTCTTTCTTTTTATCGAGCTCTTGCTGGAAGTTCTGAAATTCCTCCTGGTACTTGTCCTTCTCTTCTTTAGGAATCTCAGATTCAACTGGGGGCTTCAATGGGAAAGACAAAAAACCCCTCTGTGAACTCAATAGAGGCTCTGCTTGGGTGTATAGTGCATATGCACGCACACATGCACGTCCACACACACAGACAGACACGCACACACACACAACTACAGAGTGAGTAAAAGACACAACGGATTGGAAACGTATTAGGAGTTCTAGACAAAAAAAAAAAAAAAAAAAATGTAGTTACCGGTTGCTGGCCAGGCTCTGTGAGTCTGAATAGCAAGAAGGATAAAACATCGTGGTCATCTGACGGACAAAAGAAAATTTCAATGAGAAAAATCACAAACATCAGAAATAAAATTATTGAATTACCACACTTTAAGACTATAATATAATATCTCAGAAACAACTGCAATAAGGTAATACTATCATGCTATATTAGTAATTAGCAATTACCAATAAGCAGTAAGTCAAATAGTGATACTAGGAACAAGGACTAAAGGTAGCACTAATAGGCAATAATGTTAAGATGGAAACAATTTAACTAGTCAAGACCAGACCAGCAAAACTAGTGACGTCATCATAAGACTGAGGTAATGTTTCAATAATGTTTTAACTACAGAAAATTACTAGACAGTACAAATGAAATTAAGTCTTTAATAGAAGGCAGACCTGAAATATTTCTAGTGCTACTACTGCCACTGCTCATTAATACAAACATCTAATTAGCCAGTTAAATCGCAGCAAGAATTTAGATGTGTAGACATGGTCAAGAGGGCCTGTTTAAGTTCAAACAGAGCATCAGAATGAGGAAAAAAATGTGATTTTTGGCATGGTTGTCGGTCCCACGCAGTCTAATCTGAGTATTTCAGAATCTGCTGATCTGCTGGAATTTTCCAAAAAAAACATCTCTATGTTTTAATGGTCCGAACAAGAGAGAACATCTAGTGAGTTCCAGTTCCAAAAACTGGTGAAATGCCTTGTTAATGTCTGAGGTGAATAGCCAGACTGCTTCAAGTTGATAGGAAGATGACAGTTAACCATTTTTACAACCAAGAAATGCAGAAAAGCATCTCAGAATGCACAAGACATCAAACCTTGAAGCAGATGGGCTACAGCAGCAGAAGACCACACTGCTAAGAAAAGGACTGTACTCAAATGACCTCCACAGTCACTGTTTGGGAAATAGTGGAACAAAAGATTCAAACCGTTTCTGTGCAGCCAACAAATCTGCAGCTGTGGTGTGAAGCTATCACCTCATATGGATGGTTTTGAAGGTAAAAGGAGGAGCTAAGTCAATAAGAGGAAAAATATGCGGCTGATAAAATGCCTGTGAGCGTGGCTCAGTTTAGAAAGTGAGCTAAGAGCGACTGCTGGGTCGAATATGAGTTATTACAGAGAAATCCGTTGCTTACGAAATTTTGATTTTGTAGACAGTAAAGACTTTTAACAGCAAATAGAATAATACCTGCTAAACCACCGGTAGCAGCTGAAATGCCAAAGAAACCGTCAGATGGAATGACCATGTTGTCCACCTTTGTGCAGAACTCGTAGTCCTCTTTGTCCGGAGTGAAACCGTTGTTGATCAAGACCTGAAGAGGAAAAACAGCAAAAACAAAAACACAGCTACATTTTTACTGTCTCAAAAGTGCCATTGTTTTTCTCTTACTTCACATTGTGAATATATACACACTTAATGCTAAAAGGTTCATGTTTTCTCCTACCGTCAGTGTCCTTTTGTAGTATGTTATTTTGGCTCTGACAGGGTAGGGTTTATTGCGGAAGTCTCGTAAACATGTACCGAGGGCCTGCGTGGAGCCATCGCTGCGTGAAAACAAACAAAAAACTATTACTTGCACCTCATAATTACGGTTAAACTTTGAGGAAAACACACTCACGTTTATTAGATAATAACATTCATGCCTGCGTATATACTTTATGGTACAGTAGGCACAGAATTTAAGATTTAAAAAAATGATTTAAAGCTTTCACTCGCCCAAGGGAGATTAGGAAGGAGAGAGGATTATTTACTTTCCAAGCAAATATAATCATATTTCCTAATCTTCTTTAAGTTGGTAAAATTCGAGTTGGTGATGACATCAGAGGAAAGCGCAAGAAATGTTTACTTACTTTTGATGATCATAAACAAGGTTGCCATTGTTTCCCACGATGAGAATAGCTGGGTTATTTTTCTGGAAAGATTCCCAGAAAACAAAGAAAAAAATTAATCCTTTTTGTCATCTAAAGCACAGAAATAGATTTGATGTTTAGGTAATCTTATTTAACTAAGTAAAATTTAAATTTCACATAAACAAAAAGCTCTGGGTTCTTAATTGCTAACATGATTCCTGACTGAGAAATCAAGCTGTTTGTTATAATATAGGCAGAAAGTCTCTCAACCGACTGCTCCCACCACACAATAACAGAAACAAATGTGAATAAAGCTATAGTGCTTTACACTTTACGCTTATTACTCATTAAGGTTTTACCATTATTAAAAACTATAGCTGACACCAACCTTTCCGTCATTGTCAAAAGAATCAAAGAAGACTCCAATTCCGTTCCACTGATCAGCAGCTCCGTACACTGGACCCTCAAGGCCTTGTGTGCTGGTGAACCACACGGCCTGTCAGCCATAAAAATAAGTCAGTAAATAAAATAAAAAAACAATAAATAGCTCATTTATGTAAAAGAACTTGTTTGGAATCCATGGGATTAGAGCTGAATAAAGAATATCTGATTTAATATTTAAAGGAAATTTGATATATGGGTGATTACATATATACAAACATACACATATATTTGTTTTCTATTGGAAAGCAATTTTTATTTTGATGGTTTGGCAATATTATTTTAAGACAGTGTGATCAGATCAGATCAGAGCCTTTTCTGCGTGCCCAGCTGAGTTGAGTGTCATACATTTATCTGTTCTCTTTTTGATTTCCTCTCTCCTTTTTCTATCTCTACACTGTCACTATCTAATAAAGATTAAAATGCCACTTACTGACTACACAGTGCACCATTTCTCTACTCCAGTTTCTTGTTAACAACTGACCTAAACGGATACAGTGTAAGTTCATTTCATAAGCTATAGTGTCCTTGTCAGAACACTTTGTTCTCGGAGTGCTGGTTTACTTGCGGTTCCTAGAGTATTTAAAAATAGAAGGAAGCGCACTTATTTAAGATTAGCCTTAAAACCTCTGATAAAGCTTAAAGTTTGTGTCAGATGACGATATGGTGTAACAGGCCAAGGTTACTGGGTCTATTGTGATGCATTGTGTGTTTCTTCTTTATTCACCTCTTTTCACTCTTGACGTGTTTACACACAACTCTGTATTTACTCATTAGTCACTATTAATCTCTGATTGTTGGGGTTTTCTTTCAATCTTTCAATATAAAACATCTTGAGATTATTTGTGATTTGGTGCTATATACATGAAACAGCACCTAACTAAACTGCATGAAATACTGCTACATCATTGACAATATAAAAATCTGCAATTTTACATATTTGTAGCATGCAATTGTGTATTTGGGTGAAGTGCTTCATTTAGGCTCCCCAGAGAAGTTTAACCTCTTACAAGGTTAAACTTGTTTTTATGTTTTAGTTTTTCTGTGAAGCACTTTGTGATTTTTGTCTTGAAAGGTGCTATACAAATAAAATTTTACTTTTATTTTACAAGTAAAATCAATATCTTTATGCTTCACATTACACTTGTTAGGCAGTGTTTGTCATACAACCCTATGGGTATGACACACCTGAAACAGGGTGTGTAGGTGAAACAGGTTTTGAAGCAAGTTTCTTAATATCTACTATTAGATTATCCACAAAAGAAATATTGGCCTGTTGTACAGCAACGGGGAGATTTCTTCCATCCACACAGTCAATACTGGCTATGAGGGAAAAATTATTATTCCTCAACTAGTTATTGGATGTTGATGGTAGTTACAGGGAAAATGATTGCTAAAGTCCCAGTCACACAGACCTATGGACTGGTCAGTGACCCCCTGGCAACCCTTGTTGCTAAGTGAAAATGTGTATTGCACAAGCAGTAAGATAAACCCTCATTGTGACTGCTTTGGTTGCTACCATATTGCTACAGTCTTTGTTTCAATGGAAGTTGCGGTCTTGTCTACAAACACTGCCCAGCTGCTCTCTGAGCAGTAGTGAAACCGTGAAAAGTGGAAATGGAGAAGGTTTGCCTTCAAAGTAAAAGATGTGCCTTTTGAAAAATGCTGGCTGCAGCACTGAGCCAAAACTTTATTTTGAAGGTGAACCTTTTTCATTTCTAATTTGCATTGGACCTTTTGACATTTTACTATCACTCAGCTAGAAGTTAGCAAGTAACTGCAGACAAACGTGAAAAACTACTATTTTGGTGCAGAAGATCTGCAACCAGTTTCCCGAGCAACAGCCATCCACCTCAAGGAGTTACCACCATACGTGGTTGTTAAATGTCCAATATAGAGGAGGGGGTTTAAGCTGAGCTGAGCCAGAAGCAGTGATAATCAGTGTGGGATCACTGAGAGTGTTTTTCCTCAGCCATTCATGTGACTGGTTAAGGTCAGCTAACAAACACACATTTTCTTATCATCTTTGAAAAAAATTGTTTCCTATTGGCTTTAGAAAGATTTCTCTTTATGTTTATGCTCATCATGAGGAAGAGACTGGCACAGGCTAGCTTGGAGTATGCTGGAGTAGACGGTGGAAAATTAAGCTAGACCCTCGCAGCTGCACAATCAGCCCACACTGAGGTTTTTCCCCTTCTTACCAAACCGTCAGCTCCCATTCTTCCTCTTCCAGATACCCTGAATGTCACCTCGGCCTCCCAGTGCTCAAAGTTGACTTTGTTTTTCGTCCAAACAGAACCCCTCTGACTCCTGAGGGATGGCGTAATGCGCACCTGGTCTGCGCTAGGAATGGCATCTAGAACAGAGAGAGGACGCAAAGTGAGTTTACTTACTAATTTATCACAAACTTTCTACTATCACAAATCTGTGGAAAAGAACTCAGTGACACAATAAATGTTGTTTTTTCCCCCACTACTGCTGCAGAGGTGTATTACTGTTATTACACGTCAGCATTATCAAGTTGTACCTACTTGATAAGCTCTTTACTGCCTAGCACCTGATTTGTTTGTACGCTTTTTTCCCCTCTCCAAATGCTACACTGCTTCTACTTTGTACCAGGTCAATAAATAAATAAATAAATGAATAAATATTTTTAGCAGTTTTATATCACAGGAAGTATGGCTTTGGAGCTCTTGTAAGACAAAATGAGCAAAGAAGAGCATCAGCTTGTGCTCTGGGAATGTGTAAAAGGTCATATTTAATATGCATTCAAATGTGACAGTAATCTTTGCAGCTGTTGGGGGACAACAGAAAAAAAGTTTATTCACAATATGTTGGGTGCTCTGTTTTCTCTCTCTTTGCTTCCTGTCAACCTCTACTCACACACTTAATGAAGCCACCAATAAACAGTTCACTGAGGAAATAACCTGCAGAATGCTAATGAAGGTGGTCTTCATGCAGTGTTATTTAGAGAGAATGCAGTGTAAGCTGGTGCAGCTTTCTTGTATCAGCAGGAATACTCACAGTGTGATGCAAGACTCCAAAGGCCTATTTTTGCAAGAGGAAAGTTCAACAATGAGGAGGCCTGTGTCTGCACACTCCCCAGCGCCAGTCAGGACTTCGAACTTAACTCTGACTTATTCAGCTCTGCACTGATTTGAATGAAAATGAGACTGGGAGTCGAGTGCTAAAATCAAAGCATTTCCTAGTGCACTTGTGAATGAACAAAACAAGCCGCTGTCGCCTCTGAACACCCCAGAGCCGAAACAAACCACAAACAGGACATGGCCTCAGCCGTGCTCGTGCCAGCTGGACAAACGGCTGTCGAAGAGATTTGACGAGCAGCGGTTCAGTGATGCTGACAGCTGGACACAAACTTACTTCCAGTGTGGATCCAGAAAGGGATACCGCCGTCACTCTGAGACAGGTGCGGCCCTTTGAAGCTGTATTTGTACTCAAACCGGCGGTGTGGAGCCTCCTCTGTCGTCGAAGCTCCCACGGCGATGTCGGCGACACTGCTGTAAAATATTAGCGTCGTGACAAAAGTTGTTATCAACAAACGAGCGCCGACAGCCGGGCTCTCCGTTATGGGCACCGCCATGTTTCTGTATCACTGCTGACGTAGCGCTGAGTCCGCGAGCATGACGGGATGCCTGTTGGGCCAACAGGGCGTTTTCTCATTGGACGATGTTTGGGTCCTATTTCGTCCCGCCCCTTCCTCTCTGCGCTATCGCAACACAACCAACAAACGTAAACGACAACATGAATAATCAACGGCGAATATAATAATAATAATAATAATAATAAAAAGCCAAATAATCAGACAACAAATAAATAAACGGAAAAAAGTTACAATAAAGCTTCCAGGAACAGAGGCAGTATACCACAGCAGAAATTCAAATGGCCACATCCTTGCTAGTGATAGGCTGGAATTGGCAATTTTTTAAAAAAGAGCTGTAATGCAAATTCAATTTAAATTTGACAAAAATGGTGAAATAGCATTTACATGTCAAGGGTGGATTCACTCCGCCAACATGCTTTTGATTAGAATGCCTTTTCATGTGAGATATTTTGACATTTTACCATGCAGTATATTTGTAATAAATAAATAAATAAACAAAACACTGATTCAAGTCACAGAGGCCTATAAACCGACCAGCAACCGTTAGACAAAAATGTGCGTTCACTGGCTGTTTGGTAAGTTGTTGTTGGCAGTTGCTTTGAAATTCATTGCTACAATCTCATTCTGAAGGTCTAGGGAGTGGTCAGAGCTGGTAGCAAGTACCAGTTGCATCTGTTGCAAATAGTTTGCATGGAAGAAACCACAAACTGCCCAGGTGCCACTTTGGGAATGCACAGGCTTTTTATTTTTTCATTTTTATTTATTTATTATTATTATTATTTTTTTATAGATTAATTCTACTAATGACAGCCCAGGACACTCTTGCAGAAGACTCTCCGAATCTCAAGACTCCGCCTTTCTTGTCAAAAAAGAGGGGTATTTCAATATAACTGATAACGTTGTACTTTAGTAGTAATGTTAACTAAATCGGATCAGCTTATTTATTATTAATACTAACTGTAAGACTAGAAAACTTTATTCTTCTTACATGTTTGGATATTTCACTAAATAAACCTCTACTCACAAACACACAGGTACACACATAGAGAGGCAGAGTCCTGCTGTGTGTAACTGCTGCTGATTGCGGGCAAATAATAAAATCATGTTGCACTGTCTGACCGATGCTTAGGAACTTGACACAATCCACTAAGACTTTGGGGCATAATAGCACATATTTACCCCAGGGCAGCATACTGGGTCAATGTGACCTTAATATGTGCAGTTGTCACTCCATTAGGTCTTGCAGGTGATTATATGAAGAGGATGAACATGATATAAACTATTAAAACATATACCGAGGCCTTGATTTACTTCAAAATTTTCCCCACTTTCCCCCAGTTGCCTCTATGGGTGCTGCACCACTACAAGGGCCCGTTTGGAGCCTTTTTCTTCCTGTGAGTGAGCCACTGAATTATTTGGCTACCTTTGCAAGCAACATGTGAAAAGTTGGTGAAGCAGATGAAAAAAATTCAGATGAGCTAAAGCTTTAATCGTGTTTTTGGAAACAAGGTTAATAGGAGATCAGCTCCTCGAGCAGGTGAAAGACGTGAATATTGTTTTTCAACTCTGTGTCAACACAACAATAAAATCCATTATATGACAGGTATGCACAAGTGTTGCCAAACCAGATCTGTTTTGCATGTCTTTAAATAGCAGAAAACTGTCATGTGGCATGAGGCTGTGGAAAGAAAACTCTATTAGATTGATCTATTATCTACTATAAAATATACTATTAAAATACATCTGTAAAATGCTCTCCCAAACAAAACACACACGAAGGAGAATATATGAGATTGTGAAAATGTCTGGTGCAGGCTCTTACCACTCGTGACATCTTTCCAGTGGATTTGTAAGGGCAGAGAAAATAGAGACATCTGTCCTTTGTCTGAGGAAGTCCTCATTAGAGAGTTAAACCACACTCTTTGTGGGGAAATGCAGGATTTGAATAACAAAGGCGGTGCTAATAGATCCATTTAGAAGTGGACAATAGGAAACCGTGGATTGTTAATGGGTCAGTGAAACTGTGAATAGCCTATTGCATGAGTCAGAACAAATATTTGGCCAGCGAATTATACAGTACTGTACTAAATATAATCCTGGAAATGACAGCGAGCCTCTGCCGTTGAGCCACATGAGGTTTGAGGTGGCACTTTTTTGAGGGGCATGTTCTATCCTTGTTTTGACCGCTGGATGTCCTCCTATCATTCTGTGTGTTGTGGAACCAGTGGCCTTAACAGACAAAACAAATACCTGTTGTGTTGTGCATGGGGCCATTTGTTCTTGGGGGATCTGGGCATCTAAAGCATTAAGAGGAAAGGGAGAGTGGCTTGTCAACGCCTGGTGTGAACGATGGCTTAGTTAAATGAAGCCTGTTGCTTCATGGCGTTTATTCATACCGGAAAAGCACAAAGCAATCCATTATCACGTAGACTAAATATCCGCTGAGGTGACAGCATGCTAAGGAAACGTCCCACCGGGCTCTTACTTTTACCACCATGATGCAAATCGCTTCTCTCCTTTGAGGACCAGGGCACTCACTGTTCTTATGATTTTAATTACGATCCAGTGAGCCTGATGCTGACCCGATGCACAAGAGACACAGAAGCTTTGCTTATCACGCCTAGAAGCTTTGAATGTTTTATGATCATTTAAGCCAATAATGCATAGATTTGATCTGCCGCTGTATTATTCGCAGGCTTGGCTCTGTGCATACAGGCCACACACTCACCCCGGACAATGCAGAAAGGGGCTAAACCTTCATTTCAGATTGCTTTGACACAGTCCAGTGTGGTCTGGGCAGAAGAGGGGGCACTTATTGTCCACTAAGGACTTTGCCACATTCATTTGAGGAGCAGCCCTTTCTCATTATTAACAGACACACTAAACGATGGGGCCCAAACAATACAGAACAGATCCCTTTATGCAGACAAGTGCTCAACGTTTCAGCAGCCACTGTGTGCCCTCCACCACTCCCGCTCCCTTTTTAGATACCTGCACATGAGTGAAAGATGTGGAGGACACAAAAGATATCCTCAACTTTCCTTTTTCTCCCATTCTGTGAAACAGGCCCATTTTAAAGCCTTTATTTGTGCAAAGCCTCTCATTAACTCCGCTCATGCTGCCTCACTCGGTTTGCCATTGCTTAAGTACCGGGTGTTGTAAAAAAGCTACCAATTAGTCACTCATCAGCTCCAATTAGAGGAGACAAAGCCCGAGTAAAGATAACTCAATGAGAGGGAGAGGTGGAAGGGTGAGGGCTCTCAGTATGTGCATGTGTGATTGTGTGTGTTTTTTTGTGTCTACACGCATAAGTGTGTGTTTGCGTACATGTGTTGAAGCCCGGACCGGCACAACATCGTTTTTAATCAGTGGAGAACTTGTGGCCATTCAGTCTGACCCACCACGGCACAGGTCCATTCACTCTCCAGGCCCCTCAGCGGGCCCTTTTCTCAGGGCCAAGTGTTGTTGTGCTGGGAAGACAGGCCCCCCAGGAGTCCCAGAAAGAGAGCCATTCAATCCTCTCTACCTGTTTGCAGCACATAAAGCACTTAGACCCTGGCCGATCTCTCATCATTGTCTCCTTCACTCTCAATACTTCCTTAAACTTAGGCCTCAACAAGAGCAAGCCCTTTTATAAAGGGGGGAATAGGGGATGTATGTTAAGGGGGTGCCTTTCGCCTCATTAGAATTGAATTTGCACTGTCTTGTAATTACGCTGAAGGGCAACAATGTATTTTTTTTCTTCCATCATAATCTTTGCTGAATGGAAGATTTTTTGGGGCAGTTAATTTGCTGCCCACACTAATGCATTAATTAATGAATTGGGTAGCACTAATTTTCTTTATGCTGCTCCTCTCTGTTTCCTCCATCTGTTTCCAACAGTCCTGGGCAGCCGCTACTAATAAAATTACCTCATTAGGGCTTTTTAGCAACACAGTAACTCACTCATCCTTTTTGCTACTAAACATTTTCTTTGGGGTGTGTGTGTGTGTGTGTGTGTGCATGTTCCCATTTAGTGCTGCATATTTTTTGTGGACAGTTCTAAATAATGAAGGGGGCAAGCAGAGAGATATAATTGGGAACAAGGGGCCACTTCAGCAAATATTTGAAATCCTTTTAAAGGCCTGTCCTTGTACAGTGGTGAATAATTACTTCCAGAAGAGATATTTGAGAAATTTATTGCCAAGATTTCCCCGTGTTTTTGTCTCTTTCTATACGAGAGGAGCCCAGCTTGTTAAAAAGAATCGCCCAGCACTTCAATATCGGTCCCTCTTTAATCAAATGCAAATCATAACATACAGCGTTGTGGGAAAATGGGCTCATTGTGAAACAAATACACAACGTGTTAACAATGATGTAGTGTCTAATGAGGCTGGCATCCAAAATCCAAAACTTCCAACTATCTGAATGGATTTCGGTTTTGATGTTGTCAAAGAATGAACAAATCTGCGTTTGTCTTTTGGGAACGACATAAATGTTTCTAATAGAAAAGATAACGAATGTGAATATGATTTAAATGAGGGGAAAAAAGTTCTTCCAGGAACAAAATGATCACTCTGACGCCTGCAGGTCAATCTTTGAGAGAGAAGAAAAGGTAATGTCACAGAGTCCCAAAATAAACAAGCATGTACACATTACCCATGCTGAGTGAGCATTCCCACACAGCTTTATTCATCACGGTGTTTTGATTGCGTCTGTGTGGATCCCTGTGAACTACACGCCAAAGTCTAATGAGTTCAGTCAGCACTCTGTGCTGTGCATCATTTAATGGGCTGAACTCAAACAGTACACGCAGTACAGGACTGAGAAATTACTGCCATCTAGTGGATTCATAAGGGAATGCTTGATGTAAAAACACAACTAAGTAGTGTATTGTCCTTTTTTCTGGTTATTCTTTATTAAATAAGGAATGGATAATAATGTCATATAAAATCAGGTTAACTCAACCAGAGAGTGAGTGGCACCATATAATGGTAATATTAGGTGGTAATATGTAAGAGTATGCTATCAAAATCGTTCATAGTGTGTGGATGTGGCTGGGATTATTGTGGATAATGGCAAAAAAAACCCAAACACCAAATACCATAAAATAAATAAAACAAACAAACAAACATGCACAGATGAGTCAAGTCAGAGTTTCTTTTCTCTTTTTTTGTTTCCTATATGCCTGATCATCAGACAGAATTGATATTGAAATCCACAAAGATCAGGAAATAAAATTCTCGTTTTGGTGATTATTAGTCTCATGATGTTCATCAAGGATGAACAGTTTTTTATAAATTTTCTGCCAACAAATCAACAGGTCGGTTAAAAATAGGATTTCTTTTTAAACATCAGACTGCTTTGGATCTCTTGCTTTGAGAAGGTCTCCCTCTGGTGGAGAAAAAAATTAAAACATTTTAGAAATTCAGTCAGCTGACATTCACACTGCCCTCTGAAAGTTGCCTGCTTGCAGAGAAGGCTTTACTTTGGTTGGTTTATTATTAGATCAGATATACAAGCGCAGTGGTTTTTATTCCGAGTTTTAAACAAGCCACAAATGAGCTGTAGGCACAGAAACTTTAGTCTGGTGTAGAGATGGACCGATCCGATATTACGTATCGGTATCGGTCCGATACTGACCTAAATTACTGGATCGGATATCGGAGAAAAATAAAAAATGTAATCCGATCCATTAAATATCACGAAAGCACCTCACAAAACTTGCAACACGCCGTAACTCACCTCAGAACGTTAGCAGTCGGAGCAGTATGCATCACGTGATAGAGAGGCTGTGGCATGCGGGACCTGTCGGTGGTCTGGATAGCATTTGGAGCTTCGCTAGCAACCCGGCATTTCATCTCCGACAAAGTTATCCCGAGAGAAGTAAAGCAAGTGTGTAAGTCCATCTCTGAATGTTTGTAAAGCATTCCTGCGTTAAGCTTAACGAGCGACTGCCTCTTCTTGCTGCTACTTCAATCATGAAACTGCTTAACGATCAGCTGATCGGCTTTTCTGTTGCGAGTCCGTGTCTCTAGTTTGCTTTTGGCCCACTTTGCACCAGAAAGAGGAAACCAGCGGCTGAACAACAGCAGCACGTTTAAGCTTGATCAGCTGTTGTTTTTACAATGTATTTAATATTAGTTTCTACTCGAGGATCTTTTTCTACGTAGCTGACGCAGGTAACTGTGCAGGGGCGGATCTAGCAAAGTTTAGCCAGGGGGGCCGATAGGGCATTAACAGGGAAAAGGGGGCACAAAGACATACTTTTCTTTCTTATTCTCATTTAAAATGTCTAGCTTTTAATAAATAATTATCTGACACCCAAAGTTTTAATTTGATGTAAAATGAATAGAAGTCAATTACTGTATATAGTAACTATTAAGTCTAATATACCCTAGTAAGCTATAGTACTTTTTCCTTTGGGAAGGTACCATCTGTGCAGTCTGCAATTTTGTTGAAGAAAGATGTTGAATCTATTTAATATTTCTTGAAAAATAATTGATTTCTGTGCATTTTTTTTTCACACTGCATCAAATTAAGGTTGATTACGTCGATTAAGCATCATGAGGTGGAGCGTGAGGGGTGGTTCCCTATTTTTTATTTTTTTATTTTTGTTGTTGCTGGGAGTTGGAACCCTATTAGTTAGGTTGCTTAATATTTATGCTAAGTACTCTTTAAAATACCAGAATAGGGAGGATGGTGTAGGTTTAAGTTTATTAGATTGATCAGTATTGCTGAACTATGAAATATTTTTTTTTGCATACAGGTATAACAGAATAGCTTTAGTGTAGTTGTTGTTTTGAACTTGAGTATGAACTTATACAAAATGCAGCAAGATATTTAAAAAACAGTTTTGTTGATTAAAAAACACTATATCGGATTCATATCGGTATCGGCAGATATCCAAATTTATGATATCGGTATCGGACATAAAAAAGTGGTATCGTGCCATCTCTAGTCTGGTGTCCATGGCAGGAGATATAATTCAGTTTTAAGAAGTTTACTTTAAAATTATCAAGTTACAGGCTATGGTTAGGCACCAGAAGGCAGCTCTGGTGCCTAACGCAGCCCTCCAACTAACACCTCAGCGCGCAGCGTCACTGCGTATATCAAAGGAAGCTCTGATAACAAATATGCATCTGTTTTTTGTTTTTGTAAAAACTAGAAATAAATTATGAAAAAACAAAACTGTTCTCACCTTGGAGCTCTTACAGGTAGCAAAACATTACAAAACAAGAACCACTGTGACAGCGCAAACCTCCACCAAGACAGCTCACTCTCTGGGCAGTATTCACTTTTAAGGGAATATTTGGTATGTATTCATTTCGTCTTCATCAGAACAAAGTTTTATGAGAATTCATTCAAAACTACACAGAAAAAATGGCACCTCCTTGACAGAAGTCAAAAACTGTAGGAACGCTGTATTAGATAAGGTGCGGTGTCATTTCAGCGACATTTGAAACTTACCGATAATCCACAGTTGCAGCTCTGATCACAGCTGGTACTACAGCAGTATTTCCAAACTTTCTTTGAATCATTACTTTTGGTAAAACAAAGTTTTAAAAATGACAATGGGTCATGCAATAGATGAGACTCAATGCACTAAGGTTAAAAAGTAAAATTCTATATTTTGCTGCTTTAATTCTTCCTGCAAGCACAAAAATGATGCAACACATGCCGATTGTTTACAGTTAAAGAGAAAAAAAACCCTGTTTTTATGAGAGACTTCTTTAATGTGCTATAAAGGAACAGTAGGTTTCTGAAAATATGCAATAAAAAAGCATGCGTTGGCACAGTCTACTCATTTTTGTTAAAAAATAGATGAAATTTTGTATATCATACAAAAATAGACAATCTGTAATCAAACAGCATAAAATATGTTCTTTTTTTAAGAAGTTAAATAAGAAGGCAGATCATTTCAATATTCACACCAAAGACAATGTATTTTTTGTACTTTTTCATTCATTCCATTTTGTTCACTCTGTTCTCTCTCGTGTTGGTTTCCTCTTCCTGTTCCTCTTCGGCCCTGCGCCTGTTCGAGGCGGCGCTTCCTTAGAGTCCTCACCCGAGCCCATATCTAAAGGGTCCTGGTTTTGTCTCCCGCTGTCAGGGACTGTGGGAAAGTCCTCCTCTAGAGAGTGCATAGGTCGACCGTACACCTTGCTCTGCAGGTCTGCGATGTCATTTCGGATGTCTGCCATCAGCAGAAGCAGGAAATCAAAGGATCCTGGAGGGCCCTGGGTTTGACCAAAGAGATACAGAAAAACTGATTTAGAAATTTAGATTTTTAGCTTATTTGTGGATATAAATATAATTATTACACAAGAGTTTATTGCATCAAGGCCACTGGATGCTTGGACATGATGATAATGAATACTTTCCATGAGATACCATTTAATTTCCCAGCCATGCTGTAGTTTAACTACACTTTTCTATTTGATAGTAACGAGTTACAGTAATGTGGCCTTGGTATAGATAGCCTTAGTCTTACTGGTGGTCCAACAGGCCCAGGAGCTCCTCTGTCCCCCTGAGGAAACAAAACAAATATTTAGCTAGGATGAATTACACTGAAGGAAAATGCATGAGAGGAATTCATGATATTCTGCTACGGGAACTTTCACAAACTGGAAAACTGAGTTCAGGATGAAAGTAAACACGATTGCTTCATGGATTAAAAAAGGAATAAATGGGAGCACATTATATCAAAGAAGCATGTACTGTGTTGTTATACTGTATATATTTGCTAAAAGAGCAATGCAGCTTTCATCAACTCTGTGTAAAGTTTGAAACATAAACTATCTAAATGTCACCCTAAAGCTCATGCTCAAAATGTGAGAATACAAAGTGTGGCTCTCCATAGAGTTTAGTGTAAAATCTTCTTTTCTAGCTTTAGATAACAAATACATTTCTAAGCAAAAAAGTAAAATTAGCCCCTTTAGTAAGCTGGATCCTTTACAGCTTGACTGTGAATTATCATGGCAGCCTGGTGATTTACAGTAGCACATACACATTAAGCTGACTACCCTGTTAGCCATGCTCAGGGTCACAAGGGGGCTGGGAGTGTTTTGGCAGATGGTTTGGATTTGTTACTCTGAGAGACATATTACCATAACCCTCCAATCTATCCGCACAAACATCCCAGCTGCACTGAAAAGAACACCAAGGTACTGTGTCAATAAGGCAGATGCACCTAAGTCTTTCCATGCGTTCAATCTACAAGCCAAGCAAACAGAGTTACAAGGTCCAATTTAACATGAGAATCTCTGAAGCTTTCATACCTTGCTCTTGTAAGTGATTTATTTTTCTTTTAAATAAACACAACCACCCTGGTGTCCAATCACGGGCACTGTTAAGTCTCATAATGTTTCAAGGTTTCTGCATATTAGCTCCTTTAACTACTTCACCTGGCTGCTCTCAGTCTAAATTCATTCTGACATCCTGAAGGTTCAGGATCAAGTCCCCAGTGAAACTAAAAAAGAAAATCTTACCTCACTCACTCACTGCACCACCGACCTGCTGTACTTATCACAGGCTAGGGCCAAATCAAAGATAGAGAGAGAGCTCTGTTCTATTTTTAAAAAGCTTTTTCTTTGAGGCTAATCTTAGTAACAACTGCCACAGTCACAAGTGATGTTCATACATTATTTTGCCATATAAAAACCATCATCATCTAAATGAGAGCGAACCACTGTCAAACTCAACTACAACACGGTGCAGCAAAGTGGCAGAGCAAGAGCTTCTGGTTATAGATATTGTAAAAAAGAGCAAGAGGCATATTGTTTAATGCAAAGATGTGAAAAATGCACAAAATAAATCTCACAGTAACTAGGATGAAATCTGCATTGTGCCCACTTAATCTCAGACTTAACCATCTGTCAGAGCCTTCTTTTTTTAACCCTTTGTCTTAGGCTTCACAAGAACGCAAAGCAGAGAAAAGCATTCCTGTTAGCCCTTTAAAATAACATCTCCAGCTGGCCAATCTGAATAAATCCAGGTGATTCCAAACAACCAAAACAGCCCAGAGGTATCTATAGTGTTCACATTGGTGGTCAATGACATTTCTGTGCTGAAGTCACGGGCTCAAGTCTGACTTGAGAAATTTCTTTCCAAGTGAGCAAAATCCTGACCCTCTCTGTAAGAATATGTAACGCATGTTTCAAGCATCGACCAAAGCTTGTGTTCATGTTGTACACAAAACTGTGAAAACTGCCTATAAACTTGTAGCAACTTGCAGTTAAGTAATCCCCTCATGTGCCCGCGCAGCACCCAGGTGAGGATTAACAAGTATTCTGGCACCTGCCTTGTGCTTTTCATCCTGAACAAATCTGGAGAGGGGGGGAACAATTTAGCTATTGAGAAATTTACTTTGATTGATATGATTTTGGCAAATCTATACAGCCGGTGCTTTCTGCACTCACCGCACCGACTTCTTTTTTAAAATAGGATGCAATATGTCAATGGTGATGACTCCTCCTGCTCCCTAAGGGATCAATGTGATGGGCAATTCTACTCTTGTCTATAGTAATTGCCTTGTAGAGGAAATTTATACTTTAAAATTCCCCAAAATGAAGATTTCTGGTTGACTAAATAGCATCTGAACTCACCTTTAGACCGTCTTTTCCTGGTGCTCCTGGAGGCCCCTGTTCAATACAAAAAGTAGTTCAGATATATTTGATTTTTAAACATATTTTAGTCACTTTTGTTTCAAACTCCAAAGGTATGAAATTATATTTACTGCTTTAAAGTATTGTTCTGTGGCGGCTTGTTGAATTCAGTATATTCCCAGAAACAGTTTACCCAAAGCCCCTCAAAATACAAAACTACTTTATTATGCTACATCAAGTGAGAGTACCCACGATTAACTCTGTTCCTGCCTCCAGGCCATTTCTGAGTAACTTCAAACTGACAACACAGAGTGCTTTGATCTCTTTCATGGGATAATAATCTTTGTATAGGGAGTAGCGCCAATATTCAGATCACTAAAAACCTTCTGAGTCACGCATTCATCACCTCTGAAATCCAGACATGAAGTCAAACACACATGGCCTGGTGACCAAACCAAACCTAACTGCACCTAGAGTTTAACCAGGTTGTTGTGCGATGAGAGGACAACATCCTTTCAGTAGGAGATCATCAGCATGTGTACTGATGAAATGTATAAATAAGATTAAAAAAAACGCATCCACGCTCAAACACAAAGCAACAGGTCATCTTCTAAAAAACACTGCTCTACAGCTCTTGTTTTGGCTTTAAGCAGCTTGTGATGTGATTGATGGTAGGTGATGATAGTCTGATTTATCAGTGAGAAGATTGCATAAATACAAGAGCTTTAAAAAAGTAGAAAATATGTCTTGATAGCCACATCCTGCACATTCTTGATTCCAGTCCCACACTTTAACATGTAGGGTTGACACTTGCAGGAAAGACTTGGCACGGCACAAAAACAGCAAGCCAAAGAAAGCAACCGAAGCTGTTGTCCTGCCATTTCCACGTGTTATCCTTATCCACCTCGCAAGAATGAGGGTCTTTAAAAGGGTGCATGACGGGATGTATTTTGTGTCTTTCTCAGGGGGGTTTCCTGTCAATGCAGTTACACTAAATTATCTGATAATATAATAATTTAGTGAATCATTAAAATGAAAAAAGAGATTTTCAAGATTGTATTGCTTTTCATATTAAAACAGCCATTCTTCTATGTGTCACAAAGTAAAATTATAAGATAAAAATAATAATAAATAGAGGTAACTGGTGTAAGAGTGGTGCTATACATCAACTTATTCATAGGTCACAATCAGGACACAAACTTTCTGATTTTTATATTCTCCATTTGACATGAAGAATAAGACTGTTACGTGCCAAGGGGTGTGGCTTTGCTTTTGTGCTCTGTTTTGTGTTCTGTTTATCTTTCAGGCGTCAGGCCTCCTCTGATTGGCCAGTTCGAAGTTGATTGGCAGGTGTCTATTGGCTGGTCTGGGCTCAGTTGGCCAATCACACTCCAAGGAACACTACAAATGAGCCGCTCCCTGGCCAGCTGGGGCTGCTGGCTTCTGCTTTGAGAAACATTTGCGAACAGGCTTCTTTATGTTGTGTGTGGTGGGAGGCTGGACAGGTAAGCCGGGGTACCCTATACATTGGTTGTAGATTTTACTCTGTTAGTCACACTAGGTTATGCGGTTGATGCCACCCTTGTAGGTTTTCACTGACTTTTATCGAGTAGCTAGGTAGGCCTTTTGTTTTGCACTTTTCTTTCAGTTAGGCTAGGCCCTGGAAGCTACTGACCTCTTTTTGTTTTATTACTTTCTTTGATTTGGATCAACCGCCCAGTCCTCCTCCCCCCCCACCTCTTCTCTGTTGTTAAGATTGACTGTCCAACCATTAAATTCTGCCTGATACCTAACTGCTCTGTGGTCTTCCTCCTTCATTGATTGTGGTTGTCCAGTGTTGCTGTCCCCTGCCTGCCTTTGCCCCCGCCGTGGTGGGGGGGGGGACGTAACACAAATGGGGGCTCGTCCGGGATCGTTGTATGCGGTGGACAACCTATATTAATGAGGAGGGTGCCGTGATTTTAGGGTGTCTACGTTTCATAGTATCAGCCGGAGATGAGTTTTGACCTGCTTGATTTTGTTAGTCAGCCTAGCGTTGATAAGATTGACTTATGTCGCAAAGACGACCTGTTGAGTATTGCTGCCCAGTATAACCTTTCTGTACCAAAGTATGGAGTGAAGAAGGAGATTAAGCAGGCTTTGTTGGAGGGATTAATCGAGTTGGGTATTTTAATCAGCCCTGTTACAGCTGGGGTGCCTTCTCAGGACCCTTTAGCTCCCCCTGGAGCCTCTGCTGATCCAGCTTCTCCAGAGAGAACTGATGAGCAAGCGCTGCCTGCTACACCTCCGGGTGCCCAAGTTAACTCGGATGCGGCTCCCCAAACTCTGCCTCGCTTTAAGCCTTTCACTCCAGAATCCCAAACGTCTAGCAGTGATGCAAAGCTTAAGGTTCGCTTACTGCGTTTACAGCTAGAGGCACAAGAGAAGGATAAGGTGCGTAAAGCAGATTATGATCTCCGGCTGGAGGTCCGTAGGCTGGAGATAGAAGCTGAAAAAGAAGTCAGGTTAAAGCAGCTTGAAGTAGAAGCACTGAGGGTGTCATGGTCCTGCGACCATGACTCAGTGACTTTATGTTTATGTTCTTTATTGTTATTACTTTCATTATTATTCATGGCTGTTTTGGGATGGTTTGTGTTTGGGATTTTAGACACTGGGTTCTGGGTTTGTGCTCCCTCTGTTGGTCCCTGGTGTTAGTGTTCCCCTGTCTTGTCAGGTTAATCAGGTCCAGCTGTTTCCCCCACCTGTGTGTGATTTCCCAGTGTCTCTTCGTGTACTTATAGTGTGTGATTTCCTCTGCTCCTCGTCGCGTCGTCTGTGTTCATACCCGGTGAATCCCCTGCGTGCTCTCCCTGCTGTTCTCCCTTCATGTTCAGGTTTGTCAATAAATCACCTTCACATCTGAGTAAGTGCTGCATCTGAGTCCTCCTTTCCACTCTTCACACGGCCGCTGCCCCGGACCGTGACAGTACGACGCGACCACAACATGGACCCAGCAGCGCTTAACCCGTCCAGGGAGCTACGGGAAAATCTCATCGATGCCACACAGGAGCTCATCGACCGGTGGCTGGAAAACCCGGGTGGCATGTCCCAGCGCGCTATAGAGAGGCGGCTACAGCGTCTGGTGACCGGTCTCCCATGGCTTCTGGGCTCGCTTTGTTCATGGGAGCGGGAGTTCCTCCTTTTGGACCTCGGACTTCACCCCCCGTCTGCTTTTACTTTCGAGCAGCCCGAGGCGGTGAGCGAGCGACATGTTCTGGCTTCCCCAGATTCCGGGACTCTGTTTTCTGGGGCTATTCAGAGCGGGATGAGAGACAGTGTAGATAGCTTACCTACCTTCGTGGTAACGGATCCTTCGCAAGTGGGCGTCTACAAACCCTCTGTAAAACCGAGAGACTGTTTCTCTGCCGCTCCTTCTGAGCCAGGACTTTATCACCATTCTCCGGCTCAGTTCTGTGTCCAGCCACAAGCTCCCAGTTCTGTGGCTCAACCGTTAGCCTCCCTAAGGGCTCAATTACCCGTTCTGCCGCCGCTCCAGTTAGCCACTCAGCCACCACCACCGCTAGCATCGCTACAGCCCACAGTTCCGGTAATGGCTGAGCCACAATTTTCACACTGTTTTTCCACCGCTGTTTCTGGGCAGGGAGACAAACTGTTTCGCTACGGACCTGTTCCTCAAAAGCTGGCAACATTAGAGACTGTTGCTCACTCCGGGGCTTCCCCAGAGGCTGGGTTACTGCCCTCAGCTTACTCTGGACCCCTGGAGGCCAAGATGCCAGCTGTGAACTGTACCGGGCTGTCACTGCCTGAGCAGGGTCAGTGCTCTGCGCAGCTGCAGCCCTCCGTACGTGCGCCAGAGGCCCACGTGCCTACTGGTTTTGTTTCATGTGTGCCAGAGGCCCACGTGCCTCCTAGTTTTGTTTTGTGTGTGCCCGCTGGTTCTGCGGCTGTTTTCGCTGGGGGGCCCGAGGAGCCCGTCCAGCCTCCTGCTTCGCCTGCTGGGGGGCCCGAGGAGCCCGTCTGGCCTCATGCCACACTGACTGCCACGTCGGCTGGGGGGCCCGAGGAGCCCATCCGGCCTCATGCCACACCGGCTGCCACATCGGCTGGTCCCTCCGTCCTGGGCCCCCTGCCGCCCGCCCGGATCTGGTGGTGTGTTTCTGTGGCTGTCGGGGGCCAGCCCTTGAGGGGGGGGTACTGTCATGGTCCTGCGACCATGACTCAGTGACTTTATGTTTATGTTCTTTATTGTTATTACTTTCATTATTATTCATGGCTGTTTTGGGATGGTTTGTGTTTGGGATTTTAGACACTGGGTTCTGGGTTTGTGCTCCCTCTGTTGGTCCCTGGTGTTAGTGTTCCCCTGTCTCGTCAGGTTAATCAGGTCCAGCTGTTTCCCCCACCTGTGTGTGATTTCCCAGTGTCTCTTCGTGTACTTATAGTGTGTGATTTCCTCTGCTCCTCGTCGCGTCGTCTGTGTTCATACCCGGTGAATCCCCTGCGTGCTCTCCCTGCTGTTCTCCCTTCATGTTCAGGTTTGTCAATAAATCACCTTCACATCTGAGTAAGTGCTGCATCTGAGTCCTCCTTTCCACTCTTCACACGGCCGCTGCCCCGGACCGTGACAGTGGGTGTCATCAGGACAGAAAACAGATGCCACTAAAGAAATCCCGAAAGTCTCCCCGGAAAGTTTTAACGTTAGCAAACATATTGCCCTAGTACCTACCTTTCGTGAGACTGAGGTAGATTCGTACTTCAACGCTTTTGAAAAGGTGGCTACTGCTCTGAAATGGCCAAGAGACATGTGGCCCATATTACTTCAGTGTAAATTAGTGGGCAAAGCTCAGGAGGTAGTAGCTTCACTTTCGCTAGAGCAAAGCATGAAATACGACGTGTTGAAGGAAACAATTGTACGTGCCTACGAACTGGTACCTGAAGCCTACAGGCAGAAATTTAGGAACCATAAGAAGTCCAGCAGTCAAACATATGTGGAGTTTGCACATGAAAAAGGGGCTCTTTTTGATAAATGGTGCGCTGCTAACGGAGTTGGGGATGAGTATGAGTCGCTGCGTGAGTTAATGTTACTGGAGGATTTTAAAAATTCATTACCTGAGAGGCTCATAATGTTCTTAAATGAACAGAAGGTGATGTCAATGTCCAAAGCAGCTGTGTTGGCCGATGAGTTTGTGTTAACTCATAAGAATGTTTTTACCCCTGTTTCCCATCCAGATAGGCCCACAACCTTGCGCTCAGCACGGCTTGAGTCTAGTTGCTCTGCTGCGAGGCCAGTGAGGGTGCCCTCGCCTCCCCACGGTGAGCGTGAATGCTTTTATTGCCACAAGAGGGGTCATCTCATTGCAGAATGTCAGGCATTAAAGCGTAAACAGCAACTATCCTCACAACCAAAAGGGGTGGGACTGATTAAAGCCACAGAGAATGGGAGGGCATTTCAACCGAACACTAACCACCCTGACCCCTGTTTCAAACCATTCATTCTAGAGGGAGTGGTTTCGCTGACTGGGAATCCAAAAGATCAACAACCAGTAAAAATACTGAGAGATACAGGGGCCTCTCAGTTCATCATTAGAGAAAACGTCTTACCGTTTTCTGAGTCGTCGTTTTGCCAGTCCAGTGTTATTGTCCAGGGAGTAGAACTCGGATTTGTATCTGCCCCTTTGCACACTATTCACATTCAGTCAACATTAGTCAGCGGAGTTGTTAAAGTGGCTATTCGTTCTGCGTTGCCCATACCAGGCATTGACTTCATCCTAGGTAATGACCTTGCTGGAGGTAAGGTCACACCCATTCCTGAGGTGTTAGACAGACCCGAGCTGAGCCGGGATTCTGACCCAGCCCAAGACCAGCCTGCCATTTTTCCAGCTTGTGTAGTTACGAGGCCCCAGACAAAAAAGTATGGTCCTGACTTGGCCGATTCCTTCATGAGGTCAGATCCCGTTGGTGACGTGATTAACTTTACCTCTGGATCTAAGGTTCAGGCCACAGTTCCACCTGCTGACAAAACACAACCAGTTCTGGATTTGCCAGTCTCCTGAGAGGAGTTCATTAATGCACAGAAAAATGATGTAACCCTGTCCAAGTGTCATTCCTCCACTCTCAGTCAACAGGATGCCAAAAGGAAAAAGCTGGCTTACTTCTCTGACGAAGGTCTTCTGATGCGCAGATGGACAAGTGAGGTCTCGGAAGACGCAGACTGGTCTGCAGTTTATCAAGTGGTTGTACCTACTGCTTATCGTACCCAGGTACTGTCCTTAGCACATGACCATCCATGGTCAGGACATTTGGGGGTTAATAAAACATACACCAGAATTCTGAAACATTTTTTCTGGCCCGGACTGAAATCTGATGTTGTTCAATACTGCCGTACTTGCCATGTATGCCAAATGACCGGCAAGCCAAACAAAGTAATCCCCCCAGCTCCTCTCTGTCCTATCCCAGTAGTAGAGGAGCCATTTCAAAAAGTGATTGTTGACTGTGTGGGGCCTCTACCTAAAGCTAAAACTGGAAACCAGTTTCTTTTGACTGTCATGTGCGTTTCAACCAGGTTTCCCGAGGCAATCCCACTACGGAGAATAACAGCTCAGATTGTTGTCAAAGCACTGTTGAGATTCTTTTCAACCTTTGGTCTGCCTAAGGTTGTGCAAACAGACCAAGGCACTAACTTTAAGTCTAGAGTGTTTGCCCAAGCCCTGAAAACATTAGGCATTGAACACATAACCTCGAGTTCTTACCATCCTGAAAGTCAGGGGGCACTAGAGAGGTTTCATCAGACTTTGAAGTCTATGTTAAGGAAACACTGTTATAGTTCCCAACGGGACTGGGATGAAAGTGTTCCACTTGTTTTATTTGCCTGTCGGGAAGCAACCCAAGAATCTCTGGGATTTAGTCCCAGTGAACTTGTGTTTGGGCGTGAGATGAGGGGTCCTTTGAAGGTTTTTAAAGAAAGGCTAGCTACACCGGTTGACAACGCCAAAAGCCTTCCAGAGTACGTCAAGACACTGAATGACAGGTTGAAGAGGGCTTATTCCTTAACCAGGAAGGTATTAGCCACGTCACAAGCGAAAATGAAGAGACACTTTGATCAGCGGGCTGTTGACCGTTCATTTCTGCCAGGTGACAGAGTGCTCCTTCTCCTTCCGGTGCCCGGCTCCTCTCTCTCCGTTAGGTTCTCTGGTCCTTATGTTGTAGAGAGAAAACTCAGCAAGACTAACTACATTATTCAGACCCCAGATCGCAGACGTCCCACTCGGGTGTGTCATGTCAACATGATGAAGCTGTACAACTCTCGTGAACCTTCAGCTGTGCCATCTGTGGCTACGTTTCCGATGGCTTCGGTGACCAAGGTGGAGATTACTCCAGATGAAGATGGGTTGGTGTTACGGGGTGCTGAGCCTCAAAGTGCTCGACTAGGTAATTCTGTGATATTGTCGACCCTAACACAATACCTGTCCCACCTTCCTGCTGAACAGAGTAATGATATTATAACACTCATATCGGGATTCCCATCTCTGTTCAGTGATATCCCGTCTCAAACCTCTGTCATAAAACATGATGTGGTGCTGACTAACCCTACACCAATCAAACAGCGTGCTTATCGGGTTAGTCCTGCAAAGAGGGAGATCATAAAACAGGAAGTTGAGTATCTTCTTCAGAATGGATTTGCAGTGCCAAGCTCCAGCTCTTGGAGTTCACCATGTCTCTTAGACACAAAAAAAGATGGAAGCCCAAGATTCTGTACCGACTTCCGAAAGGTGAACTCTGTCACTGTACCGGATGCACATCCCTTACCTCTTATCGATGACTGCATTGATGAAATCGGGCCTGCAAAATGCATCACTAAACTCGATATGTTAAAAGGGTATTGGCAAGTGCCTTTGACACAGCAAGCATCTGACATTTCAGCTTTTGTCACTCCTGACCACTTTCTGCAGTATACGGTTATGCCTTTTGGCATGTGCAATGCCCCTGCAACATTTCAGAGACTGGTTAATAAAGTGTTGGGAAACATCCCCAACTGCAGAGCCTACTTGGATGACATCGTTGTGTATAGCAGTGACTGGTCAACCCACATGGCTACATTGAAAGAAGTCTTCATTAGCCTAGAAAATGCATCTCTCACTTTGAACCTTGCCAAATATGATTTTGCCAGAGGCAGTGTCCTCTACCTTGGCCAGCAAGTTGGTCTAGGAAAAGTGCGCCCTGCAGATGCCAAAGTCACTGCGATTAGAGAGTTCCCCCAACCAACCACCAGGAGAGAACTGCGGCGGTTCCTTGGGATGACAGGATATTACCGACGATTTTGTAAGAATTTCTCTTCTGTTGCTGCCCCCCTCACTGACTTAACCAGCCCCTCAAAGCCGTTTATTTGGTCTGAGAGTTGCCAGCAGGCTTTCGAAAGCCTTAAGGGCTTACTTTGTTGCACCCCTGTTTTGTCTGCTCCTAACTTCTCTTTACCATTCAAACTGGAAATAGATGCCAGCGCAGTTGGGGCGGGAGCGGTGCTTCTCCAGGAGGATACCCAGGGCATTGACCATCCTGTAAGTTACTTCTCTCGGAAGTTTGACAAACACCAGCTCAGGTATTCTACCATTGAAAAGGAGACCCTTGCTTTGTTGTGGGCCTTGCAACATTCTGAAGTCTATACAGAGTCAGGTCAGAGGTCAGTCCAAGTATTCACAGATCACAACCCTTTAGTTTTCCTCTCCAAGATGTATAATCACAACCAGCGGCTTATGCGTTGGTCACTGATTATTCAGAATTATACCCTACGCCGTGGTGGTGGGGGGGGGGACGTAACAAAGACAAATTGGATATAAAATGCTGCGAGGCTGTTTGTTTCATCCAAGACGAACGTTAGTTTTTCTTGTTAAATTCTGCGTAAATTTTTAATTGTAAAACAGGGATTTAATAACTGACCACAGGTCCCCGAGGGCCTCGTTTGATGTGGTACAGGTCGGGTGTTGGTCCAATGGGTCCCATTAAGCCTCTGGGGCCAGGTGGTCCAGGGGGCCCCGTCTGTCCTGAAATTCCTGGAGGGCCTTCTGGTCCTGGATCTCCTGAAGTATTACACACTGATATGAGTGGGTAGGAAACAACTGAAGAGATTACACACACAGACTCTGCATAATAGATGCTTCTTAGCTGTACTAGAGAGATTTCAATGTTAAGATGATGCCAACAATGCCTATATTATATGAGGAAAACCTGCACTGTGTGCTAACATTGTTTAAAAGAGGGATGACCACAAAAACACCCTGAAGTTTGGATTTTAGCTTTTCAGAGGTTTACAATTTGAGGTTACCTATAGTTTGCAGTTAAATATGGTACAAATATTAATTCTCTATTAACAGGTCAAAATTAAAAGTTGTCCAATGCTTTGAATTGTGAAAGCTAAATACTCATGTATTTTATTGATTATTATTGATTAATGCATTTTTACCATGCTGTAAAAAGTGCATTACCCCAGTGTGGGCTTAAACCTACTAATAGCATAAGTGCTGTCAGTAATATTTTCATGTAAGGTGTGCCTAAATGCATCTAGCCTATCAGTACTTCCAACATTTTGCTTAACGTCATGACTTCTTCATAGAGGCTGGTGTTCTCCCGTAGAAACTGAGGCTGTGTCTTACCTGGGAGTCCAGGGGAACCTGGAGGCCCTGGTAAAGACATAGGTGATAGGAGTTTTTCACTCGTCATCTGCTCAGGGATGCCAGCACTGTTTGACAGCAAAGCCATCTTAGAGGAGTTACGAAAGAAAAAGAAGAAATGGTTGAATAACACTGTAAATGCCATGGAAAGTTAACTAAAAATTGCTGAATTAATTAAGCCCTTTTTTAAGCTGATTTGGAAGTTATAAGATAAGATAAGATAACCTTTATTAGTCCCACACGTGGGAAATTTGTTTTGTCACAGCAGGAAGTGGACAGTGTATATAAAACATACAAATATCTGACTGTACAATTATGCATTTAGTTTTAAAAACAGTTTTACATACAATGACTCATAAAAGCCTGCAATGTCAAACAGGAAATGAAACTTTCACCCTGGAGGGCCAACATAAACTAAAATTAAGCTAAAATTTTATTCTTTAAAGATTAAAGTTGATCATCTATCTGCACCACAGTATAAGCAGTAACCCAGCCAGATGGAAGGCCAGGCAACCCCTCTGCATTATTCAGCATGACCAGGAGCTTTCCTGCTCCTGTATACTAAGTAGCATCCTTGAGGAAAAAGTTATCTTTGATCTGAGTAGAACATCATGTGGAGCTGGTGACCCCTGGGGGTAATACCTTAAAGACCTCACCATGCTGCCAGGGCTGACAAATCAGAATTCATGCAAGACGCAGAAGCATCTGTCCATGCTGGCGCGCACACACACACACACACACACACACACACACACACACTCACACACTCTGAAAGGTTGTGGTTCACCTGCTGATCAGTAAAAATTATACAAGACTTTAGCCTGTGACCTTGGGTACAGGTGTTCAAACTGAGGGTTCCTAACCTTTCCATGATATGAATAAATGAAATCTTTACTTATTTTTTTCTGAAACTTTAAAGAACATCTACATTTTTATGTTTATTTTATTAAACAAAAACAGTTTTTTGAGTTCCACAATGAAAACTAACATACTGCTGTCATGCACATGTGTAGCTCAGTTTGCAAGATTTGTGATATTTCTGTTGAGTTTGTGGGTGAAATGGACCAATCCAATGCGCACTTTTTTACCTTCTGTTTAAGCTGTAGGACAGACATCTTAATTTGGTAGAAATCATCACACGTGGCTGAGCAGGTTCCAGTATTCATGACATTATCAGACTTCTCAAAGAGATGTACTGCTGGGAAATGGGAAAATGTTTATGTTAACATAATGCTTTTCTTAGAAAACTGTCCGGAAAACAGACTTTACTGAAGAAGCTACATCTGGCTGCTCCCTTATTCAACAAGGATCACCACAGTGGGAAGCTCCACATTTTTGATTTGGCAGATATTTATGTTGGATTCTCTTCTTGACGTAGCCCCCAAAGGGAATTGTGTCTCTTCCTGGGACCGAACCACGTATCTTTCACTTGCTTGTCATAAAGTGTAAACCAAAAGCTATGCTTTGGGAAAGTTAACCTAAAGCGTATGATTCAGAGCTGTGTTAAATTGACCACATAAAGGGAAACTACAATTGTTATTACTGTCAGGTTACATTAAATCTGTCGCCAAAACAGTCTAATAATTTAAATAGTGTTGTTATGTTCAGCAGTGCTGCCTTCGTAACTGTTCGATGGGTTTCTGATAAGCTGTGTGAGCAGAGTGAGGGATGAGTGGCTTATGTTCTGAAGGCAAAAGCAGCAAAACAGTTATTTAGTCTTATAGTTCTGTTTGTGCTTTAGTCTTTTCAGAAACAGGTATTAAAACCTGAAATGAGGAAACTATTCATGAACCAGTTCTGACTTTATTCTGATCTGATTTGTACAACCGGATAGTGACTGCTTTCTTTGTGTGATGAATATAAGATTGAGCAGTTTTGTTCTCGCAAACACTCTCTTTTTTAATAACTGGGGAAAAGCAAATCCACTAGCGAAAAGGTACATTAACCATTGTGGGTGATTTACTGAACTAAAGTTGGCAGGGGGCTGTAAAAAATGAGTCAGTCGCTGGAAAGTGCAGAATTAAAATGAGTTCAGAGTTAACAATGTGATTTAATAACATATTGTTACAACTGAAAATAACTACATGTCTTTTTTTCTTACTTTCCTTTCCACTTTTTCAGCTTTTTGCTCGTTCGTCCAGATTAAAACGATAATATCTTTTTCTTTTTTTTGCCTGTCCCGTTTGGCTCTTTTGCCATCAGAATTATTGTCTAAAGGCCCAACGGATTTACTTTACCAAATGGACCATCCCAGCCTTGCCGTAATGGTCTATTTGATTCACCTTTTTTTTTTATTGTTTATTTTATTTTATTTTCACTTGCTGAATACGGGACAGATTTGACTGGGGAAAAGAAAGGGGAGAAAGAAAGAGGGAAAGAAAAACAGTGGGGAAAAGGAAATGTGATAAAGGGCAAACAACAAAAACCAACAAAATAAGCAGACAAAAAATACATATATCAATCACCTCGGGTCCGTTCTTCGTACCTCGCTAAGTAAGTTAGCTGGATTTGATTGTTGACGATTTCGCGTGATCTTGGATCGTTCGGTTCTCCGAAGCTCATCCGGGACTTGCTGTCATAGCAACAGATCCGTAAGCGTAAACCTGCTCGGGAGCAGGCTTACTTTATGTAAACAGGATTAGATCGCGACCACTCAGGTATGTCCGCTTCATTTATATGAAAGCAACAGCGATATTTCACCACTGTTTTACCATAAATAAATATTATCAATGTAACTAAAGATAATGCAGCACTTGATCCATTTATTGATTTCACACAGATACATACAGGTCATTTCCTAAAAAAAGGGAAATGTACTATTAATCATCTTATTACATGTATGTGATTATTACAGATGTAATTCATATTTTAGAGTAGTAATTGGAAATTACTTCGTGTAATCAAGATGGGAGACCACGGCTATAAAAGCGAAGGTGGATTTGGGAAGTCTGTCGCAGTCATATCCTGTCCGTTTACGCGAGCCACCCATTGCGGAAGGTGCAAGATTGATAAGGAGAGTTTTCAGAATTCAGCGTATATTGCGGGATAGACAGGATCCTTTAGCTCAGCGCGACAGTGTGCTCATAGAGAGATATCGATTTTCCCGTGAGGGTATTATTTACTTAACCAACTTGTTGACGAGGGGGTGCAGGACCACCACCTGTCTTTTGTTGCTCTGCCCTTTTCTTGGTTGCCGTTATAAACAAACAGATTATTTCAGGGTCTCTTTTCAAGAGACTAAAAGCAATATAAGTGATAAATATTACCATTCTGTAGAATATTCTTATATTTCACTTTTACTTGTTCCCACTGATCAAGCACACACATCCATACATATGCAATAATACTAAGTGCAATAATCCTTTCTGTCATCGTTGTATTTTTACTCAGTTGTATATAGTATTTGTATTTGTATTCTATTTTTATCTTATTGTATATTTATTTTATTCTACTGTATATAGTATTTTATTCTATTCTGTACAGTTGTGTACTGTATTTATTCTTATTGTATTCTAATTTTTGCCTCATAACTTTTGCACTGTCCACTTCCTGCTGTGACAAAACAAATTTCCCACGTGTGGGACTAATAAAGGTTATCTTATCTTATCTTATCTTATGTTCTAGTGGGTCCTGTTGTGGCTCTAATGTGAAAGAGGATATAATATAATATAATATAATATAATAAATTTACCCTACCGCCTACTGGTGTTGGCCAGAGGGGCCGATGGCGCGATATGGCAGCCTCGCTTCTGTCAGTCTGCCCCAGGGCAGCTGTGGCTACAACCGTAGCTGCCTCCACCAGTGTGTGAATGTGAGAGTGACTGAATAGTGGCATTGTAAAGCACTTTGGGTGCCTTGAAAAGCGCTATATCAATCCACTCCATTATTATTGTTATTATTATTAAATTACTTACGAGTTTAATTTGTCAGCAACTTTCTGCCAGCCCTCTCTCCTTGCTTTTGCAGCCTTTGCAGTGTTCCCTTGCGTTTTAATTAAACTCTGAAACTCCTGAAATCCCTCACTCAAGAGTTCTTGCTCTGCTGCCGAAAAATACTGAGCGCGCTCCTTCGACATTTTCGCCGACCAATCAGAGGGTTGCCGATCAATGTTTCTACTATCGATGCATAGCCCCTGTTAAGCCACCCAGTGATCTCACATTACTTCATCCAGCTATACTAATCGTCAACAACAGGTGTGTTCGAAGAACCGGAATAGTGAGCTCAAAGTTAGCGCGATGATTTGATCTTGGATGTAGTAAGCGAGGTACGAAGAACGGACCCCTGGATCACCTGTTGAGAAAGAAAAAAGAAAACAAGCAGAAGAAAAAAAAGAGCAACATAATAAACAACATCATGATGATCTACACTCAACAAAAATATAAACGCAACACCTTTGTTACTGCTCCCATTCCCCATGGGATGGACGTAGAGACCTAAAATTCATTCCAGATACACAATATAACCATCCCTCCCAAACAGTGGTCACAAATCAGTCCAAATGTGTGGTAGTGGGCACATCTGCTATATTGAGATAATCCATCCCACCTCACAGGTGTGCCACATCAGGATGCTGATCTGACATCATGAGTAGTGCACAGGTGTACCTCAGACTGCCCACAACAAAAGGCCACCCTGGAATGTACAGTTTTTTTGCGCTATTGGGGGTCTGGGGACCCAGAACCGGTCAGTATCTGGTGTGACCACCATTTGCCTCATGCAGTGCAACACATCGTCGCATGGAGTCTATCAGATTGTCAATTGTGGCCTGTGGAATGTTGGTCCACTCCACTTCAATGGCTGTGCGAGGTTGTTGGATATTCGTGGGAACTGGTACACGCTGTCGTATACGCCGGTCAAGCACATCCCGAACATGCTCAATGGGTGACATGTCCGGTGAGTATGCTGGCCATGCAAGAACTGGGACATTCTCAGCTGCCATCTGCCCTGAACAATGTGAACCATGATTCATCCGTGAAGCGCACACCTCTCCAACGTGCCAGACGCCATCGAATGTGAGCATTTGCCCACACAAGTCTGTTACGGCGACGAGCTGGAGTCAGGTCAAGACCCCGATGAGGACGGCGGGCATGCAGTTGAGCGTCCCTGAGACGGTTTCTGACAGTTTGTGCAGAAATTGTTTGGTTGTGCAAACCAATTGTTCCAGCAGCTGTCTGGGTGGCTGGTCTCAGACGATCTTGGAGGTGAACCTGCTGGATGTGGAGGTCCTGGGCTGATGTGGTTACACGAGGTCTGCGGTTGTGAGGCCGGTTGGATGTGCTGCCATGTTCTCTGAAACGCCTGTGGAGACGGCTTATGGTTGAGAAATGAACATTCAATGCACGGGCGACAGATCTGGTTGACATTCCTGCTGTCAGCATGCCAATTGCACGCTCCCTCATTGCTTGTGGCATCTGTGGCATTTTGCTGTGAGACAAAACTGCACATTCCAGGGTGGCCTTTTGTTGTGGGCAGTCTGAGGTACACCTGTGCACTACTCATGATGTCAGATCAGCATCCTGATGTGGCACACCTGTGAGGTGGGATGGATTATCTCAATATAGCAGATGTGCCCACTACCACACATTTGGACTGATTTGTGACCACTGTTTGGGAGGGATGGTTATATTGTGTATCTGGAATGAATTTTAGGTCTCTACGTCCATCCCATGGGGAATGGGAGCAGTAACAAAGGTGTTGCGTTTATATTTTTGTTGAGTGTATGTGAATATAACAGTAAATACTAAATATTAAACATTATTGTGCAGCACGTAAGATCGACAGTGCACAGTGTGCTTTGAGGTAGGAGCCAAAAAGGGTGTAGTTTGTGTGTGTGAGCTCCCGTGTGTACACCTGTGAGCATGGACGCGCTTGTATAAAAAGGTTCCTTCATGTGTGTACACCTGTGAGCATGGACGCGCTTGTATAAAAAGGTTCCTTCATGTAAAGATCTGTTAGAGGGTGTGGGGGGGCCACAGCCCCGTCCTCCAGGGCATGAAGCAGGTATGGAGGAGATCAAGACTCCAGACATCCAGAGGCCCTCAGAGCACAAGAGACCAAGGAAGACCAACAGAGGGGCAGCTGCACGATATCCCAGAAAGAGCTGAGGAGAACCCCAGATGAGGGGTCACTCAGCAGCCGCGGAGCAGAAGCCAGGGGGGGTTGCAGTGCCAAGAGGCCGGGGGCACCCCACCCCCGAAGTGGCCCGAGTGAGCCCCAGGCTCCAAGCCCCGACAAGCAGCCACCAGGAGTGAGCCGGTGTGTACCTGGACGCCCACCCCCGGACACAAAGAACCACCAACGCACCGATGTTTGAGGGCGTCTGCCACTGGCAGGGGGAGTGGTGGGGAGAGATAGGCCTCCATACCTTGGAGGACCTGGGATGTCCCTAGAGAGGTGGTGTCTGATACCCAACCTGACATATAGACACAGACATACAGGCACACACAGATACAGACATCCATTCCCACCCTCATGCTCTCATATGCAATACATAAAACGATAATATCTAATCAATAAACTTGCACATACCTCACATTCCTATGGAAACAAAGCCCATAAAAAGCACACTGTAGCTCTTCTAGTTTGGTCTCGAGCCTGTGGTTGAATGGTGAAACTGTCTGGATATTATTTTCCCCCACTATATTACAAAACAGCGGGACATAAAGTGGCAGCATGATGTGTACCGCAGTTTCTCATTCTCCAGCTTTTTGCTGAACTATAGTATGCAATGGAAGATGAACACAAGGGAGGAAGTAACAAATCTTTAGCACTTTACTGCTTCATTGCAACTGAATCTGAGGCAAAATAAGAAAAAAATGGTTTTTTATCGCCTAGAACATTTGAGCTTTCTTCAAATACACCCAGCAAATCAGGAAAGATCAGGAGTCAAAGGGGCAGCAGCACGTTGAGGAGACAGAACCATTCTGACATGCACAAGGGTCGAAGATGTCTAATGACTCCCAGGTGTCTGTGTTTTGCAGTACCCCTCCTCTTCCTCCGCCTCCCTCTCTCGCTCACATACACCAATAACAAGCTGTCAGCTTCACGTCACAGTCAGAGGTGCCCTTGAATAAAGACAAAATGTCAGTCTCTTTATTCAAGGGCACGTCTGACTGTGAGGTGACCTTGGCTGAAGAGAAAATGTCAATCTCACCTCTCTCCCCCTTGGTGCATGTTTTCCCATCTTCTTCCAGGAAGTAGCCTTTCTCACACTCACACCTGTAGCTCCCCACAGAGTTAATGCAGATCTGAGAGCATGCAGTCATGTTTTTGTCTGCGCATTCATTGATGTCTGCATCATGCGGTGACAAGAGGGAGATAAAAGAAAGACAAAGTGTCACTTCGGGTCACTTGGGTTTTACTGACAAGCACAACCTCATGATAATTTAAAGAAATATATATAAAAAATATTCATCGTAAGGTATTTTGTCTTTGTACAAAAGGAGCACAGGCTTCTTTTAAATGACCGTTAAGATCAAATAATCAAACATTATTTTAAAAGATGACACTGATTAATATGTATGTGGTGTACCCACCCAGACAATAGGGCTTCTCTCGCCTTCTGTGACGCTCACGGTCATAGCGATAGCCGGGGTAACAGGTACACACCACTCTGCCGAAATGATCGGTACACTGCTGCTCACAGGGGGCGCCGGCGCATACGTCATAGTCTGGACATAAATGAAGCGCTTTGTCAGTATGAGCAAGAAAACAGAAACTGAGCATCTCAGATCCATCTACCATTAAGTTTTTATTATTACATATTATAAGACTAAAGACTGGATGGGTTTGGGAAGAATTCCCAAAATAATCAGAGAAGCACAGGAGAGATATCCAGTTTCATACCTTCAGGAATGCACTGGCCCAGAACAAACTTAAAGCCCTTGCAACACTTCTTTCTGTAAAATATCAAAGGAACATGTGCATAAGAAGACAAATTCACTACTTTAATACCAAAGGTGTATTTACATAAAATATACAGTACTGTGAGAATATACAGAAATGAGCTCCTCTTTTTCTCTTTGTATTTTGCTTCCAAGGAACCAGACTTACAATTCTTTTAAGTGATCTTGAGCAACACTTCTTCAGGTCGAAAAATGCTTTTCCGCTCATGTTCAGTCCACTCCTTGTACCCGAACATTTTCAGAGGAATGTTTTCGGTGTGTTAAGCCTAACACTGACCTATGAATAATTAAAGTATTACAAAAGGCCCCTAACATACAGGGATGAACCAATGTTTTCTCTACAGATAACAAAAATATTAACAAAGAACAACATTTAAACTGTACCTTTGGGCATTTTAGCAACCTGTCCCAAAAGATATAATTTGTCCCTTTCCTTAGCTGAATCGACAACAAATGCCAAAGATAGCACAGTCTGACGGGTATAAAATACTGTAGTACTTCAGCACCAATAAAACAATTACTTAAATGGAATGCTTATTGACCCTCTTAACACTGACCTATGAATCACTGAAACATAAAAAAGGCTCTTAACTTACAGGATGAACCAGTGTTGTTTTTACACATAACAGAAAACTTAGCAAAGAGCCAATTTCAAATTGTATCTTTGTTACTAGTCTGTTGTAAGAACACATAATTTGTTTCCATTTCTTTAGCTGATTGAATCCATGAAACTCCCAAAGATAACACAGTTTGACAGACATACAATAGTATTTTTTGCACAATCAAGTTGATTCCCAAAGAGCTATTAGCTGAAACGCTGCCATATTGTAGCATAATGTACAGTGTGGACTTAAAAAAGTGGACAACTGGAGAACAAAAGAAGATGTGGCAGGCCTTAAAAATGATCTACAGCAGATGAACAGTATCTAAAAGTCATGTCCTTAAGAAATAGGAAAAAATCCAGAAAACACATGACACAGGTCCTGAGAGACATGTCAGGTCCTTCAGTTGATCCATCTACTGTTGACTAAAGCCTCATTAGAAATGGTCTCAGTGTAAGGGTGGCTGTTGAGAACCCATTCCCCCAGGGAGATGGGGAGAAAAGGCTGAGGTATGCCAAATTACCCAAGAACTAGACTGAAAATCATCGGTAACAGGTCTGATGGAAAGATGGATCCAAGTGTAAGATTTCTGGGTCATAAATATATGGAAGACATCAGGAAAGAGGTAAAACAGTCATTTTCTATAGCCATCTGCTTGGCACTCTGTCATGTTTAGGACTGCAACAGCGATCTTGTGAATGCTGATGGAACGTGTTGACAACACTATTTAAAAGCATCTGATTGGCGACACCTTCATTTTTCAGCAAAATTATCCCAAACACACTGCCAGTGCAGTAAAAGCATACCTGGAAAAAAAAACACACACAAGGAGCACTGTCAGTCATTGATTAGCCTCCTCAGAGCACAGGCCTCAGACTTATTACAGCAATGTGGGATCATCTTGACAGAGAATGAAACAAAAAGGCAGCCAACATCCAAAGGAGACATTTGAATGTCCTTTAAGAAGCTGGGAGAACTATTCCTGAAGACTGCTTAAAGAAATTAGAAGAAAGCTCGCTAAGAGACTTCAGGCTGTGTTGAAGAATGAAGGTGGTCATACCAAACACTGACTTTCAAGCTTTTAAGAAAAGTAAAAACTAAACTGTTCCAATATTTCAGGCTGTTTATATGAACGTGTTTGAAGAAATCTAAAACTAATTTTGTTATGCACGCACATGCACACATAACCACACACACACATAACCACACACACACACACACACACACACACACACACACACACACACACACACACACACACACACACACACACACAAACAGCTGTAGGCAGATCTCGTTGCTGTGTCTGTTTCTGCATGTTTGCTCAGGTCTAATTACACTTCTTTGAATTTCAACATAATTCAGAGGACTGTAAGTTGACTATGGTAGTTTTTTATTTAAAAAAAACATTTGTGACTCTTCAGGTTTCCACAGGAGGAAATTAACCTGCAAAAACCAGATTTGAACCCTTACCTCAAACTTAACACTTTAACTCATGCACAAGTGATTATCATACAAAAGGAACACTCACCACTCAAGAGATTCTTAATGGGGAAAGAGCAGGCCATGTGTAACGCATCTATGTATAAATTCAAATATGGTGCACTGATGTATTTTTCACTGAGTACATATGATTTGCTGGGTTGTTGAATTGAGTGCAGTGATTCTGAACATCAGAGAGAGGGGTTTTAGCACATAAATGAGGTACTGGTCAGTTCCTGAAATCAGTCAAGATGACCACCATTGTTGATCTGCATAGTATGAAACATACTGACTGAGGAACAGATCTATGCATGTACCACACACACACACACACACACACACACACACACACACACACACTGGACGCTGTCACAGAAGCGCTGATTAAGACAACTGGCAACTTCAAGAGCTGCTACTCTTATTAATCTTTCCTTGTCATATTTGTACTGTAAATCAGTTTGTAAAGCAGGTATGAAATTATTGTACAGAAAACATATACAGCAGATCTGTGCACATCTGTCTTTCAATTTATGTTGATTGCATCCCAGCATACTGAATGTTGGGAGAAGCTTGGATTTAGACACCCCGAGAGAGTAGATCTGAGGATGGCTTCCTGCGTGACCCAATATCGCATGTCGTAATAACATCCCCCTGAGGGCAGAAGGCACTTATAGCAAATAACCAGCTTAGCAAAATAACCAGGGTTAGCTGAACAATCATGAGAAAACAAACATCTATGTCCGTCTCCAAAGGATCACGAAAGAGGCAACAGCATCCCATGGAAACTGGATCCCAAGCTGTGTTCAAGTTCATTTTTACTGAGCTGCATCTTTTGTTTTATTAAATTAGCATCCAGTGAAATGCTGATTATCTCTATCATTTTATACCTCGCCGTACTGTCTCTCATTATATTATTAAATAAACATGTGTAATTGCACTGGTATTTGGTTTCCTTGCTGATAAAAAAGCACTTTAAACACAACTAAGTATTATCTGACATTTTCCATTTTTACAAATTGGCTAAATGTAAATTACTGATTTATTATGACACCACTTGGTTAAACATTTGTATTTTGACATGTGTGGACACAAAAACTAAGAGATAAAGGGTGATGGTAAAGACATGACCTGTCTAAAAGTTAAAACAACATGCTTTGTAAAGACATGGGATGATAGATGCTTGGGTTTAAGGTTGGTGCACTAAGGCTATAAAATACCCTCAAACTATCCACATGATTTATTTCCTGATTGTGAAAAATCTGCCACAACTCCTTAATGGAAGTCCTCAGAGATAAATGGATAATACATGACAACAAAAAATGTACATGCCATATAGTGAAGTACATGCTCAAAAACGAATGCACTGTGTTGATATTACTGCTCATTTCTGTCAAATTCCTACATTGTGTAGTGGTTAGGGTTGTAGCTAGTGTTTGTAGTCTACACAAGTGTAACACTGAAGCGCTGAAGTGCTGGGATTAAGTGTGATGACGGATACCTTAACTGTTATAAATGCAGCATGTACCAAGACAACTCCTGATTCACCAAAAACTATTTAGCAATTTACCTCTGCTCCTCTAACACTGTTTAATAGCAGAAAATGCTCTTATCCTAATCACGCTCCACACTTGGGGAGAGTCAGGGATCACGACATGAATGCTTCTTTGCTCTCTTACCAACAACAACTATTAAGGAGTTTGTGCACGGCCACTTAACCACAAAGCACTTTATGATTCAGCACACAAAACAAAACCCCGCCGAGTTTTGACGCACAGAGCCTTGGCACTTTTCGCAACAACAGCTTCTCTCCCCTGCAAGCCTGCCGTTCGCTCATGTGCTTCATGCAAATCGGCAAACAAATTTGAAACACATGTGGATTTCATTCATATTCATGAGTGAAAGAACAAGGGAGAAAGATTTCCCAGGTGCATTCATGCCACTTTTCTACAAGAATATCAGGGAGTCACAGGCCTGCACACGCACAATGCCCGCATGTTGTGACTGACACTTGATTTCACACACACTAGACTGTGAAAACCTGCACTTATTCAGAGTGATCAGGACAACACACAGCCTGTTTGTTTTGTCACCTGTGCCTTTTTCTTCACCACAAGGTTATTTAAATGTGCTAGTAATGCATATCTTCTTACAGGGGGGCCCCTGAAATCTAGACATAAACTAGTCTGACCTCAGTTACCCGAGGTGAACCATAAGCACTCTAATTACCTTATAAACAGAAGCCCTTCCCTGAACCAACACGGTGCACCCAGCTTGGCCTGGCAGTGCCTTGTGACACACTAATTCACCACAGCACACAGAAGCATCAACGTGAACATTTGGATACAGCAAGAAGTTCAAAAAATAAATCGATCATCGCTTTACAAAAAAGGAAAAATAGCAAACTGAATGGTAACACACTCACACACAAACACACAGCTGTGAGACAACACATGCACTCTGCTCCATGGAGGCTTATTTGTCTAACATTGCTGCCAGTGATTCTGCATTCCTCACAAGAGAAGAGGTTTCTTAAAGTGAAGAGGATGCAGCTTCTGTACTCAGATTAGCCTGATCGTGCTAAAAAGAGTGGGACATAAACGAAACCACCGTTATGACCATATAATGACTACCAGGATTTTCTGTTTTTCTTGGACTTGTGTTTATATTAATTAAAGTCTCGGTAGCTTGAAGAGACAAAACAAACAAACTGAAGACACTGATGACATTTTCAATAGTGGAGCTTTTACAAATGACTCATAAATAAATAAAAGGATGGCTACAATCATAAAAACAAAAGAACACGCTAACAGAAACATATCATTAATATACAAATGCATATAACCATCCACAACAAAACTTATTTCATCATCTACCCCATTTGACGGACTTCTGATGCAGCTATGGTTTGTTCTATGAGGTTCTTCCTAATTAGTTTAGATTTTTAGGCAAAGCTTCAGAGTAGAATAAAAATATTATGACTGTGGATGTGGGTTGTGAGTCTGATTGTGAGTAAGGTTACCTTACACCCTGACCTTCCAGAGACTCTCTGTACTTTGAAAACATTTGGTGATAAAACACCGATCTACAGTTTCTACATTAGAAACTAAAATGATCTAAAAAAAGGCAGAATTTCAGGTCTGAACTCAACACGAAACACAAAACAAAACAGACTTTATTGATTGTTTATATTTCCACTCTTTTCAGATCTTTCACACATTGACCAGTTGAATATGTATATATTATTTACACGTGTAATTTGACATCTGTGAAGGTAGTGTACATAGGTAAGGTAAACTACATAGGTTAGTGTAATTTGTTCATCGATGTTGTGTTTTCATGTATTTCTATTTGTTATTTGACCTGCCCAGGGACTGTTAAATTAAGTTAAATCTGGTACAATGCATCGTTTTCCTTAGGAGATTAATGTTTTTTGTATATGGTCCCTGACAACTAAAGAGGGAAAATTAAATGGAGTGAACGTGAGTGGCTGCCAAAGAATAGCTGATATGCTGGTTATTCTGACAATAACTTTCCCCAGCCCGCTGAGTCCGTATCTGATGATCAGTCTCAAAGGCCTCTGATAATTTGCCACGCTAACTGAACCTTCAGACTATTTATTCTCTCTGGATCGCAGACATTTTTCCATTTTTTCTCCTTTTACCTCACTCTTTGGCACTTTGGCACAGTCCTTTCAATTTCTAGTTTCTTTGAATTCTCTTCACTTTTTACTTGTTTCATTGCACCACATCACCGCCATCAGCACCGTCTATTCGCCTCACAGTCTGCATGAACGTGCTATGTGTCGTGAGATGCTAGTGTAAATACAACAGGACCTCCTGTTTATACTGCAATGAATCTGGTGTGAGCTTTAGTCAACTGATTGTTGTGGAAAACCTGCAACACAGGACTTTGCGTGGTTGCACAAAACCATCTGTTAAATCAGATGTTTCCTCATCAACAGTACCTCTGCCCAAATTCTTTTTCAGTCTTTCAGTCTCATGTTTGGACCGCAAGAGCTTCCTCTTGCAGTTCTTTCAGAAATATTCTCCTGCAGCCGCCAGTTTCTAATCTAGATCCCAAACACAGACCTCTGAAATGTTCACAAAGCAACTGTTCTGCAGACATATTACATGCTTAGTATTCCATGCCGTTCATTAACAGCTCACTTTCACCTTTACTGCAGGATCCTCTGCTGTTTAGCAGAATTTTCAAGCTCTAGCCGATATCATCACTCCCTCACTCAGCTATCAGATGCTTTAAAAATAAGCTATAATAAGAAGTTTCCAGTGAGCACTAATTTAACAGTAAGTGTAGGGGTTGTTGAAGTGTTCTGCAAAGACACCAAACTGAGGAACTTGTCCAAGTGTTTAACCCTTATCTTGAAGAAAACCAGACTTGAGTGAATGATTGTGACATGACAAGAGTAATAATTCTCACAAATTAGCAGTCAGAGGTAGTGACATGAATGTTATGAATGACATCTTTTGTTAATATTAATGTTACTGAGGTAAACTCTAAGAAATGTGTGAGGGTCAGAACTGGAGCAGTAATGGGTCACATTTCTTTGGATCAAGCTGACAGTACTTGAGCTTTGTTATGTGCATTTATGAGCAAACTCTTGGTATAAATATCTGTCCTTCGAGGAAGGAAACAGAGGACAAGGGGATAGAGTCCTCTTTAAGCCAGAAACATTCAATGTGTGTGCTCAGATGTTCGACCTTTACACTCGAGCTTCATTTTTATGGCAAAGGTTTAGCTTAGCAGCTGTTTGGGCTCTTGTGTGCTGCAGACACTTCCTGGATGTTATATCACGATTCAGTGTGTTTTTCATTTAAGATTCGCAGAACAGTTAGAAGAAAGAGAGATGGCATATACGTAGGTCCTGAAAAACTCTTGCGGATGTTTTCCATATTTGTATATTGCTGGGAAGGTTGGAGCATTTTATTATGTCTAGGATTCTCTGGAATCTCTGTGTATCTAGCTTTCTCCAAATATTTTAACGAAAACAGCCACTCCCTTCAAAATATTCCAAAAAAATTCCCTCCCATTGATGAAGAAACAAGGAAAAAAACAACAGTAATACCAGATATTGCCTCAAAATGAAGTGAAACCTCAGGTCAACCGAGGCCTGCTCCCTTCATGTAGTCATCACAGATTATAGTTACAAATGCAGACAAATTCAGCCACGCAGACACAGGCGCACAGATAAAGACATAAGACTCTCTCTGCAGCTTCAGGGACATCACGGTGTAATATAAACCAGTTTTTTAAGGCCTCCTGGTTTGGACGTGTGTTTCTGAGCTTCATTTAGATTATGTCATTTAGAAATAAAACTCCGGCATGTCACAATGTGTCTTATTTCTGCAAACATGCAATAGCTGTCAAGACAAACAGTGGCTAAGGTTCAGCCAACGCGTTACAGCCAGACAAAACTAAAGAACATTAAGAGAGACAGTTCCGTCTGCCAGTGCTGTATCCAAAAAAGGGGGGAAAATTCTCCCTGATGAAAATGATTTCACAGGAACACATAAAAAACAAACTACGGAGTGCATCTTCCAAATGCCTGGATACCTTTGTGTTTTCCAAACCTCCCACTGAGAAAACAAAAGACTCTTGGAAAGGTCATTCTTTCTGCTAAAAATAATACACTCAGAATGAAATAATCAGATGGTTGCAGACCATAATTTTCTCTGTAGCAGCGAGCAGGGGATCTTAACATTCTTTCTTTGCGTCTGTTGCTCTTACTTCAGCTTCAGCTATCTCCAATTATTATCACTTATTATAATGTAATTAAAGGCAACTGTTTGGAAAAACCATAAAAGGTAACTGAGCTTGGAAAATGTGTTTTTCCACTAGCTGATATATGTCTGGTAGAAGGAGGTTATTACCAACAGCAGTTGGAGCATGATAACCTCTAAACCCACTGTGTAGTCTAAGTTGACATTGCATAGACTGTGGCATCCAAGAACAACTCAGCTGTTCAAGGTTACAAGAAAAATAAATTAACCATGTCTGGACTATACTAGGGTGACAGATGTGCAGAAAATTATTGGCCACTGCACTGTTTTCTGCTGACACACCTATAGCCTAACAAAAGAGTTCACTTTAAAATTTCCCTAACAATTCGGGTTTAAAGAGTCACCTGGAAGAGCAGGTATCAGGGCAATGCAAAAGAGCATCCGAACAGACGCCCAGACACTCAGCCTTGGCTTTTCATCAAATTATGTGTTTTGGCTAAAACCTTTTTTATAACAATGTGGCACACAATCAACCCTCTGGAATCTGCAAAACTCTAAATATGAGCTTAAGTATCACAAAAGAGCTGTGTTATGTATTATACAAGAAGCGCTATGTTTGGATCTTCACTGCAAATTGCATGATGTCATATAAAAACACTGCATTAAGTAAGCTTGAGTGCGATGTCCTGCGCTTACTGGGAACGGCCTAATCCAGAGCTTGAAAGGGAATGGTATTAAAACCTCAAGCATATCCAAGACTCAGAAATAATAATTTCACTTGTTTTATGGGAAGCTAAATCCTAATGCTACAGAAAAGAAGGGAGCAAGCCGCATACAGAGACTGTGAAGGCTGAAACTTGGAGGATAAGTAAGAGCAGGTCTGAACATCAATTCAACCGGGAAAATAAAAACTGTTTAGATTAGACTCACCAGCCAATTCAACCCAGTACTTGCTAGGTTTAACGAATTAAGTGTCCACTGAGTGTATTCGCACATACTGTATATCTGCTCAAATAAAAATGATGCCTCATTTGATCACTAGCATGGTATGTTAACTGTCTGAACTCGTTGCTCACAGCCTGTTACAGTCGCACAGATCTGGTACACAGCTAAGGTCTCTCTGGATTGGATTTGTGCAAATGTATTGCTCAATTTCATGGCACTTATTTCAAACAGCTTAATTTTTGCCCTTTTGTTTTCATATGCTCTCTTGTGACACGCTGGTAACAGAGAGGCTTAGTAAATGAAGGAAAAATGCGAAAATCTGCTTCCAGAGCTCTGTGTAGCAGCAGAATATGTTGCTTTTAATTACATGAAAGTGTTTCATTGTGGTTAGAGGAAACTTTCAACATTTTGACAAGTGCACTTATTTATCTATGTGCGAATAAATGAAGAGTGAGACATCTTTGAAGTCTGTACGAACATGAAGCTATAGCCAGCAGCCTCTTAGTTTTCACTGACTGGAAACATGTAAAAAAAACTTGTTTGGCATGTTTAATTAGCAAAAATACAAGAGAGAAAAAGCCCCCAGTCACACACAGCCAGGCTGTTCTCCCCTATTTCCAAACAGATTTTAAACCGAGTAAGCTAACGGCCCCCTGGCTCCAACTTCATTTAGTGCATCTGTTAGAGTAGTACTGATCTTCTTATCTCACTGTCTGCTACAAAGCAAACACGCATGTTTCTTAAACATTAGAATAACCTTAAAACAATTCATTGTATTCTTCTCCTCTGTAAGAGTCTCTTTTAGTAACTGCATAACATCCTGAATTAACAAACAATAAACAAGTGCTCTGCCTGTCATGCAGCCATACTAGGAATAAGATACAGCTGTTCATTGACTGCTTTTGTTTGGCTGTAAAGGTTCACTTGAAATAAGAACTTCTCTCTGTGGATCTATCTGCTGTCAACAGTTATAGCGACTACGTACAGTCATCCCGCTGTGCTGGCATCTGCAAAATAATCCAACATCTTTTTTTTTGAACAAGACTCACGCAACAAAACACTAAGCTCAGCTAAGCCACCAGCTGGCTGTAACAGAGTCAGCCCAAGCTCTTTACTCTCTCTGTAGCTTTTCCAAAGCGGTGTCTTTCTCTCAGACAAATTAAACTGAACTGTGATCACATCTTAAAAATGTTTAAATAATTCAAAACACAACACGATGAAATCGAGCTGAGAAACATTTCAATTACATGAGCTAGTAAAAGTGACACCTCAGGAAATTATAGCGAGCGTGGCTATCTGCGGCCTGTTACAGTAAACCTGATTACACCTCCATGTGTTTCTAACTCAAACCATTCTGATGGACAGAGGCCAGGTATTACGAATCCCCTTCAAACACAGATATTTCTGTGGAAGCATGCAACTTTCACTTCAGGGAAATGCTAAAAGAATCTTGCGGGGAATGATAGTCATTTAATTCCTATGCTATTATTCACAGATTTAACAGCTCATTACTTTAACTGTGAGGAAAAATCTGCTGAAAAACAAACTCTGCACTGCAAAAAAGCCATTCTACGTAAATGATGCCATAACAAGATGAAAAACTTATCTAAAGAAAAAACTGTTTTAAAGAACTAAGCTCCTGAAAGGTCAACCGATATCAAAATGTGTCTGAATTTTTGCTTTTGAATGCTAATATAGTTGGATAAAAATGGTGATGTATAAAGCAGATTTTCTCTGTCTCTCTCAGTAATACTGCAGAACCTTCACCTCATACAAAAAAACAACAACAAACTATTAATAGAAATACAAATACATTCCTCTAAACTCAAAAGGGTAGAATGGATCTTTCAGATGATAAGTACCGAATTGCTGTATGAGTTTGGCTAATAAATAAATGCTGAATTCCAGCACATATTTACATGTATTTACAGTCATGCTTCTAGTGTAGCTCTAATAAACTTTGGTTTACACTGAAAAACACAATTACTCTGTATAGTTCCATGAAATGTTGTACCACTGCTGGGTTACGCTTCCAAATGATGCTAATGTGCTGAAGTCAATTCAATTGGACCGCACTCGAAAGATAGTTTGCAGTGAGTAGGACTGAGTGAACGTAAACAACAGTGTCCGCAAATGATGATGAAAGATGTTTGTGGTGCTAGGAAACTCTAGATGTTTTACTAAAATCGAAACCCAGTAAAAAATTACCAGAAAAAAAGATCAAACGTGAAAACATAACTTGACTCTGAAGCAACATCGTCTTCCCTGTAATGCTAACTCTGCACAGTGTGCTGCAGATAGGGCTGATAAACATGTAAACATAGTGCAGAAGCTGCTCTGATAAACAAACTGTGTGTTGACGCCACCATTAAATTACTCCGGCGTCGGTTTTAGAATGACGTTCTTCAAAAATGAATACAATACACATCTAAATCAATGGATCTGTGACTGATTATATGAAGCCAGAGCAATATATCACATGGTTCTACATAACTACTAAACATCATGACATTAGCAATTACTTCAAAAAACTGTTATACCTAAATTATTTAATTATTATTTATTTAATTTGTTTTGCTTTTTAACAACTGTAATCCATTTTTTGGGTGTCTTGCGTTTTTTGCCACGTGCTCTTATACAAACACAGGACTACAAGCGTTTGCCCTGGAACAACTTGTACTATTGCCCGTTTTCAAAAACTCCCGAAAAAAGTTAGGGGGAAGTGGGACTATCCAAACTTGTCTTTTCTCTCAGGGTGCTGCCTCGATAGTGCAGCCAGAAAGCACGAAAAGAATTACTACCGTACCTGTGCTAGTCTCATATCACTGGAAAACACACTCAGTCATCACGCAAACGTTGTTCTAGGGAGCGATCAACGTTAAAAATCGTGCCTGGTCCAACTTCCTCAGATGTTTCTTCTCATGTGCTCCTCAGCCACAGCGCTGCAGTGTGAAAACAGCTACTGACTATTACGTGTAGGTGCTAAGTAGTTACTGTATTTTTTTCTGCTTTCAGCATATGTTCATGACAAGAAAAGAGTAATCAAATGGAGATGTGAGGAATGTGAGGTTAGCCCGCTCGAGGCTTTCTGGTGTTTGTGTTATTTTTATGTTGCAGTGAAACGGAATTTTCCTTCCAGCGACTGCACATAGAAATTAGCCAACAATGGCTTACTCATGTTCTGATTATTGCTGGGCGCTGCGTGTAAATGTGCAAATAAAATGCACATTTATGGGGAGAAGAAGGTAAGATGAGGACAACGATAAAGGACAGCAAATTTAGGCGGGCTGGTATTATGTAGCTCCAAAACTAGTGTAATAAAGTCTGCAGAAAGGGACTGAGCCACTGACGGCGGCGGCAGTGATGATTATCGTTAAAATAAATGACATCTGACTTACAAATATTGAAATTCAGTAACAAATGAAAAAAATTCTCAACGGAAGGGGAAACATCTGTCGAAAACCACAAAACCTGAGGTCCCTCTTCCAAAATGTGTTATTAACATCGCGCGTTGCAGCTGTTTACAATTTAAAATGACTGGTATGGATGTGTGTTTTTACTGAGGTGGTGTCGAGCTGCTGTCCTTCAGGACTGACAAATTAGTTGCATATTATTTCCACTAATGGCAGAAGAAATTGCAGCTTCAAGTGGTCTAACGACAAATAACAAATGATCAAAAAGGACATCAAGGTGAAACATTCAAACTACTTTAATTATGTGATGAGCTTGTCAAGAAGTTCCTGTTTCACTGTAATAGGTATACAAACATCGTTTTAATGTATAGTGTGCTACAGTGTAATTTTTATAAACAACATCGGGGTATTTTAAAATAACATACTGAGTAAAACTCGAGCCAAGAAATGGGGCAGAAAAGCCACAGCATGAGGTGTACTTATCACCACATCCCTTAACCAAAGCAAAACCACAGCGTGACCAAAGCGTGACCACACTTCGGTTCTCTGCGGAATGAGCCAGATGCACGAATGAGCATCAGCCAAGAGAAACAAGAGCAGGCTTTAAAGAAACCAAAATGTCGAGCAAAAAATGGCTGATACGTGTTTTAGAGGAGGAAAAAAGTGCCTGTGATTTGCAAAATTAGGCTGAATGTGAAAACAGACCACACACAAAAGTCTTAAAGATCAGCTGACAGGTCATTACATGTAGAATGGATTATCATTTAGAAAAAACCCGTGCAAAATGCATTCTTTAACACCTGATTTATTCAAGCAAGAAAAAGGGAGATATTCAAAAAGATAATCAGCCAGTACATAAGAAATACTGATGAGAGCAATCAAATTTAAGTGTCCTCCATATGCTTTGACACGCTCTCCAATAACTGCTATAGTGTTTAAGTCTTTAAAAGAAGTGAAAATGCTCCACATGCTGTTGTTGAACTATTCAGCAAAATAAAATAAAAATAAAAAGTCTACAGACTTAAGGACACATTTTAAATTATTTGAACTTTCGGGTGAGGCATGTTTTGTGTTACAGTTTTCTTTCAAATGGAAACAGATGGTAAAATGCATGTAAGGAACCAAATCAAATTACAATCTGTCCAGTAATGCTGTAAATGTTGAAATAAGTCTGATCAGAATCGGGAAAGCATGTTTCTAATTATTCAAAGAAAGAAAATAAGAGAACAAAGGCAATGAACTAATAAAGGGAGCCTCCTAATTCCAAGTGTATTTAAAGATCATGTGTCATGAATGCTGATTTGAACCTTTAGCACATGACATTTTTTATATCAACAGCAACTGAATCAACACATAATCTATAATACTGATATAACAGTTTGGTGTTATGTGCTGAAGACAAAGGAGAGGAGAAAGGATGTTTGTTATTGCTGGTGCTTTACATCTGTCACTAAAGAATGCTCCTTAACACTAACATGTCCTCCCCTGCAATCACTATGATAACTTACACATGACTGTATCTACCTAAGCGCTAAGGAACGGGACCGGGACACTTCCTTTACCGTATAAGGCGCATCACTAAGCTGCTTACCCTAGGGTGAGCTATTAAATACAAATACATATCTATAATACTTGCATGGGACAGAGAAACAAAATAAAGTAGAGGTAATGATAACATTGGTGGAAAAAATTGATGCACAAAATACATTTACTGGGTTTTGGAAAATAAGCATTCAGACAATTGTATTTAAGTAAATATGTATTAAAATTCCTTGAATGACGAGGACAAGCCAACAGAACAGATAGGCTGTGTAGGTCACAAGGGGGCCCTACGAATAGGGAAGTAGGTTCAAAGCAAATGCAGTGATAGAATCAGCAACAAGAGGGACAGGATACAACCTACGAATATCAGGTTATCCACGGCAGATTTATTCAATGATCCCCAGCAATGATGATACAGCACACTAGCATTATCTACTTTGAAACACCAGATGATTAAACATGAGTCATCTACAAACAATAAAGTTATGCAGGGTCCAATGGGAGCAGTACGAGTCAAGGCACATAACTATGGTGACATGAGTGAAAAGACCTGTCCTCTAGTTCGTATGCTAAAAACATGCGCCAATAATGTTAAAGTGAGGAAACCTCACAAAGCAAGCAGGACATGCTACAGATTTCTTTCTTTCTTTTTTACCACTTTGTGGTTGAGGTAGACACACGCACCTACATGTCCTTCTAAATCGAGTTTCTTCTCCATAAAAAAAAGTACCCTGGAGGTCCTGGTTAGAGTGGCCCTCCAACTTGCTGAACATACTTCTATACTTTACGTCTCCGCGTTTCCACTAGGGTCCCAGTGACGTAAATTTTGTTATTGGATGGTAAGCATTAGAATTTAACCAACTGTGTATGTACCCAGGCAACGGACTTGAAGAGGACTTCAAAGAAGTATAACAGCAATGTCTGTGTCTGCAACAAAATATGGCTAAGAAAGCAGCTAAGAAACCCCCTGAGCGACCGTGGCTCAGGGGGTTGGGAAGCGTATCTGTAACCGGAAGGTTGCCGGTTCGATCCCCGGGCTCTCTGTCCTGGTCGTTGTGTCCTTGGGCAAGACACTTTACCCTACTGGTGTTGGCCAGAGGGGCCGATGGCGCGACATGGCAGCCTTGCTTCTGTCAGTCTGCCCCAGGGCAGCTGTGGCTACAACCGTAGCTTGCCTCCACCAGTGAGTGAATGAATAGTGGCATTGTAAAGCGCTTTGGGTGCCTTGAAAAGCGCTATATAAATCCAATCCATTATTATTATTGAATAACAATCGCAGTGCAAGATTCTTCCTTGGGAAGCTGCTGAATGATGAAAAGGACCACCACAACAGGAACAAGGCCACCAAGTTAGTCAGCAGCGAAAACATGAAACAGGAAAGACCAGGGCTGGCTGATTAGCAGTGACTGAACTTTCACAATAAGGAGATTTTCCACTAATAAAGTGATTGTGGTTGGGACTGGAGGGGTGACACCAATAAAAATGTTAACGCATTTTGGACGATCATTCATATATGTGAGTGTCCTGCCCAGGTACTGTCTATATGTGAAAAACTCTTAATATTCGGCCGTCCACTATAAACCTGCCTCAGCTCAGTCAGGCAATGTGTGAACAGAGTGAATGAGAGTGAACAGGGCACAAGTATAAGTTACTGGGTTGACCATGCAAACTATGTGCAGTAAGGCTATTGTAGAGGCCCGGGTTTGAATCTGCCTCAAGGCCATTTACTGCATGTTTCATCCTCTCTGCTCTTACTCTCAGCTTTACTATCTAAATAAAAGATAAAATGGATTTGAATAAACTCCAAAGCAAGATCATATTGAATTTTAGAGACACAGAACTAATTGCTGTTGATATGTTGCATTTTTTATTTTTTCTGAGAAAAGTGTACGATTACCTGAATGTTGCTGTTAGAAACATTCTCTGTTGGGGTTATTAGTGTAGAGGATTTCTTAGCCTGCACATTTTTTAAATCTTGTTTAAACTATATGGATATAGTTTGTCTGACATCATCCTGTATCCCATGTGAAAGTGTGTCTTAAAATCAGTGGCATAGAGTCCCACGCAACACATCTAGCCAGTTTCTCAGACATGGATTGAAAATCATTTTTAGTCTCTAACCAGCCTTAATCCATGTCTGGGAAACTGAACAATATTGGTTTTTTTATGTATTTTTTTGGCTTTGATTTTTAATATCAAACCAAGAATTTTAAAGAACTCTTTTTCCAAAAGAGGATTATTTCAATGAAAATTACTCTTAATAGGGAAAAGCCTTTCTTCAAAACAACAAACATCAAGGTAATTTATCTCTGACAAATGACCAATGAGCTTCTTATGACGTCAGTTTGATGATGTCTACACCAAAACCTACTTTTATGATTTCCCAAATCATTATGTTTTTTTAACCATTGTGCTTCAGTTCCTCCAAGGGGTGGAAACCATGATTTATAATTGAAGAGAAGAGAGGCGTTCTGGATATTCACTTTGCAGACATTGTCATCTGAAGGACTGAATGATGAACTTGTCCTCATGTAATGTTGTAGTTTCGTGATGACCTTATATAGATGTACAAATGTGCATTAACACCGCTTCTCTATACCTGACGCAGGTCGCACAGCTGGATAAAAATAATGGTGAGCGGGGGCAGTGTGAGGAGGTTATATGATATATTTCTCTACTCAAATCATTATGTTAAAACTGAATAAGATTAGCAGCATTGGCTCTTCTGGCCCACAACAGAAAAAAGATTTGTTTCAGTTCAAAAGAGAACTAAGTAATGAGCATAGTTGAATAAACAATGATGGATTTACAATTAGGTCTATACGCACAGAAAAGTCCATGCAGGTGCACCTAATCCCTCCTTTTCAAGAGTAATGTATTTACCAAAGTGGGACATGCACACAAGGAGATAATTCATCATAGCTGTAGATGAGCAAAAAGACCAGGCAACAGAGCCATGCACACAACAACCTACCGGGTACACTTTTAACTTTGTACAACATCTGGCAAAATTGAAATTATTTATTCTGAAAAGAAGAAGAACTGGCACTATTGTAAACTTTGAAAGCTGTAATGTTATAAAATCATAAAAGAATGTGTTTGTAACAGGGAACATCACGTTTTGACGATTCCTGTTGTTGAGTCTAAATAACAGACAACCAGCTTATAAGAGTGGCTATGAAGGAATATGTACAGATTGGATATTCTGGATCATTTCTAGGACTTCCATGCAACCTACAAGAAAAGAAATCATGGGCCATGAATGTGCTGTCAGACTTGGTGAGAAGGTAATTTGCTGGAAAAGAGAGACTTTTCCAGCAAATTACCGGTATAAATTAGAACTTATTTTATACATCAACAACACAATTTATTTCGCCAGCCAAGACCTAATTTTCTGTTCCGTATCAGGAATCAAAAGTGCGTTGGGTTTACCACAACTTGTAGTGTTATGACTGTGCTATTTTTTTTGTTATCATTGGCAAGCTCCGTTTCAAGCTTGTTAATCTAATAAAAGTTGCAACTGTGTTTTTAAAGTGCATTAAGTAAATCTGAAAATACATCAGTTTAATTAAGATTTTTTTAATTTTTACAATTACATTTTTTCCCCCGAAGTGACCATACCTAAAAACCAAAAATATTTTTTACTCGTTTTTTATATCCATGCCCTCTACAACCACCAAGAAACAAATTCAAACCACAATCACAAACAAGCCCCGACTTAAACCAAGTGGTTATTGTGTAACAATTTCAAATAAAGGTCTTCTGCCTTTGCAGATCTACTCAAACCAAAACAAAGTCTTAACCATCACTAAGTAAATCATGTTTATGCTGGAATAAAAAATTTTCAGTTTCAGTTTTTGAAGTTATTGTATAGCTAGCAAAGGTACCAGTTCAGCTGCTTATACTTAATTCTGGAGTACAGTTTGTTGGTTTTTGGAGCTTTGATTGAAATAAATTAGGAAATAAATGATAATTTATTTCTACCGCCTCACTGAATCAGACAACAAATTATTGGCTCACAAAGATCCAGCATTCAAACAGTCGACCCCAGAAACAAAAAAATAAATAAAAAGTTATAGTTACTAATCATTCATTTGATTTCACTTAATATAAAGCAGGGTTTAAATGAGATAGACTAGGAGCTTAACTGGGCAGCTGACTTCCTCCTCCTCTTAACATCTTTTTAATGTTCAACAGTGTGGGAGCTGTCACTGGAGAGCAAAAAAAAGCAAACAAGAATTCACAACATAGTGTGCATTAAAGCAGTCTGCTACACTTAACAGGCTTCATACCCACTTTCTGGCTCCTGATACAAAGCAGATGTTGATATCTTTTTCTCTGACAGGACATTATGCATCATTTCAGGCATTTGGTTTATTATTATGGAATATATCTAACCACACTCTCATGACTATGTCAGTCATAGAGATCATATATTCAGTACTTTTTAAAGGCAAGGGTTTATGACATTTTAATACCAGAGCTTGTGGTCAAATACCCATTTTACAGTGTAAAATGGGTATTTGAGTTGTAGTTGAGGTAATACAATGTTTTAAATGATTCTCTCTCAGCTTTCCACTTTATTGATGGTGGTATATTTTTAGAGTTTTCATCAACTTGAAATTACAACTTGTTCCCCTAACTTTCTGATATTATTTAATTGAAAACATGCAAGTAAAATTTCACTGATTGTGCACTGTGTGAAACTGAAATCTGTTGGGTTGATCTGGCTTGTTAACTTAAATAAATCACGTGTTACCCACTGACTTAATATAGGTTGTTCTTCTAACTTCCTCTTTTCTCTTACCTTAGTATCAAAATATGACAATATGGAGCTGGTTAAGGTAAATAATTTCAAGCATCTGAAATTATTGAAATCATTTTGAACCATCTTATCTATAGTTTTGCATCTACTGGTTTCACTGCCAGTGCTGATGAGAAACAGCTTGGACGTGTTTCATGCTCTTTCCTCATCAGAATCAGAATCAGAATCAGAATGGGTTTATTGCCAGATGTTGAGGTTTACAACATTAGGAAATTGCTGCGGTGCTTCAGTGCAGACAATAAGAATTAAAGTGCTATGTAGAAAGAAAGATATGTGCATGAGATATACATGAGATATATACATGAGAATAAGAATTATGAGTGCTACGTAGAAAGATATATACATGAGTGCAGGTGGTGATCAGTGCCAAACATATATACATGAGAGTAAGAATTATGAGTGCTATGTAGAAAGATATATACATGAGTGCAGGTGGTGATCAGTGCCAGACATGAAATGATGCAGTGACACAGCGTAGGGTCATGTGTTAGTGGCGGGGACAGTCATGTGGTTATTGTTCATGTGTCCAACAGCAGAGGGGAAGAAACTGTTCTTGTGGCGAGAGGTTCTGGTGCGAATGGACCGGAGCCTCCTGCCTGAGGGCAGCAGGTCAAACAGACTGTGTCCAGGGTGAGAAGGGTCAGCTGAGATCCGGGCTGCACGCCGCAGAGTCCTGGAGGTGTACAGGTCCTGCAGAGATGGGAGTCTGCAGCCAATCACCTTCTCAGCAGAGCGCACAACACGCTGCAGTCTCTGTTTGTCCCTGATAGTGGCTCCAGCGTACCACACGGTGATGGAGGAGGTGAGGATGGACTCGATGATTGCAGTGTAGAATTGCATCATCGTCCGTGTTGGCAGGTTAAATTTCTTCAGCTGCCTCAGGAAGTACATCCTCTGCTGGGCTTTCTTGATGACGGAGGTGATGGTGGGCTCCCACTTCAGGTCCTGGGTGATGGTGGTACCCAGGAAGCGGAATGAGTCCACAGAGGTGATGGGGGTGTCAGTCAGGATGATGGGGGGGAGTGGGGCTGTGTGCTTCCTGAAGTCCACAATAATCTCCACTGTCTTCTGGGCATTCAGCACCAGGTTGTTGTGGCTGCACCAAGACACCAGACGTTCAACCTCCCTCCTGTAGGCAGACTCATCCCCGTCAGAGATGAGCCCAATGACGGTGGTGTCATCTGCGAACTTGATTAGCTTGACAGACTGGTGGGTGGAGGTGCAGCAGTTGGTGTACAGGGAGAAGAGCAGAGGAGAAAGAACACAGCCCTGAGGGGAGCCGGTGCTGATGGTCCGGGAGTCCGAGACATTCTTTCCCAGCCTCACGTGCTGCTTCCTGTCCGTCAGGAAGTCAGTGATCCACCGGCAGATGGGATCAGGCACATTCATCTGGGAAAGCTTGCCTCGGAGATGGTCTGGAAGGATGGTGTTGAAGGCAGAGCTGAAGTCCACAAACAGGATCCTGGCGTAGGTTCCTGGGGAGTCCAGATGCTGCAGGATGAAGTGTAGGGCCATGTTGATGGCGTCGTCTACAGACCTGTTGGCTCTATATGCAAACTGCAGGGGGTCCAGGAGGGGGGCCGTGAGGGTCTTGAGATGGGAGAGAACTAGGCGCTCAAATGACTTCATGACCACAGATGTCAGAGCCACGGGTCTGTAGTCATTTAGTCCAGTGATCCTAGGTTTCTTGGGGACAGGGATTATGGTAGAGGACTTGAAGCAGGCAGGCACATGACATGCCTGCAGTGAGGAGTTGAAGATGCCAGAAAACACTGGGGCCAGCTCGTTTGCACAGTGTCTGAGGGTGGCAGGAGACACACCGTCTGGGCCGGGAGCTTTCCGAGCATTCAGACTCCTAAACTGCTTCCTCACATCTGCTTCATGAATATGAAGCAGATGTGAGATATGAAGCATACGACTCAATTTATTGTAATGCATTTTTGTTTTTGTTCAAAGACAAATAGCTTATTATGTTGTCATGCCTAAAAATATTTGGCTTAAATATATAATATTTACGCCAAACCTAAAACTGTTTTGTGTTTCTGCTTTAATAATTTATAACGCGCCTCTTTTGGAACAAATGGAGAAAAAAAATAGAATAACAACAAAACAAGATGTGGTTGTGTGCTACAGTTCTCCAGTTTCTGGAATTTATCTTCCAAAATCCTTTTACTTGGACTTCTCTTTAGTTTCTGCTATCCATAAACGAGTAGGAAGACTTGATTAGTCCCACATAGTATACGATGGATGGGTTTGTAGGTAATAGAGAGACAACCCAAAACTAGGTGTAATGATTCTCAGCTAGCCTACTTTTTTTCTGTCTTATTCATCAGTTTTCCATCGCCGGATGTTCATTCCTTAGTCTCAGAATAATCACTGTGCAATTAATGCCTCATTATATTGTATCAATGTGTTGTTACAGATAGAAGACCGGTATGCAAAGACATTCAACTGTTGGAAAATTGAAGTAAAGACATATATCCAAAGGGCTCTACCCAATCAAATAGTTTACAATAGTGAATGTTTGCCTGCGGCTCAGTTGACTTTCATTTAGTAATATCCTAACACGGGAGCTTTTCTGAGTCACATTTTTTTCCATCATGGAAATTTCCTGAATGACACTACACATATGTTGTCTATAAATCTAGGTTCATTCTGTTTTTCAGTCCAAAACATTTACAACATCATAAGAACCATAGTAGCCCAGAAGAACAAAACATCATTTTACTAGGGTCTGCTAAACTGTGCTGCAATATATCCTTCATGGATCATTGGAGGGACAACAGTATGGAAACAATGCCCTGCAAAATGTATTTCTTGTGTTGAAAGCTATTTGAATTGGGAGACGGAACAGAAGTCCAAGTGAGAGGATTATTCCAAGGTGCAGAATAGATTTAAATATGATGTGAAAAACAGATTTAAAACCAAAGGAAACAAGGGAGACTTAAGGTCTTTTGGCCAAGCTGAATAATCAGGCTGAAGTGATCACTTCACTGGAGCTGAGCAGCACCCCCAGCTGTGCCCGAATATGACTTGGAATTACAGCATAAATCAGGAACTGATTTATGGTGTAGTGAGTAGACAATGCTTCTCATTCCTGTTGGCACATTTGTGCATTTCGTGATTCACTAAAATACAAGGAGTAATTGATACTTACAGGAAATGCAACCAAAAGAATCCAGAGAAGTTAACTGGAAATAAATGACTGGACATTTATAGGACACAAACAGCGCTGTTTGGATCAGCCAAGTGCATATGTCATGACTATGATGTCCCACTTGGGGGGGGGGGGTTAGACTCAGTTTTATTGCTGTGTAAGGCAGAGTTTCCCCGGACTTCCAAAGTTAACGACTACAAAAAGGAAGAAAAGGTAGAGGGAACACAAACTGCTAAGTACCACCAGAATTGTTTGGAAAAATAACAAAGCAACAATTACACATGCCCCACATCAATTATATGTAACTGTTACAGCTGTATAGTGGAACTAAAATCGCACTGCCTGTGTTCTGCTTCTTCTCCAGAGAAGCATTTCCTTTGCAGGCTAGGCAGGGTTGACATCATATAGACAATAAATCAAGCCAATGTTATAACTGTTTCTTGTACCTTCTTGTCACCCTAAGAAAAGTTATAAACAAAGATTATTAATGTGTCTCAATCCTATGATGTTTTACATACTGGACCTGGCTCTCTTCTTGGATTGTCAGAGAACTCACACTTCAGTATGGAAAAACATCTACAACCTGAATAAACGTATGAATACACGGTACAAAAACAATCAAACAACCTGCCTTTGTAGTTTGTGAATTGGCCTAAAATAGTGCAAGCTCAAAAGTTATACTCACTAAGAGCTTCTGTAAAGTATACATCTACTGGGCACTTATTAAGTACGTGTTGCCGATACTTGCCTTCAGAACTACTTTAATTCTTCATCGTCCATATTCAATAAGTTTTGAAAACATCCCTCAGAAATATTGATCCAGCCTCATAGTTGCTGCACATCCATGATGCAACTCTCCCATTTTGCAACATTCCAAAGCTGCTCTGTTAAACTGAGATCTGGTGACTGTGTAGGGCATTTGAGTACAGTAAACTCAGTGCCATGTTCAAGAAACCAGTTTGAGATGATCTGCACTTTGTGACATAGTGTGTTATCCTGTTGGCAAGCAGCCATCAGAAGATTGTTATGCTGTGGTCATAAAGCGATGGACATGGTCATCAGGAAATTATCAAGTATGTTGTGGTCTTTAAATGATGCTCAAGAAAATATCCCCGGCACTATAACAACACAACTAGGTTCCTGAACAGGTGACACAAGGTAGGATTGATCCATCCATTCATGTTGTTTATACCAAATTCTGGTCTTACCATCTGAATGTTGCTGCAGAAATTGTTGTTGAATTCTGGAGAGGCTGTGTGAACTGTGACCTCAGTTTTCTGAGAGAAGACATACACTGATGGGAGTGTGGTCTTCTGCTGCTGCTTCAGAGATGCTTTTCTGCATATCTGTGTTGTGACATGATTATTGGAGGTATTGTTGCCTTCCTGTTAGCTCGAAGCAGTCTGGCTATTCTACTTTGACCTCTGGCATCATTAAGGTATTTTGCACAGATCTGCTGCTCCTTGGATAATTTCAGACCATTCTCTGTAAACTCTAGAGAAAACAGTACGTTGTCTTAACTGTGACTACAGGTCTAAATGCACTGAGTTGCTTCCATGTGATTGGCTGATTAGATATATGCATTAACAAGCAGTTGAGCAGATGCACACAATAACGTGACCATCGAGTGTATTTTTCCAATGACTATGTCTCACAAGACATTATTTTCAACTGCTCAGCAAGAACTGGAAGGCCTTTAAATTTGTAACACTGATTCAAATAAAGCACGTTGCTTGATAATACTCCATGCAGTGTTCCAATAAATCAGAAATCAAGCTCAGCTCAAGCTAAGCCACAAAAAGAAAAATGACCTAATTTAGGAGAATTGATGTTTGAGCGTCAACAACTGTGGTTTCATAAAAAATACAGTATAACAGAAAACAGCACTGCTAAAAGAAACAAAAAACTTTGTCAACATAAACCCTGCTACTGGCAACAATTATGACATAAATTCTGGGTGTTACAATGTAACAACACAACAGGCAGAAGATGCTGCCAAACAAACACAAAGCTCAATGTATCATGTTAATCAAACCCTTGTCTGTTATTTTGTAAGGCTTTTATGTTGCAATCCTATGTATTTTTTATTCAAATGCAACTCTACACAGCTTTTCCTGCCTTAGCTTTAGTATGAGCCAAGCATATCAAACGCTATGACTAGAAATGCAGAATCCTAATTCAGTACAACCCATAATATTGAAATCTTAATGTGAAACAACTCAAACAGAAAGTGAGAGAAGATCAGACCAGAAGCGAAACTGAGAGATATATGTGCAGAGACAAATGAGCCCTGGTACCAATTCTCCTCTGGTCCTGTTTTCTCAGTATGATCAGTGGTGCATCAGTGTTGTGCATACAGTGCCACTGCATGAGGAAAAATAGGTCTATTTTTCTTTCTGGTAAAAAATCCACTGTAAAATGCAAATTAAAGTAATACAATAGCTTCAAAAAATATATTGTGATGACTGCCCTGAAAAAAATCTTCATTGAAAGCATATCACGTTGACTAAAAGCTAGTCATACACACTACTTCTTTGTAACTTCTGCAACACCTCTGCTCACAGCCTTGTGGACTGTAAATTTCTGTGGTACTGATGCCCATCTAGCAACACCTTTTACATAAACAGCTCTTTCAACAGTGTTTAGCAAACCAACAAAATGTTCCGAGATGTGCAGACACACTGATACTCTACAGAGTGCGTAATGAATGCCATAAGCCTTTATTTTCCTTTGGCAGCTGAATCCTGCCAACTTAAATGGTGCTTGGTTCCCTTTGAAGAATGTCTCATTCATGCCAAGGCATAATAGCACTCTGCGACTGTATTTTGAGAATAATGCAGCATGCAGGTTCATGCTATCAAATGCCAATCACTCTAGTCTTTTTTCCTAATAATAATAACTCTCTAGCATTATATTCTAGCATTTTTTAAAAGACGCAGTGACAAAGTGCTCCACAGTTTGAATAAAACCACACATTAAAGATAAGCATACATATTCCAGCTACAGTCACACATTCATTTAACATAAATACTTCCATCCATATTCCTTAGGTGTATACCATGTTTAAAGTAATGGGAGAAAGTGTAAGGATAGGCTAACCTATACAAATTAGTTTTCAGCAGTCATTTCAAACACACGACTGATTTAGCCGACCTGATAGGCTGAGGAAGGCTGTTCCAAAGTTCAGGAGCTACAACCTGAAAAGCATGACCACCTCTGGTTTTAAAATAAGAGTGTGGAACAGTTAAGAGACTGATCAGGCGATTGGAGAGGCCAATTACTGGAATAAGGTCTCAGTAGCGCTCATATACACACAGGGGCCAAGCCATGTAGGGCTTTATATGTTATTAATACTTTTTTTTAAAATTTATTTCTGAATTTCACTGAAAACCAGTGAAGGGCAGCAAGAAAAGCGGCGATGTGTGAGTGCCAGTTTGTTTTCATAAGCACTCGAGCTTGCTGCATTCACAACCAGCTAAAGATGGGCTTAGAAGGAATGGCCGATCTCCTTAGAGAAGCTGTCAGGGCCAAACCTGACAACCTCAGCTGACAGTGATTCACAGAGGTAGGAGCATCTGTTGAGGCTGTTGGGTTTAACAGAAATGTACAGCTGTGCATCATCAGCATAGAAATAGCTAGATATGTTTCTGAAGCTGTTAAGCAGATGATCTAGGGGTAACACATATAACCCTAATATTATGAGCAGTGATGACAGCAGCTACAGTTTCAGTTATTAATATGAACTCTGAAGTGTCTGTGTAAGTATGATAAAAACCGTTTGAGAGTAGTGCCAGAGATGCCAACCCAGCTTTGTAATGTTATTGGGAGTGAGATGATCAGTGGTGTCAAAAACTGACACCACCTTTATCCAAGTGCATCAGAATATCATTAGCAACTTCCAGTAAAGCTGTTTCAGTAGTGTGGTTTTGATTGGAATTTGTCAACGATACCATTTCCTTTAACCAGCTGAAGGTGCTGATGAGCGACAGTATTCTCAAGCCTTCTAGAAACGATTAGCAGTTAATAAATGGGCCTGTAAAATGTTATCTAAAACACTGAGATCTAGGGAGGTTTCTTTAAGAAGAGGGAAGATGCTGAGTGTTTTAAACTAATCTGGTGTGCAGCGAGATGAAAGGGTCTGATTTATAATAAAGAGAAGGCAGCAGTAAATGACAGGCAGAACCATCCATCCATTTCCTTCCGCTTATCGAATTCAAGGTCAGAAGGGGCTGGAGCATATCCCAGCTGACAAGAGGCAGGGTACGCTCTGGACAGGTCATCAATCTGTCACAGGGCTAACACGCAAAGACAGACAACCCGTCACGCCTCCAGTCAATTTAGATTGAACAATTAACCCAACCCTATGCATGTCTTTGAGAGGAACCTTGAGTACCCAGAGGAACCCACACAGACCTGTGTCAAACATGCAGACTCCACAAAGAAAGACCCAAGGCTAAATTCAAACCCAGGACCTTCTTGCTTGCTAACGACCACACCACCATGCTACTGCAGACTGGACTTCTTGAATAAATATGTAAATGATAACGTCAGCTGGGCAGGACGAATTGTACATGTGTGAGAATATATCAGTGAGCTGTCGTGGAAATCAGATTAAACTTGGGCAACGGGACAGGTTGAAAGAATCCAGACTTGAGCTAAAACCCGATGCCCCTAATCTTGCCAGCTAAGAAAACTTATAAATTCTTCACAGTCATCAGCAGACATGACAGGGAAAGCAGACTGAGCAGGATTAAGTAGTCTGTTAATGATGTTAAACAAGAACCTTGGACAGTGCAACTCATCTTATTCAGCAAATGAGATGCGAGTGGTTAGTAATTCCTTCGTGTGGATGTACTGAACATGAGATTGTGTTTATACATCCCCATTCAGCTATTCTATCCTCTTTCCTATGATGACTACAATGAACTTTGCTATCTGACCATTTTTGGCTGACAGACAGTTATCAGCTCACACTGTGCATGCGACCTGAAATGCACCCAGGACGCATTATCTTGGCTCTTAGCTAAAACAACTTTTCTTCTTTAAGTAAACATTGTGGGAAACAACTGTGGCTGCAGCCAATAACCGTAAACCAACATCGTTATGTTAAGAGTGTGTTTGAGATTTGGAGATCAAACAGGATGTTACTGTGTGCTTGAACCGCGGCCAGCAGTTTGTCAAGTGATGCAAAAATGGACCTCTCTAAAGTCTGTGAAATGTGGAGGAGACATCCAAAAGGCTGCCATTTCTTTACTTCTCAATGTTCTTTCCCAAAAGCACATACAGCGATAGAGGCTTCTATAACTCAAGCTCACTGACAAAATGTTTGAAATTACTTCCCTAAATAGGTCGTATGATTTTGCTTCCAAAGCTGCAGCACACCCACATTGTGAGCTCGAATCAAAACATAGAGCATTACCAAGCAAAGTGGTGTTTGAGCATTTAGTATCTGTCCAAGCCAAAATTAAATAAATTCTCAAGCATATATCTTAAAGGAACACCCTAAGGAGGTTTGTGTGGGTGGCGGTGCAGTAGCACGTCTGTAGTTGCCGCTAATTAAATGAGTCAGCTTTGTGGAAAACTTACTCACACCCATGATGAACACTAACGGCATTTATTACACTCGGCTGCTTACATGAAATCTGCCCTGTCTCTTACACATTTTTAATATGACCATCTCTTTAAAGTATGTAGTGACGAGTATTTTTTTTATTATGCCTGTGAGGCACCCCTCGCAGTGAAGACAGATTAACTTAATCCAAAGCCTCTGACAGAAGTTTTGCTGCAGGGCATAGCTGTGTCCACTATGCCTGTGAACTGTCATAATTAGAGGCAGTCTCTGAGCACAGACAAGGCCAGTCTAAAGGCTTGTGTATGCCTATGATCCCTTTAATTCACAAAGGATGATAAGGTGGAGAATCCACATCTGTCACAGGAAAACTCTTCAGAGCATAAATACATGCCTACAAGCGCAGATATGATAACTTTTATAAACAGTAGATAAAATGAAGAAGACGTTTAATTATTATTAGCCCCAGGCAGTGACAGCTTACGCAGTCTTCATTTACACATACCATTCAGTACTTCATAAAAAGAGAACTGCACCCACTGTCTACCAAATCAAAAACTTTTTATATGTCACATTAACAAATCCGAATCTGACATCATGCTGAGCTACGTGCATTGGCGCAGATTATAATTATAACCCTTTCACTCAAACATTCCCACAATCACAACTGCATAGAAGTATAAATCACTCCGCTGACAGTCTCTGCTGTACCTGTAACACGTCGTAACCTCTCCCGTTGACTTCACGCAGGGGTACTTTGTGGTAGAAATATTATTTTCCGAGCATTTCTCACTGCGGATGAAACATTTCGAAAGTAAAGTCATAATTTCATTGCACATAAACTGCAAGGACCTTTCAAGTTATTTTGGGTTCACATACACACACAATTTTACCCGTCAGTGGCATCCTCTTCTTGGTAGGACCAAAGCAAACCTCCTGAGAAGCACATGCAGGTGACGGTGAGCAGAAGAAGACTCCCGTTGTGTTTTAGCAGCATCTCCTCGGTCCGGTCACCTGGCGTCTGTTGACAGTCCGCACTTTTAGGGGTAATCTCCTCACTGTCGCAACTTCACACACACACACACGCCACACACACACATACACACCAACACACAAACACACAGTGGAGCGCAGAGAAACCCACCCACTCACCCAGCGCTTGTCGGTGTATAACCGCTGCTCATTCTTGATGTGCCACTGCAGGACCTGAACTCACTTTAACTTCCGCCGCTTCTATAATTAAAGAAGTTACGTTTTAAGACTAATTTAAAGTCTTTTAATTCTCCAAAATGTGTTTTAATTAAAGTAGAAGTAGTTTGTGCACCGAGGTAAACCTCTTGTAAATAGTGTCTCCTCGGTTAAATGTTGAACATTGACTGGCAAAACCCTAAACTCATTCAACACTTTAGAGCGCGCAGGCAAATGCACGTGCGCAAACACGCGCTCCGGAGCTACTGAGCGTTTTGAGCTTTGCTGCCACCACGCGGCTGTAAATAAAATAACACCTAATTAGTGTTCATCAGTTCAGTCACTTTAGGTAGGTGCACCTAATGTAGTATGTCTCTGTTCTCCTAATGTTATAAAGTTTTAACTGTAAACCTTCGTGATATTGTTTTTCTTTTAACTTTTATTTCACCCCATTTTGCCTTCAGACTTGTCTTAATTACTTGAGAATCTAGAAATTGTAATCCATGTTGAAATGATAGCATCACACAGTTGCAGCAGATGTTTTTAGTGAATAATCAATTACATTTTATTTATATAGCACCAAATCACAACAACAACAATCACCTCAAGGTGCTTCATTATTGTAAGGTAGAGACCTTAAAATAACACAGAGAAAACCTCGACTGTTGAACTCCCTTTTAGCAGGAAGAAACCCAGGGCAGCCTGTCCTGAGCAACCTCCTAGTGTGCCTAAAAGGTGGTCCAACTGTAAATAATGTCCTGTCTATCAGAAGATGAGCTTCAATATCTGAAGAAAAGTGCGTGTCCGTGATGCAAATTTCCCATTGCACCACATCTCAAAAATAGATGAGTTGGACCGAGACTATTGGCTGTCACGTTCAAGAAACCAGTTTGAGATGATTTGAGCGTTGTGACATGCCGTGTTATCCTGTTGGAAATGGCATTTTGTGAAAAATGCTGCAAAACAAACAAAGCTACACTAACTTTGTGTTTTTGAAATGTTGCTTTAAAATCCTGGGTAGCTTTGTCCTGGATAAACAGGTTAGCTTACAGTACTGTGGTGAATTCACAGTAAAGCACTGTGTTGGACTGATAATACAGTGGCTGTGTTTAGGTTATAGGAAGTGTTGCAGAGATGAATCTCCATTTAAGCTGATGATGATTAGATTAATTAACTGAATTCCAACTTTATACCAACTGCATACTGTCAGGTATAAGACAGGATAAACAGTATACTGTCAGTGTAGAGGATGGACTTCAGCCAAGATAGCTGTGAAACTGTATACATCTTGCTAAATTCAGTTGTGTAAATCCAGAAAGAGCCGCAGGTCAGCTGATCATAGCCTGTACACTAAGAAAATCTATTGATGCTCATGTTAGAAATTATTGTGAGCTGTGATTCTTCTCCCTACGCTGAGCCGCTACACAGAATCCCACTGTAACCCCTGACTGTACTCGTTTTATTGCTGAAGGTAAAGTGACCATCTACAATGTAGGCAACAATGTAGATGGTGACTTATAACTGAAATCAGACAGCTATTTTAAAAAAATCCCCTTTCATCGCATGTATCATGCATAGGAATTTCAAGATTTGTATTTATTTATTTATTTTGGGGATCACGGTGGGCCCCCTGGACCACAAATGCAAGCCCTGACTTTTTGTCGTAAACACTATAAATATGAATTTCAGAAATGTTTTTATGTTGCTTATGCCAAATCCTGACCCCACCATCTGAATGTCACAGCAAAAATGAAAACTCACCAGGCCACGTAACATTTTTCCTGTCTTGAACTTCCCATTTTGGTGAGCCTGAGTGAACTGTAGCCTCAGTTTCCTGTCCTTTAATGACAGAAGTGGGAACCAGTGTGGTCTTCTGCTGCCATACAGTAACACATCTGCTTCAAGCTTCAGTATGTTTTTTGTGGAGAGATGCTCTTCTGCAACTCTTGAGTTACTGATGCTTTCCTATCTATCCATGGTCTGGCCATGTGTACATGTCTAAATCTTTTGAGTTGATGCCATGTGATTGGCTAATTAAATATTTACATTAACAGGCAGTTTTACAGATGTGTAACTAATATAGTGGCCACTGAGCGTATATAGGTTTGTATTATGCATTAAGTAGTCGAACAATCCCCACAATGGGGGGATAGGTTAATTGAACAATCTAAATTGCCCATAGGTGTGAATGCGGGAGTGAATGTGAGTGCGACTGGTTGTCTGTCTCTGTGTGTTGGCCCTGCGACAGACTGGCGACCTGTCCAGGGTGTACCCCGCCGCTCACCCTATGACAGCTGGGATAGGCTCCAGCGCCCTCCACGACCCTGAAAAGGATAAGCGGAAGTGAATGGATGGATGGATGGATGGATAGTCAAACAAGTCAGTAGCATTTGCCTAGCACTTAAACCCCCGCGGAGCCATCATTTTGCGTTTCCACCTTTAAAAGCCGGAGAGCAGTCAAATGCTGGAAGTGGAAGCTAAATTGGCTAGTCATTCATATGTATATTAGGTTGTTACCTAGGAATTCTGGAGGGAGGGGAGTGGGGGTGTGTGAGCTAAAAGCTGTGAACTTCCCTTTTGTGTTTCATCTTGATGCATTCTCAATCATCCAGGGAAATAAATCTCCAAAAGTCACCAACTTGGAGTGTTACAGTTTGCCATCTTAGGGAGAAATCAACACACATGGGTGTATTTCCTTTGTTGCTGAGATTTATTGATAAAACAGTACAAAAAACCAACCATTTGTACACATATTTACAAATAATAATAAAAAGCGAGTGAGTACATTACAACATTTTCAGCAATCACTCACAATCCTGGCATCCATCACATCCACGCCACACTTTGTTTTGTTGTAAAGGGTGACAGTGTTTGGCTTCCTTTTGGTAGTGTTATCAGTCTGAACCACGCTTTGTTGCTGAGATTTATTGATAAAAACAGTACAAAAAACCAACCATTTGTACTGTACTGTACTGTATCTGAACCACGCTGTGCATGCTGCTTGACCTTCCCATTGCTCACAATTTGAATTTGTTCACACTGCAGATAAGGGGACTGCTTCTCCACCGAAAAAGAGAGCTTGTTTGGGGACTGAGACAGCGAAAGATGGCACAGTGTGGCGTGAAGAACAGGTGGGGACCTGTCTCCCTTTCACCCCAATAGAAGGTTTTCCGTCTAAGAAGTTTTTGCGCAAGTGAAAGCGATGTGAAAAAATTGTCCGTGGTAACATTTCTGCCCTTGTCTAGGAATGGTTCCATCAGCCTCATTACTACATTTTCAGAAAGTCTCTCCCCAGTGGGACGATTGGGGTCCTTGCCAAGATATGGGAAGACATTGCAAATGTACTTGGATTTTAGGTCGCAAGCCACCCAAAACTTGATCCCAAACTTGTCAGGTTTACTTGCAATATACTGCAGGAAACAGCACCGAGTCTTTGATGGGAAAAGCTGTTCATCAACGGTGATATGTAGATCAGGGTTGTAGCACGTGATGCAGTTGGTGACAAATGATCCCCACACACTGGAAATTGCAGCGAACTTGTCAGTCTTTGCTCGATCACAGCGGGTGGACTTGTCATCAAAGCGTAGGTGTTGCATGATGTCTTGGAAGCGGTTTCGTGCCATAGTTCCAATTATCTGTGGGTTCCAATTATCCATCCAGCAGTCATTTACAGATGGAACCCTGTAAACCCCCCGCAAGATGACAATTGCAATAAATGCCATTAGTTCAGGGAGGTCCATGAACCAATGAACATGCTCCGTTTGCTGTGCATGTTGAATAGTCCATTCTTGAATGCTATGAAGCATGTCAAGAGTGATGAAACACAGGAAGCTCTGAAGGCGACTCGAGATACTTCTCCTGGCCTTAGCCGTTGGCTCTCCATCTGCAGCGTACGCTTCTATTGGGGTGAAAGGGAGACAGGTCCCCACCTGTTCTTCACGCCACACTGTGCCATCTTTCGCTGTCTCAGTCCCCAAACAAGCTCTCTTTTTCGGTGGAGAAGCAGTCTCCTCATCTGCAGTGTGAACAAATTCAAATTGTGAGCAATGGGAAGGTCAAGCAGCATGCACAGCGTGGTTCAGATACAGTACAGTACAGTACAAATGGTTGGTTTTTTGTACTGTTTTTATCAATAAATCTCAGCAACAAAGGAAATACACCCATGTGTGTTGATTTCTCCCTAAGATGGCAAACTGAAACACTCCAAGTTGGTGACTTTTGGAGATTTATTTCCCTGGATGATTGAGAATGCATCAAGATGAAACACAAAAGGGAAGTTCACAGCTTTTAGCAGCTCCCCCACCCCCTCAATAACACACCCCCACTCCCCTCCCTCCAGAATTCCTAGGTAACAACCTAATATACATATCTTCCACTTCCAGCATTTGACTGCTCTCCGGCTTTTAAAGGTAGAACGGTAGAAGCCTGGGACTCCAGGTGCCTAGATGTATGCCTACCTGACTCACACCTCAGTCATGTGGCTTCTGTCACTTTGAATGGAACTCACTGAATACAGAAATCAGACAGCTTTTTCACTGGAGAATGTAGAAGTGTAAAGTTCCTGTCTTAGATAATGTTTTTGTACAAAAGAGTTTTACCAGCCAGGAACTTGTTTAAAAAATCCTGAATTATAACTGAGTATCTAGAAGAAAAAAATCAACTGAAGTGCTGCAGATCTACCAGTCCAATTTCTACTTTATTAAATCATGTTAAAAAAAAAAAAGCTGACTTAGGATTTAAAACACCGCTCATTAACAGGTGTGTCTTTTTCCTGAGAGCAGAGCAGCCTCTCTCATCCTGACAGATCATTACACAGAAGAAAAACTATTCCCAGTGTGCCTCCATCCCATCAACTATGTAATGATTCCCTGGAACCAAGTTGTGACGCTCGTGCTCTGCTAAGTGACCTCGCTATCTAGCTCATTCTTTGGGTCAAGTGATCTACGAAGACGGAGGAGAAACCCTACACTAATAATAGGCTGCTGCTGACTTCACTTCTGATTGACCTCGACCTCGCTGTAACCTCCAACAGCGGGCCTGATATAAGCACAAACGCCGCTCTCCAGCACCTGCGAAGCTCAAGAGTTCTTCAGTTTCTCAGGAACACAGTGTGGCATTACAGGGAGTTGGATAGCGGAGTCACTGAGGCGTCTGTAAAGGATATCCCAGTGAAACAGCAACTGTGGTACCTTTGGGGAGGTCAGTCAGGTATGATTGAGCTTTATTCCAGACATTATTTGAATTTCTATTCATGGGAAACTTCTTTTTCCCAACTGAAGCCTGTCAGTCACACCTCCTTCAATATCACTTAGCAGAAAATTACACCTGCAGCTTGCCTAAATGGGACTGCTCAAGTGTGACCATTTCAAGTTCAGTGGTAAGCACTGTTTCGCTTGTCTGTCTTTTGGAGTCATTACAGCAGAGCCTGGGTGCTCCAGCACTGAGCTGACGGTGCAGTTCAGTTCCCGGCCACTTGATGGCCCTTTCAACCCAGAGATCTCACCCCCACCCACCCCCTTTCGCCACTATCGTCATCATTGCCCACAAAATGGATGACAGCTTTTAGCAATACCAGGGTGCGTCACGACTCTGAGGTGCACATGCTGTGCCATTTATGTTCCACCTGTTTTGATGCCTCAGCAGCTCGAGAGCCAGAGAGTGATCATGCCTGCAGCAGCACAAGTATCCAATTAATGCTGCAGCCTGATATTGTATCAAAGCTCCAGGGCTGATTCTTTATGTAATTAATTTGTAGGAGAAAAAAAATGACAACAGAAGAAGAGTTTTACCCTTTCTCTGTTCTACTAGCACTTTATTGCCTCTTTCAAAAAGGTGTTTTGCCTTATGACCTCTATTTATGTGTATAGGGCATAGGGGCTGTTTCTTCTTACCTCTATCTTTACTACTGATTTCATTTTTTCTTTTCTTTTTGTACTTTTAATCCCTGTTTTCCTCCTGTGTTATTTTAAACAACAAATTCCCAAATTAATGACACGTTAGAAGTCACTATGTGGCCTTTAATGGGAACCATTCTCACTGATCAACTACAGTGTTGTTCGGGAAGAACTGGGGTTTTCTGATCTAAAAGGATTGTTTAGACCACCTGTTTTTTCTCAGCAGACACTTTTTGGGATGTTTATTGCCTGGAAAGGGGAACAAATAAAAGCATGGGGAAGACAAAAATACTGTATAGACACAAAATAAAATCACATTAAAAAAAGAGATGAAAGGAAGCATTTTCTATTGGAGCAAACAAAGGCCAATAGGAAGAGCCGCCTGTGAGTGGACTTGGTTGTTTCTCTTGATCAAGGAGCTGTCCTTGCCTGGCTAAAACTGTCTGCGTTCATAAAAAGGGTAGAAAATACATCGCTAATCTTGGATGTGCTTCTTTAATTATGCGGCATCAAATATACTCTGTTATTTGCTGGCAAGAGCAAGATCTGAAAAGGAACATGTTGCACTGCACTGATGAGCTATGAAATCACAATACGTACCATGAAAAGTTGTTCAGTGCCTTGTAGGTTCCTGACAATGACATTAACCTTTTCTTGCTTAATGGATGCATTATAATGCAGCAGCCGACCATAGCCTTTTATCCTCTAAATGCTCCCTCACACATGGGATAAAAAAAGAGTATGTTGCAGGGAATGAGCACCCTACTGTCAAAACTCCTCTCCTTCTGTCTTTCTCTCTCTCCAGAGTGCAGCACTGCAGTGCTTTCCTGCACATGCCCAGACAGACTGGGAGAGTGCCACAGCAACTTTGAGCACACTAGAAATACTAACAGCCTGCATCACAGACACATTTGTGTAGTCCTGCAAGATGTATTTGCATCCAGAGAAAAAATCTCTAAATCTGTAAGATTATATTTATATATATGTATCTTTTGTTTCCTTTTGTTCCCTTTTTTTGGAAGGTCAAGGTGCTGTTGACATGAGCACATTCACTGAAGCAAAGAGGGTTGTCTTTGGGTGTCAAGGTCAACTCTACCTCCCGTCATCATTACACCAAGTCTTTTTTTATGATTACATACGCTTTAGCTTGAGGATGAATATAACCCTCATTATATGCATGTAATTCTGTGCTGTATGAGCTAATGATCCGACCCCTCTGGATCTCAATAATGTCTCAGATTGCATGTGCCATATAGTAGCTATTATTCTGAGTATATATATTCTCCTAACCTTTCCTTTCTCAAACTATCCGGTAGCTTAGCAACTCTAATGGACAGACTTTCCTTCTAGGAAAATATTGATGTTAGCACATTATGTTGCTCTTCTAGTCTACCTTTTCCCTTAGCAAGATGATAGCCTCTATTTTACTTTTTGTTATAGTAGTTGGAACAATAATAGGTGAGCGATAAAATCAAAGAGCAAACAGACTGAGTCATAATTCAGTTAAAGAAAAGATCATAAATGTAGAACAGGTAAAAATGAAGAGGATCTATTGTTGTTTCTCTAGAAAAATCAAAGAAAAAGTGAGAATCAGTTACACCGAAAATATTTCTTTCTTGAACTCTTTCCTATAATTCGTCAAACACGATAGGCCAGGGGATGGATGATGCACTTATGTTAACCGAAAGTGTCTATATTGTAATAAAATGGCTATTTATACACTCATTTTAAAAATTAGCTACAAAGATCTTTTAATCTTGTAATTCCAGTGTAGGTTAAGCCTGACTTGAAAATTGACTGAACATATGTCAAGTCATATTCATACACAGAGTAAAAGACACAAAAAATTGTATATTTGTTTTTATGCCAAATATAAAATAGCTTTTTAAGTCCATCGTTTCCTTTTGGAAGTGTTGTATGAGATGCCATCTAAGGATGTGGCGGGCGAGCCGGTGAAGCTCAACCTTCAACACTGTGCTCTCCACTGTTGTGGCAGCAGGTTAATGTAGAGTTTTCTTACTGCCATCTCAGTGATGGTGACTTGCTTCTGAACATGTCACTGTGGCTCTGCCTCTCCCTCTCTCTTTCTTCACCAGCTGTTCACTGCTGAGTCACATAAGGATAGCAAGAGATGTGCTTTGCTTTACAGTTGCTGTGAAGTTTCCCATCCACACAGAAACAGCCTTGGCTCTGCATGGAACTGAGGAGGAGAAAGAAAGACTGTGAAAAGCACTGTTTTAATGTACTGCTCAAAGAAATTAAACTCTTTGAAAAGACATCAGATCTCAATCATCATAGAGAAGAAGACAATCATTCACAGACAATCTGAACTCACAGATTAATCTAACCCTACTAACTACATGTCATTGGACTGTGGGAAGACGCCAGAGTACCCATGTGACATGTAACATGCAAACACCATTCCAAATGACCCCAGCCAGATAGTAAATTTAAACCCTTCTTGCTGTAAGGCAACAGTGCTACCTTATCACCATGCTGCTCCCTTTGACCTGCACCCTGCAGATCAAAGGATAAAAATGATGCACCTGACACTGGTTGAACATGAGGCCAGGCACTTTCATGATCCTGGGACCCACTGCACCAGTGTAAGGTCTGACAGTGGGTCCTGGGACAACTGTTTCATCCTGATACCTAACGCCAGTCAGGGTCCCGTTGCTGAGCCTGTAGAGGTCAGTGCATCCCTCAATGAAATACCTCACAAGACCATCAGTGACCCACAGATAAACTGGCCACGCTGAACGACGTAACAGGCAGCACAATGCTCTCTACGGTTTCTCTTTCGTGTCTGTCACATGAGCTCAGGGTGAACCTGCTCTCATTTCTGAACTCGACAGACTCGAGCAGTAAGAGCTATAAAAATCTCAAGTAAGCTGCGAGAATTTAACCGATGTCAAAACATCACTAGCATTTATAGAGAGATGAAAACATACATGGAATACTGTACATGTCAGTTCATGTGTCCTCATCACAGAGCTGTAATCAATAAATATAACCTTAGTGCAGTATCCTTGAGATGGCCACATTTCATTGCCTCTCCAAGCCATTATACTCCCATCCCCAGTTGTCCTGGCTGCATTTTTTTTAGTTCATGACAGACACACATCCACATGTACAACTGCACATGTGCAGTGCACTACAACCGTCCTTGAATTAATTCTCCTTCTCCATCCTTCTATCAGAGCTAGATATGCATTTGATAAAGGAAGAGATTTACTGACCCCTGTAACAAAGTAATGTCAGGGAAAAGGCAAGATGGTCAAAACAACTTAGAAAATTAATTTTCTAGAAGTGAAGTCGGCAATGCTAAATTGCCTTCAGTAAAATAACTGACATGAATGTTCCAATATCAGATGGATGGTTGAATGTTTTTAAGATATTAAGAGTTCTGGTATTTTTTTTTATATATTTGGGTAACGTGATGCCAGCGAGCAGATGGTTGGACTGTGGCAGCTCATGCAGCAAAAACAGGCAAAAGAAGGATTCTTTTTCATCAGTGGACCCTTAGAACGAATGTGACATTTATAACAAAAGAGAGCTCGATGTTATTATGTTACCACTGTAACTGTACATGTAAACACAGGATTTTAATTTGGCATTCACTTTTGCAGTCAACTACTTAAAAAAAACCCGGTGTGGGTGTTGTGTTGGTCAGAACGTGTGCTGGTTTCATAATATGGCTCATCAATATTTAAATTAGTTCTGAAGCATTAGGCACTGGGCCTGCATATCACTGATTTTATGGCACAGTTGAGACAACATGCACCACTACACCGAGCCACATTGTTGGGTGGGTGAAACTATTATCACACCCATTTCTTTTCCTGTCATGGTCATGCACTATATTTATTTGCAGCTGTAACACCGCTCACTAGTTTTCCATTCCAGTAGCTGTTAGTTAATGATTTCATTTCCTTATAAACATGGTGTTGCGTTCTGAAGTTGCTGTGCCATATTGTGGCTAAAGCCAAAGCCTTAATACCGACCTAAAAATATAATGCAGAGGTGCAGCTATCACTAACACAGTGACCATTCTTGGCAAGGTGTAAGCACAAATGTGGGGGTATTGCCTCAGGAGGCGTTACTTCCCTGTATGTCTTGTCCGGTCTATGTCTGTTAAAAGCAATCTATGTTAACAGTACATGCTTTTCTACTGGAGGGAATCTCAGCATGTGCATATACACCAGAAAGCAAGCCTAAAGCATTAATGGTCAGTTTAAAAACATGTATTTGAAAAAAAGCTAATGCACAATAAACATATTTTCATGCATTTTTTTCTTGTTGCAATCTGTTTATCAACAATACACTACTCTTGAGCTGCTAGTCTGAAACCTTGAAGTCTCCAACCCTATTTGACAAATAATGACATATGTGACATTGTAATTAGCTAAAATGCATTTTTACCATGACTCCATGCAGTCCTGCCAAAAACTAATAATAAGTATAATAATACAGTACTTGTTTTCTGCATGACCTTTTCAGTCGCTCACATTGCTGTGGAGAACCTTTTGCCCACTCTTCGTCACAACGTTGCTTCAGCTCACTGAGGTTTGTGGGCATGCACAGAGAGCTGTGCATAAACTAATTTTAATCATGCTGAGGTCTGGACTTTGACTGGGCCATTGCAACACATTGATTCTTTTCATTTAGAGTCATTTTGTTCTGGATTTTTTTGCTGTGCTTGAGATCATTATCCTGTGTTGGCTGAACTTTAACGGTCGAACAGATGGGTTAGAAGTCTGGTATACAGAGGAGTTCATGGACATCTCTATGACTGTGAGTGGCCCAGGTCCCGTGGCTGCGAAAAAAAAGAAAAAGCTAAAATCATCAACCCTCAAGCACAACTGTGCTGGGCAGTTTGTAGGAGGTGTTCGTGCTGATACGCTCTGTTTGGTTTTCTATCAACATGGCACTGTGTATTAGGACCAAGCATCTTCGCAATGTGTCAGTAGGACATTACTCCACAAGTCCAGTTTCTTTAGATGCAATTTTACAAACATAAACTGTGAAAAAAACCTCTTATTTTACAAAGAAGAGCTTCTGCATCCCTTCTACAGCCCTTTTATTATCATGATCATTATGATTATTACTAGAAGTGATACTGTAGTAGCAGTGATAGCTATACATGGTGTAACAGTACCAGATGGATAAACATATCTGTATCTCTAAATGACATACTAAGGAGAAGTAATGATCTATAAATGATGAATTAATCACTCGCTACTACCTTAATAATTATTAATGGTGTGACATTATGATAAAGTACTACCAGTTGTTTTTTCACATATGGAGCAACTCTCCAAAGCACCTGAAAACATACTAATAAAATAAGTGCCATTCTCTCTGAATGAAGAATTAGTACTGTGAAATGAAAGCAGTCCTGTTATCAAAGTCTAAGATACTCCATGTTAAGCAAGTTGATACGTGACTTACTTTTGCTTTCTCACTGATGATCTGTTAATGTTTAATGTTGGGGTAAGATGACACCTAACTTTGCCTGGTAGTTGCGCCCAGCACACATCTCCCTATACTTGTCTTGTAAGCAAATGTACGCAAAAGAAATTTACTGTAAAGCAAAAGGTCCTTAGTGGACTTTTTGGCAGAGAAAGACTGTAGCTTGCAGAAATCTTAACAGTTACAGCACAGTGACTGGCAGCTTTCACACTTACAAACACCCGATAATATAATTACAGCCAAAACCTTTTGACAGGTTGGCACTTTGCATCATCTACTCATTTACATTTTTCCTCATCTGGTGTTTTTCTACCTATCCAGCCTTGTGTATTCTTTCAAATGTGTCCTAATGAAACATTTTTCAGTCCAATATCTCATGCAGATTACTGCTATGCTGTCCAAACTGATGTACTGCGAGATGACCTGCTGACTGCATTGGCTAATTCTGTTTCTGACCCCAGCTGACCAACTTGTCAGTCATAGACCACAGTCGACCAAGGCCCTGGCAGTTTTCTTGGCATGCTTGAGAAATGAAATGTAAGTAAGATTGTAATAATTAAACAAAGTTACTTTATCTACATGGGCGATCGTGGCTCAAGTGTTGGGAGTTCGCCTTGTAATCAGAAGTCCCGGCTTGGACAGTCTTGGTCCGTTGTGTCCTTGGGCGAGACACTTCACCCATTGCCTACTGGTGGTGGTCAGAGGGCCCGGTGGCGCCAGTGTCCGGCAGCCTCGCCTCTGTCAGTGCGCCCCAGGGTGGCTGTGGCTACAATGTAGCTTGCCATCACCAGTGTGTGACTGTGTGTGTGAATGGGTGGATGACGGGATGTGTAAAGCGCTTTGGGGTCCTTAGGGACTAGTAAAGCGCTATATAAATACAGGCTGTTACATAGTTGTTGGCTATAGTTTGAGACTGCTGTGGGTCTTGCAATGCGTGACTTTGTCCTGCTGTAAGAAACTAATAACCAAAGACAAACATGGCTTATAGCAAGTTAGTGCACATCCACCATTTTATATTAAACAGAAGTATGGGCATGTGATATTAATCATCTATGTACATGAGACCAAAATCGAAGGTTTTGGTCTCATTGTTGGGTTAATGTTTCAGCTGTAGAGTTTTCCCCTTGGTCATTATCTAAGACTGTTTTACTTACGTCATCCCAACTGATCAAGTCAAACATACTGAGTTAATTGGGGGGGGGGGGGGGGGGCTAAAGAGACACATCCTAAAAACAAGCACCATGTTGGCTTGTAAAAAAACTACAGTTAACTAAGCAGTGAATATATACATGTCTTCACTGCTGCAGGAATATAAAGTATAACTCTTCTGATAGTCTGCAGTCAGTTCAGAACACTTGAAGCCCTCAAGCCTTTTTAATAATGCATTAAACAGTGGCTTTCAGGTCAGTGCTGGGAGGCGGTGATGGTAAATACAGCATCAATATGGATAAGGCTCATACAGCATTGTCACTAGAGTCTTGGCCACTTTGCCCTCTCTCTCCCACTTCAGCCACATAATCATCTCAGTCATTCAGCACCTCTCACAAACCAAAGCACATTTTCACATATACACAAACGCACACACAAAAACAAAGTAACACATGATTGCATAGAAATGACACTTTTGGTTTATCACTTATTATTACCTTTTTCACTCACATAATTTGGTTTCCTCTATGTGGACAGTGATAATTAAAATGATGTGCTGTAAAAAGGGGGGATGGAACAGGAAATGGACCTAAGTACATTTTGGAACAGTAAAGACTTTTCTGTCCTTCACTATGCATCAGAAGTGTCAAATTACAACTGAGACACACACTGAGTTTCTAACCATTCTCCATGTAGTCGCAAAGGGTAGAAAAGCTTACAAAGCTATTTGGAAAATAGTGTCGGTCAACTTTTAACTTTTAAAAATATATAAATTGGTTTAAGTACCTGCACATGTCATCTGGCTAATTTAGTTATCAAAAGTAGCCAGACTCAAGGACAAGCTTGAAATTCAGAACAAGGCAAAAAGAGACAGAGAGGAGAAAGAGAGAGAAGGGATGCATACTAACAGATGACACAATGAGAAATGTGTTCTTTTTAGTCCTTGACAACCTTTCTTAAAACACAATTAAACATAGAATAAATGAATGGAAGGCATTTTGCTTCTGTACCATATCCATTACTTTAGCTGCAAAGTCTAGCTGCATGACAAAGTACAAGCACGTGAATGGTAATCTGCACTAAATCAGCTGCTAAAAGATAAATGGATGGATGACTTTTACCAGGTCAGAACAAAAACCGCTCCTTTCATCTGTTCATCAAAACAAATAGGTTGTGCACGGGATGCTATTTATCCGGGCTTACAAGAACAGGCATCCCTCGGCAGCTGAGTTCAGGTTTTCCAAGTCTGCTATGTCTCTGTTATGATATAATGCATAGTTATGGTCAAAGGTTTACATACACTCATGTCCCTGAATGTCACTGTAATTTTGGGTCTTCAATGATTTCTTTTTCCAGGGTGGAATGAATGTTCAGGACACAGCTTAAGTTTAGGATTATTTTCTAATCCATGAAGAGTAAAAAAATATACATCCAGGCTCAAATATACAGATACGTTGACCAAATGCCTTCTGGAGAAAAGTTTTATGGTTGCACGAGACATAAATGGAGCTATTTGGCCACAATGACAAGAGGTATGTTTGGAGTACTAAAGGCGAAAATAAGGCTCTCAAACCTAAGAAAACTGGACCAGCTGTTAGGCATGGTGGTGGTAACATCATGATCACAGATCAACATTTTTTTTTCATTTGATGGTCTAACATTAAGCTTCTTGAATTGCTTTTATAAAGTCCTGACTTTAACCCTTTTGAAAATGTCTGGACTCTGCTTAAAAGCTGGGTCCATATTAGGAAGCTCATTGATTTTAAGGAAGTCAAATTCAAAGTTATGCACCCAATTCTCCTTTTTTTTAAGTCACAAAGAGTTATGCTGGGCAAAAATTCCACCCTGGAAAAAGAACAGCTCAAAGAAACCAATAAAAGCCAAAACTTGTTACTTTTGACCACAAATGTTGTAAAATATAAAGTCTTCTGACCACAACTCTGTCTGCTGTATGCAGAAAAGATTCCCCTAACTTAACTTAGAAACTCACTCTGGCTAATATATAAATAAAGGATACAAAGAAATCTTGCTTGGATAAGGTGATTAAAAAAGTTTTGACACAGAAAGTAAAAATATTTCCCAGCTTGACATTTATTTGAAGAACCCAAGCAGAGTCTGTTCTCAGATCTACTGCACTTCTTTGTGGTATCAAATAAATCTCTGTGACTCGCTTGTCACCTTTGCTTGACGCTAAATGAATATCTGATCAACTCCTCGTGGTTAAAGGACATTGGGGGCTGATCTAGAGAAGGTGTTGAAAAGGAAAGAGCTTGCATGGAATAAACAACACAATATGTCTGTATCTGGTGATCTTTTCTTTTTTAAACATCCAAGGGGGTAAGGTCATGCTGTGAGTCAGTCTCGTTCAACCAAGTCTTTATACACCACTCAATATACTGACAAGAAAGTTAGTGAGTGGGCTAAAATGGTATGAAATTGAGGATGTTTTATGGACACTTAGGAGCTGTTTTCACTTTCATTTATACAAGGAAAAACTTCTCAGCTGCAAAAAATAAAAAAAAAGAACCAGTGAGTATACATAGTCAATGGCATTTTGTGACTTCAAGCAACTAATGGAGAAGAAAATGCTGCCAACATGAGGTGAGCAGACCCTAAGATCAAACTACCAAGGAGTCCAGGATGCTGGTGACTGTCATATCACAAGGCAGCAATGCACAATAAGCGATTCATTCCCTGTGTAGACACAACTTAAAGGGACTTCCACATGTTAATATCTTATATAAAAAACTCTCCTTTTCATGTCATCAATGTTTTCTTTGCCTGTTATTGCTTGAAAATACTAAATTTCATTCACTTTCTATGGTCTCTGGTCAGCATGTTGCTACAAATCACTTCCTGTGTTGACCTGCGTGCCTAGGCAAACCTGTAATGTATTTACCAACCTCTCATATGTCAATCACTGGTATCCTGTGCTCTCATTGGTAGTCACTTCAATTGCTGGCCTTGAAGTTGAAAAAAAAATCTCCAGACCTGCCCAAGTCCAGTTTTCACCTGTTGTTGCTTGAAGTCGCTGCTTATCATTGGCTTCTGGTTCTGGTTGCCACGTTGTTGCAAGTCACTTCCGGTGTGAATGCAACTTCTGTTCACTTTGATATGTGTGACAAATAATAAAAGTTATAATAGAAAAGAGTAACCCAATCTCTGTAATTGCAATTGTGTATTTCCTCTCCATGAGAAAAACTAAACGAGAGGATAAATGGGTTTATTTTTAGAATTTCACAGGGAAGAGGCACTATATAACCAGAACCAGGGCCAAAGCGCTATCCAGTCTCTCATTTTATGCCTCAGGACATGCAAATAAATAACTAAACAAACAAAAAAAAGCCATGAGGTACATGCCAGGGCCTTTTTCTCCTATAGCCACTTGTCTATTCTGTGTGATTTTAAGATGATAGAAAAAAATGGATATCATTCTATACGGTAGATGAAAGAGGATACTTTGCTGAGCGAGGCAATAATGGCAGACAGAACAGGCTTTGAATTGTATTGTGTGTGTTGCAGTAGAAAATGTAAGACCGATGACTCGCTGGACTCAGCATTACAGGAAAACGATGCATCCAAACGATCTCGAGCAGCTTCTATTTCATTTGTAGTTGGTGTTTATAGATGTGTCATGATGAAGGATGTCCATCACAACCATAAAGATGACCATGAACTTTGAGCAAATCTCCGTGTACTATGATCATCAAACAGAGAAACATGGAGGGAGCTGATTATGACATTACTAGCAGAGAAAATGTCTCTCAAGGAATTCAGATTCAGTAACCTCTGTGAAATGCCATTAACCTCAGGGGTAATGCAAGCTTTTAAGAGACAGATCACCACTCAGCTAGCTGTCAGGATTCAGGGACCACAGACCAGCTGTAATTTGACAACAGGGCAAATAGAAGGTTAGATAACTGAAACAACCCTTTTATCTTTGTAGGCCACTCGAGAGAGCAAAAACATCCAAAATTACATTTATCTTGCTCTACCTTTTATGCATTTGTGCCTTTTTATTGTAGACTACAAATGTCTGACTTAATTCTGTCCTCACCAGAGTATCTACAGAGTTCTGTCCTCTCAACACTTCATTAGGTGTACGTGTTCAACTGCTCATATAACACTTAGATGTAATCAACCAATACAACGGCAAGAACTCAGTGTATTTCGGCTTGCTGAAATTAAAACTGAGCATCAGAATGGAGAAGAAAGGTGATTTGGAATGTGGCATGGTTGTTAGTCCCAAGATGGGCTGGCCTGAGTAATTCAGAAAAATGCTAATCTACTGGGATTTTCCCACACAGACATTTCAAGGGTTTACAGGGAGTGAATAAAAATGTTGCATTTAGATGATAGAGTCAGAATTAAAGCAGATCTGAAAGCAAAGAAGGCTCTATCAAAGCCATAAACTATTGTTTTCAAAGTAAGCCACCAACAGAGTGCGGTGAGTTTAAGAGAGGCAAAGACAAATGGTTCACAAAAAGGACATGCGTGTATTTGCATGTATTTGTGAGACAGCAGAATGAATCCAAGTTCTCTAGATAAAATTAAGCTCTGGAATCCATAAGAAACTTTGACTTGTCTACTAAAAAACATTGATTTCTCTCCTCTGCGCTCATTCAGGTCATTGGAGCTTTGGCCAGTAGTTTACGTCAAGTGGCCCAACTGTTTCCCTCCTGTCAATAAACCACCGGGACGCCAAATCAGAATCAACAAAGCACTGATCCAGAAATGGCTCCCTCCTACGATGCTGACAGGAAGAAACTTTGCAGAACAACACGCAACCCACCCTCAAAGTAGGGGAGGGAGAGAGATCATCTGGCCTCTTTGTTATGTAAATTGACTGAATCAATATGACAAATGTACTGTGAAAGGGAAGAAATACAATGCTTTTTCATCCCCACCAGCATTCATCACAAGCCTTGGTCTTATCACCACTCCCAGCCACGTGGAAACACCTGATTAATGACTGTCACGTGCCACCTCCGTGAATCATCAGGGCACGAGTGAATGAATAGAGCATGAATTAGATGGTGACACATAGAAATAAGGCTTTAGGATATACACTTGCAAAGGAGTAGTCTGTGCTAATTAATCTACTCTTTTAGTGATGTAATTTCTATTTGAAATACACCGAGATGGCTGATTATTAGCAAAAACATTGAAAATTTAATAAAAATCATGAGCTCTTTGTTGGACTAAAACATCACTGAAACATAGGCAACATAGTCTTGACTTCAAAGGACTCTATAGCTGCGCTAATCACTTTGAAGGAAACGCTAACATCATTATTATAACATGGACGTAATGACTACACTAGCTATTTTATGGATACAGTCCTGTATACCAGCATTTCATAACGAAACGGAGCCAAGCCTGATAATGCTTTGACAAAATAGTATGGTTTACGGACAGATACTAAATTTTATCCGGAAATGGTTTTTTTACCATATTTCAGGGAAGTCTACCCTAAAGCTGTTCAAGCATTACTCTTAAATGCAAACCTGATGGTGGCTCCAGAGTAAATGTTAGGAAGAAAACAAAGTTATTTTAAACTTTAAATATCAGCATGTCATTCAAAAGCGGATGCAGAAGATGAAATTCTGCAAAGATACAGTACTGTGAAAAAGTCTTGGGTCACCCCTCATTTCTTCATATTTTGCTCTCGAGGACTGTGAAAGAGAAGCGCTGATCTGACTTCCAAGGAGCCAGATTTCTTATAATGTTTAAACTAGTCCTGAGCAGTAGTTCTTTCAGAGTTTTTTCTTTGTATGTTGGCTGTTTCTTCACTCAGTTTTAGTCCAGTCCTTGTACCTGATCTGTCATGTCTTAAAGATGTCTAAGTTTAGTGGACTCTACAGCGTGACCTAAAAGAGGAAGTTTTCACAGATCACAGATTTATTTACACAAAGGAATAACTTACACAGGGAAGATCACAACAAGAAGTATTTCCAGGAATCAATGCAGGAGATTGGGCGTGAATTCATGCCTAGAGAGGAGAGGGAGATTAGTCCAGGTGAGTCTGTCAGAGGGAATTTCACAGTGCTGCTCCAGAAGTGTTTGGTAAGTGTGAGTGAGGAACAGCTTACTTTAGAGTGTCGAGGGAGAAGCTCCGGAGAGAGGCACTGGTTTTCTCGAGGTAGGTGCTGGAACATAGGAAATTTAGTGGTAGGATGGGTAGCAGGTGGGTGATACCACACAGAAAATTTGGTGGAGACTACATGCAGGAGCTGCCTCTTGACTACAGGCAGATGAGGCACATGTGTGATGGCTGAAGAGCGCTAGCCTGAGGCAAGAGTGGGAACCATGTCTTGAGGAAAGAAAGTCAGAAAGTCATGTCTTAAAGAAATAGGAAAAATGCAGCAAAAACCTGACACAGGACCAGAGAACAGCATCTGGCTGTTCAGTTGATTCATCTACTGTTCACTGAACCCTCATCAGAAATGGTTTCAATAAAAGAGTGGCTGTCAAGAAGCCATTCTTAAGGAAGGGAAACGAAAATAAAATAACCCAAGAACTGAACTGAGGACCTAATACTTATGCACTTTCATAAATAACATAAGAACTGAAAACTCTGAACTGCATTTTGCAATGTAGAAAAAGTAAAGAGACCATTAGTCAAGCTATTAGCTTTCGTTTTCACAAAGAAAAGCACCTTTGTTGATGTGGCTTTAAAAGCCACGTGGCTATCCAGTGTGTAGAGCACTCTTGATCCTTAATTTCTGGTTGAGTACATTTAAATCTGTACATCTGTACGTGTCGGTTCATTCTGTGATGTAATACTTTCCTCTAATGAGACTGGAAACCATCTGATTATCACATGGCTTCTGACAGAGTCTGAAGGGCAGGCCTTGGATCATGAGGGCAAACAGATATTTTTCTCTGAACTTTTCAGCTTACTGTTCCCGAGTAAATCTTAGACTTATTTATGCACAAAATGGCAAGATACTTTTATCTGTGCAACGTTGCTTTCCTTTACTCTTCCCTCGTCTTTAGTTTAGTCTGTTTGATTTGGATAAATATATATTTAGAAATGTTATGAAAACAGAAATAAAGCTTTTTGGAACGTAAACAAGATTGCAGCAGAGTGCGGCATCACTTTGCAAAACAAAATATTTATTCTATCTTTTTTAAAATTTACAAATATGTGACCCAGTACTTTACTGCATGTGAAAATATTCACATATGAGGAAAAAGAATCCATAAACCTATGGTATGGCCCTTTAATGTAAACACTTAATTGCCCCTGACAGCAATTCAATATAGGCTCTGAGGAAGGATGCAAATCTGCACTGCAACATTACTTCTCAAAACCTGCCGAGCTTGTGTGCAAAATAGGCCACAAAGATGTGCTTCTTACAATGATAATGATGATATTAATAGTTGAAAAAGAAAAGGCTCTAGTGGTCCAACTTAAAGCCAGATTATATCAGGATTGCATCACACGTCTGTCATGCAAAGTACGTGGCTGTCACATGATTCTGTTGACTTTAGAATAAAGGAAGAGGTTTAGAATTGTGTTTGTATGTTTGGCATACTATAGCTTGGTAGTGAATGAAGATAGTACTGTCCAGCTTTCCTGCTTCTTGAAGAAAAAGTTATAATAATATAATAAATACATATATAAATATATACAAATGCATATTACTGTTTCAGTGTATGATTTTTAATGTACATTGTAAAGTCAGCGTAACTGAGTTTTAAAAGCAGCACATGGAAAAAGTAAAAACTCAAACTTGTTACTTAAAGTTCAGTGAGCTGGTTTCAGTCATTGTGCAAATGTATCGTTTATAAGATTGGGGAAACCTGCAGTCAGCTGAGACTGAAGACGTCACTTGAATGAGTGACGAAATGTTTCTCCCACTGAAAACGCTACGTCCAGATGAACAGAATCAGGAGGTATTAAAGTTGAGAAGGAAAAAATAATTTATTATTATATTATATGATATTATTTGTATATCCCTTTCATCAGCAGTGTTGCTCATATGTCACCTGCCACTGTTGCAGGGTCAGTACCAAAGTATTTATGGGAATTAAACTTGGTTTAAATGATTCTTTTAGCTAACATATAAAATAAGAACTAGATTAAAAAGGAGAACTAACTGAAACTGGATTGTGGACTCTTGGAAATCCCATAAGCGAATATTTTATTCCCAATAGGAAATTTAAAAAACATTTCAAAAATGTTTAAATTGATGAACTGATAATATTTTAAGAAAAAATAAAGTAATTTTGACTTTGATGTCAGTATCATGTTTCAAAAAAGTTGGGATCAGGGCAGCAAAATGCTGGAAAAGTAAATGGTGCCAAAAAGAAAAACAGCTGGGGGAACTAAAACCTAAGGACTTAAGAAAACACCTAATAAATCACTATAAAAAAAAAAAATACTGCATTACAATTAACATACCGTCTCAGTTACAGCAGTTTCACCATATTAACCATATTAACGGAGTCGGGTGCACTAGTAATAGCACCACTGGGGGAACTAGCGGTAGTAGCAGGACCATAATAGAATTACATCTGATCCCTTTCATTTTTTATTATGGGGAGGAAAAAAATAAAATAAAAGCTTATGTTGTCTAACAGATGGGTCGGGATTCCACAGCTTAGACTTAACAGGCTGCAGAGGTCATTCGCTCCTTAATCCACAAAATTACAAATACATATTTTTTTATGGATTTGTTTTTATGGCTGGAACTCAGGCTGACATCGCCCATAGCAGTTTTACTACAGTGTGATGGATGTGCAGCTGAGTCTGCTCTATGTGTAACAACCACAACATTTTGTGGTCTATTTGAATTCTTGTCCTGATGAGAAAGCGTGCGGAGAATCACAATATCGTCATTAGTATGGTTATGGAAACTACAACAAAAAGTCAATTCATGAGGGATTTTCTTTAATCTGGATGGCTTTAACGATGGTAGGATTATTTACTGTTACGCAGGAGGCTTTAGGTGTCACATGTCTGCACGGAGTATATGGATAGGACTCTATATCAGAGGGAAACCTCTGACATCCATGTGCCCTCCAGCTGACCAGATTACATTTTGCTTCAGCGATGAATAACTGATACAGAATGAGCGGGGATTTGAGTTCATCTGTGTACACTTTGTAAGAAAATGCATACATGCGACTTTCCTGCAAACCTAAGCACCCATGTTTAGATAATGCATTTGTACAAAATGCTGACAATTTCAAAAAATAGCATCATTTTGTTTGTTGATGAATGGAAAAGTCCTTTTATTTGGAAGAATGCTTTAGACACAACACAACTGCCATGACAGACAAATGCTTCACCAGGAAAGAGGGTGAATGATGATCATGTGGCAAGATTGATGAGCATACACGCAGCCCTAAATATTTTCACTTTGCAAATGAGCAAAAACTGAAATGACCTTTCATCAGTACACTGTATTAAAATTGGATGCCCTCACATGTGCCAGATTTTAAGACCAGATTCAGTTCATTCATGCTTGAACACAATGCAGACGTAATTTCCTCAGATCAGATATAATCCAACAGCATTGCGCTGTAGTTATTAATCGTTATGAGTAGTTCTCTGAAAAAAAGGCCTACTGCCTACTGGCTGCTGTGTTCATATGTAAACTGGTGATATAACACATAATGTCATGGTGCGTGGTGTAGTTACGCAGTCATATGTAATATAATCACATGACACGCTGCCTGGGTAAACACCATATGGATAAACCTTTATTTATTTATTTATGTTGGTTGGTATTCTTATGAAAGAATGACCAAGTACTGTACTATGTTTTCAAAGTACTAACGCCACTTTATGGTATTTATTTACAGTACCTCGACTCTTGATTGTTTGTTCATAGGCAAGCAAATAGAGATTTTGAGTACTATACTACAGTACCACAATAGGTATTTCTATAAACTAAGAACTTTTGCCAGCTTTCTTTGCTTCCATCTTATGAAGTGTGAGATCTGCTGCTATTCTGAGTCTATGGCTTACATTTATTCAAGTACAACTGTGGGCTGCTTAGACTTTGTTTCAATATAGCCACATCTACTACTCTCTAACAGACTTTGAGCTGAGGGTCTTTTTTACATATTACTTCCACATGCCTTTGAAAATGCATAAAAATGCATGCCACTTAAAGAAACATCCAGTGCACAATAACAATAACAATATAAGCAACAGTCTTTTCTCTCTTATTCTTCAGCCTCACAAAACTTTATTTCCATCAGTTTGGATTAATAGTTGGCCTAAAGACAAGAAAAAATGTTCAGTATTGCTGTGAGTACAGAGAAAGGGTGATCAATCACCTCGGCCTTGATCAGTAGCTGGAGCTTTTAGTGCTGACGCTTATGTTTGGCCATGTTAAGCCACAGAAGAGTGCACTTAAATGTAAGGAGAAAAAAGACAGATGAAGTGCAGTGATTTTTCTCTTGTCAATGCTGCCCTGTTCAAATGACAGCACACTACAACAGTTTTGCATCACTGCTTCTGAAAAACACTCAATGTTTAATCAGGGACATTCAGTTCGGTTTAATTTGCTGGGTGTGATGCAAACAAATCCAGTAATTATGTAACAGTTACTAGATTTGTTTGATCAGCCAGTGACTGATGCCACATCCTTAAATGATTGTGTGTTAGTGTCGATCACAAATTCAACAATAACTCGCACTCAATTATGTGTCACTGACACATAATTGAGTGCAAGCAGGTGTGACAAAATAACAAAGGGGTTGATTTTCTGCTTAGTGCAGTTTTTACTGCTATTGTCATATAAACTCTTCTCAAAGGACCAGTTTAGTTTCAAAGTCGGCATTTTGGAAAGATGTGAGTAAGGCAGGGCCTTTAAAGCAGTTATACAGTATCTGAATCTTTAGGCGACCTGAGACCTTTCAGACTGTTTGCATTTTGAGCAATGAAGTATCCAATTATCCAAAGAAAGCTTTTCATACAGTCTGCAAATTCAGGCTGTGGATTGCTGGCAACCAGAGGAAGTGCAGGCATGATTTTGAAGCTGATAGGAACTAAATTTGCAAACAGTCAATACAGCAGTTACACTAGCAGCAGTATCTTAAATTTTGGTGACCCTCAGTGACCACAATGGTGACCCTCAGTGACCACAGGGCCCTCCTTCTTAAACGGCTAATGGATGATGTGCGATGGCATCTTTGTAGAAAATATCCCTCTGGCATGTTCAGTGTGCTGTGAACTGAGCCTTTCCATATGTGTGTGTGTGTCTGTATGTGAATGTGTTCAAAGGAGCTTGCAAAGAAAAGCGTCTGGACTTCTTTAAGTTGCTTGAAGACGTTTCACCTCTCATCCGAGAAGCTTCTTCAGTTCTAAGGTCAAATGCTGGGGAGTCCCAGATTTAAACCTAGTGGGAGTATCCCCCCACAGAGGGACAAAAGGACCCCCTGATGATCCTCTAATCGCCTGAGCCAAGGTGTGAAACTGGGTGTGGGTCCCAATCAGCCAGGGTTTCGGGTGAGCTCATTGTGAAACCTGGCCCCACCTTATCATGCGAATTCCTGAGATCAGATGGCCAAGGATGTGAGTGGGCGTTAAGGCGTCTGGGGAGGGATCTCAAAGCTGGATTATAGATGGCAGAGAGTTGGTGTCGTAAACCACCGCCTCTGTTCAAAGATGGTCGCTCACAGTGGACATAGATGGCTTCTTTCACTCCTCTTTCAAACCATCTGTCCTCTCTGTCCAAAATGTGAACATTGGCATCCTCGAAAGAGTGTCCTTTATCCTTAAGATGCAGATGGACTGCTGAGTCTTGTCCTGTGGAGGTGGCTCTTCTATGTTGTGCCATGCGCTTGTGAAGTGGCTGTTTGGTCTCTCCAATGTAGAGGTCTGGGCATTCCTCGCTGCACTGTACAGCATACACCACATTGTTAAGTCTGTGTTTTGGAGTTTTGTCTTTCGGGTGAGCCAGTTTTTGTCTGAGTGTGTTGCTGGGTCTGAAATGCACCGGGATGTCATGCTTGGAGAAAACTCTCCTGAGTTTTTCTGATACACCGGCTACATAGGGGATGGCAATGTTGTTGCGTCTGTCCTTCTTATCCTCCCTCGCTGGTGTCTGGTCTTCTTTTCTGTGCCTCTTTGCTGACTTTAAGAATGCCCATTTATGTGAATGTGTATTCAGTAGCACATTCGCTGACTTCATTTCATATTAAACCCAGACTGAACCCAAACTTATTATACCCCTACTGCGAAGTTGTTTTGGACAGCTGCCATTAACTGTGACTATCCTTTACAGTACGGCCCCTTTATTACCGCAGTGACAGCAAAGCATGAAAAAGTGAAGATTCCTTTGGAGTATATAGTAAGTGCTGAGCCGCCAAGTATTAGTTCTGTTTACTGTAGTGACACACTCACATCTGGACTCTTACTCATTTCAGTTATATCTTGGCAGCCTGAATCAGCTGTGTGCTGTTGCTGATACACTCCATGCCTCCTCCAACAAATGACTTAGCAGTTCCACCTGCTTTGAAGAAGCATGTTTTTAGTGGACACTGGATTAAAAAACAAGAGTCAAGGAAACTGCTTTGCAGACAGACATCATGTTTTAAACTTAATTAATTTCACAAATGAACCCAATTTTCATGCTTTCAAACTCAAGCTCACCTTGGTCTGCTGTGTTACTAAAAGTCATGCTATGGGTCTTTTCATTGCAAGAAGGGCCAAATCACTGCATGCAAGTATGTGTGTTTGTGTGTGTGTGACTGTCTTCACACATGATCTTATTTTCTAATTAGCTAAGCCTGCTCAATAACTGTATAATGTAAAACAGTCCAGAAATGCAGTATGTTAGGTTTCCAAAGTTGATTACCACTTTTGCAATTCAATAAGAACCGTTCATCTTTTGAAATTGTCAGTAATTCAATGTGTGTGTGTGGTACTCCACTCACTCACTCTAATGCGAACAACCGAAATTAATCACTACACTTATTCTCTCTAGAGTTAAATGGGACTTTATTATACCTCAAAATTACAGATGACATCAAGATTCCTGACTGGTGAAACTCTCTGTCTGTGTCAAGAATTTTAACTGTACAATTTGTCTAAAATAAAGAAATGATGTTGTAGTAGATGAAATTTGATGGCACAACTCAATATTTTTTAAACTGTAAGAAATAAATGTCTAAAGGTTCTGATTGCCCAAACTGTCATGTAATTATAAGTTTTCTTGTCAGCTTTGTGTATGCAATTTTCTGTTTAGTTATTGTTGCTTACTTAGTTTTACATAGTTGTCGTCCATGTCTTGTATTCAGCTGTACTTCCTCACCTGTGATTGTCTTAATTGTGTGGATCTGTGTCTCATTTGTAATCACCATTAGCTCTCAGTGTGTGAGTATATTTCTGTCATTCCTGTGTTCAGTGTTCATCCTTGCGTGCTTGTCTGCTGTTCATGGATTCTTGTGGTTTTACTTTTCTGTTTCATTTCATGGACTTCGTAAATCTGAACCCCGTCATTTTAAAGGTTTGTTTCTTTGTTTACGTTTGTCTGCCTGGGAGTCTGCATTTGCTTATACATTTTGCAGGTTATTGCTGTCTGGTAGGGCTGCCACAAACGATTATTTTGATAGTCGACTAGTCACCGATTATTTTTGCGATTAGTCGACTAATCAGATCATCATCCATTAGACGTAAAACTACAGCTTATTGCACCAGCAGCATCTGCTCTTATATAACTATCATTAGCTTACAGCTTTAAGTGTTTAAGGTCTGTGCTAACTAAAAATAAAGACAAGATGATAGTTTATTAAATTTTAATGAAATTTGCAATTGTTTCGGTGAAGTTTAATAAACTCCTTGCCATCTAAAATATAACAGGACACTGGAGTATATTCTGGAGCATCTCACACTTCTGATAATCAGCTGTCTGCTTGACGTTTATTCAGCTGTGCAAAAACTATAACTTTAATCTCAGACAAACTGATTTACTCAGGAACAAATAAAATACTAAAAAAAAAAAGCCAAACAATAACATTTTAAGTTATCTAAGTGACTCATATATATTTAACCTGAGTAGCGAAAGACAGCGGTGGGTTTGACAACGATTTGCGGGGAGTCCGGTGTTCTCACGGTGCTAGTGAGCCTAGCCCCCGGCTCGCTAACGAGCTAGTGGGTAACAGACGTCTCCGAAAACGTCGGAGCGCTTTTGAAAATATGTGGTGTCCTGATAAACTGAGCAGATATTTGAGGTTTACACAGCTACATTCTCGCCTGAAAATATGTTAAACGTTTATTTTGTGACCCAGAAAGAATAATAAGAGTAACATTAAAACTAACTAGCTGCCGCCATTGTTGGAAACTGCGCTGGGCCGCGCTATGAATTCTGGGACACAGCTGCTTCTTCTTCTTCTTCTTCTTCTTCTTCTTCTTCGGGGTTTAACGGTAGCTGGCATCCTTGTACATGCAGTGCTGCCATCTTCTGTTTCAGTCCGTTATTACACTCTTAAATCCTACTACTTATTCCTGCGTCTTTTGGGATCTTACAAAGCTTCAAACGACGCGTCGACTATTAAATCAGTCGTCGACGATTTTGATAGTCGACGTAATCGTGACTAGTCGACAAATCGTGGCAGCCCTACTGTCTGGTGAAGGGATATTGAATGTTGTCCTTGAAGCAATTGTAAGATAATGATCTGATTGAGAGTGCTTAAGAGAAGACTCAAAAGGTGACTACAGAGAGATGACTAAAGAATATGACAGGCATTTGGCATCATAAATTAAACCAAAAGACAGTGTTTGGATAAAGATCTATGGTTAGTTCTCATTAAAATGTCAGACATTGATTACTACAAAAGATGCAAGATCACAGGAAGGAAGTCACTTCTCAGATACACATTGTTACACACTGAAGGACGACAGGGTTCATTCAGGTGCACATGAAGATTTATTGCGCTGAAACACAGCAAAACAATTCAGTGTTACTGGCAGCTTCCATTGTAATAACTGGCCTGCGTTACTTTTGTAGCATTACGTGTAATGGCCATGTATTAATCAGCCCTTAACACACAGAGAAAATGACCAGTAAACAATAGACAACATAACATGTACTGGCTGGTCTATTTCCTATAACTTTAACTAAAACCAGCTAACAGTTTCCTTTCACCTTACTGATGGAACAACACGGTTACAGAGATTAATGCAGGAGGCTAACACGACTTAGCTAGCGCACAAATGTTACTAGCATTACCCACAGATAACGTGAAACAACTCCCTTATTCGCTCACATTAAACACCATATAAACAAGAATTACACTCCAAACATGTTAAATAAGCATCGACTTTACATAAATGTATGTAGTTCTCGTATATTGCTCTCACCTGAAACACAGCAAAACAATTCAGTGTTACTGGCGGCTTCCATTGTAATAACTGGCCTGCGTTACTTTTGTGAAGGATTATTTTGCCAGTTACCCGTTTGGCTGAGCCGCCACTGCCACCTACTGGCGAAACTAAATATCGCCCTAACATCACATCAGGTGGGAGCAAATGAGCTTTTCGCTCTGTGTTATGATGCAAACTATTGTCACAACAAATAGCAAAAAAAGATGATGGGGGGGGGGGGTGGGCACGAACACATAAGGAACACATCTGAGACTTGTTCTTAATGCTCAAAATACTCAGGGTGCCACAACATTACTCAAAAATTAGGGCAACACTTAAAGCAAACAAAAGTGACAACAGGTGCACGGACAGACCATAAGAAGATACAGCTCCCTAAAGGCAGCAGTTTGGCAGATGTTGGCCACAGACAATTGCTCTCTCTTTATCCTACTATGTGATTCTGCCTTTGCTTTTTGTCAACGTCCTCATCACCGCTGGTAGCACGAGACGGTACCTGCAGTGCATTTAGGTTGCAGGGTTAGCCCAGCTTAGGATGGCACGTTCATAGGTTTGTTGGGTCTTGCAATCAACAATCTTGAGAGTGTGGAGGAAAAGCCAGCCGATGCGCACAAGGAGTAACAGAACCTCACAAAAGTAGGATAGTAATGCGCATGTTAGTGACCAAACCATCATTGCCAGGCTTCATGAGTGCTGTGCTCACAGCTCACAGGTTGAATGGTATTCTCCAGAGAACACCAGAACCAGCAGATCCACTGTCCTTTTCATAGGTCAGAGCAGGTTTGAATGGTAGCCAGCAGTAATATGTGACTATTGATGCACGTCACCCTAGTGGTGCCACAGACTGAGAGGAGATCCATCAGGACGCCATTCATTCACCATCTCATCGGAAGCATGCCCCTGTTTCAGAGGTGCTTATGGTCACATGGGGGCATACACACTACTGAGCATCATTATAAGACAAAATTTAATCCATGTATGATTTCAATTTTTAGTTTCGCTTTGTGATTTTCAGCCCTCAAAGTTTTGGATAATTTTGTTTTTACTGATTGCTGTTATAGCTTTTTTTTCTTGACAAATCACACAGTATATCTGTAAAGATATCCATCTGCAATAATTGGCTCATCAAGATTCGATGCATGATTGCAGTGTTCTTTTAATTTTTTGGAGCAATTTTCCATGCAATTAGTCAGCAGACTAATATGTGTAGTTTGCGAAGCACAGTTAGACTATAAAAGCCTATGTGCTCAGTAGCTTTCAAAGTATTTGTCTTTTCAATTGAACATGTTGATGGTTCAATTTGTGCTGGTATTAGAAATTCGAATGTTGCTGTAGGTGTTGCATAATAAAAATGGCTGGAAAAGTCCTTTTTTTCTACCTCCACTGTAATTTTACCACTTTTTTCTGTAAATTCCATAATGAAAAATAAATAAACAAACACATAAATAAATGAATAACTCAGTCCCACTGACTGTAAAACTTCTCAACTTCTTAACTTTGCATAAGCTTGCATATTTCCTCAGTTTTCCTCTGTGTTACGAGGACAAAAATGGAAAACAAGGCTGCACTGAAATTGGCTTAGGAAAATAATTCTCCATGTGTAACTGATGGAGAGATGTGTTGCGTGAAGGAGATGGCAAACACCATCTGCTTACAGTTCATCAATAGGCCTTTGAGTGCTACATTCTAGGCAACATCAGCAACGTAGAAAGCTTTCATAAAAATAAATCCGAGGTAATTTTACCACAGGGCTTCCCCCTGCGTTCTTATTTATCTCTTCTGTCTTTGTTAAGGAATCAGTTTGTGGGTAAGAGAGCATTCAAAAGGCTTTATCTGTCATTCATCATTCAATCGCTAATGCTGCGTATTAAGGGATCCATCCAGGGAGAAACGGGATATGTGTGTTTGTTTCTGCTTGTGTGTGTGTGTGCGTGTGTAAGAGTGCATGGGTGACTTACAAGAAACCTCTAACCTCTACCTTAAGGTCAGCACAAATGTCCAGCAGTCAGATTTGAGGTTAAATGCATGTGAAGCAAAGGTTCTTGTGAAAGGCTGAAGTGACTCACAGCACATCTGGGTACCAGAGAGAAGTAAAACAGAGCGGTTTATACAATACTGTACAAAGGTCTTGAGCCACCCATTTATATTTTGCTTAGAAAATAAGTGCAGTGATTTATTGAAACGTGCAAACATACATGGAAGTACAGTATTTGTTAAATCTAATGAGCTTGAAAGTCAAAATTGGGTATAAGCCCCTTTATTCTTCACAGCTGCACAGCCTTAACTCTCTTAGGCAAGACTTCTTGTTGCTTTACAAGATGATCCTACACGGTTTCAGTAATGTTGATGTTTGAGCTCTGGGGAGGCCAATCCATGACTGATAGTGTTCCATTGTGTGCTTTTCTGTCAAGCAGGGAGCCTGAACAAGTGGTAGAGCTAAAAGCCAAGCTTAGGAAAGCCTTCCCTGAATAAAAGCTGATTTTGGGAACAAGGTAAGATTACAAGTGCTTATAGTCTCACTGGTCTCAGAATAAAATAAACTGAGAGGGGAAATAAACAGAGGTTAACATTGTGGTTTTACCACTGATTACTGCTGTCACATTAAGTTGCAGAAGGGCAATGATGTTGTCTTGTAGTAGACGGTGTCTAGTATAACATTAATTATATGTCTGCAATTTCAGCATTTTACACAAACTCACACCAAGACTTTTTTGTCCCATTTGAAACACAGACAGACTCCACACTGTGGCCGTTTGGCTTTTCTTTTGCTACATCCTTTATTGTTGATTTCAAATCACTGCATTGTCTTTGAAAAACATTCGTAATATAATGACTCAATTCCCACTTTAGTGAACAACAGCCACCGACTTTTATTTTCTCTATATTGGATTATATAAGAGGAAACAAAATGTTTTTCCCTAAATTTAGACAAGTGCTCTTTTCTTTTAAACTTCATCTGAACCTTTTTGAGCCAGTTTCATATCTCCATAGTTTATTTATTTGCCTACAGACGTGGAGCATCATCACAGCACAGTGGTGCAGTGGTTAGCACTGTGCTTCACAGCAGGTTTGGGGTTTGAAACTTGCCTGCTTTCCCTTTTAGAGGTTGCATGTTCTCCCTCTGTGACTTTGATTTCCTCCCACAGTCCACAGCACATTAACTGGTGTTTCTGACACTGACTCTGGATGTGATGTAGCAGAAAAGAGCAAAGAACAAAATGAGACAGGGGCAGAACAGTAACCTTTTTACTGTAAGGCAACAGTGCCCTTTTTTGTAATTGTGCAAAACGTTCATGTTTTATCTCCTTTTCCTTATACTGACGTTTGCATCAGCAATGGAACATAAAACAAGGATGGGAGTGTTAATGATCGGGCTTTAAACTTAAAGCAAGCCTCTGAAATATTAGCTTTTGTTGAACTCAGCACTTGAAAATCTCATGCTTGCCACAGTGCTAGCAAATAGGGCTTGCAAATCTTGTTTTAATAACATTACATGTAAAAAGTTGGGATAATTTTTCTTTTAGTTAAAAGGCTCAGGCAAAAATCCAAAAAATGAACAAAGTAAACTGCATCATTCATCGCCCAGTACTTTGGTGAAATTTTATTTTTAAATTTATTTATTAGGTTGGAATGGGACTGCAGTGCTGTTCAGGGTATATTGTTAAGTTTTTACTGTGCCGACTGTCACGCTATAAATTTCGCATGCACATCTCAACGTTTGCATTCATTTTCTTGCTTGATGGTAGAAAACTGAAAAATGCAATGTGTGTGTACATGTTTAGACATCTTTGTGAGGACAGAAAATCGGCATCCCACTATACAGGGAGCGCAGAATTATTAGGCAAGTTGTGTTTTTGAGGAATAATTTTATTATTGAACAACAACCATGTTCTCAATGAACCCAAAAAACTCATTAATATCAAAGCTGAATGTTTTTGGAAGTAGTTTTTAGTTTGTTTTTAGTTTTAGCTATTTTAGGGGGATATCTGTGTGTGCAGGTGACTATTACTGTGCATAATTATTAGGCAACTTAACAAAAAACAAATATATACCCATTTCAATTATTTATTTTTACCAGTGAAACCAATATAACATCTCCACATTCACAAATATACATTTCTGACATTCAAAAACAAAACAAAAACAAATCAGCGACCAATATAGCCACCTTTCTTTGCAAGGACACTCAAAAGCCTGCCATCCATGGATTCTGTCAGTGTTTTGATCTGTTCACCATCAACATTGCGTGCAGCAGCAACCACAGCCTCCCAGACACTGTTCAGAGAGGTGTACTGTTTTCCCTCCTTGTAAATCTCACATTTGATGATGGACCACAGGTTCTCAATGGGGTTCAGATCAGGTGAACAAGGAGGCCATGTCATTAGTTTTTCTTCTTTTATACCCTTTCTTGCCAGCCACGCTGTGGAGTACTTGGACGCATGTGATGGAGCATTGTCCTGCATGGAAATCATGTTTTTCTTGAAGGATGCAGACTTCTTCCTGTACCACTGCTTGAAGAAGGTGTCTTCCAGAAACTGGCAGTAGGACTGGGAGTTGAGCTTGACTCCATCCTCAAAAAGGCCCCACAAGCTCATCTTTGATGATACCAGCCCAAACCAGTACTCCACCTCCACCTTGCTGGCGTCTGAGTCGGACTGGAGCTCTCTGCCCTTTACCAATCCAGCCACGGGCCCATCCATCTGGCCCATCAAGACTCACTCTCATTTCATCAGTCCATAAAACCTTAGAAAAACCAGTCTTGAGATATTTCTTGGCCCAGTCTTGATGTTTCAGCTTGTGTGTCTTGTTCAGTGGTGGTCGTCTTTCAGCCTTTCTTACCTTGGCCATGTCTCTGAGTATTGCACACCTTGTGCTTTTGGGCACTCCAGTGATGTTGCAGCTCTGTAATATGGCCAAACTGGTGGCAAGTGGCATCTTGGCAGCTGCACGCTTGACTTTTCTCAGTTCATGGGCAGTTATTTTGCGCCTTGGTTTTTCCACACGCTTCTTGCGACCCTGTTGACTATTTTGAATGAAACGCTTGATTGTTCGATGATCACGCTTCAGAAGCTTTGCAATTTTGAGACTGCTGCATCCCTCTGCAAGATAGCTCACTATTTTTGACTTTTCTGAGCCTGTCAAGTCCTTCTTTTGACCCATTTTGCCAAAGGAAAGGACGTTGCCTAATAATTATGCACACCTGATATAGGGTGTTGATGTCATTAGACCACACCCCTTCTCATTACAGAGATGCACATCACCTAATATGCTTAATTGGTAGTAGGCTTTCGAGCCTATACAGCTTGGAGTAAGACAACATGCATGAAGAGGATGATGTGGACAAAATACTCATTTGCCTAATAATTCTGCACTCCCTGTACTTGTGTTGACCATCATCACTCATGGGGACAAAATGCCTGTTCCCATGAGTCTGAAGGCTTAAAATGTGGCTTTAGTGTCAGAGTTACTATTAGGTTATGGTTAGGTTTAGGCTGAGGGTTAGGACTATACATTCATTTTTGATGGTTAGGGCCCAGGGTAAGCCACTAGGGTAAGCTTCATGTCAATCAGATGCCATCACTAAGATATGAAAATTAGTGTGTGTGTGTTTGTGTGGATTCTTTCTATGAGGCCAAAACAAAAGCAGTAGTAATTTCTATTACAGCTTGGTAATAATGGATGGAAACAAGAATGTGATGATATGGAAAGTTATTACCACTTAGTTAACAAAGTAATCCAAGTAATTACTTGCATCAAAAGTGGTTAAAACTGAGTAACATGAAACATATGCAACTAGTTAACAACAGGCTAGCAATTGAAACAAATACCATGGCTAATGTTTTGGCTTATTACCTAGAGCCATACGTGGTAGTCTTTGTGTAATAACCTTGAATCAGGGCTGAAAAATGCAAAATAGAATAAAATAATAAAATAGCTGTTTCTATCTAGGTCCATGTAAACAAGCTACTAAAACAATCTTTAAGAAGAGTGATAATTAGCTGGAAATGTATGATTGTTTCTGTGTAATAACCTAGAATCAGAATTTGAGGTCAAACCTGGACACCGGGACAGCAGAGTGGTGAGTCCAGTTCCTCAGTTTTGCTGGAGAATATGGCACCAAATTGGTCCCGTAATATTATGCAGGTCATGTAGTTTTGCTGCACAGCTACTTTAAATTCATGGTTATAAATAATAAGAAGAAAAAAAATAAAAGCAATTACAATTAAAATAAAGCGACCATCTGGTGTGTGTGTGTGTGTAATCTGTAGCTAAATAGCAGATGCAAACAGAGACAAAACAGCAGCAGGGCAGCACTTGCATTCCAATCGTGTCCACTGTTTTGGCTCCCAGGAAGCTTTCATCCAGCAGTCCAGAACACTGTGCATCTAATCAGTGCTTGCACAAATACTGAGTAAGCACAAACATACACACAGACATACACGGGCTGACTGAGCGAAATGAGCCCCGCTCAGAACACAGGAGAAATATCAGATGTGAAAGAAAGGGTAGACCACAGGACAGCGATGACCGTTCTGCGGTGACTTTGAACCGCTCTTCACCGGCGCTGTCCCCTCTTTTTTGTTTGTTTATTCTGACTTCTGTGAAGGCATGCTCAGCATTCGCCTGGATGGCAAAAACACATATTTGACCTTTGCATGGCGGCATGCGCAAACATAGCAATCAGAATGTCAACATAAGAAGACACAGCATGGCCATACTTAAACAAACATGTACTGAGATGCTGACTAGCTCCACAGTTTGTACTTGACAGGTACGTAAGTTGAGACTAGCGACATCATACAGAGTCAAAGCTGACATTTCTTAACTTCGTTCCCATAAATATTGGGTCACTTTGTTTTTTTTTAGTCATGTGTACTTCGGGAATCAGAGGGTCATTTTGCAGTGAATTGTGGAAAATGATGGGGTCATTGTCATTGTTTTTAAAATTTCCAGCAGCGTACTCCAAACTGCTCCAAACTCCAAACCATCATCATTGTAGCTGTTGTGAGCGTCTACTCCGATAGATGTGATGCAGACAGCATACAAAGTAATCTAAAAAGCATCTCTAAATGACCCCAAGCATTATGCAGCTCCTTTGCATTATATTCTGTATGAAAACAGGACAGCACTGGTTGAGCTTAATATCTGTCGGGGACTCAGTCAGGCTGTTCGCTACAGCACTCTGTGCTTCATGCTGTTGTGCCCTTGGTAGAGTTTAATAATGTAGTTTAACTGACATGGCCGTGGACTCGCTTGCTATTGGTTAAACCAAAGACTTTGATATTTAATTCCCCTGTAAATAAATTCAATCAAGTCACGGTCATACCAAGGTTAAGGCACATGTTCTCCCCGTGTAATGCTGAAACTACGGGCATCTGTCATTTATATGGATGTCACTCGCCCTGTTGTGTTTCCTTCTCTTCCCCCTTCTCCTCCTCAGGGGTGGGATTAAGCAGCTCGTGTCATTCATGAATCCTTCTGAGCAACTCCTCAAATCCCATGCCGCTTTCAAAACACAACAATGCTGAGACCAGTGTTTGCAGATAGGAGATTCAGAGCATGACCTGTGAGTAAGTGATGAGGGGCACGCCATACCATCAACTAGTCAGTCCCTGGTTTGATGCCTGACTTATTTGCACCCTTCATGTTAATCTTCCTGCTTTGTGCTGCAGCTAACCTATAAGGCAAATAAATAAATAAGAAAATTGTTATGGAATTTGGTCCTCATATTGAGTCTGATGTAAATAGGACACGTGTTGTTGTCATGGGTGTAGTCTTCTTATTTCTTAATTGAAAAGTCATGTCATGTTATTTGGCCCACGGTGTGGTTCGGAGAGTGCGCACTTGTTTGTCTCTTTGTGTTTGACAGTGACAACAACTCGGCTCCCATAATCATAAGTTTATACCACCTGTTCTTGGATAGTGCCCCAGGTATTGTTCTGTTTACACATTTGTCCACAGTGACAGCACGAGCTATTTAAACATGCATACTGACAATGACTGACTTCAGCAGCAGTGGTGGTCTTGGAGATTACATGAGAAGCGCCTTCAGGGAGCTGTCGTGATTTGGAACTAAACAAATCAGCTCAATTAAACTTGTGTGTGGGACTGTTGTAGACGGCGGCCAAACAAGCTAAACTCAATTCTGCTCAATTAGAATTGTATCTTTTGTAAGTTTATTGATGTGATCCTCCATAGAAGACCCAGTTTTTCATGCAACCCCTTGGTAAAAACTCACTGCACATCCCCTGTTACCGTGACCCTGAACTGGATAAGTGGAAGTAAGTCGACGAATGGATAGGTTATTGCTCTAAAACAGAGAAAAATAATTCATTAAATACCAGGATCACTGCAGATTAGCTTTTGTTTGTTCTACTAGATATACTACAGTTTTAATAAAATGTTATTTAGCCTGCATTAAACACTTTACAGACACATGCTGCATCTGCTTATTCCTGCTCTGTCCAGTCTGCTGCTGTAATAATGTGGAACTAATAAATCCCATCTTACATGAGCATGTATTTAGTAACTCTTCCCCTATGAATAGATACTGAGAAATCTACCTTTGTATTATGATTAGATGACCAGTAGTTTTATTTGTTGGTAATGACACAAAATGTGTTGACAGAAATGTATTCCCTGATGCTCTCAGAGCCTCTCCATCACTGCTTCATCCCTTCTGAATATTTCTCCATTTTCCACATTATCTAACACTTGTTAAAACCTGCGAATGGGCAAAAGCTCAATCGCTGTGAAAACACAACGACACGCACTCAGTTTAAATGACAATATGTTGTTTATTTTCTATATTTTCAAGGTTTATTATTTACAAACAAAATAAACAAAAAAAAAAAAATCAAAAAGATTTTTTGACAAACACTGTTTGTCTGCATATTCTTGTAAGAAAGTTTACATTTATCTTTCTTTCGTCCGTATTAAGTAACCAACTGACAGTTCTTTTTACTCTAAGCCTTGGATTACATGAATGAGCTGAACAGTGATCATGTGAGTGGGGTTTAAGAGGACCGAGCAGCTCACCGTCGCTCCCGCCCCTCCTTCCACTACGCATATCATCAGTAAACATATGAAACCTGTGGTCGTCAAAACCAAATCAAAGATTTGGCTCGTCCTCTCTGGGCATTGTCAGTTCTTTTTGCATCTCTTGTTTTTTTTCTTCTCCAAACCAACAAAACAAGAAACAAAAATATACAAATATATGTGCTGGTTTGTTGAGAGTCTCTATACTGCTAATATGTAAGCTCATTAGTTTGTGTTATACATCACCATTAATGCCCATTCCAGTATGTTAGTTGCGATTGGTATAGTGAAAAAAAAGCACATAGTTGGGAAGCTCTCCCTCCAAAGGCAAGTATCAAAAACAGCACAAACCAACAGTGCCGCTGTCCATCTCGACTGTGAACTAGTTCCTATACACTATGGCGTATTCACGATTAAGCGCTCTTCGTTGTAAATAGAACATCTCCACCCAAATACCCGGAGATATTGCTCCCTCACTGCGACATCTAACCTAGCTGAAAGAATCTACATGTTGTTATTAGTAAGTCAGAAAGTGCAATTCAAAACAAAGACAATGACTTAAAATGTTTTGCTTTGGCCAGTTTCCTTCCACGCGTCGATATTCAACCCAAACGTCAGTGGTATAAAGGTGCTCAAATTTGTACAATGTCTCACTGGTGTCACTGCAAGTCTAAAGATTGCACTTCTTCTCTATTTATTTATTTTTAAACTGTACATAAACCTCACTGAATATCTATATAGCTTGACTTAGAATGTTAGAAACACCTGCCTCTAAAAGTTCGTACCGGAAGTAAAGATACCAATTGGATAAACGGAGACATTTGGCCATCTTCATTGCTTACTCCTTTCTCGTCTAAAAACACTGAGACATAGAACACATAGAGTATAGTAAGGATGATTGCGTAGTAGTGTGCAGAAGTGCCCCGGACCACACCCCACCCCGTCCCACCCACCCCAATATGCACCAAGCTCACACTCATAACAAAGGATGGAACATGGCTATAGTTTAGGCACAAATACTTTAGAATGTCCATGTGAAAAGTCAATGCTTCTGTTCACACACAGATAACATCTAGGCAGACAGACAATGAACAAAAACATAATCTAACATTACATTTAACGTCAACATTTTTGAGATAGTATCTTTTTAAGTATTTGTGACAGCGCATGCTTTCGTGATGGGGTTGACTGTATTGGTACACTATCGGCACAACCTGTAGTGAAGAGCCATCTTTTAACATGGTTGCTGTGAGGGCTTAGTCACTTTAACCTGATGGGACACGGGTGCCATGGTGACTCTGACTCTGAGTAGAAATTCTGCATGGCCGAGACGTTTGATCAAGAAGACCGCATAAGCACGGCCGTCTTCTATAAGCAGGAAAACGACTGGTCGTCCTGAGATTTCGTGTAGATTTAAATATTCAAAATATTCCCTTTGACAGATATTAAAATATTGCTTGCTCGACCTTGCGTCCATGCCTCAAAGTCCTGGTCAGTTTAGAGTAGCTAAGCCCACATACTGGATTTACATGAGACAGAAACCTTAATGCAAACCAGCATTTTGTTTTTTCTGTCACTAACAGCGGTTTATAAACAGCTTTCAGTGTAAATGTCCTCCTGCACAACTGAGTGACTGAATACTTGATGTCTTGAAACTAAAACATAGGTACTAGAAATGTTGTGCTTCAACTGATATGACAGCAGTACAGTACAAATGTACACCAGGAGCTGGTTAGCTCAAAATCTAAATTGTGGTTTATATATAAAAGAAAAGGAAATATAATGGGTAATAAAGGAAAAAGAAAGTCTAATTTTCACACCTAAGCCATACATGTTCATACCAGCTGTGTGGTAAATAATCCCTGGCAGTACTTTGGAGTTACGTTATAGAAAAGAAGCATTTGCTTTTAATAGGATGACACTGAAACGAAGTTGTGTATTGTAGGTAAATACTGTATGTCCACTCGATGTTAAATCAGAAACTACGCTAGGACTAAGGGTAGTATACAGAGAGACAGAAAGAGAGAAGATAAGATTTATAAATGTCCTTCAATCAAGTAGTGCTAGCTATTGCATTAAGGTTTGTTTATCTCTCATAAATGATATCCAGGTTCCTGATAGAAGTAAGACATTGTTATGATAGAGAATGCACCACACAGTATCTGTAAATACTAGATCTACAAAACTATTTACAGGACACATATAGTTAATTTTTATGTCACAGTCTATTGCATAATGGTGATAATCTTTAGTTTATAAATACTATAAATATACACAGAAGTTTTAAGCAACATTAAGTAACATCTCAGCCATCAGAAATCAGAAATAGAAAACAATAACATCCATCCATATCTGTGCACACACTTCATTTTCCTCCAAAATAAACAAAGAAAGCAGCATTTCTAATATCTATTCCCTTTGGACCCATAACACTGCCATGGTTTGTGTGTGTGTGCGCCTCTGTGGGGATGTAGTGGTTTATCAGACTGTATTTTTCATCGCAGACAGCAACGGAATAGTTACAGTATTGTTATTTTGTTCTTAGGTGAGTTTCCAGGAAAATGGTTTGAGACCGATTGTGTGCTTGTTAAGATTATTGGTCGGCATTATTTGCATTTATTCTTCCACAGTGGTGCTAAAGCTGCTTAATAGGAGAAGATAAGTTTGCTCTTCTTTTAGTAGAAAATGAAAAAGTCATTGTGAGAGTCCACAATGCAAACAAGTTTTTTAAAAAAATCAAGAGCAAAAACAAACAAAAAAATTCAATGAAAAATAAAAAAACTTAATTTATATATATATATCTATATATATCTATAGATATAGATATATAATTTTTTACATTTCTCAGAAAGGAAGACTCATGTTTATACTACAGATTGAAATTGCCATTGCCAATGTTGTTGGTGTTTTTTTTGACATGGTCCCATGCACACAAACACACACATCCCCGTGCACACACGTGCACACACGCTTTCACATCTATATATACACATCTATATATGTATATATAGATATGATCAAAGAAAGGGCGTGTATCTGTATAATATACATTCTTAAGTTTAGGGAGACAAAATTGTCTAAAATATAATACATGGGTTATATATACAGCATTTCTATGAGGTTACTTTAGAAGAAAATTGGAGAGAAAGAAAACAATGCCAAAGTTCCTCATTTTGACCTCTTTTGTTCTAGCTCCATTAAAAATGATTTGAAACATATTTCTGTTTAAAAAAAGAGAGGGAGGGTAAAATGGGATCATAAATTTGATGCAAAACGCATTTTGTCTTGCTCAGTTTCTGTACTGCTGAGCACTGAATCTCTTCTAGATCCGGGAGAATCCCTGTGCTGGGTTGAGGATGAGGACGCTGCTGCCACTGCTGCTGCAGCTGCCGCTGCTGCAGCTGAGCGCACGGGAGGCAAGGCTCCTGACGACATCTGGCGGAATAAATTGACCCGCTGGGGCACAGTGGTGCGGATGCCACTCTGTAGATTCATTCCCTGGATCACCGCTGCTGTGGGTGGCACGATGGAGGCCAGGGAGTCTCCTGAGGTGGGATGCACTCTGGGCCCCAGAGATGTGTCATGTGGTAGTGATGGTTGGGAGGCTGATAAGTGTCGGATGTCTCGACTCAAGCTGCCTGATTGTAGAGCCTGCGTGCTCTTGTGGATGTCCCCCCGCTGAGGTGAAGGGACCTGCTGCTGCTGAGGTGACGCCTGCTGCTGCTGTTGCTGCGCTGCAGAGGATGTGGCTGCAGTTGGCGCAGCAGGCTGCTGAGCAAGCTGTTGCGTAGACAGAGATGGCTGGGGAATGGGTTGCTGGATAAGGGACAGCTGGGAGGCTGTGGGGGAGCCATACTGGAAGCTCCGGTTAGCCAAAGGGGTCTGCACAGGCGGGCTACACATGGCAGCTGTGAAGGAGCAGGGAGACATGATTGTGCCTTGCTGTAGTGGGGTCTGTGACAAATTTAGGGTGCCACTTTGAGTTTGGTAAAGCCCCTGTGCTGCAGCAGCAGCAACGGCAGCGGCTGGCATCATGCGGGCAGCGGAGGCATTAGCAATAGCTGAAGCGCTGTAGGTCAGGGGTACAGAGGACTGCTGCAGCTGAGTGGTGCCAAAAGCAGTGGAGAAGGGCGGCTGGGCTGGTGAGTTAATAATGGAATTTCCTGACATTGGTGTTGAGTTCATCCCGGTTACCGACTGCTTGCGGTCCACCATCATTACCATCTCCCTGTCCTGACGGATAATCTGCTTCAGCAGCTCGTTCTCCTGTGTGTTGAAAACCCCGGCGTTCAGATCCTTCTGGAACTTCTGCAGCAGCAACGAGTTCTTCTTCCCTGTTGGGGTGCAGTCAGGACACGTGAATACACACAGCCACGGTAAACTTTGGATAAACTATACTGCACCACAGGAATAAACAGGATACGGGTCAGTAAAGACGCAGCTTGTGGGTTTTAATCACACATTAGCTTCTTCCTTTGATCAAGGCCAATTCTTTAACAGAGGCATTTCACTGTATTCATTCCACATTCATTCATAAATGGGCTACTTTTAACCACACAAACTGCATCTTTACACATTCACTAAAGGCTGTTACAGTGAATAAACCTTTGAAAGACATTAAATGGAAATGACTGTGGGAAATATACAGTTTGAAGGGGTGAAGGACACGTAAGGAGACAAAGATTACTGAAAGTGTGACTTGATAGCACAGACTGTGAAGTGGCAGTGAAACACAGAAGAATACTGATGAGTTGTACCCACACATGACATGACTGATTTTAGATATTTTAGAAGAAAAGGGTCTAAGGCTTAATTTAAAGCCACGGTCTAGCTACATGGTCACATTGACATCAAAGCCATAACACATCACAAGGGCATTCTGCGTAACATCTATAGTGTGGAAACAAAGTCAAATAAGAAGAGAATATATCTTATTTTATACATTATGTATCATATACATAATGTATAAAATCTAACTTAATATTAATCATCTAACCACACAATGAATGGGATTCTCTTCAAGTTATATTTTATATTGACTAGTGCAAAGCAGTTTGTCTGCATATTTAAACAAAACACAGTATTCCTTTAATACTGTAAACAAACTGCTTTTAAAAAGTACTCCAGTCATATGCACTATAAAGGGCATTTTGAGCCCACATGAAAGTCTTTCCTAGCATGTCACAGGTCTTGAACCGTAATAATAAAAGGCTTGGCAGATGGCTTTTTAAACACCAGCCACTTTTGTGGCTTTGGGAGTTTGAGTAAAAAGAAGAAGCTGTTGTAAATGGGCATATAAAGACATCTTCAAACGAGCCTGTCTTAGAAGGAATTGCCAAATCTAAAGACCTAATAAACATATTTACTTTGAGTGATAGTGTCCAAACGTCTTCATGGGAAGTGTTTCCTGTCATTACTACTGATCGTGACAAGCAGCAACGCATTGCCGGTAAAGAAGACAAAGTGGACTTTTAGTGTGCTCAGGGCTTTAGCCACAGTCAATCAATCATTCAGCCCTGTCCTTGACTGGCAGAAGATTTTTCCACTGAGTTCACCATTTGGCAGCATATGCTGGATGGCTTTCACCTCTCAAGGCTGCTGGTAAGTCATGCATTCAACTATAAGACAGGACTTTTGCTGCTGTAGCAGCTGAAAATAGATTGCTGTAATATTTTAATGCATTTTTCTCAGGATAAAGCCCTCAGTTTGATGTTTTTCTCCTCGACTGCAGCAATCTCTACAGGGTCGGGTAGCTAAAACAAGCACCACACACTAATTATAAGACTATCGTTAACTTACACGTCTGTTTTCATTGCATATTTAAAGGTGACAGGATTAAACTCTGTAGATTGGAAGGACAACACATGTTCATTGTTTGGTGTGCTTGTCACTCTGACAGAAACATCTGAACACACCAACAAGTTAGAGACAGGGGCAATAACTGGGTTTCAGGGAAACAGGGATTCTTCTGTATACCTCTGAAAAGAAAAGTATCTCATTATCAGTGTTTTGTGCACAGTTAAATAGAGTTAAAGTCAGGCAAACTTAGTTTACTGTACAGTATGTTTACTGCATATTGATACTATACAAGCTAAAAGCACTTACTTTCATTTTATTATATCTGTCATACAGACAGTTTCAAAAAATGCCAATATAGCATTTTGAGCTACACATATGCAGCAACATTTAGGTTATTTTGTTAGAAACAAATGATTTCCGTTCATTACGTGGGGAGCTGTTATTTTCCATGGTGCATCATGGCTACAGCACGTGAAATTCCCATACATTCATATATTTGCTTTACAGTTGATCCTATTGAATAATACAATTTGTAGGTATGCAGAATGATGAAAATTTTAACAATAAACATTTGTTGTGAGCTAACTTGGTTCAGCTGCCCAGACCAGGCTGAATCTACATTGCATCAATAGTTCGTTCAGCTTATATATTATTTACACTCTTTATTTGTACCTAAATAACTTTATTTACTTCATGTTGCACATTTACAGAATTACTGTCTCGCTTTGATCACAGAATTAAACTTACCCCAAAAAACAAATACATTGAGAGGATTGAGAGGCAGACATATTGTATAAGCTCGGCAAAACCTGACATATTGTGTATATTTTCCACTAATACTTTCCGGGCTAATAAATACAACTTGGTAGGAATCCATTTCTCCCTTTCTGTTTCAGCAAGGCACTTTGGGCATATTACTACTAGAACAGTAGCCCATTTCTAAACTTGAATAGAAAGGCTTTGGAAACAATATGCTTTAAAGAAAAAATAAAAAGTAAAAGTAAAAACCACTCAGCTTTGACAAAATTAAAATAGATAATAGTAAAAATATCAGATAAGTCCCCAATTCCCACTATTTACATTCAATACACTAAACATAAAACAGCTTGATAGCCAACAAACATCAACCAATAAAAAACAAAACACAGAACACAATATAATGTTTACAGACATCATATATAATAGACAATGAAGACTGTATTAAAAAATGCATATCTTTGAAAGATAACTCCAGATGCATTCATGTTTTTACAGATAGATATCTATGTGTGAAAAAATTACTGTGTTGAGTCAATCTACAGGGAACTCATTCACTTGATGTACTTCCTGTAATGCCATTACACTGAAACCAAGAGGGCACACATGAGATAGTCCTCAATGAACAGCTAAACAGTTAGCTTCAGCTAACAGTTACAAAAATGACTTACATATGCTAGAAAAGCCTTTATTTTAGTTTTGGAAATATGGAATTTATTATATGTCACAATTGAAATAAGAAAAAATACAGATTTTGCTGTACCAGTTCACTTTTTTTTCTCTTTACTAATTATAATTTGTTTTGTTATATCTATAAGAAACCAAATTTTGCCTATAAAATGTTAAATAATAAAATGTGCATACTACAAACTATATATTCTAGCAGACTTTGGTGGTCAGCAGGAGCTCAAATATCAAATGACAAAAGCTAAGAAAGGGTCTACAGCTAACATTCTATGAATTTTATGTTAGTGGGATTTGGCCTTTTACAGCGACTGAAAACTAGTATAAAATTTATTGTCTTATACCCGGTCTTTTAGCCTGACGTCATTAGCCGTTTCCAGGTCCAAACTCCGCTTTAGGTCCCAAAGTCAAAGGAACACCGTGGCATCACTGAGAGTTAAAAACTGTCTAAATTCTTTTATCTGAAATAAAATGATCAATGTGGCTGCTCTACCAGGTGTAACAATTAAGTTTAACATCCAGACATCCATGAAAACAGAATTTATGACATTTAATGGAGTTAGAAGTTAGCGGGAAGTTAGCTCGCTAGTTTCCACGTAAACATAATATACTATGTTTTGACTGAGGGATTTCTGAAAAATTCAAATGTACAGCTCTGCTATCACTTCCGAAATAAATGAAGACATGAAACTAAATATTACTGATGTTTGTGGGGTTACTGAAGTTGGGCTAGCTGGTATATAATGATGTGCTATGTGATGGCTAGCTGCACAGCTGTGGTTAGCATAATATAAACATATTAGCACAATGAAGCTGGAGAATGGAGAACAACTGAGATAACTGACCCACAATACAAGGTTAGTGATTAATTTACTGCTGCATGGGCAGGTTTTAAAAAGCGAGCTTTAAAATGAACAGTGATAATAAAAACCAAGAGGCCGGCAGTGATCACTGCCTTTTTTAGGGGCTTGTTCAGATTAAAGAGAACAAGATACAAAGCATCAAAACATGTTAAAAACACAACAGCCTTAATAAACGCAGAGTAGTCTGGACCCGGAAACAGGGTTCACACGTCATCACTTAAAGACCGGATAGACATTTCAAGTGTTTACAAAAGTTGATGACATGTTTTGTGGGCGGAACCCAAGTGGTGGCAAGAAGTGGCAGCTGTTGTTAGCATTGTCACTAGTTAAGCTAATTTTTTACGCTAGGATATAAATCTTTCCCCAGTTATTTTAATCATTTGCCAAGCCAGAGGCAGGGGAATGCAGAATTCCTGCAGAAAATGTGGACCAACAAATCCAATACCAACATACAGACAGAAACTGCAGTTGCAAGATTAGTATTCATTATTTTTCGGTACAAGTGCAAGGCTCATTGTAAATTTTGGTTGTTGTTACTAGCTACCACCCGGATGTATTTAAAAATGTCATGCATAACTTTAAGGTTATACACAAATGGATTGCATTACTATGTTATATTACATACTTATATTTACAGGCCTGAATATTGGTCAAAGAAGACTGTAAAGTGGCTTAATGGATTTACAACAGGACCATTGTGGACTATTTCGCAGCTGCCCTCTGTGAAAAAGAAACGTCTTTGATTTTAGAAAGTAACATGTTTTAAAGTTTAAGCCAAAAGATAACACTGACTTTCTTATGATCAGTGTCAGTTTTGAAAATTATTAAAAACCCACATACTTCAAGCCAGACAATCAGAAACAAATCTTTTCTGTCGATGATATATGAATAAATAATGAAATGGGATCTCGGCATGTAACAAAGATTGTATGTGCCATTGCATTAGTAAAGGTTTTACTAATCGGCAGACATGATTTCATTTGTGAATACACTTTGAACGAAGCATTCAAAGATTTATTAAAAATGTCTGAGCTGAGTTAATAATCCAGTTGATTATTCTGCGAAAAATCTGTTGCAAATCAAAGATGACATGTAACGCTGAATATGATATCTTTTGTTTCCTTGATTGTCTTATTTACTGACATTGACATGATGCGTTTCATCAAAAGGTTTTCAGCTTTAGTGTGGGTGAATTGAGTTATGTGTCACTGATGCTGGAGTTAAACAGTCAATGTGACTTTGAGTAAAAGTTCTTGGAGGATGAATTTGAGACTGGATCCATTTAGCAAGCTTTAATAGGTCAGTTTGCTCCTGTTCGAATACTGGAATTGGAATAAAGTGTTTACCTGTTGCCTACTCGTCGGCCAGGACACTCTTGAAAACGAGATGAGCTCGTCTCAAGACGGACTCCTGGTCAAATAATTTTTAGATAGATAAAAGATAATGTCAAATGTACAACACGTTATTGGTTTCAAAGCATGGTTACTTCTTTTTCTTTCCTTTTTAGAGCAAGACAGGCATGTAACCAAATGCAGTTCAGATATAGAAACGATACAACCAGCACAGATCATGACAAAGTGTCTTCCCTCGTATGAGACAAAACCCCCTTCATGGCTAGTCTGAAAGGATGGATCGAATCTATATCACTCTGAGAGGTGTCAGTCAGAGTGGTTAACTTTGAGTTTCCAACATTTAGTTATTGGTAGTTATTATAAAAAGGGCAAATGTAAATTAGGCCTTATTGAGGTCAAAGGGCACTCAGTATGTCGTGAAAGCCTCAGCAATGCAAAATTAACACATTTTATCAAAGAAGACTGTAAGACTTTTGAAAAAATATGGTAGTCAAAATAACACAACTTTGTCTCCTGCAAATTATGCTCATATACAACTGAATCACAATTGGTTATTAGTGCTTTATTGCAGGGAGCAGGGTAATGTAAAGTCTTTCTGTTGAGGGCTGACTGGATAGAAATACAGCCCCTTGTCTGATGTAAAATCCATAAACATAACATTACCTAAAGTGCTCAAGATAACACACAACCCCCTAACTAACACCATACCTCAAAGGCTGCTCAGCAACCATCCTCACATTTCAGTCTCTGTTCTGTTCTCCACTGTTGCTTTTATTTACAGAGCTAACATTCTTGTCGTATTAATTTTTTTTCATAAAGCAGCTTGTGTTTATGTACACTGGGTAATTTCTCTTTTTCTTAATCAAACTGAATACCTAGAATCGCGTAATTCTATTGGTATTGGTGCCAGCTACTAAATTTCTGGTACTGTGATATCCATAGTATGGGGGTGCAGTGCTTTCAAGTTCACAGTCACATCTACGTCTTGCTTGTGATCTCTAAGTTTAACTAACTACAAATGGAAAAAAACAAAATGCTAAACTCAAAACTTCAAAACGATAGTCGATCTTCTTTTTGACACACGTGTGTTGTGTGTTTTGTCAGGAATTTTAGAATAATCCAGTCATCAGTCAACATTACCCCCTCTGCCCACCCACCAGCTTATAGTTGAATATGAACATAATTCTGAGGAGCACGTGCCATGACGATGAGATACATCACTTGTTGGAGTTTGATTGATTTCAACACTACGGGATTCCAATTTTGAGTCAACATTTGGGTTACAAAGCAATTTGCAATTATTAATGTGCCTGTCTCAGGCAAAACTAAACCACAGATAGAAAGACATGACAAGGAAAAAACAGCAATATCTGACAGAAATGTAGTTACTGCAAAACTAACATGAGACAACACAGGAAAACTGTGAAGTTGCAAATTCAAGAATTTTTATTTAGTTACTTTTTCCCCCTGTTTTTAGGTGAAACTGTTTCCACGTTAAACAAATCACTAACAACATTACGGCCTCTTTTAGTAATCGATCCACAGACATAAAAAAATTGGACAAGACAAGAAGGTGGCTTTATTAGTAGAGCCAGTAGAGATACAGAGTGAGAGGATTTGGCTTTTTTTTTGTTTTTTTTGCATATGTGGTACAATAAAAGCAAAGAAGCAGTGTTGCTTCAAAAAGGTAAAACATTTAACAGTCTTCATATGGGGAACATCGCCCAGGTTTTTTTTGACAAATAGGCTGCACCTGATTAATTAACTTAATAAACCACCTTCTTTTCAGAGCAGTCATTTAGACACACCATAGTATTCAAATACAGGTGTTTCTAGTGACATTAATTAGGGTTCTGTGGTATTTATGTGCAAGCCTTAATTATAGTGATGAGAAACACCTGTGTTTACCTACTGCGTAACGTCAAAATGGCTGCGTTGAAAAAAGGTGTATGGTGCCCTGATTAAATCTGTGGGCAAACCTAGCACATGCTGGAAAAGCTCTAAATGCATTGTGTTTTTAAAGAAAATAGAATTGTACTCTTCAGAGATATTACTGTCTAGATATCATGTCATTTCTAGCTTGATAATCCTAGAGCATTATATAAGGAGTAAGAACATTCCTGCTAGGCTTTAGAGACTTTACAGTGCAGTAAAATTGAAATTCTTCTACCTAGATAGACATTGGATAACAAGATCACTACATTAATTCAGATATTCTTAGAGTAACTAATGAGATTACCCAGCCCAGCGGTTGGATCAGACTACATAGATACCACATCGTATAAAAAGTATAGTAAAATAATCTGCAGTATATTCGTTAAATATCTTTCCTGCTCCACTGTGACACAAGTGGAAAGTAATGTAACAGTGTGCCTAACTTATACATGAAGCATGCTGAGTTATTACTTTCAAGTCATTCATAATGGAATCTTATAGAAAATGTTAGAGCAGACGTAAGAACTTAACGAAGTTGGAGAATGTGCGACATTAGGATCAGTGCAACCAATTACTGCCCTGTTTGCGTTACATACATGTGCCCCTTTTTTTAACAAGACTCTGTGTCTGAATTGTGATCACGTATTGAACTATCATCTGTCATGATTGAATTTCTCTTGAAACATTTCTCTACTAGACAGTAAAAATAATGTGATGACTGAATTAAGCTCCACAAGGTCCTCGACTGGACCCGGTGAATGTGGGGGCTCTCTTGTTACCTGACCCAGCTCTTTGTTTCTTTTTATGGGGATTTTGAGAACTCTAACATGGGGCGGGGTGCTGCTCATACCCAGGAGTGCAGATGAGTGGAAAGAGGGCCAGACACACATGCATGTGAGGTTAGCTTCGATCCACTCGCTGACATCCAGTGGGGGGGTCAACACCAAACCAACGAGGGGGCGACCTGACTCCCTCCCGGACAGCGACATGCACTGCCTTCCAGTTAATCCAACCACAAAACGCTACTTTGTTTCTTTAGAAGGATTAATGCTGGTAACATCAAAATTTTCTTTAATATGTAATATTTTTTTTAAGGTAAAGAAAGAGACACGAGAAAAAAAGAAATCAATAGAGAGCATACAGGTCATGCAGCACAAGATGGCAGACACAATGCTTTTATGAGGAAAGAAGGCAAACAAATACTGATAAAGACAAGACAACAAGGCACTATGACAGGCAAGAGATCCAAACAATCAGAGAGAAATGAGGCTCGTAGGTCTTACCAATGCGGTCCAATCGGTCAATGGCGACCGTTTCAAAAGCGCGTCGCATCATTGGGTACTCTTCTAGCACCTCATTGAAATGGTCAACAGAGAGGGAGAAGAGTCGACAATAGGTGTCTGCACGCACACTCGCCGTTCGTCTGCCCTTGGTGAGCAGACAGATCTCTATAGGGCAGGTAAAGGAAAACAAAGAGGACACATGATGAAACTGTAACAGGAGTGAAATGTACAGGAAGGAATCATCCTAGTAATTACAGTACATACAGTATTCTCATATAAATGAGCCTTGAGTACAAAAGGTACAGGAGAAGAAGCTAATGTGAATGCAAATAGAATGTGAAGCCCATCAGCAGTGCTGTCACTTGCATTACGCTAAGATAATTCATCATGCTGCGGAGATATAATAGTGCAATAATATGATGCAGTACCAAGCTTTATTAAGAAAAAACAGGGCGGGCTCAATGCACCGCGTTAAGAGGACGAGACCGAAATATTTCTTACTGACATGACAAGATGTGACTAGAACAGAAGAATTCATCAGCATTGGATCATAATTAACTTTGCAGTCTTCTTCACATTAGATAACACAGCATGCTTGTCTTTATGTGTGAAATTAAACACAAGAGTACCATATACACTAAAATTACTCAGATCATCATTATTAATAGTAATTACATTTTATTATTAGCAGTAGTATACTGTAGCTATAGCATTTTTCTTGTTTTGTGTTCTTGTCATCAGTGTGGAAAGAGTACTTATACACCCATATTTTATTTACAGTTAACACGGACAACAAATGCACTACATTTTTAGTCTTTTGTGAAAAAATATGAGCTCATTTCATCTTGGGAGAAGAAACAGATCCAGACACACTGCTGTCTTTCCTGGGCCAAAACTGAGGCGAAGTGTAAAACTGTTCTGTGATCAGATGAAGTGAAATTTGAAATACTTTTTTTGAAAAGATGGATGCCACATCCTCTGAACTTAAGAGGAGAGGGAGCTTGTTATTAGCACACATCTTTGTTGATACAGAGGTCCATTAGTGCCTATGAAATTGGGTATATGGACATCTGAGAAGGCACTGTGAATGCTCAAAGGTGCAGCTGAGGTCAGAGTGTACAGGTTCGTATCATGGGCATGAATGTCGTGCTGGGGCTTCTATTTATTTCTTTTTCCCAGGTAGCTTGATTGTACTGCATACGTCTTTAATGCTTTGAAATACAAGAACAGATTTTCTCTAATTATTAGTGGGTCAAAAGTACACAGTACAGGGTATTTGGTTAAATTTCCATTTGGAAGTAGGAAGTCAACCCGATGCTTTTGGTACCCACCAGGAAGCTTACAGTGCTTAACAGTGTATATGACTGTAAAATCTGACATATACAGTGTCTGAGCTCATCCAGAAGTTGAATGTGAACAATCCTTCCCTTAATTTTCTTTCCCTGAATCTTTAACACCGCTGAACCCACACCCACATTTGTCCAGTCCACTGCACGACTTCCATCTTCATTAAATCGTTAAATGTTAACTTGTTATGGTGTGATCTTTCTGGGCTCTGCCAGGAGCTGTCATGAAAATAGAGCACAGAGAGTGCAAGATGTGTGAGCAACACTCTCAAGCTGTGCGTGCGAATAAGGTGTTAGTGCTGTTTTAATGGAAAAAGATTCACTTTCACTGGTACATCCACTAATGCAAGCAGACGCACACAGAGAGAAAAACCTGCGTCATGTTCAAGGGGATAAACAAACACAAGTAGAGTGAAGTACAAAGAGTGGTTGGTTTATCTTTAAGAAAACGCTCTGGTATACCAGTAAACTGGAGACATCTAGAGACTAATGTGCATGCTTGACACGTAGCAGCCAGTGACTCAGTTAAAAACAAAGGTGAGTTAATCAGCTGAGTGGGCGAACTGAAAATAACTTATACTCTCCAAAGTTTGACCTGCTATGGCACTGAATGAGAACGATATCATAGAGTCTTCACTAAATTCAAAAGCTTGTAAAAATGTTGGGACTCCAAGGTTTGGAGGTCTATCTCCCCCCACCACCACTTCCCCTGCCAGTGGCAGACGCCCTCAGACATCGGTGCGTTGGTGGTTCTTTGTGTCCGGGGGTGGGCGTCCAGGTACACACCGGCTCACTCCTGGTAGCTGCTTGTTGGGGCCTGGAGCCTGGGGCTCGCTCGGGCCACTTCAGGGGTGGGGTGCCCTCGGCCTCTCGGCCTGGGGCTCGGTCTCTCTGGCACAGCTGGCTGCCGGCGGAGCTCACGGGCACGTCACTGCAACCCCTCCTGGCTTCTGCTCCGCGGCTGCTGAGTGACCCCTCATCTGGGGCTCTCCTCAGCTCTTACTGGGACAGTGGCGCGGCTGCCCCTCTGTTGGTCTTCCTTGGTCTCTTGTGTTCTGGGGGCGTCTGGATGTCTGGACTTTTGATCTCCTCCATACCTGCTTCATGCCCTGGAGGACGGGGCTGTGGCTCCCCACACCCTCTAGCAGATCATTACATGAAGGAACCTTTTTATACAAGCGCGTCCATGCTCACAGGTGTACACACGGGTGCTCACACACACAAACTACACCCTTTTTGGCTCCTACCTCAAAGCACACTGTGCGCTGTCGATCTTACGTGCTGCACAATAATGTTTAATATTTAGTATTTACTGTTATATTCCCATATATCATCGTGATGTTGTTTATTTTTCTTCTGCTTGTTTTCTCTTTTTTCTTTCTCAACAGGTGATCCAGGTGATTGATTTATGTATTTTATGTCTGCTTATTTTGTTGGTTTTTGTTTTTTGCCCTTTATCCCCGTCCCTCTTCCCCGCTGTTTTTCTTTCCCTCTTTCTTTCTCCCCTTTCTTTTCCCCAGTCAAGTCTGTCCCGTATTTAGCAAGTGAAAATAAAATAAAATAAAGAATAAAAGGTGAATCAAATGGACCATTACGGCAAGGCTGGGTTGGTCCATTTGGTAAAGTAAATCCGTTGGGCATCTTTCTTCACCTTTAGACAATAATTCTGATGGCAAAAGAGCCAAACGGGACAAAAAAAAAAAGTTGGTTCTGAGCTTTTTTTCCCTCTTTTTTTTAATTGACCTGAGTCTAGTTACCTGTAGCTTCTCCTCCAGTATAAAGGTAACGCTCTTTTTTTGGCCTAGCATCATATGTCTAACATATGTCTAAGTACAGTTAGGGACATCTGTAAGAGGACTTAGGAGTTTCTGATTATATGTGCATATGCATATGTACAGTGCTCTGGGTTTCTGTGACTTATCTATGCTAAGATGCAGGCCAGAAACACAGTTACTCAGATAAGACACTGCTTAGCTGTCTGCATTTTCTATTTCTACACTGCAGCAGGTGGGTGGAGTCAGCTGGAGACACCTGGACCCAGAGTGTGCTATGTGAAACCATAACCTGCTTCAGACCTCTTCTTCTTCTTGGGCGATCGTGGCTCAAGAGTTGGGAGTTCGCCTTGTAATTGGAAGGTTGCTGGTTCGAGCACCGGCTCAGACAGTCTCGGTCGTTGTGTCCTTGGGCAAGACACTTCACCCGTTGCCTACTGGTGGTGCCAGTGTCCGGCAGCTTCGCCTCTGTCAGTGCACCCCAGGGAGGCTGTGGCTACAATGTAGCTTGCCATCACCAGTGTGTGAATGGATGGATGACTGGATATGTAAAGCGCTTTGGGGTCCTTAGGGACTAGTAAAGCGCTATATAAATATTTACCATTTCTTCATTTTCTGCCTCTCAGCTTTTCCATCACAATGTAAATCAGTTATGATTGGCTTTCATCTGCCATCTCTCTTTCTCTTTTCTCATGGCTTCATACTAAACTTCCATACTAGTATGTTGACAGTATTGTGTAAGCTGCTATAGTTTTTTAAATGTTGTTTGACATTAGGCACACATGAGCCTGTCTTTTCTGAACAAACTTTGTCTCCATTAACATCCTCAGCCCCCCACAGCACAGTTGTAAGTTTAATACCATTTTCTGGAGCCTCAGCGTGCACACGTGGCATTCCTAGGTATGTTTTTTGTGTGTGTGTAAGTTAGAGCCCTGTTAACACTTCCAGTGATGCGGTTTGACACGTGTCTGTTGCCTTGTCACAAAGCATCACTGTTGAACCCTGGGGCATTGCGGATAATTTGTCAACACTTTTTGTGTCACACACTCGAGGCAACGAGCTCTTCTTCCCTCGTCTCTACTTACGGCGGGTGCTGTGGAAATGTCTCATATGACATTAAAGACATTAAAGCCGAATCTGGATTTAAATCTCCTGTCGGTCATTGTCCCTGCACTGTGGTCTCTTTAGTACCTCGGCCTCACAGAGCTGTGTGACGCCAATGTGTACGCTCATTCACCACGCTCACCTGTGATTACTATGATATCTCTTTAGCATGCAGGTGAGTCACTGACCATTGTCAGAGGTGCTTTGTGACCTACTGTTCTCAAAGATGTCCTACTCATTACTATGGTAATAGTTTCCTGTGTCTGGGCTCAGTTTTGTAACTCGCTCTCTCCATCTCTGAAGCTGTCTCAGTCCCCCTCGCTGATTTTTCATTCTGGCCACGATCTGGCCTGGTTGTAAGGGGAGTGTAAATCATCTGAGAAAAGGGGGTAGAGTGAGATGCCGGGCATAGCCAGCTGCTCCCAACGCAAGGCTAATGCCAAACAAATACGAAATAAAAATACCAACAGGGCAGAAGGCAGCAGCTCTGGTGGGGCTGTTCACCCCTTTTTATTGGGTGAACAATTTACAGTGCATCCCTAATTTAATTTATTACATGACTCATTAAATGTTAGTGTATTTTCTTAATTAATATTTTCATTTTTATAATTAGGCTTATATTAGATGCTGATCGTTCACTGTGAACCCTCCATCTTTTTGAAATACTAACTAAACTTGTGGGTGGGCAATCTGATGATCGTACGAGGTCAGTCTTCATAAGAACTGCTTCATCTTAATACTGACTGAACAGTTTGCTATTTGCTACTTATTTCTATTGTACTTTAGGCGAAAGCTCAAATGGTTACTCACACAACTATGTAGCATTATCATTAATTAAAAATGCTAATCACAATCTGTTTCCAGCTTCCTAATTTGTTTTCTTAATTTTCAATTAATGTTTTTTCTTTTTTGAAAATTAATATTTTCTTAGGTGTTTGTGCTGACTGTAGCACAACGCTAGGCTCTAGGGTGTAGAAAAAAAAATACATCCTATTAACATCCTTTTATTAGAGCCTAGTTGGCCAAAGGCGTTATCCTGACATTTCACCTTAGTTTCATAAACATGATCTGCTTGCTCTGTGTCACTGAGCAAAATGTCTCTGAGTTACAGCCTCAGAGGATACAAAGCCTGAATATGACACATATGCACTTCCAGCAAATCACCACATTACTTAATGCAGAGTTTAAAGCCACCCATATGTGAAACTACATATCTGAAGCAGGTATCTTTTCTAACTGATGTATGTCAGTACTCCTGTGTTTTGAACAAGCAAGGGGAGGAAAAAAAAGTCGATGCATTTCTTTCTTTTCTTTTCTTTTTTTTTTGATTCGCTTCATTCCATGGCTCGCCTCTGAGACGTGAACTGCATGGAACAGACACACCAAAGTGAAGGTATTCTTAGACTCGTCAGCCTCCTTCCATAGTGGGGATGAACTCAGGAGATAAAATATGCAAGAACCTCTAAAATAGGAAACTTTGCTTTGCTTTCTCAGAGATACGACAATGTCTGCCTGCGGATTTTGTCGGAGTAAACAAAGTGCAATGAAATTACATTTGACATTTAAAAAATTAATGATATCTGGAACGCTTTGGATGGGGAGTGGGAACCGTGCCGAGAGAAAGAGAGAGGAAGAAGCAGAGCACAGCAGAGGACAGAACTGGGAAACTGCTCCTTATTTTACACCGTGGCAAGTGAATGCAGCGGGAACATATAGATAGGGTGAGAGGAGTTCATGCTCATGTATGTGCGCCTAAGTGTGTGTGTGTGTGTGTGTGTGTGTGTGTGTGTGTGTGTGTGTGTGTGTGTGTGTGTGTGTGTGTGAGGATGAGGGAGGGACCTCTGTGTGTCCTAAGGGATGCCTGATCCACGCCTTGGCCCACTCCAGCAACCAGATGAGAGGTTACGTAACAGCGAAAGCTGACTAACATCCAACAGTGGTTAATGAGAATCTACATTTACAATAACTTAATTTCAAAAAGCATTAAAGGCCTCAGGCTAGTCTCGTATATATGGTATAACTCTAAGAACACAGTGTGCATTGATGTAAGAAGCACAGTGGAATATGTAGCTAACATTTGGATTTTAATGTGAAAACAAATCAAAATAAGCAACTGAAGTTCAATTTCCAGTGTTTATAGTTACATTTCTTACCTCCAAAATAGGATCCATCAGTCAGCTTCATCTCCTTGTTGAACTTGGTGATGACACTTGCAACGCCATGTTGAATAAAGTACATCTTTTTCCCCACTGTGCCTTCCCTGATAATGTAATCGTTGGGCTGGAAAACTTCAAACTTCAACTTGCTCAGCATCCCCGTCACAAAGTTGGGGTCCGCATTGGCAAACAGAGGCATGGTGGCCACAAGCTTGCGGCAGTTGAAGTTGACAATTTCCTGGTGGAGGGGGGAAAAAAAGAAAAGAGAAAAGTGTTGATTTAACAGATGAGATCATGCCATCAATAATTCAGTTATTTCAACCCAAAAGTGAAAAATGAGCTTCAGTTCGGCAGCCTGACACAGAACACCACCTCAAATCTTTCATCTCTGCCGCCTTCACAGTATCTGCAAACATAAATGAATTGGAATGCATATTGCTGCTTTATCCCTAATGCTCCTAAAGCACTTTCCATTTCTCCTGCGAAGAAACTTTTTGGCACGCAATTCATATCCTGATGAGTTTGCCCTCTGGTGCCGGCTGCAGGCCATCTCTCTGGCCCATCCTGTCCCCTCAGACCCAGCAGCAGATTAGGAGCTTGTTGTCTGTTTACCCACACATCTCTGTTGCTGTGCAGATGGAAAGCTGGGGCACTTGGCATCTGCAGCGATGTGTTGTTGACCCCACATGAGGGATAACTCCCCTCCACTGACAACAGGACATTAACAGAAAGATAACCAATCTCTGAAATGCTTGCTGGCTCCACGAGGGCAAAAAATATGTTAACTAAGCTTCAGAAGCCGGTGTCAGGTAAAGCCACGGCTCCGACCTCAATCAAGCACCAGAACTAATGAATACGATAGTAAGCACTTTTCATGCACAGTCAGGATTCCTCATGGGAAAACAATGTTTGGCTATGCCTATTTAAAGATTTGTCATATGGCAGAGAATAAAAGGCAGTGAGACAGAGGCGAGGAAGGGAGCAGGGGGGAGAGACAGAGCAGCAAAACAGTCTGGCTATTAGGCTGTGTGGACTCTGGTTTAGCATATTTTAGCTTCAAACTTCATCTAGTTCAACTGTATTGAATCCCTATACATGCTTCAGATGTTCTTGTTTTACGACAGTCTGAAAGTCACCTTAGAAAAACGTTGATCACAACGTGTTTTTTCTTCTTCTTTTAATATTATTTTTGTCAAGGTTACTTTGTCCTTGTTTTCCTTCGTGTTCATCTTTGCTCGTCTACATTGTACATCAGGTTGTCAGCTACCAGAGATAATCAATGTAATACTGTTTTTAGGAGCTCACAATCAATTATTGGATGTTGCAGTGTCCTTGAATGCAACACATTTTTTTTTCTTTAAAGCGAAGTCTGCCCGTGGCAACAAACTGCTCAATATGTTGATGGATCGCCTGTCTTAGGATGATCTTTACAGTTCACCAAATGAATAAGTTAAAACCAGCAGGGAAATTTGGAAAAGCTCTGCAGATGTAGAAATATTCTGACATAAATGTAAAAATGTATATAGTGGTGGAATCATCTTACATAGGATATACATCTTTTGTTTTTGTAACCCAAGTGAAGTCCGTACAAAATCTGGAGATCGTTTAAGCCTACAGCAGCAGTAGCAGCATAATTGTTTTGCAGACTTGTGATAACTGGCTTGCCACAATCAGTTATAAGTATGCTTTAACTGATTTGGCATTCTTACCTAGCCTGAGTGGTGCGAAGTGGAGCTAATTCAGTTCCCAAATTGACCTCTAAGTCAGGACCCCACAGATTGTCCATACAATCAGAACCACTTAGGTTTCAGTCTGTCTGAAAGTGTCCTGGCTTTACTGATGATGGTCAGGTTTACAGCCACATTAATTGATTTTCGTTAAATGAGCTGTGGAAAAGCTCTACATTGTTGCTCTTTATCTCCCCAAATTTAACCTCAGCAATTTACCCAATCTCCTACCGAGCTGTTCACTCTGGGTAAAATATACTATACCGTATTTTAAACAGAAGAAGGCAGTGGTCATACCACAATGACAAACAGGACAATAGTTGATATGACTAGACCTTTCTATTTTTAGACTGGAAATTTATTCAAAATATGCTGAGAAAAAAGAAACAAACAAAAAACCCCAAACTTAGTAAGAGCTATAATCTGCTGGTCAGAAGATCCTGAGTGAAAGGGACATTCAGGTACTTTCGGCTAAAAAAAACAGCTCACAGAAAGAGATTAATCAAACTAAGTCATTCCGATTATTTCACCAGTTTTTACGTCATCCAAGCATGCCAATGTAGTGGCCTTCAGCAGTTCATCAGAGCACTCAGTGGAATGGAAATCTATGGGAGAAGTTTGCTCCCTCCCACAAAATACTTAATCATCTGGTTTATTACAGCTGAACAGCAAAACATAATTGTACTGTTGCTCTGACAAATGCACACAGATGAGGTGCACAACAGCTTAAACTGTGCGGTGCCCAGCAGACCTAGTGATTATTGTGATAAAGATGTAGGTAAGCTTAATTATTGTTTTTCTTATAGCGTGGTATTTGTTTAAGTGTCTATTAAAGTAATAAAGGGTTATATTACTCTACCAGCAGTAAAGTGACCTACTTTGGTGATGGGAGATCAAATAAAGCGCATACTTTTAGAAACAGAGAGGAAACAGGCTGCACACCTGACATGGGGGAAACCACGGCGCCTCAGTTGTTGGATAGACTGATTAGAACAGAAGTGCAGTCAGCTGACACTAAGTCAAAGCTGCCAAATTACAGATGACGAATCAGACGAACACTGTCTTGTAATGTAATAAAGCTTAGTCAAGTTTTGGTGTCTAATTAGGTTTTCATATTAAAAAATCTCCAGTAATTATCAAATTTATTAGACCGACACTCAGATTGAGGCATATGCCATGAGTGCCTTAAATGAACAGTACTAGTAATCACACATATCATTTTGTTAGCTTCTGTAATGGTTCATCAACCAGTAGATGCAGCTATTTATTTGAAATTGTAATATATAATGTTTCACAAAAAAAGATAAAAAAAAAAAAAGTAGTAAAGCCCTTTATTATTTTTGAGATGCCAAATTACAATCATTTACTTACATCCCTGAACAGGAAAATGAGTTTTGGTGATTCAGTGTTATAACTGATTAATTACAAAAAGAAGTTTAAATATGTACAAAAATGTTTTCCACGTAGTTTGTTATATAGTACAACACTAAATGTTACATTTTGTCAAACGAAGCTAAAAATAATTTATTCAATCTGGTTAAATTAAATTTACTCGACTGGTACTCATTCAGTTTATACCAATTAATAATTCATTAATTAAAGAAATAAACCTTGTTCAAAATAATTGCTTCATGGTTTTTGATGATGAAGAATCTGTACTCAATCTAGGCATAAAAATGTGAATTTTGGCAGATTTCTCAAATATTTTAATATTTTTCTAAGATATATGTGTATTATTTCTTGATTGTATAACAGGTGGTCTAACTATTTTTTTTAACACTGTACATAAAATTACAACAAAATGTAAGACTTACTGAAATTGCTCTGATGTGACCATGTTTGCTATTATCGATCTCTCTCAGTTTAAGCTGGATTTAACCTTTGCTTAGTGCACATATTGAACTAAGCCCATGTTTTACTGTCCCTTTAAATCCCTGCACCTTTCTTGTAAGTGCTTGGGACTATGCAGCAACTCTGCACACCGTAGCATTCATCTCTTGAGCATATAACTTTGCAAGGTGACTTAATGGGGCTTTATGAGAGCTGGTCAGGATTCCTACACTACATTTATCCTACATTCACTTCTTACTCCGCTGCTCCCTAATATCCCTTTGCATAATTACACATGTAATGTGCTTATGGGGGAGGTCGTCCAAGGACCAAAACTGGTGCTTGACGTCACAGTAACCTTTATTGCTCTGTCTCAGAAGGAAATGTTTCCCTATTTTGACTTTCAGCCAGTCAAGTTTCACCTGGGGAGACTCCGTTAATAATAGATCTAACTTATGTTCCAAAACTAAGACATTGTGACACCTACCTTTCAGTGTCTATTTTTTTTATTAAGGTTCCAAAAATAAAATCAGAGCGTTCGAAAGGAAAAATCTGCAGATTTCTCAAGAAGAGAGCTTCTAAAATGTTGTGTCACCTCTTTGAGGGGGTCGTTGAGTTCACTCAGGATGTTTTCCTCATCAAAGATTTTCCCTTGGTAGCGGTGCTCATAGTAGTCATGGATTTTCTGTCTCATGTCTGCTGGAAGCTTGTGGAAGGACATGTATTGCTCCACTTGCTTATACTAGAAGAGACAAAGAAAAACAGTCATCACTTAACAGCTTAACATGTAAAAAAAAAAAAAATCAGATATCTTAAAGCAGCCCCAGTAAAGTCTTGAGTTTTATATTTATTTGGAAATCGCACCTTTAATAAACAGCAAAGCAACAAAAATGTGGTCTACACAGAGTGCATATTTGTGTCTCTGTATTGAGGACAAGGCGTGCTCTCACACAGTCACAGTGCCATGTCCTGGTTCTGCGTGTGGGGAGGGAGAGGCAGAACAAGAGAGGCAGGTGGTGAAGAAAGTAGGAACGAGTACAGGCCCGGGGCTATGTCAGACCAAGGTAGCAGCAGATTATCTCACCGATGCAGGAAGCCCAGTGCTAATAGGCAACCGAGCTATGCTGCAATGTGAACAAGCGAGGCATACCTAGTATCCAGGAGCATAAGAGGATATTGGGTAATTTTCAAAGAAGAATTCTCCTTTTGACCGCGTTATATATCATCATAGGGTCTTTACCTTATAATATAGAGCATCGTGAGGTGACAGGTGTTGTGATTTATTGCTATCCTCTTTCCTTTCCTGTCTTTGTTTTTTTCTTGTTTCTACATCCTGTTTCCAGTAATTAACTAAAAATTAGCAGGAGTGTAACGTCCAGCTGCATTATCCTGCAGGCAAGTACTGACCCACAAGAACACAGAAAAAACTTTGGCTCATTTATTTAGAGTAGTCGGCGAGCACGGCCAAAGCCCCAACACCTGAAAATGAACCTCAACAAAGAGAATAGAGGTGAGAGCCAGCAGCAGCTGCGAGGCTGGTAGGACAGTTCAGTTTGAGAGGCTTTGACCAATGTGACGCAGGCAGCCCCATAAAACGATATTTGTTAGCGAGAGGAGCCACTCGAGTCCCAGTGCCTCCCTCATTGATTTCTCACCCGGCTGCAGAAAGGTGATAAGGGACCAGAGCTTTGTTTGCGGGAAATTGATTTATTTTGAGTTCACACAGCCGAAGTCAGAAGGTGTCTGCAGGGGCTCAACCGGTCCATTTCGACTCGGGTGGTCAGGGTGGGGCACAGAGTAAGGCAATGGGGGCACATTTTAGGCTCGATATGGGGCCTTCAGCTTTAACGTCACATTATCTTTTCATTATGACTAATTTCCATTCTCATATTAATTCAGATGTGTAATTTTATTGGTTAATTACTTTCTAAAGGAGCAATTTAGATAAATGCTGACTACATTCCTCATTATCCCACCTCATCCATTTCTCTCTTTATCCCCCCTCTCTCTCTCACTCTCGTTGTCTCTCTAGAAATAGTCAGGGCCCAGTCAGACTAACACCCACACTGGGATGTGCCACTTGGCAGAACCCACTTCTTTCCTGGCTGATGGCACTCCTGGGGCATTCCTGTGGATCTAATTTAACCCAGGCGCACTGCAATTTGCAAAGTTAAACATCACCCATAAATATATGTTTAGCAGCATTATGTAAAATGATGAAACCTCCTCTGTTGCAGAATGTGTCCTAAGACGTGAAGGACAGTTTAAAGAGGGCAGGCAATTAGTGCAAAGACTTGAAATGCTTCATCCACTTTGTATGTGCTCAACGCTTCTTTTATTGAGCAGGAATTGATCTGATACCCGTCTGTGTCACGCAGAGGACGATGCATTTAATTGCAACCCCATTTGTAGTGCTTGCATGACATAAATGTAATTGCAAGATGCTGTGTTTGACATCTGATGGGTGCACGGTCACAGTATTCCTTTACAGAATCATTTATGTTTCAGAAACTTGTTTTGAAACTATTTAATTATCTTTGCAATATTTCAGAGGAGGGAGGTAGTTACATTAGCTTTGCAATGAACCTCAGACCGAAATATGAAATGTGGGACATCTTGGACATATCTTAAAGAGCAACTCAGCTGCACTGTGGCAGCACCAGGGCTTGACAGCAGACATGTCTCTATATCATACATACTTTAAACCCTCATTTCCTTCCCTCTCCTCCCACTATCTCTGTTTCCTCTCTTCTCTATAGCTTTTGCTTGGTCTGTTTTTTCTTTTCTCCTAGTCTGGATAAAATTAGTTTTTGAGTTTTTGGAAATTAAGTAGAACCTATCAACAACAATCACTTTACTTTCTTACTGCTCATCATGTTCTTGTCATAAACATCCTCCGGCCTCAGATAACTTATAACCTCGCATCCCCATCCATCTCTCCATCCATGTTTCCAACCCTCCAGCTGTGGCAGTGATAGATGTAATGGCTAGAGGCTCAGCACCCTGAACCCATCCCTGCTGCTCTGTAGCCTGCTCCACTGATATGCACAGCCATGCAGCAAATCAGCCCCTGCTGAACCTGGCTCCACACTGGAGCTCCGTTACCATGAACATGGCATTCGCGGCCCCGAAGCTGTCAGTTCGATTCCTGGGGTGACGTTAGAGGGACAGAAAGGGATGTAGATTAAAAATAGTGTGTGATGTACATCTGCTTTGGAGCAACTGAGCTGGAGATGTGCCACTAATTCAAACAGTGACTTGGCACGGCTCGCTTGTTTGCTGAGGGCAACCTGCCGTCATGATTTTTAAAAAATTTTTTGCTATGCTGTGAATATAACTCATAATTATATCTGCATATTAATGATCAGTCAGCATACCATTAATTTTTTTTATTATAGCCCTTTTATTTGCTGTCTTGTTCTTCGAATCTGTTTCATCTGATCTGATTTATGTGTCAAACAACACTTTGTATTGATAATGATAAATGTGCATTTTACTAATTTGTGCGGATTTGTGATAACACTTTTGCAAAGACAATAGAAACTGCAGTTTTAATTTCAAGTTTTAGGTGACATGTAAGATTGCAATGTGGTGCCAAAACGCACCGAGGGGGATGTTCCTCTAGATTGGACTGACCATGAGGACAGCTGGCAAGGTCGGGCCATCACACTTGAATAAACCGACAATGGCTAAATGATTTTATAAGCAAGGTGTAAATTAACGAAGAGGTATTTTAGCACGTCCTGTAATAGCCAAGGTGACTTTACCAATGCTCTGATAAGAATTATGACTACATCTCTGGAAGGATAAATAATGTGTGCTTTGTACCTCTGTCCAGTCGTGCCTCTGTGTGTGCGTTTGTGTGGATATGTTCTGATAAACTCAATAGGGATGTAAGCTGCTGGAGGGCTCGCTTAGTGGATGGATATGATCAACATTCATTGAATTCAGGAAGTCAAAAAGTGTGCTGTTAAACCACATGAAATTTTTTATAGATTATTAAAAGATGAATAATTACATGGCGGGAAAAATCAAAGTAATTGGTAATAATATTTTTAACTTCCTGACCCATTATAACCCATTTTCATAATATAATTTTAAAAAATGATGAAAACTTAAAGGGAAAACATCAGTTTTATTTCTTATATTCTAAATTAATCTGTTTAATTGCTTTCTATTTAAATAATATCTAAATAATTTTTCTGAAATCATAGACAAATACTGAAAAATTGTCTTAAATAACAAACTGAACAACTTGTATATGAAGATTTATTGTCTTTAGTTATTTAATTATTGCCACTTCTGATATCTCTTGACACGGAAAAGTAGCAAATGCTTAAAATAAAAAATATACTGAAATGCAGGAATTAGACTCCATTACTGGGTGAAAAATGGCTTGAAGAATAAACCCTGCATTAAACACTGTTAAAGACTTAATTTCTGAGTAATTGTTTCAGCTCTCACACACACAGCATGTCATAGTAAATAAGAATGTACTAAGACAAGATAATTAGCGCTTTCTGTTAATCGCATTTCAGCTGACTCACTGTCTTTATATCATATTTGGAAAAAAAAACTATTTCCTTTGGGAAGAAAAGGAGTGTCTTACAAAATCAGTGTGACCTGATGTAACTGTTCTTACATCATCCTGTAAGTTAAAGATTAAGTTATCTTAATCCTAAACTTGTTTGTGGATGAAGACATACCATAGAGGACTAATCCCCACGCCCAATAGTGTGGTATGTACAATGCGTTCTGCAGCATAAGCACAGGCAAAGTTTGGGAGTTAAACTCTGCTTCTTGCGTGCAAACACAAAGCGCATCAGTCATGGCTGGGTGTTCTGGGAATTGCCCAGGCCCCACAGCGGGATCACAGATGGTGGCTCAGTTGAAATGCTGGATAATCATCCTCTACGTGAAAAAAAAGAAAGAAGATATAATGATGTAATAGGAACTGAAGGAAAAGGGAAAAATAAAATGTGTCCACTGGCAGCATACAGACAGTGAGGTGGCTGCTTATGTCATAGACCTCATCACCCTGTTGACCTTAAGAGATCTGCTTGGGGGTAGGTAGGAAATCCTCTTTCCTAGTCATCGCCGCGGATATATTTATATTTATATTGTGGGAGCTCAACCTATTGGTCCACAGTGTAATTGAGGGCTAATTTATTTAAATCCAGCTCCAATGAGCAGGACTTTACAGAGTCACAAAAAAAGAAAAAAATCACATTAATACTTTGAGACCATCTCAGTAGTACTTAGCTTAACTTACCTTTAAACAACAAACCATTAAAGATGTGTACGCATACATCATACCATGTATCATACCCAGTGTTCTTTTAAATCTCAGGAATTTAATATTGTGTGTGCCACTGCAGGACTCTTACCTTCTCTTGGTACTGCCTCCGTGAGGAATCCAGTGATTGGATTAGAGCTGTAGCATGGCCAACAAACATGGCGTAGCACGTGGCTCCTACAATCATACTCAGCATGGTGACCCAAAGGTCAGACATGCTGACGGGTGCCCGGGCACCATAACCGATGCACAGCATGTGGCTCATGGCTTTGAAGAGGGCATAGGAGTACTGCTTACCCCAAGAAACGTTCTGAAAGAACCAGAGGGGAAGAAAAAGGGAAGGAGAGACAGAGGAGGTTTGGGGGGAGTTACTGCCAAGCAAGACAAGGAAGAAAGGCTCCGCGGCAGATAAAAATGGAACAACAGACTTTCCTTTGATGGATCACTAACACTCAGCCAACATAATCTTCATGCTTCTGAACCTTATGGGTTTACTGAATGAATGAACTTTCTACCTTTTTACCTTCTCTCTCTGTTTGCATCTACTTTATTCATTTTACAGATTATCAAAGGGTGAGAAGCGGTTCAGCTTTGCAAAGGTAAAAAAAAACAGCTTCTAAACTATGTATCCAGTATCCAGACTATACGGACAAAAGTACTGGGTCACTTACACATTACACCCAAAGGAGCTGCCCTGCCATAGAAATGCTTCTCATGAAGCTCCTGGTGCACTTTTGTGCTGATGTTAATGCCAGAAGATTAACCCTGCTGTGGTTTCTAAACACTTCCACTTTGCAAAAATACCACGTGCAGTTGGCTGTGGAATTTCTACAAGGGAAGAAATTTCACAAACTGACTTGTTGCGATGGTGGCATCCTGTTTGTATTACCTCACCCAAATTCAGTGACCTCTTTAAATGACTCATTCCTTCACAAATGTGACGGCAGACCGCACTGAATCTACTTGATTTTATACCCCCATGGCAATAGGAGTAAAAACACCTGAAGTCAAAGATTAAGAGATTTGGCCCAGTATTTTTGTCCATATAGTGCAACTTGGGTTCATGGGTCCACTGTTATCCGATAATGTGTCCAGAAGGGTTTTTGAGGAGCCACATAATTCAGACTAAGTAGTTTGGAAAGAACTTGCTTGGTGGATGAAGACTGGTGATAAAAGTTTAAATGCATGGAAGCAGAACTTTAAATGGTCATCGTTAGTTTTAGAAAATATGCTTTAATATCATGCAGGTAACCAGTCTATATGCAGAGCAAAAGATGGACATCAGCTATTGATTGACTGATTAATTGAGTGCTTTCTTTCTTTCTTTAAAACTTGTAAATAAAGAGCCAACCTAACTGGCAGTGTTAGGATAGTCACTGACTATTTCTTTTAAAAGTCTTTTTTTTAGTATGAAATCTTATCAGGAGTCGCTTTCAACAGAGATTTATGCAGAGCCTCTTAAATTTTAGTAATCCACATTATCAGGTAGTAGCACAATGCAAGGACATGGCTTGAAAGGCCTTTCATTTGCATTTCAGATTTCCCTCATTTCTGTTTTTCCTGCTTTTTTTTTTAGTCTCAGCATGTCTAATGTGAAAGTATGCCTTTTCCCTCTGGAGATGGGCAAAATCTCTAGTGGGCAACTAAGCGAGCCCATTGCAGTTACTGCATGTCTGTGAAACTCAGTAATCCACTATCTAGAGACAAATGTGACAGACTGCCTGGTACAAAGCTTGTGCTCACAGACATTTTGCTGACACCCCGAAAAGCTTCACCTCCTGCAAAGATGAAGTGCTGAGGAAGCACTCCATGCAGAATACCTATCACACACAGCAGAACAGCTAGTGATAGAAATAGGAAACTTAGATAGTCTCTTTTTTTCCCCATTTGCCTCAGATCCATGTGTCACATGCCATCATGCCCATTTTGTCCCCTTTGCCATGCCATTGCCTGATCTGCTTGAGTCCACTCAGTTATTCAAGTGGGAATTAGTGAATCCCACTTGAATTTGATGACAGATGCACATTTATAGCAAATCATTAGCCCTGGATGACTCATCAGTTCTTATGTCAACACAGATTAGTTGTTTCTTCCAGAACCGATTACAGGATTTGTTATAAATTACAGCGTGTTCAATTTTTATAACATGATACTCAACAGGATAATCAATAAAATATGGTGTGTGTGTGTGTGTGTGTGTGTGTGTGTGTGTGTGTGTGTGTGTGTGTGTGTGTGTGTGTGTGTGTGTGTGTGTGTGTGTGTGTTAAACCATTGAAATATTACCTTTAGGGTCAAATATTCTATCCATCCATTCATCCATCCATCCATCCACCTAACTCCTTATCCCACTTAGGGATGTAGGAAGCTGGTGCCATCCCAGCTGCGAAAGCTCTGGCAGGTCAGCAGTCCATGACAGGGATCGTGGCTTTCATTGTACTGGAAATATCTGCAGCTAGCATTTCAGCACAAGCACCCGTCCACTGTAGCACACAACACATACACACAATAATGTATTTCCACACAGAGAACAAAGTCACCCAACCATATACCTGGAACTAATGCAGTTTGGGTCCTAGATGTTCTTTCACACGTGTATATTTCACATGGTGGGTGAGTGTTTATTCAGCAACGACGGGCTGTGTTTGTGTTGACATATTTGTATGCATGGAAAAACAGAGGCATGGTTTTGCCAGATGATATCACAAAGTCCGAAATGACTCACTGCACCTTTTGCTGTTTTTCTCTGCATGTAAACTGCTCCAACAAAGAAATCTCTGCAGTGCTTTGGGCATTAAGGGCCTGGGGACTAACCTCACAGTTTCTGTCTGTTCAACTTCGCTGTCCATCCTTATTTCCCATCAATGTTTGTACATAAACCTCTCCAAAATAGCAGAATTAGCTTTATCATCCTCTTGCTTACATTAATCCGCCTACCTAATCAGATTGAAACAGTGGTCTATCACTTGTAACGCACAATTAATTAGGAGTCAAACAATCATGAATGACCTGTAGACAATTTGTAAAATGAATAAAAATGTTTCTTCATATGAGGCAAACTGACCAGCTGAGCTCACATTTATTATATCACGAGGTATAATAACTGCGAATATTTCCTTCTCCCATGTCCAAAGACATATAATAATGAGCAAATAACTCAGGCAGTCAAACGTGGCATTAAATTTATTCCACAGCTGCTTTGTGGAATATACTGATAACATTGGTAAGTTGGCTCTGACAGTGCAGTGTCAGTGAATCTTTAATAAAAAAAAAAAGAAGCATGGATCACATGACCAACTTTAGTGATTCCTTAAGCCAAATTTTCACTCTTTCTTTATCTTAAACAGACTGATAGAGACTGAATTGTTCAGAAGTAGCTCAGTTCTGAGTTGACATTTCACTGTAACATTAAAGCAGTGGGGATAATAGCTGCGTGCTTGGGGCACTGCAGGTTATGGAGCTTGTTATGAAGGATTATTGTGAGTCCTCCAAATGTGGAACTGATCATCACGATCGTTTCCAGCTGCCCATTGTTACGATTTGACATCTGGGAGACACAGAAGCAAAATATCCAAAGGCGGCTTTACCAGGCAGAGGCAGAGAGAAAATTCTCTCCTAACAAATGGAGCAAAGCCCACAAGTTAGTTCAGGCAGTCAGGCTTTAGCCGAACTGCGTCATACACACTCCTCGTTCTCCTCGTGTCGTACACCAAACACAACCTGCCAATTTGCTGGTCTATCTAAGCTGCAAAATTTCCCATCTTTCCCTCTGACACGTCAGTGCTGCTGCAGCCCTGCATCGCTGTCTGCTGTCTCAACCCCTCCATTACCCCAGCATCCCAGCAACCACCTTGTAAGCTGCCCCCCGTTTCTATACGTGACATATTTACGGGAAGTGATGAGCTCGGATCCCAGACGCCAAACTCTATTATGTTCTGCTGCTGTGATAAATAATATCAAACATGAGCTGTCTCACTGAAGTGATACTGTGGTAATGATGTCTGCAAAGTGGACTTTACAGGAGCTTTTTATCGAACATAACAAAACCAACAGCATCACCGCTTTTCACTTCGCTGTTCTTCACTCACTGCTGTTCCTCAGTGTGATTGCTTAAATTTGCATTTTGACTGCCATCACGGCATGTGAGTCACAGCTCTGGGGCAGTGCGCTATGATTACAGCAGGCACTCATGCTCAGCACCCATTTTTTTGTCTGATTAGGTTGGTCACAAAAGGACAGATACATGCACACTTTTATCTAATGCATAAAGAGTGATGAGAACTAGAAATCTCCAGGGCTGGTTCTGTACAGCCTTCCTTTGGGAAGAGTGAGTCATTTCACTCTCAGTGCAGAAAAAGCAGTTTCTAGTTGCTTTCCTATAGTTCACAATGTACAGCCCCCTTGATATAGATTTTGCCAACACAACAAATGTATTCATTTCCTCTAACATTATTCTAAATATAATTAAGCTCTGTTTTTTAGCAGGAAAACACATCAGACACTGCATATTCATCTTTCAGCAGCCCCGTAAGAACAGCAGCGCAGGTTCAGACTTCATTACCACACACATTAAAGCGATCCCAATTCCGCACTATTGTTTAAGCACCAGCAACTTCAAAGTATCTATAATTTAACTGTGCTCGTTGTTTTGACAGCACGCTCGTGCATTTTAACCACTTGCTTGCATTTTAATTAATTAGTCACAGAATCAGCAGTCCTCTCTCTCAAGATGAAACCAGGAAGGCGGCTGATGATTCACCATTATCCTCGTGTTCAGTGCGACCCAGAGGCTTTGGTTGTTGTTGATACTGACAAACTATGAGACTAACAGGATGTAATGCCTTGCTGCAAAGAACACAATTTTGCAAAAAAAGAGAACAGTCCGAGGACAAATGACAGCAATTAAACTTATTTTTCATCTGGACTCCCAAAGATTTGCACTGATACTTAGTTTCACTGCAGCACAAATTATACTCAATAGAGTGTGTAGCAAGATCTGGTTGCCCTGTAAATATGTTTTAGTTTTATTTAACATTTTATTTTTTTTGTTTGCGCCTGTGCGTGTCTGCAGAGAAAATAAGTGAATGAGCAAATTTGCCTCAACTGATTAATTTAATCACTGATTAACTCCCTAAACCCAACAAACAGTCCTTGAATGGCAAAAAAAAAAAGAAGCAATGCGCAATATTCATTTTTCAATTGCATAATCAAACTGCAAGCTGTTCTCCCTGGGAGCGCACAGAAGGCACGGCGGCCTTTAAACACAGATGACAGAGTAAAGGGATGTGCAGGCCTGCATCGACACCAAAAAAAGCGCGCCCAGTGATGTATCTCACTGTGTGCGTTGTCATTGTCTCGTGAGCTTTTATGTTCATCACCTGTAGCAGTACTAATGGACTTCATCTCTCTACAGAAGTTTTTTTATGCACTGGCACCAGTAATGTGGCCCGAGACATATCTTCAGATTCATCTGTGTGTAACTCTGTTTGCTCCTTTCTTGTAAACGCACAATCACTTCAAAGGTTTGAGGGAATTTCCTCATATTTTGGCATTTTGGCAAACTTTAACTTCAGCTCAACCAATCAGATATGTGGTAGTCAAGGGTCAAGGTCACTGTGGCAAGAAAAAAAACATGTTTTTAACCGTGAAGCCACAATTCAAATGCTAATCATGACCATATTGTATATAACAGTCAAATAGTATGAAATTATGAAGTGATAAGCTGAGAGGGTCTGCTGTGGCGACCCCTAGAGGCAGCAGCTGAAAGAAGAGGCAGCAGATTATTATATCTAATAGGTCAAAGATCAATTCTGGACAATCATGGATCTAAAGTGCAACTTTACTGACTGGCAGTGGTACACGTGCCATTTCTTTTCTTCTTTCTTTTTTAACATTTTCGTGGCAGAAGTCTTCTCAGAGGTTACAGACAAAAAAGCCTTTGGATATCTGAAACTTGGCAATATTTGGCATTCTTGCTTAAACTGGGAACTATTAACCAATTATCAAGATAGTTCCAATTTATAAATGTTTGCTTTTGCGATTTTCCACCCAATCTTTACGATGAATGAGGTACGGTGATTTTTCTTTGTCTTCTCACAAGGCTCTCCTCACAACAGAACTTTATTTTTTAAGATCCCACAACAGCCTCTGAAAGCTCAGCAGCTGTGGTCCAAATACCCTCACACAAGCTTGATTAAACCATCCTACTGTATCAGTTGACAAATAGCACACAATTCTTTCAGCTAACAAAAAATGATTACCAACGAGAGCCAAAAAAAGAATCCAAAAACAAGCTGTTCGCATAGGGACTGAAGCAGTCTTGCATTTTCCTTCCATAAGCCCAATGTGTATGTTGAGGGGAAGTGTGATGTGAAAGAAGGGAAGAGGGTGACACATCTGATTAATTCATAAATTCAGGACTGAGCCCGCCTTTTGAAAGTGACTCATTCAGGGAGATTGAGAAGAAATGGAAGGAAATGAAGTGGGTGGTCCATGGATAAAAGGAGCCAGGAAGGGTGACTGATACTGAAGGGCAGTTGTGCATGGTTAGCCAGGCGTTTCTGTCCTTTTTTCCCTTTTCCCCCTTGTGTCTACCTACAGTATATCCACCTGTCTTCTGGCCTCTAGCTCTCTCTGAGACAGGAGCCCTCAGCAGGGCTACTGCTGTCTCTCTCTTGATATGAGCTTGGCCAGGAACAGTAGGCACACACATACACTCACAAATGCTCCACCACATGCATCTTTAAGCTGTACAACAGCCTATCCAATACCACAGCCCACCACCTTCCAACATGAGCCAACATAGTGACAGCAGCATTATCTTGTTTGGTGATTAAGTAAATGCAGCCTCTAAAGAGTAAGAAGCTACTCTCAGACCATTAGTCAGGAAGATAACAGGCCTAGACTGTGCACAGCACCACTCAGCAGTATCTGCAGCCCTTGCTGCCCTCACTCTTCTACTCACAGCTGGAGACTGAAAGCACGGAGCCAACAACAGAAAAAAATATGATGCAATATATGGCTTTAAAGCTCTCCTTTTTTGGACAGAGACAAAGACAAACCTCTTGATGACAACGTTTAACTGTATTGTTTATTTATACCTGCAGCAAACACAGCAAACGGAGGAAAAGATACCTTATCCTGATTTTCAACTTGTGAATGCTAATGCATTGCGATGGTGTGAGAAGAGGAATCCCATATGCGAGCTGGCCTTATCACTTTGGATTTGCCAGACAGCAGTCAGTGCACAGGCTTGCACTTCTGCACAGATCCACAGGGAAGAGATTCTGCAAATTGCCCATTCTGCCACATCACCATCAGTAACACTATGCTCATGTGCAGATATCTACAGTACCACTGGCTTAAACAGATTTTACCTCTAAAATGCCTCGTGGTTTTCTTTGTGAGTTATTTTTAGGATCGCCCCCTCATAAAACAGAGAAGAAAAAAATCTTAAAGCTATCCAGAAAATTATGAATTTTGAACTTAAATCCAAATATACTTCCACAGTTTCACGTTCTTTGTGGCTTTCTGTCATTGGAGTGTGCATAGCCTTCTCTTCTAAGATTTCAGCATTCTTAGCCTTGTCGTTTAGAAATTTGACAAAGAGTAACAATTATCATGTGTAGGACACCTGCTTTTGGTTAAATGTAAAAGCAAACATAATACTGGCACTCACTGATGAACTCATATGCTCCTTAATGTTTTTTTAAAGGGCAAGATGAATTTGGTTCAGCTGTAAGCGGCTCAGCGGGATAAAAATTGCCCTCATTACTTACAGACAAATACATATTTGATGACCCAAACTAGATTTGCAAATTTGTATGAATATTTGTAAATAATATACAGCACTGTGCAGAATTCAGACGACCCCTTTATTTCTTTATAATTTGTTTCTTTAAAAGTGCTCTTCGACAATAGGTCTCCACGCTTTGGAGACCTATTGTCTCCAAAACTGCTTTTTCCCTGAGTATTTGTGCATGGCCATTTTAAAGCGATTTTTCCATTTGTTCTGTTTGTTAAGCCATCTGAGACTGACTGCAAGAGGAGGTCAGGAGAGAGGTACAACAGTGGTGTTGGAGATCTGATGGAAGCGATGGAATTAATGCAGAAAAGTACCATCAGATTTTGAGCTTGTTTGCAATATCATGCATAAAGCATCTGATTGACAGTGGCTTCATTTATAGAAAGACAATGATCCCAAACACGGTGCTGATACAGTATAAAAGCATATCAGGATGGGAAAACACAAGATGGATTGGTCTCCCTAGAGCTCAGACATTACTGAAGCAGTGTGGGATCATCATAACAGAGAACAGAACAAAAAGGTAGTTAATATCCAAAGAAGAGCTTCAAGAAGCCTGGATATCTATTCCTGAAGAAATATCAAGAAAGCTGCCTGAGAGAGTTTAGGATGTGTCAATTCACCAGCAAGTAGCTAACCCATCAGAGAAAGTGTAAAACAAACATACAAAGCCATCTTTGCAATGTTTTAGCTACATACAAGTGAATACAGCTTGGAGAAAGGGTTTCGTGTCATAACAGCTCACCCACAGGCTTCTAGCACTGATTTATGCCTTATTTGTTTTAGAGGCAATTTTTGCAGGCTGCAGCTATAGCCACACGGGGGGCACCAAATTAGGCTTGTACACCATCTCCCTTTGATATTGATTTGCATAGAAGGAGGATGTACCAGCTTTATTCTCAGTAAGATCAGCAACACGCAGCGTGCATGCAAGGAGATGTTTATCATTAAGTTTTACAGCGACAAGTAATTATGAACCCAGAGTGTTGCTGTTTAAAAGGAAGTTTAAGAATCTGGGTTACTGAGGAGATGTTCGCCCGTAGTTACCATTAACAAGGATGAATTGTGACAGTTCTGTGGGAAATTACATCAGTGCAAATTCCTTTGGTGCGAACAGAGATGGATAATGTCTGTTTGGATGAATAACACATGCTAGCTGGTATCAAACGCACTTGGGCAACTCGTTGCCTCCAAGTAAAGATGAGAGCTGTGACGTTTATAAAAGCTGACATTTGCACCTCCGGTATGATGCCTCTAAACAGTTCGTGCGCTCGTGCAGCACAGAAATGTTTGTCACAGAAAGAGGGAGAGGAGACGGCAAAAGAGCTCCGCGGGGGAGTATTTACAATCAGCATTACCCAGGAGGTCTGCACGCGCTCACAGCAGTCCAAAACGGGCAAGCACAGTCCGCTTGACCTCAACTCAAGAGGAGAAGAGGGAAGATGAAAGATACAGAAAAAGTCCAAACGAGGGGACAGTCCCCAAAGAAATCAAACATAAGCTGTGTTGACACTGTCCAGTTGTCCAGCTTTCTACTGTACACAGGGGACACACTGGCTTACATTTTTCATACACTGATACACGTAACTAGAAAGATTACGTCAGCGTGTATATTGTGAATTTTCACCTAGGGCCGCAAGACACTCCACAATCACCACTCACTCTACTGTTACATTTACAGTCACAATCAGTAATACAAAAAACAGTAATACACAAAGTAACGTGTAACATTATGCTACATTTTTACAGTCGTGAAAAGGAAAGCTTTCATTGCTGCGAAAATCACTTGAAGTGCAGCAATAACTTGAAGTGATTGTTTCCGTATGGCTTTGTTAGTCTCTCGCATCGCTGTGGAGGATATTTGGCCCATGCTCCTTAATGACGTTGTTTCAGTTCATTGAGGTTTGCATGTATTTGTTTATGCAACATAAACAAATACAGCAACCATGCTTGCTGTATTCCCTGTCCCTGGTTTAAACTGGTTGCAGTATGACGGCAATAACCAGACTGTGAGAAATACAGATCAGATCGTTGCAAAGAAGAAATGAAATACATGTGTCTTTTTTTATTCGTTTGTTTTTTAACAATGACAACTAATATGTTTAACACGTGTTAGTGAACACAAAGTATTTTCCACATACAGAGACAAGTATTACTGGGGATATTTAAAAAGCAAACAAACAAAAAAAACAGCAACCTTTTTTAGTTATTTACTGTTTTGTACATCCAATTTCTATTTCATATGTGGGATGGTAATCTTAACACATAGGACTCTTACAATGACATATAGTGTCCCTGTCCTATCTCTGATATTAGTCTGACAAATACAGAAATTCTCATCTTTTCATCTGAAGCTGAATAGCTGGGTAGGATAGGTCTTAATAAGAAAGACTTAAAAGGAAGAGGAAGCGGGTTTGAGTGACACTTAAGATGAGATATTTTGTGTTTTTGTGATAGGATAATAGTTATATTAATTCTCAAAGAGAAACTTTCTATTACTAGGAGGGCTAACAATGATGTTGAGGTGACAGATGCCACTGCTGCAACTTTCACTTTGAACCTATTTTGGAACTATAACATGACCAGACATTGTGAAAAGACCACCAGCTGACGATTAATAATACTACTACTACTAATAATAATAATACATTTCATTTAAAAATAGCACCTTTCAGAGCACCCAAGGACACTGTACAACAAATACACAATATACACAATAATAAGAGTAACAGATAAAAGTTAAAAGCATGCAGAGGTTTAAACATAAGCAATTTTAAACAGGTGAGTTTTAAGGGTGGACTTAAAAAAAACACCTTATTCAAGGTATTGCAATAGCTTGAAGTCTAGACTTCAAGCTATTGCAATACCTTGAATCCTTTCTTTTTCAGCCATTCTGTTGTAGTTGGTGCTTTGCATGGACAGATGGCATCACATCTGACTCTAGAATACTTTTGGTATACAAAGGACTTCACAGTCAACTCAGTGACTGGAGGATACCCAGGTCCTGTAGCTGCAAAACAAGCCCAAACCATCACCCTTTCAGCACCGTGCCTGACAATTGGTATGAGGTGTTTGAGCTGATGTGCTGTGTTTGGCTTTACAACAAATATGGCGCTGTGCATTATCAAACATCTTTCACCTTGTCTTGATAAGATGAAGCTTTGCAAACCTAAGCCATACTGCCGTGTTCTTTTTAGAGACAAGAAGCTTCCTCCTGGCAACTTTTACCATGCTAACTGAGGCCTGTGGAGTTTACTTACCTAGTGAAGCAGTAAAGGTGTGCTGAGGTTTTCACAGGACTGTGAAAACTTTATTTTTCACATGACTGTTTATAAAGTCTATGGGTGGTAATTTAAAGAAATACCAAAGAGGCCAAATCACTGTCAAAAAAGACTAATGTTTCGCTTTGCTGCCCATTTTTTTAACAATGTTTTGCTTTATTTCTATAATCTCTCTCTGTTACAATCTAATGTAATTTTAGGACTAACTAGAGCTGTGCTACAAAAATCTGCAAAAATATATTTGTGTCTCTGTCCTCATGTTGTTTACATACATAATAAAACAGAGTGCTATCTATTTTTGTGGGCCATGTACAGGTGTGGTATTAGCATGATGTAGCAAGTGTATTTTAACGGGGGAAAACAAGGTGGACACATTTCAGTGCTACGAGAAAAGGCCCTTTCAACAAACCCCTGCACTTTTAAATTGTTAGCTGGCTACATCTGATCACATCTGTTCATTTATGGTTTTGATTAAAAAATAAGATTTAGAAAACTGCTGTATAGGAATGAGATTGTTTCCATAGGCTTGACATGTGGCAGGTGTTAAAAAGCGAGTCTGCTGTACAGCTTTTATACAGTAAAAATCCAAAAATAACAAACAAAAGAGAAGAGTGTGTAATACTTACAACCATACCGTTTAGGGACACCCAGCAGTCAGGGGGGAAGTCTTGGAGCAGAGGCACCAGATACTGCAGACAGCCATCCCAGTGACACAGAAGCAGCATCATACCTATCAAATTAAATATTCTTACCACTGCACTAGCCAGGTCATAGGTCATATGGAAAATCTGCCAAAGAGAAAGACAGAAGAAAGGAGAGATAGAGACCTCATCAGCATCTGCTTGGTTGTGCGAAAGCATTTATTCAAATTCTGACATTCGTAAGCCAAATGCAAGCACGGCATTATGAAGAAATATAAACTTCAGTAAGCAACACAGACACAGCGGCCCAGATTTAGATCTGTAAGAGTCTCAAACGTTGGATGCACTGGTATTTCAGGGACACAAAAAGATTAAAAAAAAAGATTAAAAACACTTAAAACGCTCACAAAAGTACAAAGTCACCTTCGAAGCTGAGGGCACAGTGTGCCTGTCTGTCCTCCAAAGTGTTTGGGTGCCTCAGCGTCTGTGTGTGCCTGCACGCGTGTGTGCGCATGTATCTCTGCACTCACAGATGTTGAGCTGCTCATAACTGAACACGGCTGCTTTCCAAAAAAAATAACCTGACCAATAGAGGAGACACATAGAGCTAGAGTAGGTAGCACAGAGCAAGTGAAGTGAATGATGAGGGGAAGTGCAAACTTCTGGAATAATTAGCCCGTAAGTGTGTTTCAATGCTGTGAGCTGGAAAAGGTGTCGGTGCTGGTGTGGCTGTTTAATCAGAGCCCGAAAGTTTCAGAATAGAAAGTCATCAGCGGGGTGAGTAAGCATGTCTGCGGCGCAAAGCGGTTTCATTTACGTCGGATCTGGCCGAAGAGAATTGACTCACGCCTGGTTGGCTGTGGCTTTAATTCAGAGTTTCTCATTAGCATCAGAAACCCATTACTTATTTCCAGGTTAGTTATTCCATAATCTTCCTCACACCGAAGCTCAATCTCTCCTCCCGCCAGCCCCCTGGTTCGTTTTGCATAATAAACCTGCCCCATTCGCCAGTTTGTTGAATTGAGACATTTCAGGTAATTACCATCTATTTTAAGTTCATGTCTTTCCATTCCCCATACATTACCTGTTCTACCTATTATACATATAGTCGCTTCGCTTGTTTTTTAAATGAGAACTGATGAACTTTTTGTTTCGGGGGTTTCCTTTTACTGACAAATGTTTACATTTGTATATAATACAAGAAATCAAGGATTTTCAGGTAAGTAAACATATATGTACAACACACACCAGTATCTTTATCTCTATATCTAAAACCTTGGTCATTTATGGTCTTTTTCTGTCCTTGTGTGCACCTAAACACTAACAAAAACACTACTACTACTGCATATAATTTAGTTCCAAATAAGCCCAAATAAGATCTGCAAGAGCATGGACTTCAGGCTGTGCTGATATGAACTAGTTTTGCCATTTGTATGCAAAATCATCTGTTAAACCCCCACCACCACCAAACCCCAGGTGTTTTAGAGGCTCTTTTAATCTTCCTCTCTCCACCCCGGTCTATTGTGACTGCCCTGTAACCTTTCTGAATAAAGGACAGTGTCCGCACATAGAACAGAGGAGAGAACAAGAGGCTGAGCTGGTGCTCAGATCCCTCTATGGTTCAACTCATCCATGGGGAGATATAGTGCACTGCCATGAAAGGCTAAAATTAGCCACTAGCTTACAGGACGGCTGTCTCAGTGCACCCAGTGTCTCTTCTGCTGCCTATATCTGTACTCTTATTTTAGCAGAATTCGCTCTCCCTCTGTTATGTGCGCATGCATATTTACATATAGCCTGATGACATAATAAGGAAAGCGACAGAGCATAAGGTAGCCGTGAAGTGATAAAGGTATCTATTTCTGGAGGTGCATGCTCCTGAAGGATTGCAACAAGACTAGAAAACAGGAAGTAGTGGGCCCTGTTTGAATTGCAAATGACTCATAGGCAGAAATAGGAAAAGGCTGATCACTCTGTCTCCACTTTCTTTTTTCAGTTAATACATAAGCAAAAGAGTGAAAAATAAGGATGAAGTTTTTTGGGTACATTTCTATGACGCGCGAGGGTTACAGGGAGGTCTCACAAATTCCCAGGGACAGTCTCACTTTGCTGGGAAGCCTCTGTGACCTTTGGGTCACGCTGAGTCAGAGAGGCTAGAGAGGAAATGATGTAGATGCTCATTAACACAATGTGGAGTTTATTTGGGTTTGCATTGCAGCGGCATCACTTTGAAAAGCCTGCAAGCAGCAGGAGGTAGCCACAAGGCAGGAGTGGGGTTTTTTTGTTTTGTTTTTTTCAAATAGGGTTTTAAAGAAGAGGCTGCAGGTGTAGATCGCTGGTCAGGTCACCAGATTACAAAGGATAACCTTCACTGTGATGTGCAGATATGTAAGGATAAATTTGAACTGTGTGAGATGGTTCACTGAAGCGCACTCTGCTAATACAAACACAATGTCTCCATATTGCCTTTACAGAGTGTTTCTCATAATTAAAAGAAAGCATTTGCACATACTCGATCATCCAACTTCTCTTTTGAGAATTAACTGTGTTGGACAGCCTCTTTCTTTCTTTTTTTTGTGGTAATCTGTTGTTTTATCTCACTGTAAGGCTTCTAAGAAAACATGAATTGTATCAAATTGGGCAAAGGAAGGAATGCGGAGAGTGTAGGTCCGAATTTACATCTATTTGACTCAAGCAGACAAAGAAAACACACAACTTGCAAAGCTTTCATGTAGCACACAGCCGGCCCCTTGCTCAGGATATGTGTCACAACTAAGAACCATGCGCTTCAATTTGCTAATATGCACGTACTCGATCACCCATCAGCAACGTTCTGTTTCGTGCAGTCAGCAGTGTGTCTGAGCATCCCGCTGATGGAGAGGAATGATTAATATATGCCTGTGTTCTGTTCAACGTTTACTGTAAGGGAAATCAATCCAGATCTAAAAATAAAAGCAACAGAGTTCTGACAACAGCTGAACAGCTGGTCAAATAAATAAAAAAGTGACTACTGCTGAGGACTTTACTGTATGGCACGAGTTATAAAATGTACTATGCAATCGTTTATCATTGTGGCAAGAAGCAAATTGATCCTTTTACTAAACTCTTTAAAAATGCTTCAACTTTTGTCAGACCAGCATTTAAAAAGTCTAAATTTCTTCTTAATTTTGATAAATCAGCCAGTGCAGAGTGGTTACAGATTGTTAGCTCAAGGCTCAGTGTCTGCCATTTAAGAGATAAGTCTGTTTTCACAAAGACTCGAAGCCTATAGTGTAGGTTTGTTTTCAGTACTGGCCATTTATTTCTATTTTGTTTGTGTCTTGCCCTGCTAGAGGTTTTTTCCTGTTAAAAGAGAGGTTTTTTTTTCCCACTTCCGCCAAGTGGCTGCTCATAAGGTGTCCTCTGATTGTTCATGTTTTCCCTCCATTATTGTAGGGTCTTTACCTTACAATCTAAAGTTCTGATTTGGCACTATATAAATAAAATTTAACTGAATGTAAAATGTTTGAAAAATGTTGCTCCAATAGCAACATTAATATAAAGTTTATTCTGTGGTTTAAGACAGTTTTTGCAGTTCGGTGGCAGTGAATCGCTCTGAGATAAACATTTGAAACCAAATTTAGACTCAAATCTGTCATATGACAGATCCGAGTTCATTTTGAGCAACTATAACGTTTTCATAAACCTCGTGCACAGGAAAGGTAGAGCTGACACAGAGCCAAAAGCATATCCAATGCTCTTGTTTGGCTTTGGCAAAATATAGGCTTGGAATTAAATGCATCAAGCTCAAATTTGACTGGGAATTAGGGCATAGGTCAGCATAATCCTGTAATACATTGGAGAAAAACAGCCAAGATTTGATATGATAGTGATAGAAAGTCACACGCTAGCTCTGTCAAGCCAGTAGGTCGCTCATGCACTTGGTCTTTCCGCATCCTTTTGATGGGTTGTTAGAACAGAGCAGAGAACATTTTGAAACTTTGCAGGTATATTTTTATGTAAAGCAGCATGCTGATACATAATACTGCAGGGATTAAAATTCAAATCAATGTTGCCCACAAGGTATGGCACGAAGAGTTTTTGCTTATACAACTGCGAGCTGTCTGGTGGATGTATGCACTGTAGGCAGACATTTTGAATCCTATGCACAGAGAAGAGAGCATGCAAGAGAATTACTCATCACCAAGCATCAAGCTGTGGGCCTGAAACACGCAATTACAAACTGTTCTTTATGCATCTTCAAATTGGACATGAGTGACCTCTGTTTGAGGTTAGCGAGGATTAGCATGGGACTAATTTGAGGAGATTAAATCCACCACTGGCTATTAGATTGAAGGATAACAAAACTGCTTCCAGGAAAATCTGGAATTCTCCTGCTTAGCATCATCTTGTAAATCTCCTGCTGGCTCTCTTTTGGTTTTGCTTAATCACAAAATTACAGTTGAACTTGGATTCTAAAAAATCATACCGGGACGTAATGAGAATTCACTGGGAATTTGCAAGTTTCCTGTTTTCTTTTACTGCCTTTCCTCCTCTGAAGGCTAAAAAGCTTTTGCCCGCTGTACTTGGTCTACTTAAAAAAAGGCAACAGCATGTAAGGCTAAATGAGCAACATTCTATATTTTCTATGGCAAAAAAACATTTCAATGCCGGTCTGTCTCTTTCTGAAAGAAAAGCAGCCTGCTGGAAGTAATCATAAATCCCATCACTGAAATGTGCAATGTGTAATCACATTGGTATAAGTATAGTTCAGCAATAAATAAATATAAACAGAGCTGGCATTATTTCAGAGCTTCAGGCAACATACTGTATGTGCTGGGACGCTAATCAGTCAGCAGATCTGCTTATCATACAGACTGGAATACTGTGTAAGAGGAGAGGAAAAGCCTTTCTAGCAATGTTGTGCTTGTAACTTGGTTCTTGCCAAATCATGCGTGCAAGTACATAGGCTGCATAAAAAGCTCTGAATCTCAATGCAGAGGAACATTTAGGTAATGAGGCCCAGCAGTAATTAGGAGACAGAGACTTAATTAAGAGCCACATAGTGATCAATAGGATCTTAACACAGGCAGAAAACAAGCGATGATCTATTAATATAGTAAAGGACCCCCTAAACCATCATTGCTTCTTCATCGCAGGCTCTCATGCATGCATTTAAAACTAAAAAAATAGCAGCATTATCAGTAAAATTTATATAAACTGTTCAAGGTAAAAAGTAGCATTAAATAGAAATTCACCAAATAACCTGGTAGGTTGTTTAAGTAGTTGTTATTTCCAACTGATGCATGCAGTTCATCTCTAAGCTATCAGTAAAGACAATAGACAAAAGATTATTAAAAAAAAATCACAGCCTCAGTTACTCTTCCAGATATCGATTTAGTTGTTATGAAAACAAAATATTTTCACCATACGGACTCATCCCACACAGGCCCTGACACACTTAGAGAAGCCGAAGTGTTTCACATAAAAACAAGTCTCAAGAATCATATTGAACTGTATGATTTTAGAGCAGAACTGCAGTAATAACTGCACACGCAGACGTTTGCAGCTAAAACAGTGACACCGTGAATCAGAATTGTCTCCAATTTGAACAGGCCACTGATATTTTTTCCTCTTCTGGAATCACAAATGTTCTCTTTTTATTCCTGTGCACCCACTCTGATATGATTTCTGCAACATATTTCATCTACCAATGCTTGAATGTACCCTCATGACCTCAGCAGATGCAAATTTCTGAGCATCAAATACAACTGCTAACGTGCCTCAAATATCACCAGCGAATGTGTGAAAGCGAAGGGCTCAAACTGGATGTGTGATATCGCAGAAGATCCTGATGCTCTTCCTCACCTCGCAGCTTAACTACCAGCCAATCAGTGGACACATTTAACTAGACAACTCTTCCCCTCGGAACTTGTCGATCACATCTTTCAGTCCAAGGAGATCTTCCTCACGGGAACGCTGCTGATCATCTGCTCTGCTTTCCAGCGTTTCTGTGTCCGTCAGCATTATTCTCTTGTTCTTCCACTAAGCACATCACACTTCACCGCAAGCCGAGCTACTTTGCCCGCTGTCTCACCCGCTCTGCGTCTATTTTGGTCGTGTGAGCGTGATAACCTTAACACTTCTGTTCTGCCTTAATCTGCGCTCTACCATTCACAGATGCATTGGCAGAGGCAGCGTCCTCCGGGGCAGAAGCTCACAGACCCGCAGGGATCAAATTTATGATCTTCTCTGCGTGGACAGCATTGGTGATCCACTCTGTGTGCTAAGCCTTTTTTTTACTGTAATTATATAGACATCAGTCCCAGAGTCTGTAGGGATTCACGTATGCAGTTAATGCATGCGCATTCTTCTAGAAATTTCCTGCAGGGCTTATATTAGCCTGCTCTGCGCAGGACAGGTATGGTGCATTAGGACAACAAGTAAATGTATTTATGGATGAATGTTCTATTGATTTGTACCTGTAACCTGAGCAGTGGTAACAAAATAACATCAGCTCAGGTCTAATAAATCATGTACACAAACACAAGCAGTACTTATAGCTCGGACAGCAGCACCAGTGCATTTATAACTCAGTGCACTCGGTGCAATGAGAAAATTGCTGGGAAGTGAAAGAGGCATGTGTGGACATATTGTCCAAAACATGTTAGTGCCCTCAAGAATAACCGTTTTCCCACATGACCCATTTTTAACGTCATCTGTTCGGTTATGCAAGTCTGTTGACAGTTTCACTGCATCATTATAGGAATCATCATTACGAAGTAAGGCTGAGGGAGGGAAGAAGGAAAAAAGAAAAAGAAAAACGAGCTGTGAGCGGACAATGAGCTGACAGAGAAGCGTGCATCTTTCACACAACAATCCCAGGCCAGAAATAAAAGAAGAAAATACTAATGCTGACATAGTATTACTCTGTTTTGACATTGACCAGGACTTTTTCTCATTCAAATTATCCCAAGGAGCAACTCTCCAGAAATGAAAGCGCACAATGCAGCAATGAAAGAAGAAGCTCAGTAGAGGAGCATTTAAACCTCATATCCTCTGTATGTATGTGCACAGCATAAAGTAGGGTTTACTGCGATTCATTTATGGTTTTTTTAACACTGTTATACAAGAACGTGGGCGGGCTTAATTTTATTAAATTGTTTTATTGCTTCAGAAAAAATAAACTTTTTTTAAAGGAGAAACTACAAAATGATTGTGCAGTCAAATATAGTTCCTGAAAGCAGTGAAAATAGAAATATCTGAATTGACAGATCAAACTTTTAAGAAAAAATCTAATTTAGTCAAGACAATCTGAGCATCTCCGTAGATCTGCATTAATAAAGGCTAGACTGAAAAAGAAAGAAAGAAAGAGGACTGCAAGTTTTTCCTTTGTGCAAATGTCACAGCAGCGCAGTGAAAGAGAGACAGAGAGAGTGCTGTAGTCTGAGTTGTGGTTGTACTAAGAAGGTAGTCAGGGAAGATTAGTGCTCATGTGAGAGCAGGAGGGATTTGACTGGATTGCACAGGGTGACCCGCTGTGCTCATGTAAATATCAGCAAGATGGACGGTATCACAGTGTGCATCGAGGTCACACCCGTCCCGATACACTTGGGGATGGAGGGGTGGAGATTGCCTGGTGATGCAATTTTAGACTGATTTTTATATATTTCTTTTTAATCGTCATAATCAAAGTTGCAGCTGAAGCTTGGTTAAAAAAATATGATGGCATTAACAGTGTGTGTCTTTTCGGGATGATTGTTTTAGGAAGAGAAAAACATAAAAGAGGAAATCAGGAAATGGAAGAGTGAATGCATACACCCTTGAGGGCAGTCTGATGTTATAATTACTCATCTGACTAGCAGTGGAGCAGCATCATACTAACTAGTTCCACATATCTCTTGACTGCATGACTACAGCTGACATGCTACATATAGTCCTGTCCATACTGTAGCCATGGATTTGTTTACCGCCATAGTGGTTCCTCCATGTATGTGCTTAGATTCACATAAACAGCTGGATTTCAGCACATGAGCACGTCATCATGACAGATGGATGAAGGGTGCTTCGCTAAGTTGATCCACCGCAACATTAGCTCTTGGGAAGTGAAACCCTAATGCCTCAGTAGTTAGTAATCAATTAATTTGCACACAAAGCATCATTACAGGATGTCTGCAATGAGTGTCGGTGCTTGCCTTTAAACAATCAAGGGATCGTTACGCTCCTCATGCAGAATCAGTCAATAACAAACAGGTTTATAGTGATTGGTCAATTATTCAATAAGTTGGTTGATAAGGACGAATATTCTCAAACCATTTTGTCAATCAACCACTTATTTTTCAAGCTGAACCTTTGATGGTTCAGGTTTTGTTTTATTTTTAGTCATGAAGGCTTAGATCACAGAACAGGAATTTTTCTTTTTGTTACTTTTGTTTCTGGAGAAAATTCTCAAAAGAGCATCAAATAAAATGAACATTTTTGCAGTCGAGTGGATCGTAAAAAACCCAAACAACTGCAGCTAATGACACTCTTCCTCTTGCCGATGCAACGCTTGCAATATCAGTGTGTGTGTGTATATATATATATATATATATATATATATATATATATATATATATATATATTAGGGGTGCAACGATACTCGTATTGATATTGAACCGTTCGATACAGTGCTTTCGGTTCGGTACGTATATGTATCGAACAATACAAATTTTTAATTTATTTTATCAACTTTCCTTCTGACGATGCTGTCTGTGTTGAGCGCTCAGTGGATCTGCGCTCGACAGTGCAGCCTAGGCGGAGTAGTCGAACGCAGATTCACTAAGCGCAGGGCAAGCTAGCCAGACAGAAGCTAAGCTCCTTGCAACATGGCAAATTGAACCTCCCCCACCCTCATTCAGATCTGGCGTTTGGAACTATTTTGGTTTTCATGTGACGTATGACCCTGAAGGTAAGCGCGTCATGGACTAAAGTAAAACAGTATGTTGGATGTGCCACGCAATGCTCAATTACATTGGTGGGAACTAGTGTGTTAGCGCAGTTAGCTCGTTAACGTGTTGGCGGTCCAGCCCCATGCACGGGGCTCGTTAACTTGCCGTGTTGTGGTGTTAACGTCATTTCAACGAGATTAACGCTGACAGCACTAGTGGGAACACAATGAATATGACTGCACATTTACTCCAAAATCACCGATGGGCAAAGACAAGTGGAAGCAGACAAAAACAACAAGCAGGCATGCTACAAACTTTACCAGAGTCATTTAGACAGCTGTTAGCACAGGATTCTCCTTATGGGGACCTGATATGTTTAATATGCTGCTGAGAATATAGCCCAGAAGAAGCGTATAGTATAGCTTTATTTTGGAAAGAGCCATTTCTCTGTAATAAACTCTCTTTTCCAAAGATGAGTGATTTCTCGATCAGATAGATTTTTTTTATTACTTTGTTGTTTCAGCAACATTAAATTTAAAAACTGTACTTTTGAGTTAAAATATATATTTATAATTTTAATAAATGACAAATTAAAAAGGCATGAACATTTTTTTTGTATCGAAAAAATATCGAACCGTGACACCAAAGTATCGAACCGAACCGTGAATTTTGTGTATTGTTGCACCCCTAGTATATATATATATATATGTGTGTGTATATATGTTGCTGAAACAAAAAAGTAATAAAAAATATATATATATCTCAGGGCTCGCAAAATTTCAAAATCCCTGGTAGCCCTTCGGGCAGGGACTCTTCAGTTTTTGGTAGCCCAAAATAAATTTAAGTAGCCCGAATAAAAAAGAGAGCAATTTTTTGATTGCTGTTTTGTTTCCTTTACAATATTATACATTAAAGTATAACATTGTATAATGATATAATATTAACTTCTTATCTTGTGCGTGTTTTTTATTTTGACAGCGAATGCGCACCTGCGGACCACTTATGTGCACCCCTGGTTATTTAGCTCGTCATATTGCAGCCACAGAAATTCTTTTGTCCATGAAACCATAAAGCTGCACTTTCTTTTTGCCTTATAGTCTGATTTGTCATAACTTTTCCGTTTTGTGATCACTTCTTGGTCCCCATGTTTGAAACAACCACAAGAAGCACAAGTTGATTGCACGCGGTCACACTTGGTCATAGCACCGTCTCCAGCCACTGTTTTCCAGTGTGTGACTATAGCATTACGTACCAGGCATCTCGTCTTTCACTGTGACCCTGGATATGTCACCAAGATACTTCCTACATGCACAGCTACAACACTACCAACCAGTACTCAAAGTATTCTACTGTATTCCTTACACCGATCACTTGCGCCTCTGTTACAGTATTCCAGTAAAAATACAAACCTATACATTAATTGCAAACCAAGAAAATGGAGCTAACATGTGTGTTTTTCAACAGCCACCAGGATCTTTTTCTGTTCTTAAGTAGTGTTTATGTCTGAACATATGAAAAAAGCAAGTGAAAATGAAACAAAACAACGAGTGACAAGAAAAACGTAACTGTTCACATACAAACCTTGAACCCTTGCACCTGTGCCTGAAAAAATGGACTTTGTTGCCCTTATAGAAACACTGGAGACACTGTAGTATGGCTTACAGCACATGAAGTGCGTTAGACTGCAGAGACAATCAACCAGCATAGATCATTTGGAGGATTCTTGATGTGTCATGTGACAACTTTCTGTACTGTGCGCACACTGCAGAGGGAAACTAGTCTCCATGAGGGGATATCCCATGGGAAAGGACAGAAGATCAAAGCTGCTTTCGCTGACAGCTTTTTTCTACTCAGAACTCTAGAGAGGGGTAACAGAAATCAGGACTTCTTTTTTGCTAAATACTGAAATACGATGTGTTTTCAAAAACAAAATTATGATAAAAATAAGCCACAGTTGTTGGGATAAAAAGCATCTCTATTTCACTGCTCTGGTGCTGCTGTAACTATTATAAGAAGAGTATGGTGTTTAAGGTGATTGGAAGTATTAATTACTATGAATTATAACCAGAAACAGCTGGTAGTTTGAAAATAATACACACGTGATTCTGTTTCCTGTCGCTTTCAGTCTTGCCGTCTTTACTGTGCAGACATGTCCGTTCATATCTTATATCAAATAAAAGGCTGAGCTGAGAGACGGACTGGCAGCAACAGTAAGAGATGAAAAGAGTCAGAGTATGCAATAAGCAGAAGTACTCCCGACGGAGCAGTATAAAACATTTTGAACATCGTGCACAGTTTACAATGACACCACGATACAAAGCGACCTGTAAAACCAGCCAGCAGTTGTTGGTTAAGAGATGTTGACGTGCAGTATGAAATACAGATACATTTATTATGGATATTCCAGATTCAACACGTATGGTCATCCCCATTTTCAGTTTGTCTTATACCCCAGTGAGATAAGCGAGCTTGTGCACTATCAGCACCCAGACAGGCTGTCCTTGAGCCTTTGGAGGAGCAAAATGAAGGACACCAAACAGAAGACACAAAGGTCATCATGCTCCAGAAGGCTCGTCTGGGCCTGCATCTATCAGGCATTCCTTAAATTGCGACAACCAAAAAGGTCATTCAGCTACAAAATAGCCATAACAGAAAGTATATAATATTACAATTCACACAAAAGTAGATTTTATTACAACACTTGGAAAACTAACACCAACACACGTCGCTGTTAAGTATCAGTCAAATATCTGTAGGGGCTATTAACGGCCCATATTGTGCCTTTTAACTAATATTCATCTGTGGTATTGCAGTAATTGCAGCACATTATTAGTTTTACACATTACAAAATGCTACAGATCCTGAAAGCAAAACATGTGCAGTGTGTCTTTTTTTCCTGTTTCCATCCCTGCAATCCCAACTGGTCACAGCACAGCACACAGTGTCCCTCCCTGGATCTGGTTCTGCCAGAGTTCTTCCTGTTAAAAGGGAGTTTTTCCTTCCCAATGTCGCCAATTACTTGTTCAGAATGTGTTGTCGATAACTGTGGTTTTTCTCTGTCTTTCTCTTTACCTTACAATATAAAGCACCTCGAGGTGACTGTTTTGTAATTTGGTGCTCTATAAATAAAACTGAATTAAATTTTCAGTGTGATGGTTCATTATTTTGATTCAGTTTTCTGCCCTATTTGCAACTCATCTAACTTCACTGCTTCCTAGGCCCCCTCTCCCTCCTGCTGTTCTGTTTATGAGCTGCACAAATTCATTATTTGATACTGCAGGAATAGGGATGGCTATCGAAACCCGGTTCTTGTTGAGAACCGGTTCCCACAGTTTCAATTCCTTGGAATTGTTTGCCATTTTTGCAAACGATTCCCTTATCGATTCCAGTCGCCCTGAATGACGTCACCGCATTGCGGAGAGAAGATATAAAACAAAGTTCTAAGCTAATCGACCTTAGTGTTCTCTTTTTTTAAAAAGAATTGATAAGAGAATCGATAAAGAATCGAATCGTTAAACAGAATCGAAAATGGAATCGGAATCCATCCATCCCATCCATTCGCTTCCGCTTATCCTTTTCAGGGTCGCGGGGGGCGCTGGAGCCTATCCCAGCTGTCATAGGGCGAGAGGCAGGGTACACCCTGGACAGGTCGCCAGTCTGTCACAGGATCGAAAATGGAATCGGAATCGTGAAAACCTTATCAATACCCACCCATATGCAGGAATGACACCTTGTGTATTTTTTATTTACAGAACCCATGTGTTGAAACCACATATTTGCCATAATCCCTCTGTTTTTATATGTATGCTGTTAAATATGTTATATATGTTATGTATGTTGCAGCATATTGTATTCTAACCAAACCTCTGACTGATTCAATGAATCTTAGCTCTGCCGCAGAGCACTATACATTTGTCTGCTTTCAAATCATTGAGCCTGACAATTAACTCTGTACTCTAAACCATATGGTCTAGCAATTTACTGGAAACAGTCTACTACAGTTAACAAGACCAACTAACAACAGAAGGAGTAATGAGAGACTTGGCAAAGGGGAAATTGGTTAAATCTGCAGGGAACAAGGAGGAAAACGTTCTTTCAAGCGGTGCAATCTGGGATTTTCCACCCTATGGGCCAAGAGCGAGCTTCCCTCTGTGAGCTGAGCAAGAACACAGTTCAAGGCACATTACATTCAACGTCAGAGCTTTGTCTTAAAACAGAGAGGACAAGAACACAGACAGCATGGAGGGGGAAGAAGCACTGTCCTTCATTTTTGTTTGCTTGACAAAATTGGACTGGAGGAGTCCATTAGGCTATTGTGTGGGACTTGACTTGCTTGTTTGTGTGTGTATTTGTGTGTGAGAAAATGGGAAGAAAGAGACGAAGCTAAGAAGATCCCTGTCTGTGCAAGGGAAGATCATTTAACATGTTTAATGTCTGAAGGGCTCAAGCTCTCATTTAAGCGAGTAGAAGGCCCTCTGCACACAAAATATGAAACGTGTGACAGGCACATTGTCACACATGAAAACACGTGACAGAGCTCTTTTGCAGCCTGCAGCCTACGACACCCACACACAACACAAAACAAGTCTGCTTCGCCTCCAGAAACCTAGCATGCTCTGCAGTACAAGGTGGAGTTCACTTGTGTGTTTATGCCAGTGAAAAACAAAATGTGTGGATCCTTCAATAGCAAGACACCCATCCACATGCTATGGAACACGGTTTGATTTGGATAGTCCAAATAAGCATGTGAAAACACTGTAGGCAAGAATTCATAGAAGACTGAGAAGAGTGTTCTCTGGCTAAATGGTTATCAACACTGGACCGAAAATATGCACATGGTTTAGAGTCGTATCCAATATTGTTTGTTCAAGCACTTAATTTAGCTAGCTTTATTATAACCAGACTTGGGAATTGTATGGCCCCGAGCTACATCTGGTCCATTTGGTTATCCCTGACCGGCCTGCATGAGGTCAATGGCAATTAAACATAATAAGTGTAGTTTTCTCATTTCAGCCAGCAAACCCTCTTTGATAACTCCTCCTCACAGAATGGGTTACTATTTGGGTTCTTTCAAAGGGAAATGCTCTTTTTTTAATCAATTATAAAATAATAATAATAATAATAAACTTTATTTATAAAGCACACTTAAAAACCAAGGGTATGCCAAGGTGCTTAACAAGTAAAATAGAGTATATGAGGAGGATAATAGAAATAGGACCAAAGCAAGTACTAAATATGCAAGCAGATAACTGTCACTAATACATAGGAAAGCAACAGGTACAGAGCAAACAAGAATTTAAATGAGCATAAAAGTGCGTGATATAAAATCATAAAAGAAATATTAACTAGAGGGAAAGGCAAGATTGAATAAGTGGGTTTTTAATCGTGATTTGAACAGTGCAATGGAATCAGATGCGCGGAGGTCGAGAGGAAGGGTGTTCCACAGTACCGGGGCAGCCAGAGCAAACGCACGGTCACCCCGAGACTTCAGTCGAGATCTGGGTTGGGTCAGAAGTAGTTGAGTGGCAGATCTGAGTGTTCTAGCAGGAGTATGTGGTTTGAGAAGTTCACTAAGATAACTTGGCGCTAATTTATTAATAGTTTTGAAAGTAAGAAGTAATATTTTAAATAAAAGCAGGTTTGTGCAAGCGGATGCAGCTTCACTGTATTTGAATTAGCACAAACTTTAATGAGATATCTCGGTTTGCTAACCGTGAAGGTTGTTATTCATTTAATGCAGAATGCAGAAGTTTTTAATAAGATATAGACTGAAGACTGAGATAAAGCAGTGTGCTTAGTTTGTGGATGACAATTTAAATCACTCTTGGGACTAAACATGCAGAGCAGAGTTAAAACTTGGCTAATGCAGAGCAAGAACGTACAGTTAAACCTTTACTAGCAAAGCTGCAACAAGGACTTTTTACCAAGTTTCACACATCCAGGGACGCAGCAGTCAAGACCAGCTCTGTGATTTCCCATAACAACAATAAGCAGTAAGCATTTCACTGATGGGGAGTTTTCCAAAGTGTAATGCGCTAACATACCCCGCAAAAAAAGAAGCATTTGAGAACCTGCCCCTCTCCAGGCGAATCATAACAACGTGGCTCTAGGATATCAGTCTCTTTTTAAAAATGTTTTTAAAAAATTCTTGATTTTATTTGAAAAGGGACCGTGTACAATATTAACATAGATGTTGCCACTTGAAGCATTGTACCAGCGTTAGCTTAAATTTAAAATCCTTCAGCTTCAATTTTACCTTTTTCTACTTGGCTCTGGATGAGATCTGGGGTTTCCATGACAGCTCAGTGACTCCTCTTTGTACGTGGGATAACCAAAGAGTTTATTAAGGAGCTGGAAGCAATGCATGCCGTGAAAGAGACTACGAGAGGGAGTTCATGGAGTTAACAGCATGTTTGCTGGGGCTAGTGATAAAATGTTGGCGCACTTGCTCCGCTGATTTCACATTTCAGTCACTTAAATGTAGCATCTTTTCTTACCAGTGGCAGTTTATAAAGAGATAAAATTGATATTGAGCAGAACTGAATTAATCTCACTGGTACCTTACTCCACAATCTAAGTTTCCCAAATGAGTTACCCACCCCTCATAAACACAGCATTTGGATTTACAGGATGTAGCTATTTCATGTTTATGTTGCCTTTCTTCATTTGCATTAATGCTGCAAATGCTTTCTGGTCTATGTTTTTAATTCAATTCATAAAAACAATAGCACTGCCATTTTTATGTAATTAGTCATCAATTTAGCCAAAGTCTGCAGAGTCCATCGGCAACATGACTTTATTCTGACCATGGAAAATGCATAACAGAAGATTGAGCTAAAAGAGCCACTGTTAAGAAAAGAGAAAGCATTAAAGCATATGTTTCAAGAGGCCGAACCCTAGATCCAAGCAGTCCCTAGACTCTCATGTAACAATATCCTAATGCAGACTAGAAATGTCCAGTCAAAATGTCATGGTGCAGTCCAATGGTGCAGTCACAATGAGCATCAGTTTTATCAAAGCTGCAATACGTGAATCTTCTGTTTTCAAATGTCTGTTAAGCTAATGCATTCATCAATATCTTCAGGGGCCTGATCAACTAGCCTCACAGCACATCTCCTCCTTTACTTCACACACAAGCTGTTTCTTAGCTGCTGGCTCAGTTTGATAAATGACATGCACAGAAAACTATGATGCACCATATAAAGTATGCTGTCAAAGTCTTCCTGTCCTGCAGTGTCCTCGACCGAACCTATAAGCAAGAGCAGAGTGTTTTTGTGCTTTGAAAATCAATGCCCCCTGTTCATCTTGGGACATTAAATATAAACAACCAGCTGTGCAGCCTTGGCAATGTTTGCTTCTTGAGTTAGCCCAACAGAAAATCTGGGCTAGCTCACACCTGCGCCACAGTTGGAACATGTTCACGGTTCAACTTCCGCCGCCTCAACTTTCAGTGGTGCTGTCACTTTTAAAGCTTTAATGCTGTTAAATTCATCTCTATAAACAATACTATTGTGCACGTTTTCCTATTTTTTATTTGCAGTGATCCTATCCATGCTATTGGTTCATCAGCATTAAGTATTATAAAAATACTGTACACTGTAGCAATAGTTAGTACAGCATCCATACATCAGAATCCTTCACAGGTATGAAATACACATATAAAAATGAACACATTTGGTAGATATGACACAATCTCACAACAATTCCCAGACTCTCACATCACATCAAGCACTTGTACATCGTCATCAGCCAGTACCTTTGCTCTTTCACAGAGGAGAGAACCGCAGCTGTCCCTCGCCACTATTGCCTGCGCGTCCTGTAACTAAGAGGATGTAATGAGGATACGCTCCTTTTAATTTTCCTCCAGTAAACACTGTCATAAAAGGATTGTATATCTTCTTTATAGATTCATGTTGTCTTTATTTAAGATAGTTGCTGACAAACTGGCAGACGATGTATCTTATCAGAAGTACTAAAAAACACATTACTGCATCCAGTTTAATTTCTCGTTCACCTTGCATAATCGTTCATCTGTAACTACAGAAAAAAACAGGGTCAGTACAATAATTGTTGTATATAGCATTTGTATTCTATTTTTATCCTATTGTATATATTATTTTATTTTATTCTATTGTATATAGTATTTTATTTTATGCTATTCTATTGTGTACAGTTGTTTACAGTATCTTATCCTTATTGTATTCCAGTGTTCTCTCATTTTTGCTATATAACTTTGCACTGTCCATTTTCTGCTGTGACAAAACAAATTTCCCACGTGTGGGACTAGTAAAGGTTATCTTATCTTATCTTATAAACAAGCGGACAAAGTATTAGAATGGAAAGCTATAACCCCCACCGCCCCACCCCCGGTGCTTTCCTCTATTTGTTTCCTCTCTTTTTCTCTTTATGATCTCTCTTTTAACCTCACAAATGAGTCAGCGCTTTATGATTCAGCACACTTTCAGTGTGTGTGCGTGCGATTATGCACCTGTGTCCCTGCATGACACCAGGGCAGAGCCCTTAAGGCACCGAATACTTGGCATTGCCTATTCTGAGACAGGTGAATCGGGTCCACGGGACTCTGCAAACACAGTCCCACTAATCTGCTTTGGCACCAAACTATTTGTTGCTATCGTGGCAGACTACAGTACACAATGGCTCACAGAACACTACGGCCTTTTTCACCTTACTGTTTCAGTACCTCGTGTCAGTTTCTATTCATCACTAAGAAGGTTATATCTTAATTTTCAGTGCCTGTAGCACTTAGTTCAATATTCAGCTGTTTATAAAGAATCCTTTATCTAGCAAAGATGCCTTCTTTTTTTATGTTTCATATGTTTATTTGGAGATATTAAACACATTTAATCAAATAAATTGGCTAATATTTAATTTTTGAAAGTTAAGCTGTTTTCTGACTTAATACTTGGCATGGCTGTTTGTTTGTGAGCCTGTGTTTAATTTACTGTGCATTATTTGAAGTGAGCTACAGACAGAGGTCCGATGATCTGCTCTGGCTTTAATTTAGCATACCGATCAAACTGAAACATAAGCCACTGATGTAAACACAAACTGACAAACATCAGTGCGTTCACATATTTTGTCTGACGATGGCAGGGTATAAAAGGGCATGCTGTCAGGCTGTCATACAAATAGCATGGGATATTTCAGTGGAGACCAAATATAGCCAGGGAAATGTAGTTAAAGCCTCTTCTTCAGTGAACTGGATACTCGGGTCAGTTGGCTCACATTTTCTCCCATTTCAGATCAATTTACCGACAGTGAATTAAGCACCTTTGCTTAGGACGACATCTCTATCCCTACAGGCAGATTCTAATTAATCAGATCACTTGCATCACGTTCTGCAGTCATCTGTAGCAGATACTACTGTTTTTGTTTTTAAAGTATGCAACTAAAAAGCCTGAACCAGCAGTGTTTGCAGATAAAGTGCATTATTAATAATACCAGGTTAAATGTTTTTAGAAGGCAAATAAAAGGACAATTTGACTTATTCAGTAACACGGATACTCACAGAAACAGGTTGTACTATTAGTCTGTGACTACAGTGACGACAAAGTGAAGGTGCACATGGGAGCTGACGCTTCCTACAAGCAGCTGGTTAGTGTCTCAGCACTTGGACGCCATCAGCCAACAGATCAAAGTAACAGAAGAGGAGAGGGAGAGGCTTGAAGGCAGCTCAGGGCAGCAAAGTCAACGCTGGTCATGACATATGTGGATGCTCAGCACACACGTGTCAACAGCAGCAATCCAGATGCATTACTAGCAAGTACTGAAAACATAGATACTACTATATAGTCTCCACTGTACCGTACACCACGACCCATCCTTTACTTATCCAGGTAAAAAGTATCACTGAGATTAAAATCTCTTTTCCAAGAGAGACCTGGCCAAAGAGGGCAGCAAAAGGTACGACAAATACAACACATACAAGTTGGGGGGTTTGTGCTAAAACTGAAGCCTATTTAACCACAGATGTAATGGTTATTTAATATCTTAGGTCACATAACAGCAACCAACAACAGTTTTTTATTCTATTTTAAATGTACAATAAACAATAAATATTGTATGACAGATGTTTGGGGGTTTTTTTTGTTTTTGTTTTTGTCTGGTACCCTCAAAAAGGGTACAGTTCCCCTTGGGGGATGGTATGTTGCCACAAGCCCAACCTGAGCCCTCCTGCTTGAGCTGGGATCTGGCGGGAGGCCTGGTGACTGTGATAAGCCAGATGTGGCACTGGGAGCTCTGGGGATTTTCTACAGCAGTTTAAAAATGTTATCCTTTTAGTCTCCTTTTGCATTTTCATTAAATAAAACAAACTAAAACCAGCATTGAATAGGATAGTATATAAATCATTTCCCTGTAATACACGTCATTAAGATCTGTCTGACATTAGCACATATCCAAAGGTGCCAACATTCTGAGAGAGCAAAAAACAAAAAAAAAACCCACTACTGTGACTTTAAGGTCATTGGGATAATTAGCTCTGTGTCTGTGAGGGCATGAAGTAATAAGAGAAACATAAGAGAAGCAGGGTTAGAAATGAATAGGAGCAGGGGGCAAAATGCCCTTGAAAGTTAAAACAAAACAAAAAAATCATGTGAAATTAGGTGTAAAATAACCAGATAACTCTTCTCATTTCTCAGTTGTTAAATTGTTAATAATTACACGTAATTCCCTAATGAGGCACTATAGTTGAGAGGTAAGCTAGATGACTTGTAGTTTTCCCAATCCTCTGTTTATGGGAAATAACGACCTGTAGGATTTCTTAACATCATGAATGGCACAGTGCTGAATCAACCAATCACGTGGCAGCGCCTCAGTGCATTTAGGCACGTGGACAAAAGCAGAGCAGAAAGTTACATTTTTAGCTCTGCACTTTTTAGCACTTATGTGCAGAGATGGGCAGTAACGCGTTACTGTAATCCGATTACTTTTTCCAAGTAACAAGTAAAGTAAGGGATTAATATTGCAAAAAAGTAATTCGATTACTGTTACTTTCCAGTAAGCATGCCGCGTTACTGCGTTACTAAACCGTGATTTTATGAGAGTGTCTCATGACAAGGATGTACGAGTGGACAATATGGAGTGCAGGAGAGATTAATCTTCAAATCTTAGCAAGCACCGAGCACGCTGCCACAGGAATGTAACAAAGTAATAAATTAACTAATTCATTTTGAAAATAAGTAATCAGTAAAGTAATGGGATTACTTTCTTAGAAAAGTAATTAGTAACTAATTCCTATTTCAAGTAACTTGACCAACACTGCTGATGTGAATGTATGAAAGATCAGTAGTTACTTTCACATGTGTAAAAAGTGCACAAGCTTCCCTTTGGTTGGTCCCCACTCAGATTGTTTGAGCACACAGAATTTACTGCTCTACGTGACCTTCACGCTGTACACTGCAATTTCCCTAAGTACTGCACATTGTAATAATTATGTTTGCACATGCACATGATGAATGATTTAGAAAACACACAGAGAACCAGACAACTGGATACAGTACAAACAGCAGCATGCACTCTTGAACAAGTAGACGTCTTTTCAGCTACCAAGTCTTAATATCTGTTGCCATGAAACACTAGTAATGGTATTTTTTTTTTACTATTTTTTATTAATTTTCTTCCATCTTTATTACATTTCCAAACTGGCACAGGCAGAGTCATCGAAGTGGAGTTTATAATGTCTTTCTAATGACTGGCAGTTGTGCGAGTTGTTAAATAAGACACGTCAGGTCCTGACTGGGTCCTAATACTGTAGCTGTTCAACTGTTTTACTGCAACCATAATACCCGATATCCACCAAAACTGCCTGTATCAGGATCCTTCTTGCCACAAGCACTTTTAATAAAGGAAAGTGGAGTATTTACTGACAAATTACACAGCTAAATCATTCAGACATACCTGCAGGTGACTCCAAAGACTCATTTTTTATATATTAGATACAGTTTCAGTATCGATCACGCTAAATGGGAAAATTCCGCTCTGAACTAAAAATGAAGATTTTAGGAGGGTAACAACCCTAAAGAATAAGAATAGGTTTTCTCTGATAGAGACCGTGACTAGGACATTAGCAGTGATGGAAAAGTGAAAAAAGACTGAATGGCCAGCCAGCACTGGTGAAATAACAGCCTCCTTTACTCCACAGATGGAGGGAGAAGATGGTGACAGAGTGAAGAGGGCGGGAGGGAGCAAAGACCAGATGAAGGAATGACGGATGGACATACAGTTTGGAGGATGACTTATTGTAGAAACTGACTGAATAACTAGTTGGGTCCATCCCACGGCTGACGTAACGAACGTTCACAGCTTGAAAATCTTTGCAATGGCAGGAGACTACATTCGTCCCTCCATTAAAGCTCTAATCCTGCATCCCACACCTAACATGTTACGACAGCTTGGAATGTTTCCACCGAGTGCCTTTTCTTCCCCTCTCGCATCTCCAGTGGATGTGTTTGTTTCGCCGTTGTTTTATTATTCGGTGTGCTCGTTTAATATGGTTACAGCGAAATAAGTAAATTGATGCAAGCTTCATATACTAAACTATCTTCTTAAGTGCACAGGGGTTGGACATGTCTTAAAGAAAGACAACATGCCGAAGGAGGACATGCCGTGCGAGGGAGAGGGTGAGAAAAGGCATGCAACTGGGGGGAAGGGGGCGAACCAGAGGGAAAGAAGGAGCCACGGAGTTTGATAAGCAGCGAAACGATTGGAGGCAAAGACGAATGACGTGAGAGAGATGAACTGAGAGTAGCGCAGGCCTGTAAGCTGTGCTGTTGCAGCCAGGCATTATGACACATCCCTGTGTACTTTGTACTGCACTGGCTGCCTGCATCCTCACTGCAGATTCTCATTAACCTTGCAGCACTGAATATTTATGCTTCTGTCCTGGTCCAACGTTGTCTCATCCTCCCAATGTATACAAGTCTGCAAACTACGCTGAACCTCACAATCAGCTTCCCACATAGTGTACATACCAAGATAATAACACCAAGCAACCACCATCTATAGTGCGCTCACTTTCAGAGTGTGTTGTGTGACGTATGTGTGCTCGTATGTGTGTGTGAGAATCCTGAACCAGAGACCATATTCAGCAAAGCTTTAATAATGCTTTACTGAAGCATGAATAATGGTTTTGTTTTTCAAATGCCACATTGCACAGTAAGGATAATAAAAAATGTTTAAAGCACACACTGACAGAAAGCTATAAGCTACCATAAACACTTTAAAAGTCAGCTGCCTCGCTGGTACTTAAGCAGAAAGATGATCTTTTTCTGTATTATAAAAGTTCACTGATCCGTAGTATGGGTACCAGGAATCAGGCACAGTTCTGACTGGAGCTTATGTTTACACGGGCACAACAGCAGCTTTTATATAAAAACCAGATGTGGCCACCGTGATGTCATCGATTGGTTTATAGCAGGGGTGTAAAATATATAGCCTGCGGGCCAGAATTGGACGCGCAAAGACTCTAATCCGGCCCACTGGAAAGCTTTGGAAATGTGAAGGGCAGGATCAATTTTGGACTTCTAACTGTATTCATTCATTAGTTTTACAGCTTTCCCTCAGATAAAGACCTCCCCCATGGATATAGATACTACACCAAAGTAATTAATAACACAAAAGTTCCTTTTCACTTTCTTATATACAATATTGTGTAATAAAGATGGGCTGAAGCTAGCAAATGAGACACTAGATTAATTAAGAATGTGCTTACCGAACTGTTAAATGACACATGAACAAGCAGCGTCATCTGCTCTCTACAACCTTCCCGTATACCTTCATACAAATTTACTCCACTTTTCAAACCTGGAGGCTGCATCCATCTTTTACATACAGTCCATGCACATAGCACATTATGCCTTGTTGCACTCCTCTTGCTGCTGATATATTTTTAATACACTCCGTGCATATCAAACAATCTAAAACAGCATGGCTAACAGCACGTGTAACAATAAGGGAGGAACGTGTCCCTGACGCTTTGCTGCAAGGACATTTAAAATAAGAGGGAGTCAAGCTGATTAAAAATGACAGCGTTATGTTCACCTATTTACATTTTAACTACGAAATCGTACACACAGTAATGACTTTGGCCGTGATATCTAAACTGGATCCACTAGCTGAAATGACAGGGTCACGATGACGTGTAATTACTTAGTCCTTAGGAGAATCACAGTAAGAGACCACACAACTTTGTTAATTTATGTGACAAAGACAAATATATACGCACCTCCTCCCACTGATGTATGTATCTGATGAGTCGGGACAGTCTTAGCAGACGCAGAAGACTGAGGATCTTGGTGAAGCGGACGATTCGCAGGGCGCGAGCTGTTTTATATACCTCTGAGTCAAAGCCTTTCTCCACTATCAAAAATATATAATCCACTGGAATGGAGGAAAGGAAGTCCACGACGAACCAGCTCTTCAGGTAATTCATCTTGATGACTTTGGGATCTAGGATGATCTCTGAGCTCTCCTCATTGACGATCCCCGTTCTGAAGTTCATGACCAGGTCCACCAGGAAGATGGTGTCCGAAGCCACGTTGAAGACCAGCCAGGTGGTGGTAGTCTGCTCTGAGAAGAAGGTTATTCCCACAGGAATGATGATTAGATTCCCCATCATCATGATGAGCATTATCAAGTCCCAGTAGAACCTGTGGAAAAACCGAAACAAATGAGTAATGCAAGCGATAAAACATGCTGTAGCCACAAAACTGAAGTCCACAGGGGAAAAGAAATCATGCTTCTTTTCTGCTTATTCTGCTGATATTGTTTATATGTATAATTCTGTTTATCCCAGTGCACTGCATACGGTCAGAGGTGACTGTTCACTCTGTCACTACATGTCTTATGAAAAGGAAGAACAGTCCCAGAAAAGAGGAGCACTGCACAATGTTGATTTATAAAGCTCTGCTTAAAAAAATGCCCGATCACTCTGCTCTCTTCTGACATTTAAATACGGTATTTACCGTGTCAGGTCACATGACTTTCTAACATTAGCTGGGCCTCTTATTCAATCTGAACTTGCTCAAATACTCTGCTGCCTACAAATAAGATACGCTTCAAGAGCACGAAGCTACATCCCGTTCTTTTATTAGAACATTTAAAAGGTTACGTATCAGCGATAACTCAATTCACTCTGAGGGAAAGTGTGAAACAAGTTTCATTACGATAGCTATAACGCCAGTTTGCTCCAACTCCAACTTCATGTGGGAAGCAGAGAGGTAAGGGGATTATAAAAGTCAGTAGTAGTCACCTTCTGACATCAGTCACTGCCTATGAAACTCTTCACTGCAGCCTATCCAGTGCTTCAGCCTGCAAAGGTACACAGCCTGAAAGATCTTACGTTGCCACTTCTGCTATCAGCAGATAACATGCAACATCTAAACAGCCGACAATATTAGATAATCTTTCAGCTCAGATCTGGAAAGGCTCATACATGCAAGCTTAAGATCTCGCTCCGAGAAGTATATACTTGAGTTCGTACCAAAACTCTCGGGCTCAAAGTTAATTACGATTCAAGGACATCCAGTAATGTACTGCTATCACTTACTATATGTATTCAGGGCCCTTTAGACTGAGACCCTCTCCATCCTTCCTGGCTGTGTTAATGTCCCTGCCCTCTGCCTTTCGATGAACAGAGCCAGAAGTAATTCATCAGCACCCTGCTCTTTTCACAAAGTGTTCTGGGCCCTGAGTAAAGGCCAGACAACCATGAATGAAAATAGATGCTTTCAGCAATCCTATCTCACTCTAAAAACTCTCCGCTGACGTTATCCCCGCTCCGTGCCTGCCTGCCTCTGCTCTGCCTTGCTGACCATCACGTTGTTGTTGAAGGTAGAAATGAACTGGCTGGCCGGATGCCTGTCTGGCAGACTTGCCACCCAGTAATGGATCTGTTTCAATAAATTAAGCCGAGGCCTTGGCTTTATAAATACCCACAGATCACATGTCTGATAACTGTCTTCACTTCAACTAAACATTGAGGTGGCTGATAAGGTCCACAATAGGTATTTTTACCCCAGCAGATATTGAACTGCTGAGCTCGTTGAGTTCATGCTAAACCATGATGCAAACTGAGTCCTCTCAGGTCAGCACAATAACAACAAAGTTACGCAACAAGTACAATGCGCACTAGAACCGAGCTATAGCATTATGAGTAATAAGAGCATTTAAAAAAAACATACGAAAGCTGTGCTTTTATACGCTTTTTAGCACGTGTGTCATTGTATCAACCTTTCAATAAGCTGATGCTTATTGACCTGATACGTCATGTTGTGTGTGACTTTTTTTTCTTGTAATTGTTTATACTGTATTTTAGGGCTGAACGATATATCGCATTTGCGGTAATATCGCGACATGATCAAGTGCAATTTTCTAACCGCAAAGGCTGCGATTATACTCTGGACATGTCCAAATTCATGGGCTGCATCCTCCTGAGGCCGCATTTGTAGACCGATTACGTCACAGCGACGCGCCGAAGGCTGTCCAAATTACTACCATATCCCAGAATTCATAGCGCGGCCCAGCCAAACTCCAGTTTCCAACAATGGCGGCCGCTACTAAGTTTTAAAATTACTCATACTAATCTTTCTGGGTCACAAAATAAACTTTTAAAATATTTTCAGGCGAGAAAGTAGTTGTGTAAACATCAAATATCTGCTCGGTTTATCAAGATATCCCATATTTGCAAAAGTGCTTCGACGTTTTCAGAGGCGTCTGCTACCCACCAGCTCGACAGCTAGCCGGGAGCTCGAGGGTTACTGATGCGGCCGAGAACGGCACAACTCCCGGCACATCATTTTCAGATCACCGCGGAGTTTCGCTGCTCGGGTTAAACGTAATATATAAGTCACTTAGACAACCTAAAAATGTTATTGTTGGGCTTTTTTCAGTGTTTTGTTTGTTCGTGAGTAAATCGGTTTGGCTGAGATTAAAGTTATTAGATTAGATAAAATAAAACTTTATTAATCCCCCGGGTGGGTTCCTCCTTGGTTTTCACACAGCTGACTAAACGTCAAACAGAAAACTTATTAAACAGAAGTATGAGACAGTCGAGAATTTACACCAGTGTCTGGTTATATTTTAGATAGCAAGAAGCAGACGGCCGAGTTTATTAAACTCCACCGAGACAGCGGTGACGCTAATCAGAACTAGCCTTCTGATTCAGAAGGCTAGACCGTCCAATTTCACGCCTTTAAACTTTAAAGGCGTGTTTGTGTGTGTGTTTATACAATTGCTATTATGTTTGCACTTTATGTGTAATGTTACTGACTGCAGAGATCAGCAAGATGTGTGTATTTTTTATTTATTAGTTTTATTTATTTAATATTATTTTTTAATTGAATGACTGTCTAGTAGTTCACAGATGTCGAAAAACTGAGTGTGGTAAAGCCACTGATTTTGTTTATGTATATTTCTGCAATCTGCACATTGTACTGACTTTCATTTTAATGTTTACACCAGGGTTCCTTGTCAGCACTTTATGCTCAGATGTTTGTAAGCTAAAAATAAACTATTGTGTATGTTCAAATATACTGTTGTGATTGAAGAAGTTAAATAAAAATGTCAGTCATCAATTCATGCATCACCTCATGTCATCATAACAGAGGTCTGTCTTCCAGGAAAGAACAGTTTAAAATTAATGTAATATAGTATTGGCCATACTATATGATGTATTGCTTGTCTTTGTTTAATAATACAGAAGACAAAGACCTTAAAAAATAATCGCATATCGCATCGCAATCGCAATATTGGGGCAAAAAATCGCAATTCGATTATTTTCCATAATCGTTCAGCCCTACTGTATTTCAGTGTTAAAGAAGAGGCTGCCATGACTAATCTTTTTCAACTTTAATCTAAGGGGATCAAGGATTGTATAATATCAATGAACACAAACATTTATAGCTAAAAAAAAAAAAAAGAGAGAACAACGGTAGAGCAAAAATAGTTAAATAATAAATAATACACAAAAATGTGAGTTCAAGATGTACAGTCTGTTAATTTGGAGATTAAAAAAACTAGTCCCTGTGAACTAAGATGTTTTATTTTCCTGCTTTCAGCAAACAGATTTTAATATCAGAATTTAAGTTGAATCACTTTTTGAATTTGGATGTTTTCCACTCATGTTGACAGAGTTCCCACATCTCTAACATATTTATATTTCTATTGTGACTTTTGTGGGTGGTATTTATACTGTACATGACCTCTAAGACACCCACATATCTGTTGAATTAAACATTGTGCTTCACTTCTCAAATAAAAGAAGCATTAAGCAACCTTGAAATATTCGTCATCAGAAGAATACAAGAAATCTGTCAAAGGGAGTGAAACCCCAATGCTACTAGAGTTTACATGTAACTCATCACATACCAAAGTCAAAAACAACAGAGTATGTAACTTCAAAGGTACCATAGTCTAACTGTATTCTGCTTCTGTAATAAAGTACTCGTTTTAAGTTAAGTTATCAGACTGAAATAATGAAAATACTAATTTGGAAGTTTAAATGCTAAAAACATTTTTTTTATTTATGGTAACACCAACGCAGGTGTGCTCCTTTTGGTTTTACTGACCTAGTCACAGAGGCAGCTCTGATACTGCATTAAGCTTAAGCTTTTGGTCTAATGTGCCACTTCTAAGAAAGCACCGCAACTAAACCAGTAAGGGAGTGCAGTGCACTTAACTGTAACTGCGGCACCAACACTAGCAATGGATTCCAGCTAAAGTACTCTACTTCCACATTCACCCGGTGCTGTCGGAGTACAGCCTCCCCTTCCAGCCCATTTCAGCACTCAAGTCCCGTCCCAGCTATGGATTCACATCCAGATGAAATGTGTACTCTGCTAATCATCTTTTATCCCGAGTTTACAATCAATTTTAAAAAGCTTGGTCTGAATGCTATAACACGCTGCTGTTGTGACTGTTTAAAATGGGAGACATTTCCCAAACACTGTAAGATCTGCAGCAACGGAGAAACTGTGGCGCTCTGGTCACTCACGCAGCATGAACTAGCAAAAAAGCGTATGCGATTTGAGTGTATCGCTGAAAAAATACTTTGAGACAATATGTTCCACTTATAACAAGAGCTGGAAGCTACAGAACCCCAAAGGGGGAAGCAGTGAGCCTCTAATAATTCAGCTGAGGCAGATTAATCACAAGAAAGTTAAAAAAATCTTCCTCGAATCAAGCCAGCACATTTTGTCTTGTAGGTTTCCTTCTTACAACAAGTGATCCATCATGATCAATGCCAGACCCACTCCTGCCAAGCAACACAATGAAGTCCACATGATCCTACTCAGCACAACCAGTCTACAGTGTAGCAGGTACACTGTGCTACAGCATGGCACATCCTCAGACAGAGAGAAAAACAAAGACTTTGGGTTAAAAAAAAAGGATGTCAGAGTCATCTACGAATGTCCAGATGAGTAAAACAGAACATGTGGGAAAAGATTTGTTCAAGCTTGATTAAATACTCTAAACTAGCTTTACTCGCCTCTTTCTTCTTTTTAATAAGGCTGTTAAATTAGGAATAAATAAATTAGGGGTAGTAAAGCTACACTGTAAAATTTCTGCCTCTAACCACTCAGAAGAATGCAGGTTTTAGAGTATAGACTATCTGAAAGAAACACAGTTGACTCTACAATTCATTCTGTTAATTAAAAGAACTGCAACATGAGAATTTACTTTGAAAAGGCTTAAAACCTGCACAACGTCTTTGAACAACAGCATATGGAGCATGACAAAGCCACCTTTAGCAAAACCAGAGGTGCGCGAGGCCGTGCATGGGCCCTCTCAAAAATCTATTAATAATGAATATTACTAACCTGCCATAAATCTTTAAGCAGCTACTGTGTACAAAGAATATGTTGAATATTGAGTTTCAACCCTCGACAAAGCAATATAAAGCCCGTGTGAATGCTTGGTGTCATTCATGGTCTGTACTTACGTAATGCTTTTCATTAAAGATAGTGTTTTGTGTCTTTTGTTTTTGCTCACATAACATTAAGATGAGAGTATGTAACAGTATAAGATTAACGAACAAGTGACGAAGACTTCTTAGCAAAAAGAAGAAAAAAATGAGAGAGGAAGATTTGCTTCCAAGAAATAGTACATGGAGCCACGTGCAACAAAGAAGCAGCCTTGTCTCTTCCACCACAAACTGGGCAGAAAACCTCAAGGTAGCACTTTCAAGCCAGGAGGCGGTCTCAGCGGCCTAGAAGGGGGTCGTTTCATTGCACTGTCTGGAGGACAAGAGCGTCTTCTGAAAAACAGCCCTCTGGAAAATGTCATGAGGAAGTAACCTTAGGGGGCCTCTGCCAGCGTGAGTGAGACAAACATTTTCTAATAGTGCAGAAAGAAGAAGGCCCAGTCTGCTTGAGCAATCACACATATGTTCTCATTACAGAGCCTTTTTTTCCTGCTGATTTTCATTGTAATCCCCACTGTATTTTTTGAAATTCCTCAAATATAACAAATGCAGCCCATTCACTTTGGGACCACTAATTAATCTCTTGACTCACTAACAGCTGTGGAACAGGTATCCATTTCACTGAACTGCTCTGGTCATACCCTTTGGCTATCTTTTGGAGGGGGTCAATCTTCTTACATAATTGAGTCTGTTAAGCTCGTTGACTGTTGTGTTGTGCTAATCCTTGCCTACCATCATTGTCCATCTGTGTCTGCAGAGGGGCAAACGCATACCAGTGTCTTTGTGTGGCTGAGGCTATGATAGCCTAGTTATCTTTATTCTTATGCATGGAAGGGCGGGGGGGGATCTTGCAAGGGGTGGGGCATGAAGATTTATAGAGTTTAGCGCTACCGTGAGTACCATGTGGTATCTCATTAATCACAACAAATGTATGTAAAAAAAAATCAGCAGCAAAAGAAAGCCTTGCAGAAAAAGGGAGCGCTGCATTTTTGCAGCCTGCTCTAAGTTCAGGACCATGGACAGCTCTAAGCTCAAGGCACTGGGAGCCGAGGGGGGGACGACAACGTGCCCCGACACGTTACGTGTTGCGACAACGGAAAACGGGGATGATATTCACCACCAAGCTGTGCCAGGTGACACTGGTGCAGAGGGTGGACCAAATGAGATGCTTAATTGGTGAAGAGGTAAACTGTAAACACGCAGCTCGTGTGTGTGTGTGTGTGTGTGTGTGTGTGTGTGTGTGTGTGTGTGTGTGTGTGTGTGTGTGTGTGTGTGTGAGAGAGAGAGAGAGAGGGGGGGGGGTGAGCACGTACCGCCTTTACCTGGATTCATTTGTTTACTGTGTATGGAAATGTAAGCAAATTGGAGGCAGCTGGTCTGAAACTCAAACTCTCTGCTGCAATAAAGCCAGAGAGCTGGTGCAGCTGAGAGGAAAAATAAATAAATTACACAAACCAAAGACCAAATCCAAATTATCAACCACTATGACATTTAGTGGGTGCCGAGGAAGGAAGTGTGGCACGATCCTTCTGCGGTTCCTTTGAAACAAACACATTCCATCACATTTCCTCATTCAAGTCAGTTTTTAAAAAATGCATGTAAAAACTCTCTGATAAGACTCGAAGATCAGATTTTTTTGTTACTAATTAATTCAAAACACGGCCATCTTCTCCTTAATCGTCTCCCTGCACGATTTTACCGCATTCTGTGCATTTTTTCCCTTTATGCACGCAGGCCCATCGGCTCACATCCGCCTACAAAGAAATGTTTACAACCGCCGATGGTGCAATGGCACTGTCACGTTGTGTCCAGGTACGGTCGCCCCTATACGAGCAGGGAATGTGTCGCAATGAGAAGCTGCCACTGCGCCGCTGGTGTGAAGCAGTCAGGAGGGCTGAGCTCTGTGTGTGTTCTCCAATCATGACATTCACCATCCTTTATCCAAGGACGTTTCACTGATACACCTTTAGCCTTAATGCGTCCCTCCCTTTTCTCTTATAATAATAATAACACTAAAAATGCCGCAATGAAACACACAGACACACACACACACACAATCACTGAGCACATTTTGACAGAAGCCCTCCTCCCCTCCCCTACAGCGGAAGCCTGATTGCCTAAATACAGAGGTAGATTAGCGTATGCGCTTTGGGCCAGGTTGTGTGTGAGAGAGTGGCGATAACAAGTGGAGGCTATAGCTTGCAGACCTTAGGGTGACAGTGAGGGTGGATAAAATAAAGGGGAGGGGGAGGGGGGTTTGAGCAGGTGTCTATTCCAGCCCTTACCTAAAATCGCTATATGGATGAATGATCCAGTATCCGGCCGTCTGAACCCTTTCTTGCTCTTTCTCCACAGCTTTCTGGCTGCCGAACATACGCAAGGAGAACTTATTGACTCCGGGCTGCATCATGGCCCCAAATTGCCTCTGCATAAAACCATGTTGCCTGGACGCCCCCTCCAGATCATCAAAACCAACCATGGTCTCTTCCCGCTCCCCCTTGAAGCCCACTGAGTTGCCATGGTCCTTCATGTTCTGGCTCCCCGTGTTATTTTTCTGTATCGAGTCTTGCCTCTGAAAAACATTATTCCCATCCGCCTTCTCCTCCTTGTTGCTGGAGAACGAATTCGATTTGTCTTCCATGGCGCTCTTAGTTTTCCCGTTTTCTGGGGGGTTTTCTTCTGTTTTCTCTCTGAGACTACGCGTTCCCTCTCCGGCTCGAGAGAGAGAGAGGGAGGGGGGGGGGGGAGCGAGAGGACGCGCCGCGAGCTCTCCTGTTTCTTTTGATGTCCTTCAAACTGTTCGGCTCCTCTGCCTTCAACGCGAGTGCTGCAAACTGAGACAGAGTGGCCGAGAACCCGGTGGATCAGGTTTCTTGGGTTACCGCCATCTACCGACGGCCCCCGGCTTCTGCCGTCCAAAGCCTGTGCCTCATCTCACTTCGCACGACACTGCGGTTTAACTGGCACATGCTCTTGCACCTTATTTACATAATGTGGCTGACGATACCCCCCACCTCCGTCTCCAGTCCCCTCCTTTGCCAACAGTTTCACACACGGCAGGGGGAAGCCGCTGCTGTAGAAGAAAAAACACACGTATGACAAGTTAATGAGGGCTGGTTTTATTATTTTATTTCTTAATAAACCGATATAGATTAGGTGCTTCCTGTGGTTCGCCTGGCACCTGGTTTGCTTCCTGCTGAGAAGTTACAGTAGAAGCCAACTGGATGAAACAGATTGTAAAGTAGGTGCCACCGGCCACATTAAAATACAAGTTAAACATCTTGTGGATATCGCAGTTTTTAAGGTGTTGCAGAACTTGATCCAACATTTCCTGTAACTACCTGCTGCAGTTTGCTTTATTTAAAAACTTGACGTACAGGCTGCGTGGAAACCAGAGCTTTTATATGCTCCACAAAGAGATGATCTGCTCTATGTAGGAGAATTCTGTAGTGAATTAGGTAACGTCTGAATTAATGAGCGCATTCTGACATATTGTGCAAATTAAGGGATGACCAACTGTTCCACTCATGCTGTTTCCAAAAGGTGTTTTCTCTAATTATGCGAACCGTGGTTCGCTCTCCTAGAATTAGGTCTCTATCCAGAATAAATCTCAAGGATTGAAGGTAAAGATGGGATGAGGAATAGACAAGAAAGAAGATGGACCAAAGAAAGGATGTGAGTCTGAGTTCTGGAATTACATTGCAGTGGGAAAATAATAGAATAAAGTGCAGAAATAATTTTTGTGAAGGATTGTAAAGACTGGAGGCTGTAGCCAGTAGATGGAGCAATACAGAAACTACAGAAGCAGCCAACCAATTAAAAGGAATTCTGATCAGCTAATCGTACTCTAATCGGAATTAGGTTTTGTTTGTTTGTTTGTTTGTTTTTACATCCAAATTTATGATACATTTCTTTATTATTTGCAAAGCAAGCTATCAAGTTTGGAAAATGTTCATGTTTTGTCACTTTTTCTGACATTGTTAAGACCGAATCATTAAATAATTGATCAAAAGAATATTTGGGTTATTCATTAATAAAAGGAAATAGTGAGTAGTTGTGGTTTTATAGGTTGCTCGCTTGGGAGTGTGGATGAAGAGAAGCAGAAAGAGTGAGAGAGCACAGGGAGTGGCTTCCCCCTTAATGGCATAATTGCAGGTCAGCCTGTCACACAAACCATCTGCCATGGAAACGCTATTTAGACATTACTGCTAAGAGTCAGGATATTTTGTGAAGGATGAAATTTTGCCTTATGCATGGGAAAATCTAGTGCTGTGATTTTCATGTCAGACTCACAGCATGAAATGAGATTTTCTTAATTTCCACACTATCAATAGGTCTAAGAATGAGAGATATTTCAGAATAAACACACACATACAGATGGGCAAACAAATACATCCATTTATTTTCATATTTATACTCAGGTACTGTGTACATATGTGTACGTGTGTGTGTGTGTCCATTTATGTACATTTTTGACCGGGTGCAGAACTGTTAGGAAAAAAAGGTACTCCTGTAAGTATAAGAATGACTGGTTATGAGACACTGGCCATTATACACTGGTCATGCTATAAATGCATTAAAGCTATTTTCACATGGCTCCAGTCCCCAATTGCATTGTTCACTATACCAGGATCATTAATTACCATGAACATAATATAAAACAGGCTTCTGATGGTATTAACTGGTAATACAGTTTTATTAGATTCATGAGAAATCATGGTTTAGGTTAAAGTTACTAAACTGCTACTGTTACTGTTCAGAAATGGTCACATTAGAAGGTTATCAAGGCAGCGTGCCTCTGTGTTGCATTCAGTGTACGTTCTCTTGTCTTTCTATTTTTTGGGGGATGTTTTTTGTTGGTATTTTCTGTTTTACTTTGAAATTTGGCTCCAGTATCTAACTTAAATATTGTTTGTTTGTTTTTTGGGGGGGTTTTTTGGCCTGTACCTGTGTCTCATATCCCCAAGTTGTCTCCACTTCCGTGATTACCCTGTGTGTACGAATAGTCCTTTCCATCTGTTTTAATCTCCTTGTGTTCTTTACTTTCTCTGATTCGCTTTTCGGCTTTTGATTTGTTCTTCCTACTCGGGATTCTCTCTTGGACTTGGCTTTAGATATAGTTTTCAACCTGCTGCTGCTCAGTCCTGCACTTGAGCATGTTAACCCAGTAGCCTAAACAAAGCCCCTGTTGACTACCCAAAAGAATATAAATCAATTAAAGTACCTCTAACTTTAAAAAACAAACTAGAAAAACTGGACTTATACATGAAGGTGCTTATATTAATAACCCAAAATACACACAGTGAGCACCTGTTCTCTGGGCAAACATGTCTTGTTGGAGCCAGAGGTCAGAGGAGAATGGTTGATTCAAGTCAATAAACAGGAAGAGCAGCTCTCTAAGAACAACACATCAAATCTTGAAGCAGGTGGGCTACAGCAGCAGAACACCACTAAAGGGTCACCAATTCATACAAAAGAAGTTTGGAAAAATGTTACTTGATTTAAGCAGTCTAAATTTCTAATGACATTCAGATGGTAGAGTCAGAATTTGGTGTAAACAACATGAATCCGTGGATCCATCCAGGTTCAGGGTGCTCAAATTATGGTGCAGGCTATATTTTCTTGGCACTTTTTGGGTACCTTACCAAATGAGCATTCTTAAAACTCCTTTAGCCTACCTGAGTATTGTTGCTGACCATGTCCATCTCTTTATGAACACTGTGTACCCATCCTCTGTTACTTTTGATTTGATTGGGTGTAATTAAGATTTTGAATGCAAACATTTTCTGAACAGAATATACTCTAATGAAAAAATGTTTGTTTTGCTGAAGGAAAAATACATTTTTAACCTTTTTTTAATTCTAAATAAACTTGCTTGATATTTTTAAAGAATTTATTGGACAGTTACTTAGATAGCACTCTAACTACGCTTTCTACAAGCACACAATACTTTGTGCTATGAGCCATTTTGGCACATAGACTAGAGGAGCCAGGGCTTGAACCAACAACCCTCCAAGTGACAGACCTCTTGCTCTACTGCCTGAGCCACTGCTGTCCAATTAAGTGTGGTTGTCAGAAGAATTTCGTATCACCTGAAACTGTACTTTTTTACACAACGTGGCATTGTATACCCAAGCTGAACCCACGCAGCCAGTCCTTTCCTGTCAATACAAAAAAACAAAACACTAAATCTCACAGCTGGCTGTGTATATCACTAGAGGACAATAGCTCAGATATTTTGCATGTTTGGTAGTGGATTATTATGCAATGATCCAAATGTTATCATAATTGAAACAGACATCCCTTAATTTTTTGTTCATTTTCTCTCTCAGCTGGGTTAGTGTTGGATTGGATTAGCTGGCATGCCAACTGTTTCTACTACACAACGCTTGTGTAACTACACAGTTAATGGGACAGGGAGGGGTACTGCTAGAGAAAAATGTTGCATAAGATTTATGGCTTAAAGTAATACTGATATTGAACAAGTGGAAATCACAGATGGCACATTCACATGTCAGAGAATAAATACAACACAAATAACTTTAGCGGGTGGAGACTGTGGATCATGGAGGAACACATTCATCTGGGAGTAAACCTTTGTTTGGGTTTGTCCAAACCTCATGATTAATTCACGGCATCATCCTGCCTCCAAATCTGTCCGATAATTCAGCCAGAGGAGAATTGGTGAGCGGGGTAAAAACGAATTATTCTGAGATTTTATTTGACTCTTCTTTACACATCTAATCATGTTTAGGTAAAAAAAAAAAAAGTCACACATATTGAATATGAACAGATCAATAGTAAGATTTCCATCCTCGTATGGAAATTTGTTTTAAACACTTTAACATACAGTATGTTGCAGTTTAAGCTGCGAGTTTAATCTGATCCTAGTGGGATCTAATCCAGCTTTATAATATTATGATGAATACCCAGAGAATTGTGTACTTAATATCCCGCTTCCTACATTGTAAAATGTGTTTGTGATTCTTCTGATTGTCTCAGTGGCCTTTTTGAAATTGCATTGTGTGTCTAAGATTACATCCAGTTTTACACTGATAGATATGAAACCTTACATACCCCTGCACTGTCAGTCATTGCTTTTGCCAACAACAGCATCACCCCTCTGCAGGATAGTGAAACTGTGTTCCTCCTTGGACCTGTATTATATGTAAAACCAGATTTCCTACAAACAGGAATTGTTTCTGCTCAAATCATTTTGTTTTAAGGTTTAGCAGACACCTGTCACATAGGAATACATGAACTCTAGTCTTACCATTTCCATTGTATTCAAATTCTTGTCCACTGAATAATAACCTGTGGATGTAAATGCTGTAAATCACCTATTGTAGTCTCACTGAAACATCTGAGAGACCAAGCTTAATAACTAACACAAATTAAAAAAAACACAAATCTTCCACCTCTTGGGCCAGACGTGAGTACTAATTCACTTGTCCTCGTTGGATGCTTGTCCCATGGCTGACTACTTTAATTAAACCGTGATTGGGGCTGGGAAGATGGTAGTGTTGTAATAAGATTGAAAGCTTTGGTCTGTCTCCAGCTGAGACTATCAGGGTATCATGGACCTCCGGGATGAGACTGAGGCATTGGAAAGGGACCAGCCGAGGCCAAGGTTGACTTAATCAGCGAACTGACTTGTACAAACAAATGAGAGCATTAGGAAGCTCAATCAGCAAGATGAATGTGATAAAAAAAAATGATCGGTTATTGGTTTACAATCATCAGAATGAGCTGGCCAATTTGTGGAATGTCAAAAAGCAATGGACAATTCTAATGTCCAAAAGAAGCTACACTTACTTACTTTTTAATTGTGAGCTATAAACCAACATGTCAACCACCATTTTTAAAATATTCTTACTATGAAAAAAATCTATAAATAATAAAATTGTAGAAAAGAATTAAAATTGAAATAATTGCAGGATCATTATTATCATTATGCATTAGCTTGATGTAGTGCAGCAGTATGCCATAGGTGGGGTGTGACTTCATCTTTCATAGTGGGATAAATGCTGTAATGCTGAAATGTCTGTTACTGCAGCTTAGTTACATTTACATCACTGAGCTCTTGACAATATGCAACCTTTAAACATACAACATGAATTAATAATCATTTAGTGCATATAAATGCAACAAAATTAGTTAATTATCAGCATTTTTACCTATTAATATTATTTTGTTATGTTTGCACCTTCTGCCACAATCACCTGTTGCAGTGAATATAATTTGTAAGTATGCAGGATTTCATTCAGAAACTGAATGCACAGTTATGTCTTTATAAGACATTCTTATTTCTATATATTTACTGCTCTGGTCATTTCAGTTAATTACCTGAACTACTCTACCTTGGTTACTTGTTCCTACTCTCCTCATAAGGCCTACAGGTATGTGTACCAGCCATCCAGATCCACTCTGTGTCAGACTGCTGTAGTGCACTCAGCTCTAGCAATCCAGCATACTCAGATGGCTTCGATTTTATTTTTCCCTTTCTCTGTTATCTCTGCCTATACTTACAGTTTTAATTGCTTTGTGCATTTGGTCCAGTATGTTTTTACTTGTGATGCCTCTGTAGCATGAATATAATATATATTTATAATTGAAACTATATTGCATATCATATCAAATAAATATCTGTATTAGTCTGATGTCGAATATCCAGCAGAATATGGAAATGACATGCTTTATGCAACACACACTACTATTTATCTGGCATAACTTAAACATCAAGAAAGCAGCTCCACATGTTCTGAACTAAAAACTTTATATGTTATAAGAATATAAATCGATCATGCAAAATCACTATGATAATTTAAAAAAATAATAATAATAATAATTTATTTCTTAATTTCTTCAAGAAATTTCTGTTTTATTTGGCATTTCATTTGGTGAGTGTAGTTACACCGACACTCTCACTTAAAATGTACCTCGTAAAAACAAAAGAATAAAACAAGCTGAAGCTTTTCAAAGGAGCTTGCAAAGAAAAGCGTCTGGACTTCTTTAAGTTGCTTGAAGACGTTTCACCTCTCATCCGAGAAGCTTCTTCAGTTCTAAGGTCAAATGGTGGAGAGTCCCAGATATAAACCTAGTGGGAGTGACCCCCCACAGAGGGACAAAAGGACCCCCTGATGATCCTCTAATCCCCTGAGCCAAGGTGTGAAACTGGGTGTGGGTCCCAATCAGCCAGAGTTTCGGGTGAGTTCATTGTGAAACCTGGCCCCACCTTATCATGCGAATTCCTGAGGTCAGATGGCCCAGGATGTGAGTGGGCGTTAAGGCGTCTGGGGAGGGATCTCAAAGCTGGATTATAGATGGCAGAGAGTTGGTGTCGTAAACCATCGCCTCTGTTCTTAGATGGTCGCTCACAGTGGACATAGATGGCTTCTTTCACTCCTCTTTCAAACCATCTGTCCTCTCTGTCCAAAATGTGAACATTGGCATCCTCGAAAGAGTGTCCTTTATCCTTTATCCTTGGAGGGTTGTGTCCAAAGCAACTGTTCTTTTCTTGCCTTCTTCCCAGCTTCCCAACACTACCAAAAGGAAGCCAAACACTGTCACCCTTTACAACAAAACAAAGTGTGGCGTGGATGTGATGGACCAGATGGTTCGGGAGTACACTGTCTGCAGAGGAACACGGCGCTGGCCAGTTGCCGTGTTTTACAACATGATTGACATGGCAGCACTGAATGCACATGTGCTGTATCAAGCATGCACCGGGACGAAGGAAAGACGGGTGGACTTCCTGGTGGAGCTTGCAAGAGAGTTGGCTCACTCTCATGTAGCTGGGAAGAAGGCAAGAAAAGAACAGTTGCTTTGGACACAACCCTCCACACCTAGCCCTGGAAAAAGAGCCATGTGTCAGGTCAAACACAAATGCAAGAACAATCATGCCACTGTGCGATGTGTTCACTGCTACAGATACACATGTGGTAAATGCAGACTACAGATACCATGGCAGTGCCAGGATTGTGAGTGATTGCTGAAAATGTTGAAATGTACTCACTCACTTTTTATTATTATTTGTAAATATGTGTACAAATGGTTGGTTTTTTGTACTGTTTTTATCAATAAATCTCAGCAACAAAGGAAATACACCCATGTGTGTTGATTTCTCCCTAAGATGGCAAACTGAAACACTCCAAGTTGGTGACTTTTGGAGATTTATTTCCCTGGATGATTGAAAATGCATCAAGACGAACACAAAAGGAAGTTCACAGCTTTTAGCAGCTCCCCCACCCCCTCATTCACACACCCCCACTCCCCTCCAAAATTCCCAGATAACAACCTAATTTACATATGAATGACTAGACAATTTAGCTTCCACTTGGCTGAAGCTAAAGCCTAGCTAAAAGCCTACCAGCCATTTGGCTGGAAGGCGGGTTTTAAAGGTAGAAAGGTAGAAGGCTGGGCACTGCTGCTCTCGGGGGACTCTAAGTGTTAAAGAAGTCCAGACACTTTTCTTTGCAAGCTCCTTTGACTACGATGACCTGGATGACTGAGAACCTTCACAGACAAGCTGAAGCTTTAGCCTGCAACTCTTTTGTCAATAATTTATTCTTTCTGCTTAATTCAAATGATTAATTATCATTATCACATGACCACATTATTAAGCACTAGAAATTTCTGCCTGCCATGGATTGATTGTAGGTTCAAGTGGTTTTATTGTTTTTTCGTTCTTTACAACATTCAACTTCTAAGCAGGTTGTGCGTTTTCAGTAAAATAGAAAATAGAATGAATTCACTTTGTCAAGTTTAAATGGTGTAATACTGCAGTCGATTGGTGGTCATAGTCAAATGTCCTTTTTCTCCACATTTATTTCTTATTCCAAAATAGCATGAACATTTACAGCACGTGCTATTAAATAAGCAAGCACAGAATTAAGACACAGCAGACAACAGGCCACCCTGAGCTCGCTGCCTAACGTGCTTATCCAAGCTCTTATAGAAACCCAAGCTGATCCTCATTTTTTATCTACCTTATTTCAGTGGGAAACAACGCTCCCAAGAACAACTCAAACAGTAGTGACAGTATTCTTTCTGTTGTATTTCTGTTGCATGCATTCCATTTTTACAAAGCTTTATTTTCATACATGCCTATTTTGTTCAGTCATACTGTATTTGTAGCACATAACTGCAAAAGTCTTTTTAAAGCACACTTTTTTTTTAAAATCACAGCTTTTAAGTGGCATTCCCACTAGTTTAATTCTTGCCAACCTTTTTCAAGAAAGTGGACAAAGTCCAGCGTACCATATGGTGCAGGTCAGTTGAAGTGACACACTTAACGACACCTTTGCCCCGGGCACGCATATGCCTAGACAGTGGATCAGGTGTTGATGCACCATTGACAGCCTTTCTCTGCCTAATTCCAGATTTGTGGCATGCACAGTGTCCACTTGCTAAGCGTAGTAATCCCAAGGATTGGCAAGTATTTTTAGTAATGGATTTACTGACGTCCGTTGATCCCTTGATGGGTGGCGTCTTTCACAACAGTTATGAAGTGAGCCACCAAGCCTTGCTGAGTAAAGTGTTTAACATTAACCACATCTGTGTGTGCTGTGTGAGTGTGTGTGTGTTTGGACTTTTTGTACAGCCAGCCAAAGTGCTTGAACAAGTGAGAAATTGAATCATTTTTTCCCTGTGAATTACAGAAAGTGACAATTTTTTTCTCTCTGCTAGCTTAATGTGATCTGATAGATATCTCATCACACTAACCAGTTTATTCCTTCACAACAGAAGTTGGTAATTACTACACTATTACAACAGGTTTGTTACATTTAAAAAATAATCCTCGAAAAATGTATACATTGACCTTCACGTATACATTTCAAGACAAAAGTGTCTGCAAAGTGCTTCTGCTAAACACACGTTTCTGTTCCAAGAAATAAAACAGAACAACTCAGGGTCTTCATCCCTCTGAATCTTTGGAGACAACTTTGTCTTAGAGAACAAAAAAATAAAACAAAAACTTTTATGTTGGCAGCATTTCGGATTGAAAGTGTCTTTACTGCTGTTTTATATGTTAATATAAGAAGCATCTTATCACTGTCTCTCTGCCTGTCTGCCTCAGAGCTTTTATTATCTGCTCCATTAGTGAGGGTGAATATGTGTTCTATATGTGCCTCTCGTTTCTCTCTGCAGCACCTGTCGGATGCATTGAGTTTACCACGCAGAGCAAATTCTGGAAATATTCAACAGAATTTAAAGTGTCTATTCGATTTATTTTTTTTCCTAACTGTCTCTGTCATTAGCTTTGATTTCATGCATTTTTCTTGTGCACCATGTGTAGACACTTGAAGACAAACATCCTTAACAGTAACAGATGGACTGTATATTAATAGAATGTTCTTTTCAGATGAATAAATAATCTTCTCCAGTTTTAGAACCTCGTATCATCAGAAATGTGTGTACACGTGTCAGTTGTGCAGAAACCACAGAGTAAAACAATGGATGAGTGCTAGCTGCCTGAGTATGAGAGGAATCTAAATGTTAATTATGGCTCCAAAAAGTCAAATCGCCTAAATGTTGAAAGCCAGAGATTTTAGAGGCTGTTGGGAAAAGCTCATAGTAATCCATGATGATCTGAAGTGCTCCAGCTACCAGACAGCGCAGACCATAGCCAGCTGCAGACAGACAAATGTGCGTCTGTGTGTGTGCACGCTTGTGTGTCTGTCTGCATTTAGGGCAGGAACAAGAGGAGGGAATTACTTTAGATGAATTCAGAACGTTTTAGGGTAAGAGGATACGATGTATTCCTGGTCCCGGGCTCGGGAAATGAAGTGAAGGGTTACCCTGCAGAGCATAGCAATACGTAACCTGTGACGTCATTACTTCCCTCATCCATCCTTCACCTTATCCCTCATTTTTCCTGTTTAAACACTGCGCCTCCCCACCTCCCTACAAGTGACGATAGCCCTCACTTATTTCTGCATTTTTGATCCTCCTATTTCCTCTTTATCAGACCGCCCCAAACCCCTATATATCTCACTCAGTTCTCTCAGTTTTCCCATTCTGAAATGGTTATGAGGCTTCCTGGTGTTTTGGCGTGCTGCTTCAGCAGAACAGCAAGGTTAAATCTCCCAGAAGAAAGAGGGTCCCCGCGGCTCTGCTCGTTACCACATACAGTGCGCTCACCTTGAGAGTTGCTGGGTTCAGGGTTGATTAAATGGTTCACATACAAAAAGGGTAAACAAAAAGCAATATAGCAAATGTCTTTGTGTGGTCAGAATTTCAGTGTAAAATCAACACAAGAATGTGTCAGGAGTGCAAAAGCCCCTCACACTTGCTAACATGAAAGTATCATTTTTAGCGTGGAGAATCTTGCTGCAGATGGACAAAAAGAGTTGAACTCGTGTCACAGAGGCAAAAATCTCTTAATCTCTGAAATTTGATAATCTCAACGTGTCCCCAGCAAACTGTAAAAATCAAATGATCACATATCCAAATAACATTTATGTTTATCTAAGGTGTACCACCACTGTGACAGTTCCTGATCACAGTTTTGAGATATGTCACCAGCCCTATCGTCAGAGATTCTAAGTCGTCCACTCTATCTTGTACCTCCAAGATCATCGGTGCCTTTTTTCAGCTATTTTTCTGACTGTGGCACATTACAAAACAGTGACGTCAAACTCTTGATGCTGTAGCTTTTCCACACATGAGTCAAGCCTTTTTCTTCTACTCTGCTTCTGTTCAGACTCAGAGATAACAAAACAGTTACAATGCTAACCTAAGAAGGCCAACTTTTCTAAAGACATATAAGCCCAATAGATAATAGGATTCTTATCAATTTCTATCCTGCTGTATTATTTTTAAAATGAAAACGTACACAGCGCTTATTTAAAAAATCTGCTGGTAAATTGCTAAGGAGTCTGAACATTACTGGGCTTTGGAGCCGGCGTTCCTGTCCTGGACTTCATTTTTGTCATTTTTCCTGGCTTTAGTAATAAACCACATGCTTGGAGGTTTCCACATCTTGCACTCCCTGTTAGTATTGATGTCGGCGCTAGTCTTAAATGGTTATTTCCTGTTTTGCTTGTTTGTTTGTTGTCTTCTTTACTTTTATATCTTGTGTTAGTTTTTTTTCCTGCTTCCAGCTGATTGTCCTGACTGTCTTCTCCTGTGTGTGGTTGCTGTCTGTTATGTTCCTCATGTGCTACCTTTGTGGTTTTTGAGATTATTGTTTGTTTTACTTTACAACAAAGAGAGTTCAGAATACCCAGGGTATCTTTCCATTATCTGGATTCATTTATCCTAATATTGGCAACTGGAATAAATGGTCACACAGAACTGGTTATCAACCATCACCAATGGGCACATGAGTATCAAAACTAGACCATGGAGCAATGGAAGAAGGTGGTATGGTCTGAGGAATCAAGTTTTCTTTAACATCACATGGACGACCCGGTGCGTCACTTACCTGTGCAACACCTGGCATCACAACAGACTGTAGCAAGAAGGCAAGCCAGCGGAAGCAGTGTGATGCTTTGGACAATGTTATGCTGGGAAACTTTGGGTGCTGCCATCCATGTGAATGTTCTATTAAAAAAGGCTACCAAGCATTGTTGCACCCTTTCATTAAAAAAGTATTACTTGATTGCTGTGGTATCTTTCAGCAGGATAACTCACCATGTGACAAAGCAAAACTGGTTCAGAAATGGCATAATGACAAGTTCAAGGTCTTGATTTGACCTCCAGATTCTCCAGATCTTATTCCAATTGAGTATCTGTGCGATGTGCTAGACAAAGAAATCGGATCCCAGGAGGCCCAAACTTGCAACTTCCGGGACTTAAAGGATCTGTTGCTAACATTTTGGCACCTGGTACCACGTGGACTCTAGTGTAGTCCATGCTTCAGTGGTTCAAGGCTGTTTTGGCTGTAAGAGGCAGAACAACACAATATTTAGCAGGTGGCTGTAATGTTAAGTCTAATCAGTGTATATTTATTACTGGTGCTCCTCAGGGAAACACAAAGGAGGGTCCATAACTCTTTAGACCTTCTTCCCTCTGCAGAAGTTCAAGGGATCTTCCAGGAGTGGTGACACTATTATCCAGAGAATTGATTGGTCAGTGCCCACGGTCATTGATTGGTTAGCAGGCGGTGATTTCATACCTGCAAATCTCTAATCTGCAACTTAATCTACTCTGGAGCAGGGTAAGTTCACAGCACAAGTTACCATGGTGATATGTCCCGGTAAGACATGAATCACCTTCTTAGTAAAAAAAAAAAAAAGATGTATGGGGAGCTGTTATTTACAGAGGACGAAAAAAAATACAGAAAAATATCAAGTGTGTAAACGCAGCCTGAAAGCAGAACACAGTCGCTCCAAATAAATCCGTTACGTGGGATGAAAATTGCTGTGTGATAGTTGAATATCAACGGCAATGAATAAATGTATACGCACTTCAAGCACTTGGATATTCATCAAATTTAGCCTACTTCTTATTAAACATCAGGCATACACAAAGACTTCAGATTCTGTTAGAAAAATTTAGACCTTCCTTTTTGGAGACTTGATTACTCCTGGGTGATGATTTCATAGCTGATGATCTCATGCATGACCACATGCAAATTGGATGTATGCTAAGCTTGTAAAGCAAATAGGCAATCATTTTGACTGGTGTTATCATTTTCTAGTACTTTGTTAAATCAAGACTAAATAGCTGGAGGTATTCTTAAAGTGCAATGTTTCCAAGTTTTAACATGCTTCTCTAATCTTGTGGAAATCCTACAGTTTACGTGTTTGTTTCAGTTTGCTTTTAAAATGCTTATCAGATTTGGTTAAAACCCGAGTAAACATTAATAACATCAGTTACTGTGGCTGAGCCAGTTCCAAGGCAGTGCTGCCGTGTGTGCAGGGCGCATCAGTTTGGTCATTACTGTTACCTGTGCTTCTTCCTGCTCTGACACGTCAAAAGGGCCATTGTAAGAAAGGTCTATTAAACATGAGAACACGTGCAGTATTAAGAGGTACTGACAGAAACAGAGACGGGAAATCCTCAAAGATAATTAAAAGTCACTTCAGAATTTTCGTGCTGAATTATGAGAGGGAAAAATTGATTTGAGTGTCTCATGTGGCTAGCTGACTGTGTACAGCATAATTGATTTCCAATGCCTTTCCTGTATCAGCACGCTGGAGCAGGCTCACTGATATGTTGTATTAGCAACAAATCAATAGCGCATACACCAAAAATAGGTCTAGGTCAAGGCTTTAAATCCAGATTTAAGCACAGTTTGAATAAATAATCAGTTTAAATAGTGATTCATCAGCATTCGTGTAGCAACAGAGAAATGTGTTTGGGGGCTTTTTGTTTTTTTTTAACAAATATGCATCAGTGCTACTCAATATAAATCAATGAAAACATTCTCACCTTTACAGATTGGGCTATTTTACTTCCATGAAACCAGATGATACTAAAAAATACTGTAAAAATATCATTTTTGATGTTTGTGTTTTGCTACATTTTGTTGAGTTATCATTCACTTTACTTCATACTTATTCAAATTCTACAAGCATGTTAAATATAGTTTCACAGACCTTGTAATTCAAAACAAAAAATGTTCTCTGTCAGTTTAATGGTGGTGTCTGTTTTTTAACACAAAAATTCTCCAATCATAAGGAATTTTACAATTAAACAACTGTTTTTTTAATTTTGTTTTTTCCACTTTAGTGGCATTTATACCCATCACTTTCCAGTTTATTTTTATGCAAGTATTTTTTTACAGTGTTCTGTTAATATATTAAACATCATTCTTCTTTTTCTGGATCTGTATGTTCTGATTTATTATTTAAGCATATATTCCTAAAATGAGCTCTAATAGTTCAAGAAGATAAAATATTTAATTCATCTAGTGTTTATATTTCAGGTCTGACCAAGAATGCAGACTGATATATACTTAAAAAACACCGCATTTGCATATTTGAATATAAAATTTTAGAAAGTTCTCATACAAATCAGAATGTTAGTAATTTACCACAAATCACAGGTTATTATAATGTACAGGATAAAAGTTATGTTTTATTGTCACTGATTGGCCATCCTGCACAAAATCGTCAGAGACTTCAATGAGGCGTGCAAACAGTTACTCTATCTCCAAGACAAATCAGTGTTAGGATGCCTGGGTCGTTGACCCAGGGTATTTGAGTTTATTATATTATTTATACTTTTTAGTCTTTGGTTTCTTTGAGTTCTGTCTTATGGTTTATGTCTCTGTCTTCTTTAGTTGCTCTGTCTCCCCTATCACCTGTATCCCCTTGTCTAGTTCGCGTCTCTGTGTATCCTTAGTTCCTATATCCCCGTGTTCAGTCAGTGTTTGTGTCTGCCCTGGTCCCACGTCTCTGTTCCCTCTGTAGTGCCTGCATGTGAGTATGTGTTATGTGTTTCCTGTTTTACTTTGAAGGTCTCTGTCTTATCTCAGTGTGTTCAGTTTACGCTTCCTTTTGTCTCGTCAGTTCTGATTTGCCCCAGCTGTGTTTCCCTCCTGTTATTCATTCCCTGATTGCTCCTTCTGTGTATTTAAGCCCTGTGTTTCTCTGTGTCCGTGTCGCGATCTACCGGTTTCCTAGCTGTGTGTTCTGTCATTCCTCCAGTTTAAGTTTGTTTTGAGTTTTTTCAGTTATGTTATATTTTGAGTACCAAATTAAAGCCTTTTTGAGTTCACGACTGTCCCCGGAGTCTGCACCTTGGGTCCTATTCCTATCTGCACACAGCCACACCTAACAATCAGTGTCTTTAATCTCAATTTGTAAATTGATCACTGTGTGCACTTTCCACTAAAATATGGCCAATATTGTAGGTTCAGTGATTTGTGTGGACATGGATGATTGACACTTCACCATCACATAAATTTATCAGTACCACACTAAAAACTGTCTTAATGTAAGTAATCGACAGGGAATGTTTCACTGTAAGAACAGTTTGTGACATGTTTGTGTTATTCACCTTCAGTGTCCCATCCCATTAATACAGAGACCATACTTTGCAGTAATTGACCTATATTTAAAACTTTAATGGAAAGTAAATTACAGATTTGATCGAGTCCACTTCAACAATTTGCCAAAATGTCTTTCCTCACCTTCTATTTCTGAGGAACTCCACCAGTAACCAAACAAGCAACATCTGGAGCCCTGTGTTCAGTTTCTTCTTGACCCAGCCGTATAAAAACAATAATACTGAAGGCAAAATTTCCCTGCCGCTCATTTTATTTGTGGATTTTGTTTGCTGGGGAAAATAGTAATATTTAGGTCTGCAGAAGCACAAATTGATCCAGTGTGATGTGTAGTTTTTAAAGTATGCTTATGTTTTACCTACCATGGTATAACGTGTAATGCTGGTGCATTTAAATGCCTTGAATTACCACAGCTATCGAAACCAGTTAATTATTTACTCTGTTGTCTGTCTACCAGAAAGTGAGATAAGAGCCTCCTGGCCACAGCCTAGTGTATTAAAGCCCTGATGTTTAATTGACCATCAGGAATCAGGTTTTTAAACTGCGTGTAGTCCCTGTTCAAACAGCCACCCTGATTAAACCTTTGTTTTCTTTGAGACTCTTTTATCTGAGTTTTTTTGTGATGATCAATTTTCTGTAGCGTGCTGATGAATGACCACAGGGCTGTGATTCTGATTTGTAGGAGCAGCAAGACAAAGATTTTCTTGCTTGAGTACCCACTGTCATCATGGAAGACACTCATACACTTAAGGTACGTCCACGTTACGGAAGAAGAGATAAAAACATTTATATGCAGTAAAAACAAGGAAGGAGAATAACACGCATATTAAATATGTTCTTTTTTGTAAAGGTGCATAACAGCTGTGTTCTGTTTTTTCATTTATCATTAGGATCATTGGGACGAAAAAAGAGGCCCAGGTCAGAGCTTTAAATCTATGTTTAAGTCCTTTGAGCTCATCCTTATGAATAATTAAAAAGCCCACAATGGCAAGGTGCCCCAATTCGATCCCAAGCTAATGAATCTATCACTAATGACTCACTTAGCTCCCCAGACTTGACATGAGCAGACCTGACATCTACCCAGCAACACTTTAGCACGACTCTGTTGGATTGAAGTGTTAGTTTTAGGTGTCAAAACTCCTTTTTTTCTTGTCTCGTCTACTGCGACTCGCATTTCTCCAGAGCATGTGACAGGCAAAGCACAGTTATTAGTCTGTTGTTGTAACTGCTTGTGTTATTCAAGGAACTGACTAATAGCAGACCTAGGGTTAGATTGATATGTTTTTACTGCATTTTAATCCCCGCTCTCTTTGGGTGGATTTAACTGATTGTTGTATTTCTCACTCTTAGAGGAGTGTAATTTGACTGGTGGTAATTGCCGGTCTTATTTTAGTGGCTTTTTGTCTGTGTTTTTAAAGTATTTCTTATCAGTGTCTTTGTTTTACCCAGCACGTAATTCATGTGAGTATTGTGAGTCACTGAAATTACTGAAGCAGCAAGTAAGTCTTTTACTTTAAAAATCCCAATAATTTCCAAATTTAAGTGCAGTGTTAGGACATATGGTTATCTTAGGAACAATAGGTAGTTATGGGAAATATGTCTATTTTTAATGAACAAAGACTAATTTGCTTTAAAATGTCAAAGGTGAGGGTGGCACTATAGGGGACCTCATGTCAGACATGGTGGTATTGGAGCTTCGGTAATTGGTCACGCCAAAAGACACTTCCTGTAGTGAAATACAGAGTGAGGTTTCGAGATGGTGTAAAGATGAGTCACACACATGGTTTTTACTTATGTCCAGAAGTGTTTGAGTTTATTCATGCTTGGGGGTTAAAGTGGATACTCCAGAACCTTCATCAAATATGCCTTTAAATCTGATCTGTGGACGATTACATGAAACTGTTGGATGAGTTCATTTTTCATGTGCTGTCACCTAGCGTTGCTTCCAGCTGACAGCATGGAGTAAAAAGGAAATAATGACATCCCACGGTTCTGCTTACACCCTCACCACATATTTCCTTCTTATCCCTGTGATGCACTCATGGTGTAAATAAAACTGTGGTCGTGGAAATTCAGCATCCCGCCAGCGCTTCACAAGAGTAATGAGCAGTTACTCACAAACATCTGCTCAGATCTTGTCAAATTGAGTCGGTGAAATCCACAAAGAGCAGTGAATCTCACAGCAGAAGAAGCACAGATCAACTGATCGCATCCTCACATGAAGAAACATCAAAAACTGGACCTCACAACACAAATTATTCTGACTTATTTCTATGTTTTTTCCCAAGCTGCATTGCAACACTTTATCTCAGGGTTCCCTGACCTGCTAAATCCCAATTTAACCCTAGCTGAAGAAAGACACATTGGCTTCCAAAGTTAGATAGGTTTCAAAGTTCAATCTGTAAACTTATTTTAAGAGTCTACAGAAATTAAAAAAACAAAAACAAAGTTAAAAATCTCAAAAAACCAAGGAAAAATGCAAGTTCAGTAAAACCAATGTGTTCACTCCACTCCACATTGAATCGACCACTCTTACTGAAAATGCCAAGTGTCAGAGGTGTAAGTACCACTAGAGTAAGCTTAAACCATGCACAGAAAAGGGGGCATTAATATAAAATCCATTACTATAACATCCTCCTGTCAGATCTGGGATACAATGTTTAAATCTAAATAAAAACTAGGGGTGCAACGATACACAAAATTCACGGTTCGGTTCGGTTCGATACTTTGGTGTCACGGTTCGATATTTTTTCGATACAAAATAAAATGTTCATGCCTTTTTAATTTGTCATTTATTAAAATTATAAATATATATTTTAACTCAAAAGTACAGTTTTTAAATTTAACCCTAACCCTTGTGCGTGTTTTTTATTTTGACAGCGAATGCGCACCTGCGGACCACTTATGTGCATCCCTGGTTATTTAGCTCATCATATCGCAGCCACAGAAATTATTTTGTCCATGAAACCATAAAGCTGCACTTTCTTTTTGCCTTATAGTCTCATTTGTCATAACTTTTCCGTTTTGTGGTAAGCTTTTCTTTGGCTGTCACTTCTTCACCCTGACCTGTCTTATTTGGCTCAGCAGAACTAAAATATATATACTGCTGCTTTTACACGTGCACTCACATAAGCTCAGCGATTCTCTGCGCGATCAACCTCTCACATGTTTAAGCTTGCTGCGGGAGATTTCACTTGTCATGTTTGCATAGTAAGCTAACGATTAATAACACAATGTCAGAGGAATTGGTGCGCAAATTATCATTACTCACCAATCAGTGCTGTAGCTCTCTATACACAGTTCGCGCGATTGCAAAGTGAAAGCAAAAAACAAGCGCAAATTCAAACGCGATTTCAATATGTCACATATTGACAGTGGCTCACCGATGCCAATGACATAATTACCCAGCTACATTTCCGAAAGAATGCAAAAGCATTGACATATATTTTTCCTTCCTACAATAGCCCGACGGGCAGGGAAGAGATAGATTTTGGTAGCCCGACTGGAAAAATCTCTAGCCCCAGGACGTCGGGCTAGCGATTTTGCGAGCCCTGTATCTATTTGAGGAATCACTCATCTTTGGAAAAGAGAGTTTATTACAGAGAAATGTCTCTTTCCAAAATAAAAGCTATACTATCCGCTTCTTCTGGGGTATATTCTCAGCAGCATATTAAACATATCAGGTCCCCATAAGGCGAATCCTGTGCTAACAGCTGTCTAAATGACTCAGCTAAAGTTAGTAGCATGCTTGTTGTTTTTGTCTTTGCACTAGGATGATGTCGGCGTAAATGTGCAGTCATATTCGTTGTGTTCCTACTAGTGCTTTCAGGTTAATCTCGTTAAAATGACCTTAACGCCACAACACGGCAAATCTCCGTTAACGAGCTACCCCTGATAGCCCCGTGCATGGGGCTAGACAGCCAACACATTAACGAGCTAACTGCGCTAACACGCTAGCTCCCACCCATGTAATTGAGCATTGCGTGGTACATCCAACATACTGTTTTACTTTAGTCCATGAGCGCTTACCTTCAGGGTCATACGTCACATGAAAACCAAAATACCGTATTTCCCGGACTACAAAGCGCACCTGAATATTAGCCGCACAAGCTAAAATCAGGGGAAAATCCTGTTTTGTACATACATTAGCCGCACCTGACCAAAAGCCGCAGGTGTTTCAATGTTGACTTATCATATGTAAGAGAATATGCACAAAGCGAATTGTCAGGAAAGAGATGGCTGTTTGGAGACATCCCTTTTATTAATATTTTGAAAAACAAGTTATGGGTACATATTTGCACATGTGCTGTGCTTCATAAATGAGTAACAAATGTAGTACATAACAGTAACCTACAGCACACCAGAAAAATAGATTCGGACTACCTTTTAGGCTCAGGTGCAGTGACACGGCTTTAACAAGAAGAAAAGTCAGTCATTCACCACCATCTTCCTGCGCACTAAAACCACCAAAGTCCTCTTCTCCAGTGTCGGAAACGAACAGGCTCAGGATGGCTTCGTCATCCACTCTCAGCTTCTTTCCTTCGTTGTCACTTTCAAAACCAAAGAAATCCTCATTGTCATTGTCAGTGTCGGAGTCGAACACCCTCTGAAGGGCCGTGGCGGTGTCCTCCTCTCCATCATGCAGCAGTCCAGCCCTTCGAAATCCGTTGGTGATCGTGGATGTTTTCACACTTTTCCACGCTGTCAGAATCCACCGGTGGAGTTGAGCACAACTTGCTTTTCGCAAGTTTATCGCCGCTCGTCATCCACGACTGCCGCTGAACGCGTAGCGCTACTTTGAAGTTTGTTTTTCGCGCTACTTGTAGGGCACTATGTTGCCTGGCGGATGGACATGTGACCAACATACCACTCTTGAACCCCGATCCTTCCGCCAGGCAACGTAGTGCCGTACAACAGCGGAACAAACAAAACAAATCGTCTTACGATATGACAAAAATCATGGACAATCTATAGAAAAGCCGCACCTGACTAAAAGCCGCAGGGTTCAAAGTTGGTGCAAAAAGTAGCGGCTTATGGCCCGACAATTACGGTAATTCCAAACGCCAGATCTGAATGAGGGTGGGGGAGGTTTAATTTGCCATGTTGCAAGGAGAGCTTAACTTCTGTCTCGCTAGCTTGCCCTGCGCTCTTCCTTCTGACTATGCTGTCTGTGTGGAGCGCTCAGTGGATCTGCGCTCGACAGTGCAGCCTAGGCGGAGTAGTCGAACGCAGATTCACTGAGCGCTCCACACAGACAGCATCGTCAGAAGGAAAGTTGATAAAATAAATTACAAATGTTGTATTGTTCATACATATGCGTACCGAACCGAAAGCACTGTATCGAACGGTTCAATATCGATACGAATATCGTTGCACCCCTAATAAAAACTAGAGATGGACCGATCCGATATTACGTATCGGTATCGGTCCGATACTGACCTAAATTACTGGATCGGATATCGGAGAAAAATAAAAAATGTAATCCGATCCATTAAATATCACGAAAGCACCTCACAAAACTTGCAACACGCCGTAACTCACCTCAGAACGTTAGCACGTCGGAGTAGTATGCATCACGTGATAGAGAGGCTGTGGCATGCGGGACCTGTCCTGGATAGCATGTGGAGTTTTGCTAGCAACCCGGCATTTCATCTCCGACAAAGTTATCCCCGAGAGAAGTAAAGCAAGTGTGTAAGTCCATCTCTGAATGTTTGTAAAGCATTCCTGCGTTAAGCTTAACGAGCGACTGCCTCTCGCTCTCCGGCTGCTACTTCAATCATGAAACTGCTTAATGATCAGCTGATCGGCTTTTCTGTCGCGAGTCCGTGTCTCTTGTTTGCTTTTGGCCCACTTTGCACCAGAAAGAGGAAACCAGCAGCTGAACAACAGCAGCACGTTTAAGCTTGATCAGCTGTTGTTAGAATGTATTTAATATTACTTTCTACTCGAGGATCTTTTTCTACGTAGCTGACGCTGGTAACTGTGCAGGGGCGGATCTAGCAAAGTTTAGCCAGGGGGGCCGATAGGGCATTAACAGGGAAAAGGGGGCACAAAGACATACTTTTCTTTCTTATTCTCATTTAAAATGTCTCGCTTTTAATTATTTAATATTTATCTGAATCTTACACCCAAAGTTTTAATCTGATGTAAAATGTATAGAAGTCCATTACTGTATATAGTAACTGTTAAGTCTAATATACCCTAGTAAGCTATAGTACTTTTTCCTTTGGGAAGGTACCATCTGTGCAGTCTGCAATTTTGTTGAAGAAAGATGTTGAATCTATTTAATATTTCTTGAAAAATAATTGATTTCTGTGCATTTTTTTTCACACTGCATCAAATTAAGGTTGATTACGTCGATTAAGCATCATGAGGTGGAGCGTGAGGGGTGGTTCCCTATTTTTTATTTATTTATTTTTGTTGTTGCTGGGAGTTGGAACCCTATTAGTTAGGTTGCTTAATATTTATGCTAAGTACTCTTTAAAATACCAGAATAGGGAGGATGGTGTAGGTTTAAGTTTATTAGATTGATCAGTATTGCTGAACTATGAAATATTTTTTTTTTGCATACAGGTATAACAGAATAGCTTTAGTGTAGTTGTTGTTTTAAACTTGAGTATGAACTTATACAAAATGCAGCAAGATATTTAAAAAACAGTTTTGTTGATTAAAAAACACTATATCGGATTCATATCGGTATCGGCAGATATCCAAATTTATGATATCGGTATCGGACATAAAAAAGTGGTATCGTGCCATCTCTAATAAAAACATAAAACAACACAGAAATCCAGGCTAGATAATCGGTGCTGATAATTTACTATCAGCACCGATTGTCCTCATTAGATGTGCATGCGATTGTGCTTGTTTGCTCAGATTTAGTATAAATTTCCATGACAAAAAAATAACAGGTGAATCTTAAGGACTTTTATGTTAGAGTATTCTGCTGCCATTGCTTGTGGTCCTCTTGTCCCGTCAGAGGCAGGATTATGCAAATTGCATGGATCACATTTATTACTTGATAAAAAAGGCGTCATTATCTCTTCCAACTTTAGAATGACCTGAGCCTCTGCGCAAGATGACGTGGAGCAAAATGACCAAGGCGACCATATCCTAATGCCTTCAGTCAGTAGCTTTTAACCCAATGGAACATCTATGGAGATAGTGCTCTCCACCATCAGCACCAAAACACCAAACTGGGAGGTGGTGGGCCAGTACCTTGGTACCTCGGTTACTTGGAGTTTCTCGTTCTGCTCTTCAATCAGACTGGTTATTATTTCATTTTCCTTTCTGTTGCACTAATAACCACTAAAATACTACTTTTAACAGAAGAACTTCAAGAATGATAATTTTATACATTTTCAGTAGTTGAACTTGAACTAATATCATTTTATGTGATTATGAAAATTGCATTTCATAGGACGTCGCCAGTAATAATGAAATCAGCTGTAAGTATACCGCAGTAATCCAGAAAACCACATTACTTCCTGCTTCAGGCCTACTGAGATTGATTACTATGTGTGACAATATTATCAATAATTAACAAAGGCAGAAACCAAATGATACTATTCTAGATCTAGAGACACTCCACCCAGCAAATAACAGTTCTTGTATAAATGTTGGTTTTTAACTGTGGCCTCGAACTCTAGGCCCTCAAGTACATTCAAGATGATTTTCCACTACCTGAGCATAAAGTCGGCATAAATAAATGCTGGGTACAGACATCAGAGTGCCGGATCAGGCAAAACACTCGGATGCTGTTTTTCAGGAGTTGCTCACAAAACCGGAACTACTTGGTCCACAAATACTGACATTGCATTTGAAAGAAGAGCTCCATCTCCACTCCTCATTTGAGGCTGCGCAGTTTAAGTTGTTTTGCTCCACCCGCATTTTCTAAGATAATCTGCCATGTAAACATTTCGACGAAGACAATTATATCAGTAATTTGCTTCTAAAGTCTGAAACAGCCCATGTAAGTACAGTTTACACACTTCACCATGTAGATAATTTTATATTCATGGCAATAAGACTCAGGATTTCAGTGTGTGTAACTGTAATTTATGTTACTACATTTATTTGGCATCTTTAGTCACTACTTATTCCTCCATATTATGACTTTGACATGCAAAATGTATTTGGGATATGATGCAATCCTTCTATATATAAAACACATTTTTTTAGAGGAGTGAAACTGTAATGCTTGCAAAAATACCAACGTTATGTAATTTCATTTTGTTTCTTTTAGTATTTTTAATAATTTGTATGTTTGGCCTGTTTGAAAGTTTGTGAAACCATTTGTGCTTTTAATCAAGTCTTGTAAAATCCCATTTCCTGGACTATCTGTGAGCTGCAAAACAGTTACACAAAATGTTAAACAAGCTACTTAGCCAAGGACAGAACTGACCCATTAAGCTGAAGCATGATCTTCCTGAAAGCCCAGAAGGTCACCAGTTGCTTGACAGAGAAATAACCAATCACAGCAGAATAGGGCATCCCTGCAGCTGATCCAATCTAGCACCAACCCTGTAATAAGCTGCTTGGACAAATGACCTATGGGGTCATTCTTTAGCATGGCAACAAAGCTGTCAGTCTACGTTTGCAACACTGGGTGGGTTATGAAAATTGCTTTAATCTTTTCACTGGTATAAAACTATTGCCATTTTGATAATTAATCTCCCTGGCTTTAGAGGGAAAGTCTACGCCTAAACTCACTAATGAATATCTGTCTCTGTTGCCCTCGTTAGGGCTGATCATACACAAGCCTGCAGGGTTTGGACCAAACCTTTAGTAAATATAATTACCTACTCTACAAATATGCAGACACTTGCATCACTGGGAAACTATTGTGGCTTCTATTCTAAAGAATCTGACCATTTAGTTCTTGCACTATCAAAACAGAGCTTAGTTGTCACCCTTTTGTGGCTGGTGGATCGTACGTAGGGTAGCAGATGTTCTTTTTTTTTTATATTATTATACATTGCTTTCATTTACAAGCTTGTAATAAATCTGCTTTGCAGGGTCAGACTTCTAAGCCAGTCCACCCACTATACCACATAGCCATGCATCACATGTGAAAGAGCTTTGACAAAAAGCTATCAGTTACTACATAAAGGCTCCAGCTGAGAGGACACAAACTGTCACTGTATATTACAGTAAGCAGTTACAGGAAGCTGGCAGCACCCAGGCCATAAGGGAGCTTTCAAGAAAATGAGGCTTTACAGCTAGAGCATACAGTCACTGAGCTGATCTCAGTGTTTTCCCTTTTATGGACATCAAACCATAAGGTGAAATGCTGAAAATCTCCTTTTTTCGCCCTTGGTACTCTCAACGGTTTCTTAGAAGGTAATTCTAAAGTGTCACTAATCGACAAAGGTACAAGAGACACGTGCCTCAGACTGTTTTCTGTGTGCTTTTCCAGCCATACGAAAGGACCCCAAGCAGAAACGCTGCGATGATCAAATCCGCCGAGTGCAGCAGCAACAGCAGTGCGGAACATGTGACTAAGAGTCCACCACACAGAGAGCGAGCTATATGGTGATTGATCTGCCCAAACATCGCCTTAATTGAAAACGCTATTCCAGCTAGGCACATTGGCTTGACACAAACATACGCACATGCACAGACTCATATGAATAAAAATAAACACTATACGCGACAAGTCTTACATGCACACAATTTCTTTTGTAATTTCTTTGTTTGTTTCACTGTTGGTCTGCTGTTTTGTTCTTTGGTTGGTTTTTTACATGTTGCCTTTTGAAAAAATCCTTTCTACAGCAACACTAAAAGCCTATCTACAGCATAATCTGACTATCATATTAACAACATAGGCAGCATAACACGTGGCAAACAGCTGGTACTGCTCCCGGTCCACCCCCGTTCTCCTGGCACCATCCTTCCTCCAGGAGGTCATCCCTGTGCATTTCCCTCGATTCATCTCATTACGCAATTCTGTCTTTTTTATTATTTTTTTTCATTGCTATAAATATACTTTACAGTGATTCTGGGTTTTTACCCAACACAGATGTCACATCTGACGCTTCCGTTTTTTAATGTCTGCCATCAATGCAGCGGGTGCCAAAGAACAAATCTTCTTCAAAAGCCTCTCCATGGATTTTATATGAAGCTGGAATTATATATTAAAATACAAAGGGTTACATTTATTAGTTAAAGATAAAAATATAAACTGATAAACAGACATATATGATGGTTCATGTATGGTCAGAATTATGAATCAGAACATGCACTGCATTCGCAAAGAATCAGAAATCATGTAGGCATTTCATCTTTTTTGGAACTTATTGCTTCAGATGTGCAGAATTGTAAATCACTTTAATGATGAATGAGAGATCCTTTGCTGCTACCTATGGGCTCAGCTGTGTCCTCCTTATATGTTAAGGATGTTAATACATGAGGAAACCACATCACTCTTTAAATCCGCATTTTTGCTTTGTTATAACAGTGCTAACCCATGTCCCATCAAACCAGCAGAGTGCAGTCTGGGTGTGAAGCGGAGTTGTTCGTGATTCTTCTGGAAAGGTAGTCAGAAGCGCTCGAGTTTACCAGCAACACCTCTTTCTGTCTGCAAACCGGGATGTGTTTACAAGTGCACGCACCAGGCATCTGACACTTTGTGTGTAACACAAGAGCAGTGTGTACAACACTCGCACCAGCACTGTAGGATAAGATTTGATCACAGACACCTCAAGTGCAAAGAGAGGACAATCCACCTGAGCTGAGACTAAATCTCTGGGATTATTTCCACTAACAAACCAGTGCTTTATGCATCATACTTGCATGACTCCCTTATTCACACGTGATTGGTAATGTGCCTTGAAAAATTTGATTCTCGCACACAGCAAACTAATAAAATCAGTATTTGTTTGTTCTTTATCTCTCTTTATAAAGAAGAATATCTCTGGCACAGAGAGACTTAGTTGTATTTGCAGTTTGTTGCATGATTAATATTGCAGTTTAACCAAGTAGCTGGAGATAAATCACAGGCCCTGCTTAAAATATAATCTTCATGCCTTTGATGTCAGCACAAATGTATACAAAGACTTTTATGTAGGTCAGGTTCATAAACTGTAGCTTCATGAATATGTAACGTACAGTATAAGATCAGAGGAAGGTGGATGATACCTGGAGTGACAACACTGAATTATTTAGCAGCGACTTTTTAAAAAAAAAAAAGCTGTCAGCAATCGATCGGAAGGCCACACATGGATGTCATCGGGTCCGTCTAGCAACATCTAGCAATATTCACTGGAGAGCAACAAGTCTCAGCAACCTTCCTCAGCTTGTCATCACGATTAGACTAATAGAGCTTATGCTGGACATTAAGTCACATACGGGACAGTTTTAAAGTTTTATTTAGCTGTTTTCTGGTTAAAGATAGCAGAGATTCATATTTTGGGTGAAATTGGACCTTGTACATCATTGCTTTAGTTACACTTGCATATAAAGGGACAGGACCAACATGTCAAATCAGTGTTTCGTGTGTGTTTTTTGGAGCAGGCAGCATGTTTACATTGACTGAAGAAGGAAAGCATCTCTGGTGGTGCAGATTTTAAAGGACTATGAATCACAAGAAAGGCTGTCACACAGCTATTTTTGTCTGCGTGATTACCCTGCAGACACTGTCTGGTGGCTGGTGTAGGCTGCCACACAGCCCAGTATATACGCACACGAATGCATGCCTGTTAGTGTGTGGCATGCTGGCTGTGGGTCTGTGATAAATGTGCATTATAGCAGGTGCCACGTTTACACTGTATGATACAGACCTACTTTCTTTGGTATTTTGAGCTCACGGGGAACGTAACTTGGTCCTTTTTGTCCTGTGTCATCATTTTTCTGTCCCAATTCTACAGCATGCAAACATTGTATATACTCCTGTGTGGTTGTGGTGGAGATTTAATGAGGTTATGTTGTCCCAGAAACACATATATATGTGTAATGCCTGGTTTAAAAAATTACAATTGATTTGCAATTAAAACTTCAATTTTGTTAAAGTATCCAGATAACTAAACAAAAGCACAAAAATGGATTACTTGTATTTCATCCCACCGCTTGTACATGTGGAAGTATGTTTACATAAACTTTACAAAAATAGCCCAGCTTAAAGCAGCCTGTACATTTGTATATCTCTTTTTTTTTGTCTAATAATCATGGTCAAGCCCTTCCGATAGCAACTTAGCCAGATGGCAAACACCAGATGTTCATGATTACTGAGAATACAAAATGATTCCCGATTTCAACATCATTAGCAAATAAAAGGGAGGGCGAGGGGTTGAAAGAAATTTCTGTTCCTGCAAAGGTCTCTTGCCCAGATGTTGTTGCGTAATAACTCATTGAAAATGAAAGCTCTGTTGTTTAGTATTGGCTTCCAACCTCTGGAAGCAGCCAGCCAGCTTTGGCTGTATGAAGCCAGGCTGATGCCCACAGGAGGTAAAGCCCCAGCCATCGTTGATGAACTGTCTGTGAGCCAAAGGATGGATGGACTCTCCGCTGCGCAATGTTTGTAAGCCAGAGATATTAGACAACTAGCTGCAGCTACACAGACATTTAGCAGCGCTGACGTATCATAACATGGATTTAAATGAAAGAGGATACACTGAGCCTCAGAGGGTATTTTGTGTCAGTTACATGCAGGATCTCCCTTTTGTGATAGGGATGAGGATGTCAAACTGCAGTCACAATGAAATGAGTAAGTTGTGTGGGGGGAGTTTTTTAGGCACCTTTGTGAAAATAAAAAGGTAAATAACTTGATTATTTACACTGCTTAATTCATATAATTCATAGCACTTTATTCAGAAAGACACAACAGGAGGCACTATTCGCAGTTTTATATCCTCTATCCTTTAGTTCTACATCCATAATTGCTCATGTCCTGGTGGTGTTTGGCTTCAGGCAACGCTGTCCTCTAAAATGTTATTTCTATATGAGAAAACTCCATTTTCAATAGGAGGTAAAATTATATTTTAAAAAAGATCAAGTCACTTTTAAAAGCCTGGAGGTAATACTTAATGTATTTGAAATGAGATCTGCTGTCACTGCAGCTGTTGGCCAAAGTGGTGGGGCAGTCTCATTTTCAGATGAGATTATTTGTCTGATGACGCTCATGGGGAAATTAGATTGAAGCCAGCGTAGTGGTACTGAGAAATGTTGAGAGGTTCGCAGTGTAAGAGCAGACGCACTCAAGGTTATTAGGGGAAAAAAATCAAAGGACCGATGGTGGTGAAGATGTGGCGTGCCAGAATCATCGTCTTAGTCGACTATTTCCTCTGTGTCACTAAAGGACGAGATGCAGAAAAGGCTGAAAAAGCCTGAGAACATAAAGTTTCATTGAATTTGCTTTTCAGCATCTGTTAGGCAAGACCAAAGTGCTGGACTGATAGAATGATACTGCTATTCACACCAAACCAGCACTTTAAAAATAGCCATTTAAAATCTACTTAACCCAATGAATTAAACAGCTACACTTGATACCTGTTTTAGAGTCGTATTTTGGTTCATTCCAGAAAGGTTCAGTAGTACGAGGAGATTGTGTTGCCCCTTCAGACACTGTTGAATTATTAATCGGAGCAGTCTCACCAGGTTCCCACCTTGTGTCACTTAAATCCTCCTTAAGTTCCCTGACACACCTTGGCTTGTCACTCCGCAGGCCATTCGAGGGAAACTGCCATAAAAAGGGCGTTTTCATGAGAGCACCAACTCCTCAGTCGACAGCAGTAAATATTAGCTAGTTGATTAGCTGAATTAAGCTAGCAGCCTAGTTGATTCCTACCTGTTAGCCAAAGTGGCTACACCCCAAATAATGTTTCACTCTACTCCTCTATTCCTTAAATTTAAAAGGGTTTTCTATAAAACAAACCCACCACCCTGGATAAATTATCTCTCGAGACCACATATATTTTGCTATCAGACTGTAAAGACTCTAAACCTTTGGTCCACAGTAAATTTGGCAGTTTAGCATGGATGCTGCCTCAATTGGCTAAATAACTGCAGTTTTTGGGACACAACAAGTTTGGGAAACATTGTTGAGCATGTTATCGCATTTAATGCAAACTTCATAACGTGTCCAATATGTTTACAGACAAATGTTAAAGATGACAAGCTGCAAATTAACCCATGCCAATTCAACGAATGCTACAATTTATCAGGATAAGTGGGTGGGCCCTTAGATCTGGTCTTGTGTCTCCTGCAGGTTCTCAACGGCACTGGGCTTTTGATAAAAGGTCAGCACTTTGGACTGTGTCATGTTGTTGAGTTGTTCTGTTTCTATAAATCAGAGTGTGTATTTGACTGACTTTACATCCCCTAAACTATTTACACACAAGCGCATATCTTTCCATGCTTTTGGTGAAGTTTGTTTCCCATCTTTAGGCTAAACTACACCAGCTCATGCTGGCTGTAACTTTATGACAAAGGTCAGGAGCAGCATTATTTGTCTAACTAAGAATGGTCCAGGTAATAGGTGTATTTGCAAAATACACAGCTACTGCACAGATGCAGTATTTATCAAATCATGGGTCTGAAATGACAGATAACACCTTTGTGCATGTGTTCAGTTCCTTCCTGTCACCTATTTGGCACATATCACAACATCCCGACTGTAATTTGGCAACCAGACAAGTACACACACATGACATCACTGATTGAAACCGTACCAGAGTCTTAAGTATCTCAGAGGGACACGGGTCACACCTTGTCTGTCCTGTCCTGTAATGAGAGAAGAGAGGGTGTCAGCCTGTACACTCAAACAAGCCCAGGCACACGTCACATCAGCACATTAACTCAGCGATTCATTGACCCGCACCCAAGTGCCCTTGTTTTCAAAGCAGCCCTCCATTCATTCACTACCGAGATGAAATGGGCTTCTCTGATTTTGGAGGGGAACAGGAGGGGGTGTTAGTGGGTGGAGGATCAGATGACCAGTCACTCCTGTTTTGCTTCAGTGAGACTATATAGGTCACACCAGCCTTTGACTAATTAAAAATTCAGGATGGGTACCTGCTCTGTTCTCCAGAGGCATGATTTTTTTTATTATAAATGAAAATAAAATCTATTAAACATCCTTTGCCACCTCAGTCTAACAGAGCAGAAAATATGATGTGTACACATAACTTGGTTAAGCTTCAAAATTACTGTTAACGTGTCTCACACACTTGCACTAAAAACACTGTGAAAAGACACATAAAAAGGTAATGATAAAGTTACCTCCCAGTTTTGGTGGTCCTCTGATGTCTTTTGTACATCAACTATTTTGTAAAAAAGAAAACAAAGAAAAATAATGATTTTAGTATATTAATTTTGTCTTAAGCCACCCACCATGAACGCTGCTAGCTTCCTTGTAATTCCTTTGAGTAGACTTCAATAATACTTCTCCAGGCTTCCTGGAGGACATTCAAAGCTCTTTTTTTGATGTTGGCTGCCTCTTGTTCATTCCCTGTAAATATGAACTGCTTCAGTAATGTTGAGGTGCAGACTCTGTCTATCCAAGGTGTGCACACTGGTGAAGTGTTTGGGATCGTGCTGAAAAATGTAGTTGCCAGTTGCCAATCGGGTGCTTTCCAGGTGTTTCACAATGTAATGGTGCTTTTTTGCATTCATAAAATCCACCATATCCCAAACACCACTAGCTAAAATGCAGTCCCAAACCGTGACACAGTCTCTACCGGGTTTTACAGTTGGTTGTAAACACTCACTGTTGTACCTATCTCTAGATTAGACTGAGAGTGAGTGAAAAAGCAGCCAAAGTCCAAAGAAAAATTCAAAAAGATCTTCAGAAACCCAGGAGAACTATTACTCAAGAACACTTTAAAAATTACAAGGTCTGGTTCCTGGGAAGCAAACAGATAGAAAAACCTCAGCACAGTCTGTAAAATTGCTGAACTGTTTGTTTAAAGTAGTTTAAAGGGTCAAATATCCACACAACAGCTAATCTGTGGTGGTGCACTGGTTTAAGCAAATGGCTTCTATTTTTAAGGCATATGAAGTGCATGGTTGGCGGCAGTGACAGTAAAGGGAGAAATGCAAGACAAATCTCTCTGTTTCCAAATTGCTATTTTCATAATGCAGTTTTTTAAACTGTAGTTTTGCCTCTGTGCACCACCAGTGTGGATTTGAAATCAAACAATCGATTTGTGGATGACAGAGTTGGCAGAGTAAAAGAAAAAAAAAAAACAGTCTTGGCTTCCCTTTTGTGATTTGCGATGGATGAAAAATGTGGCTAAATTGGGAGATATCCAAGGGTTCCTTTTGAAACTCGGCGTACATGTTTTGTTTGCACCTGGGCGGAAACAAATGTAGGTGACCTAATTAGAGCGGTGACATGCAAGCGGTTCTTTCTTTTTAAATAATTTCATGATGCAGACTAAATCCATCTGCACTTATGGCTAGTAGGGAAAAAAAGGTTTGACCATAACTAGAAGTGCATGAATCCACAGAGCTCTGTGTGCTACTGTTGCTCAGGTTTGAAAAGGTCTGTCACTGGAGTCATTTTAGCTCATCCAGGTTGTCATCTATTTGTACTGATCAAATTAGCAGAAACACAGTGACAGATATTAGCTAACAGTGATAATGCATCATCAGCTATGCAGGATCTGTGTTAGTGTGTGTGTGTTAATGATCTCCCCTGATTCGAATTGATTTCTTGAACTTGGTAGATGCAGTGGGAAGTGCAACAATCAGACTGCCCTCCAGTGGTGATAGGCAGTACTGCATGTCTACAATGTTTGATTAAGAACATTTAGAAAAAACACGACAACCACTAAAACCACCTTTCCAATCTTGTGTTGCTCCACCTTATCATACCTAAAAGATATCAGAAGCAATTTATATGAAGTGGATGGGGGAACACTGTCCTGCATTTGCAAAGTTTAGCCGGGTTATCTAAGCAAGGAACCAGTTTCCAATTATGTCACATCACCTGCCAGTAGTTCTCATGTTTTAGTTTTTTGGTTTATAACATATAGTAAGATAAATTGTTTCTTTCGGCACAGAGTTCAGAGTACCTTTCATATCCAGATAATCCCCTTTTGGCTAAGATTACATTGTTCCAGCTTGTAATTCCAGACAGGATATGTTCATTTGTGATTACTTGTCTAATGTCCTTTTGGGTTTCCCTAAATGACCCCGGCCTCTACAACCATCTGCAAAGAGAATTAAATACAAAATACCTGAAATGACATCTACCTCCACACAGGAATATCCATTAGAGTACTACAACTGCAGCAAATCTGTGAAACAAGTCCTTGGTGCTTTTTTGGTTTTTGTTTTTTTCCTGCCCTGCCTTCTCAAATTTGCGGACCTGTTATGTTGATAGATGGCGCTTTTATTTATATCTGGCGAGGCTTCTCATGAGAAACGCTCCCCCTCTCAGCTGCAGGGCTGCTGACTTGAATTGTGCCTTATTGGCCACACAGCACACAGGGAAAACAGATGGGTAATAAGGTCAGAGCAGACGTACCTCACACCAGCACAGACAGATTGCAGACGCACCAGCTGTGCTGACTCAGGACAACATTAGACCCAAGGGAACCGGATTAAGATCTCTTTTTTTTGTACAATCGGGAAGCTGTTGCTTTCTCTGTTATTTTTTTTCTCAAGTAGAGGTTAATGCAAATGAAAATGAAAGAAATGACCATATTTTTTCAATCTGTGTTTTATTCTCGTATGCAGTCCCACATTAACGCATTATTTTCTGCAAAGGTGGAAGAATTCAGATCACGCACATCTGTCAGCTATTTTCTGCTTTTTTACTTTTGAATTCTGAGAGTCATGAAGTCTGCTTCCCCTTGAGTTATTCATCCATCTCCAATCTGACCTATAGTGACTTGTCTCTGTTATGTCTTGCAGTCTAATATCTATCCTGTCTACATCAATCTAATACCTACCTGTCCAAATTTTGGACTTGTTTCAGGGCACTGTGGCCAGTTTGCTTGAAGAAGCAGACTGACTCAGCCTAGTAAACATGCAACAAACAATACCTGGACCTACCATACCTGGGCTGTGGTGTGCTTTGTCCATAAACCTTGCCAACACTTTTAAAAGGAACCATTACACTTTCATTCCCAGCTGTTTGTTTGTTTTTAATTCTTGGACTTTTTAATGAAGCAGCTTTGGTGATGCTGCTCAATCAACCAACTGTCTGTGTTCACAGCCAAGGCTGTGTGCCTGTGATGACCAAATTAGGGATATCTACTCTCACTGACATCATACGGACCAAACATTTAAAAATTGAAAAATAAAGAGGTTCGGGCATGTTGAGCTCAATTGTTTGAAACTGTGGGCGGGTTTAATATGACCATCCGCTAGCGCACCAGTAAATGTGAGAGCAATCAGTAATTTTGTGTTTCTTTTGAGTTACTTGTGTTTTAGCTTGCAATAGAAATGACTGCAGGAAATAGCACACATTTTAGTATTCTAGCTCCCCCCATTGGCATTTATTGTTTACTTCACATCATCTTTATCCCAGAGATTATTCTGTCCTAAGAAAAACTGGTCCATCACGCAGACACAGATGCACCATCCTCTATAGTGGCACTGTTTTTCTCACTATTTATTACAAATGGCCAGAGATCAGCGTGCTTACAGTTAGTATTGTGAGAATCTAGCTGAAAACACAGTTTAAGTCACTAACTTGTCTGGACTCTTGTCTTGTTGTAATGACCGAACCAGTTTGATGCCATTGATATTTGGGCCTTACACAGAAAAAAATTTTTCTGTGTGATAAACAGTTAAAGAAGATTTTTATAAAAATATTTTTAGGTGCATCATTTTCAGCAGAAACCCTCACTGGAACTACTTTTTGTTTCTTATTGTACTTTTTTAATGCCCCATAATTCTTCACAGGATTTGTTTGTTTTAGAGAAAGTTGACTGACTACACTTGAAACTGTGTTTTCAGCTAGATTCTGTTACAAATGTGTAGCTTTATTCAGAGCTTTGGAGTTCTTCTTGTAACGGGCGGTGGAAATTGTTTCTCAATTCTGTTTAAAAAATGAAGTTTGTTATCCTAATCTAATAATCTAATCTGATTAAACACATCGGTCTCAGTGCAGTTTAGCAGAGCTGTCAGTCAGTTACCTTGGAATAGGTTACATAACTCACAATCACAATCATGCATGTATGTATTTGTATCCATTTATTTATTTGTACTTGATTTATATTGCATTGGCATATGTAGATATTTACTGCTACCAAAGAGGTTTGGTTTTTGGTGGCATTCGCGTGCATGCGTAACACTCTGCCTGTAAACAGCTCCAAAGGTTTTGGATGAATTGTGATAAAACGTAAACCTGTAGGGATTTAAAGCTATTAAAATTCGACTTGCATCCACAAACGTTCAATGTCAGTTAAATTATTTATTGATTAAAAATTTACCCAAAAAAGCCTTATAACTTAAAGTTTGGTGGGTATTGTCAACATATAGAAAGTACTGTTTAAAGATTTAAAATATCATCTCACATTTGACCTCTGACCTTTTCTTCAACGTCAATAAATTGATCTGAAGCTCAAAGTGATAATATTCCCATATAGAGCTTTTTACAGGGAATATATGGGGATTCTAAATACCACTTTACTCTGGACCTCTGATTTTCTCTTAAAGATCAAACTTTCAGAAAATGTCTTTTTATCTTTAAAACTATTTTTAAAATTCTATCGCAAATGGTATATGTCAATTCTACACATCACATTATATTTTGCATCTACATTTAACATTTGTACTGATCTCCAAACTTTTTAAAGTGCATTTAAAGACAACAAAGATAAACCAGTTTGTTTTCACTTAATTAATACATCATATGTGCATTTCAAAATCTGAATCTGTACATTTGATCTTTTGTTTTTTATTCCTACATTACTTCAACTTGAAAATGTTATTTAGACAACATATTCCTTATTTAAACACTCTTTATTTTACAGTTTTACTGATTACAGTATGTTTCAGAGGTCAATAAATTATTACACATTTTCGAACAACAGGCACCTTAACTCCTTAACTGTGGCTTATTCACGTAGATTTTTAAAAAAAATCTTACTGTTTTCCCTGTAGTAGTTTTGATTCAGAATAAGCACTGCAATAATTACAACATCTGTCACAGCTGGAAAAGAAACTCAAATCTACGCATATCTTTAAATTAACCAACATATAAACATCACAACCGTATAAGTCTGGTGAATAAAAATCTGTGTTCAGTGCATAATGTGCATGGCATCGGAGAAAAACATTCACCACCCCGTTGGAGTCTGGAGCTTTCTGCTTCAGTCCTCGGTGTCAGAGCTGTCTGCTGGGTCGGTGTTGTGAGTCAGCATGTAGTTGTCCATGTCAATGGAGGGGCAGTTGTGAAGGGAGTAACGCAGGCGCTCGGCGAGGATGGCCTGGCTCGTGTAAGGGGGCAGGCGAAGAAGGAAGAAACAGGTCTGAGCGGTTGGAAGTCCGTTGATGGGCTAAATATGAGCAGCAGAGAGAAAAAAAAAAGCAAACCTTAATAATCTTACTCTTGGTATTTGTTCATGTAACCAGCTTCGTCACCTGGTTGTGATCTCCTTACCCTATCCACCTTGATGATCTGGAACTTCTGCGGGATATCAGTCAGGTTGGAGGGCAGCCTGGACCTGCCAGAGACGAAGCGTAGGAAAAGCACCCGCTCCTCATTCGTGAACTCCTCCAAGCTCTGCCAGAGCCAGCAAATGAGCTGGTGGCTCTCGGTGATATCGCGGTAACGCACCAGCTTCTTTAGCATCTCGACGGAGACTTCTGGCAGGCCGCAGACCAGCTGCTCGAGCTGCTGTGCCGTCAGCAGGGAGACGAGGGGCAACGGGATGATGGTAGACATGCCCTCTCTCACTGCTGCCACCTGGACATAACAGAACAAGCTCAGCTTTGATACTTCTGAGGGACGAGAACAACAAGAACAACAAACAGGGTGAGCAGCGAGCACTAATGGAAGCTGGCGGGCAGACCGGGGCACAAAAAATGAAGCAGAATTAAACTAAAATGAAACAAGCAAACACAAATAAACTGAACTGAAACAAAAATGTACTAAATAAATGAAATACAAAACTCTACTCAAAAGTTTTTGTAACATGAAACATTTACTCTTAACTATAGGCATAAAATAAGCGACCTGATCAGTATGATTGCAGGCTGCATGCTCAGATACATTTTTTTCATGTTAACACTTGACTACATTTTTGCCAGTCACAGCCAAATCATCCCACAACACTTCAAACCTGGGAATCCATCTCATGCAGTCTGTATTCCAGAGCTCTCTCCACATATTCAGTCCGGTTGCCAAAGGTCAGAGAGATGTTTTGACCTCCGGGAACTACAGGTACCAGCCTTCCATCTGCACTGTGGGCCATGAATGAATCCAGTGGGATCATCTTCAGAGGGAGATAACACAGAGGAATAATAATGGGAATAAGGTGAAGGGTTGAGAAATAAAGGACTTGGAAAAAAAACACAAAGCTCAGGAGGAAGGCGTAAAGGAAACATTAATATTAATTCATTCTGCAATAACCCAGTTCACACAATATCTTACCACATGGAAATTGTCCTCAGTGATTTCACTGTTTTCGAGGTGAAGGATGCCTTGGAGGTTGCGGTAGGTGAGCAGGTCCACCTCCTCCAAGTCAGCTCCCCCGAGTGGCATCGAGCAAAGCTGCTTCCACACCCAAGGAGCCAGATGAAGGTCCAGAGGTTTCTTAGTGCGCATGGCCACTGCCATCAAGATACCCAAGAAGCGAAACTGGACCATGTGATCATCCGAGTGCGCCGCTGGATTAAGCAGGAACCTGTGAAGATACTCAGTTAGTACAAGAGGCTGTGTGTTCTGTTACACTTCTAAAACACTCAGAAATGTTTTTATTTTTTTTATTTTAAATGTGCACCTGTCAGTGTTACTGCCCACATCTGCAAAGCTATTGGGAGTATGAATCAGAAGATCCACCACACCAGACTCCAGCTCCTGGTGTAAACACATTACCATTTATCAGTTAAAGTAAAGAACGTTCCAGCCTGCATTATTAGCAATCGCTGATGTTAATGTGCGGCTTTCATCCCCACCTGGCACATCTCGGTGATGGTATCATCAAACACTCCGCCAGCATCGTCAGCTCCCTCTCCTACCAGCTTGACCTTCCAGGCTCGTGACGGCAGCCGCAGCTCCAGAGGATTCAGGCTCACCACTTGTTTTGCGATCTGCACAAAGATGGGTTTGCTCGAACGCCCTCTGCAGAGGAGTAAGAGTGAGGGAATATGACGTTTTAATGGGCACACAGAACAAGTAACAGGTCAAAACAACAAAGGTGCCAAACAAAAGCCCTGAAATTCCATTATTAATCCTGGCCGGCCAATTGGAAACACAGCAAGCTGTTCTGGCCAAGTCCTGTTTTTCCACCAGCTGGCTCCTGAAGACATTCACATGCTGCCAACACGCTGAATGTCATGGTCATTCTTACCTTGTGGAAAGCCGTTTTACAGTGATCTGAGGCCCATATGTTTTGCCCTGGGTCATTGTTCTGCCAATCGAGCGCACAAGAGGCAGAGTGTTGACCTTGGGTGATAGAAGGCCTCTGAGCTCCCCTCGTATAATGGCTGTTGTTCCTGAATTATAGCGCGAAGTGGACACCTGCATATAAGGATGGAAGGGACAATAAAAAGGAACAGATGCACAATTATTGCCAGGAAGTATTTATTACTCTTTTAACACATTAAAAAAGAGCAAAAAAGGGGATTACAGGTACCGGATTTTTGGTGTCCAGGTTGAGCAGCCTCCAGGATTTGTACATGAGATCAGAAAAGTGGTAGAGTACCCTGAGGCGCATGCTGAGAACATCAGGGCTACAGTCTTTCAGAGTGGTGTACTGGGGAGGGACTGACTGTGGAAAGCCTAACTGGAAATTTCCAGAGCCACCTGGAGATAAAAGTAAAACATGCAGTACCAGGTGTGTTTCCATTCATCCATCATAGTGTGTGCAATGTAACGCCGTATGTGTCTGTACCTGAGTTCTTCATCGAGGTAGAGGGGGTGGTCCACGCCGAACTGTGGCAGCGGCCAGCAGAGATCTGCCTGATGTTTTTACCCTGGAGGGCTGCGACAAGCGTGGGCTCTTTCACTGAGTTGGTGTGCCCGAGGCCAAGCTGGAACACACGCATTAAAACACAACATGGCAAGATGTTAAAATCTGCAATGTAAGCACAGCCTGTCATTTTCAGAGCACGCCGATTACCTGTCCATTGCTGTTGCAGCCCCAGGCATAGACGTCTCCAGTGGAGGACATGGCGAGCACATGGTCAGAGCCCACAGCAATGTCTTCTATAAACAGTCCTTCCAGGGACGGCACCACCTGGGGGCAGGATTTGTTCTTTAGCATGGAGTCCGGCAGGCCAATCGCACGCTCTGAAAAAAGTAATGCAATTTTTTTTTGTAAGTTTTCGTTTCCTTGGTAGCAGGAAGTTTAAATTTTTTTTGATGTACGCTCAATCATTCAGGTAAGGAAGCATTTTCAGTCTCCCACTGAAAACATCCAGATGCACAGAATCAACTTTTGGGGATTTAGGGAAGCTTGCAAAGAATATTTCAACCAATAATGCAAACACTGTTGGGTTTACATAACATGTTTGAATTTGACAGTAAAATGTACCTTGACCAAATGTGTAGACATGTCCATCACAGGCCAAGGCCACAGAGAACTGAGTTCCACAACAGACCTTCTTAATTCTCTTATTGCAAAGTTGCTCAACTTTCTACAAACAGGAAAAAAAATAACACAAACATAAACTTTTTGTCCTTCCAGGATTCCTAAAAGTGAATCTTTGGTAGCGCTGACCTACCTGAGGGTAGTATTTTGCTGTGGAAGAACCAGTTCCCAATTTACCATGATCTCCATCTCCAAATGCCCACACAACCATGCCATCAAGAGACACCACCAAAGTGTGACTGAGACCACATGACACCTGAGAAACGTAACCAAAGTTAGATTTTTTTCAGTATAAAAATTGACATTTAAAGTCTTTTACATTCAAAGCCAATGCTGTCCATGATTTACCTGTCCAACATGATATCCCTCTAGTGCAGCCACCCTTTCAGGTAGCATTTTGTTAGATGTCGACCTTTGACCCAGACGGCCAGATTCACCACTACCGAAGGTGAACAACTTCCCATCTGCTGTAACCACAGCAGAATGCTTGAAGCCACAAGCGAGCTAACAAAGCAAAGCTGTGTTTAATTCATCTATGACAACAAATATTTGTGTTTAAATTCACTCAGTCAGTGAACTTTGAAAATATTCATTTTTTTAAAGCTACAAAGTAAGAAGCACTGCAATCAAACAGTGGCTGCATTTAATAAAATACAATAAACTCATGATTAGCTTTATTGAAAAAAACATTAAAATATCACATGACAAGTTTGGTGCAAAGACTTCCTCGATACCTGAACGACCTCTTCTCCTTGCAACGCCTCTATCTGTTTGGGTCTCCTCTGTCTTTCACTGCTGCCATGACCCAGTTTTCCAAAATCTCCGTCTCCCCAGCTGAATACCTCCCCAGTCTCAGTCAGGGCCATCGAGTGTCCGTCTGACCCACAAGATGTCGCCAGCTGTGTCACCACGTACCCTGCCCACAGACAAGTGTAAATTAGACTGATACAAATTAGAGGAAATTAACAGTTAAGCCTAATTACAAGCGAATACATCCAACTGCAGTACTACAAGGAAACTAGTTTTCCTTCCAATCTCTTGAGGACAAAAAACCCCGAACAAAAAACCAAAACACTGAGAGATTCAAAAGCAGACCAGCGCCGACTGGTTCTTACCCCCTTTGGGAATACTTTACCTTGAAAAACAGAGATAATAGTTGGAACATAGAGATCATCAGAATTCCCTTGGCCCAGTCTGCCATATTGTCCTTCTCCTACAGCCAGTACAGTCCCATTGGACTGGAGCAGAAAGGTACAGTTCTGACCACACACAACCTGAAAGACAGTTGAATCGCCCAAAAAAGTGAAGTAGCATTATAAAAGAGCAGCAATCAGGAACAAAGACTGCACCCTGAGTGAAACAGTACCTGCTGTGTCTGTAACAGAGAGGGTGCCAGTGTAGGCATCATAAGATTGGTTCCCATTCCAGCCAGCTGCCCGAAACGTCCATTGCCCCACAGATACACCTCAGTCTTTCCCCCATGTTGCCAATCCTTAGAGACACAGGAGGGCACACAGCACTTTCAGTCAATCGAACAGCCTAATGTTTGTCTTTTTCGTTTCCTTCACACCTGAATTGTTTTTAAGAATGGCACAACTATTACCTCCGGTCTACTGGTGGCCCACGACATCAGCTGCTCATCCATCCTGAAACTCCACTTGTTATTGTCCTAAAGGACAAAGGAGAGCATAAAGTTGCAAGAAGTCAATACAAGAGAGACTATAATATAATAGAGACAAAGCAACAGCATCAAACAGAATGTCCCTGCTCACCAGTGCCTTGGCAATTTTATTGTCCTGCACATCCTGAAATGCTGAAACAATGAAGGCTTCAGGGAAGGCAGTGCCACTGGCTATAGCCTCAGCGCTGCGCACTGTGGTGGCGTAAGTGACTAGCCAGGTCCACTCTGGAGGGCAGGAGTGAGCATCGGGGTAAGTGTGGTGTGGCGGGTGTGGGTAACAGCACAGGTGTTTCTCCAAGTACAACCCAACTGTCAAGGAGGCCAGGCTCTGCAAGAAGGCACTGTGGACGAGCTGGTCGCCAGCTCCCACATGGGTCTGCAGAGAAGACATTCGAAGTCATGTCTCAGTTGCAGAACATGAAACAGCTCCAATATAGCTTCAACATGCAGTTTAAATAAATTACCCGCTCATAGTTGTACTGCTGCTGCAGCAGCAGGGGCAGCCTCTCCAGGAAGACAGCCAAACAAGGTGCCCGATTTAGACCCGAAACGTTTTGGCTTCTGAGGACCATACGACAGGAAGCTAGCACGTGATTTTGGTTGATCCAGTCAGGGGTGCAGCAGATCAACAAAACATCCTGGGAAATGACAGAACAGATATTTTTACCCAAGCAGTACTGAGGGAATTAAAATGATTATAGATGTTAACGTTATTATAAATATAGAAATAAATGAGATATACTAGCCACACATTAGGGCTTTGAGGGATTCATATTACCTTTGACCTTCCAAAACAGGCAGCAACCCCCATGTTTGGTATCCACGTAGTGCTGACAGCTGAACCCAAACCGGTAACAGTTTGTAGCACCGAACCATCCTGTAACAAGCAGAAAGAAACACATGGATTACAATTTTGCAGTGAATCACAGCAAGCAGTTCCTTCGTTACCACACAAAGCAGATGGACTTAATAATTAGGGATGTTGGCACTAATTTAAGGGGCAAACAGAAATAATCTTTTTTTCTGACCTGTAAGGACCAGATGTTGAGTAGACCCCCTATCCCGCCAGACACTAGAGCTAATCCACTGGAACAAAATGAAAGGGACTTCACAGCCATAATGTGGCCATGAAGTACAAATGCACACTTTGCACTATCCTGCTGTAAAGAGAAGAAGAAAGATGATTTCATAAGATAAAATTGGTTACACAAACAGGTGACTTTATGAAAGCAATGAAATAAAATTAACAGCACCAAAGAGCTTTAGCAGCAGATCCAAACTCACCTTGGTCTCAGTGTCTCTCTCCTGGCTGTTCAACATGCTGGGCAACGATACAACAGTGCCCCCCTGTGGTAGTGTCCAGACATACACAGAGCCATTCTGACAACCTCTGTCGAACCACACAGAAGGAAGACAGAAATCAATGATCAGCATGAAACCTACCTGAATTTTTCTTCTTCTTCTTCTTCTCTAAAATGTTACAAAACTGTATTAAACATACGCGGCCAGCATTAGTCTGGGATCAGGTGCTCTTCCAGGGAGTGGACACCATTCGGCAATGTTAACAGTACTGGTGTGGAAGAGATTGTGGAGGGTCACCCAGGAGCTCCCAGAGCGTCCCAGTACCTTTACTACCTCTGACCTCCCCAAACAGAGCAGCAAGTGTCCTGTGGGGTCCCACTTTAAGGAGCACACGCTGTCCTATATCGTAAAGAGCAGGGCAGATGAGCAGTCAGTAAGCATCTCATGTTAGGAAAGTGAAATCATGTGGCACAGCAAAAGAGAAAAAACATGACAGATTATTTTATATTTTTTTAAAAGAGAACCCCCCCCCCCCATAAAACTGCCACAATATCGAGACCAAATTTTCTGCAGTGCTCACTAATACATCGCAGTTAGAGTGAGTGTGGATGGCAAACCTGGAAGAGAGACAGCACTACAGGCTGCTCGTTCTCATAAGTTTCTGTTGTGGACAACAGGATCTTCCCACTGGGATAGCCCGCTGCAAACGCTTTGTCCTCACTGTGCCAGGCTACACACTGGGGAGCTAGAAGACATATGAGGTTATTGCACGTCTCTGCATGATGAGAGTTTACTAAGAATATTTGATAGATATCACTCTTAAGTCTGTAAGTCTTCATAATTTATATTTGTGAATTTAGAGCAAGCAGGCAGTTAGCATAGCATTAAAGCAGGAACAGTTTAGCTGTGTCTCAGATTCAACACCTGTTAATATATTGATTCAATTTTGGTCACCAGCTTTGTTTTTAAGCAGCAACAGTTGCGTGTAAGACTCTCCTTACCCTCGTTCCTGTGGCAGGCAGTGAGTTCAGTGCTCCTCACAAGCAGGTCTGTTTCCTGCATTGTGACCTGCAGCCAGCACAGTGAGCCATCCAGCCGTCCCACCAACAGGCTCTCAGCGGGTCTATTCTTACAGGCTGCAGACTGGTCAAGCACCCACAAACTGAAGGCCTGAGCCCAGCAAAGAGCAGTGACCCGAGAACCCTGGTTCTCCACGTGACAGAGCGATCCTAAAAAGCAGCAGAAACACAGTCACATGGGCTAAAGTCTGTGTTTTTGTTTGACAGGTCACAGAATAATGTACCTTGATATTGTCAGTCGTGTCATATTCATCTGCAGAAAGTGAGAATTTTCTCTACATTTTCTCTATTAATTTAATTCTTAATTTTTTTTATTATTATGATATAGTTATTTTATCCTTTTAATTTTAATATAAAATGCAGAGTACTGAAAGAAAGAGTTCTTCATTAATCTGACATTATTACAGAACATAAATATAAATTTTACGTTTTTATTATTAGCTGCAAGTAACTGTAAAATCTGAAAAACAAAAGACTTGTAGAAACTACCTCTAATGTTCATGATGTTGATGTGTTTGTTCTCGGGGGCAGCCAAAAAGTTCCCCCCTGTACTCCAGTACACAGGAGACATGAGATGACATCTGCCAGCCCTCTCACTGCTTGATCGGTCTGTCTTACTGCAAGTATCAACGGGAAAAAGGACACGTTACAGCAACACCAGTCCATTCAGTATAATTAAAACTTTATGAGCAAGTATATTAGACTTTGAAATGTAAATTAAGGCTTTGTTAGATTTGGTAGTTAAAATGAGAAATCTGTGTATAAAATGCAAAACTACAAAAAAGTATAACCTGGTAATACAGGAGAAGGTGGTCTGTAGCTCCACGGTGTTGTGGCTAATGCTCCATAGCTGTACCACTTTGTCCTGAGAACATGTAGCCAACAAACTCTGCTCACTGCTCCAGGAACAGCTGGCCACCTAAACAGAAGAGAAACAGTGTAAATGTACTTTTGATTTACATCCACTCATCCATCTATCTTCTTAACTGCTTATCTAATTCAGGGCCACAAGAGGATCGACTCTATCCCTGCTATCACAGGGCGAGAGGCAGGTTCATCACAGGGTTAACACACAGAGACAGAATTACTAATCAACCACTGAGCATGTCTTTGATGTGGGTACCTGGAAGTGAACCCACACAGGCAGAGGGAGAACATGCAAACTCATTTTACTATATACTTCACATTTACCTGGGAAATGCAAGATCCCAAGCAGTGTAAGGTATTATAAAGTCATAGTTACAGCTGTGAGTGTAATCATTTATATTCTAAGTGGTGGTTTTTTTTTTTTAGCAACAGGCCTATGGTAATAGAGAAGATTAAAACTCAATCTTTCCAGCAAAACAAACCACAAAACACATCTTACACAACACACAAAAAACAACAACAACAAAAAAAGGATGCACATATGACTCACCTTGTTATAATGTCCTTCCAGTCTCTTAAGGGGGCATTTCCGCAGGTCACCAGCCAAGTCGCTGTATGTTTGAGGTCGATGAGAACTGTCCCTTCCTGTGGCAGCCAAAGCCTGCACCAGCTGTTGTGCTGCCCACTGGCGGTGTTTACTGGTTAGCCGAGCAGAGAGGACACATGCTGCCAATGCATTTGCCAGCTCCAGAGGGCCAACTTTGGCACTGAGGTGTGGCAAAGAGGAGGGAGTCAAAGAGGAAGAGCCCCCCTGGTTTCCTGCATCTGAGCCAGAGGAGAGCTATTTTAGTAACAGTGCATTAAATCATTACACGCAGTGCATCCAGTACAACAAACAGGCTCTCTCTCACCATTAGTCTCGTGTTCAGCTTTGTCTGGGGTGTAACAGTGATGGCTCTTTTCAGTGAGCAGGGACACCAGACTTTGTGTGACCAGGAACGTTGGCGGCGTCTGGTCATGATAGTCCCTCTGCTGCTGGGCTCCCGGGTTTGCAGCTGTTAAGCTGGCATTCAGGCATGCTCTTTGCTGTGGGTCACTGATGGCTCCAATATTAACCCCTGTAGCTGCTGCCATCAGGTCCTAACAGAAATAACGTTAAACATACGTTCACGTTTTTAGAATTACTTGAAGTTCAGGCAAACCATATTAATAAACAAATATTGTTTTGATGTTTGTGTTCAGTCAAACAAGAGTAAAGTGTTGTAGTTATGAAATAAAAAAATAGGATTAAGTTTATTAGCATTTGTATTTGTTTTCCGTTTTTTGGTGACTCATGCAAAATACTGGGACACTAATTTTTTACTTTTCTCGTATAACTTGAGTTATCTTTATCTATAGACAACACTCAGCTAGATCATCAATAAAGATTTAAAGAGGACATCCTTTACTGGATGTCCATGGAGGCTATAATTACTTAAACCTTCTACACACCAAAATTGCACATAAGACTCAACTGAACCTGATTTTAAACAAGATCACATGACTTTATCAAGCTTTTAGAACTCAGAAACCTGAATTATCTATAATCAGCAGACTGACAGGAGAAAACTAACCTGAGTGCATATCTCCACCAGCTCTCTGTAAGCAGTAGGACTGTGGGACACCACGCTGCCAATGGCTGAGGTAAGAAAAGTGAGGCAGGTGGAGTTGCTGCCATCTGTCGCCAGTCCTCTCATACTGGACCGACCGTCCACCCAGGTGTGAGCCCTGCCACCTGCCGCTAAAGTCATCAAACGCACCAGAATACGGATGTCTGCCAGACCCAAGGACTCAAGTCCATTAGACTGGCTACTCACTGATGCACTGAAGATGACAATAGGAAAGGACTCTTGAAACTACTCAGCAAAAGAATAAATTTAAAAAAAGAATACAGAAAATGTTGTTGATTTTATAATCATACTAACCTTGAGGCAGTCTGGGACAGCGCTCTCATCACGATGCTGTAAGCAAGCAGAATCTGGGCTGTGGATGTGACTCTCCTTAATGCTTTCAGTCTATCATGAGAGTCCCTCAGTGATACTGCCTGCTGTCCGAGGCTCAAAGAGGTCTTCTGCTCGACAAGGGCATTCCCTATTGGGAAGAAATACGTAAAAACATTTTAATTAAAAGGAAAAACATGATTTTGAATGGAACGGTAAAACCTAAGAACACTTATGTAGTGTGGGTGTGCAAGATATTCACAATCCTAGATCCAAACAGACAGCTGGAAGTACTGTTTGTGTTTCAGATGTCGCGCTATGATAAGTGAGCGATGAATCACCACCCAGCAGTGAATAAAACTAGGTTTTGATCCTGGGGTCTTGCTGCCAACATGCACAGAAGGAATGTGGGCGTGTGTTACAAGTCGAAAAACTTAGCAAACCATTCACCAAAATATAAAAAACAGTGGACAGTAAGCTTCTGAGTCTTTATGGCTTGATTCTTTGTGAATGCCTGGCAGTTTATGTACAAGTCTGCAGACACGTTTTTGTTTTTTATCATTTTGTTTTTCAGTTCTGTACCTGTTAAAAGACATCATTTTATGCATCAAGGTTCTGTAATTCTGTTTTAACTTAAAAAACTACAGCACTTGGTTCTTTGTATAACAAAACAAAATGAAATAATACCTTTGGGAACAGGTGCTCTTGAAGGACAAGCTGAACTGTAAACTAGCGCTCCAAGTGGATCTGGCTCTGTAAAGGCAATGGGGTCTGGTACCAACTTCTTCTCAGTCAAACCGAGTGGTCTGAGCAGGAGCCCAAAATCTTCCAGTCCTGTCAGTTTCTCTGTGTCATACTCATCTTGGTGGCTCATCTCCCAGTCATCTACACAAGCAGAAGGACCATTCATATTGTATATTCATTATAAAGTCAAAGATAATTGTTCTGTTGTACCTCACGCTAGATAAAAAATACCTTCCATACCATCAGATGTGCTGTCCATCTGGCCAATTAAATCTGATGTCAGGCCTTTAACCCTAAAGCAAAAAGTAGGACACAACAATGATGAAAAGTGAGAAAAAGAGTAAATCCAAAATACATGTGGAGCATGTTCCATGAGTCTACCATTTCCCATCTGTACATTATCTCCTGTACCTTTCATATTTGGAGTTTGGATTGCTTGGATTTGCAGCCAGGTACTTTTCCCTGCAGGTGCTGCAGAGGAGGTAGAAGGGGAAGTTGGAGCCACATTCCCCTTTGAACCAAACATCCACGTAGGCCCCAGTGCTGTCATAGCCCTTACGTGCAGCACTCTGCCCACAGCCTGGGTGTCGTCGCTTTATGTGATTGTTAAACTGCAAGGTGAGGGTGTTGCACAGCTCACATTTAACCATCTGACTGTGTTCCTCTCCAGCCTAAAAGGGGCATAGTAAAATGCATGTAAGGACAGTAAGAGAAGAGCCTAAAAAGTTATGCATGTGGACTTGGACTGTCAAAAAGCATTAAAGTCAAATCTTTGTTTAACTGGACTAACTGCATATCAATTCAGTCACTTATATTTATTAAAGTCTTTAAAGAGACTGAGATAGATTAAAATGATATTTTTTCATGCACATTAAGTGCTTATGTGTCACCTCCACTATCTGCAGTGTGTCTCTCTCCAAGCTGAAGAATGAAGGGGTGAGGAGGTCCTCGTAACTTTCTTCATGGTATGGATCATCCATGTAGCCAAGCTCTGACTCTTCCTCAGCAGAGTAAGGGTGAAACTCTACCTGCTCCGGCCAATCACTGACAGCTGTGTGCTGTTGATACAACTGGGGCAGGGGGCTGGGTGATGGCAAGTCTGAAAATAAAAGGTTTTGTTAGAATTGAAAATACAATATATTAAAAGGAACTGTTGTCCGCAGCTGATCTTTGAACATAGTTTAAATGTTTTGCATTTCATTTTGATTTTCCTCTGTGTCTGACCTGCCCTTCGGAACGAGGTCCTCTGAGTGGGGCCTGAGCGTTGCCGCCGGGCCGGAGGAGGTCTGTTCCTAGTGAGGTGGACATCCAAGAAGTTCTCCCTTTCAATCCAGTCGAGCCCGGGCAACAGGCTGTAAATGAAATAACTGAGGCTGTCAGTGTACTCATTAAATGTACTGAATGTACTGAGTGTATGTTCATTGGATCCCTCACCTTTCAGTGGTGTGACTGGTGGGGCGCTCGGGGCACTGAACTGTCTCTGGCCCATCTGGGGACGGAGTCTCAGGAGCCCCCTCTGGTCTTGGTGACTCAGCTACTTGCTGCTCCTCAGTCAGAGGGTGCTCTAGCATCCAGCTGGCCAACACCTCAATGGTTTGTGAGTCCAAGTCACCTGCTACATCTGGGGGAACCACAGGGAAGTTGAACTGTCAGTTCAAAAGGAAAAGATGCATCGCAGAGTGCTGCATTGCTAATTCATGTCAGATATCACCATGCGACCACTACTGTTTATAGTCTGAGATCACCAGGCACATCTGACACACGCAAGTGTGACAAGAGAGTGAAATCTGTGATATAAAGGGTGAAGGTCTAAAATTTAGATGAAAAAAAAGGTGGTGCCAAAAATGTGACAATATTCGTATACTTTAAGTTGCTTACATGCTCATAATGTATGTGTACCATATGAGAACAATATATTGTGAATTGGTCCATTTTTATGAAAGCAAATCTTCTGTGAAGATGAGATTTTTATGAAATACTGCAAATTAAAGAAAGTGAACTGTGCAAAAACTTTTCCACAAGTGGTGAAGAGAATCTTAAACCGATGAGTAAATTGTAATGCTAAGGTGGGGAGCCACTGAGGTGTGGGTTGTTCACAAAAACCCAGTTGAAAAACTGGAAAGTCTCAGTTGATGTCCACCAATGAACAGCAACACGAAAATCCCAAAACTAGAAAACTGAACTTCTTATCAAAGAAAAAAGAATTTTCTCAATCAAAACGACACTTATCCTATTTTAGATACTACAGGAAGGTTGAAACATGCAGTAAAAGGACAGCTATTAAGAAGATAAAGCACATGAAGCAAAAATGTTGTGGCATCAGACACACTACACAAAGCAGTACCTGCTGCCTCCATGGCCCAGTAGATATGTCTCATAGAGAATCCCATTTCTAGCAACCGACTGGTGACAAACATTTGTGTCCGTTCTGGTGATTGAGGAGATAAGAAAAAGTGCACAAAAGAACAGAAAACAAAAACAAGCCCACAGCTCCATTTCGGGAAGTATATGTGTAATTTAGCAATTGTTTTTATTTGTTTATGCTGCCTCTTACAAGTTTAGATTATGAAAGGCCTCCTCATCTTATGTAAAGAACTCCACTTTCTTGCAGGCTTGTAAAAATAAATGATTAAAGTTGCAAGTCAACTAGCCCTTTAATCCAACTCTATCCCATGATATGAAACACAGAGGAGACCTTTAGTCTAAAGGACCTAGCTCAGAATGCCACCAACATAAATGACAATGAAAAACAAAGGTGCCATTCAAGCATGTGAGTGCATGCATTTGATAGTATTAATATCTGACTAACAGCAGAGCAAAACACATGCTGTTTTGAGCAGCAAGTCTGCTGTGACCAAAGGCTAAACATTTATAACCATGCATAAGACAGACGATTCCAACTCAGTTACTACTGATCTACTGTGTTCCTTTGAATAAACCTCTGAGACACTAAGACATTTTCTTTTACACACTCCATTATTGATCAGAATCCTTAAAATGTGATCTTTTTCTTAAATTAGATGACTTTTTTTCTCGTGGGTTTTTGTCTCTGTGCTCATTCTTACCCAGGCTGCTTCTGGCCTGTGTGCTGCAGGGACCGGGTTCCATGAAGCTAGTCTGCTGTTCTGTGAAGGCATCACAAGAAGCAGAGCTGGCAAGGCTGAAGCAAGGGTGCAACACAGGGGGAGTGCTAACCAGTCCCGTAAGCGTAGGGAACCGAGTTAGCACCATGTGCCTAGAGGAAGTGAGGATACAGCATGTAGAGTAATGACAAAGCAGAAGCAGCGCTGCACCAGTAGGGTTACATTTTCAATAGACATTTAACATATTAAGTAAATGAAAGGATCAGTTGAGCTTTATTCATTCTGATTCACTGCTATATATATATGAAAGTCACAGTAAAACTAATTATGTATTCATCTATATTAACCTATATCATTCTGAAGTCTTTGGTCAAAATCTTCTCCTTCTTCTTGTTAAAACAAGCAAAAGTGAGGGCTTTAAATGTTATCTGCAGTTTTAACACATGTGACTAGAGCTGTGTTTCTGTTTGCTTCTTGAAAGCAGACGTAACACTGACACTACGGTCAGCTGGTTGAGTTAGAAGAAGAACAAGCAGGCAGAGCTGCAGCCTTGGTTAAAGAGAGTGCAGGCAAAATCTCTCACTCAGTTTTCCATACACATCCTAACTCACCCATTCCCTGGACTTCAGAATAGCTGTTGCTGCCAAAAGACACAGGTCTGCAGCAATCAGCAACAACATGAGGACTGACAATTAGGGCTGCCACAAACGATTATTTTGATAGTCGACTAGTCACCGATTATTTATGCGATTAGTCGACTAATCAGATCATCATCCACTGGACGTAAAACTACAGCTTATTGCACCAGCAGCATCTGCTCTTATATAACTATCATTAGCTTACAGCTTTAAGCTTTTAAGGTGCTAACTAAAAATAAAGACAAGATGATAGTTTATTCAATTTTAATGAAATTTGCAGATTGTTTCGGTAAAGTTTAATAAACTCCTTGCTATCTAAAATATAACAGGACACCGGAGTATATTCTCCAGCATCTCACACTTCTGATAATCAGCTGTCTGCTTGACATTTATTCAGCTGTGTAAAAACTATAACTTTAATCTCAGCCAAACCGATTTACTCAGGAACAAATAAAATACTAAAAAAAAAGCCAAACAATAACATTTTTAATTTATCTAAGTGACTCATATATATTTAACCTGAGTCGCAAAAGACGGCGGTGGGTTTGAAAACAATTTGCCGGGAGTCCGGTGTTCTCACGGCGCTAGTGAGCCTAGCTCCCGGCTCGCTATCGAGCTAGTGGGTAACAGACGTCTCCGAAAACGTCGGAGCGCTTTTGAAAATATGTGGTGTCCTGATAAACTGAGCAGATATTTGAGGTTTACACAGCTACATTCTCGCCTGAAAATATGTTAAACGTTTATTTTGTGACCCAGAAAGAATAATAAGAGTAATATTAAAACTAACTACCGCCATTGTTGGAAACTAAGCTGGGCCGCGCTATGAATTCTGGGACACAGCTGCTTCTTCTTCTTCGGGGTTTAACGGCAGCTGGCATCCTTGTACATGCTGTGCTGCCATCTTCTGTTTCAGTCCGTTATTACACTCTTAAATCCTGCTATTATTCCTGCGTCTTTTGTGATCTTACAAAGCTTCAAACGACACGTCGACTATTAAATCAGTCGTCGACGATTTTGATAGTCGACGTAATCGTGACTAGTCGACAAATCGTGGCAGCCCTACTGACAATAAGACTAATTATTGTGATATTTGTCAGAGAAGTTACCAGACCTGGTGTTTCATGTGGATTACACAATCACTTTAAATCAAGTTAAAATTAGGGATGGGTACCGGTATCCGGTGCCATTATGGCACCAGTTCTGACATAAACGATAGTAACCAGACCGAAAAGCAGTGCACATTTCGGTGCTTTATTTCGGTGCTTTTTTTCCTGAGATGTCACACACTTTGGATTCTAGCCAATCATTTTACCTTTGCAAGCATAGTAGGCGGGCCCAGGTACGCATGTTCTTTTAGAGCAGAGCTACAGATTAAAAATGCCCAAGGCGAAGCGGTCAAAAGTCTGGCTGTACTTCACAGCAAAAGATGCAAACTCAGCAGCCTGCAACAAGTGCTTTAAGGTGATACTGTGCAAAGGAGGTAACACCTCGAATCTGATGAAACACCTGGCGACGTATAGCATTTTGATAAAAGCCGAGAAATGCACCGTATTTGATAGCTTGCTGCGAGACCTCACACCGTGCACTACTACTGTGGGTGTGGTGCCTGTTATCGGACCTGGAGCAACATCCCCCAAAAACACGAAGAGGAGAGTCCTGGCCCCTAGCCCTGCCAGTGTAGCAGAAATGATGACGGATGATGATGGCAGCAGCAGCCATTCTTCTCTGCGTGAGTAGCTTAATGTTGTTCGTGTGTAATTTACGTTGAGTAGGCTAACCACGTTATTACATTAATGCATGTAAGGTGAACTAGCAAACATCATCATAGCTACATGCGGCTGTCTTCTTGTTTGATGGCAGATACTCCCTTCACCCTGGCCAAAAAGGCTAAAATGAAAAAGTGGAAAACAGCTAAACATGAGAAGTTTTTGGATCAAGTTTGTGTTTTTTCCATTGTTTAAGCACTGCTTCCAGCCAAGAGTGATGCCATATATGCTCCATAGCTGCAGAAAAGGCTAACATTGTTATCTTTTTACAAAAATACAGCTGAACATGGTAGGTTTTTGGACAAAGTTTGTGTTCTCCATTCTTTAAGCACCGGCACCGTTTCAAAAGTACCGGTTTGGTACTGGTATCGGATAAAACCTAAACGATACCCATCCCTAGTTAAAATAACATATTTGTCACAATTTATACTCACTGGAGGAGGCTGATGGGAAGGAAAGGGTTAAAATTATCAAGGCTGTCAGCCTGAAGATTTATTGGAAGAGAGGATGCCAAATCTGTGTTAGAGGATGAGGCAGAGGCTCTGTTTGACTGGCCAAAGACAGCAGTGCCTTCGGAGCCCACGCTGTACAAGGACACAGAGCTCGAGGACTTGGAGATGGGCTGAGAAGACAAGTGGTGGCCTGATTCTGCAGGAAAAGAAACCGTGAAGGTTTTTATGACTCCAAGTTTCTTACTATACAAATGTTTCTATTTATTTATTTTTTCAAATTAGTGGTGACAAGCACGGGTAAACTTCAAGTCTAACAGTAGAACCGGGTCAAGTTCATCATAAGAAAAATTCAAAGTTAAGATACAAATATATATTAGGTCTGAACAGTGATCATTAACATACTACAATAGTTTTTTACCTTGTAGCTATAGTCTGTTTAACATAGTAACTATGGTCTTTTATTAAGGCTTAATGATTAAATATTTATAGCATGTAGGTTTTGCATTATATATTTTCTATGAAGTGTTTTCTGTCTGGTGAATATAAACATTGACATACCCTTGTTGTCTTTGTCCTCCTGCAGTCCTTTAACAGCTCCCTTGTATATCATGACTTGAACTCTCTCCAAATCAGCAAGAGACACAGTCTGTTTGATGGGGCAGTGTCTGACTGCCCACTTCACCATGCTCTGCACCACATACTGCAGCACCGATCTCAGCTCAGCACTTTCATCCCACTGTTTACTGCCGGCTTTAGCTTGGTCACAGTTTGGACTGGACAGGGAACTCCCCGAGGAGTTGGGGGGCTCATGTTTTGGCACTAGAAGCAGATCTGACAGTTTCTCACAGCTAAAAATGACAGTCAGGGATTTCAAACCTCCAGTGAGAAGGTATGACACTCTGAGTGCCCTAAGTTCAAGTGCAAAGGCATCCATTCTGGAAGTCTGGAATGTCTGCAGAGGCTGAGCTTGAGAGGTCAACTCCTGCAGGTCAGTGATCTTTGCTGCATCTTTGGTTGAGGATGGTGACGAGACACTCTCATCTTTTTGCTCCCTTTTCCTTTCATTTTCTGTCAGCCACGTGACATCATCTTGTATGTCTTTATCCAGGTATTCTTTGATGTTCTCCCCAGAGTACTTCCTTCTCGGGGGCACGTGAGCACCTAGCCAACCCTGTTCCTCCAGTAGCCCCATCAAATAAATCAGATCTAACAACACTGTTGGTTTGAGGCCTCCCAGGCGGGTGACATCACAGCAGGATATGTCACAGGGATCCAGTGAGATGATCGGCGTGTCGCTGGGTGACCAAGAATTCATGGAGCTTAGTTATTGGGAAGGATGGGAAGAACCCACAGATACAGCATGGAGTGATACCAGGACGGATTCAACAGGGATTAATGGATTTAAGAATGAAGAGGAAGAAGCAAGAAAAAAAAAAAAGTAAGATCAGCAGGCTAAATGATGAAAATAAAGTAAAAATGTTAGACTGTAGAGAGAGTGAAAAACAAACTAACAGAAAGGGAAAGAGTAGAATCATACACATGCTGAAAGGACCAAGACAAGAAAATATAAGAATCATTTCATGGAGGTTAATGAGAATCGTCATTTACGAAAAAGAGAAATAAATTCATCAGAAGTAAGTGGGAATATGATCTCATTTTGTAATACCTGACAGAGAGGTCTGCTTCTTCCCACTGTAGCTTGGCGAGAGAGCTTCCTTCCTTTAGAATGCCGAGAAGAATAGCTCGACGCCCACTGGGTTTGTGCAGGCAGAGGCCTCCAGCACGGAGACCGCCATCGACTCCTCCAATCAGAGCAAATACCGGCCACACTTCAGTGCAAAGAGCAGCCAGCTTGGCCTCAGACAGACACCGACAGTGTGACAGCACGTCCTTTGTGTGATCACCAGTCAGGTCCTTGTCGTTCTCTTCCTTCTCATTGTGTGACGCACTGAGGCCTGCAGAGGAACATAAGACACTGACAGTAAAACAAAGCGTAACATCCATTTGGCAAACAAGTGCCACACACTCCTGGTATCCCACTGCAAGTTGATCATGAATCCTTAAACCTAAATAAAATCCTAAACAAGTGAAATGGACTTCAAGTGAATATTGATAATAAGGACAAAAAAGTTACAAATAAAGCATAAATATAAGGGGTTAGTATTATTTTGAAATAAATAAATAGACCAGTGTGGGGAAAGCAGCTTGTTTAAAGATTAATTAATACTGCAGTTGGTGTACATCACTACATTTGTATACAGATTCAGTGGTCCCTTGCTATAATGCGGTTCACCTTTTGCGGCCTCGCTGTTTCTCGGATTTTTTTGTATGGACTTTTCCATGGTTATTTTTTATTTTTTGGGGTTTTTCCAGCGCACTGTGTTCTGCGTCTTGATTGATTGACAATGGTCTACAGCCAATCTCGTGCTGTGTCTCTTGTACAGTACAGAATGCGTTCAACTTGTCAAATTTACAATCTTCGATTGCTAGCAGTGTGACTCTGAAGTGCTGTACTGTATGTTTGTAAGTTTTCTACCCAACAAACACAACAATGTCCACGAAATGTTTTGTCCCTGCGGGTTCCTTTGGTTTCATTCTATAATACTGGACTTATTTTTCTACGGTTTGAACTTTGAGACTGTTTAAACAAGAGAGAAAAGTGTGAACATATTCATGCCTGTCTGAGAAAAGTGTATAAAGTGTGTAGTGAGGGGTTTTACAGCCTTAAAACATCTATAATAATTGTAAAAAAATAAAGTTGGCTACTTCGTGGATTTCACCTATCGCGCATTATTTTTGGAACGTTACTCCCGCGATAAGGGACCACTGTAATATCTGAATTAATGCCCATCAGTCTTTCTCCTTACAGATAAATACAGACAGATGAATAGAGTTTTCTATACTAGCAAAGTGTTACTTAACTTTTTAAAGAAAACCTAAGTTAGGTGTGTTTAAAAGCGAGCAAGTTAAACATGTGACCGCTGGGCACGCTGTCTTCTCCCCACTGTCCTATCATAATAAAAGATTAAAAACCTAAAAGAAAACAGAGGCAGAATCACTATTTAAGGGGGTAAATGACCTGTACTGAAGTTTCCTGAGTTATCCTCTCTCAGCAGGGGACCAATGAGCTCCAGGTGGGTATGAATATACTGGTTTATGTGCGGGGACCACTGGTCACACTGGTGGAGCCGACGCAGCAGATGCACTGTTGACTCGAGTAGCACAGTAGCCCGGGGGCTGCAGAGAGGGTCTCCAGGAAGCAGACTGCTGGGCATGCCTCTCATCTGGAGATCACTCAGAGCCACCTGTGACGAGTACAGAATTTCACGTGTTTGGGGGGTTTTGCAGTACAAAATATTTTTGAAACATATTGTGCAGTATGTGAAACAACACAAGTTTTTTCCATGTATAGCCCAGTGCAGCAATTATCCAGTAATATGATGTTAGGGCAAAGCCTGTATGCGTAGCTGCTTGTGTTTCCAGATATTTAACGTTGCCCATGCTTATTATAAATCTGATTCAAATAAATAATAAATCTAATAAATCTGTGCAGTACACCGAGTACCTTCTCTCCAGGGTTACTGCTGTAGAATAACACACAAGGATATAGTTCATTAGCGACCACACTTTCAAATGCCAACTTTGGCTCCTAAAAGAAAAAGAAAACAGGCAGACAAAGATTAAACAAGAGCACAGGACTCAATCTGAGGAATACTGACAGTAAATATTTGACCAAACCTTGTCATTCTTAGCAAATGATACAGTATGAGCCTCCATGTCCAGGATGCAGGTGATGGTGTCACCCTGTGTAAAGGAGGGAAGTGTGCGCACCAGTTCCCCTCCATGGTAAAGGTTGCCACTATAAGCACGATACAGCCACATATCTGTAGTTGTATGGTGGTTGTGATCTCTAACTGGCCAGCGAGAAACACCAACACACGTTCCCTCGTTGCCTCTATTCTCTTTGGTAATGTAGAACTGTGGAGAGAAGCGGCATAGTGTGGTAAATTCTAATTTATAAACTACAATTAATATAACAAACTTTGAACTGTGTAATTGTGGTCCATGTACAGAGTAAACTAGTACTCACCTTCCATATAAAACAGCCAGAGTTAATGGCAGTGGTTGCCAAACCGTAGCCTTTCCCTCCAGAACCATGTGAGAGGATGTTCCCGCTCTCCAGAGAACAGCACATTAGTTTGTGTGGGTCAAAGGAAAAATCTCCAATGGGAATACATTCATCATTGCTGCCAGGATTCTACGAAACAATGGATTTGATACATAATTAAACATTTGATAAAATATTAAACATGTATGTTATGTATTAAACACTTAATTTATATATTAATGTTGTTTTCTTTGTTCTTCTTATTTGCACTTACAGAAGTTTGTTGTGGAGTAAAAAAAAATCATTTTGGGATCAACTTGAAATACAGGCAGATGTGAAATGTAAAAGTAAGATCAGAGGTCAAATCTTTTTGTTGTGGTGCAAACTACAATGTGGTATTTGGAAACCACATACTCCAGTATCATTTCCTAAACATTGCCAGTACAAAGAGAGGCAGTAAAATCTGACGGATAGTCTTAAAGATCCACAGACTTTAAAGACAGACCTTGAAGAAGAGGTCAGAGGTCCAAATTAATGTTTATATATAACGTTACATAGCATTATTATAACTTTGACCTTCGGATTAAGCCACTGACCTCAACAAGGAGAGCGCAGAAGTCAAATGCGACATGATATTTTAAATCTTTAAACAGTACTTTCTGTATGTTGACAATACACATCACACTTGGAAGAATGGAAGTTTTAAAAAACGTTTCTACCAAGAGGTGAAGTTTCAATGGACTGTTAACATGACCCCTCTACACCCCTGCAGCTTTATCAGAATGAATTCCAAAGTTTTCGAGCTATTGTGTTCATAGAGTGACACGCACAGGCGCAAACTCTACTAAAAACATAACCTCCTCTGCAAAAGTAATCTTAAGCAAATATTGCAAAATAATGTGTGTCAATGAAAAGATGTTAACGATGAAGTGTTTCTGCATACAGAGGGTGGTAACTGCTGTGGACAACACACTAAGGCAAATCAGAAATCTCACATTAATTCTAAAAAAATAAAATAAAATATAATTTTGAAAAAAAACTAGAAGTACATGACTGAAAGTTAAACTGAAAATAAACAAAGACAGGAAAATCCCATTTTCATGAAATAATAAATACAATAATAAAACATTATAGAGTTTAGTTTTATTTGAATTATTAAAATTCATTTCACAATCCTGATGTAATAATTTTGATAATTAATCCTACTTGTACATTTCTATCCTCTGACACTTTTCATCTCAGCCTACCACAGAGAACAGGCCCATCTGTTCCATCGAGTGGCCCCACTGTTTTCAGTTTCATTGCTGCCAGGAAAGCATTTCATTTTGCCGTAAACAGCATTTCCTCGTGGATTACTGCTATCCTTGGCTATTTTCAACAGAGAAAAAGTGAAGGCACTTTTTGACATTTTTATGTGGCTTTTGTTTGGCTGGATGAAAAATTTAATAGACTGCAAAAATACTCAAATGTGATCTAATGTTTTAAATACAAAGATGAGGATTGTTTATGCAACAGACATGATTTCTTTTCTGCAAATCAAGACAGTATAAAACACGAGCAAATAAAAACACACAAGTTTAAGGGTGTGTAGTATTATTTTGTGTAACCGTTTCTCTCAAAAGGTTATCAGTCTACAGTGCAGGGAAAGGACAGTTAAAAAAACAAAAAATGACTCCTATCACTTCAGATCACAGTAAAAACACAAATAATAAAACATAAGTGAGACATACAGAGAAGTGCACATGCTTAAGATGAGCCGATAAGAAGCTGCTGCTTTATTAATATGTAATGCAGTACATGGTGTTCATAATGTCTTACCCCTTTGTCTTTTTCAGGCATTTCTTCATGGTTGCTCTGACTTAGAGGCTCCTCCCACATATAAACAGACAAGAGCTGAAAGAGTTGTTTAACAATCTACAAGAAAACAGGGAAAAATACAAGTGGGTAATCCTGCATTCATCACCTTTAACATGTCATGCCAACTTGGTACTGTTCAGAACACTCAAGTATTCTTGACCTATTTTGTTCAATTGTTGCATTTACTATATTTACATGTTTACATCATACCTGTTCAATGTGAACGGGCTCAGAACAAGCAGGTAACAGTCGTTCTAAAACGTGGAAGGTCAGAAGCTTAGTGCGGAGGTTCTGGAAGCGTGGAGATCCTGAAGAGTAGAGTTTTGTGATATTAATTTTAAAAGCAAAGTGCAGTCTTAACAGTATTAACACAGATTTTTTTGTTTGTTTTTTTAAATATGCCTTACCTAAAGAGCACTTGTGTGAAATAATGGCCATGAGTGGATCGATCCATCTTATAAATGTAGAAAGTCTTTTCATTACTCTTAATGACAGTACACGCCTCAGAAACACCAAGAAATCTGCAAGCTGGGATTCAACTACTTTGCTGTTTTCTGCTCCTAAAACAACATAAAGAGAAGGAAGAACATGCTCAGAGGGGTGACTTGATTTAATGGTTTTACAAATGCCATATCCGCCCTTTATTATTTCTAAATTTGCCCCACCGACTAGATTTGTGTAGGACTCCACATCGGTTTTCTCGGCTGTTCCCATCTCTGCTATCTGTTGCTGGTGGAAATTGTACAAGATGTTCTGGAGCTGCTCACACATCACCTCCATAAGGGCCTGGGATACATCGATAGGCAGCAAATCCTCACACGAGCTATAAGCACAGGTTAAATTTTTATGAAAATTTTAGACAAGGGTAAAGAAAAGAAAATAATTAGTAATTTATATATACTTTGTTTATTTATTTATTTATGTTTTTATAACCTCTTCATTCTCACCTTGCAGCTACAGTCAATATCTGAAGCAGGCGGGCACAAGCGAGCCTCACGGCTCCACCCAATAGCATAGATCCAGACGCTGTAGCTGCAAACCAGCCCTGGTTGATCAGCACACAGCTGTTGTTGGTCAGCGTGGAAAGAATTTCCAGGATGCCACATTTGATGACTAGCACCAGATCCACAGGCTGGTAACGGAAATTCAGTGCAAACATTGTGGCAAGAAGAAGGTGCTGGCAAGAACCTGAGTGTGACAGAGACAATATGTTAAATATAAATATCAAATATATATTAAAACCTAAACACTGCAACACTGTGTAAGAAAAAACCTACCTGGATGTTTTCTTTCAAACAGGACTCTCTGTTTAAGAACACGCACCACCTGCTGGTAGAAGGTGTGGGCTGCAGACTGTAAGTCTCTCTGTGTATCCAAAGAAGCTGAATGTGTGCCACACTGCATTGAGAAAAGAGGGGGGAAAAAGACAGCCAAATGAAGCATGGTTACAATTTTCAGTGTCTTTCTCTTCTCCATCCAGATTAGAAAGCATATTCATTACTTCTAAACGTCTTTCCATATAGCTATAAGATGTACCATGTAGTGCTGAGTCTCATAATTAGCAGAGTGGGAGCCAATGATTTGTGTTCCTAAGGCAAAGCATCCAGACAGGAACTGCAGCTGCACAGACTGCAGCAAAGCAGGAAACTGGTTGGATGCTGTGGATTCACAGCTCTTTTCTTCCATCTTAGACAGAAAGGCTGACATCTGACACAAGGCCTCCAGCCGCATCTGATCAAAACAGACAGAGTTTGTAGATCATAAGAGACTTTCAAGTTCCTTACAGAACACCATTTCGGGCCCACAACAAACAGCATCAATTTGTCATATAAAAGAAAGATTTGAATTACCTCAGCCCGCTGTTGCTGCTGCATAATGGCAAAAGTAATAGACTTTGGATCTGCCTGACTACAACTCTGACCAGGGGAAAACACTGTTGAGGAGGGCGATAAATGGGGCAGGCTTCCATAGACAAAATGAAACATCTGGTTAAGAATAGGCAAAGTGTTGTTGCTGTAGTGGGACATGGTGCTGGATGGGCTGATGCACTGTCGCAGGCGATCCCAAGCATCTTTCATTATCCCCAAAGAACACAGAGGTAAACCTAGAGCAAAGAGAGGCTTCTTGTATGAAGGACTATAAAACATCTCATTCATTCTCTTAACATCTTTTTCTGGATATTATCTTGACTTGACAGGCAACAAGCTATTAAATTATTCAATATTATTAGATTATGCAGAACAGTTAAAACAGTCAGGCTGTCATATTGATCAAAATGTTTTGCCTAATGTGATCAGTCTTTATTTATTCTGCCTGCTACAAATTCTTATGTTATTTTTAAAGAAAATGATAAAATACAAATCTCCAAGTCCCATTTTGTGCAAAAGAGCACTTGGGTCTTGTTTCCCAAGGGTTACCTGACAATAATTTACCTGACAAACCCAGACTTGAGCTGTCTGGGTTTGTGTTTTTAGTAGAACAATCAGTGTCTATACAATCTCTTAACGACAGCGTACAAAAGAACTGCCTGAAAATGTAGGTTATAACATAATCAGTAGATGATCTGAACTTTCCACCTACCCATTTTATTCCTTGCAGATCCAGAGGTGTTTTTGGACTGATCAGACTAAATGAGACATAAGAGTAGTACATTAATACTGATGAAGAGCTGTAAAGCCAAATTCTGTTAGAAGATTTTGATAGTACAATATTGACCTGTTTTCTTCCACTGACAGTGACTGTAAGGGATTCTGCCGACAATTTCCTGAAAGATGTTGTGGACAGTTAGTGCAAAAACTGCTAACACAGAACACAAATACACTAAAACAAACACACACAGCATACCACAGTCTTTACCTCCCTCCAGTGTTCACAGCCTGAACGTTCTCCCTTTCGCTGGGTTCCACCCAAGCAGGCCTGACCCCCAGCAGAAGGAAGAGGCATCGGGACACCACCAGATGGCAGACAGCAGGGAAAGACAAGCTTTCCTCAGATTCCCCATTCTTCTCCCACTGCTGCTTGGAATCAGGCTCTCCCTCAGGGCTGACTGGGCTCTCCACGCTGCTCTGAAGGGTGGAAGTGCCGAATGACTCGTAGACTGTCACATTCTGCTGCACTTGCATGGCTTCCCGAGTGGCCATGAATGATTCTAGGACTTCTGCAGGGACATCGAAAGATGTGTGAAAATAAGATGTGTCATATTTCTTTCTGTGTGTGTGGCTGTGCTGTTTATTAGAATAAGAACAAATACAGTTTGCATTTCTAACCTGACAGGTAAACACGACTGCCAAATCTGTCATCGTCTGCAACCTCTTCCTGGTTGTGGTTTGCTGCGGGTGACGGGGGCACCTGCACCTCCCGGCTACAGTGTCCTACTGATTGCTGCTCATTATCCTTCCCCACCTGCTCCACTGAGGTACATGGCTCTTGCCTTTCCACATCAGGACTTTGAGGAGACTGAGAGATCTGCAGTTTAAGTAAATGCTTTAAATACATATCTGTAATTTTACCTGATAAAAATGATCAGATTACTATAAGTTAAAAATCAATTAATGGACAGAAATGAAGCTAATCACAATCATGCAGCAGTATTTACAAAAACATACATTTTAGATAAAGTGTTTACAAATTTGTTAAATGAAATCAGGATTACATATATTTAATTATACTGTAATGGTACCTGTTTAGTAGATGCTTCTACTTGTGTCATCCTTGAACTGCTTTTGAGGGTCATCAGAGCACTTCTGATTTTATAAACTGTTTCATAGATATACAACAGCATCTCACAGGGCTCATGGCTGTCTCAGCAGAGTAGATAAACACAGTGGAACAGGTTATACAATAATATACACTGAGGCAGGAAGAAAAAGTTTGACATACTAGAAACCCCTTCAGTGTTGTCCAATAGATCTTTGACTGCTTCAGTAAACTGACCTGTCCTGCCAACAGGCCTCACTCTGCAGGCCCGTGTGTTTCAGGAGAGCAGCCAGACAGCAGCGGCACACAATTTGCAGCAAACAATCACCTGAAGAGCCTCCATTCTCCCATTCTGCTATCAAAGCAATCAATACAGATCAATTTTAAAAAGACACAAAGAAAAACTTTCCACATTTAACCAAAATTTAAATACATCTTAAAAACAAGATTCTCAAAATAGGAAGTTAGTTCAATATAAGCTGTATTATTAACAATATACACTTTCAAAATTATAGACATAAACAAGCACTAGTACCTTTGCCGTGAGCATAATCCTCCATCTTCTGCCATATGCCACCTGCAAGTCCTCTGGATGAGCCCAGTGCCAGTTCCAGTAAAGTCCGGGTTTCTTCAGTCAAGCTCAGCTCAGTGAGTCTGGCATCAGTACTGCCCAGCAGCACTACCTCGGTCAGCCATGTCATGCTTGAGTCTACAGATTAAAGCAACATGTAGAATGTTAATGAAAACTGCTCAGGATTAACTCAGACTATTTTCTTTGTTCTTTAAGAATAACGATAATGATACCTTTCATTTAAAAAGGTCAGGCTTCTGTGTGGCACAGTATCTTAAATGTATATATTTTTATCGTGAATAAGGCTACGTTCACACTGCAGGCGGAAGCGCATCAAATCCGATTTTTTTGACCCTATGCGACCCATATCCGATCATGGTATGACAGTTTGAACGGCACAAATCCGATATTTTCAAATCCGATCTGGGTCACTTTCGTATGTGGTACTGAATCCGATACATATCCAATGTTTTAGAAAGCGACTGCTGTTTGAACGGTCAAGTCGCATTAAATCCGTCTTTTACGTCACCGACACAAGACAGACGCCAATTATCAGCGCCCGAGAAGACATCACGAACGCTTCCTGGCCATCCAGTGTAGATGTTAGTGAAACTGTTGGGAAGACAACGTGAACATTTTATTTGTACTGTATAATCTGCAGATTCTGACAGAAATCTGCAACTATCCTTTGAAGCACCGCTCCTCTAAAACAGCAATAAGGATAATTATTAGGTTATTTACATTATTATGTAAATAACAAAATAACTTAAAGCAAAAATTGGGAAACGTAAAATCCGAAGTCTTTATATTAAGGGCCGTCAGTCAAACAATATTGTTTGCTCTGGGTCTAAACAGAGCGCGTTGTGTGTGACGTCTTCTTTTGCGCATGCGGGCTGCTTTGAGCGTTCACACTAGAGCGCGTTCTGCTGTCGCATTTTAATTGTAGTGTGAACGAGCAGACAAAAAAATCGGATTTGATCAAAAAATCGGAATTGAGCATTAAGACCTGCAGTGTGAACGTAGCCTAAAACTAAAACAATTGCCGTGACTGTAATATCCTCTTGGCCTGGAGCTATTAAAAATAACTAATGCCATTTGGCACAGCTAAATGAAGGCTTTTATTATTACCAAACCGATCATGGTAATATGGTGCAAAATAAATCTTGCATTAAGGATTTACGAAGCATTTGCACATGTGAAAACCTGAAGAGCCAGCAGCATGTTTTCCTACCCAGCTGTTCAAAGTCCATCTCCAGGCCATTCCTGAAGAGGACATTTGATAGCCAGACCTCTGACACTTTCTCCTGGAGGGACAGCGGCGAGCCTTGCAGCATACCACCGAGGCAGCGGCCAACTGCCAGCGCTACAGACCTTTCCAGGTCCAACAGCCAGGCCCATCTGCACTCCTCCTCCTCCTGCGGCCCAATGCTTGTGTTTTCTTCACTTTTATCTATAAGAAATATCACTTGAGATTGTTAGATTGGTCTAGTGTAACAATGCAGCAAACAATGCTAAAGAAATAAATGTCCAGCATAAATCTAAGGGGCATTGAGCTTACCTGAGCAGGTTTTCTGATCTTTCACTCCTAGTTCTTGTTCCTCCAGCAAGACAGTCTCTGGCAGCAACCTGTTGAAGTCATTGAGCTGCTCCAGCAAGCCCAGTAGATGGCTCAGCAAAGGTTGAACTGTGCCCAGGGGCAGCAGGAGCAAGGAGTACATTACTTGGCACAGCAGGCTGCCAGACACTGAATTGTATAACACCACTGGGACAAGAGGTGAGAGGAGTAAAGGGATTAAACTAATTGAAGTGATGATAAATATAAACAATAAATATAGCAGCCAAGTAGAGATTAAAAATTACTTTTCAGATATATAAATGATTAGAAGGGAAGTGATTTTGTGTTTTTTGTAAATAAAAGAGCAGCAGAAAATCCCTTTTTAAGTGGTGTAGCTAGGTGAAAATAGCGCACACTTGCCAAACACTAAAGCCATTTTTCTTACCTTGCAGCTTTTTGATGATTTGTTTGTCTGGGGCAATCTCCTTTAACAATTTGGTTGATCTCCTGAGGGTCTCAGTAGCGCAGGGAAGCAGCAGGTACAGATGCTCACGAAGCAGTGCTACACTGCTGTCATCCTACAGAGCCAAAAATGCAAACTTAAATGCAACTGCAATACTAAGGTTTGGTATGCCAGCACATTGTACCCTGAAACATTTAGAAATGTGTCATTCGCTTTCTATTGAAGTGCTCATTTCTGATGAGGTACCACTCATTTTCCTTCACATTTGGCAGAGTTCCTTGTTTACCTCGGGGCTGGAACTGATGTAGCAATGAGCAAGCAGGTGTTTGTGAAGTCCAGAAAGCAGCTGGTGAAAGTGAGAAGGAGGATCCATTTGTCCCTGACTATCGCCAACAAGCTGCTTGTCGCTGTTTTTTTCCAGTTCCCCAAATTGCTGCTCCTGTATGAAGATAAAGACCAACAGAAAGCATTAGGAAGAACGGGAACAAAGGATCAGTGTGTGAGATAGCTAAATACAAAAATAGATGATTTGAAATGAAATGTAAACATAGAAAAATATATATATGAGTCGGGCGGCGGCCAGGAGCGGAGGTCCTGGCGGACCGATTCCTGGCTACAAAGACTGGCAATTGGGACATGGAATGTCACCTCTCTGGTGGGGAAGGAGCCTGAGCTAGTGTGTGAGGTTGAGAGGTACCGGCTAGATATAGTCGGGCTCACCTCAACGCATGGCCTGGGCTCTGGAACCAGTCTCCTGGAGAGGGGCTGGACTCTGTCTCAGTCTGGAGTTGCCCCCGTGAGATCTTCAACGCACACCTCTGGCAGAGCTTCAATAGCATTCCAAGAGAGACTGGGGACATTGAGTCCGAATGGACCATGTTTAGCACCTCCATTGCCGAAGCCGCTGCACTGAGCTGCGGCCGCAAGGTAGTTTGTGCCTGTCGTGGTGGTAATCCCCGAACCAAATTGTGGACACCAGAGGTGAGGGGAGCCACCAAGCTGAAGAAAGAGTCCTACCGGGCTTGGTTAGCCTGTGGGACTCCGGAGGCAGCTGATAGGTACCGACAGGCCAAGCGGTCCGCCCCGAGTTCCTGAAGGCTCTGGATGTTGTAGGGCTATCTGGGTTGACATGTCTCTGCAATGGTGCGTGGAGATCAGAGTATGGGAGTATGAGGTGACTGGCCCATTGCTACGGGCCATTCAGTCCTTATACAACCGTTGCAAGAGTTTGGTCTGCATAGCCGGCAATAAGTCGGACTTGTTCCTGGTGGGTGATGGGCTCCGCCAGGGCTGCCCTTTGTCACCGATTCTGTTCATAATTTTTATGGACAGAATTTCTAGGTGTGAAGTCGACTAGTCACGATTACGTCGACTATTAAAATCGTCAACGACTAATTTAATAGTCGGCGCGTCGTTTGAAGCTTTGTTAGATCCCAAAAGACGCAGGAATAAGTAGTAGGATTTAAGAGTGTAATAACGGACTGAAACAGAAGATGGCAGCACTGCATGTACAAGGATGCCAGCTGCCGTTAAACCCCGAAGAAGAAGAAGCTGTGTCCCAGAATTCATAGCGCAGCCCTGCTCAGTTTCCAACGGCAGCTACTTCGTTTTAATATTACTCTTATTATTCTTTCTGGGTCACAAAATAAATGTTTAACATATTTTCAGGTGAGAATGTAGCTGTGTAAACCTCAAATATCTGCTCAGTTTATCAGGACACCACATATTTTCAAAATCGCTCAGATGATTTCGGAGACGTCTGTTACCCACTAGCTCGATAGTTAGCCGGGGGCAAGGCTCACTGGAGCCCGTGAGAACACCGGACTCCCGGCAAATCGTTTTCAAACCCACCGCCGTCTTTCGCTACTCAGGTTAAACATATATAAGTCACTTAGATAACTTAAAAATGATATTATTTGGCTTTTTTTTTGTATTTTATTTGTTCCTGAGTAAATTGGTTTGGCTGAGATCAAAGTTATAGTTTTTACACAGCTGAATAAAAGTCAAGCAGACAACTGATTATCAGAAGTGTGAAATGCTCACAATATACTCCGGTGTCCTGTTATATTTTAGATAGCAAGGAGTTTATTAAACTTCACCGAAACAATCTGCAAATTTCATTAAAATTTAATAAACTATCATCTTGTCTTTATTTTTAGTTACCACAGACCTGAAACACTTAAAGCTGTAAGCTAATGATAGTTATATAAGAGCAGATGTTGCTGGTGCAATAAGCTGTATGCTGTAAGTCCAATGGATGCATGATCTGATTAGTCGACTAATTGCAAAAATAATCAGTGACTAGTCTGCTATCAAAATAATCATTTGTGGCAGCCCTAGTGTGAAGCGGTGGGAATGAGAATCAGCACCTCCAAATCTGAGGCGATGGTCCTCAGCCGGAAAAGGGTGGAGTGCCTACTCCGAGTCAGGGATGAGACCCTGCCCCAAGTGGAGGAGTTTAAGTATCTCGGGGTCTTGTTCACAAGTGATGGGAGAAGGGAGCAGGAGATCGACAGACGGATTGGTGAAGAGAGAGCTGAGTATAAAAGCGAAGCTCTCAATCTACCGGTCGATCTACACCCCTACCCTCACCTATGGTCACGAGCTGTGGGTAGTGACCTAAAGAACGAGATCACGAATACAAGCGCCAGAAAATGGGGTTCCTCAGAAGGGTGGCTGGCGTCTCTTTTACAGATAGGGTGAGAAGTTTGGCCATTCGGAAGGGGCTTAGAGTAGAGCTGCTGCTCCTCCACATCGAAAGGAGCCAGTTGAGGTGGTTCGGGCATCTGACAAGGATGCCCCTGGGCGCCTCCTGGGCGAGGTTTTCCGGGCATGTCCCACCAGGAGGAGGCCCCGGGGCAGATCCAGGACACGCTGGAGAGATTATATCTGTCGGCTGGCCTGGGAACGTCTTGGTGTTCCCCCGGATAAGCTGGAGGAGGTGGCTGGGGAGAGGGAGGTCTGGGCTTCTCTGCTTGGGCTGCTGCCCCCTAAACCCAGCCCCGGAAAAGCGGAAGAAAATGGATGGATGGAACAGTCTGACTGAACAGTAAAAATGTGCACAATATTCAGAAAACCTGCTAAAACTTTAAACAAAACTACTTATCAAACCCCACTGACACACTATTGATTAAAGTCTTTATTTATTAAAACATCCATCCATAATCTGGGTCTACCCAGGGGTCTCTTCCTGATTGAGTGTGCCTGGAACACCTCCAAAGGGAGGCACCCAGGACTAATCCTAAACCTAAGATTCTTAAACCATCTGTGTCCTTTTGACATACGGGAGCAGGGGCAGTACTCCAAGATCTCTGTGGATGCTTCTTACAGTACCTTCCTCTCTATGGCTGAGCCCAGCCACCTTACAGAGGGCACTCATTTCAAACGCTTGTATTTGTGATCCTACTCTTTTGATCTTTACCCAGATTTCATGACCATAGGTGAGGGTTGGGATATAGGTGGCCTAGTAAATTCAAAGCTTTCAGCTATGCTCCCTTTACCTCAACAGTTCAGTACAAACATCCGTAACCGAGTTAAAAAACATAAATACAAAATTTAGGAAAACAAAATTTGACATGGGAAAGAAAAGTTCAAAATTAACCCTGAAAGCACTAATTCAACCTAAAGTGAAATCTTTCCCCATTTAACTCACAGACAAGTCACACACACACAAATGCCTCTATTTCCTACCGTGTAAAATCCTATGCTAAGCAGCAGGGTTCTCAGCAGCACCTCTGCTAAGTGCAGAGGGTCACAGGCGTCAACAGAGCTGGATGAAGAGGGTTGTCGGACTGACAAAGGAGTCACTGGAGGCCCCAGGGCTGTCACTTCTCCAAAATTGCTGTAACCTAGAAGAGAGGCTACGTGGCTCTGGTCCTGAAGGCTGCTGAGGACCATGTCTAACTGAAGACGCTTTAAAAGACACAGAGTGAAGAAGAACAGATGGTCTAGCTCTTCATAATTTAAATGTGAATTTATCAGAAACATTGCTGCAGAGAAGTCTTAACAATTTCACTATCACTTGTTTTCACAGCGTTCCAGCAGTCTTCAACACATTGCCAAGCAACACTCCAACTAAGCACATCAATTTAGCAGACACTGTTATCTGGCTCCAAATATCCATCCATTTGTTAGCTATCCAGTTCACTGTCATTACTAAAACCAGGAAAAACTAGCAGTGATGGATGAATTCTTATTTAAAACAGTTTAAATACACAAAATAAACAGTGGTTAAAAATTCAAAGCAGACTATTTCTAATGAGCTAAGACACAAATGTGGAAAATACACATCCTGTCACTGCAGCGCTGCTAAAACAGAACCTTCATACCTGTCCTTTGGAAAGAACATTCAAACTCTGAGGGCCCTGAGGAAGGAGTGAGAGGAGCAGCTCCGTTCTCTCCCGAAGTGGAGGCAACAGCAGGGCCGCACCAATAGACAGCGTGTTCAAAACTGCCTGAGGATTGATAGGAAGGGTAACAATCATCATCATCATCAAAATACATGAGATCAACAGTTAGTGCTTCTTTCAATAAATAAACACGTTGGCCACATGTCTGATTACACAGAATGGAAGCTTGTAAAACTTTTTCTCCAATGAAGTTTATATACATGTATACTGGAATTTATATAGTGCCCTAACCACTGATGTCAATTTAACAGCCATATACAATCATCTGCAAACCTGCAATAACACATATAACACAGACACACAGAACAAGACAAAATATATAATAAGGTCCTTAATACCCCTTGAAGAGTTAGAAAAAAAATAATGGTAACAGAGTTTTCTCTCTATGTTTTAGGTCTTTACCTTACAATATAAAGCACTATGAATGGACTGTTGCTGTGATTTGGTGCTAGAGAAATAAAACTGAAATGAATTGTTTAGTAAAAGTACTTGACTGAATGGAAATATGTACCGGTGTGTTTCTTTTTTTAATGCAGGTTAACAAAAATAAAGTAAAATATATATAAGAACTGAATTACTTGAAAAAGGAACTGGTAAGAATATAAGCCTGGTCTTGGAGTGCAGCCCCTGCTCCTGGCACGGAATAAATATCCATGCCAAAATATTTCATGAAACGGACTTGTGGTTAAATTCAACCAGGAAGCTTGAAAATCTCAGATTAATAGGGTTCTTGGTGAGCTCCATAATGTTTTGGTTTATAAGCCAGCACCAGCACAACCCTACTGCTGTATTAAACCTGCTGTCACTGTAGGAATACTTCAAAAAAAATAGTCCGCTTACTTGTTGTATGGAGTCTGGCATGTCAGTGTCTATTAGCCTGAAGAGTAGGTTTCTCAGGGGCCTGCCCTGAGCACCCAGAACCATAGCACCAGTGCCTCCAGCGTGGGCCAGGGACAAGTGGATGGACAGCAGCTTCATGCACAGCAAAATAAAATGATGGTGGTCCCTGAGGCACAGAGAAATTCATATAATTTTAGTTTGAATGAAATTTCCTTGAGGTAGATGAGTATGTTTTTGCCAACTGAATGTAAATATCACACCTTTTACAAACGAAGGGAGCTGGTGGGGTGTCGTTACTAATTCCATCACAATAGCTTTCCAGGAAGTTGCGTAAATAAGTGAACGTACTCTCCTCCAAGTCCACACAGAAGGGCCTGTGCCACGCCACAAGCTGCCTGAAAGCAGAAGCACAAATATTTAATAACTAATATGAAACACGGTTCTGTTTAAAAGTGTTGGTTCTCCACCAATTTCTTTACATTCTGCTTCAAACTGTATTAAAATCATACGGGTGGACAGCACAGAGCAACAGAGGTACACTGTACTTTGGTTTAATGATTAGCTAAGGGATTACCTGTCAGTTGGAACTGCGGTCCAAGCCAGACTGTGAGAAGTGCCAGCTGTAATTTGCTGTATCGAAATGCCCTCTAAACCAAGCACTTTCTTGGGTTTGGAAATAGGTGTAGAAGTGTGACCCTGCCCACACTGGCCCATGGTGTTATTTCCCCATGCATACACTTCGTTCTCTGATGAAAAGAAAACCAGGTACGTTGCAGCTGGAGCACATTTCTTTTATTGTAAGTGTAATAATCATCTGTTAAGGGAATGTGAGCTGCTGATGATGTCTTACCGTGGGACAGGGCCAAACAGTGGCTGTCTCCACATGAGATATCAATAATCTTGGTGATGCTCAGGTCTTCTATCAACCGGGGCCTCAGAGCTGTTGTTTCAGAGGACCCGCATCCTAAACATGAGCCACAGCCCCACGCAAACACCTAAAGAAAGAAAATGTTTTGTTTTTAAATCTATGAATTACTGACGGATTCATCTACAGAATATTTGTCTGTAGTAATTATGTGGTAAACACTAATGAATTAATGGTCAGAACTACAACTTTATACTAAAGAAGTGCTAATAGAGAATGAAAGCAACATTTGTTAATAAGACTTTGGTGTATCCCTTTAAAATAAAAGCCTTCACCAAATAGTTTTTTTCTTTTTTGTCTACAAATTAGTTTTAGATCATGTGTTTTTTCAAAGACTTCACACACAATAGGTGGTTTAATTAATTAAAATCTAACCAAAAACACTTCATCTCACCTGTCCTGCAGAGGTTAGGGCCAGAGATGACTGGCTACCAGCACACACTTTCCTGATGATGAATCCATGCAGGGATTCTACGACCTTGGGCCGATACACACGATTGGTGTCTCCGTGACCCAGTTTACCTGCAAGGATGAGTCATATCTGAGCATGATAGGGCACAACATATACTGCTGTGGCACTGTCACACACATGAAATCTTGCTTTGAAAGTACTTAAATTACACTAACTGTGTTAAAATCGAACAGTATACCATCCACTCACCGTTATCCCCTCCTCCAAAGGACCACACAGTACGCCCATCCTGAGCCACAGCGATGGTGTGGGAGCTGCCACAGGCCACCTGCCCGACACCACTGATATCCTTCACTAGTGTGGGCATGTTCCGACTTTGGCTGTCACTTTGACCTGGACACAGGACATCAGAGGTTGTTGCTATGCTACCAGAGGAATGACATCACTTTGAAGTGGCTGAGACAAGATCGAGCAATTTGAAAAATAAGCTGTGTACCAAGTCTGCCAAAGTCCCCTTCGCCCCATGTATAAAGCTCTCCATCATTAGTCACAGCAGCACTGTGTCTGTAGCCAGCAGACACACAAACAACAACCTGTGTAAAAAATAAAATAAAATAAAAACAACAACAACAACAAAAAACACCACTATTTATTTATAATTATGCTAAAATCAATTGGCTTATAACATTTTACCAACATTTTTTTTCCCTACAAGCTGCCATTTCCTGCTTACTTTGCCCAGCAGCGGTCCTTGTATGATTTTGGGATACTTTTGTGTAGCACTGTTGCCATGGCCCAGTTTCCCATATTCTCCATCACCCCAGCTGAAGACCTGAAAGAAATATTTGACAATTTACACCTTATTAATCGGTTTAATTAAAATGCAGTGGTAGTGGAAGACAGTGAATTACAACAAGTATAAATCATCACCCACACATGCGGATGTTTGAGTGGGTGTGAAATGTGTGAAGTTTAAAATATTACCAAACTGGCCTTTGAAAAGCGGGAAAGCTCCATCACTTTTTCACAATGTTATCAGGTATACCTGTTCAACTGCTCATTAATGCATGTGTGATGCTATGGTGGTAATATGGACAATATTTCTGATAAATATTTCCAGCACCTTGCTGAATCTGTGCCATGAAGAGTTAAAGCAAGTTTCTAGACAAAAGTCCAACCTGGTACCAGAAAGATGTACCTAATAAAATCTCCAGTGAGTGTATACATATTATATGGCAGTTGTAGTGTCACAAATCCCGCATGCAAACCTTTAAAATATTTACTAATAGTCATTCTAACTTCTTACCTCTCCCTCGACAGTGATGGCCAAAGTGTGACCATCGGAGCCCTTGGAGGAGGACACTTTCTTAATGTTCCTGTGTGGTTCAAGTACAAGCTTCTTGGGCATAGACTGGTTGTTGGAGTCCCCCAAGCCCAGACGGCCATAGCTGCCCTTCCCACATGCTTTCACTGAGCCATCCGCAGACACAGAGAAGGTGCAGTACTGGCCTGCTTCAATCTAACAGAAGATTAAAGTGGACAGCATAGGAAATGTAAACTGGCACGCTAAGATAATTCTAATGATTTATTAATGTAGTTCTGGTGTGCTTTCAATTTTATAAACTCACAACAACACATTCAATACAGCACTCAAATCAAAGACCGCATTTTCACCTGTTTTATTTGGAATTTTTGGTTTGTTAGCACAGTTGGGATTTTTAACATCTGTAACCATTTTTTAAAAAGACAAAACCCACCTCAAGTGTGAGGCATGTGGAAAATCTATTAATACCACCACAAAATTAGAGATTATCAAGTGTAAAAACTTCAATAAATAATAGGAACATTAATCATTTCATTGAATTAGTTTAAGCCCTACCCTTGTGGCTTGTCATACCATTTGGGCATCACTGAAGCCCTGTGTCAGTTTTGGCAGCAGGATTTTCTCCAGTGTCCCCTCTGCCAGCTGATGGCTGCTGTTGCTGCCCCACACATACACCATGACTGTATTGCTCTCAGTGCCGGGAGCAGCTGCATCCGTGCTACACGAGCACAGGCAGTAGGACGCTAGGTTACAAATCTGTCGGCGTAGAGAGAAGCCTTTCAGGTCAGTTACTGTAAACGGCCATGAATTCTTAATAGTGTCGATATGCATGTCAATAAGACTTCACTCACCTCTTCAAATAAGCAGAGAGCTGCCTGGGAGAGTCGACAATGTCCATCTGCATCCTTCTTAAGCACCTGAGTATTGACGGGATCGCCACGAAAACCCTAGAAATAAATAGTTGTTGTTGATCCTTCAGCATAGTACGTTTTCACTTTGACCTGACATTCAGTGTATGTAAATGTTGCATGCAGATTTGGATTTATAACAAAATGAACTTGTATTTGCAGTCTGTTGTTTTCGGTACCAAATATTTCAAAACCTGATGTATCAGAAGGAAAAACATTTCTCTCCTTAAGAACAGCGACATGCCACAGCATGATCAAACAGAGACAGAAGACAAGCAGGCAACAACATAGCTCTTTGTAGGCACACTAGTGAGTGGAGAAAGCAGCAGGCTGTATTCAACTTGTATTTGTCTCACTAGAAACAAATGAGCAATCTTCATCTTTTACACTCACCAGCCACTTTGTTAGATAAGGCCAATTAAATGTAATTCAGCCTAGCTGCACCAGCTATGACTCCAATACTTAGACTGAATTTGACCACCTCTACGTGATAAATAATGTGCAATATAATGAAGTCATTGGCAACGGCCATCTCTGGTTGCCATTTGTACAGAAATATTACAAAGCTGATTAACCTGCTAAAGGATGACTCAATGTGCATATCTATAGAGGACAGCAAGGCTGACTCAATCCTAATCCTTATCTGCACATTAACCCATCTACAAGCTTCAATGACACACTTCATTTCTGAAAAGGACAGCCTACAGAAGCATGAATGTGAAAAGCCATTTTCCTACTTTAGAGACAATGGGGCTTTTATCAGTATGTTCATGAAAGGCTGTGAAAGTTACCAAAAATAAACGCATGAAGCAACCGTGGCTCTAATTCAAATCACTCTGAAAGTGGAACAGAGCCACAGCATGTGAACTGATTGTACTTAAACTTCTGTAAACTAATATGTCCAATATATCACATGATTGCAGGACAAATCTATCTCAGGCAATTAAAGAAATACCATCAGTGACCGAGTGTAACATTAAAAAAGTACGATTACTCCAAAGACTGATATGAAAACAAGTCGCATACCGAATATTGCCTCATTTGGAGAAGAGTTTGATGGATGACATCAAAGCCCACACCGGCTGACTGCTGGGAGCTCAGTGAGGAGGAGGAGGAGGAGGAAGAGGAAGACAGTGTAGGGGTGGAAGAGGACATGGAAGCAGCCAAGGCTACCTCCACCCACTCTAGCAGAAACTTCAGGGAGCCTCTCTGCATGGCCAGGCCGAGCAGCAGCTCCAGCGCCAGCCTCCGACCAATCGGGTCTGCGCCACCGTTCCCGCTGCTGACCGATGTCTTCTTCAGGAAGTCAGCCACCTGTGCCAGACAGTCCAGACCCACTGACGGGATCTTATTCTCATTAGCCAGAGAGAGTGGTGGCAGCGAAGTCAGGACAGAGGACGCTGTGTTGAGCACATCGTTGCAAAGCACAGACTCTGGATGAATAGAAGCTGCGTATCTCCAGTTCTGCTGCAGTAGCGAGAAGAGCAGACTCAAGCCAGTCCTGACACCCATTTCTATTAGAACATCTGTACCCGACTTGATTTTGGATGCTCCCCCTGGTAGGAAAGGCTCTGAGGCCGGCTCAATTTGCCCACATTCAGTTCCGCTGTCTTTGGAGTGGGAGGGCAGCTGCACACGGAATTTGTCATGGTATTTGCTGTGAAGTGCATAGTAGATCCTCTGTAGAACTACCAGCCTGTGGTGGAGATCCACGGTGTAGGAGGTTTGCGTCAGCACGCGGTGAGCCAGCCATCGCTGGCTACGAAGCAGGGAGGACAGGTACTCTTCCTTCTCCGCAGATGCACTGGACTCACATTCGAAGTCCGGAAGGCGTGGGCCTGCGAGTTCTTGAACAGGTTGGGCGAGGGTCACCACTTCCTTGTTGTGAAGGAGCTTATCGTAGAGCGCGGCAGCACCATGCCTCCTGGCTGTCTGCAGGCTGTCCTCTGCCGCCCAGGAGCTATTGAAGTGCTCCTGCCACTTCAGCAACACATGGGTCTGACAAGGCACCATGTCTGAGCATTATCTATACTCTGATGTATACCTAAAAAAAAAAAACATATCAAAAGAGAGGATGAGGCTTAAAGAAAGTCTAATATAGAAAATTCACACATATCCACTCCAGTACAGATTAACACAAAGAATTGCACATCTCTCTTCATCACAAATTTACAGGCAACATTTGCTGCAGAAAGCCAGTGTTCTGATGCGTTTTCCTGCCAAGTGCATTCAGTGTGAAGGTGTCGGGTTTCTCCTTAGCGTCGGCACTTGTCCAACATACACTACATCCAGGATATTGCCATAGGCCCGGTGGGTATCACTGAAATAGGTCAGCGCACCCTATGATGGCAGCTAACTAGCACACCCACACTAATGAGGAGGGTGTGTTTGTCTTACAAGTTATTACGCCACAAAGCACAAAGGGATGCAATACAAAATAGCACATGTCAAATTTAAATTCATAATTCATTCATTTAAAGTTGGTTCCCTAACCCCACATCCTCACCTAGTGATCTGCTGCATTTTTGTTGGCTTTCCAACCAAAATAAGAGCGTGTCTGTTTCTGTCGCCTGGAAATGATGCATCTCCAGCCAAGCAGCTTTCCAGCTAGTGGGGAAAATAATGATTTTACTCATAATATTTTGCAGATAATCAGACACCAGCTGGTTAACTGCATCCACCCCCTTGAAAGTCATTACATTCATAACAGAAGCTAAGCCACAACAGTCCTTGTAACGGTCACAATACGAAGGTCATATTCATAGCACTAGTAGGCATGACATTCCCCTGAAACACTGCTTATGCACACTCATCTTAAATATTCTAAAGCAGGTTAACCAGTAGACCTGATACCCACTCGTACATTTACTGTATTATTTTTTAATCATTTTAAACATACATGAACTAATACTTCTAGTTAATGGTGAACAAAACAGTGATATTAGCCATCTTGATTACCATTATGTTGATTATCGGATGACCCTACAGGTTCTAACTGTACCAAACTAACGGTTGCTCAACATGTGAGCCCACAAATTTATCCATAGTCCTGTCACAGACTCTCATTTCTCTTGCTGTCCCTGAGGCCCATGGGGCTATATAGTTTCCACTTTGGCCAAAAATAACAGCAGGCATTGATATAGTAGTGAGCTCCATGGTCAGACGACAACAAGAAACTGCCAGCAGTGTAAGACGCAACCATCACACACTGCAGACCGTCTGGTATTTAAGGATATCAACATTCAGGACACGTTGTGAATTTAGTTCTCTGTTCTCATTTCAAGCAGCTCATTTCAGACTTCAGTCAGCAAATGTCAATCTACATTATCTAGAGTATCTAGAGTATACACACAAAACACTTCTTCCATTCCTGATTGTTTAGAACAGATACTAGTTTGGGCCAAAGGTCCCAACTGGTTAAAATGAAAACAAAGGCTCAATAAACCTACATAGTTTGTTGGTTTTGTTTTTTCTGATTTTTTCTGCATTAAATGCAATGAATTTAAGTATATAGAAATGTGCTATACAAATAAAATTGCCACTGCCATAGGTGGGATCAAGCAATTGGGGGGGGGGGGGGGGGGGGGGGGGGGCAGCAGTATATCAGTAACTCCCATGCATGGCAGTGATATTTTCCAAAAAGAACCAAAATCTTTGGACCAGGATGATAAAAATCTGACAATTTCAATTTCACTAAATGTGTTTTCTATGGAACAAACAAATGCTTTTCACATAAAACAATACAACTTTCCCGACATAAAAATCTTTTTTAATGTAATCTGTACATTTTTCTTAATTATTATTATTATTATTTTATTCTTTAATTTTTACTTTAAGACTACATTTTTGTGCACGGTAGCTGAGCATAAATCCACAAGAAAATAATCAAGACTTTAAACGCAACCTCCTTCATACTGACTGCTGGATGAGGTGAGCTGACACTAGGACGCCCTTTCGGCACGATGGGGTTTGGAAGTTTTCGAGAATGAGCTGGAGGAAGTTGCCGACCCAATTAAGGGACGTTTGGGCTGCTGTTGCCAGGACAACCCCATCACTAAAAGCATAATGAATACTTGAATGACAGTTAACCAAAACCAGGACTGGATAACAAAGAGAATTTGTTCACCATAATACAAGCTACCGGTTAAAAATACATTAAATTTATTAACAACAACAACAACAACAATAATAATAATAATAATGATAATAATAATAATAATGATAATAATAATAATAATAATGATAATAATAATAATGATGATGATGATGATGATGATGATGATGAAGAATACAATTTAATAATAATAATTCTAGCATAAATGACTTGGGCACCCACGCTTATGACAACCCGGTAGGACATTTAGTATTTAAATTAACAGCATGACACAGTCCTGGCTTCTCACTTTAAAGCTTATATCAACATTTAGTACCGTTACTGCTACGTGGCTCTCTGGTTTATTGTTACATAGTAGCTACCGACCTGCACCAATAAAAACACCGACAAACGTGAAGCGCAGATTCCGCCGTGTCATTCACAAACACCGGTAACATTATTCTGCGTCTGCGGTGACAGCTGAGCTAACGCTGGCTGCAGTGCAGTTGCTAGTCTGCTCCATGGCTGTCAAAACCCGACCAAGCCCCTCCACTTGGTGCCTGTCAGCTCCCGGTAAAATAAACCCCCGCGTGGGTCGCTAACGTCGTAAAGGTAATTTTAAAATGAAAAGACATATAAGACACATTGACAGTAAAAACACCGCCAGTGAATGTTTTGCGTTACCTGCTGTGTCCCAGTGAGGTCTCCCTTGGACGCAAATATCATCATCACCCTTCTCCTCGCTCCCCCTCTTCTTCTTCGGACGACTTTTAATCCCCGATGGCAGTCGGTGTTTGGTCGACGCGTTACCGCCACCGTGTGTCTCGGAGCGAAGCTCGTTAACGTCACTAACACCTTTGAGTTTTTGTTAAAAAAAATAAAATAAAAAAATCTGCATGGCCAGAGAAAAAGTCAAAGTGAATAAACTGTAGCCACATTGAATTCCCTAAACCACAGTTGTAGAAAAAATGATTATACCCCATTAAACCGCTCTTAAAAAAATCTTATTATAAATTATAGAAGTTTTATAAAGATACAATACTGACGGGAAATATGCACTTAATAGTATTAATTAGGCAAAATGAAAATTAACAAGAAACACAGACGAATGATCCTCTGAAACTTTGTTGCATTATGGGAAATGTAGGATCTGTATAGACCCTGGGGCTAGGAACCAGGTTAATTCCTTCTCACGTTTCATTTCTGTTCTCCTGAGTCGCTTATGTCTAGTATCTTGTAATGATTGCTACTCTTGATGTCCAATAATAGTATTTTTCCAGCCTTACTTTTTAGGTTAAACGAAAATAGAAACGTAAGGAGCTCTTTTTAACTTAAAAAAATAACAAGGGAGCAAAGATTTGTCATCAGAATCGTTTCAATTTCCCCTTTTCTTACTATAAAACTCAACAATATTAATGCAGTAAATTTAACAAGGAGCTAAACATTATAGTAAATTTATATGAATTTATTTTTGAAAGCATTTCCTCTGTGATTTCAGGTGCACATAAAATTCATTGCAATCTGAATTCAAGGAACTAATTTGCGTGTGTTGTGGGGGCTAAAAAGACGTATCTCCAATTGTGTAACATGTTAACGAATGAGAGTTCTCACACAGCTACAGGCCCAGTAACTAGCACAAAACTAAAGTTGAATCAGTGGCGACAAACCTAATGCAATCGGACCTCTGGGGGTTCCCACTCAGACAAAAACAAACCAAACTAAACTTGTGACATCAGTTCACACGAATTTCAATTCCTGGATGGCGGTCCAGAGTTAATCCCACTTCCAAGCCGGATTTCTAAAAAAAGGGACTGACAAAACTGACTGACAAAAAAGGGGGGGACAACAACACCGGAATGAGGAAATTGACGAGAGCAAGCCATGTGCAAAACAAAGTTGTTCATTGCAGATAACCATGCAACCTGATGAACCACAGGTCACTCCGCTTAAGTCTCGCAGGGGTGCTCAGCTTCTCTAGTCTCACCAGGACACTCATCCAAAAGACAGCATCACCCCTTTCAAGCTTTCTGCTCATTCCGCTTCTTCCCGTGCAGTGATGTTTTTTCTGCTTATCACAGTGTCGTGTTCACTCGTGGTGCATGATGCTGAGGCATGGAGCGCCAGTGTGAAGTACGCGGTGAACTGCCCCGACAGATGCACGGCGGAGCGGTGTGGCGGGACGCAGCGGTGCTCTCGGACGGTCCTGGATGACTGCGGCTGTTGCCAGGTCTGTGCAGCCGGCAGAGGGGAGCACTGCTACCGCACAGTGTCGGGGATGCACGGAGTGAAGTGCGGACCGGGATTATTCTGCGAGTTCTACAAGGATGAAGACGACTATGGAGACGAATATGGAATTTGCAAAGGTATTTTCTCATTAAATAACCTTACAAAATCTGGGAGCTGTTTGTGCATGCTGCAGTTTGGTAACACTGATGTTACTGCACCAAACCCAGTATCCATTTATGTTATTACAGCCTTTACCCAAGGTTTTAGAAATTCTCCCAAATAACGGCACACATCTGTGAGCATGTGCAGATGCGGACATCCTTGCTGAATATTTAACTTGATGATCATACCTTGTATAATCTGAGACTTGCAGTTTATGATGTAGCAATATCCACTAAATAATAAATGTTTTCTTTCTTTACAGACTGTCTCTATGGAACCTATGGGGTTGAGTGCCGTAAGACCTGCAACTGCAAGGGAGGCATATGTGACAGAGAAACCGGAGCTTGTCTCACCCTCACCTTCTTTGCCAAAATCGCCCGCAAGCTTAAGAATGAACCACAAGCAGGTAAAGGAGAAATATTATTTTCATTTAAAGTTGAAGGTTTGAAGCCTTTGTGTAATTAGTAATAACTTCTCTATGGGCTAGTAGAAGCTGAATGTCTTGCCAAGTGGACTAAATTAAAATTCTGAATATGATGTATCATTTGCATGAACTGAAAGGCTAATGGTCTCCTTTACTTGTATTCTCAGGGACTGAGGTGGGCTCGGGAGAAGTGAACGCTGTGCAGAACACAGATCAGAACACAAACAGATCCACTGCTCCAAAGCGGCTCAACCCTCGCTGACAAGTGCTGACAAGACTGAATCTATTCAGTGTAAATGTAGCATTAACTTATAAATTAACTGAAAGATATATTTTATTAGAATACGCCAGATAACAAATTTAAAAAAAAAAGAAAGAAAGAAAGAAAAAAACACTTTGTTACAGCTTTTGGAGTTTTTAGTTGGTTTGCTTGGTTTTTGTTTGACACCATTATCTTTTCTAATGAAATATGCAGACTATGTTATTCTTTCCAGATCTTTCTTTGTTCCTCAATAAATTAATGAAAATGACCCTGCAGTCTCTTCCCATTAGCTTCAGTGTCACTTAGAGTGCCTTTGTTTGTCAAAGTTGACCTGTACAATGATCCAAAATGGGCATTATCATATACAACACTGGGTGTGGTAGAGAATGCATTTGCAATTAAACCAAAGTTGTCACTTAAGGTTATCATTTAATTGCCTAATTTAGCAATACATATTTTGCCTTGGTTGTTAAATTGAGCCAGACATGAAACACTGAGTGGGTATGTTGTAAAAGCATTAATTATTGCATGGTAATTAACATATTGTGCAGTTGTAGATTAAACTAATTAAATATAAAGGACAAATAAGCCCATAAATAAGTGGAATCCATTCATGTTGTTAACTGTAAGTACATTGTGCAAGGCGACAGAGTTGTTTGGACACAGCAGATTAATCACTGTAAGCCAGGAGCCTCTCCAGGCTTTGCTTGGCTGTGTGCTTTATCGCCACATTACTGCAGCAGGGAGCTCTGCCATTTCTTCATATACCTCTGGGTTTTTCTCTTTTTGCAGTAGGCTGGGTTCCACCAGAAAAAAAAAACTCCACAAACCAAGACATCATTTTTTTTAATCTCAGATGAGCATTCTCCTTATTCCCAGAGTATGTTTGTGTGTAGAAAATTTACTGTCCAGATATGGTTGTAAATTTGGACCAAAGTGTCACGCATATAGAAACCTTGGCATTTATTTAAGGGAGGGAAAGGGGTCTTTTGAGCAGTGCAAAAATATCAAGAAGTCTGATGAGAAGTGCATATTTTGAGCAGAAGTAATTCCTGCCAGTGTGGTTTCCCATGATGATGTGACATGATGTATCCAAACACAGGAGCAAAAATGGATTTTATTGCTGAGACTTTTTACAGACATCTTTGACTTCACATTTTTTGGGTGCCCTAGTTTCTTAGCTCTCAAAAATGGGAAAATATGCTTTTTTCCCATGCAGAACACAACTCTCAATCAGTGAAAAACATTTTAATCCAAAAACGCAAAAGAAAAACTGGAGGAGGAAAGAGAGAGGATTCAAAGAAGGAAGGTTTCTCAGTCTATGTAATGAAGGACACAGACTTTTAGTTTTGTAACAAAAACAAGAAAAGCAAACATTATAATATTGTTTATTTACTGGATTTTCTTCTCCACTTCACCCATCGGCTTCTTTAAACACCAGAGAAGATAGACACAAATTTTAATTCAGCGAGCGTCATTAAGAATACACCCTTTTCAGAAAATGGTATCTAACTTTAGATTTAACAATTTTATTTAAATCCTAAAATTATACAGAAAAACAGTGGAACAAATTCTGTGCAGATTATACAAAGCACTTCAAACAGTGTTGTGTAAAAGTACTAGCCACCCCTCATTTCTTTATTTTTTGCTCCCAAGTGGAGACAGGCTGCTTTTATTAGCAGCCTATCACAAAACATTTCATTTGTTTCCATTTTTTAGCTGAATCCATAATGAATGTTAAAAATAACCCAATTTGACAGGCATAAAATAGTGATGTTTGCATAAATAATATGATTCCCACTGAGGTATTAGCAACAAACTTAGCATATGTCTCCAGTGTGGGCAGTCTGTCCTTAAAAAAAGAAAAGAAAAAAAGAAGAAAGAACCTGAGAGATGCATTTAGCCCTTTATTTGATCATCTACTGTTCATTAGAAATAGTCTCAGTGGAAGGGTGGATGTCAAGAAAACAAAGGAAAAAAGCTGTGGTATGCCAAATTATACTGACAAATCACTGGCAACAAGTCTGAAATTTTGAATTCAAATCATTATCATTATGTACAGAGGGGATCAGGACAGAGGGACAAAATTTGTGAAACCAACACGGTGGAGGCCTTGTCACGGTTTGGGGCTGTATTTCAGCCAGAGGTTTAGCGATCTCATCAGAATTCATGGAACTGAGAACAGAAAAATGGATTTTGATCCATCATACAATACCATCTGGAAAGCATCAGATTGGCAACATCTTCTTTTTCCACCACAATAATGTTTCCAAACACGCTGCCAGTGCAGTACAAACTTACCTGGATAGAAAAACATACAACTGAACACTATGAGGTGTGGATTGTCCTCCCCAGAGCCCCGACCTCAACATTACTGAAGCGGTGGTCATACCAAATATTGATTTTCAAGACTTGTTCAAACCCTGTTTTAGCCTTATATACTGTCTTCCTGTGCATGTTTACATGTGTTCTATTATATTGCTGCACCTTTGTCTATAGCAAAATATTTAGAAATGAGGGGTGGCTCAACATTTGTGTACATTTTTTAACTATATGAGTTCACGATAGCATTTGAAAACAATAATGTAATACTCGGAGATAAATGTCAAAGTAGTCATATACATATATATATAAATTTATATATATATACATGTTTTTAATAACACTTATGACAGTTCAATGAAAATTTAAATTAATTCTCTTTAAAATCGTAAGGAATCCTCATGGCATTAATGATCATTCATTATATGTGGCACTTGATTAGATACTTATCATATGTAATCCTCCATAAAGCAGCATTAACTCTGCTGGAGATTTAAAAAAAATAACTACACGACATCCAGGACAATAAAAAGATTTCAAGAAAATACTGGCCGAGCTAAAAATAACTCTTATTAGCCTCACCTCTGACTCTTACTGGTACAAAAATGTTTTCCAGTATTCAGCTTGTTTATTTCCTGTGCTTCCTGACACCTGTGAAAATGGTCCTTCTTCCTGTTGTTGTTGTGTCTGCCCAAGACAGGAATTTAAAAGCATGGGGTTTTTCAAGTGACACTCCGAAAGCTCTGGAATTTATACGTGACACACAACTGCACATGCCCTGTCCTTGTTTTGGGAGCTAGTTAGAGAATGCTTCGTATCGTTTCAATCAACACTTCACCTCTAAACACTACGACAGAATTAAAATGTGGCCAGTCTGAATTTGTTTCTAAATCATAAATATGATGAACAGGGGTGTATCAGCATATCTGTATTATTATTATTTACAGGAACATTCATGATTTCCCAATCCTCACATTTCCTTGACCAATAGCCATATAAAGCAGAAAGGATGAAGTTTCCTGAAAAAGACACAAATTACACTGCATGTGTGTTGGTTGTCAGTCCAAGGACAAGGTGACACACACAAACACACACATACATATAGGTATGGGACAGTCTGTGTGTGAAGGCAGTGAGCATTCACACATTCAAGTGCTTAGGCTCAAATGTTCCTGTCATTCCCCTGAGAACCGACCGGCTGAGGTCCCGCAACCAAACAAAGGACCCTGGAAAATAACAGGAAAGAGTTGGTGAGAAATACCCTTTATCTGACTCCCTGAACACGTCACTGCCGCCTCTGCAGAAACAAAGGTGCGTGAATGGAGTAGTAAATAACACTGATTTACTGCAAATAGATGTTCTGGTATTTATACTTTGGCTCTGCCTCAACAGGTTGTTTATTGTAGCAGTGGACTGACAAACACTGCAAACAAGGAAATTAAGTGATGAGTTTGATTACACTGATTGCAGGTAATCAAAACTAAGCAACAACAAGCGCGTCGTGACCATCCTGGTCTGTTCAAATGACGTAAATTCGGTCGGATTAATCAACTCTTTTGGTTCTTTTAATCAATGGTTTCACTCGCTTTTTCTTTTTTTAACGGTTCTCAGAAACCTCACGTAGTAAACTGATAGCAGCAAAACAACAGGTCAGATCCTTGACCTTAGCGACCTGACAGATTTCTGACCCCTGGAGGGATTGTCTTTTCCATCATGACGTGACGTGAGGAGGAACATTCCCAAGCAGCGTTATCATCACACCTCCAGAATATGGAGACTTACTTTTAGTAGCCAACAAACAACACAAAGAAATAAATGACCTTTTTTTCATAATTGCTTGATATATTTATTCATGTAACTCTTTGCTTTAAGGACCTATTCTGTTACCTAAAGAATGGGGATACATTTTTTTTATTATTATTAATTTGGAAACAGTAAGGAATTTTCTGGCATTAGAAAAATGTTCTCCTGGCGAACGTCCTTTTTTTTTGCAGAAGTCAGAAATATTTACCATCAGTACATTTTGGTTCTTTTAATCAAAGTTTAATTCTATTGTATTCTATTGTATTCTATTCTATTTCCTTTACTCTCAGTTATGTGCACTAAACACTATCAGAACAAATGAGTCACAAATGTATCTTTCACAAGAAATGTTGACCACTAAAGTTGACAAGATACATTTTCCGTTAACTGGTTTTTAACAGCATGGCTGTAGATCGGGACCTCCCTCCTTGCATGTGCTTTTGTAAAGGATGTAGTGAGAGCAGCAGCAAGACACTGAGCAGAACACATATCAGGGACACTGATTAGGGTTAGGGGTTTGTAAACGTAAAAGGAAGTGGGTTGCTAAGCGGCTCGCAGATATTTAATGGTTGCAGGCAGAATAGAAGTTGAATTTGACTTAATCGCCTTTCTAATCTACTGCTAAGGTATTTACTCTATATCAAGGATTTTAAACTCATTTTACATTGTGGGCCACATGCAGTCCAGTTTGAGCTTAAGTGGACTGGACAAGTGAAACTCCCCTTTTTTCAGTGAAAATAAGTTGAATGACACATTTAATCCTTGACATACTGTAGCTTGATATAAGACAAAGAAGTGAAATTTCAACAGTACGCCTCAGTTGTTTTCTTCATAATGAAGAAATGTTGCTGTAGTAAATGAAAGAAATTTGTGAGCACCACTCTTTGGGCCGAAATTGTAAGGCTTAAATATGTTAAATCACAGACACAAGTTCTTGTAACTCATTGCCAAGACTGTCTTTTAATTATAAAACATAAGGTTTTTCTTAATTCAAAGCAAATATCCTATGTATTTATTTTTTTACAGTGGATCCAAAAACAGACAAAGTTCACTTTGAGAGTTCACTTGTTCTCCCTGTTTTTATGTGGGTTCTCACCAGGTACTCCCACTTCCTCCCACAGTCCCCATTATGATAAAAAAAATGTAATTAAATTTTTTAAAAAGCTACAAATGAGAATTTTTTTAAATGCCCATTAAAAAGCTTTTAATTTTAGTGAACGTGAACAGAGTTTTGAAATACATAGATTCGTGATTATCCATTTTTGGAGAGACACATGGACCTCTGGTGGCTTCTTTTTGCACTGTCGGACCAAAATAAAAAGAGAAACATAAACACGCTTGCTGAAGTTCCTATTTCAAATGTTTTAGAGACCGCCAGCAGAGAGCACTATTGTATACAAAGAGAATGGTAACCTTACACCACTGATTTCGGATACATAATCATTACTTTTACCCAGGTGCTATTAGATATTTCAGGTACCTTAGCATATGTAGACATGTGCACTTCATGGAACTTAAGGTCAACTGGATTTTTGTAGTTCAAGAGAAAGAAGGAAAAGAAATGTTTCCTGTAGTTAGATAAATACGCTGCAAGAAGCGTGTGAGCAAACTCTTGCAGTGGAATGAACATGTCTTTTTGTGAGTGGGTGTGTTTGTGTGTCCATTTTTTTTTTTAAAACTTCCTTTCAAAACACCAGCACTCAGTATATTACAGAATGTGCCAAATGACTTTATAAGGAATGAATGCACCTCGAATTAAGGCTTCTGAATGGCACCACTTGTTTACTGTGCATGTTTAACTGGGGGGTTTAAATTAGCTGGCAATAGAGGAAGGTTGGAGGAAGATGAATTTTATCTTAACTGAAGGTGGTATCCGTATGAAGGTGATGTAAATTTAAAACACAAGTGTGTGGGGGGAAAAAATGAGTGAAAATGTCAAAATTCAGATCAAAATTTTCATACACATTTTAACATCTTATCTGTCCACCCATCTGCTTGTTAAGTTCAACGGACACATTTCTGACATCTCAATGACATCACTGAATAGTAGCATCACAATCTCACATATTCACAGTAAAATACACAAAATATGGACCAAAAACTGCTGAGTGAAGGAGATGAAGTGAAAGGAAGCAGCAGCAATCCCAAGCTTATGTCATAAATAACCAACAACACCCAAATAATCACTGGCACAAACATAAAAAATGCAGTTACCTAAATATTAGAATATTATTTCCAATACTTGAATTTAAACACTTTCACTTTATTTTTGTCCAAAGCTCAACCCTGCCAGCACAAGCATGTGTGCATTCTTTTGTAGCCAGTCATACCTGCGGGCTAAAATGTGTTTTTTGTTTTTGCAAAATTCATTGGTAAGTTTGTTGCACTCAGATCTTCACATCGTGTTCCATTTTCATTTTCTTCTATAAATATGTCTCCTTCTCAAATGTTTTTGTCCTTGATAGAGCTTTGTGCATTCAGCTCCCTGTCATCAGAGACAGTGCTCAGGCACAGCTGTGCAGATACAGCACGTAAACTAAGCTATTTTTTCTCATACATTTAAGTTAACTAGGCAAAAAACAAGGTAGTAAACTGAAAAAACAGTTAATTTGGCTTGTTTGAACATAACCTCAGCAATGGCATCAGTCAGATATGTAGCCATTAACCTGGTTTCACAAGGATGAATGAGTGACACAGATCAAACAGACTAACAGATGAGCAGATATAATTTATCATGTCATACTTTGGTTTCTATATGCCATACAAATACAAACAGGGAGGTAACTTTGCTATGGTTTAATACTATGCTGTACAGCTGTTCTGACAAAGACATCTCATTATAGTATTTTTCCCTTCTTGTTCTAATCGACACTGTCATTGATTGTGTGATTTTTGGATAGAAATCAAGCAATAACTGATCTTTACCATTGGGGGGCAGTGTGAACAAGCTGTAAACACAGACATCCTTCAAAAGTGGCTCAAAGAGTTTCACTCAGAGTCAAAAAAGCACCAACATTATTCAACACTTGCCATTTATTTAAGTCATTTTTGCATCTGCCTTGTGTATTTTTGTTTTTTCCTCTCTGTCAGGACCGTTTGCCAACCAGTTACAACCTCTGTGTGTCTGCTTTGTGGCTTTGTGGGGTACTGATTATAGCCACTGAAGCTATATGGAGCATCTTGCATCCTTAGTTAGTGAGCTGGCATTTATTTCTGTAAAATGAGACGGTTTACTGGCTGCTTATCTGCTTTTGAGTCTAACACGTAAGCCTTTCTACCTTTCTGTAGAGGCTCTCTAGATTTTGCCAAACTAAACCTCATTATGATGCTAAAAGGGAAGTGCTCCCAGACACCTGCCCACTGTGGTCATCTACCCACTTACTGTCGCGACACACTGACTGGCAGAAGTTGAAGATCACTCAGCTACTGCTTTCATTCTTTGGGAATTTACACAAGGGGACATAAGTGAATAAGAAACTTACAAATGGAGAAATGAAGCTGAAAAGCTGAAAAACAAATAACAAAAGCATTATTCCCATTCACAGCGAGTAGGTTCTTCTCAACAGAGATTCCTGCTGTCTGTCCAGAAGCCACCAGTCCAAAACCTCTGACTGCAAGGCCATGAGAACACACTGAGAAAAACTCATTCCCAGAGGCTTCCTCTGTGAAGATTCATCCATACTAATCTCATAAGTTGTCTATCAGATGAGGTCTCCCAGAATATCTCATGGGAGTAGATGCAGCTCCAGCTTGTTTACAGATGGCCACTTCCTACGTCACAAGGTCACACTGTTTCATGTTCAGCATTCCTCGTCCTGCAAATATAATTAAACACGCCGAGGGATGGCCGAGGACAGATGGCTCCGAGCCTGCTGTTGTTTGTTCCATTTTATTTAGTGAGATTTCTCATAAGGATGCTTAATTTTTGTAAAGTGATTAGATTTTATTACAAAGCAGGAATTCTGTTTATTTTTGATTGCCAGATATTAAAAAGCTTTGTTTTTTTATTATTACTGAATTAGATGGACAAGAGCTTTAAAAATAAAGCTAAATGATTGCTGTGCCAACAGTCTTTAGTCATCTGATTAGCAATTTGTGAGAAAATGCTTCTTAAAAATGGTGCTCTAGTGTCAACACTGATGTCAGCATTTTAACACGCTGCTGTTTATCAGTAAGAGTGGGTGCCCCCAACCTTGGTGTGTGCAGAAGCCCCACCCACCTGCTGTTCACACCTTGTGTTTTGTGAGGGATGGCCACTTCGAAGAAAGAGAGGGTGAGGGTAGTTAAAAGGGCTTCTTTCAGATAGCAACTGATAAATAAGACTTATTTTCACAACCGTGAGCCATGCAAAGCTACTCTAGCAGAATACAAAACTATAGATGTGAAGTTTAAAATGAGCAAAGTCGCCTTGACTTAGAAGTTTGACTAAAACCATCAGTAACAGTGATGATCACAACATGAACATCTGTAGAAAAAAATCACAGCGATGCAATTTACTTGACTTTAACTGGCTCTAAAAGTGTCAACTTCATTACAACCCAGAAAGGAAATATAAGTGAATTTCAACCTCTGGGGACTGAAATTTTATTACAAAGCATTTGCAGTTCTGTTGAGATATTTCACTCCAAAGTGAAGCAGAGGACAAGCTAATGTTCCCATAAGTGGAGCCTTGCGGCCCGGATGGCTAATGACCAGAGAATTATGATCACAATTTAATGATTGGTGCTAAACAGGTCGTGGATCTCTCTCTCTCTCTTGCCCACAGCCAGCTAATAGATAATAAAGAAAGGCCTGAGCCTTCACTTGACCCTCTACTATGTCAGGAACCCAGCTGGGACCTTGCTTGTTGATATTATCTCCTCCACAGTTGTCAGCACTTCATTTAAAGTTCTCCGTCACCTCACTCAACCAGCTCCTCCGCAGGACTGCACCACCACAACAGGTCAAATTTGCCCGCATCTTATTACCTGTGAGTTTGCAAACAAACTCATCATCATGCAGATGATTTGATTTTGAGGAAGTAATTATTGTGGGCACACCAGCTACCTCCTACACAGACTGGAATTTGCGTCTCTCCGTTGGTAATGAGCACCTTTTGCAGGCTCAGGGGATAAATTGGGAATTCATAAATGCTGGTCCTGTGGTGATAACAAATAATGTAGTTTGCATGACCAGTTCTGTAAATTATGCATTTGAGCTTGAAATTTTTTTTTTCTTTCAAATGCAAAAAATTAATCTATTCCTTTGTGCTATTATGCTATGGGGTATGAAATAGCCAGTGCATTTTTTTTTATCACCAATTTTAAATTAAATGTTTGATATTTATTGATTCATTCAGTCATCACATATTGCACAGACCATGCAAACAAATCATTTAAGTACGGAAGCTATTTTACAAATAGTGATACAAATGGTAAGCTCATTGAAGATAGCCTTCCCTCCAAGTAGAAAAAAGTAAATAACATAAACAAACAGATGAGCAGCAATATTTGTTCATGTAACCTAAAAAAGTGGCTTAGTGTGATCATAACCAGCCTTGTTAGCAAGCTGTGTTGCTCTTTATTGTAAAATATGCTGAATAAGAAGCATAATGATGGGAAATTACCACACAACTCAGACGTTCTGCCTGCAGGAGCACAGATACAGTGATTCAGACTGTGACAGCTCATGCGATCTCATCCCAGGCACTACTTTATTTGTAAATTACAGAATGAAAAACGCCTCCTCACCAGAATTAGCTAATGCAGCACTATGAATTTAGGAAAAAAAAAAACATCAACAACTTTTTGACCACCCCCCAAAAAAGCAACACTTTCCAGGGGCTATGTATACAGCTGGGCTGGGACCAAAGTGAGGACAGAGTGACTGAATAAATGTTTGCTGAGCTGCCTGCACGCAGTCGTTTGTACATGTCATGTTGAAGACCCCGTAAAACTCTGGGTGTGTATGCACGCTGGATTAGTCACAGATGGTGTGTGGAAAAGTCGAGATTTTTTCTGTTTATTCTGCATTATAAGCCTGCTGTGGGAAATTTCCTGGCTGTTGAAATTTTAAGATGAGCAGCACAAGTTTCAAAACTGCTGGTTACTTTGCTCTGTATGCTGAAATAAAAGAGAAAGTCAACTGAGGCACTGCTCAGTCGGAGCTCTCCCTCGTTCTTTGAGACTTCCTCAAACATGATTTCTCTCTCTGTATCACACACACACACACACACACACACACACACACACACACACACACACACACACACACACACACACACACACACACACACACACACACACACTCCTCCCCTCCCTGCCTCCTCCTCCTCCACCTCTCTGTACCAACACACACTGCTGTCTTACACCGAGCGTGAGCGCCTCAGCAGCCGGGATGACTGGAGGAGCTGGGACTGCAGATACTGCGGTGCTGAGAAAGACGGCGTGAGCGCGTTTGTGTGCGTGTGCACGTGCCTGGGCGGACTCCAGCTGTAATGGTGCCCCGTGTGTGTGTGACTGTGCTGACCGCAACAGTCATCCTGTCCAACAGCAGAGACTTTCTCAGCGTGCAGATGGTGTGAGCAGTCAGGGGAAAAGTTTCTAACAGCTCGACTGAGTCTCGGCTAACTCAATCCACACTGCACACACACTCATACATTGTGCCAGTCCAGGAGGGGAGCAACAACAACAGCAGCAGCAGCTGAGCATGAGGACAACTTGAGCTTGTGTGTGAGCGGGATTTGTCTTGTAGTTGATTGATTGACCTGTCGCTGAAGAGGATACGGTGTCTGGGCATCACCACACATCCGAGCTGTGAGATTCAACAGGGCTGCTCGTTTGAAAGGTGAGTCCGTTCAGTAAATCTGTTGACTCTTTGTTATGATTATGAAAATGCTGTAAGCAAAACGGACACTTTGTTACTATGTATTTATATTTCAGTCATAACAGGCATTCTTCACCTTAGACTACAGCACAGTAAATATGGCATGTGGTTTTGCTTTGGCACATTTTTAAAGCGGCATCGCTGGGTTAATGGCTCATTAAAGTGATTTATTGTGTGAAGTAGTTACACCTGCGGTGACTGCCATGTTGAGCAACGGAAACGTCAAATGCACGACTTCTGAGCTGCTGTGAATCTGTGCATTAACGCGTAAAACTTTCTTTAAGCTGTAGTCTTTTTCCATTAGCTCCGTTATTGTCTAAAAGCTACACATGTGTGGCTGAAATATGAAATTAGGAGCATGTGTGGCAATTGTTGTTGGAAGGCCGGGAAGCATTAAACTTCAGCATTAAACTTTCGGGAAAAATTAGTAAGTGTCAGGTTTTGTTATGCCGTACAGTTAAACCAATAGAATAATCTTTAAAATGGTAAGACTGTTGCTTATGACCTCAGTTCTGAGTACTTTTGACTGTAGCACGTAGAAGTTTGTCTATCTGTGGATGGATTTGATTTATGGTAAAAACACATCTTACATGTTTGCCTGATTTCAAAGATTGATGTGGTTTTACATTATTGAGTGAAGTGTGCCAGGAGTACAGGGACAAAGGGGAGTAGGGTCTGCATTCCCATACACATTTTAAGCCCTTGTCCCACATTAGTTTTCATTTTTGTATAATTAACTTCTCATATGAAAATAACCAATTGTTATATTTCTTTTTATCCTAAATCCTATATTCTTTTCAAATATTCTGGACCAAGAACACCTTGGCATCTTGGCTGGTACGATTTGATCACAAGATAGTCAGTACTGTTTGGAAACATTTTTGAACTGGTGTGTGTGTGTGTGTGTGTGTGTGTGTGTGTGTGAGAGAGAGAGAGAGAGAGAGAGAGAGAGAGAGAATGTCACTCATTCCAGCTTACTAAAATGGAAAAAGTAGTCAACAAAGAGAGGAACGTGGTGGAGAAAAGAAAGAGTTAAAGGGATCATGGCAGAACATCGGTAAAACAGAAGTGTGAATGGAAAAGAAATACATGAGAGCAAACCAGTAGAAGGAAGGATGATGACTCCCGTGTGTCAGGAATGGCTACAGCTCACAAGCTGTGCTGCTGGAAAGCTCAGGGATCAGGTTCCCCGTGTCAGCTGCTGTGCGGGACTGTTCCCAGGTCTAGCCATGTAATGTCTGTTTACTGAAGAGGGTGTGGGGACCAGAAGGACTGAACTGCAGCAAATCTAGAGTTCAGATTGGAAGTCCTATAGCTAAAGGTGTTTTTTTGTTTGTTTGTTTTTGTTTAATTTTCTTCATGTTTTGGAAAAAAAAGATTAAATCAAGTAGACACGGCTAATCTTTATATTCAAACTGACAATTTGCTATTTTTGTTTTGTTGCCAGGCACAGCATCTTGTGTGACATTTATGGAGGTTATAATGCAGAGTCAGCATAAACTCCTTCCAGCAAACATCACTAGTGAAAATGACTGTGGTCACTGGGCGCTGTTTTCACTTTGCCCCTCTCACCTGGCAGCGTATGATCTTGCATGGCGTCCTTTTTTTCCCCATCAGGAAAATATCCTCTTCATATACTGTAGAGACAGCCAAATTAACAGTATTGTCATTCAGTTGTCACAGTGTCAAAAACGTGTGAGATGAGTCAGGGGTCAATGTGAAGTCTTCACCTTCATCTCTCCACATGGTTGCTGCTCTGTTCCCAGACATACTGTGACACATGGCATGGAGGGAAACGAGTGTGTGTGTATGTATGTGTGTGGGTGGGTGGGGGGTATGCTAATGAAATGAGTGTATCATACCACAAAGCCAGCATAGTGGAGAACGAGGGGCACACATCGTGTCTAAATTGTTGTGTAGACAAAACAGATGCTGACTCGTCACACTGATTCATAAAATAAAGCCAGTTTATTGGGAACTCCAAGAAATTCCTCTTCAAGAACTGACCCTTAGTGTTTGTGATATATTACACTGCTCACCTCGCCTCCTTGCTTCTCGTCTCGCTTCCATCCATCCATCCATCTTTCTGCATGACTCACAATGACTTGTGTGGGTAGTAAGCAATCATTGATGTTTCTTACCCTATAATGAAAGACAGCTCCTCAGATCCTGAACTCCCTGTAACCCCGTCCCACGTTAAATCACCGTAGGCCTAAATTGTGTGAGTGTTGGATGGAGCAATGGATTATTATCCTTATTTATTTTTTTCACATGTGTGCGAGTACTTCCATCTGTGACTGCTCTGAAGCCCTTCCTCTTTCACATCCTTTCCGGTGATTAGCACAGCAACAGCGCAGCAAGCAGCATGCCGTCCTCTCACCTCTGTGACTTTATAACAGAAGTCTAATAGAAACAGACTGCTCTCGAGGTAGCAGCTTTGGCAGCCGAGGGTTATATTTGTCTTTAACACATGCTGGTCACAGAGGCCCTCTGCGTTTCGAGAGAGGGGGTGAGGGTGGTTAGAGATATTTAAAGAGTTGATGGCACTGACTGGTAATGCAAGTTCATGTTTCATCTTGCGTGTTTTGTGGTCTTTTGTGCTGTTAGCACAGTTAGTACATATTCATGTGAACAAAAAAATCTAAATGTAGCTTCATGACACACAGTCTGTCAGTTCAGGGTGGAGTCGCTCACCTGTCAATCATGGTGAAGACAGAGAAAGGGAGATGAGCCATTGCTGCTTTATATTTTTGTTCTTGGACTACTGATTTACATGACCCAAGGAAAGTTGGCTCTGGTTTTACTGGCAAGCACCAGGTTCAAAGTAGGTTACAGCTGCTGAAAATGCAGAACTGAGGACTGGTGACAGACTGATGGTAATGGCAGTGCTTGCTGCAATGTGCAATGACACCAATGAAGAATTTATCTCTTCTGTTTATCAGTGAATCATTAATACTTCAAGCTGGGGAATATTTACTTAGCTGAGACTGTCAGTGACCTTTTATATCATAGGTGTCAAACTCTGGCCCGCGGGCCAAATTTGGCCCGCAGCGTAATTACATTTGGCCATACCAAATTACTATTAGAGCTGGCCTACTGGTATTATACAGCTAATATATATATTGTTTAGTATTAAGCTTTGCTTGTTCCATATTCAGTCCATAAGAAAAGATTCATTCTTATATCTGGAGGAAGGTTTTTTTTCCAATAAATATCAATGTTAGCCCACGATTTTGTTCCAGTTTTCAATTTTGGCCCACTTTGTATTTGAGTCTGTTTTATATGAACAAATAAGTCACAACAGGTTTTGAAAGGTTTTGAAAAATGTGATTTTCTTAGAAACCTGAGGAGCTTATTATTTCTATTATTATTTGTCTTGTCATTTAATTCATAGAAAATGTCTTTTTTTTGTGAAATGTCTATAGGTGACAGTGAAAAACAGGACCCTTGATATGTTTGTACTAGTTTATCTTTTTCTTAATACTTTGTAGTATCAATGGCAGTGGGGGAAATCTTCATCAATAGTTCAGATCTATGCACATTTTCCAAAACCTTCCGGTGGACCGGTTTGTAGTCTGTGCTGGGCCGCTTCTGGGCCCTGGGCATTATGCTTGAGACGCCTATTTTAAAAACTAAGCACATGACGAGCACAAGTACAGAAGCAGGACGAGTTCTAGATGTAGGGTTAGCTGGGTTTGGATGCTTGACTACACAGGAACTGTCCCTTATGTGTCCTGCAACAACTAAAGCTTGACTGCAAAAGTACATGGTTGGTAATTTGCCTGATATCACTGCACAGATTTCAGTGTTAGTAGATGTGCTTAAACATTAACATTTCATCCTCATGCTTTGTGGCAGCCGCAGAGTGGGAAAGTCAGTAGTTCTAACTTTGTTGAATCCAATTACCTCTCAGCAGTGCTCTGGGCTGCTGTTGTGACCAGTCACTTCCTGTGGTGGCCCATGTGGCAGAATTTTCTGCCAAGACCAAAAAGTTCAACCATTTATGCAATTATCTCTATAGTTCCAATAAGCAGAGGGTGGAATATCCTTGTTTTCTACAGCCCAAATATATCTTTTGCTAGCTCTTTTGTAGTCTTTATCTGCAAGAAAAGCAGAACTTTAATTTCCCAAAGGAAGAGCCACACAGTGCAGCAAGGCCTCAATCTTCCTTTCTTCCAAACTAGTTCAGTTCAAATAAAGACATGTCAAACAGCAGCTAAGGCTTTTTTGTGTGCTCTTAGCTTCAGTAGTTTCCCATATGGGGAACAAACAGTGTGTGTAAGCAGTGAAAACTAGCAACCTCCTGATGCTGTGAGACCAGTCCTGTGTAGACAGGAAGGTCTCTGGTGTCACATTTCAGAGACTTTACAGCCTTGGTCACCTTCCTTTCGACCTCTTAGATATCTTTATTTCATAGCGCATGGCTATACTGTTATCCAACATATGGTACATATGACATCACTTAAAACTTGGCCAGCTAATGTGTAAAAGTTGCCATAACTTTATTTATGGCTGTATATGTTGAAGCCTTAGCGGCAAGCTAAACATAGAGCCCCTTTTTGTTTTTATCACATGGTTATGTACTATGAAACAATGCTTTATTGTACCACTTGGTACCTTTCTGCCTGCTTCAGAAAATAGCTGTCATCACTTATGATACATCTGCTGCCTGTATTTTTATTATTTCATTGACAGATGTATATTTTTAAATCAACAAAGTCCATGAAGCTGATGCAACCTGGCTCAGTTTCCCATGGACAAAGACTGCCTATTAATACGTCTGTGCTCAATAAGGGACCAGCACTGATGGTGTTTTGAAAGACTTCTTCTCACTTCAACACAGAGAAATCAGTCTCTGCTTTTTTTTCTGCTTGAGTTGTGTGCTCTCAGTTCATTCATTTTTATCGGACTGCCTGAGAACCACAGATATGTTGCACCCTGCTAAGAAATTATAGTGCATGCTGCACAACCTTAGAAGGACAGCACGAAGATATCTACAACTCAGCACTCTGAGTGTGCGGGTGTGTCTGTGTGTGTGTGCATGCGTGTGAAATATATACAAAGCTGATGTTTACAGTGAAGGTCAGGGTGTTTTTTCTTCATCATGGGCAAAGTTCTCAGGCATGTTATGAGAAAATTCTAGCATCGTGTTAAGTACAAGGCACCTTGAATGTTCCCTGTTGGATGAAACAGAAGTAATGTTAGCAATGAAATACAATCTAGTAGGCATGACAGATGGTAGTTTGGATTAAAGCCTCACTGATATATTGTTTGACCATAATTAGCTGTTGAAACTGAAAAATTGACATACATCTAGTAGATACTAGAATGAATATATATATATATATATATACAGGGAGTGCAGAATTATTAGGCAAGTTGTATTTTTGAGGAATAATTTTAATATTGAACAACAACCATGTTCTCAATGAACCCAAAAAACTCATTAATATCAAAGCTGAATGTTTTTGGAAGTAGTTTTTAGTTTGTTTTAGTTTTAGCTATTTTAGGGGGATATCTGTGTGTGCAGGTGACTATTACTGTGCATAATTATTAGGCAACTTAACAAAAAACAAATATATACCCATTTCAATTATTTATTTTTACCAGTGAAACCAATATAACATCTCCACATTCACAAATATACATTTCTGACATTCAAAAACAAAACAAAAACAAATCAGCGACCAATATAGCCACCTTTCTTTGCAAGGACACTCAAAAGCCTGCCATCCATGGATTCTGTCAGTGTTTTGATCTGTTCACCATCAACATTGCGTGCAGCAGCAACCACAGCCTCCCAGACACTGTTCAGAGAGGTGTACTGTTTTCCCTCCTTGTAAATCTCACATTTGATGATGGACCACAGGTTCTCAATGGGGTTCAGATCAGGTGAACAAGGAGGCCATGTCATTAGTTTTTCTTCTTTTATACCCTTTCTTGCCAGCCACGCTGTGGAGTACTTGGACACGTGTGATGGAGCATTGTCCTGCATGAAAATCATGTTTTTCTTGAAGGATGCAGACTTCTTCCTGTACCACTGCTTGAAGAAGGTGTCTTCCAGAAACTGGCAGTAGGACTGGGAGTTGAGCTTGACTCCATCCTCAACCCGAAAAGGCCCCACAAGCTCATCTTTGATGATACCAGCCCAAACCAGTACTCCACCTCCACCTTGCTGGCGTCTGAGTCAGACTGGAGCTCTCTGCCCTTTACCAATCCAGCCACGGGCCCATCCATCTGGCCCATCAAGACTCACTCTCATTTCATCAGTCCATAAAACCTTAGAAAAACCAGTCTTGAGATATTTCTTGGCCCAGTCTTGACGTTTCAGCTTGTGTGTCTTGTTCAGTGGTGGTCGTCTTTCAGCCTTTCTTACCTTGGCCATGTCTCTGAGTATTGCACACCTTGTGCTTTTGGGCTCTCCAGTGATGTTGCAGCTCTGAAATATGGCCAAACTGGTGGCAAGTGGCATCTTGGCAGCTGCACGCTTGACTTTTCTCAGTTCATGGGCAGTTATTTTGCGCCTTGGTTTTTCCACACGCTTCTTGTGACCCTGTTGACTATTTTGAATGAAACGCTTGATTGTTCGATGATCACGCTTCAGAAGCTTTGCAATTTTGAGACTGCTGCATCCCTCTGCAAGATATCTCACTATTTTTGACTTTTCTGAGCCTGTCAAGTCCTTCTTTTGACCCATTTTGCCAAAGGAAAGGACGTTGCCTAATAATTATGCACACCTGATATAGGGTGTTGATGTCATTAGACCACACCCCTTCTCATTACAGAGATGCACATCACCTAATATGCTTAATTGGTAGTAGGCTTTCGAGCCTATACAGCTTGGAGTAAGACAACATACATGAAGAGGATGATGTGGACAAATATATATATATATATATATATATATATATATATATATATATATATATATACACAGTGGGGCAAAAAAGTATTTAGTCAGCCACCGATTGTGCAAGTTCCCCCACCTAAAATGATGACAGAGGTCAGTAATTTGCACCAGAGGTACACTTCAACTGTGAGAGACAGAATGTGAAAAAAAAAAATCCATGAATCCACATGGTAGGATTTGTAAAGAATTTATTCGTAAATCAGGGTGGAAAATAAGTATTTGGTCAATAACAAAAATACAACTCAATACTTTGTAACATAACCTTTGTTGGCAATAACAGAGGTCAAACGTTTACTATAGGTCTTTACCAGGTTTGCACACACAGTAGCTGGTATTTTTTGCCCATTACTCCATGCAGATCTTCTCGAGAGCAGTGATGTTTTGGGGCTGTCGCCGAGCAACACGGACTTTCAACTCCCGCCACAGATTTTCTATGGGGTTGAGGTCTGGAGACTGGCTAGGCCACTCCAGGACTTTCAAATGCTTCTTACGGAGTCACTCCTTTGTTGCCCGGGCGGTGTGTTGTGGATCATTGTCATGTTGGAAGACCCAGCCTCGTTTCATCTTCAAAGTTCTCACTGATGGAAGGAGGTTTTGGCTCAAAATCTCACGATACATGGCCCCATTCATTCTGTCCTTAACACGGATCAGTCGTCCTGTCCCCTTGGCAGAAAAACAGCCCCATAGCATGATGTTCCCACCCCCATGCTTCACAGTAGGTATGGTGTTCTTGGGATGCAACTCAGTATTCTTCTTCCTCCAAACACGACGAGTTGAGTTTATACCAAAAAGTTCTACTTTGGTTTCATCTGACCACATGACATTCTCCCAATCCTCTGCTGTATCATCCATGTGCTCTCTGGCAAACTTCAGACGGGCCTGGACATGCACTGGCTTCAGCAGCGGAACACGTCTGGCACTGCGGGATTTGATTCCCTGCCGTTGTAGTGTGTTACTGATGGTGACCTTTGTTACTTTGGTCCCAGCTCTCTGCAGGTCATTCACCAGGTCCCCCCGTGTGGTTCTGGGATCTTTGCTCACCGTTCTCATGATCATTTTGACCCCACGGGATGAGATCTTGCGTGGAGCCCCAGATCGAGGGAGATTATCAGTGGTCTTGTATGTCTTCCATTTTCTGATGATTGCTCCCACAGTTGATTTTTTCACACCAAGCTGCTTGCCTATTGTAGATTCACTCTTCCCAGTCTGGTGCAGGTCTACAATACTTTTCCTGGTGTCCTTCGAAAGCTCTTTGGTCTTGGCCATGGCGGAGTTTGGAGTCTGACTGTTTGAGGCTGTGGACAGGTGTCTTTTATACAGATGATGAGTTCAAACAGGTGCCATTCATACAGGTAACGAGTGGGGGACAGAAAAGCTTCTTACAGAAGACGTTACAGGTCTGTGAGAGCCAGAGATTTTCCTTGTTTGAGGTGACCAAATACTTATTTTCCACCCTATTTTACGAATAAATTCTTTACAAATCCTACCATGTGAATTCATGGATTTTTTTTTCACATTCTGTCTCTCACAGTTGAAGTGTACCTCTGGTGCAAATTACTGACCTCTGTCATCATTTTAAGTGGGGGAACTTGCACAATCGGTGGCTGACTAAATACTTTTTTGCCCCACTGTATATATATATATACACTGAACAAAAATATAAACGCAACACTGTTTTTGCTCCCATTCCCCATGGGATGGACGTAGAGACCTAAAATTCATTCCAGATACACAATATAACCATCCCTCCCAAACAGTGGTCACAAATCAGTCCAAATGTGTGGTAGTGGGCACATCTGCCATATTGAGATAATCCATCCCACCTCACAGGTGTGCCACATCAGGATGCTGATCTGACATCATGAGTAGTGCACAGGTGTACCTCAGACTGCCCACAACAAAAGGCCACCCTGGAATGTGCAGTTTTGTCTCACAGCAAAATGCCACAGATGCCACAAGCAATGAGGGAGCGTGCAATTGGCATGCTGACAGCAGGAATGTCAACCAGATCTGTCGCCCGTGCATTGAATGTTCATTTCTCAACCATAAGCCGTCTCCACAGGCATTTCAGAGAATATGGCAGCACATCCAACCGGCCTCACAACCGCAGACCTCGTGTAACCACACCAGCCCAGGACCTCGACATCCAGGTTCACCTCCAAGATCGTCTGAGACCAGCCACCCAGACAGCTGCTGGAACAATTGGTTTGCACAACCAAACAATTTCCGCACAAACTGTCAGAAACCATCTCAGGGACGCTCAACTGCATGCCCGTCGTCCTCATCGGGGTCTTGACCTGACTCCAGCTCGTCGCCGTAACAGACTTGTGTGGGCAAATGCTCACATTCGATGGCGTCTGGCACGTTGGAGAGGTGTGCGCTTCACGGATGAATCATGGTTCACATTGTTCAGGGCAGATGGCAGCTGAGAATGTCCCAGTTCTTGCATGGCCAGCATACTCACCGGACATGTCACCCATTGAGCATGTTCGGGATGTGCTTGACCGACGTATACGACAGCGTGTACCAGTTCCCACGAATATCCAACAACCTCGCACAGCCATTGAAGTGGAGTGGACCAACATTCCACAGGCCACAATTGACAATCTGATAGACTCCATGCAACGATGTGTTGCACTGCATGAGGCAAATGGTGGTCACACCAGATACTGACCGGTTCTGGGTCCCCAGACCCCCAATAGCGCAAAAACTGCACATTCCAGGGTGGCCTTTTGTTGTGGGCAGTCTGAGGTACACCTGTGCACTACTCATGATGTCAGATCAGCATCCTGATGTGGCACACCTGTGAGGTGGGATGGATTATCTCAATATGGCAGATGTGCCCACTACCATACATTTGGACTGATTTGTGACCACTGTTTGGGAGGGATGGTTATATTGTGTATCTGGAATGAATTTTAGGTCTCTATGTCCATCCCATGGGGAATGGGAGCAGTAACAAAAGTGTTGCGTTTATATTTTTGTTGAGTGTGTATATATATATATAAACACACACACACCCAGCACGCCCATGCGGGCGGTTTATCCTTCAAGCTCGGGTCCTCTACCAGAGGCCTGGGAGCTTGAGGGTCCTGCGCAGTATCTTAGCTGTTCCCAGGACTGCGCTCTTCTGGACAGAGATCTCCGATGTTGTTCCCGGGATCTGCTGGAGCCACTTGCCTAGCTTGGGAGTCACCGCACCTAGTGCTCCGATTACCACGGGGACCACCGTTACCTTCACCCTCCACATCCTCTCGAGCTCTTCTCTGAGCCCTTGGTATTTCTCCAGCTTCTCGTGTTCCTTCTTCCTGATATTGCTGTCATTCGGAACCGCTACATCGATCACTACGGCCGTCTTCTTCTGTTTGTCTACCACCACTATGTCCGGTTGGTTAGCCACCACCATTTTGTCCGTCTGTATCTGGAAGTCCCACAGGATCTTAGCTCGGTCATTCTCCACCACCCTTGGGGGCATCTCCCATTTTGACCTCGGGACTTCCAGGTTATACTCGGCACAGATGTTCCTGTACACTATGCCGGCCACTTGGTTATGGCGTTCCATGTATGCCTTGCCTGCTAGCATCTTGCACCCTGCTGTTATGTGCTGGATTGTCTCTGGGGCATCTTTACACAGCCTGCACCTGGGGTCTTGCCTGGTGTGATAGACCCCAGCCTCTATGGATCTTGTGCTCAGAGCTTGTTCTTGTGCTGCCATGATTAGTGCCTCTGTGCTGTCTTTCAGTCCAGCTTTATCCAGCCACTGGTAGGATTTCTGGATATCAGCCACCTCCTCTATCTGCCGGTGGTACATACCGTGCAGGGGCCTGTCCTTCCATGATGGTTCCTCGTCTCCCTCCTCTTTCTTGGGTTTCTGCTGCCTGAGGTATTCACTGAGCACTCGGTCAGTTGGGGCCATCTTCCCAATGTATTCTTGGATGTTCCTTGTCTCATCCTGGACTGTGGTGCTGACACTCACCAGTCCCCGGCCCCCTTCCTTCCGCTTAGCGTACAGCCTCAGGGTGCTGGACTTGGGGTGAAACCCTCCATGCATGGTAAGGAGCTTTCTTGTCTTTATGTCAGTGGCTTCTATCTCCTCCTTTGGCCAGCCTATTACCCCAGCAGGGTACCTGATCACGGGCAGGGCGTACGTGTTGATGGCCCGGATCTTGTTCTTACCATTCAGCTGACTCCTCAGGACTTGCCTGACCCTCTGCAGGTACTTGGTGGTTGCAGCCTTTCTAGCGGCCTCTTCATGGTTCCCATTTGCCTGCGGGATCCCCAGGTACTTGTAACTGTCCTCTATGTCTGCAATGTTGCCTTCTGGTAGTTCAATCCCCTCAGTTCTGACTACCTTCCCTCTCTTTGTTACCATCCGACTACACTTCTCCAGTCCGAACGACATTCCAATGTCATTGCTGTATAGCCTGGTAGTGTGGATCAGTGAATCGATGTCTTGTTCACTCTTGGCATACAGCTTGATGTCATCCATGTACAGGAGGTGGCTGACAACTGCTCCGTTCCATAGTCGGTATCCGTAGCCAGTCTTGTTAATGATCTCACTGAGGGGGTTCAGGCCTATGCAGAACAGCAGTGGGGACAGAGCATCTCCTTGGTAGATCCCGCACTTGATGGTGACTTGTGCTATGGGCTTGGAGTTGGCCTCTAGTGTTGTACGCCACATCCCCATTGAGTTCCTGATGAAGGCTCTTAGGGTCCCATTGATCTTGTACAATTCTAGGCATTCCAGTATCCAGCTGGGGGGCATTGAGTCATAGGCCTTCTTGTAATCAATCCAGGCAGTGCACAGGTTGGTCAGTCTGGTCTTGCAGTCTCGGCTGATTGTTCTGTCTACCAGTAGCTGGTGTTTTGCGCCTCTGGTATTCTTGCCAATTCCTTTCTGTGTCCCGCTCATGTATTGACCCATGTGCCTGTTCATCTTAGCCGATATGATGCCTGACAGGAGCTTCCATGTAGTACTGAGGCAGGTTATTGGTCGGTAGTTGGAAGGGACCGGTCCCTTCTTGGGGTCCTTGGGGATCAGGACCGTCCGGCCTTCAGTTAGCCATTCCGGGTGTCTCTCGTTAACTAGCAGCTGGTTCATTTGTGCTGCCAGACGCTCGTGGAGTGCAGTCAGCTTCTTCAGCCAGTAGGCGTGAACCATGTCGGGCCCTGGTGCTGTCCAACTCTTCATACTGGAGACCCTTTCTTGGATATCTGCCACTGTGATGGTTACTGGACCCTGTTCAGGGAGGTCGCTGTGGTCTGCCCTCAGATCCTCTAGCCACTGAGCATTGCCGTTATGGGTTGCATCCTTCTCCCATATGCTCTTCCAGTATTGCTCCGTCTCCAGCCTTGGTGGTGCTGTTCTCTTATTGTTCCCTTGCCACTGAGAGTACACCTTTGCTGGTTCTGTGGAGAACAGCTGGTTTATTCTCCTGCCTTCTATCTCTCTGGTGTACCTCCTCAAGCGGCTGGCCAAGGCTGTGAGTCTTTGCTTGGCAGTTTCCAAGGCCTCAGGTATGGACAGCTTGCTGTATTTCTTAGGCACCTTATTTGTCGCACCTTTCTGCAACTCCGTTAGTTGGCTAACCTCCCTCCGTGCTACTTTGATCTTGCCCTCTAGCCTCCTTCTCCATGGAGGGTAATGCCCCTTGTCGCTGTTCAACTTGTAGCCAAACATCTCACTGATCACTCCTGCCGTATTGTAGATCAGCTTGTTAGTGTCGGTAATCGTGGTTGTAGGTATTGCCCGTAGTGCTGCATTAACATCATCTAGCAGACCTTCTGAGGGTACTTCACGTAATCTTGGTAACCGGCTACGGGGGATCCAGGTTTCAAGCTTGGCCATGATCCTATTTTTCAGGTCAGTTCCTCTCGCACTCAACGATCCTTCTCCTATCGCACTTGGGGCTATGTACCCAATCTCGGGTGGGGGTGATGATATCGCCCTCCTGACCTGGCGTCCTGACTCCTCCTTGCCGTAGCATTTGTGTTGTACCTCGTCAATCTCTAGCTGTGAGAGCAGTCCCTTCTTTCGAATGTTATATATATATATATATATATATATATATATATATATATATATATATATATATATATATATATATATATATATATATATAACAACTACCTTCATTCTTCATGCCGTAGCTCCAACTAGGTGCTGCAGCTGTTCCAGGTTTGTCAGCTGCACATCCATGATGATCCACCACATCCCAAAGGTGCTCTGTTGGATTGAGATCTGGTGATTTGGAGGTCATTTGACTGCAGTAGACTTATTTTCATGTTCAAGAAACCTGTTTGTGATGTTTTGAGCTTTGTGGTGTGCTATCGTGCTGGAAGCAACCATCACTGTGGTCATAAAAGGGACCGATATAGTCAGCAACAATACCCAGCTAGACTGTGGCGGCTGGATATCGTCTCTTTTTCAGAACGTTCTCTGTAAACCTTAAAGATGGTTGTGTGGGAAAATCCCAGTAGATCAGCAGTTTCAGAAATACTCCCAGCCCATCTCACAACAACAACCGTGCAGCATTCATAAAATTGCCTTTCTCTCCCATATGAAAGTTTGAACTTCAGCTATTTTTGACCTTCAGCTGATTTGACCATATGTACATGCCTAAATGCATTGACTTACTGCCACGTGATTGGCTGATGAGATAATTACATTAATAAGCAGCTGAACAGGTGAATCTGAGAAAGCAGCCAGTGAGTGCATGTGGCTTCTTTGTATTGTTTAGAATGATCTCAGCTCAGTCTGCAGCACATGCATAAGAGCAGCATCACAGCCGAGCAGATGGTGGTACACAGTCAAGAACGTGTCTTTGCACAGTGTTGCCAACTAGGTCAGAAATACACATTGCTGAAAAGCTCATAAACAATTGCTTTTTCTGGTTTTAAATGATAAATATTGCTTTGAAAATTAAATGCCAAATTCTATATCATGCTTGATCTGATCACCTTACTAAAAAACAAGGGTTCATGTCAACCTCTAACTTAAACAACATTGATTACATTACTGTCTTCATTTGAAATGTACTCTACCTGTATGGTTGTATGTAAAAGAAAGCACCTTAAAGTTTAAAGCAGACTGAATCTGAAAGCTTTCTTGTCTTCGTGTGTCACTAGTTTCCTCCCTTTCCTAACAGTGGGGTTATGCTGGGAGACCAAAAAGTCATTAATATTACTGTTCCAGTGTGCCGCTGTTTATTTTGAGACTGTGGCTCAAGGGACTGATACGCTGCTGCACACATGCATCTGTACACACAGGTGTTTTACTGGGACACAGTATACAGCTCTTGGAGGTGGTTTTCAAAATGCTGAATCGATATAACAGTGATGTGCTCTGAAGAGACTTTGCTGGTGCTTCATAAATATGCTTACAGCCACAACTATAAGCACGTACTGGGGAGGTGTCTTCCACAACGAATGGCTGGTTTGGAAAACGGGTCATTGAGCTTACCTTAGCACTTGTTTGGGTTGTTGTTGCTTGATGGCCACATAAACCATCCGCTGCTGTTATGATTTCTTATTTGTGATATGTATGCAAGCTTTTGAGGAAATGGTTGTCTGCTTCATTGGGTTTCTATCAATTAAAACTCAGGAATGTGATGTGCATAAGTGATAAAGCATCATGTGTTTCACTGCTTTTGAAAACTGCTAAATGAAGAACCTGATGATCATATACATATACTGTACTTTGTTCATCAGTTTATTGCTGTTCTTTTCTATTGAGTCTATTAGACTTGTTTATGTCACCCACAAATATGAATGTGCTTTTAGTGAGACCACAACAATTAAAATGAGTAACTTTGCAAAGGTCACCATTCATCATGCAGTTCCTGCATGGGCCGATAAAAACACTAACTTTTCTTCTGCTTCTATTCCATTTGTCAGGTAATTTATAGATTTAGTAATGGCTATGCATTTGTACGGCAATTTATTACCCCTGGACTGGGCCACAGTGTAATGTAAATCTAAATGGTATTTCTACTGTCAGCCAGATCCAAGATATTCACATTAAGAAAGGGCTGAGTTATTTACAGTTTCAATTCAAAGTTTTACCATTGGTTGGTCCCAGCAGTGCTGTTAGCTGTGCCCCATGCAGGAGGCATAAAAATGTGGGGCTATGGCTTCATACTCCTAATACAGCAGGTGACTCTATGAGCATATCAGTGAATCTGGAGTGACTTTTGATATTACTGGTTTTTCTGTTTATTTGTGTGCTTGCAGACTGGCCAACATGATGACGAATAAATGCATGCAGGGAAACAGAGATTATTCCCACCAATATTAGTGTTAGATGAGCCCACACCATCATTTTTCTCTGAATGAACTGATCTCTTTGTTGACAGAAAAGCCCTACTCATGCTTTCCATGTATTCATCTAGCATGAAAGTGGAACAAAGACGAACTTGAGATGGATAAAAGATAATAAGTAGGTTGTAGTCAACGCACTGCAATGGGAAAACAGCTATTTTCTTCGAGGAGTGCAAAGGCGCGAGTATGCTCGTGCATGAACGTGCACTGGTGACATTCTTACCTGGACCGAACCAGAGAGAGTTTTGAATTCGCCAGCAGCCTGGCTGCACTTGCTCCACTGCTGCCTGGAAAACTGCAGAGCTGCTTCTGGTCCACATCTGGTCCACATCTGGTCCATGTGGGATGGTTGGACATTCACCAAGCCAAGCACAACCAGAGCCACTGATAACATGGCAGTGCTTATAGCTGACAGCAGCAGTCTTAGCATATGTCAATGATGATGCAGGTGTGTATATTTATAGTAGTTATAGGGTACATTAATATGCAGACTGCACTGACCTGTATTACACAGATGTACAAATCAATATATTTTGATAAATAAAATTTGCTTCTGAGGACTTCAGGTGGGCTATTTATCTTTTTGTTTTGCAGACATGTTTGCAGACATGAAATCTGATTTAAGCTTGCACGTAACATTTTTGAGATACACATCATTGATGTTTGACGTGAATGATGTGTATCTCAATATAATGTATCAACACTATGGCTAGAAGTTTCCAAAAATTGTTTTAATGTGTTTATTCTGGACAAAAACAAGAGAAGACGATCTCAGGATCTCTCCAAAGCATATTTCTGTCAATTTAGCTCAAAATAAATCCACAAACATGTTTGAGGCACTTGCTTTTGCGCATGCACTGCACACCCGTCTCTCTTTGCAAGAACAAACAGTAGCGGGTCATCATCCTCTGATTCAATTTTTCCTGGTGTCGGTTTTCCAATACTTTTATACCTTGGTGACATCACTCAGATTTGGTGGGAAAATGTCAAGATGAGAATGTAAAAAGTGCAATTTCAGTGACATTCTGGCACTCATTAGTTGATGTGCTTTCAGCATGTTATCCACAAGCTCAGCAAGATTCTCTGCTCTGATATTGCCAAGACAATTCTGTGCACAAATGTTTCCCATTGCTGCTGATTCAGATGGCTTTAGCATTAGTTCACAGATTTCAGGACCAACAAAAACACCTTCTTTCACTTTGGCTGCATTTTGTGGACAGTAAACTTATTTCTTAAAGGCTAAAATGCATCACTGTTTCTGCCCAGTCATTCTAGCCGTCCAATTCTGGGAAAATCATAACTTTTAAAAAAAATGGGATGAAAGAGATGAAAATGGTTTGTTAACGCACAGGTGAAAGTATACCAGCAGCAAAATGCTTGTGACCAGTTTGATCTTTTAGGTACCGCTAACTACATGTTTTCATTTGCCTATCTTTTAACATATTGTAATCTTGTTGACTTGTTGTTGTCTAAATAAATCACAAAAATGAGAATTGTACACAAACCTTTGACTTTGTACAAAGTGATTTTAATTGCCTAGCTGCACCTTAATAAAAAGTCTAAAGCCATGTCAGCAGGTCTGTAAGCCTTCAGTTTTTGAACACCAACAGCGACATGCTAATGCGGTTATTATGACAAACCATTTACCGTTTTTTTTTTTATCATCTTAGTTTAGCTTGCTACCAATGCTAGTCAATAAGCACTAAATGGCCGAAAGTATTCTCTATTTAAACCTACTTAAAGTGAAGTGCTTCACATTATAAATAAGGTTCAACAACTCAAATTGTACAAATGGATCAAACTAAAATAAAAGCAAGCCTCCACATGTAGGTCTGTGGTCAGGTCAGTTCACTGTTATAGAGAGGCATCTGGCTATGAAGACCTTTAAAAGGCATCAGCAAAATGGCAATGCATCTTGCCAATTGCAACTTCAACAGATTGAGGCACTAAACGTAGGAGAGATAAAATATAAAACTGGGACAAGATCAGACCTAGCAGGCCAACATGTGTAGGTGGGTGACACACTGAATAAGATAAAAGAGATTTGAGGTTTGGTCTGTGGACACTCAACTCTGTCTGAGTGCCTTAAGCTTCACATCCAGCAATGCAGAGGTCTGTACGATAAGCTTATAGGTTAATATAAATCACAACACCCCCCCCCCCCCCCCCCCCCCGACAAAATATATTAAAACTTCCATATCCTTCTAATGATGATTGACATCTTGCAAAAATACTGGTGCTGTTTGGTTTGTGTCGAACTTGCAGCTTCTGTGAGTTTAATCAATCTGGAACTCTTTTGCTTGTTTGCAGGTTGGAGTAGCTGTGATGGATGACCAGTGTGTGTCTCATGGCAGTCCTCATCGCAGCGGAGGTCATGTCAGTACTGAGGGTCAAAAGTTGAATGTCATCAGGTGTGGGTGGCTCCGGAAGCAAGGAGGTTTTGTCAAAACGTGGCACAGTCGCTGGTTTGTGCTGAAAGGGGATCAACTCTACTATTACAAAGATGAGGAGGAGACTAAAGCTCTGGTAAGACTGTGAATGTACTAGAAGATGAACTAACATAAAAATTGTGGCATGCACCCACACATATGCAGATGATAGTTCTCACTGTATGATGATTGAGTTTTTTTTGGATCAGACAGCTCTTTGGCTTATGACCAGACTGTATGTAAAAGATGGGTGTAGCATCTGTGAAGTTTGTTTTATGGGCTCTGAAACCTTAACCTATGCACCTAGGGTCATAAGTCATTAGCTACTGTAAGCATGGTTTGTTAGCAAGGTGCGTTCCTACAGTCATATGAAAAATGTGAGTTTTTCACAAGACTCTATGCAGTCCTGTGAAAAACTAAAAAGTAATACTTTTCTATATGACTATCAGTCTCCCACATCATTGTGGAGGAATTTTCGCCCACTCTTATTTACTCTAATTTACAGCATCGCTTCAGTTCTTTGAAGTTTGCAGACATTTGTTTATACACAACACTCTTATGGTTCCACCACAGCATTTCAATCAGGTTGAGCTCTGGACTTTGACTGTGTCATTGCAGCACTTTAATTCTTTTATTTTTCAGCCATTCTATTGCAGACTTGATGCTGTGCTTGCATGTGCTCGATCCAGTTTTAGCAAAGCTTTAGCTATCAGACAGATGGCCTCACATGTGACTCTGGTACACAGAGGATGGTCAATTCAGTGACTGCAAGGTACCCAGATCCTGTGGCTGCATGCCCAAATCATCACCAATCTACCGCCACGCTTGATAGTTAGTTGAGGTGTTTGTGCTAATATGCTGTTTGGTTTTCACTAAACGTGGCACTGAGTTATATGACCAGACATCTTTGGTTTGTTCCGTCCACAGAGGTTGTTGCAGAGGTTTTGTGATTTGTTCAGATCCAACTTTGCAAACATAAGCTACAGTATACTCCCATGTTCTTTTTACAGAAGAAAAAGCTTTCTCTTAGCAGCACTTCCAAATAAGGCCTACTTGGTCAGTTTTCTTCTAATTGTACTATTATGGTGTTTAACATTTAACACACTAACTGAGGCCTATAGTCTGAGATGTAGCTATTGGGTTTTCTCTCAGCTTTGCAAGGGTTTGACCTTGGAGTGAATGTTCAGGGACAATCCACATCCAAGATTGGCAGCTGTCTTGAATGTTTTCTACTTGTGATGAGTCTTTGGATGGACTTTAAATTATTTGGAAATGGTCGTATAGTCCTTCCCAGATTGATGGGCAGCAACAGTTGTTTCTCTAAGATTACTGCCGATGCCTTTTCTCCTTGCCACAACTTAAAGCTCCAGACCAGCAAACTGTCAAACATTCTGTTTTATAGCAGTGGTTACATTTCATGATCAAAAGATCAAGTGCATTTGATTAGCAGCACCTGGCTGTTACTTACCTTCTTGACACCAATAGAAGCAGTTTTGTTTTTTGTTTAACAGGACTGCATAAAGTCTTGTGAAAAAGGAAGCGTATGGGTGTTTCACACAGATGGATACATGCTGATAGTTCCTAAGTAAGATACAAATACAATAAAAGCATTTACTCAAAGCAGCTTGCAACTGCCACTAATGATAATTCTAAGCCTCGGTGAAATTGAAGCCAACCCTCTAGAGCCGTCACAAGTGGTGATATTACTTTTCTTACTCAATCTAATGGGCCAGCCTCAATATAAAATGATGGCTGGCATACAGTGCGTCGCTATGAAGTCAGCCATTCAACAGTGGGAAATGTGCTGGAGATGTTTTGCTCACTTTAACATTACGATCAGATATGAATCTAAATATGTACTCTAAGCCCTGCTGTGGTGAAGTGTCTGTTTGTGCTTTCTGTATTTGCTGTATTTACTCACAGCACCACCATATTTCTTGTAGATACATGCTACAGTATAGCCAGGTGAGATGATAACATCGAGCTATGGTTCAAATGAGGTTGTTTTGACTCTCAAACCAAACTGTTTTCAGTTTGTCTTTATGGAAACACACACACACACACACACACACACACACACGCACACACACACACACACACACACACACACACACACACACAAATGGCTATCCTGAAATGAGAAGAGACAATGAGTAACACGAGTTTTATGGCTATCTCTAACATTACTGTAACAAGGAACTCCCTCTCACTTAGCATGTGCAGACTGGAAAAAGAAGCTGCCAAAATACAGTGAAAGAGAGCGAACATTGATTCCACAAGTTGAGTTCATTAAGAAACTTGTTTAATTTCTTGAATTTGATGAAAGAGTCAATAGTCTTTTCTTGGTTGTCAAATACAATGATGCTGGATAGCAACTTGTTATTAAATACTAGTTCATAAATACTCTAAGAGTGTGTTTTATGAGTAGCTTGTCACGTCATATTCCTATCATGCCTTTAATCTTTATATCAGTTAGCAGATGTTTCGTGTTTTGTTTTTTTCCTCTTTGCAGTTATTTTACACCAGAGCTTACTCCTATTTGGCAAATACACAAAAGACCACATCCTTTTGTAATATTTATCCCTACCAAACAATATCTCCTTTTTTTCCTGTGGAAACTTGATCACTTGTGCACAATTGAAATCTTTATTCTGCTCATCTACCCACACTTCTTTGCCTGGCCAATTTTCCAGGAAACTGAGCCTCAGCCAAACCCAAGAAACAGCAGCAGCAGAAGTCTCTAAAGGTTAAAGCTCCAGACCTGAAGGTGGGCCACAGGCCAGATACAGGGGGAGAAGAGATTTTCTTTCTTTTTTTCTGGGAAGGCCAGGTTTTGAAGCTGTGTCAAAAAAAAAGAGAGAAAACAGTTTTCCTGAAACAACTTGATAATTATATTTATCATCATGTTCTCAGAGAACTTATTTGTAATGTCCCTACAACTCCATCTACCTGTGGAATACTCTTCTTTGGTTAGCAACTTTCCATTCTTGCCCTACTTCTAAAGCTGTAATAAATTTCAGCTACTTTTTTTTTTTTGCAGAGAATGGGAAATTTCTAGTCAAACTAGGTCAGGTACAGAGGAGTGTGCTCAAAGTCCTCAAATCTCCATGACCTCCAAAGCAGAGAAGCATGTAAGAGCACAAACAGAACACTCCAAAAAGACAGCGTACCGAACAGAATACAAGATAACCAGTGTAGCGTTTCCAACATCCCAAAAAGGAGGAATACCAGCGGGACAGAGAGGAGACAGAAAACTGTCAGAAACAGGTTTGGTTTTGCTTTTTGTGCCTCGAACGCTGATGTTTAAGATCAGGGCAAAAACACAAACACACAAGGTGCACTAAGATCCTCCACTTTACTTAGACTATATGTGGTGGAGTAATATCTACCCACGCTAACCTATTAGCCACATCCAACAGAGACGCAACTGATTAATTCTCTGACATGCTGTGATCTCTCCATTACCCATCACATTAGCCTAATTGCTGCTACCTCAGAGGACACATGAACATGTGCTACTTTCTGTTGGCTAACAATTTGTTGAACGATTAGACAGGAAAATATTACATACAAATTACATATTTAACTAGCTTCTGGCACAAACTGAATCTACATTTTATGAAAACAAAAAGCATTCATTATGCTATTCACATATAAATATAAAGTCTCACAATAAATGAATTTAAAGTACACACAGTTTAAAAAAAAGGCGGGGGGACAAGTTTGGAAAATAGCAGCATTTAGACACAATGGACTGACTGCTTTATCTTTACTTACAGTGGACACAATGCGCTAGCACTGCACTCTTAAGCAGTAAATATTAGTTGCTAATATTATGAAGAATTATGGGGAGGTTTTAACACGGAGACTTACCAGAAAAGTTGGCAAGTGATTGCTTGTAATTATGTAACTAATCACAGTATGACTTTTCTGTCTATCTTAGGCAGAGTGCTAGGTTTCAGTGTCTATTTTTGATACTGAAAGCCTAACAGTATTTATGATTAGTGCCTCTAATCCTGTTGTTACTCTAACCAAACAGCTCGAGTTGTCATATCAGTCCTTAATCCTGCAAGAACATTGGGGGGGGTTTGGCTCTTGGGACCACTAGAGTCAAGTTAGAACCATAATGCCACCAGTTAAACTAGCATTACCTGACTGGTTGTAAGTCGTAGCTGGCTGTTGCTGGCAGTAACCATGAAAATGACTGCTAAACTCCTAGTCACACTGTCGAGCGGTCAGTGACGCTGGGGGGAAAAAATGTGTAATACCCAACCGGTTGGCAAGCGGTTGCTGGAGGTTGTTTGCTGTTGCTACGTGAAACTGGTAGCAAAGAGGTAAACTATGCTGCACCAAAAACCTCCTTGAGATGGCTTTGGCGGCTAGCAGATTGCCATGGTAACCCTTACTTTGCTGACTTGTCTCCAAATACTCACTAGCTACTCACTAAGTGGTAGTGAAACTGTGAGAACAATTTGCCTTCAAAGTAAAAATCTGTACTCTTTGAAACAGGTTGGTTTCAGTGGTAAAGCACAACTTTTACTTTGGAAGTGAAGATTCCCCGATTCGGGTTTAAGTCGCTCTCTTCATAGCTTCTCTGCTGCTCTGCAAGCACCTGTCTTTGCAGCCAACTCGGTGTCCGCCATGCAACCTGTTTTTGCAGATCTCGATGGAGTAGTTGGGTCTTTTGAGATTCAATTCTGAAAGTCAAAGCTTAAATAGCTAAACTTGGAATAATCTTTTCAATTATGAAGTCAGAAAGCTGTAGAAAAAACATCAAGTAATAAATAAAAAAAACAAAAAAATGGGATTTCCTCAGAATGGCTGTAACATGTCGTCATGTGTGATGCACTAGGACTTTATACCTGACATACCATTGTTTTGTTTTCATGCAGTGAACATTTTATAACATTTGTTTGATTTCCAATACTGCAACTCATAAGAATTCTGATGTTTTTAGATACTGTAACATTATCTGAAAAATTACTGCTGATGTAGGCAAACATGTTGATGCTATACAGTTAGGCCGAACCTCTCTGAGTAACAGGAGGAATCCGAAGAATGGGCGTCAGATGGAGGTGAAGGGTCACGGAAAAGCATGGGTACAGGGTACAGCACGTGTAGGATTAGTGTCGATATGCCATCTGCCTGCACTTACTCGTCTATGAAGGAATACACACGCACAAGCCCGCATGTACACACTCGCATTCTTAGATGCACACATACATTACTCGGATTTCATCTGGCTGAGCCATAAACAAAGACGCTATTCATGCGGTGGGTGAGATTGTATGGTTATTGTAATTCAAACCACTCAGCCTTGTATCTATATGCCAGGGATGTAAGGAAAGTAGCATTGTGAATGAATGAGAGAATTGTGAATTAATACGTTGAAATGATTTAATGTTTTAAGAAATGAAAGACATTAAAATTTCATAAGTTTATTATGATTTTAGCTGCTGCACGTCTTACAAGTTAGTTAATATTCATAGCATGTAGGGGGCACTTCTGGAGGCAGACGAAATGAGAAGTAGCTGGATTTAATAAGAAATTGCATCATATCAATAATGCAGCAGTGCAGTTGTGTACTAAAAGTCCTTTTGTTTTCCCTGCTTAAGCTGAAAACCATTTGACCTTTGCATTTAACTGGAGTAAATAAAACGCCACTGCAGTTCAGTAATTTTTCATTCTGCAACACTGTGTTACTGCTGATTTGATGACAATAGTAACTCTGTAGCCCTCGTTTGACATTGACAAAGATGTTTTTGAGGCATCACAAAGTAATAAAAGCTTTTTATAGCAGGCAGGGTTCCAGCCAGTCACGTCAGAACCAGAGCAGATCTGATTTGCATTATATTTGAATGTATGAGGCATGTGAACCAAGAAGTGGACATTATCAAGACACCCTTGTGTGAACAAATTGAAAAGCATTGCTGACATCATCCTCTGGTAATAGACAAAAAATTTCCATTAAAGTGGTTCAATAAGTTTGCATGCATGGGCGTCTCTTTAAAATTACAGATGGGCAATAATATTAAGGCAAAGACATTTCCTTTAGCCTAAATATATTAAAGCATGAAAAAAGTTTATCATTAATAGAAGGCAGCCCCGTCCATTAGTATTCCTAGGCTGCATATACTGCATAGAAGTTATTTCCTTTAACTCCTGAAGGGTGACTGCATGTCTAATAAGCTCTGCAGTGATGGATGAAGAAGTCGATTAAGTCTCACTGGACTTGCAACAAGTTCCTGTAAGTTTTGTAGCCTAAGGACTTTTTCTATTTCTAATACCTGATGGTGCAAGAGGGTAAAACAGCGAATTTAAGGTGTGTGCAGATGTAGTGGTATTTGTATTGCTGGAGCAAAGCAGCTGTATGGAATATTTACTCACGTCGAATCCCAACTCACTAAAAAACTGAACTGCAGAGCTTCTTGTTCTGTCTGTCTTAGAATGCTTCACTTTTCATTGGTCATAACACAGTACAGTAAGCACTGGCTCACATCTGTTGACTCATTATATTTCATTTATAGCTGTATCTTAACAATGAATTTGTAGATAAAAGGTGTGATTCACATTGATACTCCTAGTGATACATTGTTATTTTGTCCAAAATAAGGAGTCGATGGTTTACATTCAGTTCTAGACTGCAGCAGTATTCTGTAGTTTGCATGATGACTTGTCTGCAAACATTTGCCGTTTTAATGAATGAGGTGCAGTGAAACTTGAGGAAGGTCAATGCAAACCACTAACGGAAAAATTGGTCTTCCAAATAAAAGTTGAGCATTAGCACCACAATCAATCAACATTTCAAAATGAGCAAACTACGAGCAACTGTAGCAACCTGCTAGCAATCAAAGTAACCACAAGGAAAGGGGAACTACTAGCAACCACCTGCCAACCAGCTGGGGAACACAAACTTTCCCTAATGGCTGGTGGTTTAGAAATGGATTTCATAACAACAGAAACTACTACTTGGGAAATAAGATTTGCCTGTGTGACTGAGACATAACTTAATGGGGCGAGATACACAAATATTCCCCCTCAGTAAATTATTAAAATAAATGTGCAAAAACTGATTTTATAAAGTTTTTAACTGTTTTAGCACCTGTTTACATTAATGAATGTTGATTAGCTGATGTTCTGTATAATTTAGAGAACTCTCATTGATCTGGTTTCCCATGAATGAATAATAATGAATGGGTAAGCAAACATGTGGACAAGCTAACACACATTTTACATATGCTAACCACACGCGCTTTGTGTGAAGGTCATTGTTCAGTCAGAGCAAGGACCTGCTGGACAAAAATCCATATCAACAATATCAGGTTATAACATATTCCTCCCACCTGTCTCCTCTAAGACCCCCAAAGGAGATTTGAGGGCAGAATCGGATATCAGATATACTGAAAACTAGTCTTCACCTGTGGATGGTTTAAAGACTTTCTTTCTGCCTTTCACCTTAATAGGTTTAATTGGTATTTGCTCATTTTAACTTTGCTTTGCTGGGAGATTTTAAATCAAAATACTTGTAACCAATATCGAAACTCTTGCTTCTTTCTGCTTCCTCTGCCGTTCTCCTTTATTAAGCAGAAATGCCATCCCATTTTCTCTGCATTCTTTTGCAGTTTATACATCGAGTTCATCATCTTCACATCTGCCTAGTGAAGCTTGCAGTGTCAAATAAATCAAAACCATGCTTTGGTGGCTTTGGCCTAAAAACCGAATCAAGTTTCAGTCAGATAATTAATGCCATCAACTTTAGAGCTTAACAGTCAGCCGCTTGAATTGCTTTAACTTTAAATCTGACCTTGCTGACACAACTTTGAAGTCAAGCCGACTCCTGTCACGCATGTCACTTTTTCAGGGGCTGTTCTCTCTGCCTTCATTGTTACTTTCTTCTGTTTTTGAGAGCTGAAATATATGAAGTCACACTCATGAACATTTTACATACAGCTCAGCTCACAGCACTGCCAATCTGTATTACATTTGCATTGAGAAATAATACTAAAAAGTGCTAACTTCTTCTTTAAAAAAAAAAAAAATGAAGCTATCTCAGTGGTGTTTAAAATTATGCACAGCTATGTCATTTTTAGTCTTGAGCATGTTCGTACTTGTACATATATCATTCACATATCTCTGGAACCGTATGTTACTCTGTTTTCTCAGTATGCCATGTTATGTCTTTCAGTTGTCATAGTTTGACTTTTTTATCTATTGATCTGACAAATATGATCTGTATAGAGGATAAAATCAGTATGGGCAACGTGCCGCTGACCTCATTTCCATCTGCCTCATTCATTTCCTGTGGTACTCCAAACCACATATGTTATCAGTTTATCTTCTATGATACACTCTAAAGGCTTTATAGGTCCTTCATAGTATCCACTTATCTTCAAGTCCTGGGAAAGGCCATCTTGTAAGAATTCTGGTAGTCTGCTTTGAGCTGTCTGAAACCTTTACGCATCTGCTTGTCTCATTTGTTTAATAGAACAAAGCTGTGATAGTGAAGCTTGATTTGTGGGCTGTAGACAGCTTTTGATTTTCCTGCTGTCGGGGCATCCAGAGAAGGATATTGGTAACAGATCACACGTAGGAGACATCCAAACTGTAGTACAAGCATAGCTGATGAGCAGGGATATGTCTTCTCTGTGGTTGGTGCAGCTGTATTCTGTTTTTTTCTTTCTCTCTACTTAACAGTGGAATATATAATGCGCTGCAGTACAAGGACTATATTGAGGGCTATAGCTGCAAAGTAATTTCACAGGAAAATGGTTGAACAGGAAAATACCTTCTGCCTTTGTGGTTTGTAGACTTTGCAAGCCAAATATCTCCTGCACCTGTGTTCTAGTGTTAAAGGTATAGATACAGGATGTTAAGGCAGACCTGAATGGACTGAAATAGACTTCAGTGGCAACATGTAAATGAAATATAAGATACAATCTTTGTCCTATTATTCGCTGGTATTATTGTGCATTATCTCATTCTAATGCCTTGGCTTGTTTTAGCAACATGATGCAAAGACAGGTGTATGACTAATTACCTTAAATTAGACCCTGTAACTTAATACAAGGTAGCTGTCATAAATGATGTTAATGCTTGCTCTTTTTGTATATGAACTGCAATTAACGATACAAAGAGGCTCCTTTGATAGAATCTCCTTTGCCAACTTCTTGTGATTTTTCTTCAGCTTATGAAGATGGAGGACAAGTTTGACTTCAGCAGCATGTTCTTGCAATGTGGGCGTATTTTTAGGTCTTTGCAAAAGATAAACGCATAAACTAATGCTGTTGTCTGACTTTAATAGGGTTACATAATGAAATTGCTGCTTTAATGAGGTTAAGTAATGTCACTGACAGACAGCCTACACTGTGGAGGAAAACAGTTGTTAGAGTTGTTTTGTGGATCCTGGAAATGATTTTGTGATGCAAATAGTTATTAGATATGATCTTGTGCAAAGAGAACTGTGTATGTAGCCTATAAAAAGTATTTTTTTACTTTACTTTATTTTACCATAGTTTTACCATAGTTGATGGAGTACACCCGTAAAATGTAACTTGTGTGTACTGTTTGCTTTTCAGTATTTCCTTATGTTCCCTGGAAGTGATGATAATGTAATTTGCAGTTACTGCTTTTCCTAAAAGTATTGTTACTTTAGGCAGAAAATACTTTACTCTATATAACTTTGGTTATGTGTTGTAAGCTCTATGGATATGATAAAAGGTATTCAGCAGCAACAGCAGTGACAGGTATTCTTAAAATTAAATGGCAGGGCGTAGTGTATGCCTTTGTGGGAATTTACTGTTAGTGGCATGACATGTTTTTAAATGGCCCTGAGCTTGTGGTAAGCAGACATGCTACTGTCCCTGCTCGTCCATATTTTCCACCCCTATAGCTCCGTTCTATACTTTATTAAAACCTGTGATTGATATCTCAGTTCTAACAAAAACTACAGTGTTTATACATTTTCAGACTAATTTTATACTATTATTAAAGATAATAGCTTAAAATCCGTAGGTAACTTTTCCAGCAATCGGATGCATTGCATCTAACATACGGTTGTTTTTTAACCATTAAATCGCCCTTGCTTTGTAATTCACCAATTTAGGTTCCTTGTGGTAATTTCAGTCTATCATTTATCCTGTCTAATTTCTCATATTACTCACCCAACGTTAATTTGACAAGTAAATAAAAATTAATGAAGAAGTTTCCCATTTCCCTCTAGTTAACTGGCATATTAATATTTATGAGGGTTATGCAGTCACAGTTGGTGGTTTTTATTATATAGTTGCTTTTGAATGTGGGACAGTGCAAGAAATACCTGTTGTGTAACAGTGGAATAGTGACATTTATTGCATTATTGAACCTTGCAGCAGGAAAAACATTAGTAACTCTTTGCCCCTTAAAAAAACTAGAACCAGAAATGGTGAAGAATAAATACATAAGGTCAAATTAATGGATACATATGGTACTCTAGAAAGGCAGACCCGTTGTAGGTCTCCAGCTAAGCTCCAGCTGAGTTTGATTTGCTGTAAAAGGTTAGCCAGGCTGGAGAACACTAATTATTGTCTACAAAGTCAGTTGAACAACAGGACAAATAATGAATTACCTGTTGCACCAAAAACAGATGGCAGCTTGACTTCACTCTTAAGCTTTTATCTGAAGCAGTTGATTCTTCTCACCAGCTTTGAATGATTCCTTCGTGTTATGCAGTGATTCTGAGAAAGTATTTCAATATTTTATTACCGTAGTAGTGGTATTGATATTATTATCAGTAGTAGTATTTAGATTTTAAATATTTTGTTTATATTAAGTTTGAAATATTATTTTTTTCCTATTTTATTTCATCCTCAAAGCTTTTATATCATACCCTCATCTGACACTTAATTATAACAAATTCAACTATGTCATTGCATTTAGCTATGTAGATGTGGTCAAGACGACCTGGTGAAGTTCAAACTGGGCATTAGGATGGGTAATTTAAGTGACTCTGAACATGGTGGTGTTGTTGGTGATGTGAGCAGGTTATATGTACAGAAGGCTCTGCATATTTCAGAAACTGGTGATCTACTGGGATTTTCCAGCACAACAATCTTTAGGATTTACAGAGAATGGTTCAAAACAGAGAAAATATCCAGTAAGCAGCAGTTCTCTGGGTGAAAATGCCTTGCTGGTGCTAGAGGTTGGAGGAGAATGGCCCGACTACTGAAGAGGTATGCAGGAGAGCATCTCTGAGAAGGCACTGAATCGGGAAGCAGAAGACCACATTGTTGCACCTTGTTGAATCCATGCCATTAAAAATTGAGACAATGTAGCTGTTTTCAGAAAAAGAAATCTCACTGCACCTTACCTAGTACGAATCCTAAAAGACTGGTACTATGATAGCACTTGTGTGGTGATTATTAGGCTGGTAAAGTCACAGATATTTGCTCGCTCCTTTTAATTTACTGAAGAAGCCAGAGGTAATTAATGAGACAGCCAATGGTAAGGGGCACAGAGAGGACATTCACCCTATAACCTCAATAAAAACAAACATGGCACATCAGCAGGAGTAAGCTGTTGGGTTTATGACCAACAAATCAATGTCACATGTGGAAGGTAATAGCTGCAGTTTTTACAGGCTGATCTGACCAGCAGGACCAACTGAAATTTCTGTACTCTCTTCCATTAAATGGAAAAAAGGCCGCAGTCAGTGTTCTTGTATTTGCTTGCAGTCTCAGAAAACACATGAAATTAGATTTCAGTTGGAGGACACTGTTGGACGCAGCCTCAGAAAAAGCCTCCTGGAGGCTGAGCTGCTGCTTACAAGCCTGAGCCTCCTGCTGTTGCTTTGCTCATATGGATTTCTCGGAGTCACTTTTGTCCCATATGTGTGTGCGTGGCTTTTTGTTTGGGAATAAAAGATAATTGGTTTTGTGTCATTGCACCGATTCCAAAAGTGACCTCATTCCACTTAACAACAATGTAAAAATGCACAAAACACCCCGAAATAGGTTGGGTTTTTGTCTCGCGCTGGGTTGGGCCTGGCAAACGTGCTCTTTGCTGGGTAAATATTACTCTGCCTGCGGTTGGGTTTGTCTGCAGCAAACAACAGGCCACCAGGGAGGATGCATGGAAAGTGTGGCTGCGGCTTAAAATGGAGGAGAGGAGTATGTGGTGTTGTGGTTTTACGTTATAGAAAGGCTTAACAGGCCCTTGTCTTTTTTTCTGGGTTTTTTTAAATGTGACACGCATTTTTTTTTAAAAATCTCTCCTCAAATGCACACTGTTTATCTAAATCGTCTCTCATTTCCCTCAAACTAAAACAATGTTTACGAAAGGAACCTCTTGAAAAACCTTTTAATCCTGATATATTGAAGCTAGTCATATTGTCTTGCTGACAGCCACATCAGTCGAGTCCATTCCTTTATTTCCCTCTCTTTTGAACATCTTTATAGCCTCCTTCAAAGCGCTTCATCTGGGGCCTCAGGTAGGGTTTCAACTTCCTGATTGTCACAGTTATGGCTCATTAAAAAGTCCCCTTTTCTCTCTGCGAGCAGGAAGGAAACTGACTCTCTCTCTGATCATGTTAATGTGCACAAGTCCTGAGTACTGACGTTGTCACTTCTGCACATCTTGTCTGCGTTAGCATTAACCCACAAAGGGGTCACTTTAATGACTGTCAGATGCTGCACTGTGCCATTGATGTCCAACTTGTTAATGAACACAAGAAGTCACTGAATCAGTTGGAAAGGACGAGGTAATCTGAAAAGAATATTCAACCACATAATAATTACTGGCACTAATCTGTCATTCTGTAAGAAATACCTTATTTAAGCACCTGGCTGCTAGTTGGTAAGTTTACTAAACTGCATGAATTTATGGTGCAGTATCATTTGTGAAGCCAGTGTCATGGTCCTGGGGCTTGGATCCAGAGTTTTGAGTTTTTGGATTTCTTTACTACTTAGTGTGTTCTGTTGGTTTTCATTGTTCTTAGGTTTTCTGATTGAGTTATATATTTATTTATTTGCCTCTTCTCAAGTCTCTTACTGCTGGTGTTTGTTATTTGTTGAGTTCTGATATAGTACTCTGCAAAGGTCTTGAGCCACGCCTTGTTTCTTTACATTTCGCTGCCAGGAAATCAGACTTTTTTTTCTTTTCTTTCTTTTTTTTAAGCGGTCTTGAGCAATAGTTCACCAAATGTTCTCTTGTTGAAATATTTAACACTGACCTATGAATCATACAAGCATAAAACTGCCACCTAATTCAAGAGATTCACCAGTGTTGTGTCTACACATAACAGTCAACGTGACAAAGAAGCAAAGTAAATTCTGCCTTCTGTTGCAAAAACACATACTTTGTTTCAATTTCTTTAGGTGAATCTACAAAAAAATGCCAAATATAACACAATTTGACAGGCATGAAACAGTTTATCTGCACCGAGAAAGTGATTTTTAAAACACTATTATCTGAAAACCTGTAATATATCAGCATGGTGTCATTATAAATTTTAGGAAATTGAACAAGTAGAGGAAAAACGAAGTGTTAGGCTTTAAAAACTATCTGCAGCAGATGAACAGTATCTGAAAGTCATGTCCTTAAGAAATAAGAAAGCAAAATCAGCAAAGACCTGACACAGGACCTGAGAGATGCATTATGTGTCTTGTTACACTGATCAGGCATACCATTCTGACAACTGACAGATGAATTGAAGAACACTGATTATCTCTTTGTCATAGGACATGTTAGCAGATGGTATATATTAAGGACCGAGTGAACATTTTGTCCTTAGAATTGATGTGTTAGAAGCAGGGAAAAGGGCAAGGATAAGGATTTGAGTGTCTGACAAGGGCCAAATCATGATAGCTAGAGAACTGGGTCAGAGCATCACCAAATCTGAGCTTTCGCAGGGTGTTCCCAATCTGTAGTGGATCAAAAGTTGTCCAAGGAAGGAACAGTCGCGAACCAGCGATACAGTCATAGGTGGTCAAGGCTCAATGATCCACAGCGGGAGCAGAGGCTAGCATGTGTGGTCTGATCCAGAAGATGAGTTACTGTAGCTCAAATTGCTGAAACAGGTCGTGCTGGTTCTGATGGAAAGGCGTCAGAATACACAAAGCCAAAGACCTGTCAGGGTGCTCATGCTGACTTCTGTTTACTGCCATATGCACTAACAATGGGCACCAAAGAGCAATGGAAGAAGATGGCCTGGTCTGATGACTCACGTTTGTTTCACATCATGTGGACGGTCAGGTGCCTCTTTTAGCCGGGGAACACCTAGCACCAGGATGTGCTATGGGAAGAAAGCCGATGGAGGCAGTGTGATGCTTTGGGGACTGTTATGCTGGGATCCTGTCATCCATGTGGATGTCACTTTGACACGTACCACCTACCTAATCATGGTTTCACACCATGGGCACCATTTCATTGGAGACTGTATTCTTTGATGGCTGTGGCCTCTTTCAGCAGGATAGCGTGCCCTGCCAAAAAGTTAAAACTTGCAGGACAAAGGATCTGTCTGAAACATCGTGGTGCCAGATACTGGAGTTGATTCCTCGATGGGTCAGGGCTGTTTTGGCAGCAAAAGGGGGACCAACACATATTAGCCAGGTGGTGTAATTTAAGTTAGTTTACCCATGTTAGTATTTTCACATTCAGTTTCCTCTTTGCAGTTCAAGTCATGTTTCTTCCCTGTTTTATATTGATATACTTTTTCCCTTCTAGTCTTAGTTTTAATACTTCTGTCCCAATTTAGCTTCAACTTCCACTTTGTTAAAGCTATCTGTGCTAAGTTGCTTCAGTGTTTCCTTCTCAGTTCCTCCCTCTGGCTTGTTCGGAGTTTATGCCTTGTTCCGTTGTGTTTCCTAATTATGGTAAATGGAACAGTTCTTATAAAGTGTTTTTCTACTCCACTGAAACACTCATAGTGCTTTATACAACATACAACATTCACACAAGTACTTTTTTTTCTATGCTTAAGATTCACACACAGAGCAACTTAGGGTTAGTATCTTCCCCAAGGATATTTGGCATGCAGAGTGTCAGGGATCAACACTAGCATCCCCAGGCTTCTACCTTTCTACCTATAAAACCCGGAGAGCAGTCAAATGGTGGAAGTGGAAGCTAAATTGGCTAGTCATTCATATGTATATTAGGCTGTTAAGTAGGAATTCTGGAGGGAGGGGAGTGGGGTGTGTGATTGAGGGGGTGGGGGAGCTGCTAAAAGCTGTGAACTTCCTTTTGTGTTTCATCTTGATGCATTCTCAATCATCCAGGGAAATAAATCTCCAAAAGTCACCAACTTGGAGTGTTTCAGTTTGCCATCTTAGGGAGAAATCAACACACATGGGTGTATTTCCTTTGTTGCTGAGATTTATTGATAAAAACAGTACAAAAAAACCAACCATTTGTACACATATTTACAAATAATAATAAAAAGTGAGTGAGTACATTTCAACATTATACCAGTGGTCTGATTGATGCCACAATGGAGCAAATCGAGCAACCGGACCTCCTCTCCAAGGAAAGAAAATTCATCGCCCTGAAGAATCCTCTGGTGTACGGACCTCCTCTCCAAGGAAAGAAAATGCAGAGAAGACTCACCACTCAGCAGGCCTTGGAAATGATCCTGACGGAAGTCGACCCTTGTGACTCGGATGGAGAAGACCTAGCAGTTCAGCCGGATTCGGACTCAGAGCTGTCTGATCAGTCTTCCGGTTAGTTTCATTTCATGTTATTTCCTTTTTCATTTCAAACAAGTAAGTGGATGTAGTTAGTAAGTAAGATATTTCAGACATTATTCTGATACAGAGGAGGAGATACTGGAATTATAATTAGTATCTATGCATGCATTTGTGATTTTGTTTGACCTTCCCATTTTGCTCACAATTTGAATTTGTTCACACTGCAGATGAGGAGACTGCTTCTCCACCGAAAAAGAGAGCTTGTTTGGGGACTGAGACAGCGAAAGATGGCACAGTGTGGCGTGAAGAACATGTGGGGACCTGTCTCCCTTTCACCCCAATAGAAGCGTACGCTGCAGATGGAGAGCCAACGGCTAAGGCCAGGAGAAGTATCTCGAGTCGCCTTCAGAGCTTCCTGTGTTTCATCACTCTTGACATGCTTCGTAGCATTCAAGAATGGACTATTCAACATGCACAGCAAACGGAGCATGTTCATTGGTTCATGGACCTCCCTGAACTAATGGCATTTATTGCAATTGTCATCTTGCGGGGGGTTTACAGGGTTCCATCTGTAAATGACTGCTGGATGGATAATTGGAACCCACAGATAATTGGAACTATGGCACGAAACCGCTTCCAAGACATCATGCAACACCTACGCTTTGATGACAAGTCCACCCGCTGTGATCGAGCAAAGACTGACAAGTTTGCTGCAATTTCCAGTGTGTGGGGATCATTTGTCACCAACTGCATCACGTGCTACAACCCTGGTCTACATATCACCATTGATGAACAGCTTTTCCCATCAAAGACTCGGTGCTGTTTCCTGCAGTATATTGCAAGTAAACCTGACAAGTTTGGGATCAAGTTTTGGGTGGCTTGCGACCTAAAATCCAAGTACATTTGCAATGTCTTCCCATATCTTGGCAAGGACCCCAATCGTCCCACTCGGGAGAGACTTTCTGAAAATGTAGTAATGAGGCTGATGGAACCATTCCTAGACAAGGGCAGAAATGTTACCACGGACAATTTTTTCACATCGCTTTCACTGGCACAAAAACTTCTTAGACGGAAAACCACCATCCTCGGCACAGTCAACAGGATTCGCAGGGAAATTCCTCAATCCACTAGACAGACAGATCGCAATGTATTCACCACTCAGGTATGTTGCAGGTCTTTTGTGGTTCTATGTTTATGTGTTTCATTGTGTGTAAAAGGGCTATGAAAATAACAATTTATCTTATTTCTTAGGTGTTTTCAACCTCTGCTGCCACGCTGACGGCGTATGCGGCCAAACGGAAGAAGACAGTCTATATTCTTAGCAGCATGCACAGCGTGGTTCAGACTGATAACACCACCAAAAGGAAGCCAAACACTGTCACCCTTTACAACAAAACAAAGTGTGGCGTGGATGTGATGGACCAGATGGTTCGGGAGTACACTGTCCGCAAAGGAACACGGCGCTGGCCAGTCGCCGTGTTTTATAACATGATTGACATGGCAGCACTGAATGCACATGTGCTGTATCAAGCATGCACCGGGACGAAGGAAAGACGGGTGGACTTCCTGGTGGCGCTTGCAACAGAGTTGGCTCACTCTCATGTAGCTGCGAAGAAGGCAAGAAAAGATCAGTTGCTTCGGGCAGAACCCTCCACACCTAGCCCTGGAAAAAGAGCCATGTGTCAGGTCAAACACAAATGCAAGAAAAATCAGGCCACTGTGCGATGTGTTCACTGCTACAGGTTCACATGTGGTAAATGCAGACGACAGATACCGTGGCAGTGCCAGGATTGTGAGTGATTGCTGAAAATGTTGAAATGTACTCACTCACTTTTTATCATTATTTGTAAATATGTGTACAAATGGTTGGTTTTTTGTACTGTTTTCATCAATAAATGTCAGCAACAAAGGACATACAAAGGACGTGTTGATTTCTCCCTAAGATGGCAAACTGAAACACTCCACTCCCAAACCCCCTCAATCACTCACCCCCACTCCCCTCCCTCCAGAATTCCTAGGTAACGACCTAATATACATATGAATGACTCCAGCATTTGACTGACTGCTCTCCGGCTTTTAAAGGTAGAAACGCAAAATGATGACTCCGCGGGGGTCTAAGGTAGAAAACCAAAATGACTGCTCTCCGGGGGTCTAAGTGTCAAACCATCAACCTTCCAATTAGCAGATGACCTGCTCTACCACTCCAAAGTTCTGTGTTGTCAGATGCAGATGATTGGGTTAGGATTAGTCTCCTTTTGTTACTTCCTGTTAGACTTTGAAGTCTGGTTTTCCATTATGGTTTGCGTTAGTTCTACCTTGTGATAGTCCTTGTTTTGTTTTTTTTAAGTGTGCTCACCTGTGTTCCTCTCTCCTGTTTCCCATCTGTAATCAGTCTATGATTAAACAGCTCAGTCTTCAGCTGTGCTCTGCCATGGTGTTTATGGTAAGCACTTTGTGTCTGCTTTCATGTCTCCGAGTAACCTTTTCTTATGGGAGCTTGCTTCCTGCCTCCGTCCATTTGGGCCGTCTCACAACATAACCTATGACACTAAAAATGAGAAGAAATGATATATAAATGGTAAAACTACAAGAGTCTAATAACCAAAGCCCTTTATAGTTTACAGTGGAAATCTGTTTTTTGCTGGTATTTTAATTGAATAATAAATGTATTATTAGTCATTTCTGCTAGTTCAGAAAAAAGTCAAGGAGCCCTTAAATGCCCAGCAGAGCTGAAGAGAACATTAAAACCTATCTGAAATGTGCTGTAGACATGAAATTGAATATTGTCAGATTGTTTACACTGAAGTTTAGATGATATTATATGCAATTTTCATCTGCAAACTAAAATCTGTAACTCTGGAATAATTACTGTAAATGTGTTGGATTTTCACCTTTTCAATAAGTGAATGGGTATATTAAAGTACCACACAGGTACTTATATACTATAAAACATTACATTTGTAATCTGGTCAAATGAAATTTAATTGATTGGTATACATTTAGTTTACACCAAGCATATTTTATGATTAATTATTTGAGTGAATAAACTTGAAATTTTTCAGCGGCATTTTACTCAAAATGATTGTTTCATGTTTAGGAGGGCAAATAACCCTTTGTTGTTGTTGTTGTTGTTGTTTTGGGGTTTTTTAGTGGGATAATTCAACTCATTCTCAAAGGAAGAAAGACACATACAGATCCTCTAATGGCCAGCCTGTGTGTCATAGTGACTACATCCATCCTTTATATACAGTCTATGACTAGAACAGCTGACTAATTTGTGTAGTCTGGGCAGGGAAGTGAACTGATATCATCATTAAGCACTAATACTGATCAACAGATTTCACAAAAAAAGCTTTGAGCATTCATCTGGACTGTGTCAAAAAACATTACCTGCTAAAAAATAACTAACATTTATAAACCAAAAGCAGTAAATGTTGTTTTGTGTGGTCTAAAAATTGCTTCTGTTCTTTATTTTCCACAGGGAGCCATTTTTTTACGTGGAAACAAAGTTACAGAGCATCCAAGCAGCGGCGACGAAGGGGGAAAATTTCTTTTCGAGGTCATTCCAGGTAGGATGAGATTACAGCAATTTAATCACTGCTGTTTTTACTGAGGACAGAATGGTGAAAGCAATCTTTACTTGGCAGCAGAAGGAACAAAACCATGAGGTTAACTGTTTGCTTGCCTTCTACTGGGGATTTGTTAAGGGATCACAGTGAGGTCTGTACCTCGTCTGTCTGTTTTTACATAACATTATGGGCTTTACTTCATGATCCGTTTTTACTGTTAAGCTTTTTTAATATACAGATTTCCATTTTATTTTTTTTCTTTATTTTGGCTTGAATGCAACAAAAGAGAGCATTTTAAAAAAAAGGCAACAACCATGGATTATTAGACTGTTAATGCTGTATGTGCCGAGGATGCCCAGTAGAACAATAACAGGAATAAATGTGACGTTTTGTATGTTTTCCTATATAACTATTTTTTTTTCTTATCTAGATGACAGTCATTTACACATATCGTTACAATTCAAACTCGTACAACATGTGAAAACGTGGTTAAGCACAGCATGAAGGAAATGTGGGATATTTTCCCAGGCTGGAATGTGAGCTTATGGAATAGATATTTAAAAGGCACGTTCACAGGGGGAAAACAGACGCAGCTGTTAAAAGATACGCAGAGTGCATCAACAGCCCCAGTTGATCTTAAAAACCCAGTAGAAAACACCGGATGTATGCTATAAGCACTCATACTTTATTTGTGTTAGTCTTTTCCCTGGTGTGTATCCAGTTGAGTGTCCCTCAGAGGAAACCAAAGTATAATTGCCAAGACTTTTTTTCTCACTGAACACACACGCAAACCAAGCAGATAGTGGTACAAGTATTGGGGTAATAGGGGTCAATATGTGTGTGTTACAGGGTGTTTGAAAAAATCTCGATGGTGTTCTTGTCGTTTCATTGCTGGCTGTCTAACACTTTCAACGTCAGACGAGGATTAAGCGCTCCCTGCAGAGATCAGCTCATTTGCTACTCTTTCATTCAGTATTCACATTTCAGTTGGAGAAGTGAACTTTTGAATAATACTACTGTTTTGCAACCGTGCAACAATTTCATTTGATTCTGCGTTTCACGTTGTATTTGCTGTTTCTTGAATAGTATGATGCAACAGGAGTGAAACAAAAAGGATTTCTCAATATAAAGCCACAGTGAGCATCTAAAAGTTTGCTCACAATGTAATTTGATGCTATTTGCATTCAGCGAGCACGCAGATATAAGCTGGGAGACTTGTTGAGGCACACTGAGAGTGGACTTAAGCCGGTAATTCACACAGCAGCTAGCGTGAGACTTTTCAAACTTCTGCAAAAGGCTAACTGAAACTGGGCTTGGAGGAGGGCACAGTGACTCAGTGAGACATGTAAGGGAAGTCTTACATCTTACCTCAGCACAAATTTCCTATCTGATCATCAGGCATGAGAATATGGGGCTTACACTCCCTGCATGGGAAGGGTTTTGATTGTAAAAGCCAGGCGAGAGGCAAACAAGCAGAGGTCGTCTTAAGTGTGGGTGACTTCAGCAGCATGGTGTCAAACAGATGAAGAACTGAAAGTGTGCATAAAGGGCTGGTGCAAGATTCATTTTCTTTTTTTCTTTTTTTTTGATAATGCTACAATTATCAAAAAAATGATTATCTTTCTTTTCTTCTGGACACACAAGTTCAAGTCTCTTAAAAACAGCTTTAGCATCGGCTTCAGTTAAAAACATAAACCTGTCTTTCTAAATCCGGGGTGCATTTCAGCTGTGAAAAAATGTGAAATGAAAGTTTTGTGTATCACACTTCACTATTGCTGGTTCGACACCGGTTTTCAGCATTAGACAAATTAGCTTATTGTCACTTCTAGCCGAGAACTGCTAAAAATCAGAAACCAATTCGATTGCTTCGACAACTTTTAAGTCCACGCGGGCCAAAGCTGCCGTATTTTATTGTTTTCATTTTAGGCACCGTTAAGAAGAAGAACAGTTACTGGTTATGCGTTTAAACATATAATTTTCTTTTTAGAAAATATGTGGTACATTTCTTCCAGTCTTTACCTCTACGGTTATTTTTTCCAATGGGAGTACACCTTAATACAATCTTTACAACTTCTGGAAGAAGGAAAAGGATTTTTTTTAATTCCAGTGTGTATTCTCTCTACTTGTACAGCTGCCATGTAATACTAAATCATCATAAGCTACATATCGTTTACTTCTGTTGGGAAGTGAGGCTTTTATAAAGCTGTTTGTTTCATTTGTGGTGCTAAGTGATGAGAAATGCGTTTCGATATCTTTCAGGGCTCGCCGAGTTTCAGTCTTGATACGATGTTGATTGTTTCAGTACTGCTGGAATGACTTAAAGACTGCAGGGAAAAGGTTCCAGTGTTTACAGTACGTATTAAAGGTTTTACAGCCAACTACATCAGTGAAAAGGTAGCAGTGAGCTCAAGTGTATTTTCATTATGTATCTGGCAGTGATTGTACAGTACTGTACAAAAGAACGTGCTGATCGTCATTGTTGTGATAGATTAAAGTGTGAGAGGCAAGATAAACTTAAATTGTGTTCAACTGTAAATTCAAGGGTTGTTAATTTAAGTACTAACTTCATTGTGCTGTATCTCTAAAGTGTGCTGCCAGCACAAATACAAAAGTGGGAAGTGAAAAGACTAAGTAATGTCACCTAGTGGTGTGCAATACTGCAAATTTTGCTATTGATCTGATACATACAGGGACAGTGTTGCTGAAATCTCTGACTATGACTTTCAACTTCTGTTTTTTAAATGTGCTCACCTCTCACTCACCTCTGTTACTCATACAGCAGTATCTCCTGTTGTAGCTAACATTTCCATCAGTAGCTAAAAAGCCTGCTAGGTTTTCTGGACAGCTGTGAAATTGAGATATTTATAGCAATGTATGTAGGAATTCAACCTTTTACAAAACAATGAACAACCCTTTTTCCAGGATAAGCTAAAGTAGCCACCATATAGATAAATAAGAGTCGCATAAATCTTTTTACCTAAATCTCCTCAACAAACAAGCATATTTCTCAAAATGTCAGACTCTTATTGTGAATTCTGTTCTTAATGTAATCTGTATAATTAGGCTTAAGCCTCCATCGCACAGGCCTGAGACCCACACTAGGAACCTTTGGTAGACCAGACCAGACCAGAACATGCGGATTAAATTGTGACTTTACTTGCTCACAATAAGGGTCTTTCAATTTGGATGCAACCGCCTGGCAGAGGGTTTTCGGCATTCTACTACAAAACAGTTTTTCCCATCCGGCGTCATCCACTGAAGCCTCGTACTGATGGAAAACAAGAACATGGCTTGTTATGAGGAAGCCAATAAAGAAGTCTCAGAGAAGCAGAAAGAGCAAATGAAAGGGGAAAAACAACACATTTATTCCACTGGTCTAAATGCGGCCCTGCAGTTTGAACACAGCATACAGACAGAATTTGGCAGACAGACAGGAAGTGATGAGAGGGGTGTATTCAAAATGAGGTGAAAGTCAGAGCTCTACAGAGATGCTTGTTGTCTGTAAGCGTGGTGATGAGGTTTAAATTTGAGCAGTGTGACAACAAGGGGCTTGAACAGAAGCATCCCGCATCAATACAGGGAGGGGAGGCTCTCTGTATTTTTAGCTTTTCTGGAAAGTTTTACTTAGTTACTCTGTCTCGGAGGAACTGGGAAAAAAGTTGCAAAACAGTTCAGGAAAAAAAAATCTCAGACTTTTATTCACCTGTGCTGAGCACTCTGTGATGTTTTTCAGCTCTTAGCTTTCCCTCCACATCTGGCTGATGTGTGTGTGTGTGCTAAACTTGAAGAGGTGAGAAAGAAAGGAGAAGGGGAGGGGGCTTACGAGGTGAGTGCACCAAATTGAAACCAATATTTAGACTGTCTTCATTTTCAGCTGTTTGACAGGGAAACGCAGGTACAGACACAGCGGACCTTTTGTTTTCCAAACTTTAAACACCAGCCACGGCGCTGACACGTCACAACATGTGCAAACTCTCACGGGCCCAAGCTAGGGAGAAGAAGAGTAACAACAAAGTGAATGTGCTGGACACTTTTAAACTGTATGAATAATGTTGTGACAGATGTGTGCCTGTGGATCCTCCTCCCAACTGGAGCATCTTGGAGGTGCTATAGCTCTCATAGACAGAAAGTGTTGTCTAGATATGTAGGCCATACATCGGAAACGCATATCAGAACGTCCCGGTGACAAGGATCGCTCTGCAGTTCTATTTCCCGCAGTGCTCTTAAATCCTCTCAAGAATGTCAGATATCATCATCATAATATTTCTGCATGGCATGACAGAGCTCAGAACAATGCAGTGAGCAAGCAGAGCAGCAAATTACGACTATCTTAACAAAAAAGGCATCCGCTGCTCGTTCATTCTACACATCTAAGCTGCTGCTAAATGTCACTTCCCTGTCACCCAACTGTGATTAATTATCTGAGCAGGAAAGACTGCCTGCTGTGGTTTTCATGGAGAAAACGCATGCAGCTTCCAAAACGCACAAAGCTCCAGCAAGAGTTCAGAGTGTGTCACTTTGTCTGCGTTTGCCCCCAGGCTCAGTCTTCGGCTCTGTCACCGAGCAAACCGCTGCTTTTTAATTAAGGGAACAGTGCCCTGCTCGTTTACAGAGACTGCCACTCCTTCATTCATGAGAGAAACTCCTCACGTTGTTGTGGACAGCCTCGAGCTTAAATGCTACTGACTGAGTCAACTGAAAAGCTGACAAACTGTTGCATAAGTTAATAAGCAATTAATCTCTCAGCATTTTCTCACAGTGAATGTGTTTTAATGTTTTTCTGGGTTTGAGTAAATCTACAGCTTTGGGGCCTTTTTGTTTTTAAAGAAAGGGTATAGCGCCCTCGTGTGGTTTTCTTAGACATTGCAATGCCAGTAAAATGTCAAATGAACTTTTAAAATCTGTGAAACTATAAAAATTAGACTTTTTGGTTTCATTATAACACAGAAAATTTGCAAATATAAAAAAAAAAAAAAATCAGCTCCAGACGTTTTTAGCCTTTGTGCTGCGAGTTAAGATGACCTCTTGTCCTTTTCAAATATTGTTTGAAATAATGTGCAAGTTTAGTGCAAATATGACTTTTATTTAACCTTTGCCTTAGTTTTACATATCTTCTTTTAGTGGGAAGCATATTTTAATGTACTTTTTTCGTATAGTATTTGCCAACACTCTGCAACTAAAAGTAACTTGGTAGAGAAGAGCTTCTAAAAAAAAGTCCAGATGCTTGTGTTAAATTATCCTCAGTGATAATTATTTAATATATTTCATGTAAATAATTAATTTTCATTTTAGAGCTAGTGGGGATTATAATTGAATCCTGCTCTTGTGATTGCTTCCCATCTGTGTCTGATCAACAGCTCTGGGGAGGGCACCTTGAAGACCCGTGGGTATCATCTGTCACTGAGGTGGACGCTTGCTCCGATAATCATGCTGATGTAATTGTATTCACATGCGTTAGGAAGCTAAGAGTCCCAGAGAGCTCGAAACTTGAAACTGAGACTATTCGTATCATTGTTTTTGTTTGAGTGAATGACGTGCAAACTGGCCATGCTGCATAATACTAAAGGAATCCCTAATACTTTGCGTCGGCCTTCTTATTAAATAACTTGAACTAGTAATGACTGAATGTCGGGCTAATAGTACTGATAACTATTGGAGGCTGAAGACAGACATGCAATTTCAAGACCATGGACCACTGTGCCGTCTTTCATGAGAAAGTGTGGGCTAAATTAAAAGCACTCAAAGCTGATGAGTGAGTGATGGATGGAAGTTTTCAAATAAAAAAACGTGGCTAAGAAATATGACAGAGTGATAATATAAGCCCACAGGCAGCAGTGTTTAAGGTTGAAGAAGCCCCTGTAGAGTCATTAAGAACACTTATGAATCTGCTGTGCTGACATTTCAGTGTCAGGACACACGGAGGTGGTTTTCATAAAGGCTCTCATGTCCTATTAGTCACAGATAGCTTCTTCTATACTGGCACAGACTGAAGGTAGTCGATGCAGCTTTAAACTTTAGCCCACTGTCTTTTTACTGTAGTTGTGATTATTTCACAGGGCTGACAGACCCAATCAGTTCCTCATGATATCATGTGCGTATGCATCCATCTGTAGTGCTACCGTGGCCTCGTGTTTATGAAGTCTCTAAATACCAGGTGCTATTTTAACCCCATAATATGCTCACGACTTCCATCCGCACTTCTATTTCAAGCCGCTATCCAAAGAGAAGCAAATGTTCCGAGCGCACATTTCCTCCTTATTCCTTTGCATTAATTTGCAATGCAAAAGGTAAAAAAAAACACAATTTTATACCTTGTTGGTAATATTTTAAGCTTGTATGTATTTTTATTTTTGTTATTTAATCCCATGCCAAGCCTTAAACCTCTGCTCCAACATGCAATTTATTTCTATTTTTTTAGCTTTTGAAAGGGGGCAAATCAATAAATATCATAACTTACACACATCAAAAACTATTTGATTTTCCTAACCGTTACCTGAAGGTTCAGATTGAGAAAACTTTTGTTCATTTAAGTAAAATGCAACTATGTGGGACTCCTGGTCATAGCTTATTTACACACATTATCTCTTTTTAGGCTGTAAAAGGTAAAACAGAGGTGCTTGTCTGCATCTCCATTAATGTGCAGCAAACCCAGCTACCAAACAGCATACACAGTGAGGGAGCTCCCTGCTACATAAATGGAAAAAGCTTGTGAAAATCAAATAATTTCCCCACCTGACACCACCTCCTACACCCACTTCACTGAATATGAGTCAATCCGCACATACATTAGGTCAAATTAAACAGACAGAGATGAGCATGCTTTCTGTGTTTCAGACTCCATGTTCTGATATGATGATTTAATCGTCATTCGGACGCGTAGTGCCCACACAGCATCTAATGCTCCAGAAATCTAGGAGCAATGTGAGCAACTTTATCGGTACGTGCATTATAAGTGTAATGGATTTTATTGATATTTTTGTGGCAAAATGATGTTGCCTGTAGAACTAAGGGTTTGATTTTTGCATATGAAGCTGTCAACTATCCCTCACTGTACATCTCCCATTAGCTTGTCTTGTCAGAGCCTGTGGGATGTTTTTCAGTGCACTTTTTTTCCTCTTAAGAATTTGTTTCGATGACATTTTGAAAAAGGTCACAAACTGAACTCATTCCTCTTGCTCTTGTGCTTGTCTATCAGCGTGTTGGTGTGCATGTATCTACTGTATCTTCCCAGTGTGCACATGAATTCAATAACCTGGTGTCTGTTCCACACCAGCATATGGCCTTGGAGCTTCTGTGGGTCACATATCTCGTTGTTGTTGCTCTCTTTACATCTTGAATTTATGCTCGCGATCACACCGAGACAGAAGGCCACCTTCAGACACACATCGTGGATCAATGCTCAGCTTTAAGTGGGTGTGTCTGATGATGATTTAATATTATTAAAAAAGTAATAGCCACTAGATTGGTTTGTTTTGTGTGTGTGTGTGTGTGTGTGTGTGTGTGTGTGTGTGTGTGTGTGTGTGTGTGTGTGTGTGTGTGTGTGTGTGTGTGTAAAAAACAAACGTGGCAATAGTCACGATGGCAGTTTCTTCCCATAACCTTTTTGTATTGACCTATTCATGGCATCTGTAAACTAAATGCTCCTTAATGTTCTAGATCCACAATTCAATTACGGAGTAGTTCCCTCTAATGTAACATCCAACATCAAGAATGGTGTTTTCCAAAACCCCACAGTGCCTCATTAGTGACATTTTTCCCCAGGAAGGACTTCGGGGGAGGATGTTTGTTTTTCAGACGGTGTTTAGAACTGAGCGCTGAGGCACAAAGTCTGAAAAGATGAAGCATCTGATATGAGGGTTATTGAAATAACAGACCAAATACATCGTATTAACACTGGGATGCTTTGTTTTTTCTTTTTATACAGTTATCCCAGTAGTTATCTGTTAGATCAGTCCGTCGTTTTGGCCTAATCTAAAATATCCAACACAAGCTGAAATGATTGCTATGAAATGCTATACAAAGTAAACTATAAAAAGCTACTGAAATTGGTGCTTGTTGTATTTTCTGCTCTGAACAATTTAAGTAAGTTTGATGGTGTTTTTAACTTTTCATTTTCAAGGAAACAGCTTTCTATACAGTTATGAGTAAGCATTTCTGTATGCAACACTTTTACATTTTTCTTCACAGTCACTTTATCACTTAGCCAAAATGTGTAATTTAAGGCTCAGTTGTTATAGACGACTAACCTGTCCAGATTGTGCCCTGCCTCTTTTTGACCACTTGAGGGCAGCAGAAATAAGTTGTGACAATGTTGACATTGGTCAGTAGGCCTAATCACCTCATAAATTATAGTTTATGCTTGCCTATTTAAATATCAAGAAGTAATAGTAATACAGCCACATTACCATTAATTTTGGGATCTGTCTGCCCAAAATATAAATATAAATCTGATATTATCTGGCCTTTTTTTTGTTTTGTTTTGTTTTTACGATTTATTTAGCAGCTAAATGCTACCCTGTGTTCACCAGCTGTTTGAGTGCTTTAACCTGAAACAGCTGTCTGCTTTGGCAGAAACCAATGTTATGAGAGCACTGAGTGTGCCAAAGCAATAAGACTGCAGGCTGGACAACCATATAGTGCTAACTGGAAGTCATTAACTGAACGGCATTCCTAAACACAGGTCATTGCTCTGGTTTTGTCACTTCATCACTGCAATATTCAAATTCTTATTAAAATTTGATAATATATCATTAAAATATAGATAAATTAAATCAAATATACATTTAAAATATTGATAATAAAAGAATTAAGTGTATGAATTATTAACAAAATAACAGCATTGATATTTTTTGACATGCGTTTGTTAGCATACTGACGTTAGCATTTAGCTCAAGGTTCACTAGCACCATGACAAAGTCAAGCATTATCTTAAATTTTGCGTTAGAAGAGAACAAAGTTGTTATGGCAGTGGCCAGTAGAATAAATGCACATTTGTCCAAATCATTCATCTTTAACCAGAAGTGGGCGTCCAACTAAAATCTGTCTTCACTATCCTTCTTCTAGCTGTGGAAATGGCTAACTGAAGGCTGGCAATAGTAGGTAAAGTCTTGCTGCCAGTGAGAAAGTGTGTTTAGAGGAGGGGATCTAATTTATCCTATGTTTTTGGCTACTACTATATTATGTATGTATGTGGCACCATCGCATTAGCTCAAATCACGTTTTTAGTTCAAAAGATTTTCAACACCGTCTGTAAACTTCCTCTGCAGTTTGCTGAAATAGCTAGAAAACGCATTACTATCAGTGAAAAAAATGTTTGGATAACGTTGGCTTGCTGTGATTTAAAAGACTCTTCGGTGTCAGCCATGTTTAGGATCACTTCCCCTGTATGGGTGAATGGTGGTAGTATAGCATTATGAAGTCTGAAGGGTTTGTTCAAACCGATTACAGCTCCCTTTCCCTGAAAGCATCTGACAGGGTGCTGGAAAAGAAACTCTGACTGACTGGCAAATTGATTTGAAGAGTAGAAATTTTTGCTGGCTCTCAAAGCACAAGGATAATCTTTTTTTCCTCCTCAAAGGTAGCTGTAAGGGTAGTAGGAATTGCTCTTGATTTCATGTGGCTTTGTAGAAAAATGTCACTAAGTTCCCCAAGGTGTCCCACACTCACAGGAGTTTGGGCTGTTGGAGCTGGAGCCCAAGCTGCTTAATCATCCATAGAATGAAAAAAGTGCTTGCCTGCTATTATTTGGTTTATTAAAGAGAAAAACTGAGCTACATGTCTCTTTGACAAGGATTAAGGAGGTATCTGAAATTTGTGAAATATATTCCTGTGCTAACAATGCAGATCCACTTTGCAGTGACATCTTTCTTAAGTGTGCCGTGGATGGATTTATTCAGAGCAGAGACAGAAGACTGCTATGTGACCTGTCTTCTTGTGCTAGCAAACAATGCTAAAAAAAAAAATAGCCAGAGCCAAGACTGCATCTGGCAACTGTAAAACCAGAGCATGTGCACTATTCTGGTTTTTTACCCCAAATGAAGGATACAGGAGTCATACGCCTGCCAAAAAAAGTAAATGATTGAGTTTTTTGTTGTTGTTGTCATTTTGTGCTGCAGTTTCACATAAATGACAGAGAGCTGCTTCTGTGACTCTTAGTGGACTGTGAAACACAAGAAGCTGCACATTTTGAAAGGAACTCAAACTACCAGCTGAAATGTGCGACTCATCCTCCTCCACATGACAGCGCACATCTGTCTGTCAACTATAATTCAGAGAGCAGAGAATCTCACACGCACACACACATTGCACTCTTAGAGACTTGTTACTTTCACTAATGTTTTTCATTGTAATTGGAAAAAAAAGGGTATAAATTGTGTTGCAACCATTAAATTGGGAACTGTTCACAGCCTACAGACTGTCATTTTAACAATTATTGCAAACCAAACTGTGCAGATAAAACAAATCTGGGTATGACATAAAGTGTGATGTACCTAGACAGAGCGATGATGCCCATTCCTGATTGGTAGGCTTTTCTGTTTATTTCTATGCGCTTCTTCTTTGGCGTAATCTTGATTATAGCTCAAGGAAATTTTATACAAACGAGGCTTTGCAGACACAACTTTATTTTTTTTTTTCGGTGTGGAATCCAAAACATTACATTTTGAATATTTTATCTCCAGCTATTGTGTGGGTTTATTCTGTTTTTTTGTTGTTGTTTTTTTCTTATCAGTCTACATTGATTTTCTCTCTGTTTTACCCTCCCGTCCACACTGAGACGGCGCTTTCCCCAAGGAAAAACGCAGCCTTTTGGAAACGCTCTCGAAAACGCATACATTTCAAAACAGAGCTGTCCCATCGCAGTGTGGACACTCGAAAACGCAGACTTTCTAAAACGATGACGCATTTTAGTCATGTGATGCAGTCATGTGCCCAATTAAACAAAGATAGCGGAGGGCATTATACAGCAGTTGTTTTGACTGCTCTCAATTTTGACAGCCCTAAAAAAGATTAATATTAGTTTGTACACGCTCCAGATAGCTTTTCTTTAAATTCTTTAATTCTCACTCGCTTTTGCGTATGCGCGGAACTGCAGCGTCAGCGTTTTCTGCCGTTTTAGTGTGGACACGCAACTCTTTGAAAACAACTGAAAGCGCCGTTTTCAAATCTATCCGGGCTAGTGTGGACGTAGTCTAACTAACTTCATTAGCTACCGGTAGTTGCAGGGGTTTAGGAGCTAATCCCTAGGCCTGTGTGACTGAGGCTTAACAAAATCCAACCAACAACAGCCATTTGAGCCTCTCACTGTAGAAATAAGAGCCTGATGTTTTGCCACACTTACTTCATTTTGGTCATCTTTGGTTTGGAAGAGTCTGTCATACACATTGTTTCCTTTGTTACGCTAGAGTATGCTAACTGACTGAGGATTGAAACTAATATCTAAGGAGCATAAAAATGATTTGATTCAACAAATTTAAGTTAAATGATTGTTAGGAGGGATTGTAATATCAACAGCAAACCACTGCACATTGAATTTGATGGTTTGACAGTTAACAAAATACTTTTTTTTCCCGCGCAGGAAGGCAACTTCCTACGCAAAACGCAACATAAATATAGTTTTTGGTTTTATATGTTAGCAGCAGTTTGATTAGTGGCTTCAGCCCACTTGCATTTCTCTATAACAACACAATGTGTAGTTTGTGTGTTTTAGTGGTGGAACTAAAACCCATGAGAATCCACATAATAGCTCAGACTGTACCCTGTGTTGACTAGGGCCATTTTTCATGAAGTCATGATTGATCAGCTGGTAAATGGGAAAAGGCATTTGCAAAAACAGCCCTAGAGGATAAAATACTGGATGAATGGATATGAAATGTCGCCTGCTACATTTTCATACTTTACAAAAGAGGCGTTTCACTTAATGATGTCCTCCATTAGCTGTCATTCAGTCAAAAGATGATAAATCACAAGCTTATGCAAGCAAACTACTTTGCATTCGATCTGTGAAGGACAATAAGTGGTATAAAGCTAAACACGCCATAATTGTAATGTTACATCTGGATCGAACAGACTTGACAAAAAGCAGGAAAAGGGAGGCCGGCATTTCCAGACAATATGCTGCATGCCTTTTGTATGTAGTAGATGTTTGAGATGTCCTCCTGACTCTCATTTAGGCTCCAGGATTCCAGACTTCCTCCTTTCTTGTATCCATGCATCACAACATCCCCGTTTGTGAGAATCCATGCCTCTCGATCCTCTCGAGAAAATGCAAAAAACAGTTTAAGCCAGAGAGAGAAGCAGGACAGGAAGCACAGATGCTTACATAACAGCCTTATTCTGGGAGGGGGGCTTGGTATTTGAAACTTGCATACCAATGTCCATTATCAGACTCCCACTCCAATGTCTTTCCACAACCCCTGCCCCCCACCGTGTATCTGATAGGCCAGGTTTCAGTGAGTACACATTTGGGCCTCCACTGAAGTAAGTTTCAGCTGGACTGTTATACTGTGTTTGTCTGTCGGGGCCAGTTCATATGAATGTCCAGACCAATGGTATGTAAACTGATTTTTCCTCTGGGTAAATATTTAGATCTCTTCCCACGTCTTTTTTTTTTTCATGTTTTCCTGTGTTTGACTCCCAACAGGTAGTGTTGGTGTTAAATGTTAAATACCTTTTCTGCCAGCTTCTCTCCCACTTAAAGGAAGCAAGTAATGTGTAGTTCACCTACAAGTCTGGCTTGGACTGAAAAAGATAAGAGGGTTATTAAAGACCTTCCGTTCAGAGGGAGAAACCCCAGTGTCTCTGGGTTTCTTGGCCACCAGTAGCAACAGCCTTGCCGACCCTGTACAGCAGTATTTATAGAGCACTGTGGATGACTCATTCGGCTGAGTGCCCATTCTTCGTTCACCAGATTTACAGGTCCCACTCCAGGGAGGGACGCCTGATTTATGATGCAACCCACCTCCCTCCACCACTAGCTCCCACCCCACCCCACTCACTTCCTTCAGGGGCTCTTCAGAGAAGAGCAGACACACCATCTTGCCTCCGGTTTGCCGTTTCACTCATCGCTTTCTGTCCTGCAGTCGTTTCGCGTGTGTCTCAAAAATGTGCTTCCTCCGCTCTTTCAGCTCCTTTGACAGAAGTATACTGTATATTGAGAAAAAGGCTTCCTGAGAGGTATGCAGACACGCTAGCCTTGGCCTGACCTCGCCTAACTGCCACTGATCGATGTGTCACATTGACCTGCGTTTGACTTAGCAAAATGAAGTTGTAGAAGACTTATATGACGTGGAGGATAAGCAAAGAAAGGTGGGGGAGAATATGAAGTGCAGCGGACTGTGTTTCAGCAGAAAAATAGGGTGATAGAGCTGCTAGTGGTGCACAACAAGAACAGATGAAGAAGTGGCACGTGGGGGTCAGCAGTAAGCAGCAAGAGCGTGGCTTTCGCTACCTCAGCCTTCACCTGAGAGGGGGCACGTCTTCATCTGCATCCCATGGATCTAAACTATAACCCAGGTGTGTCTTTTTGCATACCAATAATGAAAACCAATATGTCTGTATTTGATTTAGACAGTGTCATTATGAGATGCTTTTTGGACTTAATTCAAAGTGAAGGATCTGACGTCAGGCACAAAGCTGCTTGTAGTTCAGTTGCAAATTTCTGTTTTTCTGGGATATAAATATATATATATATATATATATATATATATATATATATATATATATATATATATATATATATATATATATATATATATATACATACATACATAAAGCAGAATGTGAGCAGATGGGTGTTTTATAAGTTCCACTTTATGGTTTACAGTTTTTGCAGCTGTGATTGATTTTGAGAAGAAAGAAGTTATTAATTTTCCTTCCATTGGTATCATTTTTGTAAATATGCTTTGTGATCATTGAACTATTTCTGACAAAATAATTAATAACATATATAGTAAACTAGGCATTAATATTTCATACAGAATGTGTTTGACCAGATGGAAACCTGTAAATATTCATGGCTAATGGTACACTAACTGTTAGGGATGTCATACAAACAATACTTCCAACACCATTTGATACCAGAATTCTTAAAACACATCAGTACTGGGGGGGCACTTAGGTACCATTGGCGGTATATGTACCAAGGCTGCAATTCTTTCAAAACTGATGGGGGCAGCATATGCCTACAGATGCTGTTTGTGTAATATATGTGCAGCGTTAGCTGCAACCTGACTTGTCAGGCAGTAAGACTTGAGGTTATCCCAAATTACCTTTTTCTTTGAGACAGTTGGTATAGCCTGTGGTGTTTCATAGGCTAAAATGTTTGCAGTAGCTAACATTATATGAACGCTGAAGCTAACATAAAGTAATATACGTTAGCTTTAGCTAACTAAAACATTATACCTTGTGTCCTTTTGACAAAATATTATGTTTTAAATAATTTAAAAGAAGCTTTTAATAATGGAGGTTGTGACTAAGTACATGAAATAACCTTTTTTTTTTCTTTTTTTGAGAATTATGTGCTTCTACTGGTGGTTTTACCAGCTACTCATTGTATTGTCGTCCCTGCTATAGGAGGACTACAACTGATAGCTCAAAACAAGTAACTGTGGCATATTTTTACAAAGTACAGCTAATTTCCGTGATTTTACTTAGTTTTCTCTAAGCCCTAGCCTTGTTTCCCTGTCTTTCTCTAGTTGAACCAAACAGCTCAACCTGTCCTCACACGATTTCAGTTAACTTGCCACCCATTTCTGATTGCTGCTCACATCAGATGAGAATCTACAGTCTGATGCTCGTGGTTTTTGATGTCAGGGTTTGATGCCATTTTTCTTTTTCATTGAATTAGAAATATTTTAGGAGTCAAAACTAGCTTGTTTGGTCTTATTACATAGACTTTGAGCCACAAAAAAAAAGCTTGTTTGGGTTGATTTCACAATTAGAAATAACTTTGATCATCCAGAATATTTGAGTTCAGTTAATTTTTAAACTATTATTTCATCTTTGTCTATGCTAGATCTTTGTAAGGCATTATTAGTGTGGGGGTTTCTTTCTTTGTTTTGTTTTTTATTTTTTACACCTACAGGAGCTGCTCAATCATGGATAACAGGCTGTGAAGCTTTAGTGCAGTTTATACTGATGTTAATGCCAGAGTAGGTTCGGAGGTCTGCAGTTATTAAGTCAGCATTTGGCAACCCTACTAGTGATGTGTCGGTCGTGAACGAATTGGCTCTTAGAGCCGGGTCTTTGACATGAAAGACGCGATCCGGCTCCTTATCGAAAGCTGTGGGGGGTTTTTCCCCCCCTTTCTCTCACCCTCTCTCTCACACTTTTTTTCCGCTTCACTCTGCATGCGAGCCTTGTGCTTTGCACTGGGAAGAGGGAGGAGGGGTGGTAGTTACACTTGCAGTTGCACAGGAGGAGAGAGAGAAAGAGAGCCAGGGACAACAACATCACATTAGAAAGGTATAGTACTCATCCACAACTATTTTCAGTTGCGGATGATAAAGGATTCAGAAAGTTTATTCATGCAGGCCCATATGACAGAGAATGTGCATGTTCTTTTTGTTTTCATATTTTAATTTATATTTAATTGTGTTGTGGTTTGCAGAGTTTTGTGTTGTTTCACTTAAAATTTGTTTAAAAGGAAAAAGCTGAAAATTTAAATAGTTAAAAGTTGAACTGTGACCAGTTGGTTTTTGTATTATATGATTTATTTATTACATTTTATGTGGAGTGAATAAATAAAAGTATATTTACGGTGGCCCCTACAGACAAAGCACGTGCAAACTCCAAAACACGTGCAAACTCCAAAACACGTAAAAACTCCAAAACATGTACAAAACACAACAGAAGTGCTCCAGGATGCTAGGGCACAGTGTTGAGCTTTTGTTACCTAGTGGCTACACAAGTTAGCAAGTACCAACGACCGGATTTGGTGTGTGGTAGTAACAGGTAAATGAACTTTTTTTTTTTAAATTATTTGAATATATATGAGTGCTTGTGTATAAATACACAAATAATACACACATGCTTTCAATTGTGTTATTTAAGTGATCTAGGTAGCTCTGTTTTGGAAGTTCAGTTAACTCTAGGAATATGTTTTGGAGTTTGTACGTGCTTTGTCTCTAGGGGCCACCACATATATTTATATATAAACATATATAAATAAAACCACCTTTTTTTTTACATTAGTAGTTCATTTTGTGCATAATTTTATATTCTAGGTAATAATAAATTAATTAAAGCAACAAAACAACCTGAAGAGCCGGTTCGGAGCCGAAAGAGCCGGCTCTTTTTAGTGAGCCGAGCCGAAAGAGCCGGTTCTCTAAAAAGAGCCGGAAATCCCATCACTAAACCCTACTCTCTATCTTTACCATGTCATTTCAAAATTACAATTTAAAGTCTTTCAAAGGAATAACATCCATAAACCATACGCAATATATGTAAGTGTGACTCAATTTGGTTGCACTATGCATATATGTAGCTTTAAAATAAATCTTGCCAGAGGAAGAAAAATCATGCTTGGTGGAGAACATTCTCCTAGCCGGTTCAAATTTCACTTTGCTTGGCTGCTTGGGGGAGATAACAGAACAGAGTCCTGAACTCACAGCTCCCCGCCTGCTTGTAAATCCATCCTAGTTAAGACATTCTCATGTGAAAATCCAAGGCAACAAATGAGGAGAGAAACTAGACAAAAGAAATACTGTATTGTACATAATGTTTGGCTACACATGAGAAAAAGCTGAATGATGGCAGTGAGGAGAGCAAAGGTGGGAACAGTGAATTAAAGCAGTCTGGGAAGTTGTAATGAGTATTTCAATAAAAGTGATGTGTTAGAAGCCAAGAGTGCAAACTGACTCTCCTGACTTTAGCTGAGACATCCTGAAACCTGTCACATTTAAACCAAAAAGGTGAAAAGTGTTGAATGAAACCAACATGTCTCTTTGATTACTTAACTGGTGGGGAGGTGGCAAGTAATGATGCTAGACCAACTAATAATATCAGCTTTGTAGAGTCTGCATATTCTCCACAGGCGTGTGTGGGTTCTCTCCAGCTACGCTGGCTTCCTTCCACAGTACAAAGACGTCCGTGTTTTTAAATTAACTGGGGATTCTAAATTGGCGCGGAGTGTGGATAGCTGTCCATCTGCAACATTGCAACATATTGGCAACCTATCACTGCAGTCATAGCCTCTCACCTTATGATAAGTCTTTGCTGTACTAGTGGAAAAACCTCAGCAGAAGGTCAACACTGAGAGTCTTCATCATCATCTGCATTTCTTTGTCTCTCCAATGCATCACTTTCTAGCAGACAGTGCAGTGTTTTAGCCAACTTTGTCAGGGGGGAAAAAAATAGTGCTAGCAATGCTGCAGTGATCAATATGTAGACTCACTTGTTCGTCCATCTTACTGAAGCTCACACTAAGCACTGAATGTCCAGATTGCAGATATTTTCATACCTGAGTGTTTTATGGTGCACAAAGGGGTTTTCGAGAAAGATGACAATCAGTGTATTTGAGGAGGTCTTTGTGCAGCATGGGTAAGGGTTGCAGAGATCTCCACAAGCAATTTCAGCAACATCTTAAAAAATGAATACAAAGCCATCCTTCAGATGTGTGAATATAGAACTAAAACTCAATAAACTGGTAAAAAATCTCCTCAAAATTGTGAAACTTTGACCTTAGAGCCAGTATATTCACCCAGTCACCTGACCCTATTAAGCAGATTATTATAGAAGTGCACAGTGTAACTTGGAAACACATTTCTTAATAGTTATCCATATTCATGTTTCTTGTTTTATAGCCATAGCCACCAAGTAGAAAATGCATTGGTGGGAATCTCACGTCCAGCATGATAAATGATGACTGCCAGTGAGATTTATCTCTATCAAAATAACGTTGCCCCGACAAGCTCCTCAATCTCTCTACATCGCTACAGCAATCTAGGAAATGAAAATACTGATTTATACTTCTCATGGAAGTGTCCAAAACGACTTCATTTTACAAGGTGAATGAAATTAAAGGAAAAGATAATTTGTGTTTTCAGAATTTCTATTCTTCACAAGAGCTGAGCTAGGGAAAAGCTTGCATGCATATATATTTTTAAGTCTATGGGTTCTCGTGGGGAAAATAGATTCAACCGTCTATTCTGCCTCCATTATTCAAAATATACCAGAAGTCACGTCTCCACAGCCCTGTGTGAAAGGTTCAAAGGGCTTCCCAAAGGCCAGGCTGACTCAGACTACTTATTTTGACTGCAGGGACTGCAGGTGTGCATCTACCCTGAGGCCCTCATCAGTGCTGAAAGCTGATATTAGAAGGTATTACTGAGTGGGGCAACAGGTACTTTGTCAAGTCCACTCCTTGTTCTTTTCTCTGGTGAGGATAAAGGAAAAGCTCACTGCAATCTTCAAGCGCCAAGAAGTTTGTCTCCCAGTGGCTCCATCAACAATATTGTAATTGATTTTAGTAATCAAGTAGCAAACTGCATCATCTAAAAATATCCTTGTTAACAATGAGGATATTTGAGGCTGATGACATGTCTTTATTTTTCTTTTTCCTCTTTTTTTTGTTTTTGCTTTTTTACCACAAAAGTCCTTTGATGGGTGGAATCCGATATTACACTGTTTGTGTGGGAATTACCCCTGACAGCTTCCTGTATGTAAATGAAAAACGTTTTAGATGTCGGACAAACATTTTGGTAGTGCAGAGTTCACATCACTGAATTCTTTGGCAATGACTCCCACACAGATTTACAGTCTCCCAAGCCAGGGGTGCACGACACGTTTGTCAAATCGGTTATAGTGTGATCCAGTGTGTTTACATAACCGTGACAACGTATTCCTTCCACACAGACTGAATGCATTCACTTAAAAAATACAGTATACCACTCATCCTGTCAGATACAATCCAGCCCCACAGAGAGCTTAGCTGTTCAAAGTGTCTCTGGCTATACACAAAACAAATTCTCAGACAGTGTGGTGATGACGATACCAGACTAAAAGCACGCTGTATCTGTGGGAGGGTTGACTTCTGTGAGGCCATTTGAGGTTTTTCTCTTGGATCTGCGTGTTCTGCACCTTTCCAGAAGTTTCCCTCCAGCATCATTATGCCTGTATCGCTAATGTAATGTTTTAACCTCACAGCGTTGTGTGCAAGTGTTCAAGTGACAACAGCTGCTAGCCCTCACCAAAACTCAGTGCTCCCTAACATTTAAATGAGATATCAATCCAGCAGCTAGTAGCCACTAAAGCTGTCAGTGCTCCAAAAGGTTCACTCGTAACGATTTTGGTATTTTAACAAACTTAAATTGTTATCATGAACAACTTAAATGTGTTCGAAGTCTGCTTTATGCTGCCACGGCAATAAATAGGTTGAACAGAATGATTGTGGTTTCTTAACGACACCGGAGAACCTACATGAATATCATTTGGGAATGTTTACAGTTTTCTTTTGTGGCTTTGGACCCTTCTTTTAAAAAAACAAGTCGCATATTAAAGGATTCTTCTGGTCTTTTCCCATCCATTAGCACGTTCACTGCGTATCGCCTATGCTTTACACCCCTGCAGCAGCTTTTCAAAGCAAAACATAGCTTATTTTAGACTGTTTGATTCAAATTTCCCCACCCTGAGGGCAGCCAACAGTTTCCATTGGAGGAAGGCGTGGATATACCAGTGTTATCCTTTTGTTCTTTTTCTAGAAGAAGAATATTAATACATTCTTTGAAAAAAGCTTATATTACATTAAATCACACACTAATAATAAAACCTAAAAAAATAAAATGCTGGTATGTTTAAATCTGACTGTGTGACACCCCCCCCCCCCCCCTTACTGCACCTCTGCTTTAGTGTCTAGCCTTTATGATTATCATGCCAGCTTACGTTACAAGCTCTGGGCTTCAAGGCCTGCTTGAGCCGCACTTCCTTCCTTCAGAAGTTGAAATTGATTCCCCTTACATAATGGTATATTTACAGCAGCCTTGGCAGAACACACAGACATAGCTCTTTATTTAGTTGGCATGAAATCAGAACAGAGACACTTGGCTCTTTGACAGTCCTGTGACCTCCCTGAACGGACTGACCCATTGCTTCCCTGCTTGTGCTCATGACAGCTCATTGAAACTCAACTCACTTTTTCTACCCAACAGCTGCAATTTCACTTGATTTCTTTTCATATCCTGTGACGACAGAGGTGAATGTGTATTTGCAGAATAACTTGATAATAACTTGTTTGATTTTTTTTTTTTTTTTTTTTTTTTTTAATGCAACTACACCTTAAAACATGACAACCTTGACTTCGACTATGCATATTCTTGTGGGTTCAACTAGACACGGTATCATGTTAGCCTTTGAAAAGTAAATAATACAGCGATTTTTGAGATGTGGCTGTTAGTCTCCTTTCTTTTTTCCTTCTTTTTGATGCCAGGGTTATCCACTTTCCTACAGGCGCCTGTAAAAGAGACAGTAGAGCCAAACAATCCTTGTCCCCTTTGACCTCCCCACTCCTATTCACTATGTTACTCATTCGGCATCAGATGGTAATGGATAGCCATAGAAACATCTATGGAGTCTGTGTTCTCTGCTAGACAAGGTCTTTAGGGATTCAGGCTAATGTTGTGATGTCTGTCTTCAGACTACATCTATTGACAGGCAAGGACCACCATGTCACCAGGGTGAGAATTAGCCGTCGATACCTTGCTGTGGTGGTGATGGGGGTGGGGGGGTGGTGAAACGGGACACCCATTAGAAATACGTGGGAAGATATAACTGCAGAGAGGGGAGCTGTATCACCAGCAGCGTGGCAGACTTGTAATGAGAGTATAGCTGTTTTGAAAATACTTTGAAGGACGATTTAACGTTTTAAAAACACAGACAGAAAATATATAACCTTATTATAATGTAAGTTTAGGAATTATTTTTGATTGTATAAAATGTCACAAGAAATGAAAAAGGTTAGCCTAAGCTCCTCAGGTGACCTTTTTGAGTCGATGATCTATATGTTCAGAAAAAAGTAGCAAATCCTCACATTTGAGAAGATTTAAGCATGCGCTGACCTTTGCCATTTTTGCTGATGATGACTCATTTTGCAAATACATTTATGTTGTTATCTTAAAAGAGGATGACTCTTAGTTTAAGCATAAAACCAAGATAGAGAGACAGCCAAAAGCTAGTGTATATTTTTTTCTCATTTAGTAAATCAGCCATGCAAACTAAGGCAAATTAAACAGCTTAATCTCCAGCATACTTTGTAGCCGAGTGTTCATTCAACCTTCTGCTGATGTTTTTCCACTAGTACACCAAAGATTTAAGGTTTTTAGTTTTGATAAATCAATTGCATCGACTGATATAAAGTGGAGTAAAAAAGCAGAAGTTTTAGTCTCGTACACAAACTCTAAATGTTGTTTATTTTGTCATTAATGCCTGATTGCACATTTAAAAGGTCAATATGATTACATCATTATAGTCTTAATGTTAAAAAAGCATTGTGGTGGGAATGGGAGATTCCATGTTTGCACATGGGGGTCATGCCCTCTGGAGAACCCTGGCCTCTGTTAAGCCTAAGCCTTCAGAGAGCTCTACCTATTGTTCCCATTACAGTGCTCTGCAGAAGTTTGTGGATGTGTGTGTGTGTGTGTGTGTGTGTGTGTGTGTGTGTGTGTGTGTGTGTGTGTGCTCACCAACCTCCCCCTGCTTTTCCAAATCCCCCCTTCCCACCCCCTCCCTCCCATTTCTCTTTCACACCCTCTCAGCTGTGCTCACTCACTCATTCTGAGCCGGGCCAAAAACTGGCAGAGCAGCTCCTCCAGTCAGAAACTCCCGTCCTCACATTGACTCAGACAGCCAGGACTTTGTAACTCATTCAGGACGCCTCTTTATTCCCCCCCTCCTCCAACCCTGGGTTTGCTGGAGATAACGAACGAGGGATGGAGGTGGTTCATCAGTCGATTCATAGCTTACCCCTGTATGGATTAACTAATTTATTGTCATCCCATCAAGGTAACAGTAATGAGTTTATTATTTGAGCCTTTTGAAAGCTTTTCTATGCACAGCCTCTGTCCTGCTACTGCTTAAGTATTTCCTTAACTTGTTTACTACAGGCTTCTTTGTTACAGCTGCATGTTTAGACCATCTGGAGATGATATTACTCATGAGTGAAATGGACCCTGTAGATAAGGGTACCAACAGTCATAAACAAAAGATGAAAAAGAAAATGGGAGCAGTGGTTTTTTTTCTTTTTGTTTCCGCTCTTAATACTCATCATTCCGTATGAATGGACAATTCGCTTTGCCGTGTAGCGTAGCTCGCCAGCCAGTGACCGACTTCCTGTGATGTTAGAGTCATTTATGATGCGCGGACCTCGGAGAAGACTATCATTAGACCTATTATTGAATCTCAACTTGCCCCTGCTTGCACACAAACAAGACGACTGCAGAAGACAAAAGAGAGGAGACGCTGATGTGCTCCTTTTAATCTCAACATGGACACACACAGGCTGGGAGAACTATGACACATATTTTTGTCATTTATCACTAAACAAGGTAGTTACAGTGTCTGCATTGTTTTCTCTGCCAGCAGCAGCTGCTTCCTCCACTTGGCAAGATGTGCAGTCAGGGTCTGGAAGAGCTTAACATTTCACAACAAGTCTGCAGACAAAAATCTATCCCATGTTTGTGTGTACGGAATATTTAGCTCATTTTGGCCCCTTTTTTAACACCTACTGTGCTCCCTTTGCCTTAATTTTTTTTTCTATGTGGTTATACCGCAGGACTGAGGTTTGCAATTATCAATTCAATGGACTAAAACTGCTTTGAAGATATGGAAATGTCATACTGTTAAGGTTTGCGTTCTATACTTTAGAACCACATTACATTAATATTTTAGCATTTTTAATAATAAGTATCTTATTTTTCGACATATGTGCAAGAAAACCGATATGCTGTTTTCAGATCTTTTCTCCACATGTGAGGCTACAACTGCTAGGTAGCTTTTTAGCTTTGCACAAAGCCTGGAGGCGGGGAAACAGATGGGCTGTCTGAAGGTATTTAGGGGGAAAAAAACTCATTTTGACAAATCTGCCTGCCAACAACTCAAAAGCATATAAACTTTAAATCAAGTTGTGTTTTTACATGAGTTTATGTGCCAGACAAAATCATTCTGCTAAGCTAGCGGTCATCATATTTGATGTAAAATATATTTATATGAGAAAGACGTCAATCTTATAGTAACTGGAACTTTCCGAAATATATAACTGAAGCCAAAAGACAGGCTCTTCACATCCACTTATATTATATGTTTACTATTCATGTAACCTATCATAATACTTGATGTAACTACAGGGTGTGAGTATCCTGGGCCATTCATGCCTGGTAACATATTACTGTTTATCGGCACAAAACATAACCATATATTGTATGGTCTTTATCCACACTGTGGCGCTCTACACAGATGCACTCCACTGTGGCTCCTAGAGGGCTCAGTGAAGACATGCAAGTCAAAGTGAAGTGCACGGGGGATCCAGGTATTTGTGAGCAATTACAGCACAGTGGGATCCTTTGTTGTCTCCCACCTGTTTTGAGCCATTAGTTAAAGACTATGTGCAGCTGGTTTGGCCACTTATTAAAGCCAGTGGTTACAGCTGGAATGAACAGTTGTTAGCCGTTTGCACTGAGCCCATCTAAGATGGCCTGCCATTCACATGTAAAGGTAACTGAACCTGATCCCAGGTTGTCAGTGAGAGGCTATAGTTTTGTTTGCAGATGTGCTCTCAAGTTGTTAATGTAGTTTATGCACAGCTGCAAGAAAAGTTTGTGATCCGTTTGGATTTTTTTTGTCCAACTCATATGGACGAACAGTCTGACTGAACTGAAAATCCACTGAAAGTTGTCTATGTTATTGCAGAACAGTGTGTGAAGTTTAAAGGAGCTGCAGCGCTCCCTACCAGAGTTGTGTGCTGGAGCTGACTGTGTTATTATCCCATCTCTGTGACATTATACAGATCCTAGAGGAGGAAAAAAAGCATCTGAAACTGAATGTTTAAAGTAGTCTGAAGCTTTACCATTGTCCTCACAGAGGGCACATGTATACAGTCTGCATATATTCTCACCAGTATTATAGGTCAAGATGTTGAACATGAAGACAAAACTTGCTCCACCAGGCTTTATATTTGAGGTTTTGGTGTGTGTGCAATACCATACTTATTTAAACACAGTGTTTCACATTCTGTCAGAAAGTTGAACATTTGCCTCATCTGTTCACAGAACGCTGTTCTCAAAAGAAAAGGAGTTTATTGCAAAGCTGTCTGGTTGCCAATTCTCCTTGCAGCTGCATGCAGTTCAGTTTAGCTGTGTCTTTCCTGTGTTTGTTGCTGTATCAGGTTTTGGGGTTGATTGTATTAATCCTCTGTCTGGTAATGCTGATCTTGAAGTAGCAGATGAAAGCCTAAACTAACTTTTGGTACGTGCTCCACTGCAGAGAATATCACCAGTAGAGTTACTGCTAAAACATGAAAAATATGGTGTTTTCCCTTCTCCTTAACGTTTCTTCTATGAAGTCTCAGTGTGAACAGGGAATCTTAATGTCTATGTCTCACTGAATGGAAGCTGCTTCTGAAGTAAAGGTCTGAAAGCTGAGGTTTTCTTTCTTTTTTCTTTTTTTTTGTAAAACTTTGGAGCAGTTTGCCAAAGCATGGCAAATCAGGCAAATTGTGAAAGCTGCCACGGTTGTCTCTTCAGGTAAAGTCGTGTTATACATGAAGACCGTCTCTGCATATGAACACCTACTGAGGTTGATCTCATTTATAAAGTCATAAAAGTGTTTCTGTTTTTTTAACATAGTATCAGCCCAAGAATTGTATGAGAGAAATACTTTGTCCGTAAAAGAATCAGTCAAAAATTATCTTAATTTATTATAGTCAGAATTTAACCGGTGGCTCATGATTTGTGAGCTAAATGTTAATTTCTTTCTGAAGTTAATATTATTAATTATTTACCACCATTTCCATGCCACTGAAAGTAGATAAGAATAGTTTTAGGGCATAAATCAGTGATTGACCTTTGCATGCTGGGAGACGATGGGATTATCTGAATGCTCTGTGCTTCTAAATAGTAAGATTCTCCAAACACTTACCACTTGAGCCCTAAATAGTTTATATTCTCCATGTGCTAAGTGAGTGTGACATCTCACCCAACCTTATAAACTGAGGCCAACTTAGGCCGCTATGGAAGAAAGCGGATCATCAACAGGAAATGACAGGAGGAAGAGCAGTGTGCTGTAATGCCCATGGTATGCTGTTTAATCCTGTTGCACGCTTGTTTAACGGCTTCACAACTGTTGTTTCCGAGAGGAAATGCTCTGTCTGTCCATGCAAGTAATGGAAGGCTGATTGGTTTTAAATGTGGACAGAGGAACTCAAAGGGACACCAGGGAATTGCAGTTACTTTGCATGACAATTAACGCAAACAATGCTGGCAGGGTGGAGATGCCTCTGAGTCAGAAACCTTTCTGGCCAGTGGGAGTGATTGGTGTAACTGTGGGTAATGACTCAAAGCAGTGGTTAAGAATAATCACATGCTCAGGTTGAGAAATATGTCAGGTTGACCTTGTTGAGGCAGTTTGTATAAAGCGTTACGCATGCGTCATTTCCTTGATGCTACAACCTAATTAATTATTGCTGTTACACTGGACCTGCTGCTGCATAGTAAACCGATTCATCATTTGTGCTTTAATGTGCATATATGGATTCATTTTAGTTTCTTAAGATTGGGTTCTCTTTTTGAAATATGCAGTGTAAAGTTATACGAATCAAATCAGCTTGTAATACAAGGCAAAAAAACCCAACTTTTTTTTTCTTTGCCTTGTTCAAAGGTCGTGTACCACATGAAAAGACCAAAATTAAGAAGATTTAATTGTTAACTAGTATGCATTATAGGCAGCTTATAAAAGAAATACATCAGTGAACTACACTCATAGACTGGATGTCTAGTCATCTTAGGTATCACAAGCAAGGGGTTGAAGTGCCTGCTCATACAGTAGTCACTTCTTTAGTATTGATTTTACTCCATAGTGAACTAAATTTACAAAATGTACCTGATGCTAAATGCTAAAACTAGCGATTCAGATCAAAACTTCATCAGCTCATTACCAGTTGGGTGATTTTCTTATTCGCCTTTATATAATCCTACTTGTTTTTGGATCCATTGCCCCCTGCAGGCCATTAGAAAGAATGCATCTGTAGGCACTGTGGCTTAGTGTTTCACAAATAACTCTGCACAGTAAGTCGTCTTGATGCATGCTCAATCATACAGGTCTTCTGTTCATCTGGATGTAGCGTTTTCACTGGGAGAAATGTTTCGTCACTCATCCAAGTGACTTGTTCAGTCTCAGCTGACTGCAGGTTTCCCCAAACAGTACATTTGCACAGTGACTGAAACTAGCCCGCTGAATGAACACTGGGCTTTGAGGTGAGTTCCTTGATCATTAATATGCAAATTGTCATAACTATTGATCACCAACCACTGATCAAAGCCCATTGATCAATGGCCATGAGAACCATTCACAGAGAGTTGGGGAATGGCTGCAGTATTCGCATCTGTATTGTCTGCTTTAAGTTTAAAATGATATCATTCAAATCAATTCAATTCAATTTTATTTATACACTACCAATTCACAACAGTCGTCTCAAGGTGTTTGAGGTGACTGTGATACAAGAGTAAAAACGAATGTAAGGCTGTTACACAGTTACAAAATATCCCATTTGTTTCTTTAGTGTTATATTTGAGGGTATAATATATTAACAATGCTTTGACCTTGATATGTCACCACATAATTACACAAATAAAATGCATTCCATTTACAATGTTCTTCAATTTGCTGCTTAGGTCTGCTTTACATTTTAAATTATATCATATTAATGTCAAAATGTAACACTGATAGTCAACTGCAACAAAAATTTGAATAATGTGCATTTATTTCTAAAAATGTTTGATTTTATAGCATAATTTATTAACAATCCTTCAACTTTGATATGTTACCTCATAGTTGCAAAAATAAAATACATTATATTTGTGTTGTTGTTTAATTGGTTGCTTATGTCTGTTTTACATCTAATATTATACAAACTAGCCTCTGCCACTTTTTCAAATTCTTCATTTCATATTTACACGGTGACAAGATTCCACGGCATATACAGAAAACATTTGGTGAGCGTTAAGTTACTATGTTGAATGTGACACGTGAAATAAATGTAAATGGAGAATGTAACATTGGATATATGACGTTAAAAATGAATTGAAATTGTAGTGAGCCATTTGGAATGACCTATGCCTTCAGCAGGAACAAGTGAGTTCAGTACTGACAACAGGGGAAGTTGGACCATAAGGAGTAAATCATTCGCCCTGGAACCCGAAAGGGCTTTGCACGGCCCTGGTCGCCACAGTCTCACACGGTGTGTCGGAAACAGTAGGCACACTCAAACCCATCGATGTGGCGCTCTCACCCGCTCTTTGAATTAAAGCTAATATTTATCCCCCGCTTTCTCGAGTTTGCTACACGGAGGACTCCGTGCTGGATTAAAAGCGGAGGCGCGGTCTCGCAAGCGAGAAGTGTTTTGGAGCGACGGAGCTTTTACGCCGGTGGCCAAAGAAACACTCCCATGTGCGAGCACGAGTGAGCGCCTCGGTTACCGGTTAGTCACCGTTTTGGTTCTGTTTTCGTTGACAAACAGCCTCACTGAATGACTGACCGACTGCGTGTCGCAGGTCGAGGGAAGGTAAAATGACGCTGCGGTTGTGATTTGTGCGGTTGGGAGGTGAGCTAAAGCTGCCGCTTTGTTTTTGTTTTCCTCGTGAATGGCCACGTTCAAACATTTACTGGAACGACCGAATAAGTTTTCTGCACGCATAAACACAAACGTCAAGTGTCTTCAAAGGTAAATATGTGGGCGTGGCAAGGTTAATGAATCGTATCCGCTTCGCGCAAAGTGTAATTAATTAATGGGAACTCTGCGAACGATCGATAGCGGGTCGTGACTAATCACTGGATTAGGAAAGCGAGAGAGCGCATTAGACTACTGTGAGAATGACTCTTAGTTTCTGGATACCGATCGAAAAATGGATCAAAACTTAAACGACTTTAATGTGAGAGCCGAATTGCAAACCTTTGCAAGCATTGATCAGGAACTTTTACTCTAACGGTGATTAACGGATGCTTAGATTGATTATCAATAGGTTAAACAGCTACACGTACTGCTGTAATGATATTTAGGAACCATATGAACATTAGCAACCCGCCAGATCTTTTATTTTATTAATAAAATGGTTTAAAGAGTGGCTTCAAACATAACTACTTTTATGATTTTTATATAGAATCTAATAGTTGCTAACTAAAGGTAGCCCCCTATTGGATTAGTTTGTGTTTTATGGAACATGTAACCTTAATTGTCATCCTTGACTGTTAATGATGAGGTAAATTTAATTTAACTTAATGATTGAGGTGTCTTCAAAGTCTGAATACTGTCAAATTTGGCAAAATGTATTTGCTGTATTGTATTTTTTGCTTGTAAAACATTGCTGGGTATTTTAGTTAGATTTTTGTGTAATCTTTACTGTATAAAAAGGTCAAAATTGTAGCAACTTGGTGAAGTCTACCAGCCAAAACACATACGTTTCAAGTGTTCTTGGAGTTTGGGCCTCTTCCAATTTTTTTCCTCTTCTCCATGCAAATTGGAAGTGATGAAGTTGTGCCAGGAACCTCTACTCTGCTTATTTCAACTGTATCAAACTGATTAGCACAGTTGGGGAGTGCTGGTAATGTACCCGTAACCTTGAGGTCATGCAAAAGTACAGCAAATGTATTGTCCTTAGCTAGGAAGACAAATTTCCTTTTTTTACCTATTCTTCAGGACACAGAGAACCCCACCCCACTAAATTGATACATGCTGACACATGCTGTGATGTCTGTGCTGTTAGTCATGGGATTTTGAGAAGCCTACAGGTAACAGAAGGCGCTTTTAAATTTACACACTTCGTAACGCGATACTAGCCTTGCATTTTTAACTATTGCACCAAACTGACAGCTCAGGTGTTGAAAGCACTATTTATGCAACATTCACATTAAACACATGCATGACTCTCTGTGTGAGCCAGCAAACAGTTTAGGCATCTCTTTTTATCTCTTTCTTTGTATCACTTCATTAGGAGTAAACCTTGCCCCCCCCCCCCCCCCCCCTGCTGACCTGTCATGTTGTGTTCTAGTCTATTAATAGTTTTCATATGCAACATGCAGATTTCATCCATCTGATGCGATCACTGTGGCAGGATCCCTGGTGGTCAGAGTCATAAATAATTAAACTGCTAGTCTGACGCCTCATTTGTCTTCTTAAGAGCTCGTCTCTTCTGCAGCAGGCCCGCTGCATCCCTGTGAAATGCAGCAAGTTGTTTTGTTTATCTCGATGAAGCTGATGTAAAGGCTCTGTTGTCATAGTGATCACTGCAGCCAGATTGGTTATGTGAAACAGGTACAGTCTCCACTTCAGTCTGTCTGGTATGACATGACAGGAGAGTGCTTGTGGCCATTATCCACAGGTTAAATCAAGATACAGAGCCTGCCTCTAATGGAACATGCTGAGAGACAAGCATTTGCCTTTGACTGTGGTGCGCGTGTTTCAGAAGACGTATAGTTGTGAAATGGAGTTCAAGTAATTTATGTCAAACAAAGACATTTAATGGCAACCTTGGTTACCAGAAGGTCTTATCTTGTCATTAGTCTCTGTCCGTTCAGAAATGTGTTTTGCAGCCAGCTGGTGATTTCTTGTCGTGCTGAAAAACGTTATTCTCGATTCATGTTATTTTAGTTCTTGCTGGAGAGCGTGCAGTTTTGGATCTTGCATCATTTAAATTTTTCCTCCCATTTATTTATACAGGTGGAGAAAGAGAGCGGATGACAGCCAACCATGAGACCTACCTTCTTATGGCCAGCACCCAGAATGACATGGAAGACTGGGTGAAGACAATCCGAAGAGTCATCTGGGCGCCTTTTGGTGGAGGTTAGTACATACTATTTTGGTTTCCAACAGTTGTGAAACGAAGACGTTGAAGATGTTTTGTCTCCAGTAAATCCAGCCCACATCTTCTCTTCACAGCATTGTGCTCTAGCCCCTACCTGAACGTATAAACTCACTCTGTGTTTGGTCAGCAAAACCCATTTTGGACAAGTAAAAGTCTTAATATATGAATATATTTATACAATGTGCATACCTGTGGAACGTGCATTCAAAGTTTACCTGCTTTATTGTCATTTGAATTATATCAGAAGTAACAAACGATTGTGATGCAAAAACACAGATGAATATATTTATACAATGTAGATATAGTTGAGATGACCTGCTGAATCTCGCACTGAAGATCAGAATGGAGGAGAAAAGAGATTTAAGTGACTTTGAAAGTGGAATGGTTATTAATGCCAGACAGACTGGTCTCAGTATTTCAGAAACCATTGATTTACTGGGATTTTCCCACATAGTTGTCTCTAGGGTTTACAGAGAATGGTCTGAAAAACTGAAACTACCCCAGATTCTCTGGGTAAAAATGAATTGTTGATACCGCAGAAGACAATACCAGACTACTTCAAGTTCATAGGAAAGCAAAGTAATTAAAATAACTACTAGTTGCATATTTTGGATATGCTCTTCTGCATGTCCAAGATATGTACATCTGAACACACAGCGTATTAGTGGTAACATTTATTTGAATTATTCTGTTTTTAACTGTTTGAATGTGTAGACATCAGCAAGACAACCTGCAGAAGTTCAAACACAGCTGTAGAAGGGGGACGAAAGGTGATTTAAGCGACGTTGAATGTGCCATGGTCAGTGTTGGTCAAGTTACTTGAAAAAAGTAATCAGTAACTAATTACTGATTACTTCCCCCAAAAAGTAATCCCGTTACTTTACTGATTACTTATTTTCAAAAGTAATTAATTAGTTACTTAGTTACTTTTTAAAAACACGATTTACAACCTGAAGAGGTGATAAAGCGATAGATCTTTCAGCCCAATTCTACTTTTTCTGCATAATCCATCATACACAATGTAATCAAATGGAAAAGTCTCTTTTTTTTTTTAACTTGTTTTATCAGTTTTAATCTTTTAACTTTATGCATCAAGCAAAAAAATGTAATTATATGCAACATTCTCTGACTTGAATAAATTAGTTTAAGATTTAAACCTATTTTCTGCACATTCCAGCCCATAAAATAAAATATTTTTAGTGTTTACACTCACTCTGTTTTACTTGCATCAAATAGATGCAAGTAAAACACAGCAGAAAATAAATAAAGTCAAAGACTAGCGGTCCTGTTGCTCTATTTTCACCGTAAAGCAGGACTGTGGTAGGCGGAAGTTTACCCTGGTGCAGGTGTGCCGCGGTCAGTTGAAGAATCCACGAGTTTCTCTGTGAGTTTCCCATTATGTCGTTGCGCTCTCGGTGCTTGCTTGGAAGTTTAGGGATTTTTTTCGCTGTAAAAATAAGTTTTCTTCCCATGCACGATGGACGCTAATGTTTTTGTCACTTTTTACGGAATCAAACTCAAAGTAAGGTCAGTACTTCCACGCTTTAAACGCTGCACGCTCATACTCTCTCCCACAATCGATATGTGGTCCATTGTTGATCTGCACACAGCTGTTGTCACTAACGGCGCACTCGCTTACGTCACTGTCATGAGACATTCTCGCAAAAAATCACGGTTTTAGTAACGCAGTAACGCAGCGTTCCTACGGGAAAGTAACGGTAATCTAATTACCGTTTTTGCAATAGTAATCCCTTACTTTACTCGTTACTTGAAAAAAGTAATCAGATTGCAGTAACGCGCCCATCTCTGGCCATGGTTGTTGTCCAACACAACCGTCCTTATGGTTTACAGAGAAAAAGAGTAAACCTCAAGTGAGCGACAGTTCTCTGGCAGGAAGTGTCATGTTTGTTCTAGAGGTCAGAGGAGAACGACCAGTCTGCTGAACAGTGATGCAAAAGAGCATTTCTAAATGGACAACACATTGAACTTGAAGCACATGAACTGTAGCAGCAAAAGACCACACTGACTGCCACTCCTTCCAGCTGAGAACAGGAAACTGAGGCTGCAATTCACACCTACTCTTTAAAATAGGAAAACAGAAGATTTAAAAAAACAATAAAGCATTTCCTCATCAGATGAGTCTTGATTTCTGCAACATGCAGAATTTGGTGTAAACAGCATGAAAGCATAGATTACTTGTATCAAATGATCAGGCTGCTGGTGGTGATGCAATGGTGTCGGGTATTTTCTGGGACACTTGGACACCATGTCCATCCCTTCATCATCACTGTGTACCCTACTGATGGAAGCTTCCATTAGAAAGACATGCTATTTTACAAAGCTCAAATAATCTCAAAGTGGCTTCTTGAACTCGGAGTGAGTTCACTGTAACGAAATAGCCTCCACAGTCAGCAGATCTTAAATCCATCACCTCTGGCATGTGGTGGAACGGGACAAATCTGCAGCAACTGTGTAATGTGGATGTTTCAAGCAGCAGTCTATGGCACAAAGAGCTGGTAAAGTCCACTGAGTATAAAATAAGAGTGTGCTGGCATTTAAAACCTTTTTTCCCCTTGTGGCATCATGGCATGTGTTCCGGGTGGCATTATCACAGTACTTGGCCATTACTTGACATAATAATGTTTTCAGTGTCTTTTGAAGTATCAAATCCAAGTCTGTGCTTCTTGAATCTCCACATAGCATTTTTGTTTTTCATTTCTACCCAGCCTGGTCATGTCATGTAATAAAGGAACACAAATGCATTCTATAGCGGTTACATGTGTCAAGTGAGCTGAAATCTAATCATAAAATAAGCTGTGAGTCATCGCTCAAGTGCATGATGCTGTAATTGTTCTCATGAAGTTGTTCCTGACTTTGGAATTAGCGTGCTGATTACCGAGCCTCCCGCTGCGCCGCCGTGGTTTCGTTATCCACCGCCTTGGCAGACACCGGCCTACTTTGTGTAAGAACAGGGCACAAGTGCAGCATTTGTAACTGGACAGCCAGTTCAGGCAGCTCTCAGTAACAAAATGAATAGAGGAGGCAGAGCTGGCCCCTCTGTTTTCAGTGCAGGCAGCTTGATGTCTATTGCAGCTGACTGCTCTTCAAAAGGATGAGCCATTCGTCAAAGATACCACACGAAAGGTGGCTCCATGCTGGACCAGAGCCAGGCTGTCTTTGTCTCTGTCATGCACACATATACAGAGCCCAGACACATGCGCGCACACACCACACACACATATTCCAGCTTTTCACATTTTGCAGTAGCAGCAGAAGCTAGCTGAGCACGGATTGGCTGACGAGTGATCCTGAAGTGTGGTGAAACTCTGTTCAGTAAGTGACAGGAAGGCGGCTGCCAGAATGAATGAGCCCCCCTTGAAACCTTTACCGTCATGCTGTGATGCCACTCGCTGCGATGTGGCATTAACCGCAACAAACACTTAAGCAGGAAAGAGTGTGAGATGTGCAGCTGCGGCTTTTCCGTCTGGATCTTTGGAGATCTGTGTCATGGTAAATGTCAGTTGTCTTTTCGTAGTTTGGGGAAGTGCTTGAATTTGAAAAGAGCTTCTTTTAATATTTTCAAAATGCCTCATTTCCAAGCCATGTTCCCTGTGGTAAATGTCAGCTATTCCAGACTGCTGTGCCATTTCTGTCCAGTTTTGTCTGATCCCTGTGCCGCACTGACTTTCAGTAATAGTGGTGGTCATAACAATTTTCATCTATTAATTCAGCTCCTCACCTCCTGCGCACTTGTGCACTTTCAGCTTCAATGTGGCTTCCAAAACTGTCATAACTTACAGTAAAAAAAATTGCTTTTAAATGTGACCCCACAGATAAGCAGCACACAGTTAAGTACATTTATCTGTCTTCTGGCTTTGGATTGCAGTGTCCTCTTCTAAACTTCCTTTGATCTCAACTCCATAAAAGCTGGAGAAAGTTTGTTTTTAAATGTCAGTCGGGATGTGAGATCAGCCATCATTTGCCTTTATATTATGCTTCTGAGCTTTAAGTAGTATTTATAGACTATCAGTAGGAGGGAACAAATGTTTTTAACCATATTGTGTCTAATTAAGTGGCAAATTTTAAATTATGTTCATTCTTCTAATCATAAATACAGATCACACTCCGAGAGTAGTTGTCCTAACTGTTAATTTCATCCATACCAAATCTCTGAATCATCGTTACGTTTTAAACCATCTTAATAACGAAAGCATTACCTAAGTCCTGCCACGGCACACCGAGCGATGGTAAAACAAACAGAGCTGCATCAGCATGTTTCTGTCTGGAGGCGTATTGTTGAATCTAAACTTTATTTCCTTAACGACAATCCAGACCGGCCTCGTCAGTTTTGTAAATTGGCAGTTCATTAAATGCAAATGTTTTACACGTTTGCATGTTTTACCTTTACACTAAAGGTCAGAGAAGCAATTCGAGGTTTTTTATGTGGATTATCATGAAATGTCTTATTGGTTTGTATTTGATAAAACAGGTTGTATGTTGTCCATGAACTAAAATCACTTTTATACTTGTGTGTGTGAGTGAGAGAGAGAGAGAGATTCTGTGCAACTGGCAGATACTAAGATTTTTTGCAGAGATGTCACTCATGTGCACGCTTTGGTCTTGTGGTTTGTCCCGTATCCAGCACTATTGGGAGCGCCAAATATTCATATAACACTTGCTCACACTCTGCATAAGCTGGTGCACACACACACACAAACACACACACACACACACACACACACACACACACACACACACACACATTTACATGTGACCCAGGAAAACATTCCTAGACTCATGACCAGAACGTCTGGAGGAATGACCTCATTTTCACTCATTTTTTTTCCCTTTCTTCTCTTTTCGATACACGCGGATATTAATCATTCTTTACTAAAGTGAAGCTGAGCTCTTCTGTATTTTACTCTGGTCTGTCTAATATTTGGAAAAGTGGACCCACAGCTTCAGATATTTCACTGTTTTGTCATATTGGGGTTGCTGTGAAGATCGAAGTGGCAAAATCCCAGAGCGACTCCAGACTTCTGAGGAGCTTCTTCTCATCAAGCAAAGACAGCTTTCTGAGAGATGGAAATGAGAACAGTTTGGCCGACCCGCTGTCAAACTGATGCATCCAGTCTATTCCACTGCTTTTGTTTTGTTCTCTGTCATTTCTGCAAAGATTAGGGCTGGTTTTGGGAAAATGCTTGTGTGCACGCACTTGAAAATTTGCACCTCTGGTATGTTTTCTTATCACAAATTTATTAATAGGCCTTTTTTCTGGAAACTTAAAAGTTGCGTCATTTTTAAGAGGGGTGAGTAATCACATTCGCTTCTAATGAGAAATGTTTTGAAGCCTTTGCAGCAGTTTGTGGGAAAAGTCTCAATACACCTGTTGAAAATCTTAAGCTTCTAGTTTTTTAGTGTCTATTTCAGACCCTGGCTATTTGAAGCCGTTTCTTGCTGTGTTAAGGAGGATGCTGGTAGGCTGAATCTGTTTCCGGCGTCTGATTGTACCATGTTGTACCACGTGTGTGTATGTGTGTGAGTAGCCTCTCTCTGTATCTGGAGACTGGAAAAGTATGCAGATCCAAATCTCTCAGGAAGGCAGCTTTAATCCCCTCTTGTGTTGCATCCACATGAGATGGCTGTAAATGGAAATCAGGCTGGTTTTTTTTCTACAGCGTCTGCCTCGGACAAAAGGCGAGAGGTGCTCAGGAAGTTAGAGATTTGATCATCAGACTAAGTGCGTGCGTGCGTGCGTGCGTGCGTGCGTGTGTGTGTGTAAGAGAGAATATTTTACATTTTATTTGCTTGGATTGTCAGGAAAACCTTATCATAAATTCCTTTCAATTGATTTAACTGCTCTCTTTGATGTTACTTGAGCTGTAGATGGTATGCTAATGGCCTCTGCAATTCTTTGAGAAATGTCAGGGAGTTCAACATATTAAACAGCATTGATTTCTCTAGATAAAAAAAAATAAAAATATATATATATATATATATATATATATGAATAAATATCTTGTACACACTGTTAGGGCTGCTCGATTATGGCAAAAATGATAATCACGATTATTTTCACTGAAATTGAGATCACGATTATTTGACGATATTTATTTAACCCTTTAAGACCTACTATAGAACCAAGTCCACCAGAGCTTATATTATTTTTTTACATGCTGTAGTGCCATTTGTGGGAGCATTTCAAGTTGCTATACATCAATACAACTGTTATAGCCCATATTTTAATAATATGTATGCATTAAGTCCATAGTAATTACATAAATTGCAAAAAAGTGCAATAAACTACAAAAAAAATTGAAAATCGCTTTTGTTTTGTTTACATATATTTCTACTTGGAGAAATTTAAGAGGTTTATCCCTCAAAACTTTAAATACAATAAAGTTGCAAAAAATAGTTTACAACAACAGGAAATTTATTTTGAGTGTCTTCATAGTTTTATTTTGGAGATACAGCAATTTTTATATACTGCAGGAAAAACAAAAAACAATCCTATGATGCAAATTTGCAAAGAAAACAGCATGTGCATCATTTCACTGTGGGAAGTGTTACGAACAGCTGATAGGAACGGCAAAGCGTGTTTCTGGAATATTATGTTTTTGTTCCTGCAAGCGCTTTTTATGCAATTTTTGCAAAGCTATATGTGGAACGAAACCGTGACCGAGGACAAGCTGATGGCATCAGATGTAAGTACAACTCCTCCGGTTTCATATGCAAAACAAATTATTGCGCTAGCTTACGCGGTTCAGGTTCTACAGGGATTTAAAAATAGTTACGCAAAACGGAGCGTGCTGCTCTGACCGGCTTTAAAGGGTTAACAATGACTTTAAAAAAATAATATAAAATAGTGTGCAACACCACTGAAGTTTTTTTTTTTTTTTTTTTTAACTCTCTTTTCAACCAACGGCAGTCACTCTCCAAATAACTTCTGCTTAGCTTTCCGAGCTTCCCTCGGGTCCTCTTAATCAGCGGTCTCCAACCTTTTTTGCGCCACGGACCGGTTTATGCCCGACAATATTTTCACGGACCGGCCTTTAAGGTGTCGCGGATAAATGAGGGAGGGGCTAATAATCGGCTCAGTCATTTTTAATGATCGTTGAAAGCCCAGATCGTAATCGTGATTAAAATTCGATTAATTGAGCAGCCCTACACACTGTATTAAATTATAAGCTTGGCTGCATAACAAAATGTAAACAGCATAAATAGAGTATAAGTGTATACTTCTGCCTACTCCTTTTTCAAACAAAAAAATGGAATGATATTTTGTAATGATTGTGAATGTACATGTTTGAAATAAAAAGGAACTGAACTGAAGAGTTGACATTTATCACCTTTATAGCATTAGCAAACTTTTTGTGTGTGTCTGTTTCAGGGATCTTTGGTCAGAAGCTGGAAGAGACCGTGCGGTATGAACGCCGGTTTGGGAACAAGCTCGCCCCTATGCTGGTAGAGCAGTGCGTGGATTTCATTCGGCAGAGGGGTCTTCAGGAAGAGGGCCTTTTCAGGCTGCCAGGACAGGCCAACCTGGTCAAAGAGCTGCAGGATGCCTTTGACTGTGGAGAGAAGCCCTCTTTTGATTGGTAAGCAGAAATGTGCCCGTACAGGCTGGTTTAGATTTCCTCAGTGCGTTTTAATGTCGACTTGATACGTTCGGCTCGGGGAGTTGAAATGCAAAAAAAGTGGGCGGGTTAGTACAGGGTTCAGTTGTATCTGCTTAGAGAAACTTGAGTGATACAGCTGCTCGAAACCTGTATCAATTATGAAAGACATAATTATTTAATTTAGGAATATTTAATATGTATCTTAAGTCTAAGCAATGTGATAATTGAAGCTTGGCAAAAACATTATTGTTATGATTTATTAAACTGAGGATAAGTACCTGAATAAGTATCAAGCTGCTTGAACAGCGCTATCACAAAGACCGATGTGGTAAATCCATGATAGTTAAAATGTATGATAACTCCCCTCCATGCAGGGAGAGGTCATCCTCATATTTGCACACTATCTGTCCACTATCTGTTGCAGGCACCATATTCATACCTGACCTGGTGAGATGTCTCTTGCACACGATGATGTATCAGAACAAATTTCCTCAGCTCTTTTCATGTCTTATATTTAAAACACAGCCTCATTGTTCAACCATCTTTACTGTGGGAGTTCTGCAGGTCTCCCAAATTCTGTCATAATTCATATTAGCACTTGGCCTCCTTTGGCTGTCTTCTTCTGCATGGCTAATGTCCAATTTGTCAGTTTTATGGTTACCACTTGGAGGTCAGTCTCAGGTCATTCTGGTGGAATGTTAGCTTGTGAGATGAAGCTGTCATCGTTATCAAACATGGGTGTTTAACTTGCCAGTTTTCATTTTGTCCCTCTGAACACAACAGCTTGAATATCGCCTCATTACATTAGAGAAAACACAACTCTGTTGTTGGTTATTTGTGTGTTGCATTTTGCCACACATTATTCGGATTTCAAATAATCAAAACTGAACCGGTTTTGCATTTTTGAGCACAACCACACAGATAATAAACAAATGCAGGCAGTTACCTTATTATATAATAAGTTTTAAGGACCCATATGCCCCTTGACCTCCTTAACAGGTATTTTCTGTTGCTGAATTAGACCTCTGGACTGAGTGGGTGTGTGGAGAGCACAGAAAGCGGCACAGCTCAGTTCATTGACGTGTCTGCTCAGAGGAACATTTTTGTGCACAAATGAGTTTTTCTGTGTCCCATCAGACCAAAGTCATCATCTTGATTGGAGCTTACTGAATTCCACCAAATTTCTGCTAAATCTAAATCAAAGACAAATTATTCTGTCCAGTATGATGAAAACAAGAATGCAACAGTTTGCTCCTAACCATCATTACGGAGCAATAATAGACAAAAATAAGAGTCTGAGCAGTACAGTGGTGATGACATTAGCACTGCCACCTCACAGAAAAAAAGATTTCGACTCAACCCTGCCTCTCACCCAGTGACAGCTGGTACAGGTGCCAACCTCCCATTATCCTGCATTGGATAAGCACTTAACAGGACATATAGGTGGATGGAAACTTTCATGATATGTTAGTTTGTGAGATAGCACCACTTTGTCAGGGAAAAAAGGGGTGTGCCCTGGACAAGATTGACAGTCCAGCACAGTGTTAACACAGAAAGGCAGACAACCAGTCGCAATATTCATTCCCAGTTTACAATCACCAGTTAAAGGTTTGAGCCCCTTGAAAAATCCCAAGTAGGGCAGGAAAACTTAACATAGAAGTAGGGATGTCACAATATCAGAAATGTGTTTGCTAAAGAAGTGTTTGCAGAGTAGCCAAGTGACAGTACGAGGTATAATATGAGCTTATTTTAAAGCATTTCATGTTAACCGATGGAGTCATGAACGGATGGATGGAAGTTAGCCAATGCCGTCCATTTAGCGTATTGAAAATAGTTGATTGTACAACAGCAAAACTGTCTCAAACTTAATGGCAATCTGTATCTTAAACTTGTGTAAATGTAAACTGCCCCCATCTGGTTCCAGAGTAACAGCAGCCTCAGTACGTATGCTGCACAGGGTATCTAAAACAAAACAAGAACCGCCACTTTGTCCAAATTTTTGTATTTAAATGTAGATCGGTTCTACAGATCTCGGAAGGGCTCTAACCAGAAAAAAAAAAGTGCTGTAGACACCAGTTTCACAACACAAGGTACAAATATCCAAGATAATCAACTTATTTCCTATTTGTACAACTGAAAGTATGTGTGGACTTGAACTCAGATTTTGGGAAGTTAAAACAATGTTGCAAAATGGACAAATGCGTGCTCTAACATTTGAGGATATATAAAAACAACAGAAATATGGAAGTTGGAATTGCAGGTTGTGTTTGTTATTGTAAAATGTTAAATATCAGTCTAAAAGTAATTAATTACTTGAAAAGTAACTATTGCGTTACTTTTTTAAAAAATGTAACCCTCTGGGGTCCAGGGTATAATTGGCCATTTTTCACTACTTTTGATTAAACCTCTACATTTCACCTTTAAAAACTATTTACTTTGCCTTGTTTGGTGTCATTCTTTTCAGCACAACCTCACGTGTCTGAATTTACAGTTATGTTTTCATTTTGACATACTGCATTAACACAATTGATCATAAATCAGACAAAAAACATAAATTCCAAGTAGAAAAGTTTTTTTACTGTAACATCCACAAACATGTTTAATGAATCATATTTCATAACTTTAAATGCAACTATAAATTGTCAATTTAAAATCCTATGCACAGGTTTTGCAAACAAAGTTGTTTGCAGTCATTTACCTTTTACCCCTTTTTTAAATAACCATTTCAAACTATTTACAGAACAATCAGCTGTTCTGCATCAATAAGATGCCGCACAAACTATTTGTGCCACTCCAAAAAAATAATTTCTGTCCATTATAAAGGAGAACATCACAGCCTGATACCTGCAGGTCTGACAGCAGCAGGTGTATCACTCCTCCTGTTTTTTACCTGGAGACAGCAGTCGCCTCATTGTTCTGACACACAACACAAAACTATCCACAACACTACACACTAACTACACAAGACAACACATTAACTACACACTCCAAACACGCTAAACGTCACAAATCTCTCACATCTCAAAACTCGCTCTCTCTCTCGCCATCACTCCTAAAACTTCCCCCTCTTTCTAAACAACCAAATGTCTTGGTGCCATATCATTATTGATTGGTCGACATGGTGCATTTTTCCACCAACACGAAAGGGGTGGGGGGGGTTTTGTCCTTTTTTTTTTTTTTTTTTTTTTGCTCATAAGCAGAGGGTGCTTGCTAGCGCTGTCCTTAGACAACGTGACGAAAGTATTCAGGAAAAAACACGCATATATTGTTTATCATGACTCTGGTTTTACGTGGCCTATTAACACAATTTAAAAACTTGTATATATCACCTTGTTGCTGCTTGTTGTTGTTGTTGTTGTCATGTGATTGGCTTACCACGACCACGGTACTTTATTCTTCCTCAGTCAAACAGCAGCACTCATGTGATTGTTTTACCCCCTTAGCAGCTTCAGGTGTTGTGCCAAAAAGTGTTCGTCTGCCAGAAAGCGATTGCCGTCCGCGGGAGTGCACAGTTGCTTAAAGCTGTAGCGACCAGATTACTTACAGCTACTTCCGTGCAACTGATATAAACTGGACACAGCTTCAACCATCTGTTTTTTGAAAAATAGTAACGGACCACATTTTCTTGTTAGTAACGGTAACGGCGTTGTAACGATAGAAATAGTAATTAGTTAGATTACTCGTTACTGAAAAAAGTAACGCCGTAAGTAACGCCGTTAGTCCCATCACTGGTTTGCTCTGGTCTTTTTCAAAAGCACTTGAAGCCCGTCCATCCATTTTCTTAACTACTTATCCACTTGATAAGCCTTGTAAGGCAGCCAAGCTCTCATTTATATCCGTTATCTCCACAGGTAATATTTTAGACCAATAAAGATCAGTAAACTGTGAGAATCACCCTCTTCACGGTAAATTCAGCTCAGTGATGTCCAGGATTAATGGACTGGGAGAAAAAAAAACCCTTATTTCGTGCTTTTCTTTCCTTTGGCAGGGACGTGGTAGCCAGCCACACAAACTTTCCGAGGCATCTCTTTGTTCAGTATTTTGCCAACAGTAAAAAGGAACAATCATACTTCCCAATTATACACCTGCTGTTATATTATGCTGTGTGTAGGTGGCTGTAGGAGACTAAGCACTGATTGTTTAATGCAGCAGCCTTCATCTAGAGCATACTTGAGTAATGAAACATACTGAGCCAAGCTATGGATCGCTTTTTTCACAGCATTGTGCCACTCCAACCAATAACATAAATAAAACCTGGATGAAACTGTCAGGATCGACTCTATAAATCAACATCTCACCACTTCCCGAAATTCAAATTCACACTGACGAGTGCGTCCATCACGTCCTCTGCACAGTAACACATTTCTGCCCTCCTGTTTGTGCTTTGCTGTGGTAGAAACTACAGCCTCCCGTGTACCTGCCTGTGTCTGATTTTGATGTCCCTCATCTTGCGAATTCCCTCATTAGTGACCTCCTGCCTTGCGACCTCCTGCCTGCCTCGCCAGCTGCTCCAGAGGCTGCAGTGGCCTCTTGGCAGACGTTTAGGCTGGTGCTGGCGTATTAAATAAATCAGAAAGTGCCGATTGGAAACAGAGAAAATAAAAACTGGAAAATGATGGTACCACCTGCATTAGCAGTCAGTAGTTGGTCAGTAATGTCAGTTGTATGCATACACTTAGAGCTGGGCGATATGAGATTTTTTCATATCACGATATGTTTTTTTCATTTCAGGCGATAACGATATCTATCACGATATAAGCCAAATAACTATATTTGTAAGATTTAAATGTGCCGTTGCTCACAAGTAAAATGTGAAATAATCAGCAGCTTGTTTTTATTTAAATATTTATTTCCCATAATAAGTTCAACAGGGTAGATGTACTTAAGGAACATGAGACTTTTTCAGATAAATAAAGGCAAATATTGCAAACTACACAAAAGGCAGCCGCTAAAGCGTTTAAGTTTCAAAATAGAACAAACGAAACAGACTAAATTGTCAATTCCACTTAGAAACAAAATATTAATTCTAAAAATAAATCTTAGTTTGTTTTACAGAAGAACAGACAAAACTGACTAACTTTTGTCAGTATCAAATAAACTGAGAACTAAAAGGAAATTCTCAATCTCTCCTTGTTGTATAGCTGAGCTTTTCAAACAGTTTTAACAGTTACTTTAGTCTGACAAAAGCCGAATGACGTATTAGCGCTTCCAGTCAGAGACTGAGGCTACGTCCACACATACACGGGTATTTTTGAAAACGGAGATTTTCCGTTTTCGTTTTAAAAAAATAATCCCGTCCACACGTAAAGGCAGAAATGAAGGAAAACGCTGCTATGAACATGCCAAAGCAGCAGGTGGCGCTAGATTCCTAACCGTGCAGAAATGTTGGCCAATCAGAAGTCTAGAAGCCTCGGTGGGAAAAAGTAAACAAAGCTGGGGCATAGAAGCAGAACCGAGTCGTATGTGTGGAGGGACAGTAACTGTGTGTATATGTAAGCATTTAAACACTGCAGAGAGTAGAATTAACAGTAACAGTATTGTAGAAATTCATTTCACTGAAACAATAACGTGGCGCACAGTGTGACGCATGCACCAGTTTATTGTATTTCCAGACTTGCTTTCGGCACAATTTACAGTGCACGCTACTCTGTTTTTTGTCAGACTTGAAATAGCCGAAATACCTTCACACTACGGAACTTCTTTGGCTCTTCCGTTCGACAATTTCTCCGGCATTGGAACCATCATCTGTTTTCTCTTCGGTCACGCTCGGTTGATTTTTCTAGTCGGCACACTCATTTCCTCCATTACGTGCTGGCTCCATTACCCGCTGGCTGCTTCCCAAACAAACACACGTGCGGCTTGGCACTTGTGCTGTACGTAACAAGTCACGCGACGTGACGCTGCGGCTGTGATTGGTTCGGCTCTGCGCTACTTAATTTGGATTGGCTGACCTTTTTTTTTTTTTTTTTTTTTTTTTTTTTTTTAAGAGGACAAGAGCGGCGAGGTCTATCGCGATAGCTTAATTTCTCTATCGAGTAAAAGTTATATCGCGATACATATCGTTATCGTTCTATCGCCCAGCTCTACATACACTACAGCTACACTATTACAGCTTGACATTTTTCTCCAACAGTGTGAAACCTAAAGTTGGAGTTGGCCTCATGGTGATTGCTGTTTGTCTCCATGCGGTTCAGGATAAATGATGGCCCTAACTTTTTACCGGTGTCTTGTCTCTCAACAGTAACACAGATGTGCACACAGTAGCTTCTCTGCTGAAACTGTATCTCAGAGAGCTGCCCGAGCCCGTCATCCCCTTCCAGAAGTACGATGAGTTCCTGTCCTGCGCCAAGCTCCTGGGCAAAGATGATGAAATGGTAAGAAACATGCGATGATTGCTTTCTTTGTAACCACATCTACTGGCAAATTAGCTTTCGCACACATACGGATTTTTTTTTTTTTTTAAAGTTTCAACCTTTATAACAATAAACGTTGGTACTGAAAAGCCCTCACAGAAGTCTTATTCTTTGGCTTTTAATCTGCTCTTTTGCCGCCCAGTCATCCACGCTCAGCCCTGTGTTTCACACACAATGACTTTGTTGAGTCCGTTTTGACTTTTAACATCTAAATAGGATTTCGCTCACACCATGAGGCACGGTCGGCAGCATGGCTGGGGTTAGCCTTTTGCTCCCTCAGTGTCTTTCCCCTCTTCAATTCAATTCAATTCAATTTTATTTATATAGCGCCAAATCACAACAAAAGTCGCCTCAAGGCGCTTCATAGATACAGAGAAAAACCCAACAATCATATGACCCCCTATGAGCAAGCACTTTGGCGACAGTGGGAAGGAAAAACTCCCTTTTAACAGGAAGAAACCTCCGGCAGAACCAGGCTCAGGGAGGGGCGGCCATCTGCTGCGACCGGTTGGGGTGAGAGAAGGAAGACAGGATAAAGACATGCTGTGGAAGAGAGACAGAGGTTAATAACAGATATGATTCAATGCAGAGAGGTCTATTAATACATAGTGAGTGAGAAAGGTGACTGGAAAGGAAAAACTCAATGCATCATGGGAATCCCCCGGCAGCCTACATCTATTGCAGCATAACAAAGGGAGGATTCAGGGTCACCTGGTCCAGCCCTAACTATATGCTTTAGAAAAAAGGAAAGTTTTAAGCCTAATCTTAAAAGTAGAGATAGTGTCTGTCTCCCGAATCCAAACTGGAAGCTGGTTCCACAGAAGAGGGGCCTGAAAACTGAAGGCTCTCCCTCCCATTCTACTTTTAAATACTCTAGGAACAACAAGTAGGCCTGCAGAGCGAGAGCGAAGTGCTCTAATAGGGTGATATGGTACTACAAGGTCATTGAGATAAGATGGGGCCTGATTATTTAAGACCTTGTATGTGAGGAGCAGGATTTTGAATTCAATTCTGGATTTAACAGGAAGCCAATGAAGGGAAGCCAAAACAGGAGAAATATGCTCTCTCTTTCTAGTCCCTGTCAGGACTCTTGCTGCAGCATTTTGGATTAGCTGAAGGCTTTTCAGCATTCCTGAACCTAAGTTTGTGGTGTGTGTGTGTGTGTGTGTGTGTGTGTGTGTGTGTGTGTGTGTGTGTGTGTGTGTGTGTGTGTGTGTGTGTGTGTGCGCGTGCTACAGATGGGTATGAGAAGACATATGGTAAAGTGTGGATGAGTTTCCTCACTTTTTAACCCTCCTGGGACTTTGAAGTTGAAAGGAGATGGATGGAAAAGAGTTCACTATTTTTTTTTTTTTTTTTTATGTGAAAAGGCCTCAGAGCGTTTCCACATATCCTTTATTCTCAGTAACCTAACTGAGACTACTTCTGATTCAGTGGCACATCCATATAGATAGTTTATAAATGGGTATAATGATAAATCCTCTTATATCTGGTTTGCTTTTTCTAGTCACAGTTTTGTATCGAGAGCAAAAAGGATTTTCATTAAATATAAAGCTGGAATACTTGGGTTTTTCTAAGGGTGATACAAAATGTGTCAAGAAAATATTCCCTATGCCATTAAACTACCAGCAGCAACATGAACAGCTGATACAAGGCAGCATGGATCCATGCTTTCATCCTGCCAAATTCAGACCTTTTCATGTGAGAGTTGCTGCAGAAAACAAGATTCAGCAGACTAGGCAAGATTTTTCCAATATCTTATTGTCTAATTTTGGCGAGTTCATGCAAATTGTAGCCCCAGTTTCCTTTTCTCAGTTAAGGAGGGGCACACAGTGACTTCTGCTGCTGTTGCCCATCTGCTTCAGCGTTCACTGTACTGCGCATTCAGAGATGCTCGTCTGCATTCCTCGTTTGTAAAAAGTTGTCATTTGAGTTACCGTTGCTTTCCCGTCAGCTCAAAACAGTCTTGACAGTATCTAAACACCTGAATGCTTCGAGTTTCTTCCCACAGAATTGATTGTTCAGATGTTTGTTAAATAAGTGTACCTAATGAAGTGACCAGTGAGCATATATTTACATAAACCCCCCTCTTTTCCACTGATTCATTTCCCACTGGATCCTGGGTGTGATTGTTTCATTATACACACTGTGATCAATCACGGGCTTTACAGACAATCTGTTGCAAAAGTTTCTATGAATGATTATTTTGCTGAGTTACTGTTACTTTAAAACTGTTTATTATCTGCAGGGTATGAAGGAATTGAGAAGGCTCGTGGAAAGTCTACCTCCAGTGAACTACAACCTCCTAAAATACATCTGCAGGTACTGATAATTAACTTTGGATACAGTTTTACATTGTTGAACCATGAGAAGCTGATATTTTCCATTTCCCTAGGTTTCTTGATGAAGTCCAGTCATATTCAGGGGTGAATAAAATGAGTGTCCAAAACTTGGCCACAGTCTTTGGGCCAAATATCTTGAGGCCAAAAATTGAGGATCCAGTAGCAATTATGGAAGGTGAGTGTTGAAGAATGTCAGGTATACGTGTCTTACTTTCTTAATATTTAGTTTTAAATCTTAAATAAGATGAATGTTGGTTTTAAAAGAAAGATGATGATGATGTTCGGTTTCTTTTTAGGTACTGTTCTGGTCCAGCAGCTCATGGCTGTTTTGATTGGTCACCACGACGTGCTTTTCCCCCGAGATGAAGACAGCCCTACTGCCCTCGAGCTCGTCAACAACAATATTGAACAGCCACGGCGACAAACCACTACATCTACCTCAGCCATCACTACAGTGTCTCAGAATGCTGAGAACAACAACACACATGTTGTGCGGCAGTGTGTTTGGGAAGCCAACGAGTCTCCTTCACACCGTCAGCACGCAGACAACAGTGGCTCCCCACGATCGGCAAGTCCCCGCAATGGAGTCATGGGACGCTTCGACGTCACCCGCAGTCCACCGCTGACCGTTAAAAAGAATCCAGCTTTTAGTAAAGGCAGTGGCATTGTTACCAATGGGTCCTTCAGCTCCTCACCCTCTTCAGATCCCACTGTGGAAAAGAGCCAGAGTGGAGGTGGCAGCTTACCGGTGCGTCGCAGTGGCACACTCAAAGGCTCGGGGACAAAAATGGGCACCAGCGGCGTCACGAGTGGAAACAGCGCTACAGGGAATGGGACTGGAGTTGTACGCATGGGCGTTCATGGGACTGACGCTGTCACAGGGAGTCCGAACAGCCGCAACAGCCTCTGGCAGCCGAATGGCTGTGTAATGTTACGGGAGAACAGCAAAGCTCGTGACTGCCACGGCGGAGATCAGACAACCAATCAGAATCGTCTGTCCACATACGATAACGTGCAGCTAAACCATCACAACCTGCAGCAGCAGAACCAGATCGCCAACACGTGTCTGAATACCAGCTGCGAGGACAAGCAGAGTGTGGACAGTGCCACCTGGTCCACTTCTTCCTGTGAAATCTCCCTCCCTGACAACTCCACTTCCTGTCGCTCCTCCACAACCACCTGCCCAGAGCAGGACTTCTATGGAGGGCACTACGAAGACTTGGATGGACCAGCACAAGACTGCGTGCATCCCCAGTCTGGCGAAGGAGGAGAGGGCAGAAATGGCGACAGAGAAGGAAGTGGAGAGGTTGGGAGGAGCAGTCGGGGCACGAGCAGCAGTGATAACAGCGACGGTTTTCCTGTTGGTAACGGACCCGGCAACCACAGTGCTCTGCACAGTCTAGTGGCCAGTCTTAAGCAGGAAATGCACAAGCAGAAGGCCGAGTATGAGGCCAGGATAAAAAGGTACGGCTCCATGTGTGAAGGGCTTGAATCAATACAAGCGCTTAATCTTTACTTTGGCCTTTTTTGCAAACTATCCATCTTTTTTCTCAGGTGATCAGGCATGTAAACCAGTGAGGTTTTCTTGTGTACCTTACTGTCATCTTCAAAGGTTTAGACCAGTAGAGATCAGTCACATCAAAAGAGAAAAAAGGAAATTTCAAATCTTAAAATGAGGTTAGGTGCAGGCTACCTCTCTTAATCTAGCACTTAAAAAAAACCAAGTCCCTATTTTGAATTTTTCCTTCCTGTGGATATGAAAAGCTGGCACACGTTAGTCAGATGCTACAGCTCTTCAAAGCCTTACTTTGTTCTGTATTATGCCAGCAGTGAACAGGAAAAAAATGTGTCCCAACTATAAACCTGCTGTAAAATGTTGTTTTGCATGGGTGGCTCTAAGAGACCACTGTTTTCTTTTAGTGCAGCAGGCTTCATGCGTTAGTCAGGTTGACAGAAACATACCGGTACATGAGTGATAAAACACAACATCCTCCACCCAGCTCTGTGTCTTCTTTCCTTTTTTACTACGTCCACCATTCCCTCCATTTCACAAGAAGCCAGTGAATAAACTTTTCTAGAGCATCAGGATCCACTCTATAAATCAACATCTCACCACTTCATTAAAACGCAGAGTTCAAGTTCACTGGCAGTGACTGCACCCTCCTCTGTGTCTGCCCACATCTTTTCTTTTTTTATGCCCCTCACCTGATTCCATCATTATCTCATTAGCCCTTGTAACCTCCTGCCAGCTTCACCAGCTGCCCTTTGTTGGCTCATTACTATCCAAAGGTCACCGTGGCCTTTTGGCAGATCATCTAAGTTGATGGCTGCAGATGAAATAAAACTGAAACCACCAATCAAAATCTTATTAATGGGCATTCCCATTAATGAGCAGGAGTGTACACAAGTCTGAACAGCTGCCTTAGTCTTTGGCAACCACATGGCTTTGTCGTATAATGGGAAAGCAACAAAACGGGCAAACTCTCCAGTGAGGATCAAATAGCCAATCAGAAGCTGTCTTTTTCACTCTGTTCCTTTAGCTACAAGCTTGTAAAGTTGTCAAGCATGAGGCTCGGGTTCCAGTGGGGGACAAGTGACTCCAATTCAGCCCACTGCATGGCTTTGGAAAATGTCAAAGTGGGCATAAATTGTGTTTTGTTAAGTTTTACAGCTTTTGCTACATTCATCCTGTACCAAAGTAATAAAAGAAAAAAGTAGTAAGTAGTTTTATACAATTATTTCTTTCTACTTACGAGTCAAGCTGACAGATGTTTTTCATTTGCTGCTGCAAATGCAAAACAAAACTGAGACATATGGTTGAAACTACACCTCTTTTTTATGTAACAATGTAGCAGGCATTAAATGTGTAGTTGTTTATACTGACAAAAAGAAGAGTTTCACTGGTGGCACTTCACATAGGCGAAAGTTTGATATCTCCAATCTAACCTGAACACTGAACAGGACGAAAAGGTACCTAGAAGTCACTCAAAATAGCCCTTTCCTGAATAATCCGTAACTTATTTAAGCTTTCAGACTGTTTGAACATCAAGTTTGAGAAAAATGCCCCCATACAGCCGTCAAGGAAGAGGAAATTTGCCAAAGAATTATTTTGGGGTTTTTTTCTTTGAGCTATAGTTCATCTTAAAGTTGGCTATATTAACATGGAAAACTATGGAGCTGTATCAGTTTGCCATTTGCCTTTTTTATTTTATTTTTGGGCCTCTAAGACTTCCACAGCCCCAGAGATTGTGGTTGCATGTAATTCATTAGGTCATTAAGAAAATTAAAAAGATCTGCAGCTGCCCTTGTGCTCTGAGATGAGCAAATCCTCTGTTCACTACGGCACTGCTAATCTTTTCCTAATCCCGTGTATGCCTCATTTGCAGTTTGGAGCAGCGTAATTTGGAGCTGGAGACTGAAATGGTGAACCTACACGAGGAGCTGGACCAGGAGAGGAAGAAGTACACCATGGCGGAGATCAAGCTGCGCAACGCTGAGCGCGCCAAGGATGACGCCGAGCGGCGAAACCAGATGCTACAGAAAGAGATGGAACAGTTTTTCTCCACATTTAGTGACCTCACCGCAACTGGCAACGCCGCAGCCACCGATCCCCGCCGACCAGAGCGAAACAACACCATCTGGATACAGTGAAGGAAGGCTGAAAAAAGATGGCAGCCAAGACAGGAACTGGGTTATTATAATGACGTGAACTTTAGAGAGACTCTAAACAAGATTTGGCTGCTGATCGAAGGAGGGAAAACACACTGCAAAGGGTAACGGCACGTTTTAATTTAAGAAATAGGAGATATAGGGCTGATGTAAGCCGCCTTTATAAATGTAAACATCACCTGGAGTGATGCCAGAGTGACATTATCTGTATATAGCCTTATTTAAACAGACGCTCATGGACACACTCCAGTCTCCCAGAAGTGGTTGGGGTTTGTTCAGTTGTCTGGCTGGGAAATGGAGCAAAGGGACAGTACACAACAGCCTATGAGGACATATGGTACTACCATTTTATGTTAGCTCCAAGATAGAAGGGAAGACAAAATGTTAAAAAAAATTAAAAAAAAAAAAGAACAATACCAACACCAACCTTGGACCTGAAAATGCAGAAAAGACCACACCGAACTCCTCCTTTTTATTCATTTTTACCATCTAACCAAAACACACCTTAGTGTTCAATATATTTCTGCATCTGCTCATGTCAAAGATGTCATATGTTGTAAAGAGAAGTAAAACTGACACTTCATTGTTTTTGTGATATTTAAGCAAAGCTATAAACGTGTGCTATTTTCTATCAGTTTTTTTTTCTTTTTCTTTTGCACTTAAATGTTTGTTTAGTCTCTGCAAGTTGGTACTGGATGTTCTGTCGGTCTATGTGTCGATGCGTGTGCCTGTGCTTCTGTGCTGTTATATTTACCCATGACCAAAAGAAAAAGAGCCTGTACTGTAAATATTGTATAGATAAATGCAGACGTGACTAGATTAGATAGTTTGCATTGTGGTTTACTGATATTCAGATGGATATGGCATGAATTGAGTTGATACTGAAGAATGATTTGTAGTTTGTTAGAGTACAGTTCAAGGTGTTGCACAGTGGGTTATTGGCATAAATCTTTTAAGTCTTGAATTCAGAATTTCAGATAAGAAACTGTATGGCATGCCGCTTTTAAAGATACAATTTACTGATTTTTCGAGGCCAGCACACGTTTGTGGGTCATAACTGTGAAATAGTTGGGATTTTAAAGCCTCTAATTTGATGACATTATCAGCCTGGCAGCAAAATTCAGTAATAAGTGGTATGTGCATGATGGTTGCATGAGTCTACGAGGGTCGGCATACACTAACTGAATATTTGTAAAGTGACTGTATATGGATGAAGTGTATTTATGTAGCCCGAAACCAAATGTCTGCACATGATGTGGATTTGCGAATGATTACAAAACGGGACACCTCTGATAGATCAGACCAGGAATGGACCTGCGTCAGAGAGGAGTTGGTGCGTACACGTGTGCGCGGACCTGGTGCTCGGCTTCTTTTTAAACCTGCTGCTGGTCATTGCAGGACATCTGGAATGTGCATATGGAGTCAAAAAGAAGAAGAAAAAAGTGCCTGAACAAGTGAAGGAGGGAGAGGGGAGCCTGCGCTTCTCATTTCACAGCCTTCACCGGGAAATAATGGGCTTAAGCCAAGCTGACAGTGTCACCTCGTTCTGTGAATTCCACACAAAAGGGCGGATTATGGATGGAGGGCCAGACGGAGTGGACGGGGATAGTGGAATGTTTTCATGACAATACTTGATACACAAAGGAACTTTAAAAATGACTTAATATGAATAAAGATGGATTTTAATGCAAGTCTCTGTTGTCATTTTTCCTTTTCAAATGTCCAACTAATGTTTGAAGACGAGGCAGAACATCTGATTGGCCTCACGTTAACACAATTAGTGGGCGGACAGTCAGGGCTGTTTTTATTTGTTGTTATTTTTGTTTAGAGGGAAAAACATTTTTGAGTCATTTAACTTGGAGAAAAGTGGAAAATATTCACTTTTAAAAAACTAGAATTGTAAAGATTTATAAGACTTATTACTAAAATAAAAAAACCACATCCTCGAGGCCTCCTGTGCTGCTAATTTCAAGTGTCTGATCTCTTCTGCTGCTAACAAAGTACATGAGAAATCAGTATTAGTATTAGCTGATGCAAAAAATTAAATTGCCAAAAGTAGTCATGCCCAGCGATGCTGCCTACTGTCTTACCACAAAAGGCACGGCTAGGTTAGAAATTATATCTGCACTCACTACACACCTTTTACTTTTTTTGATTTCAGAACTGCTTTAATTCTTTGTGGCATCGAATAATTTCTAGAAACATTTCTGAGATTTTGGTCCATGTTGACATGATAACATCACACAGTTGTTGCATATTTGTTGGCTCCTCGTTCTGATTGAGATCTGGCCATTTGTACAGTGCACTCTTTTTCAAGAAACACGCACTTTGGTCCAAGGAATGGACAGGGTCAGCAACAATAGTCAGGTGGTGTTTAAACAACGCTCAGGTCCTTTACACCACCAGCAGCAGCCTGAACCGTCAACACAAGGCAGGATGCATCTATGCTTTCATGCTGCTTATCCTAAATTGTGACCCTATAATCTGCATATCGCAGCAAAAAGCAAGATTCATTAGAGGAGGCAACATTTTCCAGTGTCCCCTTGTTCAATTTTGGCCTCTGTTTCCCGTTTAAGGTTTAAAGGTGTGTCAACAGGTGTAGCTCATCTGCTTCAAGGTTTAATATGTTGTGCATTCAGAGATGTTCTTCTGCATCCCTTAGTTGTAATGAATGTTTTTCTTTAGTTGCGCTTGCCTGCATGTTAAGGAGTCTGACTATATTCCTCCGACCTCTGGTATCAAAAAGGCATTTTTGCTCAGGGAACTGCCACTCGCTCGATATTTTCTCTTTTTTGCACCATTCTCTGTAAACTCTAAAAATGGTTTTGCAACGTGGTTTGGCACCGACAACAAAGCCACATTTTCAATCACTTTAAATGAACCTTCACCCCCATTCTGATGCATAGTTTAAATTTAAGGTAGTAATGTAAAACATATCTACATGCCTAAATGCACTGACATCCTGCCCCACTGACTGGCTGATCAGTGATTTGCGTTATTAAACAGGTAGACCTAATAAAGTGGCCATCGAGTGCGTTTCATTTCATTGGTATACTCTGAGAAAGGTCAGTGCACTTGTTCTCATGCTGCACTCTCATGCTACATTATTTTTCTCTGTCAGAGAACTAGTTAATGGCTCTGCTTTAAGATTGTGTATCCACCTGAAAGTGCCTGAAAGCACATTAGATTCTGTGTAGGAGTCACAGTGACAGATTGGATAAATGGTTCCTATCGACAGCAAGGCCTGAAACAAATCTGCAGTGCATTTAAATTAGTCTCCAGGTAAAAAGAAAAGGTCCACGAACGCCCAAGGTCAAAGGTTTTGTTTATTTTCAACCACATACATAATACATAATATTTTTTACATACACAGTTCCTTTAAAATGTGTTTACAGTAACAGCTTTCAGTAAGTTTTTTCTTTTTCTTTTGCATTTGTTTTTGACTTTACTTGAAACGCTATAGCCTGAAGCTTCGAGATCAGCCTGAAACAATACCATTTCTTTTTTTTTTTGTTTGTTTCTTTTTGAATTTTTTTTGTTTTAAACCTGACAATGTCAAAGGAATGATTCATTAAAACAGCACGGAGTAAAAGAAACAAGAGAGAAGGAATCAGAAAAGAACTGAATAACAACATCACCTGACTCAGATGAGCTATACAGGGTTTCGTCATTGTAGAGTTCCACATTTAAGACTCTAAACATTTTAGCATCCGACCCCTTGCAGTAGCTTGCCTCCCTGTCTGAGTGCAATAAAGTGTTTATTGCATTGTTGAACTGTTATTATTTACAATAGAAGTTAAAAGAAAAAGGTGAAAATTGCCAAGCTGGAGATCCAAAGATTGTTTTTTTTAAGTTGGCACAGCTGTGTGACAACGTGTGACATGTAATCATTTTTCATAGTGTATGAATCCATAAGAGGTCATTTTAAGACCCCCTCCCAAAAATTAGAAGCTGGAATGACAGTGGTTTTCTAATTCAATTCAAAGTGACAGAACATGAATACACACATGAACTACTACTAAACACACAACTGTGCTTACTCGCCATTGACATTCTTCAAAATAATTGCACAAAAGTCATGATCTCGTATTAAAATTCTAAAAAAAAATGAAGACATGTGTTGCAAAATCATTTCTCCAGACGTCACATCACACCTTTCAACTCAGACTCGCAGCTTGTGTTGAATGCTGGTTGATTTAATCTCTCTCTCTCACACACACACACACTGATGAGCAGAGCATCAATGATGTGCGTGATTGTTAAACCGTTCATTTTTACATTCACTGCTGACAATCCAGCTCAATCTCCTTCTTTATTTACCCGAACTAAAGCTCCTTTTATCACAACAGAATTGTCTGGAGGGATGTCTTATAAAAAGATCAAACAGTTCACATTCAGAAAAACTGGGGGGGAAAAAACACATTAGCAATGTTAGTGTTTGTTCTCCGTGACCAGAACGTATAAAGATACAGAAAGAAGAGTGTGTTCGGATGGTTAGAAATGCCCTGTAGAAAAAACTGCAACAGTACCTTGTGTGTTTGTGGTGTAGAGGTCGACTCTGCGCCCCTTTTGTGAGAAATTCATCAAAACATTTTTTTTAAACACAAAAGATTTCATCAAAGTTGCACCCTGTTTTAAAAGATTGCCCTGGCCAGACCCTGAACAAAAAGCCAAGCTAGCCATAGCTTATTCTGGAGACGCCAACCTCAGTTACCCTCTGAGCTCTGCGAAGGTTAGTCTGTTAGTCTGTGTGTGGTTCACTATACACAAGCCACAGGGAGTAAGAGTGTTAACAAAGTAGCTTTTTGAAGTTATCTCCATAACGTGGAGGACTGTGAGCGATTGTACACAAAACAACTCCAAAAAAGAGTCATTGTACAGCAGCAGCTGAACTGAAAGTTACAGACTTGTACTATCACTGAAATAAATATGTGGCAACGATGTCTCCACATCTCCTTAAAGTCATGGCAGCGACTGAATCTATTTCATACATGCGGAGGCTCCAATAAGTCAGTGTGAGCATTCGTGTTCTTCATCTGACCTAATTGCTGTCATTTACCGGATCATCGCAAAACACCTTTTGAAACAAAATATGCCTAAAGTAGGGAATTATGTATGTTTTGTCCATATAAATCCAGCTCCAAGGTCTTACTACGCCAAATTACCCTAACTTGCCCATGCAGGTTCACAGTGGGTGAAATAAACTCTGCCATAGTGGAGCTCAGTTTATTTCAGTCTGCCAAAAACTGTTTTATATTCTTGTTTCATTTAAGAACACTGAGTTTGCACAGATAAATGTGAGATGTGACTTGAGATTAGAGCAGTACAGCTGCCAAGCCTTTGCAAAGTGCAAATGCATTTTGCATGTGAATATTTGAGCGTTGCACCCCAGCTAGAGAAGATATAGCTAATTTGTAGGAGAAATTTAAAAAAACAAAACAAAGAGGTCAAATTAAAATGTAAAAAGAAAAATTTGTGGGATGTTTTTTTTTAATGGAAACACCGAGGAAAGGAAAACAGTTAAGCTTTGGGGCTCAGACAGTTTTAAGGCAGAACCAGAAAAAACAGAGGGAAACAAAAATATATCATTTCTGCACCTGCAATGCTTCATTCCAAAAGGCACTTGCCATGTTCAGATTCCATCTATCAAAAATATATAAATCAATAAATTAAAGAATCTTTCGCCTATGAAATCGTTTAATGGGTGCTTTCTCGTGTCGCGACATTTTTGTGTGGTGTGCGGTGATATAAAGCAGATGAGAAGACGAGCCATAGCTACAAGGTTAACACTCATCACCTGTCTTAAAAACTCAGCACTGTATCACTTCTGCTATGTTTTAAAGAGTCAAACAAAAAGGGGAAAAGGTTCTTTGTGGTTATTCCACAGTGAAACCGATCCAACTCCTGTGCCTGTGAGGGGTTAATGATAAACAATGACATGCAGGGCTGTGGTTAAAGGACCGATCATACACTGCCAGGGGAAATAAAAAGGGACATTACACACAAATTAGACTTCTTGAAGGCTGTCTCGTGAAGTCTGAGCACAATCAGAATAACTTATTTCTGTGTGTACTGGCCCTTTACGTCCTAAACAGCCCCCACTTTTATCAGTGTCTTATTGGCTTGCCTGTGGTCCACCAACACACACACACTCACACGTCCTACTGTGCCCAGTTAGTTTACATTGTATATAAACAAAAGTCTCTATATAGACTCGTTAGCATACAGTGAGATTAGCATTGTTTAAATCTAATCATGCAGGACTACAGCAATAGGCAGGGGCAACTGAGGTGGAAAGCGGTGATGTGGCAAGGTGTGCTAGTCGGAAAAATAGAAGGAAAAAAATCCCAGTTTACTGGCCGTCAGTCCCACTCTGTGTGCCCTTCAGCTGTACAGAATTACAATATTTACAAATTACCACGGTAGGGGGGAGGGGGGGTCACTCCTGGTAACAGCAGGAACGTGTCCCTGCAGAGTTACCACATGAAAACACATCAGGAAGCCTTTTTTTTGGGGGGGGGGGGGGTCAGGTGGCGGTGTCTCACACAATGTTAAAATACAGCAGTGTAATTAAATAAGAGCTGAATAGGGGAGAGGGGCTGGGGGAGGAAAGAGAGGAAAGTCCCCATTTAACAGTAGTGATGAGCAAAAATGGCAGCCCACCTTGCCACAATGATCGGAGCATAAATGCTTTTCTTTTGGTTGCTTTTTTTTTGTCTGTAAGGAATTGGGAGACCAGCTGCCAGCCAATATGCACTTTACAGGAGATGCAAGTCTAAGCGCTTGGTCATTTTGATCTGATGCCATATACAAGAATATGAGGGGTAATATAAGCAAAGCAACTAGAGGATCATTAACATATATCTGAGCTCATTTACTTGAATACCGCTGCTGTTTTTCAGTGACAATGCACAGGCTTTAGATTTCATAAATTCAGATTCCTATATCTCATATTTTTGTTCTTAATATATTAATTTTGATCTTTACTCTTTTTTTTTTTTGTCTTTTTCTTTTGCCTTTGTATTTTCCGGCGGTCGTTTTTGTTGGGTTCTTCACCTTCGGAAGAACATGGGGTTGCGTAGGCAGGCGGCTAGTCACCTGCAACACCCCAAGGGTCCTGCAGAGGTCTCCAGGCTGCTGTCAGTGTCTGAGGCCAGGGTCTGGTCGGTGGACATGGAGGAGATGTCGTTGATTGAGGAGGAGGGAGGGAGGCTCTCGCTGCTGTTCACGGCTGCACCTGTGCTAAGGGAATCAACAGCAGCGGGGGGTTACAACGTAAAAGAGTCCTGGCCAAGACGCGAGCAGAGAAACAGTCGCAGGAGATATACAAGTGCACACACAGGTTAGAGTGAGATAAATGCTGATTCATGATTAGCTGTTCCATGAGATAGAGATGTCAACAACATTTACAACATCTGTGGGGCATCACAATCACAGTGCATCTGTAATGAGACAAAGATAATTAAGCTTTGGGTCCGGGAGGCTCCACGGGAAATATCATTAAAGGCTTTCAGTGTTTCAGCAGTTCATAAGCGTGGCTTGTTGTTGTCATTTATATGCCAACAAGCTGCTATTTAATGATTTCCTTTTAATTATATACCTTAAAATGATTTATGTCTTCATACAGGTCTGTGTGTCTGTGTGTGTAACAAATGGCAACCTCTGGAGCTGAAAATAAAGCCAACACAAAAGTGCCAATTCCTTTAACCTGGCTCCCAAAGTGAGTTAGTCCCCATAGATGCCCAATGTTATAAAGCATATTTACAGCCCATTACAAAAGAGATTTTTCCCTCTATGGATAGATTCTAGGGGTATGAGGTGGGGTATCCATCCATAACTAGAGTATTCATCTGGACACAGTAATGCTGAAACTTCAAGACCCATGGTCCAAAACCTGGTGGGTGAAGAGATGGTGGCCAGGTCCTTGTTTTATATAGCTGGTTACAGGGTAGACTAATAATCTAATATTAATAATCTTATAATCACCTTGTTTTAAAGTCAGAGGTATGCATATTAGGGAACTTGGGGTACTTCCCCAAAAGCAATCTGCTGCTTTTGAACATTAATGATCTAATAAATAATATACATAATGATATTATGCATAAAAAAAATTACATTGTTTCCAACATCCTCAGAAGCCTAATTGGAACTGTGTGTGTGACTACATGCTCTGTCTATTAGCACGCAGTGACCAATTTATACCTCTGTGAAGTTGGTTCCTGCTTTGTCAGCCTTTAAAAAAAGACTTTAAAGCAGATGCAGGAAACAGACCAAATGCAGTAATTTGTGCAGAGGACTTGCACGCTGTGAGTCTGCTGTTTTTGTCTGTTTCCTGTTGGGAGTAACTGTTTAAATAAAGCAAGATTAATAGCGCGCATCGGTTTTATAGGGTAACTAATCAGAAGTGACAGTTAAAGCTTCATGTGTGAGAGGAGCACAGCATAAAGTACTGTACCGTGCAATAATCCACACTAGTTACACGGCGATATATAAGATGGGAGTTTAAGTCATTACCTCATATTATTAACCTTTACAGAAACTGTGGCAAAAGCAGTAATATGTGATTAAAGTCTGAATCACATCACAGCGTCACGCCCACACGCATATCTTCCACACTCACTAAACTGTTGCTCATTTCTTCATATTCTTGGAGATAATGAGATAATGCACGGTGTCGTGCAAATAAATACTGCAGCACTGGGCTGAAAAATCTTCTGTTAACATCATTAAAAATATCATAATCTAAACACACAAAGTGGGTCTGACTGTGTGTTATTGCAGGTCTTCTCTTCATGCTGCAATGAGACACTGTCGTCTGCAGCTCCTGCACTGCGTCAGATGCTATACAGCGGCCCATCTGCTTAATTACAAGTAGATAGAAAGAAGAAGAAAGATGAAGCTCGTGGATTTTCTAGAGACGGGCCGAGAGAGACAGAGCAAAAACGAGCACCATGTTATTTAACTATATTTGGCACTAAGGATATTTGTTGCCCGGCTTATGGTGAGAGATGATTTATAAGTTTTCTAAGAGGGAAAATCCCACTCGCTTTTGTACAATAAACTGAAAGAGGACACCCAGAAAGGTGTTCTCTGATCTGAGCCGTCTGTTTCCGTTTAATTTCTTCTCCTTGTGTTTTCAGTCTTCTTACTGTTTTCATGCAGTGTGGTTGTGGTTTCAAACAAGCAGTGCAGCTTTCTTTTTTTTTTTTCAGATGGATCTCGGCAAATGCTGACTGGGCTGGTTAGTATGCTCAAAGTAACTCTATACTGCCATCCTGTGGCACATCATAAGAATAGCAGTTTTTGTCCTCTGAGGGCATTTATAGCCAAGTCTAAGACTGACATTTCCTGAGACAGACCCCTCAAAACCCAAAGCTTAAGACACAGCAATGTAATACATATAAACATACAATCATAAAGGCATTTGAATTAACCTGTACTACGAAGCAATTTTAGCAATCACAGAATAGCAATCTTTACAAATCATCAGGCACAAAGTGACATCACTGAATTGAACAACATTTAACTTGAGATGTAAGGGACAGAGACATGTGGTCAACAGCACAATGGGTTTTTCTAATTACAAGGGATAACTCCAGTAAGGTTATATTAAATTCACTTACAGAGCGGTTAGGCTTATGCACTGAGAGTACCTGAAGGTGAAGGTTGTCCCTTCACAACGCCATTCTTCGTTCTCTCCTCAAAGTTCATCACCTCTTTGTAGATAAGTTCTGCAAGGGGTGCGAAAAAAGGTAGTAGAACACACTAAGTGACAAAAATATGTGCAATCTGCACCCATCTATGCAGACAGTGTTCATATTACCATTAACTACTAAAAAACAAGATCATTCGAATGCATGGTAACACTAAAAAATTACAGCAATCGAGTGCATTACTGCACATATAATATACAGCTTTTTATCGTTCTACCATATGTGTGCTTTGTTGAGTTTTTATTTTTAGCCCGGATGAGCAGCACTCACCTTTCCATTCATCAATGGAGTGTTCTCTTTCATCCAGCTGCTTGTCGTAGATCTGAGGTGGAGGCTAAAGAAGAGAGAGAGAGAGAGAGAGAACACAATTCCAGTTTAGTAACATTTCAGCTAACGGCCTAGCATTACTCCCAAGTGCAATACCTACAGAAAGCAGCTCAAGATTTTACAAGATCACGTTATAAATATGCATCTTTCAAATGTGCAAATGGAAGGAAAAAAACAAACAGCATGCCGGGTCTAAAAGTTCGGCACATGTTGATTATGAATTAAATTTAAATAAAAATTAAGCAGTAGTGTATTACTTCCATAAAATGCATTATAAGTTCATTGTCTGCCATTTATAAACAAAAAATGTCTCAAAATAGGTCATTCTTTATAATCAGGACTAAATACCTGACAGGATAGTGAGATAAGAAAACATCTGGCAGCAGTGCTCTCCCCCCACACCCTCCCTCACGGGACTTGTCATCTCGTCTACTAGGTCAAGAATACGCTGACTGGCATCGAGTCAGCCCATCTAACTACTCATTCACTCATTCCCCAGACTCCGACATCGTAATCCTGCCCATCTTTGTCAGTGTGGGTGACACGACCACCAAGGAACCTCTCTGGTGTAACCCTGAGGGGACTGTTATGGGTCAGCACTGAGCGGCCACAGCAGGACAAACCAACTGTTTGTAGATGTTAACGCTGTGGAGCTGTGGAAGTAGCTAAGGAGCTCTCTTCAAAACAAATTCTTACAGTAAATATTAAAACCTTGTATTCTATTACGATTTTTTTTTTTAATGAATAGATTAGGTTTCCTGTGACATACGAGTTTTGGTCTATGTGCAGAGTGAAGCATGTGCAGTTTGACAATGACTGCTTATATGTGACAGTTACTTTGAGCTCCACTGAAAACAGCACACGGTCTGTATACAAAAGATGGACATAACCACCCTGATGTGACCCATTAGTTGGTGGATATCTGTTTTGAAGTCTGCTGCATTTTGATTTACAAAATGAAAAGCATGGAGTGAAAATGACTAATAAACCAGGACACTGTGTACTCTTATAGTACCAACGAGTTAGTCACTAGGTAATTGCACAATAAAGCACTCACTTTATCATCTATTTTACTTTAATTTCAACCATCATTTACAAAAATAACATGTTGATGTACTAAAAAGACTTTAAACTCCTGACAGTTACCATAAAGTCAGTACAGTATTTACTGAATAGCACTGTGCTACTTTTAGTTAAGAATAATATTAGTTTTATATTATATATTAGATTGGTGTTTTATTTTACATGTTTTTGTGTCTGTTTAATTATGCTCACAATCATTGTTTTGTTGATTCATTCAACCTGGCACGAGCCACACATAAAAATTAGCCCATGTGGCTAAATCTGGCATATTAACATGATGAATTTAATGTGGTAATTTATATGCATTATCTCTTTTAAATAAACATATACATCATAGATCAAGAGAACAGTAGGGTCATTTCTGCACTGGCTTCACTTCTCAGACCCAGAAGTTACTTCCATCTTTTATATACAGTCTGTGATTACTGCAATATCCACATATTCTGGATGTTTCATTTGATTGGCATTTTCTGCTCCTCTCTTTGCATTACACAGTCTCTTTTCTCTTGATTTTAAATATCTTCAAATATGGCAGAAGCACTGAACCACATGTGTCCAAAAAATCTTCTTTCATTTACACTCTTTAGTCGAAGAAGTCCAATTGCAGTGCATTCTTTGATGTAGGGAGTTTGTTATTTACCATGGATATTTGGATGTTATCTCTGGCCTTCATCAGGATGAGGTGACATTAGAGAAGGGGGGGAAAACAGCAGAAAACGTGTTGAAATGCCATTCACAGCCATGTTATACATCAACAGAAGCAACAAAGTCATCTTTAAAAACCATCAGACACCAGATGACAAGACAAGGCCATAGTCATGAAATCTTCTATAAAGGAGGAAAAACTACTATACAGTGAGTGTGTTAGGCAACAGGATATTTCACGTAGTAGAACAGCAGCACTGACATTCATCAGCTGGTCATGCTCTCATTACTTGTACTGCTGTAAAAAATTTTCGGGTTGCAGATGGCTTTTTACCCAATCTCACTGTCACCTCATACTAATGAGGCGCTGATGAAGACGCCAGATTTCACCAAATCAACCAGCAACACCACCCCTCTCATGTTACAAGACCCAACAACCCACTATATAAATCTTTCAGTGTAGCATGAAAATTTACCAGCAAAGACTTTGGGTTATTTTACAGAAATCTACAAAAACGTTTGGTTCTGCACTAAAGACTAAAAATATAAGTGAGGGAGAAAAAAAATGCAAATTAGATGTGAACAAAAGTTGTCAAAATAGCAAGCGGTTAAAACAATGCAGTTTAGTCATGCTATAAATCACTATCAGTGCGTACAAATTAAAACATGGGAGGGGCGGGTGAGGAGGATTTAGCTTGGGATGGTAATCGATACGCAGCTCTGCTGAAGTCCTACTCACCGCCTCCACCTCAGCCGGATCATACCACACGTTGATGTAGGGGTGCTGTAAGGCCTCATCCACTGACATCCGCTTAGCAGGGTCGATAATCAGCATCTTAGACAGCAGGTCTCTAGCCTGGCTTGCTGTAGTTTGAAAATTTTTTTTAAAAAGAAACCCCCCCCCCCCCCGATATTTAGATGTTTTGATGAAACAAGAAAATATTACATGTCAAACAGCACAGGTAATGGAAGAGGGAGGAGAGAGAGAGAGACCGGGAAATGTCAGGGATTAAAGAGAATAATTAACAGGAGCTTGTGATATGTGTAACATCTAAAATATATACAAGCATGCAGTGTGGTTATTAGAGGTAATCAATGGTCAAAAAATTAAATAAAGATCCAAGATTCAATGAATTAGCATTGTAATAACAATAATAATAATAATAATAATAATAATAATATTAATACTACTACTAATAATAATAATAATAATAATAGTCTTTAATAGTCAAAGATGCATTAATGGTGACCTCTGGAGGATGAGTACAGTAATCTCACAACCTGAGAATAGAAAGGTCTGTTTATTTCTTATTTTTGTTTATTTTCCAGTTTATTTCTTTTGTTTTCCTTAACCAAATTTCCTCCAGCTCAATAGTGACAAAACTGAGGTTCTCATGTTTGGCCCTGACAGCTTCTCTAAGGAGGACATATGTCAAACTAGTCCTCTAAAACAGCAGTATCAGACCATCTGCTATACAGTCGGCCAATAATCTCAAACTTTTATTGCACGCTATAGTTTTTCTTGTATCTTGATTATTGTAATTCACTCTGAATGTGCATAGGGCTTATTGGGTTTTAAGTATTTAATCTACAGACTAGTTGAAATCTGAATTATTGCTAGATAATTCTTTAATAATCAACCATCCAGATATCTCCTCAGTTTGTCCCATATGTATTTTTTAATGAAGCATTAGGCCTGTTTGTTGCAGATGTTGCCAGTCAACTTGTTCGTTTGCAGTTTGCAGTAAATTGGACATCTATCAGCAAAAATTTCAATAAGCATTACCAGTACACAGACTCTCTACCCTCTGGCCATTTTGAACTGATCTGAAATTGAAACCCTAAAACCACACGACACTTCCTCTCCTACACACTTGACCTTCACTATAAATAAATCTCCAGGAGCAGAGGAACGAAGAAGCTGAAGCAAGTACGGACAGATGAGCTGGGCGTACCCTTTGAGCATCACCACAGCATCAAAAAGATGATAAACGTGAAAAAATAGCTCCTCTATCTCTCTCCTTTCACCTTTCCTTATTCCTTACCTACCTCTCTTTCATTCCCTCTGTCCTACAGTACTGTGACTTGTCTTCCCCCTAAGGTTTAAAATAAATAAAACCCAAAGGATGTTTCTCTCATGTCTGACTCACTTCCTACCTGTCACAAAACAAAACACACAAAACACTTCATCTTGGTCTCACACCCTCTCACTCTGTCTGTCTCTTTCGGTGTATTCCTTTAACAGTGTCACTCCAGCGGGGAGCAGCTTGAATACAAAAGCGATTCATTAGAATTTCAACATTCGAGAGCTTTGATGTGGGAGCGGGAGAGCAAAATGTTTTTTTAAAAGCATATTTTTTTTATAGCTCACTGGAAATGTTTTTGATGCCTTCAATTCTCAGCTGAGACAGAAGAAACAACATCTCAGTTAACACTCTGCATAAGAAGTCGATTGAAATCGGCTCACACGGTACAGGATTAACATACTGCAGTTTACTGATGCTCGGAGGATGACCAAAGATAAAATGTAAAAGTACAGTCCTGTTAAAAAACTAAATACACCTGACGATTCAGTAGCTTGTGCATCCACCTTTAGCAGCAATAACTTAATTGAATTGAATTTGAGACTTTTGGGGCGTAGAGTGTAGATTTGCTGCTGTGCTTGGGATTGTTGTCTGTTGCATCACCCAAAGCTTTAGCTGTCAGACAGATGGCCTTGCATGTGATTCTAAAATACTTTGGTACACAGTTCATGGTCACTGTTTAACATTGGGGTTAATTTGCTGAGATGCCCAGTCCCAGCAAGATCAACAAACTGTTAAAATCTTCGGTTTCTATAGGGGTTCTCACACTTGCTGATGACAAATTAATCAAGTACATTTAATTTGCAGCACCTGGCTACTACTTACCCTCTCATATTCTATAGAAGCAGGCTATACTTAGTTTTTGACATACTACAGCATACATGAAATGAACAAAATGTATAGCCATCTTAGCTGCTAGGTGATATGTACTCACAGAGCAGCTAAGATGCTGAGAATAAGAATAGCATATTTACAGAGTTAACATGCAAATAACATTTAAATGTCATAAATTGTGGAAGTTATAAACAAAGATATAAACCTAATGAACTAAATGGAAAGTCAGAAGCAAAGTCACCTGTAATGTCAGATTTAGATTCAGAAATACTTTATTAATCCCTGAGAAAATTATATAGTCGCAGTTGCTCCAAAACAGCTATATTAAATAAGACAATATACTACAAAGATACAAAATAAAGCAAAATACATACAAATAGCTCTAATTATTAATATCCTAGTATATTACACAAATTAAAAACACATGCAGAATGACTGCCTGTCAGAGTGATAAGTGCTATGATGTCCTAAAGAAGACTCTCTGTTTAATCGACACACATCATACACCTTAAGGTTCAATAAAAGACCTTCAAAGACTCATACTGGAAGCTAATGAAATGGCTAAAGTGCAATAGCCTAAGTTCACAGGTTCCCTGTGTATAATTACAGGTTCTCACCTTTGAGTTTGTTGTGCTCAGAGTCAGCAGGGAAAAGGCAGTCGGGGAAGAGTTTGGGGAAGGTGAGGCCTGCGTACTTTGGCCGGTTCTCGACATAGTTCCTCACTGTGGGTTGAAGTTTCTTCATGAATTCTGGCGAGGGCGTGCCCAGCTGCTCGATCACTTTGTTCCACTGATCAATATCTGGTGTGGAAGGCCAAGATTAAGGGAAACACACATGGAATACAGAGCATCCTGTCACCCTGCAAAGCTCAGTGTACCCTCAGGTATCACACTACAATACAATTCTGGCTTCATTTTCCATTTAAAAGCACAAAAAGGAGTGCTACAAAGTGCTGTGACCAAGATAAATTAATAATTTTTAATCTCAAATCAGCTGTTTCCCACTTAACCACCAAAAGAAGTATTCATTAGGATTAGGGAAAAAACCCCAGCTGACTTCTAAATGGTGAAAAACACAAGATTTCTATTTTAATATAATCCTTTTATTCTTTTTGTTTTTCTTTGTCTCCAGCCATTGTTAAGTGTTTCTAAAAATAAAAAAATAATAATAAACCTTTTGATGAAAACATGACTGATTGGATTAAAAGACACGTGTACGGTATAAATGTAGCCGTGTGTCCAGTTGTATCAGCTTCTCTTTCACTTCCTTCCTTACAACAAATATTTCCTCTCTTAGCCTTCGACACACTCCAAACCTTCTCCTCCTAATGTTCTCACACCGAGTGCCAGTTAGGGCAGAGAGCTGCCAGAGGCCACTATAGATCCCTATTACTTCATTTTGCTGGAACGTCTCACGCTTCCATCTCCGTTTTGTCTCTATTGCACACTGGCCATGATCCACCCAGTGCCTAGTAAAGCGGGGTTTTTTAATCCACTAAGACTCTTATCCACGGCTCTTCAGCAAGCAGTTGGATTCGCTCTGACACCTCGAGGTGATTTTTTTTGTTTTTTCTCAGCATGTCAGTGCCAAAACGCATGACACTCGATAGACTCAGAGTCATTCGCAACTGCCCTCGAAAAAACGCTGCAGGGTTCCTGCTGCCTTCAGGTTTACATTTCTAACAGAGGGAGGAAGGATACGGTCCGTCCCAGGGAACAGCACTGTCCCTCTTATCAACTCTCCAAAGATGCAGCCGACTGACCACATGTCCACTAAGGTCACACGCACCCACATAAACACACAAACACAAACATTTGCTGAGAGGAATATGTGACTCTTTAGCGACCAGATGTTCACCAGCTATCTGCTAACTGCATCTGTCCTTAGGGCAGGTTGCTTACAGTGAGTCATCACAGCTGTTTTTTGTTCTTTTTTTGTAGAAAACAGGCCCCCGGCTAACAGCTAAAGCAATGCACTGGGGCTAGACAGCTCAACCGTGTTTAAAAAAACACTATGAAGCTCTGTAAAGCTGCAGAGAGGGTGTACACCCCAACAACAATTCTCTAGGAGCCAACCCAGTCACTTTGTAATTTGATCCATTTAATACAATTAAATACAGAACACACTGGTAATTGTTAAACTGTGTCTCCTTACTTGGCACAAATGTGTTGCGTGTTTCTTTAAATGAAAATTTCTCCTTCTCCGTTTTTTCAAATAGCAAAGTGTTTACATTTTTTAAAAATGGTCAGGGAGGGTTTTTTTGTCAGGGTGAAGATACTCTAAGGCACATTATAAGCAGACCAGTGACACAAACACATTGGCCTCCAATTTAAAGTCCCCATTTAGAAATACTGAGAATTTCAACCAGAAATAGAGTACCTGCAAACGTACCATTATTACTTCAGAAGAAAATCAAATAACACACTAATGCTGTGTAATATATTTAACTTATTTTTTAGGAAAATAGAAAAGGAAAAGAAACAAATGCTGTTTATTAGGTGTGACAAAAGAGTTAGCACATAATGCTTAAACACCCTGGAACAGTTTGAGCTATACTACAACCTTAAGCCCTGTTTGGACAACAAGCTATTTTGGGTTGTTCGAGCCTAATTTGCTATAGTATATCATAACATATACATTAATGAAATACCAATATGTGCTGTATACACAAAGGTTTTAGGCTACCTATTTGACTACACCCACGGGAGATTTTCTGACATCCCATTCTAAAGCCATGGAGTTGGTCCCTCCTTTGCAGCTGTAACAGGTTCCACTCTTCTGGGAAGTCTTTTTACAAGATTTTTAAGTGTGCCTGTGGGAATTTTGCCCATTCATCCAGAAGACCTTTTGTGAAGGTCACAGAGTGCTGTTGGACAAAAGGGCCTGGCTCACAGACTCTGTTGTAGTTCATCCCTCCTCCATCAAACTCTACAGTTGGCATAATGCAATGCACTCATGCTTCAGATTGCCAGATAGAAAACCATGATTCGCCCATCCACAGAACAAGTTTCTTCCAGAACCCAGTGATTTACTCACTTCATCCGATACTTGGATTTGCACTTAGTGATATAGTGCTTGCATGCAGCTGCTTGGCCTTGGAAACCAATGCCTCCCCAACCTCCAAACACACAGTTTTTGTGCTGATGTTAATGCCAAAGGAGGTCTGGAGTGCCAAACTATGTGCCTCAGCACTTGGCAACCATGGTCTGCCACTTCATGGGGGAGTGGAAGATTGTGGAAGCTGATTGTGGAATATCTGGGAGGGAACAAATTGACTTATTGCAACGCTGGCATCCTATTACAGTACCACACTCAAATTCAGTGAGCTCTTCAGAACCACCCATTCTTTCTTGGTTTTATACCCCTGTGGCAACAAAGTTGGCAACAAAACAAAAACAAAATTCCACCCAAGTTCAAAGATTAAGCAGCGTGACCCAATACTTGTGTCCATACAGTGCATCTGTAATAGGCCAACACCAGTCAGCAATGCTATCCGAACTATCAGTGCTTAATCATTTCTGCAGAGAGGTACTTTAAAACAAAAGTCAACCACATTTTAAAACTTGAAGAGCAAAGGAGGTAATGGTGGCTGTATGATTACTAAGTAGAAAAAAGACCTCTGTACAGAAGGAAATGTTAAAATCATTTCACCTTCTCTAGAGAGAATATATTTTCAAGCTTATTGACCACAGTAAAATCCACCTTTGGTTCCTCCAAGACCTCCAATATAACTTATTAATAAACACACTGCTCCACTCATCCATCACAGAACAACCAGTAACCCTGTAGCCCACTGGGCTTTTACCGGTAGTCTCTTACCTACTCTGTATCATTTGACAGACACTCTGGGACGTGTAGAAGTTGAAAAATCAATGAAATACATTAAGATTTGCGACAACAGGGTACCAGTCCAGAACTGATCTATAAGCAGAAGATTAACAAAAGTGTGCATGACTCTACTTTATTGATCTAAAGCAAAAGGTATGGAGTGATGAAATGATACGAATTTTTAGGTCATTTTGGGAGCAGAGACAGCGGAGAAAGATATTGCTTGACTCATTGCTGGGTTTCTCTAGCTTTCCAGAACATTAATCTTTCAGGGACCCAGTGCTCAGGGCTGCAGACAGCAGAGTATTACCTTTACCATTGCCATGTGTGGCTGTGATCAATCTCAGTTCACTGTCAAAAACGCTAGCAGCTACATGAAAAGAGAGCACAGTTAGTGGTACTACCACTGTATGATATATGTGCTACTTTTTGTTTGTTTTCTGGTCCTAATAAATGTGTTAATTATCTGAATATTGACCCTCAAACAGAATTTGCTCGAGGTTCCTAAACAACAAAAAGTGAATCAATTACAAGAATCTGCAAACAGTCCTGTGAGCTTCATGTTTCATATTTGAACAGGTAGGCACTGGATCTGCATGCAAAGTGCAAAGAAATCCCTTCAAGCGCCTAAGTGCTGTCAGACATTAAATGGTCTTTACCTCACGGGGAATAGCACAGATAACTGTTTAATGGATTCACAACAAACAATAGGGCATTGCGTCTCCTGCACCCAGTACTCTGTATTCAGGCAGCACCCCCGCCTAAATCAATTGAGTATTTATACTGGTGAGAACAACTTTGACGCAATCTTCTGTTGTGTGCGACACGTGAAAACACAACAGGAGATGGTTTGCTTCAGACTTGTGACAACGACAAAACGTATGAAAATGGCTTCGCTTTCACTGCCATTTGTTCCCCCTGAATTCAGGCAAAGGGTTGGAATCTTTTACCTCTAATTCCAAATTAAATTGTGTATTTGTTAGAAACTGTTTTCAACTGGGGATGAGACACAAGCCTTACAGCAGTAGGTTGTAGCCAATCTGCGTGTCTGAATTTATGGTGCTCTTTGGGTTCAGTCTTTAAAAGGCATGTGTGATTTGATACTGGTAAAATATAGGTTATCCCACCTATAGCACTTTATTCTTCATCTTAATTACTTGCTAAGGTAACAGATTATAATATGGCTCTTTACTAATTCCCCTGTAAATAAATGGCATTTCATTGTATTTCTTTGAAATTACAGTGTCATTATATTTACTTAAAAATACGTAAAGGTAGGTACACTAAAATAAGGAATGACAAGTCAGGATTTTACACAAAACATAGAAAAGAATATACTGTAAGTGAATTCAAGTAGTCTGTAAGTAATTTTAATTACAGCATGAGTTACTTTACGTAGTGCCAGAATTCTGAGGATTTTTTTAGACATGAAACACAAATTGTACTGCAAGCACTAACTACTAACTTCTACATAATTTTGTAGAAAAGTAAACAAAATGTGCCAATCTTACATTGTAAGCATGTTGTGCTTTTGTATTTTGGAGTAGCCTTAACTTTAAAATTTAAAATTGAAAGTTATTTTTGAATAGTGACTGTGAAAGAAAATGAATCAAGTTCGACTTGGCTCCATCAATATAAGGTCACACACCTACAAGTTTTGATGGTATTTATGTTTTCTCATAAGTTGGTGAGTGGGAACAGTCCTTATCACATATATATTGGTAGAATAAAAGGACAGTTGAATAATAGAACATCCATCATGCACATCAACTTTATAAATATTAAATAAAGATATCAAAAGGCAACATTAATCCAATCCATAATAAGACCTCTGGCCTGAAAAGTACAGTGTGTTTACGATGTAAGATGGGAAAATGTTTGATGTCTGCACTTAAAATTAATTTTTACTTAAGCATTTTAGCATTTGTTTGACACCCCTAATTGCGTATCTGTCTTTAAGTATTTGTGGGTGAATATAATTACATTGTAATTTCAAATAACTTCATTTAATTACAGGGGAATTACTATGTGCTAATCGACTACACTTTCAACCTTTGAACTTTCTACTGCTAATTGAGTTCACATGCTCAAAGGGAATACTCAATATTATTCACTCATTACTGAATATTTAATTAGCATTCCTGACTCATACATGTAGATGTGCTCATCCCATATGTCCTCAACTCCAGCACAGGGACTATTTTTACAAATCCTCCCTACTAAAGGAAGTCTTCTCAGGGATGCAGCACACCCCGATCACTGCAAGAGAAAACACCAGGTAGCACTCTAAGAGCACACATTTAAATATTCAGAAATAAGGTAAGAAAGAATTTCCTCTTCCCATTGAAAAAAAGCATTGAAAAGAGCATTTTATGATGTTACTAGGTTAAGTGAAAAGCGTTAAAGAAGATAAGTTGTTGTTGCTATAAATCTGTGTTACAAGCCAGCCAGATGTGAGTGTGGTTTAGTTCACCTCAGTAACATACAGCAAACATCAGGCTCAGTATCTGCTTGACCAAAACACCATTTAAAAGTTATATTTCTAAGATCTTTACCTGCTTGCATGGCGGCAGCTTCTTTTTCCTTAGCTGGCATAGCACTTCCAGATACTCTCAGGTGCTTTCAGAGAGCATCACAATCAATCAAAACTGAACATGGTTGCTTATACTTTAAACTAAAAAAAACTATTTTCAGTGTGAGTGTCACTTGACTTTTATGAGCAAAACTACAACATGTAAAAAGCCACAGTCAAAGAATTGATCTGTTTTTATTAACAAGGATACAGTCCCGGCCAGGGAAAAGGATTTTGTGGCGCACCATTTCTCCCATAATGCACCCCACCGACCAAATATCCACTGCACGCATAGAGGTGAGGATGAGACACAGAGGGAGCAAAACACAAGGAGGGAAAGCAAAGGTTAGTGTTGTCCACAGACAGCTCATAGACTGGCATTAGTGATCAGATGCTAACTGGTTTTAATTGAGAGAGGAATAATTAGTGAGAGGCATGTTTCAGGATTCAAATCAGAATGGAATACAGAGATAGACAGAGCAGAGTGAAGTACAGTGAAGCAGCGCCTTAGATAGACTAACTAGTGGCAGGAAATTCAAAGCCCTGGAGCTTTCAGGCTTCCCTTCTTCAGAGATATATGGCTAATGAGTCACTGAGGCTGGCACTCAGTCACGTGTTCTGGGGGCTTTTAATCAGTGACTCATAACTCCAGCACTTTAAGTCACTTGACCAGAATTGTTGATAAGGTTTTAAAGTTAATGATATGACACTTTAATTTGGAATCATCATCAAACGATCATCTGCACATGTGAGCAGTTTGATTATTCAGATCGTAGATGGTTTAAAAACACATAGAACCGTAATTAGCTTCTTAAAATGTAAACATTTCAAAGGCTTCTTTCCCCCACATCAGTTTTATGTTGGCTCACTGCCACAGCAAGAACATAACCAAGTGCAAAAAAGTGCCAATAAACTACAAAGTGTAATTGATGATATAATCATATTAGAAAATTTTTTATTACCACTTTATTACCATTTTTTGTACCACTTTTCCTGCCATTTGTTTAGCTTGAGCGTTTTTGATTTTTTTTGATAGCACATTTTCACAGTGTAAACATTTGATATGTTTTCTGTGTACTACTGTGAATAAAATATGGATTAATGAGATTTGCAAATCATCACATTCTGTTTTTATTTACAATTTGCAGTGTACAGTTACAGTTGTACTTGGATCTAAAAACAAATACTAATACTAATAAAAATTAAATACCATGACTCTATTTAATCTCACCATTCTCCTTGTATCCCATTCCTAGTATGACCTCTGGGGCTCTGTAGTATCGGGTCACCACATACGGGGTCATCATGAAACTGGTGCCTGCAGTCCTAGCCAGACCGAAATCCAGGATTTTCAGGGTACAGTCTGATTTCACCACTATATTGCTTGGTTTGAGATCCTGGCAAAAGCAATAGGAAATGAGAAAAAATGTATATTAAGGATTATTTCCTGCTGTTATTCACAGAAAGTCTATTAACAATTATTGTTTGTTAATGATTCATGTAAGAGACTCTTTAGTATAATACTTCAGTTTTTCATTTAAGGGAATAGAACAAAAACGTGGAAAATAAGGGAAATGAAAGAACGAGGATGAACTAGACTGCCTCGCTCTGATGATAACAAACCTTCCAGCAACTCTAAAATTCTATCAACACATATTTTCTTTGTTTGATCCTCACACAACTCGGGGTGTTAGAACAACAATTTGCTATTTTACAGGAGGTAATTCTGAACTGCAGCAATGTCGGGACTAAATTATTGTTGACATAGGGAAGGCGCTTTCTACAAATGCAAATGCTGTCTGCCTTCATGCATGTGGCACGCAAAACCTGCAGAGTCCAGTGCGCACTTGTTCCCGCTTCTCAGCCCTGGTCTCTGTAGCGTTTTCTCACTAAAGCGATTGAGGTGATGGCACAAAACGTGTGCAATATATTGACATTGCTGAAGATTTAAAAGCACACGACACAAACCAAATCCAGCAGTGGAAGAAGAAGACAGAGCAGGCTTGCTCTCCTACCCTGTGAATAATGCCGGCTGAGTGCAGATGTTTGATACCACACAGCATCTGGTAGAGCAGGTAGGACATTCTCTCATGGTCAAGCTCCATCTGAATCACCTGGCACAAGTTGGCATCCATTAGTTCCATCACTAGATACCTAAAAAACAAAAACAAAAAAAGTTTAATTTATGCATGGTTGACACACGTGTGAGATGTGTGGCCCACGAGTTACTGCTGAGAAACTGAAAGCCTCCACGTGGGCCGATAACTCTCACTCTGGTACTATTTACACAGATATTGTTCTAAAAGTGAATTCACTCTCATTTATCATTCATTATGGAAACAGGACACCTCCGGCTGCCTCACATTACACCTACAGTACGTTCACTGATTCCACTCGAATAGTTGTCAAAAACGAATGAGGTGCAAAGGAGTAATAAGCACCTAATGTAGTGTAAATAGACTCCCTGTATTTTGTCTGGCATTTTAAATGAACACATGTTTCGTTTTCTTGCTAAGTTTTTTCCTGAGTATACTTACACATCCTGGAATTCCTCTAATGATTTCTGTGGTGTGAAGACATTTAATAAACTGATAATCTGAAAAAGAGAACAGCATGAACAGGGTCAACAATGAGCAGTAAAAATACAAGAAAAGACATTAAAGCAAGGGACTGTGGGCACAAGTTAGTAATGACCCTCTTGAAGGACACCGCTGAGTGAGAGACAGAGTAAACCAGAGAGGCGAAACGAAACAAAGTGGGGATAAATGTGGAGGATGGAAAAAAGAGGCAGAAGAGCACAAACTGCGGCACTGGTGATTACATCCATGCCTTGAAGCACTCTCTGTTTCAGTCTCTTGCCAGTTTAGTACATTTCTGGAGGCATGGAATTTAGCACGGTCATAACGTCGCTGCGACTTGTCTGCTTTTGTAGCAAAGGGATTTAGCAGGAGCCAGAAATAGACTCAGACTGGGGTGCAGTTTTAAACTGCATCTCATTCAAGTCGGGATACATTTTCCTTTGGTCCTTTGTTACCTCTCGTTTGAATCGCTTACATTTTTGTGATTGACGCATTTCATGAGCACCAACTCCCGGTATGCCCTCTTGGCATGGGTCTGGTTCTGGAAGGGTCTGCTCAGCTTCTTGATGGCTACATTTCTGTCCAGGACAGCGTCATAGCCCGCACTGCAGAAAACAAACCACAGAGATCAGTATTCCTCTTGCAACAATCCATGGCTTAATGTCAATAGTCACTGACACAAAAGGATAAAATAGATGAAAGGCTCTCTGTAAAAATAATATAAATCAGAACTTATTAATACATGAAGATTATAGGGCTCAATTATAACTTGCTAGCTGTGTGAAAACTGTGTATTACAGTAATAGTAAGTTATATACTTAATAAAACTAAAATCAATAAGTAGCCCATTAAATCCATGACACACTGTGATTAAACATAAATGTATACATTATTTTTTAATTTAATGAGTTTACTCTCATATCGTATTATTATTATTACTATTATTTGAATTTTTTATCTAATCTTATATTCAATTAATTAATTTTTTTATTAATAATTATTATTGTATTTATTTCTGCATTTTGTATTCACAGTCATGGTAAAAAGAAATTATTTATTTAACATAAATTAAGGCAACATGCAGCTTGTTGTACTACTTTTAACAGCAACAGAGTCAAGTAAGTGTTTTCTCTGTGACTTTTACCAGTCTCTCACATCATCATGGAGCAAATTTGGACCAGTCTCCTTTACAGTGAGGTTTGCTGGCATTCATTTATTCACAGCTCTGTTAGAGTCCCGCTGCAGCATTTCAGTCAGGTTGAAGTCAGGACTTTGATTGGCCCAGTGCAACACCCCGATTCCTTTCTTTCTCAGTTTGAGAAAAGATCATTGATGATGTCTTTCTTTCTTAGTGTTGTGTTAATACGCACCTGAATACCAAACAAAAACAATAAACTGCTAAAACTGCTAAGTGGTTACAACTTACCCTCTTAATTAGTGTGGGGAAAGTAAGAGTATTTAGTTTCATCTATCTATCTATCTATCTATCTATCTATCTATCTATCTATCTATCTATCTATCTATCTATCTATCTATCTATCTATCTATCTATCTATCTATCTATCTATCTATCTATCTATCTAAAGTGTTACCAATGAAACTAAACCACACAGCAGAATGTGTGTTATATGTAGATGCCCTTTCCTTCCACCAGTTTGATGACCATTACAGCAGAGTGGGTGCTTTGCTGGCTCAACACAATCCCAATTTCTGAAAGCCTCGGGTATTTTAGCTGTTTGTGGCAGTTTATGTTGGCCTTCGCTGAACGGTAATACAGAAAAAGCTGCCATAAAAATGTCATCTCACTGTCTCGGCTCAACTTCAAAATGTGCCTTTTCTGACAAGATGCTATAAAATTGAGTTTCCAAGCATCTGACTGTGTACGGCTGGGTGGGATATGCTGTGGTTTGCCATGACTGTGTGGAGACTGCAGGCCAGAGATGATGTGTGGCCATGGAAACAGTGGAGCCTTCATAAAAGCATTGATCCAGTAGGGATTTGGAGTCAGTCATCACATTTGTAGCTGAGTGAAAGATGATGTCATAACCAGCTAAACTACTTAAAGCCTTCATCCCTCCTAAGATGCTTGGGAAAGCTCATTCTGACCAACTCATAAGGTCAGAGATGTGCACACATTGGGATTTTTGTGGGCGACCACATTAGCAGAGTGACTCTTAACTGTGGCAAAGACAAGCAAGAACAAGTTTTACCTCATTAGCATGTTCTCAGGCTTTACTGGGACAAGACTCTACTGATTGCATAAGAGAAGCAGAATGTGTACTTAGTCACTGCTGATTTTTTCCAGACAAGCTTCTGGATCTCTGTCTGCTCGTATGCATATTATTTGCTTGCAGTGAAAGCCCATGTATGTTATAAAATGTGTAAGCATTTAACCATCTGTGCAAACCATCAGACAGATGTTTATGTAAATATGATTATGTCACCCAGTCAGGGATTATGCTGAAGTTAAGACACAGCAAGTCACCTGTTTTATCTTTATAAAAACACATGCCAAAGTCATTTATTATGTTTTTATGTATTTGTGAACATCTAAACCAGGCCTTATAGTTTAACCAATTTCATCTCTATGATCAGGATATGGTCAAGGATATTTATATCATTCTCTGTGGTTTTATGTGGTTTGGTTGCTTTAATGCTAGCACCATATGACACCAGATGACAGCTGTGGACACAGCCAAGCAGCACACAGCAGAGCAGGTTCAATTAGATTTGCACTCCCTGCCATCCATCTCTACAATATCCTTAAAATGGGCACAATCCCAGCATTAGCAGTTACAGCCTGCCCAAGCTCTTTTGCAAATGCACGAAATTGCTTTGGAGCGGAAGGAGAGTGGGACTGAGGACATGGGAAGCAAAGGAAGGACAATGAGAGAGGTCAAGTGAAGGGCAGGAGAGTTGAGAGCTAGTGAATCTTCAAAATGACACAATATACACTGTAGTAAAACATGTCAGCTCAAGTCATCTCTGGGAGAGTTTGTGGCATGAGAATATCACCCTCAGTGACACAACATTAACATAAATATAACTTATAGTTCTGTCTGGTCATTTCACAAAGACTGTAAGATGCATTCCTTTAAGTGGAGGCTTGGCAGACATTCCTCTGCATTCTGACAGGGCGTGCGTGAGTTGACTTGTAATGAATACAAGCTTCCTCTGCAATCTGGATTAAGGGTCCACTTAATGCCCACCCTGTAAGGCTCTTATGGCTCATACATCCATATTCAAAATAAACGATATGTCACCAGCTCACTGGAGCACACCGGGAAGGATATAAGACTACACCCTTCACATCTGTGGAAAACATTAAGAGAAAAAAAATTCTGATATTTGATGAGTGTAATTTTTTCAGGAAAGTCTATTCAGAAACACCACAACTACAATTCATACTATTATCACAAGGTATTATTACTGTTGCTACTCTTTTAAAGTAGCAACAATTTAACAGTCTTTTTGGCTTTTTTAGGTATTTGCTATCAATTCTAGTCCAAATGTGGCTTAAAACAAGCAATTAAGATTGGAAACTCATCAGGAAAGTGTTTATTGAGGTAACAGATCAACTGAGAAGAAGGGTTGTTTTCCCACAGACTTCTGCACCAGTGCATCTTTCTTACAGGCAGCTAATAAGGAAGCCCCCCTGCTGGTTGCCTGAATTAGGTTTAGGGCACTTTGGCTTTATTTTTCAGCCTCTCAAGCTACACGGATTTTAGTAGGTATGCCTGCTTAACTCCCTGTCAATGCAAACATCTAATTGACCAATCAGTAACTCAGTGTATTTTAGCATGCTGACAGGATCAGGGCTAGCATGGTGGCACAGTGGTTAGCATTGTCACAGCAAAAAAGTCTGCATGTGTTCTCTCTGATTTCCTCGCACACTCCAAAGACATGCGTGGGGTTACATTATCTGATGATTCCAAATTGGCTGTAGGTGTGAATGCAAATGGCTGTTCACCTCTCCAAGTTGTAACATATTTCTTGCCTTTAGAAACAACACCATCATGACCTTGAATTTTATAAGTGGAAAAGGATGGATGGACATGGTCAAGACAACCTGCTGAAGTTCACACCGGACATAAGAATGAAGGTGACTTAAGTATCGTGGCAGCAGTTGTTTGGCTGGTCTGAGTATTTTAGAAATTGCTGATCTACTAGGATTTTCCTGCACAACCATCCCCAAATAACCACTTGTTAAAAACAAAGCACGCAGAAGAGCATTTCTGAACACATGCTGAAACTTAAAACAGATGGGCTACAACAGCATAAGACCACACTGGGTGCCACTCCTGTCAACTAAGAAGAGCAAACTATAGTTCACACAGCCTTACTAAAATTGTATAGAAGATTGGAAAAATGTTGGCTGGTCCAATTAGTCTGGGATTTCTGCTGAATATTCAGATGCCATTGAGCTGAATTCGCTGCATACAACATGAAACAATGTTGCATTCAAGTCCTGCTTTATATCAACAGCTCAGGCTGTTGGTGGTGTAGCGGTGTGGGAAAATCCTTTAGCACACTTTGGACAACTTGGTACTAACTTAGCATCATTTAGCCACCACAGCCTTACTGATTATTGTTGCTGACCATGTCCATCCCTTTATGATCACAGTGAGCCCATCCTCTGATGGCTGCCTCCAGCAGGATCATTTCAAATGTGACTCAGTCTAGTAGAACACCTTTGGAATGCTCTATTGGATTGGAATGGAAGATTCCCATAATGTATGTGCCGCTGAAAAATCTGTAGCAACTGTGTGGCTATCAGGTCACCATGGACCAAAATGTCTGTTTTCAACACATTACTGAACCTATGCCATGACGAATTAAATCAGTTCTACAAGCAAAAAAGTTAAATTCCATCTTTTATATACAGCCTATGTTCCCAATGTCAACATAAAACATCATTTAATGATTATTTTTTTCCCTAACATTAAAGATATTAACATTTATCAGCAGACACAGATAATTCAAACAATTAAAATCACTGCACCTGCTTGCCTCGATTAAGTTTAAACCAAACATTTGTGCAAATGAACAAAGAAGAAGAAATCTCTCCAGGCTTTTCAGAAGAATAAAAAATATGACTTTAATATATATTAATTAGCAAAATTATTCAGAAAACCTCACAAATTCACTCCAACATTAAAAACAAACGTTAGAAAATCAGCTAGCAATGAGTTAACTGAGCATTAAAGATTACACCAAAGCCCATCAAACAACTTGATATGATATAAAATAAGACATTAGAGAAATGTACCATTGAGCACTTACCAGACAATTCCCTGAGCTCCAGAACCAATGGGCTTTAAATTCTGGTAGCGTTTTAAAACTGTGAAGGTAGAGTCTCCCACTTCCACACTGTAGAACTGGTTGTCCACTTTGCTTTTGCTCATGTTGTAATGCTTGGCAATATATGACACATCCACTTGTTTTCCAAAACCCTGCAAAGGGATGACATAAAATGCATATGTAACACATCTAGGCTGCACATTTGTTTTTATCAGGCTACTCATTTTAAAATCAATATCGAATCATTGTTATACGTTATATGATATATAGCCATAATAACCATCATTAATATCTAAGAAGAGCATCACATCATAACATGCATTTAACTGCTGTAAAGGCAAAAAAAAAGCATACATTAAGGTATATTTGGTAAAAATGGTAAAGTAGAATAAACAAGACAGGACATAAGGTTTAGCCGAGTTTACAGCTGAACGAATTCAATGCAGAAATATAATCTCTGTAAAAGCCCCTCTAACGACATTAGCTTTAGTCCTTACTTGACTACATTTCACCCGGCAATCAGGCTGTAATTACTTGGGCAAAGCAGGCAACCAAATGGCGCCACAACAAAGCATATCAGGTAATTAGAGACTTGGTAATTATAACACAGCTCACAAAACAAGCAAAGTTACTGCATATGCACTGCTATGGTTGAACCATCTTCTTTGTGCACAATGGAAGATTGATAAATCTGCTTTAAGGCGCTGAAGGTCGATGTCCTCCAAACTTATGATCAGATTATTCCTATATATCTGGTATCTTTAGCAGCTATTAAACATTCAGCTAGAATCTCGTGTGCAGTGCAAACATCCCAATCTATCTGAGCTCCAACTGAATTGTCTGTGTTTTTTCCTTATAACAAGCAACACAACGTATGTAAAAAGAGTCAAAATAAAGACTTTTTAGCTTATGGAATCACAACCCCAGCTGAGTTCTGTATTTACACTGTGGAGACAACAATTAAGCTTCAGTAATGAGCAGATTATACTGCATTCTTTTTGGTATAGACCTCAGTTAAAGAGGAATAGTGGAGGTGTTGAACAAAAGTAGAAAATCAAGGCTAGCTGAATTGTTTTGATATACATAATGAATTATCAACAAAAGGCTGAAAACACGTCAACTTCTGATAAAGGCTCCTCAAGGACATTTGCGTCAAACCTCTTAATCAAACCATTTTGCACACATTGTGTTGTTTTTCTTAATTAAACATTTCAAATTATTTTTTGAGCACACAACTGCTTAAGAGCTCATTTTGCATACACAGGGGGGAAAAAAACCCATACAGAGTAAGAATAGAGGGAATGGAAGTGAATGAATACTGTACCTTTTTTACCTGTAAGGAACACACACCTGACAAAAGGCTATCTTTACATCCAGGACTGGTTGGCTGCAGTTATATAAGAAATGTCTGCTCATAAATACCTGAAAGACACAAACAGAGGAGAAGCAGAGAGTGAGCACATGTAGGTGTGGGTGTGGGTAGTGGCAATTTGTCACATATACAATGGCAAAACAAAGATTTATTATTGTATTTCTGCAAAACAACACTCACACCTCTCCCCGTGTGGGGACTGAAACCCACCAGGAAAATTCACTTGTGTCCTCTCTACTCTGTTCCCATCATTCTCAATAAAAATGAGAAAAACAACAATTCGTCACCTCCCAGTCCTCGATAAATATGAACTGACCAGTTATCGATTCTTCATCAGAGCACATTGCAGTGTGGTTGCAGTGATCAATGCGTGTTGAAAATAAGACATGAGGAGGTGGTCCCATTGATGAGTGAAAGACGATGAGAAGATATTTGCTGATGAATTCCAAAACAGCTGAAAGCAAGTTTTCCCTTTTAAAATGGATTAAAACAGGTTTTGTGTGAATGTAAATTTAAAGCTAACAGTATAATCTATATTTTTTTTTAAACGTGCTTTCTTTTGCCCTTTGTGTGAGATCTGGTTCGTTAAATTTTAGATAGCTTAGCTTGAAGACAGGAGAGACAAAGAAATAGCTGCCCAAAGTTTAAAAAATAATTACTGATCAGCACCCTTAAAAACTAGTACCCCCATTCATTAGCTTCTAAAACCACTTCAACTTTTTTCTGTGTGACTTTTTCAGTCTTTTATATCATTGTGGAAGAATTTTGGCCCACTCTTGTTTACATATCTTCTCTTCACTGGGGTTTACATACAAACATTTATGCACTGCTGAGGTCTGGACTTGGACCGGACAACTGCAACACCTCAATTCTTTTCTTTTTCACTCATCCAGTTGTAGATTTGCTGCTTGGGATCATTGTTCTGTTGCATTACCCAATTCTTGCCAAGCTTTAGCTGTTGGACAGATGGCCTCACGTTTGAAATTGAAATACTTTGGTATGTAAAAGGAGTTTATGGTCCATCCAATGACTGTAAGCCATCTAAGTCCTGCAGTTGCAAAACAAGCCCAAATCACTCCACTGCCATGCTTGACAGCTGGTATGAGGTATTTGTGCTGATATGCTGTGTTTGTTTTTTGCCAAATGTAAGGTTTTATCTATCCATCCATCCATCCATCCATCCATTTTCTTCTGCTTGTCTGGCCAGGTCGTGGGGGCAGCAGCCCAAGCAGAGAAGCCCAGACCTCCCTCTCCCCAGCCACCTCCTTCAGCTTATCTGGGGGAACACCAAGGCGTTCCCAGGCCAGCCGAGAAATATAATCTCCCCAGCAAGTCCTGGGTCTGCCCCGGGGCCTCCTCCCGGTGGGACATGCCCAGAAAACCTTGCTCAGGAGGCGCACAGGGGGCATCCTTGTCAGATGAATTTCTCCGTGAATCGCTACCTTATCGTGGTGGAGGAGTTTGTGTGTCCCAGGGATCCCAGGGGCTATGTTGTCTGGGGGCTTTTGCCCCCTGGTAGGGTGTGACCAGACAAAGAGCGATTCAGCAGACCCCTATGAAAAGACCATCGAGGCAACAATTCACCCTGCCCGGGATAGGGTTACCGGGGCCACGCCCTGGAGCCAGGCCCGGGGAGGGTGCCTGGGGGCGAGCGTCTGGTGGCCGGGCCTTAGTCCATGGGGCCCGGCTGGGCACAGCCCAAAAAAGGGACATGGGCCCATCTCCCTGCAGGCCCACCACCCGCAGGAGGCACCGTAGGGATCGGGTGCAATGTGAGTTGGGCGGCAGCCGGGAGCGGAGGCCCTGGCGGACCGATCCCCAGCTACCAAGACTGTAAGGTTTTATATTAAGGCTAAACATCTCCGTGTGCTTATGCATTGATAGTTGATCTCAATATACAATGACATGTCACAGAAATCAATCCGTGACATATATGTTGTGCAACTACATGTTTTGCTGATTTTTCAATCTTAGTGCCACAAATGCAAATAAAAAAAGTGATGTCAACCGTTTTCCTGTTGACACTGTATGCATTTATCCAACCTCCTATTTTAACACTAGAACACTAAACTTGTTAACCTTTTCAACCTACAGGAACATATCAGTTTGGAAACTAAGAGGATTACACAAGCGGAATATATTTAACACTACCATCACAGGTGAAAAAGCTTTTTCAAAAGCCAGTACCATCAAAGACTGCATTTGCATAAAAGCAGTGCAGTGAATTTTGGTAAAGCTTCGAGGCTTTCACTGTGAAACAGCAGCTAATGGGTAAATTTGGTTTAACTGGAGATTTGCCAATTTTCTTTAGCTTTTTTTTTTTTTCATTGCCAGAGTGAAGCAAAGAGGAAAGAAAGCTCTGAATGACAGTAGCTCCCACATTAAGCTGGAGGGAGAGCTCGCCCACAATCACTCTATCTTTGAGGGGTTTTCAGGTAATGAAAGTCCCAGAGGGCTAAAGACCACGTCTTTCGAATAAGTTCATACATGATGTTAATGATGCTACTAAAAATAGAGAAGGAGGGGGGGTAAAAAGACCTTTTTCGGTAGTTCGGGAGTTCACATGTGGTTGTAAAACTACACAAATGTCACCAAACAGTTTGGAGGACGTCCTCGTCTCTCGCAAAGCATTGAAAGGATCCGACTCTGCAATTTTCTCCGAGGAGCAAATGGACATAAATGTCTCTTTTAACTCTAGCTGTCCTCTAATACTGTCACAGTTCCCACTTTAATATGTGTGCTGAATCCAAAGGGAGCAAAGCAGCTTTTAGAAAAGAGATAAGGGACTCGAAGGTGGGAGATTTCTGGTTCAGCTTATTTCACTTGAAAAAGTGTTCAAGTAAATGGGTGAATTTCACTGTTGGGTGTGTTAGGAATTTGTGCTATTAAATTAGGAGAAATTAATTAATAATCATTCATAAACTGATTTTTTCAAATCTGTTTTGAAACAAAGAAAAGGGAAGGGCAATGAGACGAGAAAGATGTGCGATTTTTGAGCCCACAGTCTCCAACACGTCAAACCACTATAGTAATGTCATTCCACATGTGCATGTTTGACTAGCATCCCGGTCACCACATTAAGTAGCATAATATTTGCTGTTACTCTAACAGGTCAACACTGAATCAGCCCTGGCGTGGGGCTAGCTGTATCTGTGCTGCTCTAATCTTTACCTGTCTGAGTACATAAGCTATTAATAATAATAATAATAATAATGGATTGCATTTATATAGCACTTTTCGAGAACCTCAAAGCGCTTTACAATTCCACTATTCATTCACTCTCACATTCACACACTGGTGGAGGCAAGCTACAATTGTAGCCACAGCTGCCCTGGGGCAGACTGACAGAAGCGAGGCTGCCATATCGCGCCATCGGCCCCTCACAGGCCAAACTGTTTGTCTTCCAGCAGTATACGCTGGTAAACAACACCTAGATGGTGGCGGGATCCTGCACACTACAGTCCTGTCAAACCTGACAGCATATTTACATGCAGATGTTCATTTAAAAATATTGCAGCCTTAGAAAAAAACTAGTAAAACATGTTTTAATTATGCTTTCTTTGCTTTAAAAAACATATAAATAAACAGTTCACTTTCATTTCTAATGCAACACGTTTCCATAAGACTTTTAACAGCAGATGGTGAATACACTTTCATCAGAACGAATGAAAGATGAAGGAGAGACTGAGTACAGACCATAAACAATTTACCTGGGAGCCAACATTTTTTGGAGATTACAGTTTTAAAATGATGGCTGTCTGGCGCGTCGTTAAAAACAAGAAAGATTGGGTAATTATCAGGAAAAGTTATTCACGAAAAAGCAATGAAAACGACAGACCAAAACAAATCGCACCACAACAGTTTCTTCCCTCCCACGTTAGCCCACAGCTAAAAACACACACACACAAAACAAACACAAAAAACCCACCAGATTTTGTGCTTTGTTTGTTTAACCCTGTGACTACATTCTGTTGATTGTCCTTATGGCCGAAATGCTGCTTGCACCTACAATTATGCTCAGCACCACTCCTTAAACTGCCCATTTATCATCCTGACTGCAATACATCTCCTCAGTACAAGCCGGCATCAGCTGATTGAGAGGTTGAATAAGCAAAAAGTAAGGATAAGGATGATTTTCAGCTCATTCAAAGATTGTGAAGAGTTTTCAGACCTGCCTACATTATTATGAATGGACCTTAAATTCCAGTGAGGATTTTATAACACTACAGCAGTTACAAGCATGACTTACTCTGCTTTAAAATGCCTTTCACCTTCAGCCTTGCTCTGCAGAAGACTGTGATGTATAGGGCATGTTTAATATGGTTGCAGGGGTTTCTATCAGGAGTGTGGAAAGCGCAGCATCAGACAAAACTGTGTAGAAAACAGCTTAGAGTGAGCAGTGCAGATACCGTTTCCAACAGTACAATGTCTCATGTCAGATTCATTGCCTTTATAAGAAAGCTAACTTTGCTAATGGCAGCATAAATGCCTTGATAAATGGCCTGTATTTGTATAGCGCTTTTCTAGTCCCTAAGGACCCCAAAGTGCTTTACACAACCTGTCATCCACACACACATTCACACACTGGTGATGGCAAGCTACATTGTAGCCACAGCCACCCTGGGGTGCACTGACAGAGGCGAGGCTGCCGGACACTGGCGCCACCGGGCCCTATGACCACCACCAGTAGGCAACGGGTGAAGTGTCTTGCCCAAGGACACAACGACCGAGACTGTCTGAGCCGGTGCTCGAACCGGCAACCTTCCAATTACAAGGTGAACTCCCAACTCTTGAGCCACAATCGCCTTGCATGGTGCTAATATCTTGCTTCAGGAGCTCAGAGAACAAAGTTTTCATTTTCAGGAAGTTCACTTTCCAGCTCTGTGCTTTTTAAAACTGGATTGACTCTATGAAGGTGAGAACTGTCTCCGAAGTATTACTCTACATTGCATCACACTTAAGAAAGCAACAGCCTTATAGGATGTTGAGGAGTCTTTGCATTGTAAACTATAAACCGCAGCAGTCGGTAGGACTTTAGTAGCACTGACACATGCCTGACATTTTTGTTTTGTTTTGTTTTCCTAGTTTGAAAATGACAACTGTGAGCCTGTGTCAAAGTTATTAAATGCAGGACCAGTTAAGCCAAGTGAGCGAACTTCCATCAGTCCCAGTTCCAGACCATGTAATTGCTTTAACATATTTGAATAACTGTTATGGACGTGTGGGTGATGTGCAATTTTACAGCAAACTAGTGAACGACAAAGCGCACAGACAAACAAAGTCACTTTACTGTTCCCAAAAAAGGATCATTACTAATACAGATTTTTTTTTAACACAAAAGCAGCAACACATTGATTTAGCTCTGATTCTTTCTTTTTTCTTAAACTAAACAAGAGACATAGATAACTGAAACAATAACTTTATATTTTATGCATGTCCAAAGTCCCAAATTATTAGATGGGGAAGCAGGCTGTAGAAATGGAATCATTAACAAATAAAAGAAAGAAAGAAAGAAAACAGATTAAAAATGTTTCTAAATACATTTTAAAAAGTAAAATAAAGAGTTTTACAAGTATTGGCTCTGGTTTTTATGTAAGCGTCACCTTCAGTCATCTTTTTTTTAAATTGCTAACAGTCATCCACAAAAAAATAGGAGACATATAAAAAGAGGAGAAATCACGCAGTGCAAACAAATTCAGGCTATTTCACATAGGCCGTAAATAAACTGTCTCAGATGCAGCATTGCATTTACAGAAATGAATCTATTGTATGATTACAAAAAAGGTGACCAACTGCCATTAAGAGACAACTAGAGAAACTCAAGAACGGCACAATGAAAAAGACAGCATGGAAATCCAGAAAGGTTTTAATTATCTAAAATGGGCTAATGTAGATGATGTATGGTACATCTCAGGATTAATTGGAGTGGCTGTTTACATGCATTTGCCTGCATTTGTAGCTGATCCTTGTTATTTGGATCCTGGGCATTGTGTTACATCCACCCCTGTGGGTACAACTGTACCTCAGGCAACTAGTGATCACTTTAGTTAGGAGGCATGATCCTAAAATACAGCATTAGTTCCTAATTCTTGTCCAATCAACTGTAGGAGGTTTAAGATTTTCTGATGCTTCTTTTTTGCACATACCTGGCAGAAAGGTTTATATTATATAGTGTTCATTCAAATAGTCTTTTACATAGAACTATTCCAAAGAGAGTATTGGTGTATTTATCTGTGTGTGTAACACATAAAACACTAAATGTATGACAGTGATTTTCAGCTATAATATATACAAAGATTTAAATGTAAATGGTGAAGGCTTTTTCTTGATAAACCAAACCAGTCACATTATCACTATAGGTGAGGCAAACTACAGTAGCTCTACAGTAAAATGCAGATCATATTTTACCACGCCAGGTTATCAAAATTGTGCATGATCAGCAGAAACACTAGAGCAACTGATTAAAAGAGAAAACTGACCACCACGCTCTGTAAGTTAGTTTTGAGCGCGGCCTGCAGTAACTTTCGTGGTAAATCCCTTCTACCCTGTATGAACACTTAGTGTATTGATCCAGGCCATTTAAAAAAAAGTATCTGCAGATGCTACAGAAAGGAGAGCTTGGATGCTCTACAGTGTATCTGGTGCTCAGTGCTCATGTTGTGAGGCTGCTAGCTGGGGCAACAGATGCACCTGCTCTGCATGGCTAAGACAGGTGAAGCTGTGACCGAATATGGTTATTATTCCATCTTTGACTCCTCCTACCGTGTCTTTCCTCTCTTTTAAGTTTAACATGCTAGTGTTTAGTTACAAACTCAACAAAGGAGTTCAGTGCAAAGCCCAGCCAGCTGAACAAGTAGACAGTTTTGCACCCATTCATTTTTAAGAAGTGCTAGCAAGGCTGCACTCACCTAATCACAGATACAGTGTATGGATACAGTGAAATAGTTATTCCTTTTAATATGGTCTGAACTGGAGGTGGTCTACTGTAATACACGGTCCTGATACAGTGTTAGTTGTCTCCCAGGTCAAAGGAAAGGCAAACCTTAGTTTGAGGTAACACAAAAGTAATCTTCAAAAACTGATTTTGCTGGTGTTTTTTTTTTGTGGGCTGTGTGTATTAATAAAGTGGTCAACACCAATACTAAAATTAGTTATCCAAACTAATAACCAGTACAAAACCTTTGCAGTAAAGCTAAGAGGCTTTGGGGTACCGTCAAGTTCTTCTGACTCTGACCTTTCAAGTGTGGTAAGTTTAAAAGCCCACAGACTATTATTAAAGGATCTGTTATGAGATATATTTTGTGTGTCACGGAGGTCCATTTCATTACTAGCTGCAGAATTGCAGCCAAGGGGCGCCATGCCAATATCTACCAAGAGTCTCTCAGGATCGAAAGGTGTGTTTGACTATGTCTGCCATTTCTACTTTTGAAAATATTCATAGACACAAATGATAGACATAGCGGCCTCAGAGACAGAGAAAAAAAGTATTTTAGCCAATGGTACAGTGTAATAATAAGCACCGGAGGGAACAGTGTTAAAGGTGCAGGTGTTGGAAACAGGTAATAATGATGCTCGTCTTTGTGTGGTAGCTATGTCTCACCTGCTTTCAGCAGGCATTTTATGCCTGTTTTTGGGTTGAACTCAGGCACATTGCTACAGGATGGCATTATTGTGCTTCTATGGTTCTCCCCACCGCATCCTTTGTTCAGCACAGGCACTGTCTGTGCTGTCAGGCTGATTGACTACTAAAAAGTAATGATAAAGCACAATAAAGCCAGTCATGTGCCAGTCAAAATGTCCACAGATACCAATGTTTGCTCTCATATCCATCTTTTCTTTCTTCCCACTCCGCTCCTTTTGTTGATGTCACCCAGTTCGCACCACAACATTGCCCATATCCCCCTTGTTTCTTTATTCCTCCCTCCATCGTCCGCACTGATGAGAGCCTGCATTTTTCCCTACCCTTCCTGTCTTTTGTCCCTCCCTCGCTCCCACCATTCCCACTCCCAGGCTCCCAGCCTGCCTGTAATTGTCTCCCCTCCCCCTCCCTCGGAGCTCCATTGTGAGTGCTTGGTTCAGCAGCCTCAGCCTCTCCTGCAGTATGCAGCGAATGCCTCGTCTTTTCCTTGTGCAGCCTGAGCTAAACGCAGCACAGCCTCCCCCTTTTGGGCTCGGGGAAAACAGAGAAGTAACTGCAGGGCCCAGGCAGGAGAACAAGACTTGGACTGACCCATCTAAGGGGTGTCAGAATCCGAACGCTCGCTGACACCCATCGATTTGTTTCTTCGCAGCTGAAAATCTGCTCACCTCCTCTGTCTCTGCTCTCGTACGTAGTCTTGCTCGCATCCTCTGATTTGCTTTAGGTAAACAGCAGGCACGCTGGCCGAAAAACCACGCTGACGCTGCAGTTTTCTGATAGGCTGCATAGTAACGACATGTACACCTTTGGCAAGTGCTGAGTGCAGTCATCTGATTTACAGCTTTTCTTGCAAGACCTGACACACATTCAGTAGAAGGAGAAGAAGAGCCACAGCTGGACCACACCGCGCATCCTGCAAAAATGGCATCCTGAACACTTTTAACTTTTATTTTGCCATAATGACAGAGACGTTTTCAGCACTGTCATGTGAACTGTGAACATTTCTATTGCTCTGTTTCAACTGTGGCATACTTTCTGAACTTTTATACTTGTAAACGCCTCAGTTTGAGCAAAACAACAAAAATCGACCTCCCTGTGTTGATGAATTTATGTAAAACCTCCACCCTCAGGTCCAACAAAGGTTTCCACGGTGACCTTTGTTGTCTCCTAATTATCTTCATATGCAGTGTGAGAAGATTGAGATCAAATCTAAAACAGCTCAAAGTCTTGCACGCAGCTATCTGTAAAGGCAAATAAAAGCTGCATATTTGTCAGATCAAATCCAATTACATAACTGCATTTCCCATGCTGCAGGCATATTGTCACTGTTTGTCTGTAGTTGTAAGCAATACTGCAACTCAGGGGGGGAATAAACTGGCGCAAAGCGAGAATTTCATTTTTTAAAACTAAAATAAATAAGAGCATGCTATGAAAGATGTCCATGGAGCACATTTGTCAGCTTTCTAAGCAGTTATATCTAGTACATTACTAATAGTTATGTGATTTTAAGTGTGACCACTTACCAAGCACTTCTTAATCTACTTCAGGCTGGCTAAATAAATCTTCTCTCCCTTACTTGCTTACATTTTTTCACAGCCAGCGTTTTCCATATTTTTTTCCTTTCTTGTTTAATTATCCATCGTGAGACAACTGTTGAATTGAATTCATCCAAGTTAATAACTGAGCTGGCATTGTAATATGGATTATTAGCACCAATCCACAGCTAGGAACAATGCTCAGCTGGGGTCAATGGGTGATGGCAGACTAAATCAGCGTTCCATCCTCATCTAATGATAAGTTTGACCTTCCATAAAAGAGAGCAATGACAGACAGGCCCTCAGATGACTGATGTGGATATTTAAGTAACTGATTATCAGGAGGAAGATGGGGGTTTTTTTCAGCTTCAGACTAGCTACCTTGAACTGGACAGTAATTTCAATGATTATTTTTTGTTGTTTATTCATTCCTCTCCTCCCTGTGGTTTCATTTGTAATGACTTTGCTGTTATATAGCATTGCTAGCTGAATATATTTAAGACTAGGAGCGCTATTTGGGTAAAACGGGACATTTGAAGACATTACCACAGACTGTGTGAAACTGACTGGAGTGACCAATCAAATAATAGCTAGAAGATAACATTCCCTACTTTGCTGATTAATAAAGCCTGAAATCCCTCCATTATCTCAACTTAATGCATTGCCTTATTTTATTACATAACAAAGGATTATTGCACTGATGCTCCAGACTCAGCAAAACAAAAACAGAATGGTGGAAAAAAATGAGTGCAGTGGTGCAGCATAATATTAGTCTACTGGTGACCATTTCTATTGATGATGCTCCGTTATATAAACAAGCTGCTTCACTGCCAGTCAATATCACATCAAATCAAACAGACTGTTGTTGTTTTTTTAAAATATAAATGTATATAATGCTAGAGCTACTTTTGAAATTCACCTGAGGTGTTTTGGGGGAAAAAAGTTCCTTTTTGGCAGCTAAAGATGACAAGGAGGAGAAAGGGTAGAACCTTTAGCCTATTTATCCAATAAAAAAGAGATAAAAAAGCAACTCTTCAGCTGCTGCAGAGACACCCATAAAAAAAGCTTTGTTTAACTGTTAAGCCTGTTCCCTGCAGCACTTTCACAAACATGGAAGCCTGCTCCTGAATAATTCAGCACCCAAGGTCACGGCACAAAAAAAAGAAAAAAGAAAACTCTATTTTCCTCCTGTCGTGAACATGAAGAGTTTGTTGTGATCCCTTCAAACATCTATTGACTCCACTGCACAGCATAAAGCCAGGAATTAGTCCATGACTATGGGCCTGCACAAAAACAAGAAATAGTAATAGAACAGAGAGCCCTGCTCACGCCTGCATACCTGAGCAATAAGTGCAGTGGGTCAGGTGGGTTTACCATGCCTTCCCAATGATCGAGCACTCAGGACAAAGCTGATTTAGAGAAATTACCTTCCTCTGCAGCTTCATCTCATTTAATCCACTACACAGCATGCAGCCCACATTAGGGCTGAACAGCACCTCTCTCTCTCTCTCTCTCTGTCTGCAGGATTAGGATTATTTGAAGTTCATCTTTCATGACAAACAGCCCAGAAATTACTTCAACTGTTTCTCTTCATATACACTATAAACAATCACAGCAGCAAAACCGTGACTCTTAGAAACACCCATATGGGCCAATAAATCACCACTATAGCACAGGCTGTTTGCACGAGGACACAGTTTTGCAGCATTTATGAAAGATATGAGGCAAGCCCCCCCACCCATCATCTCTGTGAAGTACTGATGGTCTGCATAATGCACAAGGTGCGCAGTTGACTTGTGAGGGGGAGGAGGAGGGACAAGCCCTGCATGTAGGCCTCCAATATGTATCCTGTGTAAGGCTATGAAGAGATATGAAGAGCATCACTCAGCCAACATCCAGTTTCAGCCGCCAATCAAACATACATAAAGCGCTCTAACACCGACTAATCAGACTGTATGGATGTATGGAAAGGGAGGTAGCCTGGATACCCCCCCCCCCCCCCACACACACACACACACACACGCGCACCCCTTCTCTCTCACCCGATTTGGATGATGTTATTACCGATGATGTGCGTTCAAGGCAATGCAAGATGCGAGATATTTTGTCAGGCCAGGGCTCGCGTCGTTATGAAATCCCTCACAGCGCTGCTAGTGAGTTATAGAACAACACACGCGGCTGTGAATGACACAAGATGGGGTTGATTATTTATTTATTTATTTATCAATCGCTGTCCCTTTCCCCCCCTCACTGAGGCATCACTAGTGTACTTCATTAACCTTCCCTTTCGATCAATATTCATCACTCCACCCTCCGGCCAGGCACGAGATCCAAGCATCGCGTCCACACTGAAATAAAACAAATCCGTCCGGCCTTACCATTCCGTGCCAGTTGATGACGATCCCAGTCCAGTGCCTGTCCTTTTCAAAACATCCCGACGGGAAACACTGCGGAGACCATTGCTGAAGGCTTCATGAAAAAAATCATTGATGTGACGAAGGAGTGAGAGGGAAAAAGGGGTCCGAAAAAGAAGACGAGAGAGAAAGGGGAAAAAGAAGCAGAGGTGGACCGAACCGAGGTTTGCTGATGCTGAATCACTCTCCCTCAGCTCACCACCTTGCAACCATTGTGCTGCAAGATGCTGGCTGTACCATTGTGGACCTCACCAGAGCAGAGAGAGAGAGAGGAGAGGGAGGGAAGAGGAGGGGCGATGGGGGGCGATGTTGCCATGGCAATCGAACAGGAGCACGTCTGACGTCAAAGCCAGGACAGAGAGGGGAGAGGGAGAGATCACATGGAAGCTGTCCCCCCGGATGGGAGGGGCGTGTTAGAGCATCTTCTCATCCCATCCTGTACCGTCCCGCTGGTGCGGTCACGCAGAACATTGAGGATATGAGGCTCTGTTATTTCTCAGGTTTCCAGGGGCGTGTCTATGCAAATAATGTTTTTGCATTTATTGTTGTTGTTGTTTTGGGTTTTTTATTTGTTTTTTGTTCTCGACTTTATTTACGTCTTACTTTGAAGATAAAAAATTATTTTGCCGATATTGTGTTGGTCTCATAGATAACCCAGCAGAAGAGACATAATTAAAATCACGTACACATTATTACACGCTTCTACTTCTTCCTTCAGCTGTTCCCTTTCATTATGTTTGGTCGTCTGCATCCATCTCACATCAGCATCCTCCTTGGCCACATCAGCCCTTTGCATCTTTCCCTTCGCATGATTCTCCTCTGAGGCCTTTGTCTTCTCATTTTGCCTGGCAGCTCCATATTCAGCATCTTCTGTAAACCTATCGCTCCTCTTCTGCACATATCCAAACCATCTCAGCCTTGTCTTGCTAACTTTGTCTCCAGATTGCTTAATGTGAGGTGTCTCTCTGAGATACTCATTTTTAATTTTTCCAATCTTGTCTGTTTTCACTCCTTATAAAAACCTTAGCATCTTCAAATCTGCTGCCTCCAGCTTTTTGCTAGTGCCAACCTCTTCAAACCATACTTCATAACAGGTCTCCCTGCCGTCTTGTAAATTATCCCTTTCTCTCTTGCTGCTACCCTTCTATCATCCTTGACACTTCACCTTCACCTCCTCCACCCTGTCCGCACTCTCTTTGTCACCTCTCTTGTGCACTGTGTTCATCACCTACTACTTTGTCTTCCGTCTTCACTGTTACACTATTCCTCTTCTCCCCAGTGCATACCTCCACCTCTCCAGGCTCTCATCCACCTGCTCCCTACTCTCACTACAGGTCATAGTCCATGGAGACTCCTGCCTGACCTCATCTGTTAGTTTGTCCATCAGCACTGCAAACAAGAAAGCGCTCAGCGCCAATCCCTGATATAATATCACCCCCACCTTGAATCCATTGTCACTCCTTGCCCTCACCACTATCCTACGGTCCTTATACATGTCCTGCATCACCCTCACAAACTTCTTCACACTTCTGACTTCCTCATACTGTACAACAGTTCTTCTCTTGGCACCTATCCTATCCTTTCTCTAGATCCACAAAAATATGGTGGTGTCCTTCTCTATACTTCTCCATCAGTATTTGAAATAAACATCGTAGCACCCTTTCTTGGCAATCGGTGGCTGCTGCCAGCCCCGACTACTCCACTCATCTGACCACTTCAAACAAACTACAGCCAGTTCTAAGAGTATATGCAAGGTACTACAGATACTACCAGTACAGTGTTATTTTTTTAAAGGGATAGTTTTACACACCCAAACACATCTGGTGTCCTGGTGCAGCCACAACAACCTGGTGCTGAATGCCCAGAAGACAGTGGAGATTATTGTGGACTTCAGGAAGCACACAGCCCCACTCCCCCCCATCATCCTGACTGACACCCCCATCACCTCTGTGGACTCATTCCGCTTCCTGGGTACCACCATCACCCAGGACCTGAAGTGGGAGCCCACCATCACCTCCGTCATCAAGAAAGCCCAGCAGAGGATGTACTTCCTGAGGCAGCTGAAGAAATTCAACCTGCCAACACGGACGATGATGCAATTCTACACTGCAATCATCGAGTCCATCCTCACCTCCTCCATCACCGTGTGGTACGCTGGAGCCACTATCAGGGACAAACAGAGACTGCAGCGTGTTGTGCGCTCTGCTGAGAAGGTGATTGGCTGCAGACTCCCATCTCTGCAGGACCTGTACACCTCCAGGACATTGCGGCGTGCAGCTCGGATCTCAGCTGACCCTTCTCACCCTGGACACAGTCTGTTTGACCTGCTGCCCTCAGGCAGGAGGCTCCGGTCCATTCGCACCAGAACCTCTTGCCATAAGAACAGTTTCTTCCCCTCTGCTGTTGGACACATAAACAATAACCATATGACTGTTCCCACCACTAACACATGACCCTACGCTGTGTCACTGCATCATTCCATGTTTGGCACTGATCACCACCTGCACTCATGTATATATCTTTCTACGTAGCACTCTTAATTCTTATTCTCATGTATATATCTCATGTATAGCTCATGCACATATCTTTCTACGTAGCACTTTTAATTCTTATCCCTACTTTTATTTTTTCATGTCTATTTAAGTGCTATTTATGACACTATGTTTGCACTGAAGCACCGCAGCAATTTCCTAATGTTGTAAACCTGCTCAACATTTGGAATAAACCCCTTTCTGATTCTGATTAAACAAAGCAGCCATTTAAACTGTTTTGAGCGCTTTGTCAGCAGGTTTCCACACAGAGACTTCTGCATGGAAACCTGCATATGTAAATCAAATGGGAGAGGGACCAAAACATTGAATATTTAGCCTAAGTGAGATTTACCAGCCAAGAAGTAAAAAAAAAAAAGAAGATAAGGAGATAATCACATCAATGTAATAGTCTCAGCCAGACCAACCTTGGAAAAATAGTCTGCCTCTGACACTGGTTTGCTTTCTTAAACGCTGATAGAATGTCTTTTCTTGTAAAAACCAACCAAGCAACCAAAAAGAAAAACAAAAAATCTTTTTCTGTCATAATTTGTCACAAATCCCCCCTGAACCAAGCTGATAAATGCACCAGCTTCACGGAAACTCAGAGGCAGTGGTTGCTGTTTTGTTTTGTTCCCAGGCTTGTGAAACCACTGAATTAACTTACTGTAATCACAAACTAGAAAAATATCAGCATAATCTGCTCTGATGCCTCTTAGTGAATTTCAGTGAGTGAGAATTCATCACTGTCAAGTACCGAGGCCAGGTTCCATAAGTTAAAAGGGATTTGACACAATATTGGGGACAATAGGGGGATTTACATGCAGAGCTTCAAAACACCAGTCTGTATACATTGACTTCTGAAGTGTCTGAGACAATTTATTGCCAAGGTTTTATTTTAACTTGACACAGATAGAGGACCCAATTTCAAAGTAAGTGCAAAGGAGGGTCAGATTTTTTAATGCTTTCCAGCTGGAACCAAAGGCTAAACTTACTGGAAAACCACCACCCTAACACACACACACACACACACACACACACACACACACACACACACACACACACACACACACACACACACACACACAGCCAACAGTTCCAGGTGCCCCACATTCAAGATTGTCATGACAGGCATATCCAGTCTTTCAGGGTTTTACTGCAAATTGCCTCGAGGGCTCAGGCCAGTACCAATAAGGAGGTATTAAGGATAGAATAGCAGGAAGAAGAAATCTAAAATTCAGAACTCCTTACTAAGGCTTAGCAAGGACTTGCTAAGACTCTGTCCCCAGATGAGGCCTCTCTGCTCCAGGTAATGTAGAGTGATTAAAGGCTAGTCAGTCAAAGGAGACAACAGGTACACAACAGGACATTCCAACAGCTGTAACGGTTTATCATAACAATGTAACAAAAGTGGAAAATATTACATGTTTTAGAAGGAAAGCTATAACTAACTAGCTAACAAATGATTGAGTATGATTCTGAGCATCCTCAGAAATGCTTTGAATTGAAAATAAAGAGGCAATCTTATCTTCTGTCACATATTCTTTGATGGGCCTATCAGATTATTGAGCGCATCATAATAGTTAGCCATAATGGATAGGCATATCATGTATTAATGATTCTTGTACTGGTTTCGTTGTTCTTGTTCTCCTTTATTTATTTATTTTTTCACAACATATTTGTCTCTGTTACTGAGTTGTTGTGCTTGGTGATCTAGTGCTGATGTTGTAAGATCCCCACCAACAGACTGTTATACGTATAAAAGTATAACAATTCCTACAGATAAGACTAAAAATATAAGGCATGGCAAAAATATTTGTCTTATTGCATTCAGAAATAGACTAAATATGCACCTACAGAGACATGCCCACGCAAAAAATGAAATGGTTTATATGCAATGGCATCATCTGCTGAAATGATAATACTGGTTTCAATCTAAGTGGAAAATCAGTGTCAAGTAATCAAGCCTTATCACTGCAGGCAATGGCTGGTGATAATAATCATGTCTTTTAGCACTAACAGGCACAGGCAGGCAGAGATAACCCTTGGCCACAATCTGGCTACTAAGGGTTGTAATGAGGAATAAATGTCACAAGATGGCGCAAAGTAAACCACAAAAATAGCTCATCAAGACAAGAGCACCTATAGGAAGGAAGTACTCAGCAGTGAATTGCTTCCTGACTGCTTAGTTGACTCATTTTGATGTTATGGGATATACAGAAATCATGGTTAATTTTGGAATTATTTTAAACAGGAAACAGGTCGGGTCCGTCATAATTTCCCATGGTTTAAGAACTCTTTAAAAACAGCCTTTCAGTTATATTAAAATACACAGATTCACACACATACCATACATAACCCTATGGAAGTGGTGTATTTCAGAGAAATTTATCTTAAAGTAATAAAAAAAAAAAACTTCGTTCTTATACAACTATTAAATGTAACTCAGTGGACAATATTTAATTTTATAAGAGCATTTTTTTTAAGAAACGTCGGCGATCTGGATACATACTCTGCTTCCATGACTTGGTACTGTGTTACTATAGGAACGGCTAAATGACAGTCCCCTCGCGGAGAGCCAATAGACAGCCACAGTAAGGTGTCTGGTTACTTCCAGTCAGCCCACGCGCAAAGGGAGGGGCTGTTCCACTCCTCAGCAGTAATGGTAACTTGGCTTCTCTGGTGGTGAGAGCAGTACTGTTTAGTGGCCAACAAGCGCAGCTTCTGAGGAGTTTCAGAAGAACAGTTTTACTTTTTTTTTTTCATTCGCTGTGGCCAGCTTCAGTGGAAGTGGATTTTTATAGGTGACTGCTCCGCGGAAAGGTAAACCTGTTGCCTCTCCGCCTGCCTGCCTGCCTCGCCGACAGTTACGATCCAAGATGTTGCTTTGTGGATGGGATGGCGTCTGGTGCCGTTTGTATGCCCACTCATAACCTCGTCCGAGCACCAACATTTCCCTCACAGCTGATTTTGTAGCTCGTCTCGGCCGGTAAGCTTTTTTATGAACCGCTCAGAAAGTGATGTAAACAAACTTTATAGTGTCCTAGCTAACTTTAGCCAAACCGGGATAACCGAGGGATTGAGTAACTCGTGAGGAGCCTCAAATACCGGAGGTTTTATGTCTTTTCCACCTTTTTTTTTAAACTAATAACAAAACTAACATCGTCAGAACTAATAGCAGGCTGCACTGTTGATATTTAACTAATACGTCTCGACCTTAAAAGTTATGCGTCATGTCTTGTTAACTTAGTCCAGAACCCATGACAAATGGGGCATCTCTAAGCTAATCACATCGTATTGTAATCTTGCGAGGGTGGAAACACCACCTCAAGAATAGCACAAGACTGGCAGACTGACTCATTTCAAGTGATTCTACCTGGAAATTTTTGGATAATTATGAGAAATCCGAATAACATTTTAGCATATACGCTCCTTCCAAACCCTAACAAAAGGTGAAGCGGTATAGTGTTATCGGGAAAGGCAGCTTGGCCCCCCTCCCCCTTAACTTCACCGCTTTTCTGTGGTAATTAACCTAAGGTCAGAGGTCAATTTGCAGACAATATAACGATCAGGTTAGGCTGTGTGCCTGACCAGGTTTAAAGTGGCTGTAATGGGGCACCGTCAAGAAAAAGAGGAAAAAATAGGAATATAGACAGTGGGTTGGGTTTGTGTGTGTGTGTGCTGGGAAGAGGTGGGGGGGAGCTGGAGTGAGGTTTTTTTGCAAAACCAAGCTCTGCATGTCACTGTACTCACAGCAACCCTGTGATTAACAGAAATGGAACGGATGAGGTAGAGACCAAAATGAGAAGTGAGGGCTGTTGGTCCAGAGCTGGGCTGATATTCAACAAAATAGTCTAAGCTCTCTTTTCTGGTTCCTACCCAAGCTTTGTTCAAAACAAAAACAACCAAAAAACAAGACAAACACCAACGCTAAGAGATGATTAACGGGACGTACTTGGAAGGTACTGGTCCCATTGCTGTAATTATAAGCATCCCTGTTTAGACATTCATAAGTAATGTGGAAAAGCATGTCTACTGATTGTACGTCAGTCAAAAATAATGAAAACTCACCACTGGGTTTTCCCATTTTATTTAGTTGAGTCACTCCTGCTCTGCTCAGTTTCTTTCATAAGCAAGCATGAGCGGGACACAGCTGTGAATACAACAGCAGATTAATTTTCGCAGTAAGGAGCACCACATCAGCTACTTTAACAGGTAGTGAAGGTTGAGGTTTTCAAACCATAATTCTGGCTTAAAGTTGCATTTTATCACCTCAGTAGTGTGCAGCCTAGTTAGCTATGTATGAATTCTCATTGCTTGTGTCATAAGGCGTGTTCGCGAAAGATATCTTGATCAAGCCTTTCTTCAAATTCAAGACACACACACACACGGGTGTGTTTTTTAAATTTGAATCATGTGCTTGCAGGCTGCACTGTACAGTAAGATTCGGGGAATAGAGGTTCACTCAGAGTTTGGTACTGAATTTTCCTGGCACGCAAAACCTTCAGGACGATTTTCACCTCAGTCCTGGCGCAGGGTAACCCCTCTCCCCTCCCCACCACCTCTTACCAGCTTCTGTTCCAGATGTGCTTGCCAGCTGAGACCACAGGTCTGATGTTTGGAGGATATGAACACATTCCTTCTCATATCTTTATTAGTTTGTGCTTTTGGACGCAAGAGTGGAATCTGGTGCTTTTATGCCACATTGCCCCCAAAGTGTGGCTAGGCTTGTTTTCAGATGATTTTGAGCAGGGTTAGATTTTTGTTTATTGCTGAGGGATAAACTTGGAAGACAGCAGGAGAAACTGGAATTATGTGTGCTTCTGTTATTTAGCTGCAGGTGATTGTTTTCAAATCCATTTTGTGGACTGGTAGCCGTGACAGAGGAAGGTGGGAGGAAAGGAAAAGTGCAGAGTAAAGAACATTATCACGTTTCCAGGATTATTTTCTTTAAAATCCTTGTGACTGTAGCCTAGGCTTTTAAACACGAAAAGCAGCAGACTAATCTTTGTTTAGTTTCCCCCTTTTTTTCTAGCTATGGTATGGGAATTCAGAGGAATTTCTGGGAACAAACATTTCTACACTTTGGAAAACAGAGAATGGGGCGCTGAAGTGGTGAAGGCTGTCTGCTCTCGCTGATTTGGCCCGCTGCCTTCTAAGCACCCTCAATAATGAGCAGGACCATAGTCCAATGAGAGAGAGGAGCTGGCCTGCACAGTAGCCTGAGTGAGGATAAAAAACATTCCACTGTAGGTCTCTGTTAAAATAACAAGGGCCACAAAACAATCGGGCTTCACAGCACCCACTCTCCCCATTCTCATGGGTAACGAGCAAGATGGGTAGTATCCCACTTCGCCTCCAACTTCACGCCTCCTGATGGCTAGAATGGTTAACCTGCATTCCTGCATAAGAATTTTGGCCTGCTTACTCATTAACCCTCTTCTCCAGGCTAAGATTCACTGAAAGGAAACTGTTTCACGTATTATTTTCAGAAATAAAATACAGCGCTAGAACAGGCTGGTGACCCAGTTTATAGCATATGAGTTCATAGTGCCAGACATAACAACACTGGTACATGGCTTTTCTTTTGTGATATCTTCTTAGGGGATGGTAATGGGTTCTGTAACACTTCTATCCCCAGAGAGTTTCATAGAACCACAAGCATGTTGGATTTTTCATATTATCCACTTAAATGGGATTTGCTCACAATTTGGTGCGATTTTAGACCGATGGTCTTTGACATTTCTCCAGCTGACCTAAGAGATTAAGTAAAACCCTTTTTACTCTCTCTCATCCTCACACATAGTCACCCAACAACACTCCCTCAGTTGTCATGAAAGTTTTAGTCCAAGGTCTCTCAGTTTCCTGGTGACAAAAAGGTGGGAAAATGGATTTTCAGATGCTTTCTGCTACTGATGATATTATGTAATATGATATATCAGCCAGTGACCCTGGTAAATGCCATGTTTTTGCCAGTCACCAGTACTGATATTTGGATATTTCCTATCATGTTCTTGTGATTTTTTTTTTTTCTTTCTTTTTTCTCAGTTGTGAAATTTGCAATTTACAAAAGAACTGAGTGTCATTAGACCAAATGAGGCCAAAGGTGTGGTCCAAGGGAAAGAGGAAAACACAGGTGCTTGGTGCTGGCAACATTTCAGAGCAGTAATATCATGTAATGCAGTCAAATTTCAAATGAAACATTAGGTGTGGACATGGTTGCTGTTAAGCTCCTTTTTGTGTCTTTGCCACATCTGATTGGCTGCCAACTTACGAGGCAGGGACACTATCTCGGCTGGCGGTTCTGATACAGATACGTTTTGGTTGTATGCTAATACCTGGAACTGGTTGAAAGTCTACATTTGTTTTATATTGGCATTGTTTGGTTAAAAAAATAAATACTTAACAGGGCCAAGATATATAAGATAAACTTTTTGTTCACCTGTTTACGTTGTTTACCTGATTTATTTGCTTCCATTTCATTTTAGTTCATTGTGATTGGCTTAACTGTGCCTGAATTTATGATTGCCTTAAAGACCTCTCCTCTCACACAATCAGTGGTATGCTGAGTTGTCCTTTGAGCAACGAGTGCAAAATAAATTCAGAACAATATGGAACTGAACAGATCGCTACCAGTGCTCAGTGCTTCCACAGATACCCGAGCTACTTCTTTGAGTCCGTGTCAGACCGATATCTGATCCAAATATGAAAGATTTTAAGCTCTTTGGAAAAATGTTTTAAGTACAGTTTTTCAACAGAAGATGAAAATTAATTTAATGTGACATTACACAGTCTAGTACATGTTTTAAGTGGCTGCTGTTTGGTTGATCTTTTATTGCAGTTATGCTTGTTTTCCTGTTTGGATTTCATTTCTTGACTTTTTTGGTGGGACTTTTGTGTTGAGTTCTGATTAATGAAATCTTGTCTCAAAGCTGTGATCAAGCACATCTACATACATTCACTCACTTCCACTTCATTAGGTACACTGATTGGTACTGAGCTGGACACCCTTTGTCTTGAGATCCATGTTGTTTATGCCAAATTCTAACCCGAATTTCTCAGTGTTGCAATAGAGTTCAAGACTCATCAGACCAAGCCTTACTATCTGCTCAAAGCAATCTGTGCATTCGCCTCTGACATCAACAAGGCATTTTCTTCCAGAGAACTGCTGCTCACTGGATTATTTTCTGTTTCTCACACCATTCTCTGTGGGTTGTGGAGATGGTTGTGTGGGAGAATCTGTGCAGTTTCTGAAATGATAAGATTTTATCAGGTTGTCTTTACCACACTGGCTGAACTGGCTGAGTGTATAGTTGTCCTGTTTTTAGTGTGGACTTTTTTCAGTTTTGTGAGAAAGGACATGGGCTACTTTACACAAGGTTTTACATTTGCTGCATATTTAAATGCTAGTTGTACATTGATGCCAGAACAAGGTAACAGGCATAGTGTGCATTAAGGCTGATGCTTGATATTGGCAGGTTATTCCTTCTTGCTGTTGTGCCCTCTGTGTGAAAGCCCCCCCCCCCCTTTTTTTTTTGTTATCTGAATTTTACATCTTTAAATCCTCACTACAAATGCACATTATTATTATATAAATGCAACACAGTAATGCATATCTTTAACCAAGTACACCTGCCACACCTGAATCTGTTGCTTTGCCCTCGATATTTGCATATCAGGAAATATGCTGTAAAGCAACAATGCTTTACAGCTTTACAGTGACATTTTTATATCCTGGAGAAATTGCACTACAAACCAACACAACAGAGCCATTTATATGTGACACACATGCGCACGAAGTTGCAAATATGGTTGTTTATGTTTGAACTAAGTGAAATGAGTTCACAGTTTCTGCTCAGGGTAAATTAGTCTGTAAAACTGGAGCTTCCTGTTTTGCTTACATTGGTATCATTCCATCACTCGATTGGGAAGATTAGCTAGAGTTGTCAGTGCAGCACAGTAGCTGGAGAGAAAAATCAAACAAAGAAAAACTACAGATAAAAGAAGATATTCCTTGTGCCATTTTCTCATTCATTGGTGTGTAGGGTAGATTTAATGTAAATCATGTACGCAGGTTTAAGCAGGGGTAAATACAGTGGTTAAATACATTGTCTTGTATTGTTGTAATATTTCGTGTTTGTAAATATTTGCTTTCTTTCTGTGTCCGGTCAGCAAGGAGAACAAATCTGTGCATTTCTTACATGAATAAATGTAGGACTATAATTCTTAAATAAATTAAAGCATTATTTCACTTTGAAGCAATATGTTTGATTAATGACTCAGTAATTGGGTTGGGAAGCTAAAAGTCTAAGGTAAATATAGCTTTGACTAAAACAGAAAGTGTAATTTTCAGATGCTCTGTTTCATGGGCTGATTTGACCGTATATTATTCCTATTGTATATCATAAGTGGGAAATATGTTCCCCCTTTTTCCACATTTATTGTTAAGCTCTATTAGTATTTATTTATTTAGTCTGTGTGCTATATAGATGTGAAATTCTGGGTTAATACCAATGTTTTATAATACCAACATGGTGAATAGTCAGTGTCAGTGCAAATAATTGTTCTCTTTGTTTATTTAGCATTTCTTAGATTTTCTTTGGCATTTAAATTGTTAAAAAAAAAATAAGTGCACTGTTTTATTTATTTATATTTTTAAATTTAGAAAATTGACATGATAACGTCAGCCAGTGACATCACTAACTGTAATCTTTTTGCTGACACGCAGACATCCGCCAACACTGGGCAGATATGGATGCCGCTACAGTTTGATAGCATGTCTGCACATCCTATTATGTTCATGTTATATCTCTTGAAAGCTTTGAGGAAATATATTTAAATGTGACGCAAAACTCACTTGGACACAAGGCTGAACTGATTAGAATTTTGGTGGTCAGTGTTTAAGGTCATCTAACAAGATGGCTAACTATGCACCTTGTACCAGCCTGTATGTTGTTGTATAGTGTGTGAGATACTGTGGTGTGAAGTCTCAACAGGTGAGTAAAAGTCTAATTATTCTGTATGTTTACATAATCTATCGATTGTTTCAGTCCGTTCTCAGCTTATGATCTTGACAATATGTAGGTTAGTCTTTTGAAATAATTTTCTAAAATCTAGCAAATGATAACAAATTTTAATCTTCAGGTAAAAGAGCTCCGATTAACATTTTAAGAATTATTATAGCTGGGTAAACAGTCAAAAACCCAAACGTATTTAAGTTACAACAGTTACATCTTAAATTTATTAAAAATGTATTAAAAGGTCCTTGAAGTCTTTAAATTGTTGGAACATGAAGTCGTCCTCTGGGAATGTGAAAAATGACTTTTCTGGAAGCTGCTGACTTGCAAGAAATGCAAGTTGTCTTTTGTCTTGCATTGGCAGAAATATGGAGTAACAAAAACTTATGGCGGATGCTCTTGTAAAACAGATGACTGATTCCTTTTATGATGCAGGAAAAATAAAATGCAACATTAAATACATTTAATTGTCCCACCTAAGTTAATACTGGTTCACAACAAGCCCCTGTTGTACAGCTTAGAACAAAGGTTAGAATCACATTACAGTACATAAAACCAAAACAGTCCAAAAACAGTAAACAGCTGCACAGTGGAGACAGTAAAAAACATAAATAATAATAAGTGGTTAAAATGTGATCTTCCAGCAAATATTTTTTTATTTTCCTATTTAAAATAGTCTTTGTAGGTGATTTTTATATGACAGGGAATCTAGTGAAGTTTTAGTGCATGAATAAAAATGATTTCTGACTTTTAGTAGTATTTGTAATCAAATACAAACAGATTTTTTTTTTGATTTTTTTTTTTTACACACACAGAGAAGCCAGGCCAGTGCACTTAGTAGTTGGTGTTTTGAGTAGTGTATACACAAAGTACTTTTCATGGTTTAGTTGTGTTAGCAAGTATTAGCTGGCTCATTATAAAAAGCCAGAGGAACTGCTAAAATGCACATTCCCCCTCTGCATACCGTGCAGAAAAACATCTTAAGGCACACACTTGTTGACACAAAGGAAAAGGAATAAAGGAATAAAACATACACACAGGGACCATAGACCGTCCAGTTGACTGTGAAAGACTTCCTAAAGTAGATTGGTGGCAAACTAAGATGCTCATTTGCAACATTTAGGATTTTTGTTTTGTTAGAAGTATAGAAAGTGTCCTTGTTTTGTAACCTTTGGTTCTTGCATAACATCAGCTCTCAGAGTAGCATGAGTGAAATGTCTCACTATGGGACTTGCCTTTAAGGTAGATTATTTAGTTACTCATGTATTTAGTCACTGAGTTTTGATAACGTTGAATTTGAGAGCACCAAATCCATTTTAGATGAATTAGATTGAACTATATGTGTCATCTTGTGGATTTGTGCAGGCTCCTTCTTTATTATCCTGTCTTACCTGTTGTGTTGACTTCCTGTGTGGGTTTAACCTAAAAATACTTAGCATTTTTTGTGAAATGACTTCTGTGCCTCTGAAAGCATTTTGAGAGTATTTTGTCAGGCGCTATTGTAGGTGTTTGTGGTTTAATAAAGCAAGTATTGAAATCCCAGCCAATTAAAAGTTTACATTTAAAAAAATGCATTTTTTTGTGTGTATGGCCCTAGAATTAATTGAAAGTGATTTCCATGCAGGAGGGGAGTTGATTTTAAGTGCTGTCACCAGACAGAAACATATCTGTATAATTTTAAGTCTGATTTAGTCAAATACTTGGCCTAAAACAAAACTCAGCGCAATCATGCATTTGTCATGAAGTAGTCATGCTCCAGGAATGTGTTAAATGGAGATATTAAAATATTCTTGTTGCATTGCAAAGCTTGACAATTGAATTAATGTCTGCACTCATGAGCCTGATTGGGTTTTTTTTTTTTTTTCTAATCAAGAAATCTCTGTTTGCTGAGTATTCACTCACCCATTCTGAATTCTGCTGTTTAATCACTTCCATAGTCACAGGTGTATAAAATCAAGCACTTGAAGATGTAAAATCATAGTGCACAAAGGTCACCAACTTTCTGCAGTGTCAATAACTACAGACCTCCAAACTTCATGTGGCATTGAGATTAGCTCAAGGACAGTCCGTAGAGAGCTTCATGGGGTGGGTTTCCATGGCTGTGCAGCTAAATCCAAGCCTTACATCACCTAGCGAAATGCAAATTATTGCATGGTGTTGTGTAAAACAGGCCACCACTGGACCCTATGGCAGTGGAGACGTGTTCTCTGGAGCGACAATTTACACCTCTCCACTAGACTAGATGAGTATGGGTTTGGCGGTTGCCAGGAAAACGGTAATTGTCTGATTGCATTGTGCCAAGTAAAGTTTGGGCGGGAATTGTGGTGTAGTATTGTGTTTTACAGGAGCTGGGCTTGACCCTTTACTTCCAGTGAAAGGAACTCTTAATATTCAGCATACCAAAACATTTTGGAGTATTTTATGGGAACATGTTCGGAATGGCCCTGTCCTGTTCCAACATAACTGCGCACCAGGACACAACACAACGCCCATATAGACATGGATGAGCGAGTTTGGTGTGGAAGAACTTGACTGGCCTCCACAGAGTCCTGACCTCTACACCTTTGGGATGAATTAGAGCGGAGACTGCAAGCTAGGCATTCTCGTCCAACATCAGTGGATGGGTAATCAGTAAATTTGATGGAATGGACTGAATTAAAGGTCTGCTATATTTTATACTTCACCATCTGAAAGACTACTAGGAGTAACTCTTGAAGCTCTTTTCTGACCTGAGCAAATCATGTCGTATTTCAGGCCTACTTATAGTGTGCATTAGAAGTTAGTGAGGATGATCTCTGTTTATGCAACTACCCTTGGAAAAACGCAGAAACTATTGTAATTGGTGTTAAAAACATGTTTATTGATATTTACTGAGGTGTCAAAACAATTAAATTAAAGGGTACGGGCAGGCTTCAATGTTGTCTTTATGGGGGAAGTTTGCAGAAAACAATATTTAAAGTTTTTGCAGTCGTTTCAAAAAATAAATAAAACTTGGATGGAAGCATTAAAATTTCAAGACAGCAATCTTAATTCTGGCATAAATACGTATTTCTTTAGATTTCAGAAGGTCTTTTTGTGTAAATTAAATTTTTAATGTTCGTCTTGCTGTATTTCTGCAGGGAACATGCATGTGTCTCTGGCAGAAGCCTTGGAGGTTCGAGGAGGTCCTCTCCAGGAAGAGGAGGTCTGGGCAGTGCTGAGTCAGAGTGCAGAGAGCCTCCAAGAACTTTTTCACAAAGGTAGGTGAACATGGAATCAAAGGTAGAGGACTTATTCTGTCATCATCATGCATTACTATGCAATCATATCAGTTTGTAACTTAAGAAAAATTGAAACAACATATGAGTCAGAGGAAGTGAGTCAGCAGACATTGCAGTCCCTGGGTGTTAAGACAAAATTTCATTGCACCTGATTACATAGGGCAGGACTGTGTCAAATAAACTGTCAACCACTGACTTTGTGCATTTCTACAGTCTGCATGAACCAGCTTGAGTTCAACTTCTAGTTTTTCTGATTGGTTTCATTTCCAGACAGTACTGGTAATGCTGTAATAACCCTCTCTTATCAGCCTAGCCTGCAAATATTTAACATTAATTACAAGCAATCTATGCTCAAATACTCTTATACAGAAATGTATTGTCTTATGAGATAAAGCTCTGAAGATATTAAGGACAGGAATGAAAGACTGATATTTGGAATATTTTCGATAAAAGTAGTCTTGACATGGCATTGATGTACCAGTTATTTATGATATTCTCTTCTAATCAGAGACATTTTAGGAGAGACACAGAGTGAATCCTGGTTTAAAGTCTTTTCTTTCAGAAGTCCTGATGGAAGCATCTCTTCCCGTGGGAAGAACATTTGGGGCATGTCAACATACCTTTTAACCAGTTCTATCAAAGCTGACTTGTGACTCTATACATGTAGTTTCTGTCTCATGACCACTGAAATTGTGGTTAATTTATATAATAGTTCAAAAGGTGAACTAGCTAGGTGGCAAGACTTGTAGGAGAATAATGATATGAATGCACCATAATTTTTGTTTTGCTATTGTGTAGTTGTGTTGCTATGCTGAGTATATTTTTAGTTGGATAGTTTTAGACTGCATAGAGAAGCTACAATTTAACTAGCAAATGTTGAAGCCAGCTGTTATATAGTTAAAAGCTATGTAAGACAGTTTATGACAGAGTGGATTAATATTAGTAACCATTTAACTTTAATATTTGTGTTGGATGTTCTCTTAGATGAAGTTGGCCATTTATGACTAGAAACACTTTAAACAAAGAGAAAACAATAGGTTTTGGTTTGGTTTTTTTGGTGAAGTGTGTTGGATATGTGCTTTTTGCACCAGATTTGTCATTGTCTTTGTGGTTAAATGTAGGGTGAAGATTTTCCACCACTCTGAGTGTGCTAATGTGGTCAAACACCACTAGCACAGGTTTTTTTTTTCTCTTGTGTAAACAGTAGTGCTTTGTATATTTGTATAAGAATGATTTGTTTGAATACGTGCTGGGTGAGTGTTTCTAATTTGTTGTAGGAATTTCTCTTCACGGTCCCATTTATATATTAGAGGAGTGCCTCAGAGATTTGGTCTGATATAACATGATAGCATAACACAGTTGCTGTCGATTTCTCTGCTGCACATCTCTGATGCGAGTCTCTCGTTCCACCACCATGGATTGAGTTCTGGTGACTCAATCAACGGTGATAGATTGAGTCACCAGATCAGCCGTTCAGTAATACTAAAAATAGGCTGTGAGAACCAAATGATGCTCAGCTAATATGTAGGGGAGCATTTTTGTCTGACCTGTACTTCTCACTGGATATTTTCTCTTTCTTGAACCTTTCTCTGTGAAGCATAGAGATGGCTGTGTGGGGAAAATCCCAGTAGATCAGCAGTTTCTGACATCCTCAGACCATCCTGTGTGGCACCAACAACCATGTAACATTCAGAGTCACTCACCTTTCTTACATATTCTGATGATCTCCTATGGGTCTTGACCATATCTGCATGCGTAAATGCACCGAGTTACTGCCACGTGATTGGCTGATTACTACCCAAAATGTAACCAGTAATCTGCCATTTCCTTTTTTTATATAGGGCTAGGTGGTAACAAAATATAAATTATTATTTATTTTATTTTAGTCAAAGTACTACCTCCAACTGCAAAGTTGTGAGCTCAGCTGAGTAAGCAGTGTTTGTAGTACAGCTAAAGTCATGTTGCAAAGTACCCAATGGCCAAGTTTTTCGGATAAGTAATTGCAGATTTACACAGACATATAATGCATATCAGAGAAAGTAGTTTATACTCCAGTTAATTTTCATTAATTTTCTTTTACTACTATGTAAAACACTTCACTTTGAGATTTTATTTGAGTAAGAGTGACTTGAGGACCTGGGGCCTCTTTGGGGGAAAAAGTTAAGTGGTCAGTGTTCTTATTAAGAACACAAATTCAGTTTTCTATTAAAGAAGAAATAAATGAATGAGAGCACATGCTATCAATTTCAGTTCCTAGAAACAAAATTGGATTCAGAAAAAATCAGGATGGACACTCAGATGGCCAAGAAAATTCCAGTCGCTGTATCTTCAAAAGCAGTTCTTCTTCATCTCTGGACTCATTGTAGGAATGGTTAAGGGGAAAAAAGCTTGCACATGTGTGTTCAAAATATCACCTACCATGAGTCTCATTTTGTAATGCTTGCTTGTCAAAAAAACATGCCAGCTCTGATAAAAAGGCATTGTTTAGCTTAGAGGCATACGATTCTGATGAATTGGATAATTTGGTACCAGCTCTCAACTGGATAAGTTGCTTAGTTCTCATTCCTAGCTGAATGGGCTATAAATATAGCTGTTTAAAATTATTTCCTGTTCCTTAAGCTTAGTTAGCAGTTCAAAAGGCTAAAAACGTACATTTGAAGATGGTAGGTTATGTGATGTTGCATTGCATGGTGTTCTGTTGGCTTGACAAGCACTATCCTTCTAGCATGATTTCTGCATATATCTGCAATGTATTAAAATTTGTCATGAAATGCATGTGCTCAGGCTGAGTCAGTCTGGTCAGCAAAAGCTTCGCATGGGATAGACTTACTACTAAACCAGTTACTTTTGAGTAAGATCTTGGTCACATGAGTTTTTAAACAGGAAACTTGTATTTACTTAGTAAAAACCAGCTTTGCCTCAAATCAAATTCCTGTGTTCATCTCCCTGCTCCTCTCAGAGTTAACTATCAGTCAAAGAAAAGAATTTTGCAGCGCTGCTTAAACATTCCTTTGTGTATTTTTAAAACCTTCTCCCACCATCGCACTGGCTGTGGTTTTTTAGGAAAAGAGAATTACGCTGTGTGGCCATTCCTTTCTGCAACCATGCCCCAACTGTTATTTTCTTGCCGACTAAGAAAGCAACATGTGTTTTTGTTTACTTCAATAATCTTGAATTTCCATAAACGCCAAAGCCATAGCGAGAAACATCCACTGTGGTTGGATATGTGTAGTCACTGGATCCAGGCTGTAAATGCTTAGACAAAATTTGATGCTAGTATGAAGCTTAAAAACACAGATCTTGACTTTAACGCTGTCCTTGTGTGAATATGTGGGAATGGCTAAGAATTTATGTGAAGAAACTATGATTTATTTTTATTTTTTTCTGCTGTTCAACCGTGATGGCAAACTAATCATTGAAATGTTATTTCCATTTCCAGACCCTTCAGCCATGGGCTTCATTATATCTCCCTGGTCCCTCCTGCTCATGCCATCTGGCAACATCTCATTCACAGACGAGTATGTCACCCAGCAGGACTTAAGGGCCTTCACAGCACCAGAGGTCCTGAAGGGGAACTCCTTGACTTCTGTTTCTGACATAGAAAAGGTATAAACCATGATAATACACCACGTGGCGTCAGCATCTGCCAAATTGTTTAGTCTACGTGTGTCTGTGCTCTAATCTTTTGTTGTTGCCCATATTTTTAAGTGAAATCTTGTGTTTAAACTAAACATTCATTTCGAACCATCACTTGGTGTCATCTAACCAGTCAGTGACTGTTGAGTACCCCTTGTTCTAAACATAGCCATGTTTACATTCGCTCTTTCTTACCAAGTCATGTCGGTTGTATCCTAACTAATGACATAGGTGCATTTTCTCCCTTAAATGGAGATTTTTTTTTTTTTTTTTGTCAGACATGCTTAACTTTTCTGCCTTTTGGTGGTTTGTTGGCACAAAACCATTAGTTTAATAGCCTGACAGTGGCTAGAGAAATATGTGTCAACACCTGTGTGCTCATCGGGGGGTTTCCTGCACAAAGGAATTTTTAAATTATCTTTCCCAAAGATGTTTTAGCAGAATCCAAAAGAAAATCACCATGATTGTAAGAAAAATGTTTATAACTTGCTTTGTTTATCGGTTTCACGTACTCAAGCATGATGAATAATTGTTCATTAAATGGTTAGAAATGCTGTGAAAAGGTCACATTACTGTGAAAGGTTTACATATACTTTGCGTCTTTACTGGCAGACAGATCTTCCTTACGTGCATAGCTGTGTGTCGTGCTTTCTTTTTCTGTTTCTTTAAGATCCTGCTTACGTCATTTTGCTGATGCTAGTCATTGTTTTCCTTAGTATCCAAAGTTTCAAAAGACACGCAAATGACATGCTCAATGGAAAACGAACAAATAAGGCGGAGCTATTTTTGTTCTGTCTGTATTGTCGATCACGGTTTTTTGTCTTTGTTTTTTTTAGATGTCTTGCGTTTTTAAAGTTTTGTACATTTTCTGTATTTAGTACATTTAGTCTGTTTTGCAACGTTTCGTGTTAAATGTTGGGTATAGATGATACTATTAGTCAGTGTGTATGGTTAGAGCATTTCTTCACTGAAAAAGCAGAGACAGCATGTAGATGATTCAGATTTGAAGTTGTGAGCGATCACAGCACACCCACACCCCCTCATTTTAACTCTGCCTCTCTGGTGAAGAGCAAAAACCTTGCATGACTGGATTCCCGTCTCTGGCACAGACCCACAGACCTCAACATGGTTTTTTGCTGAGTCAGTTTTCCAACCCTGGGCCTGTCTCCCCAGCTCAGTTATTTCAGTGTAGAGAATATGATCTGTTTCCTTCATAATCATACTGGGGATAAACATACGTCATGTGCAAGTTTTCCTCTTGCTTTTTTGACATATAGAGGTCATATTGTCACTTTTAATCGACAACGTCTAAGGTTACACGTTTTCTGAAAGTGTTAGTGTTTCTTTAAATTTGTACTCTGTGATGTGTTCCTAAAAGACCTTGAAGGCAACGTTGCATTCTTTGGCAGGCGCTGAATTATTCTTTCCTCTACCAAGCCCAACATTCAGGGGAAGTAATTTCTCTTCCACGCAACGAGCGGAGAGGAGTAAGGAGGGGAAAATGGAAAAATGTTTCTGGATTTAGGTTGAGAGCCCCTGTCCTTTTTTTCCCTCCCCCGCCTCCCCTAAAAACTCTTAGCAGTTGTTGAGCCTTAGTCCATTTATCTTTCACTTGCTTTCAGGTTTTGTGCCTCATCTTTATACATATATTGTTATTATTATTTACTGTTGCATGCATTTTGTCTTGAGTGAATGAAATATAATGTGGTGTTATTTTTCACAGATGCACATGTACTCTCTGGGGATGACCTTATTCTGGGGGGCGGACTATGAGATCCCCCATAGTCAGGTAAATCTTTAACACAGATGCTTCCTTCCAAATGTGCAGAGCAAGGGTGTCAAACATATGGCCTGGGGGTCCAGAATGGCCCACCAAAGGCTCCAATCCGGCCACCTGGACAGCTTTGGATGTGGAATTCTGTGTACACTTTAACAAAGTCTTATAAACTAAAAGTATATATATATTTATATTCAGTGAAGTGAATATACATTAAAAAAAATCTTAGTTTAGATAGCAGCACATTTTAAAGTGTAGAAGTGATACATTGTTGCCTGTGTGAGACTGGACTAAAGATATGACATCAGGTGTTTAAATGGCACACTTGGCAAATACAGCAAGTGTTGAACGGGTTTTACTGGAAGAGACACACCTGTGTTTGTCAAGGTTTAATAGTATCTATCATGTTGAGCATTGTGGAATTACTTAAAATTCAGCTGTCAAACCTGCACAGGCATGCTGCCGAAATGGTGGAGAACAGTGGAGTAGGAGAAAGTAGCGCATGTCCCTCTATTGTTGTACCAAATACTTCCACAGATACCTGTACCAATGAGGTTTCAGGCATATCTGGCTTTTTCCAAACTATGATCTTCACATCTAGATAAGAAATGGAAGAAAAGGTAAAGGCACTCTGGAATTTACAGAGATGGTTTGAAGACATGCTCATATCTCGACCAGAGTCAGTCAGGTATAAAAGATAATCTGCACAGCGTGCTCACTATTGTGAGAAAATACCACCCACAGTTTAGAGGCATCTCACACTCAAGTTTGCCATCTGCTCGGCTTCACTGAAAGGCTGAGGCTCCATCCACTCTCATCCATCCACATCTCATCAGCCTTTCCTGTCACCCTTAAAAGTGCTGCTGCGCGCACTTAAAACACATAACGCTATGTCATTCTACTCAACTCTCCAGTAGAATAGATAAAGAAATACTTTGTTCATCCCGTATTTTGAAAAATCACATGATATATGGAGGAAAAAACAAAATCAAAGCATTTTGTCTGTGGAATGGGTGGATTGCAACATTCGCTCTGTTGAAAAACTCCCCTTTATTTCTAAGATAAGGTAAATGTTGGAAATCAGTTGCTAGCTCACTGCCCACAGCCAAATGCTACAGTACCAAAAAATATGAAAAAATAAAAGATGATCGAGTGCATAAAAAATATTTTGTACTGGTGATGGGCACTAAGAAAAGCTTCCAACATGCCAACAGTCTTATCAGTACCTGTTATCGCTGCTGGTATGTTTTTCTGACAGTCATGTATTGCAAAACAAGGCAAAAATCACAATAGTACTGCTTTGGCATACCAGAGTCGTCTTATTTTTCTTTTTCTTAAACTACCCAGAAAATCGATAAAGAATCAGGGATACAAGCACAGTCAGTACTGGAGTTGATATCATTAAAATCTTATCAATTACCCAATTCTTTATCTAAAGTAGGAAAATTTTTCATCCAAGTGACCTAAAACTCAACACAGTACTTCTGTGATACCCCGGCAATACACCTGCATGATGTAAAATGATCCGACTTGTTGAAAAACATGAAGAATGAACAGAAATGCATGTAAAGAAGGCACTTTTGGATAACAGAAACTATTTTCATAATGTAATACCTGTTGGAGGTAGTATACGTGTTTTTACTTCTACAAACCACTGAATTGGGGACCATCACATCTCTCAGAAATCTGTTTTTAGGGTCTTTTTGTTTTAAGCTTCCATCATAGACTGGGTACTTTCTTATCATAAGACAAAGGTTTTAAGATATGTGCAGATGAAAGTGTACCTTGTTTGATTAAACACAGGAATCCACCACCAAAATTTCCCATTTTTAAAAACAGAGAAAATGAAGAAGCTGAAAACAGGATTAACAGAAACTAAAGAATGAAAACATTAGGTGGTGTCCTAGCCTTGCTTCAGTTCCTGTTTGTGAATGTGCATCTACTGTTGATCAAAACAACTGCTTGTAATGTATCTGCTGAGCCCTCCCAACTGCTAAAGTGTTCGGTCCAAAAGCAGCCAAACTTTTCTCCGTTTAACAGAGAGATGAATTCTGATATTATTTAATAAAGTTTAATTTGATGTCATGTAGTGACTGTGACGCTAATTAAAATCTAGACCAACCTTTTGCCAGGATGCTTGAGAACAAGACGCTCTTTTCACTGTTTGTATCTTAACTGTGTTATTTCCCCCCACACCCCCACCCCTATGCAGCCTATGGAGCTGGGAGAACACATAAACAGTTTACTCCTCAACATGTGTGATGACATTACATTGAGTCGAATATCACTGCGCACAGTCCTGGACATCTCCAGCAAACACATCCGAAACTCCAGCTGTGACCCTCCTTTCAGTTATATCAGAAGACTCGTCAGGACAGTGCTGGGCAGCCTTTCTCAGGTATAACATGTGATGATGTGTATATATAATGAAATTCCAGCATTCCTGTCTAAGAGTCCATATTTGCGAAACTGTCAGGAAGCCTTTATAGGAAGAATGCTTCTTAGCTAAGTGTATGTTAAAGACCTATAACAAGCTCTTCCAAAAGCACGCTAGGTTTGAATTATACAACAGGTGATGTGGTCATGCTGATAGAACATGTTTCAGGACGTCTTCCTTCTTTCACCCTCACTCTTTGTTTTTCATTTTCTGTCTTTTTCACAGCTGGACGGTTTGCTGACTGACAGAGAATCTCTTCCGGAGCGGAGCAAAGAGATTCGGGAGAGGCTGAGGGGCAAAGGGTTGCCCTCAGGTAAGATGAGCTGCACCTAAGTGACACACAGTAACGTTGCAGTGGTGTGCTCAAAATCATTAATTTCCACACTGAGTCGTATCTATTGGCTGCAGGCGGATAAAAGGCTGCCAACGCGATAAGGTTTTTATTTATTTTTAGTGTCGAACTCAGCAAATATTAGTCCGTTGCACTTAAATGTTTTGTTTACCTACATTCTGTGTAATCTTCATATGAGGGTCACAAGTTCAGCCTCTCTCTAAAACAAATCACCAGATCTTAGATAAGCAGGCTTTGTTTAGAACGTTTGGGAACACTTTGAAATTCAATTTGTCAAGCGAGTCCAGAGATGACCCAAAACATGTGTCCACTGATAGATACAGAGAATAACATTGTGACATGGAAGATTAAATAACAATCTGGTATATGTTGGATGAATAGTGAATTGCCATTGTGTTGAAGATTATATTGACAGTAGCCAAGTCTTCATCTCTGAAACAGCCAACTATGCAGGGTGCTTGTTGTTGTCGGTATAAAGTTATTCATGGAAAGAAAAACAATCAAATTGCGAAAGGGTGTTAGGGGTTCTCACAACTTACTGAGCTCCTTCTGTGGTGCCAGAAACCACGGGACACCTTCAGAGGTCCATAAGTCGGTTAAAATGTTTGGCAAAACACGAAAGAACGGCAGCTCATGGGGTCATCGTAATATGCTGGCCTGGTGGTTTTACTCACCCCTAATCTTTAAGCTGTGAGGGCTTAACAGTTTATGCTGGTTGCCCACATGTTTATTAAAAATATATTTTAATGAAGAAAGTATCAAATGTAAATTGCTCACCTTGTTTTCTAACCATTTATCAGTGACATACTCAGTCTGCAGTCTGTGGGAAAGAAGTGAAAGTAGTCAGAGAGAGGAACACCAAGTTACAACCTCGAGACTGATTTAATTCAGGAAAATATGAACAAATCTTCCCAGTGGTTTCTGAGAGAACTCGGGCATTTTTCCAGGCCATGAAGAGGAGAGCAGAGCACAAACATGGCTTCCATCTCCATTATGTAAGCACGGCATGGCATTGATTACAGATGCATATTTTGGAGTCATCAGTGTAGCTGCTGGTCTCCTGTTTGTATCAGTGCTTTGTTTCCCTGGTTGATCCCCAGCCAGCCCTAGGGAAAGTACATGCAAAGAGTATTACTCAGTTCTTAAGCATCTTTCCTCTGAAAGGACCAGCTCTCTCTCTCTGTGTCACCCTTAACCCAGTGGCTCCAAGTTCTTATTGCTGCTTAGGGAATTTAGATATTGTCTTTGTTCCTTTTACACATGCTGTGCATGTCATCATTGTGATCGACTGGCAGCGTGTCTGGGAGTGTAACTCACCTCTTTGACAAATCAAAGACATGCAGCATAAATTTTTTTTTTTATTCCAGTTTTACTCAGTCAAGTTTTTTCAAGTTTCCTCCTGAGTTCCTGGAAGACTGGAATCTGGCTATCTTTAATGCATTTCCAAACATATGCTTTCTAGATTAAAACCAACCCACATGCAGGATTTTTATTTTTTTACAGGCCTCAACATCTGCCCGTTTACCCTCTTGTTTCTGTATTTCTTCCCTTTGTTTTGTTCCTGCATACTTCACTGGTTTATTTCTCACTAAAAAAATAGACTTTACTAGTATTGTTTATATGCCTGGAAAGGCAAACTTAAAATTTATGGATGGTGAAAGCAAAAGTTCTTATTCGGGGAAAGGCAGTGCTAGATTGTAAGATGCTTGTGGCAGAAATTGTTAGTTATTGGGCCACAATTTGGTTTCCTTTTAAAACAATGGAAAAATAGTTTCTCAACAAACTGAGGAACTGTAGTAATATTAGCTTTTTATTCCTTGGGCTGCTGTTGTTTGTTTTACATGCAAAAGTGTAACAGTCATATACTATTGGACACAAAGCAGCTATTTTAACACTTGTCAGCCTCTGTATCTGCTTGGTGTTTAAAATTTTGGTTCTCCCCTGCTCTTAGGGAGGAGTGCTGCCCCTCGGGTTCTGGAGCGCTACAGAGCGAAGACTCAGGAACAAACCTCTCTAAACCGAGGCCTTAGTCGTTCCATGGGCTCACTGCCAATCCAGGATCTTTTGAAGGGGGATGACGGGGCAGCTTTACAGTATTCCCTGTCTGATTATCACACCAATTCTGACTTACCCAGTGAACTCTACCCAAAGCCCCCCTCGCTCCATTCCCAGCGTTCTTATCCCTATCTGCACCCCTTTCACCCCCAGCAAAAAGGCCGGCCTGTGGAACTGGACCGTAGATCTCTGCCTTTCTCCAGTGGGGAACTGAAGCTAAGTCAGCCCAGGAAGACCTGGGCTTCCTCTGTGGACTTGGCTTGCATTGACCCAGAGGCTCTTCGCTTTGGGGCTTTGGAGGATGCAAGAAGAGGCAGTAGTGCCTTAAGTACACACTCCAGTGGCAGGCGCAAATCACCTTTGCAAGCTTTAAGAGAAAGGGATTCTCAATACCTTGAGTTTGGTGGGCTGAACAGTCGGAAGCCTCATCACCACTCAGCCTTGTCTGTAGGCTCGGGCATCACCGGTGCCTATGACAAGATCAAGGAAAAACAGAGGAAACTTCAGGCGCTAAGACAAGCAGTGGATGGTGAGTATGCTGAAGCTAGGGGTTTAATTTAATAGAGAATTTGTACAAATGAATGTTTTCAGGGTTAAGTTTGTGTTGTTGTGTGTTTGTTAAATTCCTTGACAAATTTTCAAAACAAAATACGAACCAGAATCATGTAATTCAAAGTGGTATCACGTTGTGGTTGTGACGCCTACTGTGGACAACGTGTTGTGAATGATTTTCACTTTTAGGAAAAAAAACCATCATGGCAATTTTGGCCTTTTCTTGGAAGCTGGCGCTGATTTAATATAAACAGAATGACTAACAAGCTGTTGTTTTCATTCCATGGGATGTTTTTTCAATGTAAGCCTTTCCTTATTTCAACACATCACAAACAACAAGCACCTGGTTGCTTTTGGTCATGTGTGCTTAGGAGTCCTTTGTCGGAGCATACAACATGTCGCCTATAGTGTGTAAAAATGTAAGATTGCTGTTATGTGTGTGGTTGGCCACAACAAATTTCTTGGGTTTAGTCTGCAACTGTGGCAAGGAAGGAAGTCTTAAGTAAAACAGACCAGTTCAGGGTCACTTGATGTAAGTTAAGTGTCAGACTCTGTAGTGCATGGATTTATCAGGCACAGCATGGAGTCATCAGCTGACCTGATCTGAAAGACAAAAATAAAGTGAAAGCAACGGGATCAAGTGAGCAACCAAGACAGTTGGACTAGTTACAAGTTGCGTATCCATCTGTAGTAACTACCACCTAAGTGTTGTGAAGTATGGGGAACCGGGTGCTGGCTTGGTGGTGGCTGGGCAGCAAGGTTTAGACAGAATGACTCATTGCTACAGTGACCAGTAATTATAGGTTGGCTTAATTCTAGCCTGCTGCTGACTGTCAGAGATGTTATATACAAAATCCCTTTAAAAAAAAAAAAAAATTATCATGGCTATAAACATGCATATAAAGGATAGATGCGAACTAGTTACATACTTTCAGTGTGTACAGACTGAAAGGAAAATAGTCTTAAAATAATAGCACAATGCTTAAATCAAGGACATCAAGCAGAACTGTTTAACACGTCAGTCATCTGTTATAAGAGCTTTAAGTTTCCTGTTGGAGATTATGAAATTCTTAGTAAAGTAAGTTTATGCAGTGAGTCACATGTCTCTTGGCCAGCTGAGAGCCGTTTAAGGCGCATGAGGCTTGAACGATTTCATACAATAAACCACTGTCTTCTACCTCTTGCTCTCTTGCTGTTCTTGCAACATCCCCACTCTGTGCTCCGTCCAGCCTTCAGCCTCCCTGCTTTTCTCGCAGCTATTTTTGATGCTGACTGAACCACCAACCAAGCATTCTTTTCCTCGACTGTGGCTTTTCATCCCCCAGCAAGTACCTTCTTGCCTTCTTTTCTTTCACTCCCCTTTGCTTTGTATCGATTGTAATTTAGAGGATTTAAGGGTTTGTTTGGTTTTTTTTTTTATTTCTTCATCTCATGAAAGTGCAAGACTTTGTCACTTCACACCTTATGGGTAGCATGAGCAACACCTTCATATAACTGCTAAGATGACACAAAAACAAGGTCCAGATTTAAAGAGTCACTAAAAAAAGTCCAGCAGATATTTCCAATTTAAGATCCACAAACTGAAAGAAACTTAAACTAAAGCTTTGGGATGACTGCCACACGCTGCAGGCTTTAACACTGTGGTAAATATTTTTTTAAAAATGAGATTTTTAGCAAGGAATTGTGGGGAAAAATGGCATTACTGTTGTGTTTGTGATTGCTTGTGAATGTGCAACGAAGACTGAGTGGGTTGAACTATTCATTAATATTAAATGATGGATATTACAAAGCATCCTGGAGAGAAGCTTTGTTTACTGCCGTCAGAAGTGACTGAGGGTGTCTGCAAAGGGTGAGCCAACTGTTCTTTGGCTACACCATGAATGGGCCTAATTGAGTACAAACCATTTGGAGGGGGCCTTGTTGGATGTGTTTCTTGGCAGAGACCTCTTTTCCTTTTCTTTTTTTTTTCCTCTCTCTCACTTCTTTCTGTTCTTTTCTGCAGGAAAGTGATGGCACAGCAGTGGTCAGTGGTCTCAGGTTTTACAGGGTTAAACAGCCCTTGACTGCCCTTCTGTGTGTGCGTGCATTTACAAGTCTTGTCTAAATGTATTGCAACGCTCACGTTTGTGTGCTTGTGTGCATGCCTTTGTGTGCATGGGCATGTCTGTACCTGGGCTCTTCTGTCTCAAACAACCCCCACACACCATTTTTGGTGTCAGTCTTAAATAAGTCAAAGCTTTCCTTGTCGAACTGGAGGCTGTAATAGGAGTCATGCGTAGCAGATGAGGGAATTCCTAACATTATTGGACTTTTCCGGCACTTGGCAGCAGATTATGTGGGTTTCTGCCGGGGTGGGTCCATGTTGGACAGCGGTACAGAACGCTGCTGCTCCAGAGGAAGGGGAGGTGTGTCTGTAAATCACAGCCTTTTGAAATTGTCTTAATTATTCTATTTGAGTCAGCAGGAGATGAGATTGCTGAGTGTTTGTTTTTTTTTGTGGAAAGCTGTTGACTGTTTGTTATTTCTAAACCATTTGAGCTACCTAACTTATTTCCTCTTCACATTATGAATAATGTCCAATGTCCAATTATTTAGTGCTCCGAGGGACTAAATAACCTCAGAGCACAGTCAGAGTAGGGTCTTTTTCTCAGTGTAAAATACTTAAAGACTGAAGGACTGTAGACACTTGTAGTACATGCAGAGGTGTCACCTACATAAAGTCAGATCATGGAGATAAACATGTATGTGAGGACAAATGAAAGATGAAGTGCAGCCTGGAGAAAGCTTGGTGGTGAATGCATGCTTTGATAATTCTTTCCTAGAATTGATGCTCTTTGCCTTAAAGTATGTAGAGACTGTTATGTAGAGGCTGCTTTTCCAGCAAGTTTGTGTGGAGTGCTCTCTCTCCTGCAAAGTATTTCCAGAAAACAAAACATACGAACAACAGAAGTACTCATCTTTTTTTCTGTCATTACAATCTTTAAGAAAAAGAAGGATTTTATTGCATTATTTATTTACCTTTACGGTTTCCTTTATATTTTCCTGTGAATGAAGCTGGTATAATTGGTGGCACTGAGAATGAGCTTTGCACTACATCTTTTTTGAACTCTGCATTTTTCTAACCCTTCTGTTCCCTTGCTTACTTATAAACATTTACATTATGAGGGAAATCTCACTCTCCACTCAGCTGTTATCATCTCTGTTACTTTTTGAAATTACCTAAAAGCACCGACTGACACACTGGTCCTAGGGATTATTTGTTTTTTGGGTTTTTTTGGGGGTGATTTGTTTTTTCTTGTCTTTGTTACAACTAACTCATTTAGTGCTGTTTCCATGACCAAAAAGAGTGTGTGGCACATGAATCATCTTAAATCTGTATCCAGATTCAGGTTGCCACATTCATAAAAATATATTTATATTTTGCGTGGGTCAGCACAGTGTGGTAATCTCACAGCTGGGCTCAAACTTTTCTGCATGGGTTTTTCCAGGTGCTTCGGTTGCTTCCATAGTCCAAAGACAATCGGGTTAGATGAGGAGGAAACTCGTAAGTGTGGTTGTCGGGATTGACCAACGACCTGTCAAAATGGGTGCCCCGCCCTGGATGAAATTTATCTGGGATAGGCTCCAAGCTTTTTTTCTGTTATTTTTAGCACCTCCAGGACCTCACCAGACTTAGGGAGTCAGGGTAGGGGTTGTTTTGTTGTTGTTTTTTTGTTGTTTTTTTTAACAGTGGGGTTACAATTCTTTTTTTATTTTTTTTTCCTTCCTTGACAAGGTTGATAAAACTGAAATAACCTCCAGTATCATTCTGACTTATAGCAAAACATCGTAGTTGAAATAGTAGAAGTAGATTCCTTTAAAATCAAATGCTTTATTGCTTTTTATCATGTTTCCTCCTTTCTGTGAAGCTCAGTAAAGTGTTGTTAAGTAATCCATATTGATAAATATGTTTTTTTTTTTATTAGCTGTTGTAAGCTCCTCTTCTTTGAAAAAGCTTTTTCATGATGATAATTTTTCTCTGCATTGTATTCTTCACCTCAGTGTTTCTAAAACTCACCTAAGTATAAAGGCAGGTGACTGCACGTATGTATGTCTCAGTGAGGGCTTTGAAGCAGAAATGTAAGTCATTGTGACTGCATGGGTAACTTACTGTAAATTACACAAGACTGCTCCTCTGTGCACCTTTTTGTGTTAAAGGAAATGAGTCACCGTCCACTGGAAGATGGAAAACTATTTTGGGTGATAGTCCAACCAGTCCTCCTTCCTCTAAGTAACATTATAGTGGCTGTCGGGCCACAATGCTTTTTTGCTTAACATGTTTACGAAAGACAGAGATCAGTACAAGTTGAACTCTGTTGTTTTGTGAAACTGTAAAATAAAATGCCTTAGCAGTGACTTGGGAATCCCATTCATTCAAGCTATGTAGTTGGTACTGAGGAGCAGGATTTTCAAGTTCTGTGTACAATGCAAAGAGCACATGATACATTAGGGTAGGTTTCAGATTGAATCATATTGTTTGTTTGTTTTTTCTCAGTTACCACAGATTTTTAGGTTATTATTAAGTTAATTGGGCTTTGCTTTGAGAAACATTTAAGTGTGGGGAACTGGTCTGTACTTGCTGTGGTTCACCCAGTCTAGCAAGACAAAAGTTTACGCCTTAAATTAAAAAAAAAAAAAAGCATTCTAACCTGACTGGAGGCATGCCTGCATACACTTGCTAAATCTGCTTTTCCTTGTAGGTACATATGCCTTTCATTAGGAGTGTTTACCCACAGCATGACTAAATCCTGCTTTGTGTGTATTATTTTACAGGCTTAGTGTCACCGTTTGGTTTCAGTAGATTGTGGAGTAAATGAAAACATGCGCCCATCAATTCATATGTTGTCCTAGCCCCATAAAGTCTCATACAACTTATTGTAAACCTCTGTTTTATGTAACATTGACAAATACACGGCTTCACCTTAACACCTTAATTTGTATTAAGTGCATGAAGTTATCCCTTTTGTTGTTATTGATGTTATTATTGTTATTACTATACTACTGTGTGGTTTGTATAATACATAATTTTCAAATGAATTTCTCTGTTGCCAGATCCAGTCCACACCCACCACAGGTACCACAGTGATTACAGTTCATCCAGTGAAAGCCCCTCACTCGCCTCCTCTGATCCAGATTACAGGCAAGGTAAAAGACGCCACTGACAAATCCTTTACTGCTATTACACTTTTAATGGCGATCCCACCCACACATAGCATACTATGAAATGTAACTAACAGGTGATAGGTGCCGCACACATGTAACTCATCTTGGCTATGTGCATGCAAGAGAATAAATCAGTCACTTAATAATAACATGAGAGAGCCATACTGAGCTGTGGCTGTTCTGCTAATACTCAGTTTCCGCAGTGGCTTACGGTGACTTCATAGTGCACTTTTTAGGCTTAAAGCGAAGTGCCGCTGCTTTTGCTTGATTTAGAAGCACAGCAGCAGACCTGGCAGTTTCCCATGTTGAGGTAACTTCCAATCAACTGCTGTTATTTGATTGTCTGATGCCGCTAAACAAATTGCATGTTGCCTTTCACTATGTAAGATTGCATAAGGTAAGAATTCCTTTCCACTGTCAGTGAAAAATGAAATTGTGCAATGCAGCTTATTGTTATTGTAGTAGTAGTGTGCATAATGTAAGGGCGATCGTGGCTCAAGAGCTGGGAGTTCGCCTTGTAATCGAAGGTTGCCGGTTCGAGCTCCGGCTTGGACAGTCTCGGTCGTTGTGTCCTTGGGCAAGACACTTCACCCGTTGCCTACTGGTGGTGGTCAGAGGGCCCGGTGGCGCCAGTGTCCAGCAGCCTCGCCTCTGTCAGTGCGCCCCAGGGTGGCTGTGGCTACAATGTAGCTGCCATCACCAGTGTGTGAATGTGTGTGTGAATGGGTGGATGACTGGATATGTAAAGCGCTTTGGGGTCCTTGGGGACTAGTAAAGCGCTATATAAATACAGACCATTTACCATTTCCACACTAGGACTACTCAAGATTAATTCACTTAAAATTGTCAACACAACAGAAGGCTGAGCTAGTCAATGAGGAGTTCAGTTAAGATCAGCCTAAAGGTTAAGACATTAACTGGCTAACTTTTTCCATCCATATCACTAAAAACAAATCCCTGCTGCAAAATTTAGTTAAAGGCCAAAAAGACTTGAAGCCCATTCTAATGTAACCCTGCACCAAAGTTTAACACTGAAAAAGAAACTTGTGGATCTATATTATTCACTAGAATGTAGTGGAATTCTAAAGCATCTCTAACATAGTTTGTGTTACTAAATCCAAACCTGTTTTTAAACATGCATTCAGTAATAACTTATAAGACAGAAAAGCTGTATGTCATTACTTTATTACACCTACCGTTGCTGTAATGCAGCACACTTTATTGCAAGGCAACAGAGATGCCATTTGTTGTGCTGATTTTACTCTTCTATAATTGCACCTTTGACAGGTATTTGCAGCACCATGTGTGCGTGTCTGTTTTACTATAAAAATGTAAAAACAGCATTTAGCCCTTTGGCTTTTTTGTGCACCTCTATGCTTGGATGCTTTTGCATCTTTTTTTTGGGGGGGGGTTCTCTTTATGTTTTAAAAAAAAAAAAAAAAAAAAAAAATGCCACTAGCCTACTGGTGACTGCAGAGGAAAATTAGCCTGTATAGCTAATTTTGGCATACTTACATGATGGACCTAAGTATTCATGTTAATTGATGTGTATTTTCCTTTGTTTTTGTTTATTGTACTGACATTCTGCTGTCTTTTCTAGCTAAGAAACCTGGTGAAATTGGCAGGTATGGCTCCCAGCTGGCACTTCTAACCGAACATGACGCGTTGGCGCTGGCAAGCCACAATGCAAACAGACACAGGTAATGCCCAGTCTCTCCCACCCCCCTCACGTGCCCCTCACCCATCCCACCCCCACATCACAAATATCCTAGTGAATGTGGAAGCTATCCTGTTTGGTACTCTAAGCCACAAACATACAGCTGGTGTGGCTTGGCAGGGTCAGCTCCATGCTTCACTAGTGAGGTCATCTAATGTGACATCCACATTCAACATTCTCTGTCTCTCTCTAATCTCTGGCATTATAGATCAGAACTGCCTGCTGTTGTTCAGCCTGCTCAACAATTTGTCCCACAGCAGAGCCCCTTTTTCTTCCCTTTTTCCCCAGAATGCTAAAGCGAAAACATCAGCTGTACACAAAAAGCCATTTTGCTGCTAGCTTTAAACTTGTCCATTACATAAAAAATGAAACAAAGTGTCCAAATAGAAGACGTATCTTCACATAAACCCCACCACACACTCACACAGAGAGAATAGCTTCCTTTCTGCTTATAGACAGCACCAGACTCTTCTGACACCCATCCTCTTCTCTTCCCTGCAGGCACAATGAGGGGGGAGCTGAAGACACTCTGGTTGGAGCAGAGTTGCTGCTGCAGAGGCAGGAGGAGGAAGTACAGCGGCTTCAGGCCCACATGGCCCACAGGCTGTCCAGGGCCAACCTCTACCCCACAGATGACCCCTTGGCCCTTCAAGAGTCTCTCTATACCTCTTCTGTACCTCCACGCAAACTCAAGGTTTGCACATGTAGCAGTATTACTGATGTTCTGTTAATTATGATCTTTCTTGCAGTTTTGGCCTTTTTTTTTTCTTTACAAAGACATTCTTATTTAAATAGAAAGGCTCTTTAATCACTATGGAGCACACTAACTCTAGAACGGCATCCAAGTTCTGAGCATTTGTGGCCTTGAAGCGTGTTTGCATTGCAATATTTGATGATGGATGTATAATTTAGACTCACATGAGCTCATTGGCAGCAAACTTGTTGATGCTCTAAAGATGAACTGCTGACTGGAGTACATAATTCATTTCAGCCTCCTTATAGTAATTAAAAGTATGTAGGATTGTGGGACGTGTGGATTTTTTCCCCTCCCTTTTTTTCCCCTTGTGGGATGGTCTAATTTGGCAGTATTTACCAAATACCAAATAGTAGTTACCATGCTTATCAACACAGTTGGTAAGCATGGTAACAATTGTGTTGCTGTTCCCAGTATACCCTAAATACTATAGAATATTATATTGCCAATAAATTAAGCACCCTTGCTAGGACTAGACTTTTTAGTGTGTTTGTGGTTGATTATAATTGGTGGAATTTAGGAAATAAAGGTTTCCAGTTGGAAAAACCTACAGCATGTGAGTTAAGGAAGAGGAGTCCTGCTCTTCTGACTCATGTGAGATTCAATTATAGCAAAAACACAAAACAAAAAAATCAACAAGGAAATGTGTACAACACTATAAAGCATATATTCATATCTCTCTCTGACCTGCAAATGAGTGCATAATGCTCTGCTGAGAGCTTTTAAACTACGTCACTTTGGTCACTTTGAGTTATACCTTTTTTAGAACCTGGTTGTACCCGTTCTGCTTTCAGAGTATCTTAATTCTTTGTGTCACAGATTCAACAAGGTGCTGGAAACATTATTCAGAGATTTTGGTGGATATTAACACGATGGCATCAGAGAGTTGCTTCAGATTGCTCAACTGCACATCCATGATGCCTATCTGCCATTCCACCACATCCCAAAGGGGCTCCATTAGATTGTGATCTGGTCACTGTGCAGACCATTTGAGTACAGTGAGCTCATTGTCATGTTCAGGAAACCAGTTTGAGATGATCTGAGCTTTGTGGCATGCTATCCTGCTGGAAGTAACCGTCACAAGATGGGCATACTGTGGTCATAAAGGGATAAACGTAATTAGCAGCAATACTGAAGGTGGTTATGTTGTTTGGTACTAAGAGGCCCAAGGTTTTCCAGAAAAAATATCTCCCACATTATTACAACATTACCAGTTGCCTTGATACAAGGTGGGATGGATGCATCCTTTCATGTTGTTAAGGCCAAATTCTGACCCTTCCATCTGAGTCTCTCAGAAGAAATCAAGAATCACTGAACCAGGGAATGTTTTCCAATCTTCTGTTGTTCAATTTTTATAGTGAGCCTGTGTGAATTTTGGCCTTCGTTTCCTGTTCTGAAATATTCAGTCCAGCACATCTGGCACCAACAACCGTGCCACATTCAGAGTGACATTAATCCTCCTTTCTTTCCCCATTCTGATTTTCAGCTTGAACTTAAGCAGGTCGTTTACACCATGTCTCCATGCCTAAATGCACTGGGTTGTTGCCAAATTACTGGCTGATTAGATATTTGCATTAACAAGCAACTGAGTAGGTATACCTAATAAAGTGGCAGCTTAGTGTGAAGTATTTGTGTTATGCATATTTTATATCATGGGTGAGAGGGCAGTTGTAATTTTCAAAAGACCCTTTAGTGTGCTGGTAAAATAAAACTTAAGTCTAACAGTGACTTTTTTATTATGTGGTAGAACTTTCACGGACCCGAGTTTGTGAAGATGGCCAGCGAGCCCTGCGTGCCCTTATCTGTTCCCTCGTCAATAATGGTGAGAATGTAAAGTTATGCCATCTTGAAGCCAAAGAATTCATATTTTTATATCTGTTTGTAAACCATTACTCCATGCTTTGTATTCTTTAACTCAAGAAACGTGGGAAGGTGGAAGAAGTGCAGAGGAAGGTGGGTGTGGTACTGCTCAATGGCCAAAAGCTGGAGCTGAGCTGTGACATCAAGGCAGTGTGTAAAGACGTTTTTGACATGGTGGTTGCTCACACTGGACTTGTGGAGCATCATCTCTTCGGCCTCGCATACCTCAAAGGTATTGTGTGTTTGTGGTTTGAGGTGTGTGTGTGTGTGTGAGAGAATGGATGTGATCTTGTGTTATTTTGATAAGTGTTTCACAGTTGTTCTTTGTTTGTTTAGTCTTTAGTAGTTGCCCCCAGAGGTCTTAATTCTCACATAAGAAAAAAGCATTTTAAAAGTTCTTTAAAATTAACTCAAATTGTATTCGAAATAAATGTTTTCATTTTTGAAGTGGAAAGTTTAAAAGTGTATAAATGCACATAAACAAATATCGGTTTGGTTGGTTTTAGTTGTTCATTTTGATCAATTTCCTGTAAAGATGCAAAGCTTAAGACAGCCTAACTTGACTTTCTAACCCTTTCATCCTGAAAATCACACACAGAAAATGAGTTTTTCTTCGTTGATCTTGATGCCAAATTATCCAAAGTGGCCCCAGAGGGATGGAAGGAGGAGTCCAAGAAAAGGAGATCTGACATGCTTTTTAACCTTTTTTTCCGCATCAAATTCTTCCTTGAAGATATCAACTTAATACAGTAAGTGCACATTTTGCACACAATTAGCTGGAAAAGCCAAATGTGTGCTGTCGTTACATAAAAAAATAACAGTGTGTTCATGTTGGCATATTAACCACTTAAAGTGATTTTCTGTGGATTATAGGCACGCATTGACCAAACATCAGTACTACCTACAGCTGAGGAAGGACATCTTGGAGGAAAGAGTGCGCTGCGGCACAGAAGATGCCATGCTGCTGGCTTCTCTGGCATTGCAGGCTGAATTTGGTGACTATCAACCTGAGGTACCCACTCAGCTGTTTATCTGTTTGTTATCAGTCAACTAAAAGTTTCTTTTCTCCTATGACTTTTAAAAAAAAGTATTTCATTTGACTCTTGTATATATAAAACAATAAAAGTATCTTAAAAATAATCTCATTAATCCCGATCCTGCAGCTCCATGGGAAGACTTATTTCCGAATGGAGCACTATCTCTCGATGTCTGTCTTGGACAAAGTGGGCCAGACCACCATCAGGGAGGATCTGCCAAAGCTTCACAGCAACTACTACGGAGCAACAGAATCTGAGGCGGAGTTTGAGTTCCTTAAGGTTGGCAATAATAAAGTAGACTGCGTTTAAATTCAGTTTTCATGTCGATATCAAAAATATATTCAGTTATGGCTGAAGTTATTTTTTTCAGTAATAAATTGCAACTCAAGGTTTTTATTTTGTGATGTAAATGATTATTTTATACCAAACAGTTTACTTCGGCAGAAGGACTGACATGCAGTGTATGTTTGACAAAAAATAAGTACCGTAACAAGAGCAAAATGTCTGTTTAAATTTCATTTTGTTGTATTTTTTGTCTCATTGGAGACTACAAAAACGGATGTTTGCTTCCTCATCAACCTTAATTTGAAAAAAAACCCCAAAAAACTAACCCCTGGTTCTCATTTGGAAAGTTCCTGTTTTCTATGTTAATTTGATTATTATTTGAGTATCTTAGTACCATCTCTCTTGTCTTTAAAGATGAGCCAGAAGCTGACAGAATATGGAGTCCACTTCCATCGAGTGCTTCCTGAGAAGAGATCTCAGACAGGGATCATGCTGGGTGTTTACTCCAAGGGGGTGCTCATTTTTGAAGTCCTTAATGGAAATCGTACCCCAGTGCTAAGGTTCCCCTGGAGGGAGACAAAGAAGATTTCCTTTGCGGTATGCGCTTGACTCTTATTATTCGAAATAAACCTGTATTACAGTATACCAGTATTTGTTTTCCACTATAGTGTAATCCAATTGATGGCCATTTTAACTTTGTTTATTAATATTATCATTTTTTTGTTTCTTTTTTGTCTGTAATCCTCCAGAAAAAGAAGATTTGCCTTCAGAACACATCAGATGGCATTAAGCACCTGTTTCAGACAGACAGCAACAAGACATGTCAGTATTTGCTACAGCTGTGTTCAGATCAGCATAAGTTCCACCTGCAGATGAAGGCTCGCCAAAACAACCAGGAGCAGCAAGACCTAGGTTTGTTTGTTTTTTTTTTATAGAGATGAGGGTTAACTTGATGCATCTGTCACAGGCAACACTAATTGGAATAAATCAACGAATCAGCTCTTTGGAATTACCTGCCTCATGTTAATAAGCACTAATGATTATTATTACTATAGAATGACAGACTTTTATGTCTTTCATGTTCCCGCTCACCAGAAAACAGTTTGCAGTACTCCCTCGACTCTCGGAGTGGAGATGCCGTTGGTATGAGAGCGAGTTCGGGCAGCCTGGCCCCAAGTTTATCGACACGCTCCAACCCAGACCAACTGAAGAGAATCTCATACTCAGAGGCAGCCCTCAATAAGGCACTGTCTGGCTCAGTATTAGTCCAAGATGAGCTTCACTTTCCAGGGTTCAATCCAGCGGCCTCCACGGTCCTTTCCAATCCCCGAGCAATGAGTCGTTCCCACCACAACCTCGGGCAAATGCCAGAGTCTCCGGAGGACAGGCTGGCAGAGTTGTATCGTGGTCAGTCGCACAGCGGACTTAGTCAGCCACAAGCCAACCAACTGGCCTCTCACTTCCAGCAACATCAGCGAGCCAGCTCAGACACAGACTCCATCCTACACCAACAGGACAAGTGAGTTGAGAAAAGCAAAACATGTCAAAAGCAAGACCCGGATTATTTCCCATAAGCTTAATGAAACGTAATGAAAGGAAATTATGAGCAAATGCTGAATTTAACTTTATAATAAGAAATAAGAAAAATAAATAAGAAAACTGTGTTTCTCATCTTTTTATTCAATGCCTTTTTCCTCCAGTATGGGGTCCTGTACATGTGTTTAGGTTTCACTGTCAGTCTCTTCAGGGCAGACTAAAGTTACTGAGGATCTGTTGCTGAGACTACTCTGCACTACAGAGACATATAAAACTCTACCTCCAGCCTGTAATTGACCCCCGGGGGTCTGTGTGTGGGTGTACATGCGCCTTAGTGTGTGTTTGTGTCATTGTGCCTTTTTTAGTAAGCAACAAGTCTGTTTTGTGTCAGCTGCTCCCCCTTGTGTCAGCTTCACAGATGACCTGTGATTTTTAGCTTAGAAATTTCAGGGGCCTAATGTTATTAAGAGAGTGTCTTCAGCGTTGTAGAAGACACCTAATTTTTCTCATCTGTGTTTTGCTTTCTCAGATCATTTGGCATACCACCCCTCAGCAGCGCAGCCTGGAGCACCAGCATGTCCAAAAAAGAATCTGACTCCTCTTCCATAGAGGATACCGGCCAAGCATATGTAGTAGGTAAGAATGCTGACCTGTGAAGAGCGGAGCATCAGAGGTGTAGAGGTCATGCCTGAAATACTGAAAGAATGCTCTTATTAATGCGTTGCATTCTTTCACAGGTGTTAGCATGCACAATTCCTCTGGACCACCTTCAACCCCAGCATCTGTGAATGGTACGTAAGGAAATGTGATTCTTGTTCCCACAGATACCAATTATTACTCATTTTTAGCATTCTGTCTCTACAACTCTAGTCTGTTCACCAATATCTCTCTGAGATTTAGCAAACCATGAATATATACAAAAAAATAGTCCAGTCTCTTTTCTCTCAGTGCTCGATGCCTGTGGACCTTGGCTTTGGCCCCGCTCCCACCATTTAATAGCTTAATTCTTGGCACTGAACTCAACTTTCATCCCAGCTTAGCCAAGCTTTTCAGGCTTGTTATTCAATTCTACTAAAGAGGGAGCCCTTCAGCTACACTGTATGTCCTCTTGAACTGATTAGTAGTTACAGTGTAGTGCTTTCAGAGTGGGCTGCGTTTTCTTCCCTGCTTACCAAACTCAAAAAGGACGTAACTGTGTTACAGAAGATGTCATGTATTTAATATGTTTTTTCTTTGGACAGATTCCCTAAAGAAAAAGGTTAATGCGTTACCATCTCCAGAGAGAGAGATCACAACTGTAAACTTGAAGAAAGATGTGAAATACGGACTCGGTAAGAGTGAATGAATATATTCATAAAATTAGTTTTATTTTACACAGTCTCTGCTGTTTTGACAACTGCTTTAAACTGCTTGAAATGCTGGGGGGACCCTGGACATGCTGTATACTTGACAGATTTCTGAGTTAAAAGAAGTGAATAACTCCCCCTTAGGCAACCTGTTGCTTTTCTATTTTAAGGACTTGGATAACCAGTAATTTTGCTGTATGCAAATCTTTCAGCTGAATAAACAAAAATGGTGTTTGCCAGAGGCTGCCTCTACATTTGCATGCAACAGTTTATAGTTTTGGGTTCATACATTTGCAGTGTGTGTTTGTCCTGTAGGGTTTCAAGTTGTAGCAGGAGAGAACTCTGGCCGTGCAGACCTTGGCACCATCATTAGCTCCGTCACTCCCGGTGGTCCCGCTGATATCAATGGCTGCCTCAAACCCGGTATGCTACTTTTTTGTTGCCACTTTCTACCTTCCGTATTCAGATGATGGTGTTCTTGTTGTCTGCTTGTGCTGATGGTTAGCTCTTAAGGTTGTTTCATTCTTGCTGTGAATATGAGTAGTTGTTGTCTGTGTGAGCAACGGTGGTCTTGTTGATTCAGGTGACCGGCTGATCTCTGTAAATGAGAAAAGCCTAGAAGGACTTTCTCACACGACCGTGGTTGATATACTTCAGAATTCTCCTGATGACGTTACTCTCGTCGTATCACAGCCCAAAGAGAGGCTCTACAAAGGTAAAATCAGGGTTACAGGTATAATTTTTGTTTTCATGTGCACCTTGTCAGGATTGATCCTGACTTTTATCCAAAACCTTTTTTGTTCCAACAGAATCTCCTGGAGGATATTCACCCTACCAGCACGGGTCTTCATTTAAGTCCCTTAACTCTGCTCAGAAACAAGAACTGGACTTTGATACCTCCTCAGAAGAGCATGCAGGAACAAGAAGCCCCAGCCCTCTACAGCAAAGTGCTGGCATACAGTCATCTAACTCATCACCAGCTCAACAGGACACTGCCCTCAGTTCTCAAGACTCTAAGACGAGCATTGTGGCTAAAACCAACCAAGCCCCTGGTGGAGTTCAGCAATACCTAGAAAGGAGTGCTGCACCCACTGCCCAACATCCAAATGTAGGTCCTGATCCTACACCACCAGCTCTACCTCCCAAAACTAGAAAATCTAAAGTGCTGGAAGCTCCCAAAGTCTCTGAGCATTCTGACCGTGGAGATTCAGACATGGACGAGGAAACTTATTCAAGTAGTCAAGAGAAACAAAAGGTCAAAAAGGTTTGTTTATTTTTAAATGGACTCATTTTAATGGATTCCCTGCTTTTATACATTGCCCTAGGCTCTCAATTAGGAGCTCCGTTAAGTATAATACACAGAATTGTGTCTTCTAGTAGAAATTTTCTTACGTTAATGGAACAGAATATGATTGTTTGTTTTCTATACACAAGCATTACATATAACCTGATGCTTGGCACAACTAACTGCCTGTTCTTTATAACATTTGCCTGTCATTGCATTTACACTGTCAATGAAAGGCTGCATTGCAACTGTATGCTGCATGATATTCCTTGTGTTTTTTCACTGTATCGGCTTGTTTAGTCAGTCTACTCACTCACCTTGATTTCTTTCTGCATGTTCAGGCTTGTGATAATTCACTGTAATGCCCTATTCTCTGTTTGCAGGAAAACATCATGGAAAATTTAAATGGTAATGCCTCAGGGGTCAATAGTCTCCATCCAGGAGAACTATATGACATTGAGCTGTCCAAAAAAGACAGCAGCCTGGGCTTAAGTGTCACGGTACTGTTCGGCAAGGTTTTCACCCTTTTCTTTGTTTTGCACCTTTTTTCCCCCCCCCCGACTCATCCAGTTCACATGTTGTTTGGTTTGGTTTCATTTCTTATTGCCGTGTGTTGGACGTTCTTGTGGTAATACTAACCCTCATGCATGTCAACTTTATTTTTTTAATCAAGAAGGATTTGAAAGAAAGAAATGTCACAGTATCTCTTACAGTAGGGACTTTAAATGATGTGAGTAATCACTGCTCTAATTAGTCTCTCTGGAATTTTGAATATGATTGACTTGGGTTAATTAAACCACTAAACCATTTTAACAAATCACTTTATTATGTCTTCAGACTGCTGTCACACATGAACTTGTGTTGTTGGTCTTTTTAAATTTTTAGAAGATTTAAAAATAATAAGAGCTTTGTTTAATACCTAAGCAAACTCCAGAATCACAAAATCCACCTAAAAGGTCATTTGAACAAGAGGAAAAGGAGCTTGTGTCATATGGTCATGATTCATAGTGTCTAAAACCAAGTTTTAACTTGGTCTTTGACAAAACTTGCTAAACTTCAAAATCATCATCTACTCCACCTGTGACAGTTCTTATGCACCAAAGTATAAGCTTCATTCAACCCCCGGTCCAAAAAAACTGAAATATAAACTTCTGGTCTTGAATTTTCTGTTAAAATTACTTTAAAATACTTCTCTTGTACAGTTTGATATTCTCTTCACAGTTCTGAAGCCACAATAAAGATAAAGCAGTTATCATATAAAACACATCCAACCCTGCCATCAACCCCCACAGACAAATAAAGAATTATGCATTTTCTCTTTGGCTCATTTCACTAAGAGTTCTGTCATTATCTTAGGGAGGAGCTGGCACTGCTGTCCGACATGGAGGCATCTATGTGAAAGGTCTTATACCAAAAGGTGCTGCAGAGCTTGATGGAAGGATACAGAAAGGTAGACACTAGTGTAACAAATATGTAGCACAAAGGAAAAAATGAAATTGGATGAAATTTAGACTCTTTCGTCTTTGGGCAATACCTGTCTGTCTGCGGCTTAGGTGATCGTGTGGTGGCTGTCAATGGAAAGAGCCTGGAGGGGGCCACTCATCAGCAAGCGGTAGAGGCTCTCAGAGACACCGGACAGGTGAGGGGATGACAGTTCCCATGAGCCACCATGTGAGCAGTATCTTTAAATTATGTTGCTGCCTAGCTGGCATCTTAACACTTAGTTTTACTTCCTGCGTGGCTCAGACAGTGCACTTGTTGCTGGAGAGGGGTCACGTACCTGCAAACAGCATCCACGCTCCCCTCACACCTAAGAACACTCCACCATCTGCCAGCACTGGCTACGACAGAAGTCCGACCAAGAACAAGGAGCAGACACTCGAAGCCAAAGAAAAACCAGAGTACAGCTTCATCACACAAGGTAAAGGATGTGGTGTGGTTTATTTTGGGATTGGAGATCCATTTTAACGCACCCTGTAATGCGTTTTCCTGTTTTCTGTGGTCTAATTTCAGTGGTCTAATTATCATTGAAAATGCACAGCAAAGTGCAGGTTGAGGGATTATCCTTTGACCTCTTTCGTAGCACTGCAACAAAGCTAGGTTCAGACATTTAATATTCATTAGGTGCCTTTTTTTTTTTTCCTGTGCAATTCAGTGAATTTCACGTGTTAAATGCATAAAGACTCTTTTACCCAGGCTCTCAGGGCACACCATGCTATTATTTTAATTTTAAGGTTTTTTTTTTTTTTTTTTTTTAAATAGCCACTTATCTTTTCAACAGGCAGTTGCAGAGAGACAGATAACCACTTACTATGGCACCAAAAAGGGACTTTAGAATAACCTGACAGGCAGGTCTTTTCGCAGGTTCATACCTTCTTGCTCCAAGGCAACACATGCCCCACTCCGCTGCCCAGCTCTTTGATGTATTAACTTACCTGCATAACTAATCTAACTGCACCATCAAGTAAGTTAGGTTAGTAGGTTAATGTTCCACCCTCTCCTAGTTTAGTCATTGTAAAACGACTGTAGTTTCTATAATGCGGTTTTTCTGTTGTTTTTTTTTACCCTCACCTAGCACACGAATTACTTTTATACTGCAACCTGCAGCCACTTTTTAAAGCCCAGATAGATGCTTAAGAGGCGTTTTACAGTATTTTGTCCAAGGATGCTTCCACATACGGACGCAGTAGATCAAGCCACTGATCTTAGGAATAGTAGACAACCTCCTCTAACTCTTTTGCAACCATAAGCAATACGAGTTTGCTTTTCTGCAGGTGAGAATGTAAGGGTCCATCCAGCAGATGTAATGGAAATGAATAGTAATTCCTGTACTACTGGAGACTGTTTGCAAATGATTTAAAAAGAAAAAAAAGAGTAGTTTCAGACTTCTAAAGTAAATTTCTACATTATTGAACATATGTGATTTGACATTTACTTTATAGTTACTCTGAATAACAAATTATATTGTCTTCTTTTGCCAACAGCCATCTTGAGTTTTAAAAAGGCTAACAGACTTTTTAAGATATATGCACCATTTCTTTTTGATACTTGTGTCCACCTGTAAACAATCAAATTTGGTCATACAATGTATTTTTTTTTTTTCGCAGTGTTACACCAAGACTTACATCAAGATCAAATGAGCATGTGTGTACAACCCATCGTTTGCACACTGCTGTTGTATTAGAGCTGAGTAGATGGGCAGAATCTACATAAATTGCTCTTCTGCAACAAGAGCTGGACTATCCTTTAGTTTTGTGCTCTCCCTAACTGGTTATAAATACAAGTTGGGAATGCACTTTTTGTTTTGTGTATCAGGCGTGTCCTGAAGTTGTATGTTTTTAGTCAGGTTCCTAATATACAATATACTAAATGTTTTACCAAATCAGACTATAAAATCCAGTTTTGAGCCCCCCACACCCCCAAAAGAACATCCTTTCCTTATATTTATTTGCATGTAATTTTAAGAGGTTGGGTACACAGTCTACAGGTTGTTAGTGTATTATATGGCTGTTATTATAATAAGCTATAATTCATTCTGGTTTTATATTTTATCTTATTCTGTGTGACCATTCATCGACCATCTATGGCAATAACTGCAAATTCATGTGTTCTGTTTCACAGATAATATGTTTGAGGTGTGCCTGCTGAAAAACACATCAGGGCTGGGTTTCAGTTTTAGCCGAGAGGAGAACATCCCCAACGAACCCCCTGGCTCCAGCATGGTGAGGGTTAAAAAACTGTTTCCTGGCCAGCCAGCCGCAGAAAGCGGTCGTATCAAAGTTGGTGATGTCATCTTGCGTGTCAATCAAACCCCACTCAAAGGACTCTCGCAACATGTATGTAATACACTTTGTCTCAGTTCCCATTCAAGAATCACATCAAAGTTATTTGATGTCATAATGTGTTTGAAATTGTGGTTCCTTTACATTTTGTGTAGGAGGTGATATCCGCTCTGAGAGGAACTGGTCAAGAGGTGACTTTGCTTCTCTGTAGACCTGAGCATGGCATTCTTCCTGAGATGGACACTGCAGCTTTGGTGAGTCACTTAATATTTTCCTCATCACTGAGAGTCTTTCAAGCATTAGTTGAAAACTTAAATTGAACCAAATTTCTTCCTAGACACCTAAGCCATCGCCTAGAAAGACACCAGGGACATTTGGAGAGCCCAGCTTGAACTTAGAAAGGCTCACGTCTGCTCCAGGGAGTAAGAAACAGGGCCCTGTGGAAGACGCCCTGGAGAGGCTGCTACACAGAACCCCTGGCCGACGCAACAGCTACAGCGACAGCACCGATGGGGATGAGGAGGTGGAAGAAGCTTTCAGCGCAGGCTCTGTGGAGAACAGCAGGCAGAACTGGGAGCGGAGTGTTTACCAGACCTCCGGTAGCAACCCGGGACTGGGACGCTACGACAGCAGTGGTCATCTGGATGACATGCACTCAGCTTTTTATTCCTCAAATCTATCAATGACAAGATCAGACCTCAGCAACCGGTAATTCATCTAATGTTAAATACTCGATTAGCATTATCAGTTATAAATGTGATTATTAGTGTTTTTGCTAAATTTTGGCTCTGTGGATGTTTGGTCAGGGGACTTTCATCCCCAGTGGGAACTGATCTGGAGTCATCCACTTTTCCGAAGGTGTCCTCCCTGTCTTCCCCAAGCCCAGATCCCCTGCCTCCTCCACTACCTCTGCCCTTGAACCTCACTGCACCTGGCAATGGACAGGATGGAGATGAATTCGTCCCAGTAAGAACTGAGGAAGGGAATCATAATCTAATCATTTTAGGGTTTCCACTAAAATGTGGATCAAGATGTTATTCCTGTTACTGAGGTTATGTGTTTTTGTTGTTGCTAGGAAGTAGAGCTACAGGTCTCTTTGGTGAAGTCAGAAAAGGGCAGCCTTGGCTTCACCCTCACTGAAGGCAATGATCATGGATGTTACATCCATGACATCATCCAGGATCCAGCCAAAGGAGATGGAAGGCTCAGGCCCGGGGACCGAATGATCACGGTATAAATTCCCATTATTCACTATGTGCCAAGGTGTGAAAAGCGTGTGGATTATCATTATCAGCAGAGGTTTCAGGTGAAATCATTGTGAGACCTTGCCTCACCCTATTGTGTGACGTATTGAGATCAGCTGACGCAAGATGTAAGAGGGCATTAACACACCTGGGAAGGGATTTCAAAACTGGATTATAGATGGCAGACAGCTGGTGTCGCAGGCCACCCCCTCTGTTCAAGGATGGTCATTCACATGGACATAGTTTGCAAGAGGAGTGAAAAAAGCCATCTATCTGCCTTTTCTGTCTAAAATGTGTACATTAGCATCATTGAAAGATTGACCTTTTTTCTTTTAGATGCAGAGTCTTGTCCTGTTGAGGTGGCTCTTCTATCTTGTGCCATGTGTTTATGAGGTGGCTGTTTGGTTTTCCTGTTGTTTAGTATGTGTTTGGGAGTTTTGTCCTTGGCATGAGCCAGTTTTTGTCTGAGTGTGTGGCTGGGTTTTCGTGCTCGAAGATAATTTTCCTGAGCTTCTCTGACAAACCTGCTACATAAGGGATTGTCCGTTTGTCCTGTTTCTCCCTAGTTGGTGACCTTCTTTACTGTGCATCTTTGCTGATTTGATGAAAGCCCAGTTGGGATAACCGCATGTTTTAAGAGTTTTCTCTACATGTGTGCGTTCCTTTCTTTTCCATCTGGCTTAGAAGGAATGTATTCTGCCCGGTGTTGCAGAGTCCTGTTTACTCCAAGTTTGTGTTCCAGAGGGTTGTGGGAGTCAAAAAGCAGGTACTTGTCTCTGTGTGGGGGCTAAACTTTAATGTTGAGGTTTCCATTCTCCTCAATGTGCACAGCATGGCCCAGAAATGGCAAACTGTTATCCTTTGTCTCCCCTGGTGACTTTGTTTCCACTGAGTTGATGTGAACAGCCTGCACCATGTATCAGTACCAGTGGCTAGGTGCTGTCCCTTTGAAAGAGCCAAGAACTTTACTTTCTACTAGCTCCATGTAAAGATTGGCTACATTGGAAGACACTGGGTAGGCCATGGCACATCCATGTTTTTGTCTGCAGAAACCCTTGTTGTATTTAAATGTATTTAAATTATGTGGTGCTAAGGCAGAGGTCTAATAGTGTGCAAATCTGATCGGGGTAAAACTAGTTCTGTTTTCTAAGAAGCTGTCTTGCTGTAGTTGATTTTCTGACAGTCTCCACTGCCTCAGTTGTAGGTATGCAACTAAAGAGTGAAACTACATCAATGGACACTATGGAAACTTAAAGAAGTCCAGTTGCTTTTCTTTCCAAGCTCCTTCGATTATTATGACCTGGATGACTGAGAACCTACACAGACATATAGAGGCGGTTATCAAGTACAAACTGGAAACAGTCTGGCTCTCTGTTCCTTTGTGTTTCCCAAACCATTATACATTGAATGAATGTTTTTTGTCTACAGGTGAATAACACTGATGTGAGCGATATGGGCCACACCGAGGTGGTCAATCTTGTGCGTGCTGCCCCTCGGGTGGTTGACTTGGTGGTAGGAAGGGTCTTGGAGGTTCCTAAACCCACCATAGAAGCTCATCTGCTGCCTGACATTTACTTCAAGATGAACCAAGAACCACTGGGTAAGAAACGACCTTGATTAAGAAAAGAAAATATCACTGGTGTGTCTCACATTAAGCCACTAAAGTCTTGAAAATCTTCCCAAAGGTTGCATCAGAAATTAGTTCTTAAGAATCAAATCTTAATATTTTTATTCTTTATTCATTCCCCAGGTTTGGTACTGGATGGTGGTAGTGACAGTTTGTACGGGATCTTATATGTGAAAGATATTCTTCCGGGTTCATTAGCCTCTAAAGAAGGAAGCTTAATGCCACTTGACCTAATCCACTACATCAATGGGGCCCCTACCCAGGACCTGACTCTCAGTGAGAGCACTAGGCTATTGGAGCACTCCCCCAGTGAACTCACGCTAAAAGCCACAAGGTAGTCTACACTAAAAAAGAATAACATCTATCCTTTGTGAATTTTTTTTTTGGTGCTTGTTTTTATGTTTTTTGTCTTAATAGCATTGCACATTACAGAAAATACAAGATCTTAACAATAATCTCGGTAACTTTTATTTTCTTTTATTTACTCTAACAGGGATGGAAAGCCAGTTTGTCCTATGCAGAAAAGGCTTTCTTTTCTCAACAACAATGTTAGCACGACGGTTTCATCCACCATGAATGGTATGCTTTATAATCTAAAGAAATGTGACTTACAGGTGCTCTGATAAATCGATCTAAATAAGAATAGATTTACTCATATCAAGTTTCTTACTTGCCAAATATTTAAAGATGGTGTGAAAACTTTATTTTAAAAAGGGGATGATAATAAAAACTCGATAAACCAAAGTAATAATGGGATAAGCGTAACTGCAACTTTTGTTTTCTGTTTAAGGGTTCCTTAAAGGGGAAGAATTAAGAGATACAGAAGGTCTCGCAGCACTTTGTCCTTTAGAGGTGAGTTTTTTTTGTTTGTTTTTTTAATTATGTTGGTGCCTGGGGGTGAAAACATGTTCTTGTGTTGGTTATGTTTTGCCAAGCAAACAGCTATGAAATATGTCGGTGGAGTTCATCAGGTGTTATTGTTAATGGAACGCAGACAGTTACCCAACCAACAAAAAAAGTAACTTGCTGAAGTGTTGAATGACAAATCAAAGGTGACTCCACATTTGTTTGCTGAAAACGCAGGAAGAGATCATAAAGGTAGATCTGGAGAAGCCGCCGTCAGGAGGTCTGGGGTTTTCCGTAATTGGAGGGGAGAGAGGGATCTTTGTTAAATCCATCACACCAGGAGGAGTAGCAGAGTCCTCAGGCAAGCTGCAAGTAGGAGACAGGCTGCTTAAAGTGAGTGTTTTTGGACTTGGAATGTGCTTTGTTAAACAAAACACATTACATTGTGATTTACTTGTAGATTTATTTTTTTTGTTGTTGTTTTTAACATGAATCTCTTAAATTCTGTGTTGTAATAACACAGAATTTAAAATAATTTAAAAAAGCATTTTCTTTTTGTGAATATTTTGTAAATAATTGGCTACAAAGTAAAGAAAGTATTTTCTGTGGATTTTCTGAGACTGTATACAGCCCTGACTGACTGGCTCTCTGTCTTGTAGGTGAATGAAGAGCTAATGACAGGTGTGTCCCATACCAAAGCTGTCACCACCATCCGTAAAACTAAAGGCCTGGTGCATCTTATTGTATCCAGACCACCAGACCAGAACCCAAACACATACCTGGCCTCTCTACCCATCAACTCCGACAAGTGCAATGGAAATACTGGTAAAATCATGCACTTGTATTTTTTTAAACTTTTGTCTCATGAGTGTATTTTTCTTTCTGAATATTTTCTAAAGCAACCTGCTCGTGTTTATTTCAGGTCTGAGTGGCGACAGTAGCATGAAGACTAAGCTGTGTCCTGTCATACCACCTATAGGTATAGCACACACAGGCTGCAGAATGAACTGGAAAGTTATAAATGTGTAAAAAAAAACAACAAAACAACATAAACTACATTCCCATATTTCACAGACTATGATGATGAACTAGGAGAGAGGAGAGAGACAGAGCAGGGCACAGAGCTTTCGGAGGACACGGACGGCGATGGCTCTTCTTTACCAGAAGATTCTCCTGAGGTACAAATCAAACTCGCCATTTGAGAAACCACAGAAACAACCGTCTGCTTTTTCTGATGTTGTTTTGTTTGTGTCATTTGATTTTTGTTTGTTTGTTTGTTTTTTTTACTGCAGAACTCCCGAAAGGTGAGATGGAATGAGGAAAGTGTTGACAATCCACACAATGAAAAGTACGATTTTACTTTTTAGATGTGCACTCATCAGATTTAAGGTTGTACATCATTTATATTAAGACCTCTTGGCTGTTTGTGTTGAACCAACAGCTACCTGCAGATGAGTGCTGGGCAGCCAGACGATGATGAAATCACGTGGGGAAGCGATGAACTGCCAATTGAAAACATGAACTCAAAGTCAAAAGATGGTAGGAGTCAGTGTCTCAGACAATACATGTAAATAATTGTCATAAGTTACTTACAAAACTTTTAATTCCCTCGTTTATGTCTTCGCACAGACGGGCCAATCATCACAGAGGACGAGCTGACCTCTTTGCCCCTTGTCAGAGTGGTCCCTGAAGGCCAGTACACGGGACAAAAGCTCAACAGTGTGGTTCGCATGATGAGGGGACTTTTGGAACAGAAAGTGCCTCTACAGGAGTTTGAAGTATGACTCTTTGAATTTCATTGCCAAAGAATAAATCACAATAGTTTTCATTAGATTTTTCTGAATATCCATTTTCCGTTCTGGCAGAATCTTCAGAATCTCCAGCCGCTGGACGACTGTTTGATCGGTCAGACGAAGGAGAACAAGAAGAAGAATCGCTATAAGAATATTGTCCCCTGTAAGAAAAACTAGCAGTTCCCTATGTGATTACTATTAATAACATGGACTATGAACTGTATATGAACGATGGTTGTAGCCACTGTGACATCACCCACTGGTTTGTAGACTACTGTTGTGAAATGTCAGCTTGAGCATTTTAGCGGTTCCTGTCTTGGTCCATGTGTGACAAACGAAGTGTGGATCTGAAAGCAAAGTCCCTGTCAGAGTAATTGGAATCAGATAATGATACTAACCCAACATATAGTATTGAATTTCAAATATATTGTCACATTACAATAGCATATATTGCAATATTGCAACCCTTTCACAAACCTTCTTCAACGTCACCCTTGACTTCACTGTAGAGAAGTGTCGCACACTTGGCTTCCTATTTTTTTTTAACATGCAGTTCCCTATTCATTTTTTTTCTCAGTGTTGTGTGGATGCAGATATTTTCACATAAAATAGGTGATTTCTTGACTTCCTCTAAATTGGAACCTAGATTTGTCAAACTAAGTGTGCCCAGTGTTGGTTGGTTTTTCGGTTGAGCTGATTACCTCGCTATTCTCAGCAGGCTTTGGCAGTTTGTGACATGAGCCCTTATACTCGTATTATCTCAAGAGTATTTTACTTTGATCTGGACCTCATTTTAAATATTCCAACCTTTTTGTTTTTTTTGTTTTGGTTCTTTTTTTAGGAAATTCCAAAATAGGTCCATATTCAGATATAGACAGCACTTTCCTGATTTCTTTCTTTGATACCTCCATTATAGTTTTACCAACTTCGTCCCGCATGCTGAATGCTATTTTGGATTGAAAAAGTAATTGATTTATTATACTAGTACTAAAGAGTTATAATTTTATTGACATTTTATATAATAAGATCCTAATATTTGGTGTCCCTATATCGATACAAGTGGAGGAGTTTAAGTATCTCGGGGTCTTGTTCAGAGCGATGGGAGAAGGAAGCAGGAGATCGACAGACGGATTGCTCTACTCTGAGCCGCTGCTCCTCCACATCGAAAGGAGCCAGTTGAGGTGGTTTGGGCATCTGACAACGATGCCCCCTGGGCGAGATTTTCGGGCATGTCCCACCGGGAGGATGGCCCGGGCAGACCCAGGACACACTAGAGAGATTATATCTCTCGGCTGGTTTAGGAACGTCTTGGTGTTCCCCCAGATAAACTGGAGGAGGTGGCTGGGGAGAGGGAGGTCTGGGCTTCTCTGCTTGGGCTGCTGCCCCTGCGACCCAGCCCCAGATAAGCGGAAGAAAATATATTATTATGATACTATGCTTTATCAGTTCCCTCTTCCCCACACCTAGACACTCCACACTTTTAAGATGTAGAGACTTGTCATATGCAAAGTAGTCCCATCTTAAAATAAACTTTCTCTATTAAATAAGACTGACAACTGAAACCACAAAGTTGTCCATAAAATGTTTACTGTCCCCTCATGCTCCAACCACAGCACTTGTGTCTCTTCTCATGGTCTGAGGCTACATCCTCTTTTATTACAGTACATCTACTGTACTTTAATGGCTTTTTTTAGTACTTTTTTCTCTGAATTCAAATTTTAATCCTGAAACTTTTCATGACGTCTCTTCTAGTTGACACAACTCGTGTTGTCCTCGGCAAAGACGGAGGCTACATCAACGCCAACTTCATTAATATGTCGGTGAAGGACGAGAACTTCATGTACATTGCCTGTCAAGGACCCTTACCCACTACTCTGGGGGACTTCTGGCAGATGGTGTGGGAGCAGAAGTCCAATGTGATTGCAATGATGACCCAGGAGGTTGAGGGGGGGAAAGTCAAATGTCAGCGGTACTGGCCAGACACGCCGAGGACGGCAGAGATGGTGGATGACAGATTACAGATAACACTTATCAAAGACCAGCACCTGGACAACTTCGTCATCCGTGTCATCGAGGTCAAAGATGTCCAGGTAAATATGTATCATGTATATCGGTGTATAGATCGATTGTGCAGATAATTTAAGACGGGGATGTCAAACTTTACATCGCAGTTTAGTTTGTAGGTTTATTTTAGTTAAACTGTTTTTTCACATCAAGTTTAATTTTTTAGTTTTATTAATATCAGACTATTACTGTGGTGTAATATGAATGCTAATTAGGGGTGATGGGTCTTATGTTTTACAGCTTTCGCTATTGATAAAGTCCAAAATCTACACACTCTTAATTTTCCAAAGCAGACCAGTGGGCCGGATTGGACTCTTTGCTGGACTGTTTCTCACCCTCTGGCCTTATGTTTGACATCCCTAATTTAAGATGTTTCTACTTGAATTGTCCACATTGACATATGAGTTTCCTTCTTTCCAGACTAATGAAAACCAGATTGTTACTCATCTAAACTACACTGGATGGCCCGACCATGGGACACCTTCACAACCTGAGCAGCTGCTCACGTTCATATCCTACATGCGGCACGTTCATCAGTCGGGGCCTATAATCACACACTGCAGTGCAGGCATTGGTCGTTCAGGGACCCTCATCTGCATTGATGTGGTTCTGGGTCTCATCAGTAAAGATGCAGATGTCAGTATTTTTCATCTTATAAATTTAATAATAACTTTTTTCAGTATCACTTCTAATCTCCTTTTTTCTTTTTCTTTTGGTAGTTTGATATTTCAGACGTTGTCAGGAACATGAGGCTTCAGAGACAAGGAATGGTTCAAACAGAGGTGACTTGGTTTTAAGCTTAGTAGCATTTACACATCTTAGTAGCTCCCAAGCTTTCCCTTACATTTCCCTCTCTTTTTTTTTTTTCTTTTCCTTTTTCAGGAGCAGTATATTTTCTGCTATCAAGTGATCCTCTATGTCCTCCGATGCCTTCAAGCAGAAGAAAACATCTCAGGATAGTAGAAACCCTGAATCGCTGTCATGTGGAGGCTGGATGACTCTTTGATGAAAGCAAAATAAAAAATGAGAATTGCCAAATTACACTACAAGTTTTGTTTTTCTTTTGTTTTTTATTGCCTTAATCTATTTGATAGCTCAAGAGTAAATCCTTTAGAAGAAGTATATTTTTTACCTGTCCGCCCTCCCCTCCCCCTCTGGCTGCTATTTCCTTTTAGTGCATCTATAAGAACTGCTGATTGTCATTGTAATTATCACGCACGAGAGTACATTGATGTGGGCGGGGGGGTGTTCAGATTTTTGGATACCCTAAAATAATTATAATATGATCAGCGATTTTCTATTTTATGTGGAACAATATTATGTACTTTGAAGCCTATTTTGATGCTGGAACATGCCTTGACAGAATACTATGTCAGTATTTGCTATGTAAATCTATTATACAGTAAACTGCTCACTTCCTGAGGCAAATGATGAAATTAAAAGTGTACATATTCATCTCCTGAAAAATTAAACTGGATACGTTTTAAATAACATGTAGAGGAATATTTCTTTTTTGGGGGTAAAAAAATGAAATATTTTACTTTGTCTTTTTTTTTTTTTTTTTTTTTTAAAGTACATAAATCATTTTAGCATACTTTTGAGAATATTTGTCAGCCTAAATGTGTGCATTTTGTTCTGTCTATAAAAAGATGCCATCACATACTAAACATCACCCGTAGAAGCATTAACCTAACGTGACTTTTCCTTATTTGCTTATTAATAAACACCACTGGAGGGAGAGATTACAGCTTGTATAACTGTGGGTTACTAGAACGACTACATCTGCGCTCCACACAGTTCCTGCACAATTACGGAATAATAAGGATCTTGATGTTGAATCTCTATGGAGGCTATTGACTTTTCAAGAGATAATTAAAGCTGTAGTTTGAGATCAGAGAGCAGACCTCTTTAAACTGTGATTCCAAAATCAACCGTATAAGTCAACAGTTCAGTGGTCTTCAACAGAGATTACACATTCGAGCCCTTACATTGTGTTAACTGTCTGATGACTCCATTGCAATGTTTGTCTTACAGGTTCTCATGTAATGTATGCCCATACTCTTTATGTAGTGATTCATCTAAAATGCCCTGATTTAATCTACTTGCCTACATCCAGCTCAAGCAGGAGGTATTGGAGCAGAGATGGCTTGTCTTTTACCAGTTTTTAACCACCGTGTGGTGCCAAAATTCAGTGTTTTATAATTGTAAAACAATTCTGGAAATATTGCTATGTGTTCAAACATATTCATGATTGTTTTAAATGGCTGTTTAGTTACCCAGATATGCAAAATAAAGCTTATATTGCCCAATACATACTGGACAGCATTTTTATGGTTGCCTCAAGGCTGGTTTTTCTTATAGGCATACTGTTAAAATGTTTCATTGGCACATGTAATTCTGTAAAAGAGAGGCTTCCCATTGTGTTGTTGACCCAGGGCAATTATCCAAAAGTGTCCAATAAATATTGTTTATATCTCATTGTTAATGCCGTTACTATTTCAGTCAATATTAAGTGCAGTGGTGTTATTTACCTCTCACAGATCATGGTTCAATGACGATCTAATTCTAAATTAGTCAAAACCTGACTTGATATTTAGCAAACGAGTCACTGACATTCTAGTGGGCCCTGACGCTGTCTTTATTATGTTTAATGGAGAAATTCCAGTTCCCTCATTTGGTATATAATCATCAGATTCAGAATTAATATCATTATGGCCTTCATCTTCAGACACAGCTTCATCCTCTATCACCAAAGTTGAGTTCCAGAGCTTTCGACTTTACTTCTGCTGCTCATTTTGTAAACTCTGACAGACCAGTGTGTCACATCTAGCTGCAGAGTATAATGTTGTTAGAGTCCTCTGGGTGTGAGCACACAACCCTCACCCACCTGGTATTCAAACCTTATGTTTGCAAGGAGCAGCCAGCCAGGAAGATGACCTAGAGTGGCTTGTTTCAGAGTATGAACTGAGGGAACTCCACCAATACCCAGTGTAAGAAAGATAAGGTTACTCAATTGTGAATTATGCAAATCAGAGCCAGCCTGCGCATGAGCACACTAACCAGCTGCTTTGGGAGCGGGATTATAAGCATTACAATAATACTTAGGCGTTAAATTCTTTTACTTTTTTGCCCTTTTGTATATTTCAAGAACAAAACATTTAACTTGTTTTCAACATTTTATTTTCTGTAGTTTCATTGTATGTCGTTGTTGTACACAGGCGTTTACCAGAAGTTGCCCATTTGTCATAACTCACCCCATATACCATCTCAGATGCACTAGAGGTGTTTTTGTTTCTCTGTAGATCTGATGAAATGAATCAAGGACAGGCTTAATAAATGTAGGTAAGCCATTCACACTGGCGATTATATAGCCAAATACTACATGGCAGCACATCATGGGAGTGACTGAAAGAGTGTCTGGTATTGAGAGTACTATGTTGATACCAGACGTGGGGGAATCACATGCGTAACACGAACAGAGGCATATTGGATTTGTACCCTTAAGCCCACCAGTTATCCTGGTCTTAATGAGGAGTTCTCTGTTTTTTTTGTTATTTTGTTTTTACAATTACCTTGGTCCTTTATTAGGGTCATTGTTTTTGTAGTCGAATAGGTTGACCTAGTCTTTACTAATGGTGCTATATGTTTAGCATTACTGCTGTTGTATCTATTGAACTCACATCCTGGGCCATCTGACCTCAGGAATTCGCATGATAAGGTGGGGCCAGGTTTCACAATGAGCTCACCCGAAACTCTGGCTGATTGGGACCCACGCCCAGTTTCACACCTTGGCTCAGGCGATTAGAGGATCATCAGGGGGTCCTTTTGTCCCTCTGTGGGGCGTCTCTCCCACTAGGTTTATATCTGGGACTCTCCACCATTTGACCTTAGAACTGAAGAAGCTTCTCGGATGAGAGGTGAAACGTCTTCAAGCAACTTAAAGAAGTCCAGACGCTTTTCTTTGCAAGCTCCTTTGACAACAAGAAAACACTTTCTCTGTTTATTCTGCTGTCTCTGCTGCTCATCTGCAGAAGTGATGAGTATCTCAGCCTTCCACAGAGTTAGCCTTTTGTTCTCTTAATTTATATGATATAATTGACTTTAAGATCAGTTGTTTGATCTTTTCACTCCATCTCTCCTGTTTTATTTCTCCCTGATCTCACTTGCTACAGTGACTACAATAAAAACATCACGTTTCTGGAACAGCACATATGTGCATGCTCAATACAAATCTCACTGCCAGTAAGGACCTCGGTCACAAAGAGAAAACCTCAACATATAATATACACAATACATAAATCACAGCTGTCATAATGTGTACCAAAATTAGGGATTAATACTGTCTTCTTAGTCGTTACAACACTTTCTGTCACCTAGAGCAGTTTAATGTCTCCAGACCAGCCTTAAAGAAGTGCTCACTGATCTTTGAAAATGAATACACTGTGAGTGTGTGAACAAATGTAATTGTTCTCAAGCCCCATGGATACAATCATAGTCTAACTGTACACTGCAATGTAGTGCAAATAATCAAGCATATATACTGCAGTTAAGAAAAGAGGCAGAGAGGTCTGTGAGCAGGGACCTTTAAAAATGCTAAATTTTCGGTTTTATCTTTTACCAGAATCACACTCTTACTTTTCTGTGTTAATGTATTTTAAGCTAATTGTACCTTCTGTACAGTTTCCTACTAATGGCAAGAAAGTGAAACTGGAATGTGCTAAAAATAGAGAATTGTCCTTTAAAGTGAATCTAAATATTTTCATTCCTCTGTCTAAAAGAAGCTTCATCTCCTCTCTCTGTTTATACCAACTCTCTTGTCTGATTGGCTTTTGGTGACTCAGATTTGAAGTTTGCCAAACAGAAAAATGAATATTATTTTCACTGAATGTTTTCTACCAGTAAATATTTTTCAAACATTTGTTTCCAGTTTCTGTCTTTCCATGTGTTGTCCCTTAATCTGAACTGGACCCAAATGAAGCAGAGTGTAATGACCTCCTATGAGCCATCCTGTCACAGTGAGTGTAAGCTTCAGCATAAAATACTGGCTCTGTGATTTACAATGTGAGCTATTCATGGTGGCCTAAAACAAACTGTGTGCGTGCTCTTGTTGTTAAGAGGAATCATCCTGCGAAGCCAGAAGTCAGTGTCACCTCTGTTTCCTTTTTGTCCAAAGTGAACAGTCGTGAAAAGATCAATTCATACAGAAGTGAAGTGCAGTGGAAGCAGCAGGATCAGTCATGGATGCACCAGTTTGTTTGCAGTCCGTTTTGTGGAACTACCAGGGAGCCTGGAGTGACTGGAGCCCCACTGGATTATCACCAGTAGGAAGAGAGAAAAAAAAAACTAACCATGTAGAACCTTTTTGTAGAATCGTTGCAAATTTTCCATCACCCACTGGATGTGATCTGAGAATATTTATACAATACTTACGCAAGAATGCTGTTTGTTGACTTCAGCTCAGCATTCAGTACAGCTATTCCCTCCAAGCCGATCACCAAACTTGTGGATCTTGGAATCAGCACCTCCATCTGTAACTGGATCATGGACTTTCTGACCAACAGACCCCAGCATGTTAGGTCAGGCCATAACTGCTTTACCACCATCACACTCAACACTGGCACTCCACAGGGCTAGAGGGAAGAGGTAAAGCACCTAGCTGCTTGGTGCTGACATTAACCTGCTTCTGAGTACCAGCAAAACCAAAGAGCTCATTGAGGACTTCACGAGAGAGAAGATAAATGGCATCTAAATCTACATAAATGGCACAGCTGTTGACGGGTCTCCAGCTTCAAGTTCTTGGGGACCCACATCTCTGAGAATCTGACCTGGTCAACTAACATCTCCAGCCTAGTCAAGAGGGTCCATCAGCACCTCTTTTTCTTGAGAGCACTGAAGAAGAACCACATACTGACATACTGAGTAACTTCTACCGCTGTGCAATAGAGAGCATCCTGACCAACTGTGTCACAGTCTGGTATGGGAATTGCTCTGTTGCTGACCACAAGGCACTGCAGTGGGTGGTGAAAACCGCCCAATGCATCATAGGGACTCCACTTCCTGCCATTGCGGAGGTCCATAAGAAGATATGTCATTCTCAGGGACTCCTCTCATCCTGTCAATAAACGCTTCCAGCTTCTCCCCTCCAGAAGGTGCTACAGGACCCTTCAGACTAAAACCAGCAGGTTTAGAAACAGCTTCTTCCCCACAGCTGTCACCCTACTGAGCTCAGTCTCCTGCTGAACCTTTCCATCCACACTCACTTAACCCTTCTACACTCCTCCTCCCAGGGACCATGATCATTTCATTCTCAACATTCACTGTATGCTCACATTGGTTAATGCTATAGTTTTAGGACACTGACATAGTATAGTCTCCTTTATACTGCGTACGTACACTGTTCACTATTATAGTCTGTTCAGAGAGCTACGCTTCCACTACTGTAGATATATTCATAGTGCTCTGTAGATCTGTTTATCCACACGCTACATCTGTATATATGTAGCACATCTGTATATTTGTTCATAGTAAACCTCTATATCTGCCCCGTCTGTATAGCAATATAGAACATCTGTATGCTGTACATTTGTCTGTAGTTCAGCTGTATTGTTGGTCTCTCTGTACATAATCTGTTCATAACTATTCCACCATTTATACTACATGTATCTGTATATATCAGTACATCTGTATATTTGCTCTCTACTTAACTTACTTGTATACAGTCTTCTCTTGTTTTGCACTTACTGCTCTTGCACTTCTGATTAGATGCAAACTTTATTTCGTTACCCTGTATGTATACATGTGTAATGACAATAAAGTTGAATTCTAAATCCTATCCTAAATATTCAAATAAATCACAGCTACAGGAGAAGTTTTCAGAAGTGATTTAATTTATTTGCCAGGGCAGAGGCTGGAGCAAAGGAAAGACATTTAGTGGGGTCCAGACCTCAGACAGTCATATGCAAAAGATTTGAATTCAGACGTTAATAATTAAATGAAGGGTAAATAAGTAAAGATGGGACTGAAGCGAGGGAGAAAGAAAAAGTGATGTTAAAGTTTCTTCTCAAAGGCAGCAGCTACAGTGAGCCAGGGTAGTGTGAAATCTGAGAAGCTCAACACTGATCAATTTAGGCTCCCGAATCTAGATTCAGGCATGTGCAGTTGTGAAGAGGCCAGTAAAGAGAGCATGGAGACAGCATCAACATGACTGATAGGCATGATGAAAAGCCTGAGGGCAAGGACGAGAATGAGGGAGAAAATAAACAAAAGGCAGTTTTTCAGAGGCTGTTTGGAAGGAGCAGAGGTGTGTTTGGGAAGTTTATTCAGGTTTGTTCTGATTATGAAGCAGCAGGCTAACCGCCTGGAGCCTCCCAGCTTGGATTCAGGTGGATCCAGCGGTGGAGAAGAGGAGCAGCAGTGCTTTACTATACTCCCTGCTCTCTCTTACCACAACTGCCTTTGAACTTGCCTGGCCTGGCCAGGTCTGAGTCCAGCTTTGCAACTCCAGCCACTACGATTTGCTCTGATGTCTACAGGCAGGTCAGTGGAGCCCTCTGGTGATGGATACATGCCAGTGAAACAGGAGGAGACCTGACAACAGACAGCAGGTTTAACTAGCAGGACGAAGTAGCATGTAGTACTTGAAGAAGGCATCACAGCCAGTCAGTTCTCAGGAAAATGGAACGTCACATAAATATTTCTCTTCTTTGATTTTCATCAATGTATTTCCTTTGATACATTTTCTGTCAATATTTATGCTTGATTAGAAGCTCATAGGCAGTTCCTGTCACTCTACAATAAAATAATGTAAAGGTTACCCTCTCTGCCATCCCACTAGCTGACCTAACTGCCACAAGTAAACTGTGCTAAGATACATTACATGGACTAAGGTTCTTGGCCACATACATATAGATTTACTGGCTGTAGAACTCCATGCCATGAAGCTCCCAGTGCACATTTGTTATGCTTCTGTCTGTGGCAGAGGAGGTTTGGAGCTCTGCAGAGCCTTGGTGACTTTTACTGACTATGCACCCCTACCCATTTATTATGAACAAACAGCACAACCGTTTTTGCTTTTTTTCTATAATACACATGTATATTTTAGATTCATACTTATGTGGCAGCTATTTAAAAATATTAAAATTAAGTCATTGGTCGGACCCCGTTAAGAACACACAAGCCACTGTTGGATGTCTGGGGCCTGAATCTCCTCCATACCTGCTTCAGGCCCTGAGGGGCAGGGCTATGGCTCCCCACACCTTCTAGCAGATAGTTACATGATTACAAGTGTGTTCACAGACACACACTATATCTTCCTGTCCCTCTTCCCCTTTGTTTTTCTTTCCCTTTCTTACTTTCTTTCTTTCTTTCTTTCTTTCTTTCCTATCCCCCACTCATGGCTGTCCAGTCTGTAATAACTTAAAATAAAATAAATAATAATAATAATGATAATAAAGATCAATCAAGTGGACCAATATGACAAAGCCATAATGACCCACTTGGAAAAATAAATCCATTTGGCATCTTTCTTGGCCTTCAGACTGCCAATTCTGATCGGGACAGGCAAAAAAAGAAAAGAAAAGAAAAGAAGTTTGGTCCACAGCCTACAGCCCCATTTGACAACTGTTAGAATTCATATTCTGGTAAGAAATAATCAACTAAGTAAAGATAAATGAAAGTACATCATAAACCTGGAGGACCAGTTGCAGGAACCCAAAACATGGTAGGTGTGTTTTATCATGATTCATATAATACTGATGATGGATTTTTAGGCTAATAGTTAGGCTAACACTTACCTCTCATCTTTTTTTCCTTCACAAAACGGATAGATCCTCCACTTCTTTTAAGTGTCTCCCACCGCAATTCTTAGCATATTTTGGTTCCCGCAACTGGTCCATCTGGTTCTTGTCTCCCCAGAAGCACTTCCCTTGTGCTATGGAAATCTGTTTTTACCTATTTCTGTTTTCGTTTTTCTTATTTCTGTTTTCTTTTTTCCCATTTCCGTTGTATTTTGTGTGCTTTTGCAGCATTTTTCTTATTGCTGGTGTTTGCTTAAGTTGCAGTCCGTTTGGCCTCTCAGGGCCACCATATAAAACTCGTTGGAAAGCTTTCTGACTTTACTGGACACATTTCTCTTCATCATACCGTTATTTATTTATTTATTTATTTATTATTATTGAACTGTCTTCAAGTATACAAACATTTTTTACATGATTTTTAAATGCAAGAAAAGTTGGTGCAAAATATAAAGAGCGCTTATGAATATAAAATCAAAATATTATCACACAAAAACTCTGCATTGTTTTACATTCTTTGAATTCAACGATTTTTCTCCCCTTTAACTTTTGTACACGAGCGTTTCTTCGAAGACGAAAACAGAAGTGACGACAGTGTGGCCGGATGTGACGTTTGGATCCCCTCAAATTAAATGGCAGCGTACACATTGGCCATGCTTGCCCTGTAAGAAGTGCTGCTTTTCATTATTCTGTAACACATACATAATATAATCTTAAACCATGTCCGGTCGACAGAACAACAAACTACCAAACAATCTGCCTCAACTTCAGAATCTCATAAAAAGAGATCCGCAGTCGTACGTCGAGGAGGTGAGTGTTGTTAGCTAAGACTGCTAAACGCATTAGCTGGTAGAGTTGTTTTGGAAGTGTGAGCCTTCTTTTGCTCATGTAATCCTCTCGTTTTCGTCCGCAGTTTCTGCAACAGTACCGACACTATCAGTCCAATGTGCAGATCTTTAAGCTGCAGCCTGACAAACCGAGCAAGGAGCTTGCAGACCTCGTTATGTTTCTCGCTCAGGTAACCCGGTGTGTTTTTGGTGTAGTGAATAGTCCTGAATCTTAGAAGTTGTCTCAATACAATTATTCTTTGCCCTTCAGGTTGGTCACTGCTTCCCCCAGCAGCTCTCCACGTTTCCTAAAGAGTTGTCTGAGTTATTACTTAGTTACCACACAGTCCTGGAGCCGGACCTACGAATGGTGAGGTTGGGTTCATACACCAGGATTCATGTGAACCCGTCACTTTAGTTTTGCTAAAGACTTGAATGGTTTATATGCATTTCTGCTGTCTTTGTCAGACCTTCTGCAAAGCTCTGATCCTTCTGAGGAATAAAGACTTGATTGATGCCTCAGGCCTCCTAGAGCTCTTCTTTGAGCTGCTGCGATGTCATGACAAGCTGCTTAGGAAGGTAAGACTAAGCTCTTTCCCCAAACAGCAGCGTAATTAAGGGACATTACAGTTTTTTCCCAGTATTTTGAGAGAGCAATCTGGGAAGCTGTTGTTTAGATATTTATAAAGATAAACAAAAGTTTTGTCTGTGTAAACATGTAGACAGTTTGCCCAAAAACTAGATCAATACCGAGCATGAGGACCATTCGTGATATATGGATAATAGAAATTATTTTATGTTGCTGGGGGTTTTTTTTCTTAAGATTTAAGCAGGAAGTGAAACTCTTGACATTAAGAATTTCGAGAGCCAACATGCCATCTGGGGCATCTTATCCATTTGTTGGCCAAGATTCGTTATTCTATATATACACATATATATTCGTACAATATGCTAGAGCAATAATAAAAATAAAATATCGACCTCATAATTTTCCACAGGTTGCTGTTGTAAACATGAGTGTGATTTTGAATGACTTGGCTGGTTGACTCAATCCAGTACAGCTGTTTTAGTCATAAAGCTGCTTGTTCATGTTCTGTTGATAGCTTTAGTTGGTTTTAAGCTTTTAAAACTTAGGAATTTAAAATGTAAAAAAGCCTGCATTCTGTTGGATTGAGATTTGGTGGCTGTACATGATATTTGAGTACAGTGAACTGAACTTGTCATGTTTGAGGAACCAGTTTGCGATGATTTTAGTTTTGTGAAATGGTGTGTTATCCTGCTGTGATACTCATTTGGTACTAAGATTTGATGTACTCTGCAGTCAGTGATGCTCTTCTGCAGACCTTGGTTGTACTGAGTGGTTATTTGAGCTCCTGTTGCCTAAAGCAGTCTTGCTATTCACTCGGTGTACCTAACGAAGTGGCCAGTGAGTTTAATTTTGCTAACTGGTGAATGCCTTATGTAGTGATGAGTTAATAACTTTGATCTGTGGACCTGGTTTTCTGCTGTTAGAGCTTCTGCAGACCTACCAATGGGACAGTCTTCTGATTGCTTCTGTTTATTTTTGTTTGTTTGTTTTGCTTTCATGTAAACAATGTTTTTCTCTCTTCAGACTTTGTACACACACATTGTAGCAGACATCAAAAACATCAACGCAAAACATAAAAACAACAAGGTCAACACAGTAAGTACACAGCTGTTGTGCACCCTGATATTGTTTGATAGTCTTTGTAAAATGGTGTGCACTCACAGCGTTGTGCTGTCATTTGTTACAGATGTTACAGAACTTCATGTACACCATGCTGAGAGACAGTAATCCGATAGCAGCAAAGATCTCATTAGATGTGATGGTGGAGCTGTACAAAAGGAACATATGGTGGGTTCAAAGTGAAATGGAAACGTTAAAGCGGCTATTTTACAGCCAATGTATAATTATTTTGTTTGAACATCTTTTCTTTTTTTGTTTTGTTGCAGGAATGATCCCAAAACAGTTAATGTTATCACAACTACGTGCTTCTCCAAAGTGACAAAGGTATATTTTGGGGGTATTAAGACTTAGACCTAGAGCTTTTATTGTCATTGTGGGGTTTCATACGTTGCTTATGATATTGATTAAGTGGAAACATTAGTGCTTATGACCAGGCAATCTTCTTGTTTAGATCCTTGTTGCAGGCCTTAAATTCTTCCTGGGAACAGATGAAAATGAGAAAAATGAGAGTGACTCAGAATCAGAGGTAAGCATCAAAGATGGACAGTTTGATGTATGATATGTTATGATACAATATAGAAATTTTTTTTCTTTCATGCTAAGGTAGAATGCATTTGAAACAGACAAATATGGTTTAGATTTGTTGTGCAGTATTCAGTAAGTGTGTGTGTGTGTGTGTGTGTGTGTGTGTGTGTGTGTGTGTGTGTGTGTGTGTGTGTGTGAAGAATGAAGGGCCATCAGCGAGAGACTTGATGGCGAAATTCTCCACTGGCAAGAAAACCTCCAAGAACAAGAAGAAGCTGGAAAAGGCTATGAAAGTCCTCAAGGTGCCACTGTTTTACCTGAAGGGACTGTTTCTAATTCCAATTGTGTAACTTTAAGATGGTTAACAGGACAGTACTGAGAGATGATTTACTGCTGTGCTAGGATGAATTGTTTTAACTCTTTATCCTCGCATTTTCTCTTAGAAACATAAAAAGAAGAAGAAAGCAGAAGTTTTTAATTTCTCTGCAGTTCACCTTATTCACGACCCTCAAGGTATCTAATTGTTCAGCATCACTGCAGCAAATGGAACACACAGAATTTGCCTCGAGGTCATTTAGGCTTCCGTTCATAGAACTGTATAAAATCTATTTTTTTTCTTTAGATTTCTCAGAGAAGCTCTTAAAGCAGCTGGAAGACTCAAAGGAGCGCTTCGAGGTTAAGATCATGATGATGGAGCTCATATCCCAACTGGTTGGAATCCACGAGGTCGGTGACTCATCTGTTTTTTGGGGGTTTTTTTGTTCTTTCGTAAATGAGTTTATTCAAGTCAGATTAACGCAGTTTTAAATGCACCCTTCAGTCCTGTGTGTCGGGTCTGGTAAAACATGTACTGGCTTTTATTGAACTCCACATTTAAATCGCAGCTGTTGAGGCATGAGTGACGTATGCATTGTTTTTTCTTCTTTCTTCTTCTTCTGGCGAGTAAACACTTGGTGTTCTTTTTCTTTTACAGCTCTTCCTCTTTAATTTCTACCCTTTCATCCAGAGGTTTCTTCAGCCTCACCAGAGAGGTAAAAAGAACTCACAGCTAAAGAAACAGATGCTCTTTTCTGTCCTGTACTGCTGTTTATTCATCTAGACCCAGTTTTGGGGATGTCTGCTGCCTTCTCTTGAATAAAATGGAAATAATTGGCTCTTGTTTTAGTGAGTGATACCTCATCAGCAGTGTCTCTTTGTACTGTGTTACCTGAGAGCAAAAAGTTCATCTCCCAGTGTCCACCAGCTAGATGGGATATAAACATCAGTGTCCTTTCTTAGTGGAACTTTCTTAACTGGGTCCTTCTGGTGTGGTGGTGTAGTTTAGTTTTAAAAAAAAACATTCCTGATATCTCCAAAACTCAGCAACCCACCTCAAAACAATCTAAATTGATACATAGCAGTACTAACTAAGCTATTATTATTATTTACATTTAAATTAGAATTTTCATGAGAAATCATTTGTCCATGAGACTTTTCTAACCAGCATCTTTGCAGATGTGACAAAGATTCTTCTCTGTGCTGCTCAGGCCTCCCACCAGCTCGTTCCCCCTGAGGTACATTTACTCCTATTTACTCAGTCGTTTTAAGCTGGTTTAACACAGTAGTTTCACACTGCTCTTCCTGTTTAACACTGTTCTGCTGCAGATCATTGAACCTGTGATCATGACAATCGCCAACAACTTTGTGACAGAGAGAAACTCTGGAGAGGTCATGACTGTGGGGTAAGTAGGTCTTTATACGATACTCAAAAGATGTGGTGAATTGAAAAATGAGTCAAGCTAAACCTATAACATACACCGACCAGCCATTTTATTAGGTACACCTCTGTGTAATCGTGGCACAGATTCAGGAAGGAGCTCTAGATTTTCCTACCTGACACGACAGCGTCAAATGGTTGCTGCAGATTTATCAGCTGCACATCAGTTAAGCAAATCTCCTGTTCCGCCACACTCCAAAGGTGCTCTGTTGGAATGAGATCTGGTGCCATTTCAATACAGTGAACTCATTGTCATGACGATGTGCTTAAATGAGTTGAGTTGCAGACATGTGATCGGTTGATTAGATATTTTCATCAATGAGAAGTCTGTTAGGTGCCCAGCAAGTGTTCATACAGGGTTTTTGTAGCTACCTCTTTAGTTTTACTCTATACTTTTATAATAAAACTGACTTTTTCGTTTATGTTTCAGTCTCAATGCCATCAGGGAGGTGGCAGCACGCTGTCCGCTCGCCATCAACGAGGACCTTCTGCAGGACCTGTCCCAATACAAGACCCACAAAGACAAGAGTAAGTAATTGGTCTATTTCAGGTTTTTGTGATTGTGTTGAAGTCTGTATTCATGTTCACATGATGTACACTGCCTTCATTTTCAGATGTAATGATGTCTGCCAGAGGACTTATCCAGTTGTTCAGGAGTCTTAATCCACAGATGCTGCACAGAAAGGATAGGGTGAGCTTCATAGAACTCTATATGAACTTCAAAACATTTTCAAAAATGATGATTTGCCTTCCGATTTGCAGTAAAATGAGGAAAAAAATCTATTTTATGAACATTTGAGTGAATTGTGGGGTGCTATGTTTTCTTAAGTAGTCAAGTAGTGGCAGCACATTTGAAAATCTAATGTAAAATGAATGTTAATAAACCATAAAATTGTTCTGAACGTTCAAGAAGTACAAAGGAGATAAAAGATGGAGATCAGCCCATTCTTGTTACCTGGGTCAATATAAATGTTTTCCAGTTCCTAGAATAGTTGAAGCTACACGTCTGTAAGTATAAACCCTACTCGTCATTCAGGGGAGACCCACTGAGGCATCGGCAGAGGCCAAGATCAAAGACTACGGACAGCTGGAGGCTAAAGACTATATCCCCGGAGCCGAGGTCCTGGAGGTGGAGGAGGAGAACAAAGAGGGAGAGGACGATGAAGGTCGGCCACTGTTGTAACATCCGCCTGCGCGCTCTCTGCGTACGTACAGAATGTGTGAATAATATATTTGTATTGTTTTATATAACAGACGGCTGGGAGAGTGCCAGTATTAGTGATGATGATGAAGATGGGGAGTGGGTGGACGTTCACCACTCATCTGATGAAGATACAGGAGAAGTGGTGAGTTTAAAAAAATGAACAAACATAGCTTGACAGATTGCTAAAACCTCATTATTCATACTATTTCATGGTAGGAAAAAAAGGTATATATTTATAAAACTGTTCTGGTTTTTCATGTTTGTTTTTTGTTGTTAATCAGGCAGAGAAGCTTCAAAGCATGACAGCTGAGGAAAGAAAAGCCAAGGCAGCGGCGGTCAGCGCCAGCAGGCTCCTCACCCAAGATGACTTCAAGAAGATCAGTCTGGTCCAGATGGCCAAAGAGGTCAATGCTGCACCAGGCAAGAAGAGGAAAAATGTGGACAGTGATGACGAGCGAGACAAGTAAGGGCATGAAATGAACCTTAAACATTCATAAAATGAAATGTATTTTATTGAAATCTTAATAGTTTGTGCAAAACAGTTTTACTCTCAGGTTCACGGTCTCTTGAATTTAGCATGTGGGCCTTTGTGCTGATTAGCTTGTTGAGAATGACGGTCATCTTATTTATTTTTTTCCCAGAGGAGAGCTGCTGACGTTGAGAGATATTGAGAGACTGCACAAGAAACCAAAAGCGGACAAGGAAACACGACTGGCAACAGCAATGGTGAATAAATTGTGATGGAAATGTGCACATTTGTTTAAATGAAAAATCAGTTCATGCATATGAAACACTGACTCTGGGGAGTTTAAGAAACTCTCAGTGCATTTCAGAAGTGTAAGCCTGATTTATTGTTAGCATTCTGGCCTAATGATGTGTTTGATTTTCTAGGCGGGACGGACGGACAGGAAGGAGTTTGTCAAGAAGCGGACCAAGCTAAACCCACACGCTAGCAGCAGCAACAAGGAGAAGAGGAGAAATAAGAACTTCATGATGATGAGGCACAGTCAGAACGTCAGGACTAAAGGCAAACGCTCCTTCAGAGAGAAACAGGTAAGTCACACATGCCTTTTTACAAATGTGTATATAAACAAGAAACTACTTTGGCATTTCACCTGGAAATGTTTTTTATGTGTCTTTTAATCTAGATTGCTTTACGAGAGGCTCTCCTGAAGAAGAAGAAGCAGTACAAGTAGCAGAAAAGGACATTGTGTTGTAGTTGCTTGCTAAACTTTGTGTTTAAAAAAAATCTAAATAAAAAACGTAGATCCTTTAATTGGACTGTAAAACACACTTTAACATGTATTTTTTTTCTGTGGATAAACAGCATAATTTACTCATTTTCCGAAATAAATGATCTTTGATAATTGTGTGATGTGTTTTACTTGAGTTGGTTGTCATTTTTATTCACTATATACTTTTAATATTAAGTTAAATGTAAATATCTGGTATGTCAGAATACAAGCGCTGACTGAGTGTTCTCTGTTTTTGTACTGTTCTATTTAACTACATTAAACACAGCGCTCTTAGTTTTGATACTATCTGCTGGAACACTGTTGCATATTTTTAAGCCATGCCTCTCCATGTTTGCTTGTGTATGAACTTCCACGACTTGTTTTCAGTGTTGTTTGCAGGGTGCTATAGAAATGCCAGCCATACACTACTGTTCAGTAAAGAGAACTCCTCAGGGTACAAAGGTGTTAATGTGCGATCTTATGTAAGATTTTATTGGAGAATAGAGTTGTGTAATTGTAATTACAATCTTAAATGTCCTTACTTTGCACATTTCTCCCCACTTTAGGGCTTTATTTGTCCCAAGTGTTATCTACTGTACCCACTTCTTTAGCTTCTTATGTTTTATTTATACACACACACACACCATAGTACTGTTGTACTGCTTTTTAGATGCTTTAACTTTTAAGCTGGCACCATTACACTGTAACAGATTTGATATTGGTATTTTTATCGGTATCAAATTTAATGTCTTAGATGTCAGACATCAACGTTAAAGTGTCAGTATCTCAGAACCGAGAGGCAGGTGTGTGGGGGATATTTCAGGGTGTCACAGAGACCGCTTTATTTAGCTTACATTTTGTTACTTCGGCTTCTTTTTCTGTACTTTGAAACTACATTACCCGTGAAGCACCTGGAATCACAACAAACGTGCCACTGCCAAGCAGCAAAGCATTCCTCTCAATGAAGCCGGCATCTTAATTCTCGCTGCGACATGAGGTATTTCTTTATAATTCATTTGAACGCTTATGAAAATTAACTTTTTTATTTATCGCAGTTCTGCTGTAACTTTTTGGGGGGCTAAATTTGTGTCCTCATCTTGTCCGTTTCCTGTCAGACAACGTTAGCTGTCATGCGAATGCTAATCTGCCTAGTAGCTGCTTTTAGCAAACAAGCTAGCCAATAATCTGCTGCTAGCATGGCTGTCTAGATTTATAATGCAGAGCAGTAATTTCATTTCCCTGGTTTTTAAGACACAAACGAGCATACTATGTGTAACTAACTAGTGGTGCTATACTGTGGAGACTAAACCATAATTGCGTCTCGATTCACAAATTGTTGACCTTTGGATGAATGTATGTCGACAGAGATTTTAGTTCAGTTGTTTTGTTGACCGTTTTGACCGAGTTTAACAACCTACCTACATGCAGTAAAACAATCTTGGATGAAACCTGTCCTTAATGTTCTTTACGCAGAACAGCTAGATGCAATATTTAAGTTGGTGCAGATTATTTAGTGCACTGAGGGCTACTTAAAGCATGAGACCTGTACAAGATATAATATCTGATAAATGCGACAATAATCTATAGGTGTAGATGAAGTGTGCTAAATGCTATCCATGGCAGAGAAGATGATGTAAATGCAAACTCTGTGCAGATAACTGTATTGCAGATTGGCCCTTTGACATTTATCAGACACTTTCAAGAGCTGCCTGACCCTTAACTCAGTGTGCATTCACTTGTCAGTTTTATTAGTCAGTTAATGACAAAGAACAACATTTGACCTCATTAAGGGCACTTGCAGTGCTCCCTTGGAAGTAGGTGAAGTAATTTGACATGACAACTGTAGGTCTTTGGAAGAGCGTGACTCTCTTTGTATGCTAAAGTGCCTCACATTGATCCCGTTAGTTCATCAGTGGGAGTCTTGATTTTTGTGTCACATGAGAAAATGTGATTGTTATCATCCTTCTGTGTGCACTTTGAGCAGTAGTTGTGCACTGCATCTGTCGTTAAATTATTGACTCTCTCACTCCACTTCCTCTTTATAAATAAAATAACACAGTATATCATCTTAGCATCTTAAAACCACCTCCAACGGTTGCTTAGGCCAACCCAGCTTTTGCCTTTTAAATAAAATGGATATTGCTGCATCCCTACATATGTTGAAGCCTATCCACAAGCCTACAAAGTAGAAGAGAAGTGGCGATTGGCTTTGATCATAAGTGCATATGATGGGACTTGATGTTTTCTGCTCTTTTAGCTGAGAGGACTAGTGATGAGGGGGCGATACACTGAGGCTATTCAGTATCAGGGGCATAGCTTAAAAAAAGCGAGACAGTACATCATCTGTAAAGCATAGGTGGAGCTTAAAGCTTCAGCTGTTACTCTCACTTCCTGTTCTTAAATAAAGACGTATCAATTTTGGAAATTGTTCATCAGATTCATCGATCGGTAGGTTTTTTTAATGGATTAGATTGTTGAGTTTTTTCATTTTTAAAGTGTGATTTGTGTGTTTGAGGGAACTGCTTTTCCTGTGTTTTGCTAAAGTAGTGAAGAAGTGACACTAAAACGGGGAGGAATACTGACTTAACTTGCTCAGCTGACAGGTCGTGTCCCCCACCCCTCACTTCCTCTTCGTTGCCTCTCTTGAAGGTTGCTGTTATTTGTGCGGTTGCAGTTGTTGGATGCAGTTGAATTCAGTGGAATTTAAAAATTGCACTTATTATTGATTACAGGCTGTGATTAGACTGTTAGTATTGTTGGGTTGGGTTTTTTGTTGTTTTACAGTCTTACACTATAAAACTGAGAAAAGATGAACAGCGATAGAGCCTTATGAATGAGCCATGAATATAGAGACGGGAGAAGAGATTCGCTATTCCACTGCTTTCCTTGTAGCAGACACTTATGTGTGAACATTTGCAGTTATTTTAACATAAAATAACCTGATTTAAATAGAATTAAAGCATCTGTATTGTTAAAACACTGCAAAACAAAAAATACCTAAGTGGAAAGAATATGATTTTATGTATTTACTGGCTTCTATTTTTACCATCTAGGTGTTGTTTCCTGTAGCCCACTATGGCACCGGGGGATGTGGTGCCAGACCATGCCAAACAGCTGAAGTCCAAGGAGAAGCGACCTGCAAGCAGGGCATTGAAATCAGAATGTGAACCTGACGGGTCCTTTGTCTTTGAGGCTCATGAAGCCTGGAAGGACTTCCATAACTCCCTCCGGCATTTCTATGAAGTGGGTGAACTCTGTGACGTCACGCTGAAGGTGGGCCTATGCACCTGGACTCGAGAAAAATTTGTTCCTTTTTACTTTTTGATTTTTGGTTTTTAGATTGGCCTATTCACAATTTCAGAACTAATGCCAAAATCACATCACATGGTGAACATTAAGGAGTAACTTATATACAGGGTGGGCCATTTATATGGATACACCGTAATAACATGGGAATGGTTGGTGATATTAAAGTCCTGTTTGTGGCGCATTAGTATATGTGAGAGGGCAAACTCCTCAAGATGGGTGGTAACCATGGTGGCCATTTAGAAGTCGGCCATCTTGGATACAACTTTTGTTTTTTCAATAGGAAGAGGGCCATGTGACACATCAAACTTATTGGTAATGTCACAAGAAAAACAATGGTGTGCTTGGTTTCAACGTAACTTTATTCTTTCATGAGTTATTTATAAGTTTCTGACCACTTATAAAATGTATTCAATGTGCTGCCCATTGTGTTGGATTGTCAATGCAACCCTCTTCTCCCACTCTTCACACACTGATAGCAACACCGCAGGAGAAATGCCAGCACAGGCATCCAGTATCCGTAGTTTCAGGTGCTGCACATCTCATATCTTCACACCATAGACAATTGCCTTCAGATGACCCCAAAGATAAAAGTCTAAGGGGGTCAGATCGGGAGACCTTGGGGGCGATTCAACTGGCCCACGACGACCAATCCACTTTCCAGGAAACTGTTCATCTAGGAATGCTCGGACCGGGCACCCATAATGTGGTGGTGCACCATCTTGCTGGAAAAACTCAGGGAACGTGCCAGCTTCAGTGCATGAAGAGGGAAACACATCATCATGTAGCAATTTTAAATATCCAGTGGCCTTGAGGTTTCCATTGATGAAGAATGGACCCACTATCATTGTACCCCATATACCACACCAAACCATCACTTTTGTTGTGCCAAGAGTCTTGGAGGGATCCATCCAATGTGGGTTAGTGTCAGACCTATAGCGGTGGTTTTGTTTAACGTCACCATTCACATAAAAGTTTGCCTCATCACTGAACAAAATCTTCTGTGTGAACTGAGGGTCCTGTTCCAATTTTTGTTTTGCCCATTCTGCAAATTCTGTGCGCCGATCTGGGTCATCCTCGTTGAGATGCTGCAGTCGCTGGAGTTTGTAAGGGTGCCGTTTGTGAGTAGCTAATATCCGCCGAAGGGGATAATAATGCCACTAACTAATGCCACTCTCCAGTGATATGTGGCGAGTGCTACACTGTGGGCTCTGGCTGAATGAAGCTAGGACAGCCACTGATGTTTCTTCATTAGTGACAGTGTTCTTGCGTCCACATTTTGGCAAATCCAACACTGAACCAGTTTCACGAAACTTACCAAGCAGTTTGCTAACTGTAGCGTGGGAGATGGGTGGTCTTGTAGGGTGTCGTGCATTGAAATCTGCTGCAATGACCCGGTTACTGCGTTCACCAGATATCAACACAATTTCAATCCGCTCTTCACGTGTTTACCTCTTCGACATGTCAATGGCTGTGAACAAAGAGAAACTTGTAAATAACTCATGAAAGAATAAAGTTACGCTGAAACCAAGCACACCATTGTTTTTCTTGTGACATTACCAATAAGTTTGATGTGTCACATGGCCCTCTTCCTATTGAAAAACAAAAGTTGTATCCAAGATGGCCGACTTCTAAATGGCCAGCATGGTCACCACCCATCTTGAGGAGTTTGCCCCCTCACATATACTAATATGCCACAAACAGGACTTTAATATCACCAACCATTCCCATGTTATTACGGTGTATCCATATAAATGGCCCACCCTGTACATTAGGGCTATACAGTTATTTTTGATCAATATTGAGATCGTGATTATTTGTCAGGATAATTTATTGATTTCCATGGCAATAGACATTTTTATTGCTCTTTCATGGAAGTATAATACTATAATATATAATCCATATTACATTCTTAATAATACACAAATCTGTGTATCGAAATAAAATTGGTCCCCCTTATCCACCTGATTTGGGTGCAGCCCTTACAGGAAAACTGTAATGCAAAGAAAAGACAAAGATAAATCCACAAGGCACTGCTTTCTCTTTTACATTGTGAAAGATGTTTATTCACCTGGCTCAAGTGCATCCCCTAGGAGCTAACGTTTCACTCTATTTATTGGATTTTCATGATGTGAATAAAACTTGTAGCAAAGCATTTGACAGCAGTGAGGTCCCTCATTTTGTATATAGTGCAGCTATCGCCACACATAACTATGAGGGGATAAAATATGTTTTGTAGTAAAGTTGATTATTTTCCTGAAACATCCATTTACTCATCATGTTTAGTGGACGCACTTTAGCCAAAAAGAATACAGTTGTGTCTGTGATTTCAGTCAGTGTTTGTAAGCTCCATGAATTTTTCAGTATCACTGAAGGAAACTAGTTTTGATTGAGATTAAAATTTGATTAATCGTGTAGCCCTAATTTAATGATGTCAAAGTGTGCTTGTATCATGTATTTTCTGTTTTTCTTTTTCTAGGTTGGCAGCAGGTTGATACACTGTCACAAGTTGGTGCTGGCCTGTGTTATCCCTTACTTCAGGTATGTTTTGCCTGTATCGGTGTCTTAACCCTGGGTTTTTTTCTAACAGCCATAGGGGGGAGACTTCTTGGATTAAAAAAAAAAAAGATATCTGTATGTACAGAAAAATGTACGACCTAAGGACACAAAGTTTTACTAACGGGTTTATTGTCTCAGTTGTTAGTTTTAAGCCTTATCTAACACAGTATGGTTTGATTTTGTATATTGTGTTCTAAGAACGGTCCACAACTCCCTCATCATATCCAGTTTGCAAATAAATAAGATAACAATGGTCAAAAGTGGCAAACCAGTGACTTTTCCACCTTTTATTTGTTAAGTTTTACTTTTTCTTTAGTTTTTATTTACGATGTTGGCTGCTTTTTCAATCATTTTCAGTCCTTGTAGCTGACAGTTTTCAGAGAAATGCATAAATTGGTATTTTTGCAACAACAAGATGATTCCCGAAGATCTATCAGCTCAAAACCTGCAACAGCATGGTGTGCAGTGTGTTTTCACAAAAAAAAGACAAAAGAAGCGGCAAGCCCAAAAACAAAAAACATACAGTGGTCCCTCGTTATATCGCGGTTCACTTTTCGTGGCCTCGCTGTTTCGCGGATTTTTTTGTGTGCAATTTTTGCATGTTTGGCTTTTTGTTTTTTTACAGCGCATTGTGTTCTGCATCCTGATCGGCTGTAGACAATTTTCAATAAATCTCGTGCCGTGTCTCCTGTACAGTACAGAATGCGTTCAGCTTGTCAAATTTACATTAATCATCACTAGCAGAAGACAACAAACACAACAGTGTCGACGTCAAAGGATTATAAGGCGCATTAAGTGAAACCAATCAAACTTTACTCAACTCATTCTTCTTGCTTCCTCCACTTCCGTACCATTAATTCATTAATGTTGAATTCTCTCACATCTGCTCTATTCCCATGTTCTGGACCTGAAAACATGGTTTGACTTTGGTTTCATTCTATAATACTGGACTTGTTTTTCTACGAAGGTTTGAACTTTGAGAGAGTTTAAACAAGAGAGAAACGTGTCAAAATGTTCATGCCCGTCTGAGAAAAATGTATAAAGTGTGTAGTGAAGGGTTTTACAGCCTTAAAACATCTATAATAATTGTAAGAAATAAACTTCGCGGATTTCACCTATTGCGGATTATTTTTGGAACGTAACACCCGCAATAAATGAGGGACCACTGTACTGCAGATGAACAGTATTTGAAAATTTTTTAATATTTACATTACAATAATTTATTTAAAAATCCAAACTCTTATTAGTGTTTAAAGTTTATTTTCAGCTAAAATCAGTTTTCATAGACTAAAAGGTTACTGCTGTCAAAGTATCGATTTTTGGCAACTTGTAATGTGAACCATGGTTGCATTTTTAAACATTAGTTGGTGCCTTGTTTTGAATCTTTGTGTTCAAGTGACTTTTTCATTTCCTCAGGGCCATGTTCCTGTCAGAGATGTCTGAAGCCAAGCAGGAACTGATAGAAATTAAAGACTTTGATGGTGATGCCATTCAGGACCTGGTGCATTTTGCTTATTCCTCCAAGCTCACCTTAACTGTGGATAATGTCCAGCCACTGCTTTATGCTGCCTGCATCCTTCAGGTAGACAAGCACAACAAGCACTAGCATCAGATTATAACATGAACAGAGGTGTCCTGCGTTTCAAGTATAGTTTTGATTTACCACATTAATGCATAATGACAGTTTTAATCTAGAAAAACACTGAACTATATAATCCAACTCATAATTTTTGAAGTTGATTTATTGCCTCTTTCAAATAGGTTGAGTTGGTGGCGAGAGCCTGCTGTGAATACATGAAGGCACACTTTCACCCCACCAACTGCCTGGCAGTTCGAACCTTTGCCGAGAGCCACAATCGGGTGGACCTGATGGACATGGCTGACCGCTACGCCTGCGAGCACTTCACAGAGGTAGTGGAGTGTGAGGACTTCACATGTGTGTCTCCCCAGCACTTGCGTACATTACTGTCCTCCAGCGACCTCAATATTCACTCGGAGACACAGGTGTACAATGCAGCAGTGAAATGGCTAAACGCAAACCCACAGCATCACGAGGCCTGGCTGGACCAGATCATGTCTCAGGTTTGAGAATGGCCTGGAAAGGTTTTTTTTTCTTTTCTTTTTTATATTAGTGTTGTATTCTTGAATGTGTGTCAGAAGTCAGAGTTTATCACCTGGTTTGCTGATTACCTGAATGTTTAGGGGAATAACTGTGAGTAAAAGGAGTGTTATATAATCACTTTAGCATCCGCATGACACCCGCATGTATGTTTGTCTCTCCTTTAGGTGCGCCTGCCCCTACTACCAGTAGAGTTTCTGACTGGAACCGTGGCAAAAGACGAGATGATCAAAGGTAACCTGAGCTGTCGTGACTTGATGGATGAAGCCAGAAACTACCACCTGCACCTCAACAACAAGGTGGTTCCAGACTTTGAGTATTCAGTCCGTACCATACCCAGGAAGCACACTGCAGGTACCTTTATATGGTGGTGCTCTGCTGTGAGCATGTAACAAGTCTTTTGTTTTATGGCATTTAGAAAGTCATTACAGCACATTTTCTTATCTTTATAAAAGCACACTTGCAGACATAAAACCAAGTGGCTTTTTGCAAGTTCATGTGCAGTTACGGACCTATTTACATCACATTACATTAGTACCTTAAATCTGCTGTTATAGGCAGATGGTTTGGGGGTTTTAATTATAGTCAAGCTAGAGATAAGTAGCACAGTGCTGATGAATATCACTGAAACAACCCAAACTATCTCTTCATTCCTAATGCTCCTCACTTCAAATAGTCACTGTAACGTGTAACTGTGCTTGCATTTTAAGAATTAAACATAATAAAATTGAAAAGGTGGCAGTGAGACATCGTTGCTGAGCTGCAGAGGCATATTATAGCAGTCTAAAGTATGGTTGCGCAATTAATTGAATTCATTAAATGTACACATGATTGAGCAATATCGAAAATGCGTGCTCTGTTAATTGAACTCCACACAAAAGCAAATCAAGGGCTCCTTGAATCCTTCCCATATAAAAAGGACATTTAATGACCTCTCCTGTACCCTTAATGACCAGGTTTTACTCCTCAGTAAATATCAACAAAGACGAGGTTTGATGACAATTTAGAATAGGTTCCAGGTTGTTCTGAGGGTAGCCATAGTAAGCTATATAGACAGAAACCATCACCAATAACTTTTGAAGCAGGCCTGAAATAGGACAGAAAATACTCTGTTCAGAAAAGAGAAACTCGGGTTACCCCTAGTAGGCGTTTAGGAGGGAAAGATTTGAATCAGTGCCTGACTACATGAGCCAATCACAGCTGTTCCTTGTACCATGCAGCTTGAGGTTTCCTGGATTAATGTTAAAAGGAAGATGTACAACAAAAATCAGATGACATCTGCTACAACAGAAGGTACTGGACATTTAATGGGCTATACTTCAGCCACCTGAAAACACCTCAACCTAAAATGTAATTCATGCACGAAGGTCAAGAGAAACAGTGCAATGTTTGCTAATCTCAAATGTCCATAAAGTGAGCCTGTAGAGTGTGTCAGCTCACCAAAATACACTAAAATCACAATTGCAGTCCTATTCCATTTGGCCAAAGCTGAGTGTCCATTAAACACTGTGAGTAACACAGTGTTTAATGGACAAAGGCTTTGGGAAAATGGTAAACATATTATGCCTTTCTCCAAAAGTTGATTCTGTTCATCTGGACGTAGCGTTTTGTGGGAGAAACGTTTTGTCACTCATCCAAGTGACTTCTTCAGTCTCAGCTGACTGCAGGTTTCCCCAAATCTTATAAACAGTACATTTGCATAATGACTGAAACCAGCCCAGTGAAGGAACAATGGGCTGGGAGGTCAGTTCCTTAATCATAATTATGCAAATACTCATGACCACTGATCAAAGACCACTGATCAGTTATGCCTTTCTGCAGTTATTTTGCAAAAGTGACAAAAAACCTACACTGTCACACCATGACAGGGGAAAAGGCGGGGGTGTCTCAGGGGTTCCAAGTATTTTGCTACAAGTTTGTGTCATGTCAGATACAATGAATGGAGTGAAAGACTTTATATTTTGCTTCTAGAAGATGCACTGATGTCACACTGCATTGGTTTTTATTAAAAGAAATGTAGGACAGTGTATAAATGAAAGCAATGCTCTGCTTGATTTTTCCAGACTTCTCTTAATAAAGAAATTCAAGACCTAATTTTCACTCGGATGCTAACAAATAGCTTTCTCCTGCTTCTGGCGAGTAATTTTAATATGTGTGGGTTGCTCTGTCCACCTGTGGATTGTTCTCTGGGATTGTAACAAAAACACTGCACTGAGTTTAAAAGTTGCTGCCATGCCATGAAAAATAAGGGCCCTGAATCTCATGCTCAAATAGATCTTTCAAAACTTTTAATAACTTGTAATTTATATTAACTTTTCCATGTTGGCTAAAGTGTTTTTCATCTTCTTTCTGAAGACCTCAGAGTGCCAGGCATTTGTTCTGTCCAATTGTTTCTTCAGGAGTTTTGTTCTGCGTGGGTGGCCGGGGCGGTTCTGGTGACCCGTTTCGCAGCATTGAGTGTTACTCCATCACTAAGAACAGCTGGTTTTTTGGCCCTGAAATGAACAGCAGACGGCGTCACGTGGGCGTAATATCTGTAGGAGGTAAGAAAGATGTCGTATGATTGCGTTACAGAATGTAAACAAGAACATTTTCACCTGAACGATGAAATGTTGAGCTATGGAAGCTGAGGGAGTAGAGTACAACATACTCAGTAAAGTCAAAAGTGGGCACAGATGAGCCAGATCCTCCTGATCACACAGTTAAATTGTCTCATACCAATATGGTTCTCAGTCGGATGCTGCTGTTCACTGGTGCAAGTGTTCTTGAGGAGAAAGAAAGCATAACCATGAAAGAAATGAACAGATGAGTCTGATCCAGGAGAGCTGCACCTTCCAATTAACTGGACATTAAGGATCTGCTGCTAATGCTTGATACTAATAGGATTGTGGCCAATCAGTGATTTTCTGATTAGTGTGCAGTATGTCAATATTAATGGTATCAGTTCATATTCTGGTCATGTGATGGTAAACAAACAGGGAATTACAATTTGTTTTCTTCAGGCAAAGTTTATGCTGTTGGGGGCCATGATGGTAATGAACACTTGGGAAACATGGAGATGTTTGACCCCTTCACTAACAAGTGGATGATGAAAGCGTCGATGAATACCAAAAGGTATCAATCGAAAATTTGCTCCAGTGCAACTCCTGAAGAAAAGTTGGAGTGATTTAAAAATATTTAATGATCACACAGAAAGAAAAAAATTACAAGTTTTGATCCTGTTCCATAGTAAGGAATGTACGTTTCTTTCTGTGAAGCATTAACTGTATGGCTAGTTTCATGAACATATGTATTTCAGGAGGGGGATAGCCCTGGCAGCCCTTGGTGGTCCTATATATGCTATTGGAGGTCTGGACGACAACTCCTGTTTCAACGACGTGGAGCGTTATGACATTGAAAGTGACTGCTGGAGTGCCGTGGCGCCGATGAACACCCCCAGGGGAGGAGTTGGATCCGTGGCACTGGGGGTAAAACTGAAGAGAAAGGTCAAAAACATCTATCTGATCTGCGATATGTACTCAGCACTTAACTACTTTATGCTCTCTCATTTTCAGAATTTTGTGTATGCTGTGGGAGGCAACGACGGCGTGGCGTCACTGTCCAGTGTGGAACGGTTTAATCCTCATCTCAACAAGTGGACAGAGGTCTGCGAGATGGGACAGCGTCGGGCTGGAAATGGAGTCAGCAAACTCAATGGCTGCCTCTATGTAGTGGGTAAGAGGAATTGTAGGAGAACACTTGTCATATTCTTCTCTACAGGCTGATTCGTTGGATAGTCCAATAATGTTGGAATTTACTGCACGGAATTTATATGATGCAGTTTGTCAATGTTTGCTTCCTCTTTCATGCATGCTTCTTTGGTGAACCAAACAAATGCTCAATCCAGAAAGCTGAAAGTTCATTGTTTGTAAAGCTATTTGGTAACTGATTCACAGAAAGAGGATTTTATTGCATCACCTCAATTTAAAGAGTTGTTTGAGGTTCACCAGCTTCAGGTAAAAACATGTAATGCTGTTGTATAGCTACTTGTAGAGCTGCTTATAGAACAAAATAACTACATTTGTTTGAGTAATTAGTGAGGATTTGCAGCTACCCTTGAAATCCCCAAAGAAAGTATTCGAATAGTCGTCCTAGTGTTGATATCTATACTGAGGTGTCAAACCTCATCATGAAGTGTACAGGGGAGGTCGTTAAATGCCGTCTTTATGGGAGACAGTGTTAAAAACAGGTGTTAAACCTGAGTGTGAGGTTTTACTAATATTCTCAGCATTTCACGCATTTTTTTATTTCGCATGGGAGTTTCACATTTATAACAACATCCTAAAAATCCCCCCAAAATAAAATTTTTATGACTGTCTTATCTTATAATTTTCCAAAGGTGGTTTTGATGACAACTCGCCACTGAGCTCCGTAGAGCGCTTTGACCCACGAATGCACCGCTGGGAGTACGTGTCAGAGCTCACCACCCCACGTGGAGGGGTCGGGGTCGCCACTGTAATGGGAAGAGTGTTTGCAGTCGGGGGACACAATGGGAACATTTACCTGAACACAGTGGAGGCTTTTGAGCCACGAATGAACAGGTCAGTAGGAGAAGCATGAGGGTTGTGTTTCTACATGTACAGAGGTGTGAGAGAATAACTTTTTTCAGTAGGCGTAAAACTGAGCAGCAAATGTTCTGGATGCATTCCTGTTTCAAATGTTTTTTCCCCACTATTATTCTTCAAGAATATGTATATACATAAAAAAGCAAGGTATTTATTAGATGATTCTTAATAAGAGTCTGATGAAAGTAGGGTTACTGGCAGTGGGCAAATTGATCCAACATCATTAATCATCTTTTTACAAGAATACATTATGTCAACTGCTGATTTGGCTCCTGGTATCATTCCTAGCTTGGATACCGATAAACCATTCACTTGATTTGAAAATTAAAATTAATATTAAAATATAGGGACTTGAACCATCTATCATTGTAATTTGATTGGTTTTTTTGAGCTACACTCATTAGACACTCATAAGTCCATAATTATAGATTATTTGTACATTATATATGTACCATATATTTAGCCTAAAACATTTGAAGGACTTGAGTAGTTTTCTAAATAATGGAATTTTAAAATGACCTCTAAAAGTCCAAAGTGTTCTTGTTGTTAATTGTCTATTGATTTGTGTATCTTTGCTGTTCAGGTGGGAGCTGGTGGGCTCAGTGTCTCACTGCCGTGCTGGAGCTGGAGTCGCTGTCTGTTCGTCTCACGTCAGCCAGATCAGAGACGTCGGACAAGGCTCCAGCAACGTGGTCAACTGCATGTGAGCTCCACTCCACGCACTATCAGGCGACTGACTGCCAGGCCACCGTCACATCCGATAACTGCACAAAATCGGAGAAATTTCACCCGATGTTCAGTTTTTTTCAGTGAGATTTTAATGACTTGAAGTGCACATTTGACAAATCTGAAGTCTTCTGTGACAAAAAGACACTTTGAAGACATTTGTGACTCCTGCAGGTGTTCTGTACAATCATTGATGTTGTATTTTGTACTGTACTTTTCCTTGTTTCCCTGCTTTGACTGAGTTTTGACTGTTTAAGGGAAAATAGTAGCTGAGCCATGTACATATACAGACCACATGAGAATGAGAGGGGTGCTTTGATTCATATCGTGAACAAGAATGTTTTAGTTGGCCAGTATGAAAGCATTCTAACCATCAGTCCTAATCGGTCTCTCTGTCCTCCATCGTAATCTTTCAGAGAGATGTGACACATTAGTAGTTTGAAGGTATTCATACTGGCTTCAACACTTGCCTGTGCACCAGTTCATTTAAATTATTCCCATGAATCTGAAATGTGATGTGAAAACGCCACGAAATGTCCAAGACTGTTGCCCTCGCATTTCCAGATTAGTGAAAACAAACGTTTAAAGGTTTAGAACAGCTGAAGTAAGGCAGAGCTTACTTGAATATTTATAGGTATTTTTTTCTCCATTATTGTGTTTTGATAATCATTTAGAGCTCACTGATCTAAATCGTTGATTAGCGACTGACTGGTGAATTACGCTGCTGCAAGTGCCAAACACACAAAAACTGTAAATGCCAGTCCGGTGTAACAATCTGCTGAAAGTCGACTCATTTACGTCGACTTTAGAGCTGAGAAAAGTGTGATGACTATAACTGAGAGATGAGGTCACTGCTCATCTCTGTTATAGTCATCACTAAATCATTAAAGCAATATGGTGCACCTCTTTGGTTCTTTTCCATTATTGCATCGAGATCTGGTCAGAACTGACAGAAGCTGACTTTGAAAACACTGTCAGTGCTTTCAGATTTTTAAAAGATTGTGTCTGTGGATGGTTGTTCTGTTATATTTTAATATATGAACACTTTTGTATACCAATATAGCCGTCTCTTTGGCATTATTCTTTACTGACTAATCCATTGCTGTGCACTATTTTCCTAGACTAGATGTGAAGTCTTGAGTATATTTTTGTCAGAAATGGAGAATTTAAAGTTTCAAGTTGTTCATCAATACATGCTTATTTCTGCCATATGAAGAAAGAAAATATTATTTCTGATAATGTTTGTATGAGTAAAATACATATTATTGCAGATTTCTCTCTGGTATTATTGATATCATTTTTACACTAAAATTAAAGCCAACTTTATTAGTAAATGAGTCTTTTGTAAACTTTGCTGTGTAAGCTTGGTGTTCTTCCTCCTTTTCACTGCTTCCATTTGGTGGTTTATTTACATGGTATCAGTTGGCACAATAAAGATATATGTAAATGTTACTTGGTGAGATTCCTCTTTATTTCTGGATAATCTGATGTTTGTCTTCTGGCTTAAAATGTTAAAACAAAAACAACAATCATGGAAACAACAGTGGCTATTACAAAGTTGGTACATTTACCTCATAGACAGTACAAGACTTCTGCAAGATACACTCTAATAGATGCAATATCTGGTTTTCTGAAGAAGCAAAAATAATAAAAAAACTGGAATGTATTCACTGTGTTGTTCATCATTATTATTCATTTTAATGATATGTTAACTTGAGTTAACCAGCTGTCTGTTTTACCCCCGCTGTCAGCCACTATCCTCCTATGAGGTTGTTCTGTTCTCTTTACTCATTCATTTTATGAGCACCACTATCAGAAGTCCTGACACAGTGACTTTGGTAAAATGGAGAAGCTGTTTATAGGCCTTGCTTGTTGATATTTAGCAGCAAGTAGCAAGAAGAAGTGATGCTATATAGCTTGATACCTGGTGTGTCCTCTCTTTAATCTGTGGTATTGCCCAAGGATCTATCTTGGGTCTCCTTTAATTACTATGTATAATCCTGTCAGAGTAACTGGTGTCCTCAGTTGCCAGATATTTACAGACTCAAAATGACCCTGTATTTTTCCTTAAAAGGTCATTTAAAATTTAAAATGTAAAAAGAAATCTGTTTCCTATGATCTATGTCCCCTCTAGTTTCTAGCATGTGAAACATCTAGAGACTGCAGATGAGTAATGCTGCTGCAGGCTAGGGACAACAGAATTGTTCAGATTCACGGGCTACCTGTTAAATTGTGCTAAACTGATTTTAAGATTTACTCCTTTTCTTTCATTAAATAAAAGGTCTAGTTCTAGTATCTGCGGTCCCCTAACTTTATGTGAACCTCACCACTGCTTGAGATTCTCTAGCAGATCACTAATGAATATTCTTAATTTAGTGGCCTGACATTTTCACCCACTTTTGTGTGACTTATTTTTTTCATAATTGTGGAATTTGTTTTAAATACATGTGTCCTTTTTTTCTTTTTTAAATCAAATGTTGTTTCCATTTTATTCCTGATTGCATTTCTATTTATTGTGTTTAGTGTGGAAATTCAGCTTCTTAGAAAATTTTGTTACAGCTTTTTTATTTTTTAGCATTTCATAACACTTTTTAAAAATATGATACATAATTGTAGCAATGAAAGAATAAATGAGAATTTAACTGCAAATTTGAGTTTATTGTTTTGTAACATCCTTATAAACCATGTTAAAAAGTAACAGTTCAAGGCAGAGGTTTGGCAGTACATATACGTTTATTGACAGTCGACATGTGGTTGTTTATAACCTGTGTATTCTGGAGAGGAATGTGAGCATGCACTCTTTCCCCAAATGTACTGGTTACACACTAAACTTTGGATTTTCTGTGTAAAAAAACAAAACAAAAAAACACCTCAAAACTGATGTGTTTGCATTTTTATATACTATGAGAAACCTACCTGACATGCTGTTTGGACCAATTATTTTGTGACAATGTCACAAATCCGTTACATCAAATTAATTGCTGATAAACTTTTGATATTTGAGTAGCAAGGACATTTTACTCATACAAGAGCAATCAGGGTTTTATGTTTTAAAAATATTCAAGAAAAAAAGTTTAGTTAACAACAGTCTGAAATGAAATAATGTAAAAATAGGCTTAGAAAAAAAATCCTCGTTTTTCAATTGAAAAACATTTTTTATTACTGATAGTTGTTGTTGGGGTTAATACCACATGGTGAAATCAATCCCATCTTTATTTTTTATTCATTTTTATTGGCTTGGGTTTTATTGACACACAGTAGCAGACTGCTGCAGTTTTTAAATGACCGTCACATCTGTTTTACTACTTTCAGTCTTTGGACCCTGGAAGACTGCTGAAAAGAGGAAAACCAACGAAAAGCTTCTCAGAGGGGCCAATACTTGGAGCTAGAGCACATCACTCACATCACTCACTCACACATACACTGCCAGGCTCAGGGGACGTTAGAGAAACGACTTTGCAATAGTAGGATGTGCATAAGCACTCCTTAAGACACCAAAAATATTAATTAAAAAAGCAAACAGACAAAGAATGCTTCTGAAGCTGTTGAGCTTTGCTGCTGTTCTTACTGGAGGTAAGTCAGGCTCTTATAATTACATTTTTAAATTGTATGTTTGACAATCTTATTTTTATTTTTCCTCTTTTCACCCCCAAAAATGAGCCAATCACAGAAAGTAATGATTCAGTTTTTTATTTTGAAAAACAGAGATTTTTTAAAATAATCTTAAAAAGCAAAACATCAGAAATATGGACTGCTGTTTTCTGATGTAACCTGGCTGCAGGAATAATAATTACGTTTTGCAACATTGGTTTAAAAAAAAGCTTTTGGAAGAACATGATGCGCAGAAGATCATGTGACCCGAAGTCTCAGGAAGACACTTACGAATCTAAATGTAATAATTACTTCCATTAGCGCAGTATATTTAACTGCAGATATCACAGAAGCTTGATTTATTTTTTTAATTTTTAGTCTTTATTAATTGATGGTTAGGTTTAGGTTAGAATTCGGTGCTTTTTTATGATTGCTTGACTAATTAAGGATTCGTGGAAATCACGCGCAAAGTTGTTAAAGTGAAACATTTACCCAAAGATTTGTGCAAACTGACTGACATGGCTAGACTGTAGCTCTGTCATGCGACTTTTATGATTGATGAGCATTCAGCGTTCAGCTCATCAGCTGGGGAAGTTGTGTACTTATCAACCCAGCAAAGTAGTCACAGTCTCTATAATAAAAGCCGTTATAGAAATTCACCTGAAGTGGAGAAGTAATGTAAATATCTAAACATCAGACTATGCAGAGAGAGATCATAGTGAAGAGATCATTTTCTCCCATAAGTAGTATTACATCAAAACCGAAAAGGAGCATATTATATCTATGTGGCTGGAAATGTGCTGCCTCACATGCTAACTTTCAATATTTTCAGCTCATAGCCAGTGCCAGTCAGGCTGGAGGGAGTATGAGAACAAATGTTACTTCTTTTCAACTGATACAAAGTCATGGTTGGAGGCAAATCAATTTTGTCTGGAGCATAACAGCAACCTGATGAGCATTCAGGACATTCATGAGCGGGTGAGAAACAAAAAACGGGGGACATTACAGAGATTACATAAATAATGTTGTATCATTTCTCACTCTCTGGTTTTATATTTTCATGTCCTGTTTCTAGTTATGGGTGAGGACACAAATCAGCTCAGAGATCTACTGGTTCGGCCTGAATGACCGCACCGTGGAAGGTGTCTGGGAGTGGAGTGATGGGAGTCCTTTTATACAATATCTGTCGTATGTAATGCGTTTACTACTCTAGTGAAGCCCAACTTATTTATTTTATTTAGTAACCATGGTTCTTTTTCACACAACTTCCATTGCACGTGTGCTCATCTTTGTGGGTGAGCTTTTCCTTATCGGACTTGAGGGTCAACGCCATGGTTGGGCATATCAGAAAGCCGTGAAAGTCATTAGCATAATACCTGATCATTAAGAAATAAATGAAAGATATGTAAGGTATCTTTCTTAATTTTATCCATAATAATTATCCATTACGCTCCTATTTCAGACACTGGATGTCAGGCCAGCCTGATGACTGGAATGATAATGAGGATTGTGGTCAGGTGGTAGGCTATAACTTTGGAGAGTGGAATGATGAAAACTGCAATAACACGAGGAAATACATCTGCAAACACATCAACTGTAAGTGAAAAGAGTACAGTGGGGGAATTGGTTTGATCACCTCTTTAGCCACGCAGTTCAATCCAGTTTTATTTATACAAGGTTTGCACACATCGCATGCAGTGATCATTTGATATAATGGATTGTGGTGCAAAATTTACGTGATGTATTAACATTGTTGTTTATACACCAGGCCAACGATACAATATAAAAAATTGCTTCACATCTCCCTAGTCACCATGTATGTTGTAACCATAATAAAATCTGAGTGTTGAACATCCATTGGCTTGAAAAAACAGTAGTTACTAAATGTAACCCTGATTCTATGAGTATGAGCGCAACACCCCAAACATGTCATACCACTGGCTGTGTGATGTGGCCAGAGCTTGGTCTGTGCCTAAGGACACGTCGTAAATCATTCTTCGCTATAGCAGCTTAAACATATTTTCTTCCTTCCTCCTCAGCAAACCCTAGCCCACAGTGTGACTTAGCTAACGGGTGGATGACGTACGGCTCCAACTGCTACAAGTTTAAATCAGACACAAGAAAGAGCTGGACATCAGCTAGGCATGACTGCGTGGCGGATGGAGCAGACCTGGTGTCCATTACTTCAGCAGGAGAAAACCAGTTTGTCACGTCAAACATGGGTGAAACACATCTTGACCTCTGGATTGGGCTTTCTACATTGGTAAGAGAGGCATAGTGTAGGATTAGTAAACAGACTTACTTCTTTCTAAATGGATAATTTGACCTTTTTTTCTCCAGAAATGCAACAAGATTTCATGTCAAGTGGAAGTGGGGAACAGTCAGCTTGCCTGGTCTGATGCTACACAAGTGGGCTACACAAATTGGGCTGAAGGTCAACCCACAATGTAAGGTTTCATACTGTTGAAACAGACTCTCAAAGTCAATATTAATTGACTAAATCTTGCATTTTCCAACAGTGACACTCAGGTTGGCAGCTGTATTGCAATGATCAAGGATGAAACCAGTTCATTTGGAGACTGGAGGTCCCACGTCTGCAGACACGAGCGTCCTTACATGTGCAAACGTCCACTGAATAGTAAGACTGATTGTTTTGGAAACACAAGGTTTACCATTGTGAAAGCATTTTATTTGGTTTCTGTTTTTTTCTCTCACTATTTCCGACTCTTGTTTTCCCTTCTCACCTGCAGCCATCTGCCCTGCTGGCTGGCAGAGCTTTGGTGGCAGTTGTTACTGGATGGTCAGTAATATCAATCTCTTGACCACCTGGCACGAGGCTTTTACAAAGTGTTCTGATATAGGGGCTCACCTCCTGATTATAAACAGGTAAAGAAAAAGAAAATTTCCCAATCAAAGTGAGACTATTCTGACCAATGATAGTGTTACCAACTTCCTAAATAATAATAAGGTGCATAGTCTTGTGTTAAGAATTTAGCCTTCGTGAGTTCAGGTATTTGATTACACACAGTGATTCTCATTTGCCATGTTTGTTCCATTCTTCATGTGTAGTCAAGAGGAACAGTATTTCATTAATGGGAAGCTCCCAGACTTTCATCAAGTGGACATACCTGACATGTGGATTGGTTTATCAGGTCCTCTATGATTTCGTGCTCGTGAAAATGTGAAAAAGACATTGCCATTTTATACACGATTAATGAGAAAGCTGTCTAAAATCTAAAGTTATTTATGTATGTAACATTACCAGATAAGGACCAGGATGGCCACTTCAAATGGGTGGATAAAACCGAAATAACCTTCTCAAACTATGGTGCCGGTTGGCCCAGAAACACTGAGAACTTCTGGGACTGTGGACAGATCTTTACGGGTAAGGATCGGTGCTCTGTTGCTCTGTTCCTAAGCTAATCGTTTCGCGTGTCATTAGATTGAGGCTGCTATTACAAGACCGATTAACGTTCTCAACATTCTTATCCAGGAAATTATGACGGCAAATGGGAAACAACCAACTGCTTTAAGAGCCTGGGATACATCTGTGAGATGACCGGGGGACAGAACCCGAAACCAACTTCAGCTCCTGGTCAGTCAAACTTCACATTCTCTCTTTCCTTGCGGTCAGACCACACCTTTACTGATAACTGTTGATTTGCTTTAGATTCCCACTGTGACACTGGATACTTGTTGTATGGGGACTTCTGCTATTACTTTGAGACCAAGATGGTGAAAAACTGGCAAGATGCTGAAGCACACTGTACCAGAGAGCAGGGTCACTTGGCCAGCTTCCACACAGAGGAAGAGCTGAGTTTCCTGATTGGTGAGTTACTAAGAGTACAAATCAAACTATGACTAAAGTGAAGTATTTCATTAACACACTCTATCAATGCTGATGTGCTTTTGTCTTGACATTTTGATAGCTCACATGCCAGGGGCAGCCTGGGTGGGTTTGAATGACATTAATGTTGAAAACCAGTTCGTATACACCGATGGAACACCTGCAGTAAGTGGCAAAGCCAGAGCAACCTATATGGCACCAAAACTTGTATTTCTAACCTATTTTCTTATACTGTGTAAAAGTGTGAAAACATTCATCACAAACCTAAAAAACTTGAGACTATCCTCTATCCTTCATAATATTTTACGGTGTCAAAATATTACACATGAAAATACTCACGGTTTCTTCTGATCTCAGGATTTTCTCCCATGGGCGGCAGACCAGCCTGACAACTGGATGAATGAAGACTGTATGCACATCACAGGAACGACTCACAATGATCCTGGAAAACTCAATGATGACTTCTGCACAGCCACAAGGGATTATATCTGCAAAAAAGGTGTGATAAATGCATTCATTTTTGCCTCTTCCTGAATTAATTTTATATACTGAGTTTATATTTAGAGTTATTCCTTGTTTCGTATTTCTGTAGCCAAGGGACAAGGGCCTCCTCCCCAGCCTCCAACATCTGGACCAGGTCAGGCTTTAAGCTACACTGACAAATGATGATTAAATACATTTATCTCAATATGCAAATGTGTGAGCAGCTGTGTTTGTTACAGGCTGGAACGATAAATGCGGTTCTTGGACCGCTGATCCTTTCAATGACTACTGCTACCTGTTTAACTACCTGTCGATGAGGACATGGGCAGAGGCTCGAGCTGACTGCGTCAATCAGGGAGGAGATCTACTCAGTATCACTGAGCCCTTTGAACAGACCTTCATACAGGGTATGATCCTTACATCTTTATTTCACTGTTCAGATGAAAAAGATGGTCATTTGTTGTTAAACAGTGTTACAGAGGCCCTGCTTCATTAATATTTGGGTATTAGAATCATATCATACTATAATACATCATTAACATATCATAACTGCTTTAAAACGATTAAAAAACATTACATACATTACAATACATTACATAGGAAGATTACAGAACGCATGTTACAGATAAAAAACTGAATGAACTGTAACTGTATGAAATAAAAAGGGGCTGTGAATGATCCCATTCTTTCATATAAGTTGCTAAAATAGGTTGATACCTTGAGGGCTAAAGGATTCTATTGAATCGTGCTGTTGCTCCTAAATATGAAAATATGACATTTTTAATCATATTTCAGTGTAATAATATGCTAAATGTGATTTTTTTTTTATTTATTTTAGACGACATATTTTAACTGCTTTTCTCAATTTCTCAGTCAACTTCTCACTTTTCAGTTTGTAGGTGTTTCAGAGCTGATATGTGCAGATCTTTGCTTGAAATTTATGCTTGAAAAATTTTGCAGTTTGGAGATTGTGTCGCTTTCATGTATTGTAGAATTTTGGAGCGGTGTAACTAGTGATGTCTTTTTCAATGCTACCACTAGTGGGCACTGGAGACTTTTTCTCCCCTAAATACTGTAAATCATCTTCAAAGACTGACTAGGTATACAGGTACACTCCCACTTTTGGGTGTGGCCGGTGCAACAAAGCACACATAACTGCAACCAAGGAGTGAAAAGGGCCTAGAACTTTGCTCATTAGTCTGGTGTTTTATCTTTATCTTCACATTTGACTGTTTCTTATTTCTTTAGATCTATTAATAATCTCAACCTGCTATAATTTGCTGCTTTTTTAAAATATCCTCTCAGCTTTAATCCAGCAGAGTCCCACTGGGATCTCTATGTGGATGGGGGGTCATGACTCCATGACTGAAGGTGGTTGGGAATGGACAGACGGCTCTCCGTTCAGATTCATCCACTGGAATGCAGGTTAAAGGCCAAATCTGATGCTTTATAAATACTTACAGACTTAAAACTAAAGACTAAAAACAAAAACTAAAGTGAAAAATATGCTCGTCTTTTCTCACAGGGAACCCAGATGACTATTATGGCGAAGACTGTCTGAGTATGCTCATAAACAATGGCTACTGGAATGATGACAACTGTGAGTACAAGAGAGGATATATCTGCAAGCGGAGAGGTGAGAAATGATGCTCCAGATGATGCTTGGAAAATAAGAATTTGACAATTTTCAGATTTCTGATAGATGTTTACTTTTTCCAGGAAGAACACCTGAGCCACCTCCACCTCATGATGGTAACAGTGATACCTCAGTGTTAATTTGAAACAATAAAAAGATACAGTTGGTTAACAGAGCAAGAGATTGAGATCTAAACATACTAGTTTTCTTTAAAAAGCATAAATAATTTCAGTTTGCACATAATAACAGAATTATTACAGAAAAACCAAAAATGACCGCAGTGGAAAAACTAACCCCTTTACTGACTAATAGCACAAACCACTGCCGTGCAATGATGTGCTGTAAATTTTCAATGCTTAAAGTTTGTAAAATCAAGTAAAAACTGAGGTTTATCTTCCAATTTACACACAATATAAAAAACTGCTGTCTCAGTTGTCACCTGGAAAAAAAAAAGAAATCAGTTCAGACTTGAGAAAAAGAATTGTCACTGCTCACAAAGCAGGAGATGGATATAGTTATCACAGCATTTCTAAAGTTTCAAGAACTGGAGTGAGAACTAGTATAAAGAAAATCAAAGAGAGCCACACCTGGCAGATGTAGAAAGTGAAAGATTTCAAAGAATGAGAAATATGTCTACCCCAGAATAACTGCAAAGACACTAATGAATAACTCAGCCAAGTCAGGAATTATAATCTTGAAAAGGACAATCACTAGAACTCTACACAGGAAGGGACTGTGAGGTTACAGACCAAGAAAAACTCCTCTTCTGCAGAAAAGATAAGTTTAAGCTGGACTGAAGTATACTATAGACAACCTGGAGAAAGGTTATGCACACTGGACGCATACCCTTTGGTCAGATGACATGAAACTAGAGCTCTTTGCCCACAGAGACACTGATTGTATTTAGAGAAAGAAGGGAGAGGTTTACAACCTTAAGAACACTGACAATGACTCAAAACGTACATCACTCCTGGTGAAGAACAACCTCCAGAAGACCAAAGTGGACGTTACTGACTGCCCTTCACAAAGCCCTGACTTGGAACATCTTGGAAATTTGTGGGGTGAACTGAAGAGCCATGAAAGAAGACCATCGAATCTGCGGGAGGTTGAGAGAATGGACTGGAATCACTCAGGAGACGTGTGAGACCTGCTGAAAACTACAACAAATGACTGCAGGCTGTTATCCAATGAAAAAAAAAAAAGCAAAACTGACTATTGGCATAAGGGAGGCTAATAATTTTTTGGCTTTGGTGAAAATTTTTTTTTCTATGTGCAAAGTAAAAAAATTGTAAGTCTCCAAATTAATACTAGAATATTTGGAAAAGCTGTGTTAAAAATTCCTTGCTCTGTTTAAAGGTACTTGGGAAATTTTCATGTTTAGGCTAATTATTCTACCCTCATCTATAATATATATTATTTTTGCACTGGAATAACGCATCAACTTTTTATTGTAGGCTTTCTGACTGCACTGGTATGCCAGGGCTCCGGTGCTGTCCTTCATTGTCCACAGGAAAGTGTGATTAACATCCAGTCTGCTTTCTACGGACGACAGAATGCCGACATCTGTCCACACTTTGATGGCTCAGAAAGTGGTGCTGCACATTTGTTACAACATATATTGATGATGTGTATTTGATTCAGTGATTTTTTGAAAACTTTATCTGCAGGTATGTATCAATGTAAATCAAATTAATTAAGTAAATATTGATATTACTATATTCTAGGCAACTGCACAGTAGGCGGCATCCTTCCTAAGTACAGAAAAATGTGTGACAACCTTCCGTTCTGCTTTGTGTATGCCAATGTGGACCCAGACCCCTGCCCCACTGTTTCCAAATATCTTAAGCTCATCTACAGCTGTGAACAAAAAGGTAACTTCTCCATCGGTTTCTCTAAACATTTTATAATCAGTGCTAATGTTTACTGTAGTATTACATATTTATCTTGAGTTAGTGCAATTCCGGCTTCATGCTTTTGTGCTTTGAATGCTCAGTGTGCCTGCATGGCTTGGGTCTTGAACATGGCAACATCTCAGATGCCATGCTCTCTGCTTCCTCCTCCATTGGCTCCTTCACTCCAAACAAAGCTCGTCTGAATGGAAATTCCTGCTGGATGCCATCAGGAAATGGTATGCACCAACCCAGGGATCACACATGTGTAATAATATTTGAATTGTTAGTTAAAACTTGAGGTTGGGGTTCTGGGTTTTGGCACAACAAAGGTCCTATCTTCTACCCTGTCTCTGTCCTCTTACAGCTGCTTCAAGCTGGATTCAGGTAAACCTTGGTGAGACCAGAAAAGTGACGGGGATTGTGATTCAGGGTTGCCCACAGAATGACCACTGGGTGACCAAATTTAAGATTCAGCACAGTATGAATGGATTGACCTGGACTGACTACCCAGCTGATGGGGATGTGAGTAAGAATTTCACGAAACTGCATAGCGACTTTGTGGTCTACCACCTGCCAGACATCAAGACTGTTCAAAGCCACACTTGGGAGCTCTTGGACAGGTTTATCTGTTTAAATATCCATGATAACAATTTTCTATTTCTCTCATTCAGTTCCAGATTTTACCAGGAGCAACAGACAGAAACACTGCTGAGACTCAGCTGCTGGGGAAGCCTGTGTCAGCTCAGTTCATCCGCATCCTTCCAGTGGAGTTCAGCAGTCAGGCAGGCCTTCGGTTTGAGGTGTTAGGATGCACGCCAGACTGTAAGGAAACTGACTTAACTCCAGATTAAACCTTTTTTCAAATACAAATCTAAATTTATATGGTTTGTCATTATAAAATATCGGTTGTTCAACAGATGCAGTTACATGTGCCAGCAAGCCCAACTTCAACTTTGCTAATGATAAAATGACGTAAGTAAAAATATATTTTTCATCTTTTTTTTAACAAATATACTGTAATAAAGTTGAATTTGTAGCTCTTTGTGTCATTGTTCTTTGGATTATTAGTCACACATTTCTACACTAATTTTCATGTCTTTCAGTGTCCACTGTCCAGCAGACTGTGCCAAAGCTGGTTACACAGTGTATGGCACTACATTGTATCGAGGGGTACGTAAAAAATAAATAAATAAAAGAACACTTTTTAATTAGAGTATAGCATCACGTCACTTAAACTTCTGGGATATTGATATGGTCAGTTAAGTAACAGAGGTTGTTAATTAGTGTCGGTATCACCATTGATACCTAGACCCAACAGAGGTTGCACAACTAGTCCGACTCCTGCAGGCCGGCACATCAGTACGTACCATTGCCAGAATGTTTGTGTCTGTGCATGCATTACCTCTCTCTTCTTTCTTAAACAGGACTCAAACATCTGTGCAGCAGCTATCCATGCTGGAGTGGTGCTGAATGAGATTGGAGGAGACTGCACTTTGCTAAAAGCTGACGGACAGAACTTCTACCCTGGATCCACGAGGAATGGCATTACCTCACGGCAGTGAGTAGATGAGTTTCTTAGTTCTTGTTTTGTTTTTTAGTAGCGGGGCAGTCCCGAGAGGCTGATTCAATGCCTTTACTTTCAACAGATATGATGGAAACTATGCTGTGTCTTACTTTTTTGCAGATGGAGGTAAGTTGACATGCAGTTAGAACCTCTTAATTTCTTTCAGCTTCCACTTTTTGAAGAAGTAATGATGATTTTATGAGTTAATCTGTTCTGTGTTGTTATTCTGCCGTTTCTCTTTCCACTCTCTCCCACAGAGCTGAGATGCTCCGGACCTGACTGGTTTGAGTTTGGGGACTTCTGCTACAAACCTTTTGGAGACAAAAAGACGTGGCATGATGCTCAGAGCAGCTGCAGGGCTCTGGGTGCTGAACTTGTCTCCATCCTCTCCATGACAGAGCAGAGCTGGCTGGAAGGCTACCTGTACATGGGTATGGATTTACACTTATTTTCTCTGTGTTTAAACTAAAGTAGATGTTAAAGGTTTAGAAAAGCCTTTTACATTCTTAAGTCACACTTGATTTAAACTTGATATTTATTTGTCCTTCACAGCCACCAGTGACGTCTGGATTGGTCTAAATGACCTGTTTTATGCTGGCTTGTTCTCATGGTCTGATCAACACATAACAACATTCACCTACTGGGCTCCAGGGGAACCCAACAACCATGATGGGTTCAGTGAGGACTGTGTCGAGATGTTGCACCAGGTGAGAAACCTGAAAACCCTCACTGGTGAAAGCAAATAAAGTGATCTTTGTAGTCAGTTGTGGTCTTTTTGACATCAATCTTAATTGATTGATTGATTGATCATACTAATTTTCCTTCAGTCTGGCCGATGGAACGACGTGACCTGCACAGAACTCAATACATACATCTGCAAAATGCCCAAAGCACATTACCCACTGCCTTCTGTACAGCCCACTGTGTACGGATGTCCTCAGGTGCGACAAACATCGACTTGTCACATTTCTCTGCCTTTTCAAGTTTAACCTCACACTGCAGAAGTGACAATGCCAGATGTGTAATAAGGTGTTTAATGTGTGTGTCAGGGCTGGGAAGCATATCGCTACTCCTGCTACTGGATGGAGGAGACGACTAGGAGCTGGTCTGATGCTAAGGCCTTCTGTGAGGAGCAGGATGCCGTCTTGCTGCATATTGGAGACATGTGAGTCACATGTCTGTCTGAGGGTGATATAAGGATGCTTATTATTGCAAAACTACAGATTCTGGATTTTATGTATCTGGATGATACATAAAATCTTAGCCTATACTTATGGTGCTATAATCCAGTGTCACTCAACAACACTCTTATCTCTGAAAAACTCATGAAGAAGAATTTTCCTCCCCTGTGATTCACAGAATATTTCATAATTCCCCCCCCCCCTGGAATCCAAATAATTTCAAAATTTTAGATTTTTTTTTAAATTGCTCCACTTGTATAGGGGCAATTTTTCCAGCTGAGGTTGTGCACTCCAATAGTCTTTTTTGTACATTATTGTCTGTTTGTCATTATCATCTCTTTGTTCCGTTTTCCTGCAGCTATGAGCAGTCACATTTTACAGCGGCGCTGTCAGGAAAGACTGGTTTTTGGTGGATTGGCCTGCGTGCTCATGGGGGGGCAGGTGGAGGGGTGGACTACATTTGGGATGATGGTTCATCTCTCAGCTTTACTCACTGGGACAGGAACCAGCCAGGTACTGACCTAACACTGACCTACATAAAGCTGGCTAGCTGCTGCATTTCTGAAATATTTCACTTTTTTTGGTCCCATTGACTTTGAATGCAGAACCAGCTTTCTCTCACCTCTGCTTTGTATGTTGAAGGTTGTGGCTTTGAGAACAGCATGGGACATTTTTCACGATGATTTGTTTTGGTATATATTGTGTAATACACATCAACACATATTTCAGATTTTTTTCTCCTCATCTTAGACAGAAAACTGTAAACATTTTCCTGTTTACAAAATTATTTCAGAGGGACAACTTTACAACAACAAGGTAAATGTCGCTGAGGTGGGCTGGTTTAGCTCAGTTGGATGAGCAGGCGACCATATGCTGCACGGCTGATAGTTAGGCTGATAGATAGTACAGCCCAATCTGGTGGGGAAGTGTGGGAAGCCAGATCGGGCGCCCCCCTTCCGGCCCTCCTCTCTGCTCTCTCCAATCTTATCTTACTTACTTCTCTTACTCCTCTCTATCACCTTTTCTGTCCCTTTGAAGAAATAGAATAAACTGTAGAAAACTAAACAGGTAAAAGAAGAAGCGAAATAACAATTTTAACATAAACCAGTGACACACTCTGGGGCCTGATCAGCCCTGGCAGGGCCTCCTTGGATGAGGGTGTCCAGTGATAATGGCCAAAACGCCCGATGAATCCAAGGTCCACTACTGATGATGTGTCCCAAATTTTAATAATTTAGATCAGATCTCTAATCCCTAAACCTAACCAAGGAAAAATGGCAAATTAGCTTGGGTAAAAAGAACGAAACTTGAGGCACACAACAATATGTGCCGCTGGTAAAGTTTCTGGGCTGCTTTTCCTCATAGCAGCCATCCCCCAAGATTTTCTCCATCAAAAGCAATGCATTGTCAGGGATTGTAACATCTAGTCCTTTTACTGAATAAAGCCAAAAAAATATTTTAAAAAAATAAAATGTCTCTGAGGTGAAGGTGACTACACTTTGAAAAACAAACAAACAAACTTGTAGGACTGAAATTCTTCCAAACACTGAGCAATTCCATTAGGTACAGAGTAGCTGCTATCTGAGGTACAGTACAGTTTGCCTATTAAAAAAGCTAGCCATGGGTTTATAAGCCATCTCACTTCAGCTTTGTTAGCCAACCTCTTTTACCTCCAACTTTTTTGCTGCACCAGAGGCAAACTACAAAACGAGTCCGCCAGTAACAACAATCCCACCCCAATTTCTCCAGAATTGTGTAGTTTAGTTTTTTCTTATTGTTATTATTATTAATAATAAACACAAGAAACCAAAATCTCTTTCTGTTTTTAGATAACGGTGGTGGTACTTGTGTGGCTATGACAACGGGTCAGGTTGGTGGTTTCTGGGATGACAAGCAGTGCTTGGACAAATATGCCTTCGTATGTGAAAAATACAGACCTGACATCAGCCCGCCCACCAAGGCCCCGACTGTTCCTCCTGCACAGGGCTGTGCTGCTGGCTGGACAGCCAAACCCCATTTCAGGCACTGTTATAAGGTAATAACAGCTCAAAGTTAAACATCTAAAAGTGTGATTATCTGCAAGAGAAGGTCAGTTATTCATTTTCCAGGGGCGATTTATTGCAGCTCTTCCACAACGTGGACTGGTCCTTGAAGAAGAGCTGGGAAGCAGCGCTTGAGGACTGTATCGCCAGAGGTGGTAATCTGGCCAGCATCCACACTCAGGAGGAAGAAGAGTTTCTTGCTCTGTACAGCAAAGGCACTACCAAGTGGATTGGTCTCAGGAGCAACCCAATAGAAGGAGGTGAGCAAAATATATGTATTGCAGACTGGACCCGGTTAAATGGAAGCCAAATAAAGAATAAACCTAAAAACAACTCCTCCCTTATTGCAGGATATTCTTGGAGCGATGGCACGCCTCTGTCCCACACCAACTGGGGTGACGGGGAGCCAAACAATCACGAGGGTCGGGAGGACTGTGTAGAGATGGTGAGCAACGCGAATGGCACCTACTCGTTGTGGAATGACCTCAACTGTGACGCTCATCAGGATTGGATATGCAAGATTACTAAAGGAAAGGATCCCATCCTTCCCCCTAGGCCCCCATCACCTGAACCAGGTAACTAAGGCACCTGTCGTTTCTCTACAGAGGGATCAAGTCATGAATTTGCTTCCCTTAAGGATAGAGCAATTTTTATATGAATTCAGACCCTCACAAACCCTCACAATGTCTGAGTGTTTGTTTTTTCCTAACGTTTCAAACTTCAGCTCCCGATTGTGGCTCGAACCCCGGCTGGAGGAAGAACAAAAACATCTGCTATTACTACAATGACACTGACATAGTGGACTTCCACACAGCTTTCACACGGTGCTATGCAGAGAAAGCCAGACTTGTGTCCATCCTAAACAGAGAAGAACAAGCATATGTTAACAGCATGGTATGCTTTTTCATCTTTAACTTCATTAGAGATTATTTACTGTGGAAAAATGAGTGATAAGTCTTGCTGCTGTTTCAGGTGGGGACAGGAAAGGTTACTGCAGCCTGGATTGGCATGAGGATGTTTGGCACAGTAGATGGACAATACGTGTAAGTATGTTTCTAAGCAATTGCACCAAAGCAAAGAAATGTTAAACAAATCTTTTTTGTGTCATTTTCTTTTTTCATAGTTCTGATCAGCAGAGTTTCCATTTCACAATATTTAGGGATATTTCATGTCCTTAAAACTGATATTTAATGTAACAGATCAGGACTTCATGCTGAGGGTCCAGGGGAGGGGGAGAGAAAATGTCAGAACAAAATTTGCATAAGCCAGGGCTGTATTACAAATAGCAAAGTTTTACCGTCTTTGGTTTGCTATGTTTTAGTTTTTTTGGTCACATTTATACACAAAAATCAGCCCACAATGAGAATTGCCACAGAAAACATCTTTGTGTCTTTATTCAGCGCTGGGCACTCACAGAGCCCTACAAATTCACAAATTGATTTTCATATATTTTACTTTTTCTCCTTTTATGTACTATAAAATTGGAAAAACTATAAATTGCCCACAGCTGACTATAAGTCAGATTATATCATCTGACTTCAATAAATATTTGCAACCTCACACAGTATGCAGAAAAAAAATGAGAATGATGCACATATTTACACGTGTGGGACAGCAGGAGTAACTTCATCAACATCAATTGACGTTGATTAGATGAACTTAGATGAACACCACGTGAAACGCCTGATTTATTTAGAGAACAGCTGCCCTAACCTCAAAGATCCCACAGTTTGAATCAAATTATGAAGGAAAGGTTTGCCCTCATACCGGAACATGTTGATTCATCTTTATCTCACTTATCTACAATGCCATACTGATTACAAAGAGAAAAACTTGCATTCAATCTGTGCTGTGTTATTTTTGTTAGTACCCTTATGTTTGACCTAATTTGCTTTGCTGTCGGTATATCGCACTGATGATTATGAGTTCATATATGTGACCATTGTTATCATTGCTCTGGTTAGTAAATTTAGACCAAATTCACTAATTTACTACTGGTTAAAAACATTCAACATACTTTAACAGATTTGAAGATGAGGAAAATCTTTTCTTTTAATGTAAAACTGTAAAATTTCTGTTTTATGTGCTCAGGTGGGTCGACCACTCCCCTATGACATACACTCACTGGGCTCCTGGTGAGCCCAACAATGCTAACGGGGAGGAGCAGTGCGTGCAGATGAACAGACATCAAGGTACTGCACCTTCTGTCAACTGACAATTTAGATCAAATACGCTATTTTTTAACTAATGTGTCTTTATGACTTAACTATAATGATGCGTGCAATATACTCTGACTTGCTAAGGTGGATGGAACGATGCCAACTGTGGTCGGGCTTCAGCAGGTTACGTATGTAAGAAGTTCCCCGGAGATATTCACACTCCGCCTCCACCAACACAGCCCTGGGAGGGCAACTGTCCTGCAGGTAACATACACAGTTTAAATACAAATTTGGTTAAATCACACAGGCTGACTAATGCTGCTGGTTCTTTCACATCAGCTGGAGTATTTTTTCTCTGTTTATTACTCATTACGATTTTCCTCCTCCCCTGTAGGTTGGCTGCGTTTCAACAATAAGTGCTTCATGTTCAAAGGAAAAAAGAATGATATTAAAGGAAACTGGTCATATGCTCGAAGTTGGTGCAGGGAGCAAGGAGGAGACTTGGCAGTCATTGATGACCAGTATGAGAATGGTAAGCTCAGCATATAACCATTAAACAAAACATTATTAGAACAGAGGTTTCCTCCACAGAGACGGCTCTTTACATTTCCGTTCTCTCCTACAGACTTTGTTGCTAGTTACCTGAGGGACCTGGAGCTCCCCACATGGATCGGTCTGTCAGATCTCTTGGTGGAGAATCAGTACGCCTGGAGTGATGGGGTCAGTCCAGTTCTGTACACCAACTGGAATGACAAAGAGCCCAACAATGCGAACGGAGTGGTGAGGACACTTTGCTTCAGATTATCACTAATCGAGTGAAGCAGATGGGAAAGTACTGTAAAGTTGTGGGCTCATAAACAGGGAAAGGACACATTTAGCCTTGACTATTCTTGGTTTGCTCAACAGGAAAACTGTGTGACGATTACTCATAGCCCCCTATTAACTGGCAAATGGAACGATGACAACTGCGACAACAATCACAGCTTCGTCTGCTCCAGAAAGAAATGTTAGTAAACACTCCAGAGATAATTCTTCCTGCTCAGATGCAATTGCATTTCACAGACTACAAAAAACATTTTAAATGCATGCTAGCTTAAACCTTCTTATTAAGTATTTGTCAATCTCCCTAAATATTAGCAAGCAGTATCCAGCCGCCTCCACCCACAAAGAGCCCCTGCCCAGCAGGCTACATCTCATGGTACCTGAACTGTTACAAACTGGTGGAGGAGCCAGCGACCTGGGATGCAGCTCAGGCAGCCTGCAAGGATCAGGGAGGCAATCTGGCCAGCATCGACATGAGCTACGACCAGGCCTTTGTGGCTGGAGCGGTCCTGCAGGGAAAAGCTGATGCCTGGATTGGACTGAAGCGCAAGGTGCTGTTTAGAGAGAAACAGAAAAGTTTAGTTCCAAGTAGAATTCAGAAGAATTCGCATTAAATATGCTACAAATAGAAGAAAAATACTCCAGGAAAGGCACTAATTATAGAAGGTGAAAACACCTTATTGCAAGTAAAGATCCTACATTAATAAAAAGTATTGAGAAAATTTTACTAGGAAGATTTACTTTTAAAAAAGTAGACGCATTTCAATTAAACTAGGAATCAAAGGCAGACATCTCTAATATAAAAACTACCAGAGCTACTAAAAAAAACAACAACTGAGTAATCAGTTGTGGATTTAAACCTTCTGTCTTCTCTCACTGGTATTTGTTTTTTTCTGCACTCTTGGAGTCACTTCCTTGATGCTTGTCTAACGGCACTGTGTGATCCATGACAATCTAAACATTTAATCATATGTTGTTGCCTTGTGATGCAGGATGATGGCTCCTACATGTGGACAGATGGTTGGCCAGTTTTTTTCACTCAGTGGGGACCAGGAGAGCCCACTAACATTAAGGATGAGGGCTGTGTGAGTATGCATGCTTCGAGGATGTTCCACGGGACCTGGAATGACACCAAGTGTGACCTAGAGAAACCATACATCTGCAAGAAAACCTCAGGTACAAACTCAATCAGAATTGAACTTTTTTTCTTTCTTTTTAATTGCTTTTAGTCAGTTTCTGACTAATTATATATGCTTTCATTTATATAACCTTTAATAATAACACTTGTGTCTCAGAGAAACCTCCAACCACTCCCGCCCCTGGTGATGGGATGTGTCAGCGCTTTGCGATACCCTATGGCAAGTACTGTTACTATGTGTACAGTGGTGATGTCGGCTTCTCTTGGCCGGACTCTGAACACTACTGCCAGGCAGGCAGGATGGAGCTGGTCTCCATTCACAGCAGAGCAGAGGTAGAATTCCTCAAGAGCTTCAACTACAGCAAAAATATGAACCTCTGGATTGGCCTTACCAGGGATAACAACTGTGAGTTTACAAATGGAAAGAAAAAGAGAGAGACTCGTTGCTTTCACAGGGCTATTGTACCAGGGCTTAATTCAGTAAAATGAATCAACTTTTCTTTTAAACCTGCAGTTGGCTGGGCCTGGACAGATGAGACCTCTGTAAGCTTCCTCAACTGGGCTCCCAATGAGCCCAATTCAGCGTTTCACCCAGGGGACATGGCCGAGAACTGTGTGGAGATGTACAAAGACGGACGCTGGAATGACAACAACTGCATGGAGAAGAAAAGTTTTGCTTGCCGCCACCCTCAGTGTAAGCATTTTTCCCATTTCCCTTTTTAGATATTTTAATGCAGCACAGATGTAAGGCAATTTCTGCAGCTTTAATAACGCTTATTGAATTTGGTAATGATAAGCAGTGGAATAACAGGCTCTTTGTAAATCTGTCTTTCAGTTTATCAAACAGATGAGAACAAAAATCCAATTTATCCCACTGAAGCTCCAGCTAACAGTAAGTGACAAATATGGTTGCTTTACAATATAACTTGGTTTTCATGTCAGCAAATAATAATTAAGCCATGCATTTAATAATAAACAAAACAAAACAAAAAAACCCCCAACAATAACAGATCTAAATCAGCTAGTCCTTGTAGAGCAAAATCGCCCATTTGGATTTCTGAGACTTTGGGGACATTTGTGGTCCCCAGATGACAAAAAAAAAAAACTACTTTGGAAATTCCCCAACTTTTCACCTGTTGCAGCCTTACAGGTTTAAGTGTGGATTTCAGTTACTAAGTTGGTCATTGTTCATGGCAACCGTTAATAATGTCCCCTGCCACAATCATTAACAAGTGTACTGATCCACTTATTTTATTTAGTACCACACACAGACTAAAGTTTTATTTCCTCTAAAATTTCCCCATCTGCCTTAACCTTATGTTGTCTTTGTTGCCAATTTAACATCCAGACACAACTATTACACAAGTATTGAACATGTTAGAATACTAATAATAGGGTTTAGTGTAAAGCGTCACTGAAATACAATCGCATAGGTATAAGCAAAGTAAGACATTGGAGTGATTCTAGCAGGTTAATATCTCACCTGAGCTGGTTTGTCTCAGACGTAGGGCTGATAGCCGGCATCGTCGTTGCAGTCATTGTGGTCGTCGCCATAATAGTTGGACTGTTCTACGTCTTCAGTGTGCGTGGATATAAACTGAGCACCTTGAGCTTGCCAGCAAAAAGCACCAGTAGAATTGATGTGGTAAGTTTTTAATTAGCCTGTCATGGTTGGATAAACAAATGTATTGATGTCAGTGCTAAAAACTCATGTCATTCTTGTGTTGCAGCCTGCCTTTACCAACCCCAACTTCGTAGGAGAATCGGACACATAAATCGTCGAGCTTTTCACATTAACACTGATATTTTTTGCAAATCAATAACATAGTTTGTTATTTTTATACAATGCAGACTATCCCTGCTCTCAAAGGGCAAGACAGAACATGCAAACTCCACACAGAAAAGCCTCAGTTGGCTGGTGGATTTGAACCCAGAAACATCAGTGCTGCCAGTCAACATGTTGTGATACGCTAATACCATTAAAATATAGTGAGATAACATTTCCCCATTTTTCCACATGCAGCAGTAATGATGTTGATATATAGCCAGTTGCTGTTTTGCAGATTTTATAGCAAAGTGCCAAATTATTCTCTCTTTTTTTTTTTTTTTTTTTAAATAAAACAAACAACCGTGTTTTTATTTCCAGTGTTTATTCATGTCTGTACACTGCAACACAAAAATTTTATTTTATTTTTAAACATATTTTACAAAATGAAAAACAAACATCCTTCAAAAACCCTTTTTAGACATGTTTCCAGTAAATAATCATTTGGACAAATCTGTTGCGGAGCAACTCATAAATGAAGCACCAACAACCAAAGATAATGAGAATAAAGCCACAGATGAGAAAGTACAAGAACCCAGGAATTCAGAAAACCGATAAAGTTGCACAATTTATAAATCCTGAATGACAAATTTTGCAGTTTCCATTCATGGAGGCATCCAAGGTAAGAAACTGCTGAGGATCTGTACATAAAATGTAATCCCACATTCCATGGCACCAGTGGTCCTTACGTACAAAGAATAATAATTTTATTTATGAGAAAATAAAATTCAGAATACTTTGATCGTTTTTCAGCCCTTATTTAAATCTTGTAACTACACCGAAACGACCAATTTAAAAAGTGAAACTTCCAAAACCCAGTGGCACATATGGCACTAGTCTAAACCAAAGTTTCTTTTTCTGCTTCAATAATTACTCACTGATCATTTCTGTATCCCCCTCCCTGTGTAGGAAACCCCCCCCAAATAAAACTTGTGTAACCAATGTTACCAACCCAAACTGTATTGCTGAGAGCCAAACTTGGAGTAAACAATAACGACTAACACAGTCACGTTGGTCTTGGAAACAGCCCTTCTGCACAATAATGCTCTGAAATTAAGTACAAAATACTCAAAACTCTCATTAGTAAGCCATAGTTTCCCACTGATTAAGTTAAAGTTTGCCAACCAAAGTGTGGGAACACAGATCAAGCTTACTGGTGCAAAAACTGAAGGAAACATTAAATAGCATCACCTTTGTTAATGACTACAACAATCTAGTTTAAAGGCAACACAGACTGACAAACAGGCTCAAAGTGAACCACTACATCCACCATCACAGCCAAAGAAAGACCTTTTTCTTTTGTTTACACAAGGACTTGAAGACACGCCTTTGGTTAAAGGCCAGGTTCACATTTTGCATGCATGGAAATGATCACTGGATATTGAAATGTTTCTTTCTGTTCATGAAGCAATAAAAATGAAAGTGTTAGGGGACAAAATCCACAGTCCTCATTTTGCATAAAAATGCTTTTGCAAGCCAAACTCAATCTGATCTTTTTATTCAAAATTCCCTTTTTCTGTTCAGCTGCATCTCTGGAAGCAGATCCAGTGACCTGTGTTTACATTTGATCTGCATCAAGAGCATATAAGGAAAAATACAAGTTAAAAGCAGTGACGTGTCCACTGAATCTGACCGTATTGGCTTGTAATGACCGATTTCAGCCAGGTCACCTGACTCTACCTTCCTGTTCTTTTAAGCAAGCTCAACAAAAGCTTTAGGCATTAGCAGTGGTATAACAGTAGCACTGTGCTTCCTTTGTCCTGAGGATGTACCATGTTTGGCCAGCTGCACCTCATAACTGCACAAATTGAGATGAGATCAGGTTGCAAGATATTTTCATACCTGGTTGTCTGTGCCAACCATGTGCAACTACAGTACGTCTGTAGAGTCACAAGCAAGAATTTGGTTACACAAGAAGAGCACTGTGAATTGTGTACCTTTTCACAGCCAGCATGGACAGCAGGAATGATCACAGGGACCAGAAACTCAATGTGTGCGTTGCTTTTATTTGACACTTGAACGCTATAGTTTCCACGAGGAGGCCAAAAGTGCAATCTTCTTTGACTTGATGACAGGAATAAAATGAAGTCTGCTTTGGTCTAACAAATTAGGCACTACAATTAAACGGTCCTGCAGCCAGATCACCTCATACCACAACTTCACCATTATTCCAAAAACCATTAAACACGATTCACCAGTGAGTCAGGTACTTCCCAATCATCATTCACACAAAAACAGCATTCCTCACAGGAGCAGAAAGGTAAGACACAAAATGAAATGTTTATAGCTTGAAATCAACAAGACTACACTTGCACCTGATACACAATGGCTTCTGAAAATGCCTGTGCAGATACAGCCCCTCTGAAATAAAGGTTTTTCCAACTCTGCCTCTCAGCTTTGTTCATATGTTAGTTGTACCCCAACATACCTTCATTCATCTGATTGTGATTAATGCATGTGCTCATCATTTAGCCTTCTTATTGCACCTGCACTGTGTTGTCAATCTGACAAAGCCAATTTGAAACAACAGAAAACAGATTCCAATATAGAGGATTTAAAATGAATAAATTAAATGCCAATTTAATGTAACCATCTGGCACTTCTGCAACATACTTCATGGTCTTTAGCAGAAAAAAAAAATCAAAATACAAAAGCCTAAGTTTAACTTTCAGAATGAAACAGATATGAAATAAAATCAACCAGGAAAAGTTGAGACTAAATATCATTTAAGTGCTGCGTTTCCTGACATCAATAACAAAAGTTGGCATAATCAGCATAAAAAAGTAACACCTTTGTGAGTACTTCCACCACAACTGTGTTTATCAGCCAAGTAGGACCAAAGTCCATTTTCAAAAATATCCGATGTGCTTCCATTCAAATGCCACTAAGCCCCGATTTGTAAGTATTTTCTGACATCATCTGAAGGTGTGGTTTTCAGCATACGTCCATGTTTTTTAAAGTGTCAGGAAAACAAGGCGACAGGAAGAACAAGAGCATCAGTGTGTGTCGTCTTCTTGATGGGGAATCCAAAATCTAGCCTTTAGAGCATGCATCCGCATCGATACTGTTGACGAGATTAGTCAATGTCCATGCCAAAAATGGCACAAGCCTGAGGGTAAGCTGAGGTTGTGATCAGGGTAAACATACCAACGTGATTTTAAGGCAGTGAGAGGCAGCTTGAAGGTTCACAGGCCTTCGGTGTCATACCTTTTGGCTGTCCAGCCTCAGCCAGTAAACACCTTGTCTTGTGTAGCGGACCATGGAGGTCATATCTGAAGACAGGTTTAAGGGCCCCATAACAGTGTCCAGCTCTGCCAACATACCTGAAACACATGGAAACAAAAGCACGGTAAAGCTCCACAAACAAAAACAAGTCCATCCATCCATTCGCTTCCGCTCATCCTTTTCAGGGTCGCGGGGGGGCGCTGGAGCCTATCCCAGCTGTCATAGGGCAAGAGGCGGGGTACACCCTGGACAGGTCACCAGTCTGTCGCAGGGCCAGCACACAGGGACAGACAACCAGTCGCACCAACATTCACACCTAGTGGCAATTTGGATTATCCAATTAACCTATCCCCACAAGCTGCATGTCTTTGGACGGTGGGAGGAAGCCGGAGTACCCGGAGGGAACCCACGCAAACACGGGGAGAACATGCAAACTCCACACAGAAAGACCCCGGCCTGATGGTGGAATTGAACTCAGGACCTTCTTGCTGTGCGGCAACAGTGCTAACCACCGTGCTGCCAAAAACAAATCAGTCAAACAATTTTAATTTGTTAATTCGTTTTTTTGTTTGTTTGTTTGTTTTTTTAAGATAAATGTGATGTAGCACGGTACAAGTTAGTCAGTGATGCATACTGAGAATGTCAGCTGCCCACAGGAACAGCAAAGCAACAGGGCAAGCAAAACAACTGGATCTTTCAATATTTCCTTAGTTTGTCATCTTTACTTTGCAGTTTCTCTCAATATTACCTTAGTTTCGCACACAATTTCCTATGCATAAACTGCAAATAAAAAATACAATTTTTTGTTATGTCCTAAATCCTTGTCAAGCAGATGCCAGCTATGAGGGGAAAACCCTTCTCACTGCAGCTGCACACAACTAAATTTTACTGGCTGACCAACTTTGCATCCTTTGCCTTTGGTGATGGCGCATTATGATTGATAAAATGTTTCTTGTAAACCTAGTGGAGTTTATAAAATCAACAGATTAATTGCTTATGAACATCCGACAAGTGACTATTTGCATCATTATTAAAGCACAATAATTAAAGTGTCCTATGTGGTTAGAAAAGCACAACCAATGTCTTTAAGTCCCTCCACACTACAAACATTCACTAAGCTTTCCAGGTCGTTTTAACCTTCTTTAACCTTTGGTCTCTTTTCCTTTGTTCTTACCGCTGCCTTTACGTGCCAACTCTTCTGCCTGCTCCCAGATGTCATGAGCACTCAAAAACAATGATGTGATGTTGACATAGGTGAAAGTCATTTGTTCAATGGCTTGAGGAACTGCCACAGTACTGCCCACAACCAACCCACTGGCACTGTGGTTAGAGCTAGGACCTGAGGTGGTGGCTGGAGATGGCAGGCAGGTGGACAGGTTGTCTCCCACTCTAAAGGAGAATTGTTAAAAAAAAAAAAAAAATACAGAATGTCTTTACACAGTTGAGAGCAATGTACTCGTTACTGTAATATAGAAAGAAAATGACTTACCTAGATGTTTGAGGATTGTGTGTTGCCTGAGCAGAGCTCTGTAAGAGAAATTTAATCAGCAAAACAAATATTGACCAGCTCCTGTGCTCATACATCAATGCCATTTTCTACAAGTAATAAGGCAATCTGCCATTACAAGCCATCTCCTTTAAATACTTACACTGAAGTGTTCAGTGAGGGTCTTTGAATACTTTAGTGCAGCTTTGTGTTTGTGTCGAAACATGGCCATTTGCAGGAGAGACTGGCACTTCAAACTACAGGACACACATGACTGTTACTTATAGGTCACATGACTACAAACAAACAGAATAATAGTGAATATTATCATCCATCTATTCTACAACTCCTAATTTCTTATTTCTATTTGCTTACGCTTTCTTTGACAACATATTTAGACATGTGAGGAATTGTTTAATAAGAACTTTATGCTGCTACATATCAGTCAGTTTCCAGTGATACAGCCTAACTTCCTGAACTAACGTTACATGAGGAGGCATCAAGACAAACCTTCACAGGTTAATAGGGTCTCAGACATTGTAATAAATGGAGAAAACAGCACATTAATCATGATTCAAACCTTACCATAAAACTAGAAAGTCTTTCTCTGGGGGTGGAGCAGAAAGGTCCACTGAGTTTTTAAGTTTCAGCACAAACCTGTGAAATTAGAAAATCAGATCAAGTCATGGATCAAACTCAGAACCAAAATACAAATACCATAGATACACTGTGACAAATGTTTGTCTTCTTCTAGAGAAATATAAATTACTTGCTTGAGTGTCTTGAAAGTTAAAAGGCACATTTTCCCTGCTCTGTACTTGGCAACATGATTTACAGGCATGCGTCTGCTTCCACTATTAATTCACTCATGAATCTATCCTGGTGTCAGGCTTATTACAGGCAATTTTTACTGTGCTAACTAAAACAGCGTTATAAGATGCTTTTGTTTTTCTATAAGGCTCTCATTGGAACATTACAATTTTATATCACACTATGATAGACCGCTTCTGCATCACATTAAAAATTATTTACTTTGAAAGTATTTAGAGTCCAACTTACTTGTGATCATACATTACTGGCTGATATCAGTCATTTATCTATGTTTTATGTAGCTGATTATAACAGTGGATAAATCTAATTTTTAAAAAGAGTTACATTGTTACATAGTTTGCCCACAACAGGACCGTGTGTTGCAGCTTTGTTCAAACCCTATATCAGATAAAATTCCTATATCAGACAGGCTCCATTTAAAATGTTAACATTTCAGAATAAACTTATCAGAACTGTTAAATGTATCCAAAACCTGGAGCACTTTTACTCTGTAGCTTTGCCATTACAACAACAAAAGTTATAATAGTGCAAACAAGCTCTGATACATGCAGTTTCGTACTTGAGGAGTTCCACAGTCTCTGCAAACATTGTGTAGGAAGACAACAACGTCTGTGGATCTTTTTCCATGGCAATGCCACTCTCAACAAAGAACATGGCAGCATCAAGGTAGTTGAAAGCTTTACTGAGCTTATCCGACTACGGAGAGAGAAACATGTACATATTGGTCATTAGTTAGTTGTATGACTCTGAACTGGATAAAACTTTATAAAATCAAGTTAAAGAAAACCTACCTCTGCATCTGCTTTATGCTTTAGTCTTTTGGCCTCTTTTATGTAATGTTTCACTGGATGTTGTCTGTGAGATAATGTACTAGTGTGAGAGGAGCACCAAAAATGCATAAGCAGGATATTAGCTGACATTACAAGCAATGAATCTTACTTCTCTTCAAATTTGAGCAAGGATCTGTTAGCCACAGCTTCGCTGAGGGGCTGTGATGATGATGTTACAGCAAAGCTGACCTTTGGGGACTTATTCTAGGATTGCAGGGCACATCTTGGTTAAAATTTGAATTCTGCTTATTAAGAGCCAAGTTTTCTGATTAAATTAGAAATCACTTAATCAAATTACTGGTTAAAGGAAAAGAAGGATAATTACCGTTTCAGACTTTGGGTGCTCTGTGGATTTTCCATTGCTCTTCTTGTGTTTATGAGACACCTTTTTCTTTTCTGTTTTCTTACTCGATTCTTGTGTTTTCACCTGGCTCTTGTGAAGCTTTGACTTTTTAGCAGCATCTTCAGATGGTTCAGGGTGCTGACAATCTTTCTTGGCCTTCTTCCGCTGCTGGGCCTCTGCTAGACTGCTTGAACACCTACAGGTGACAAGATCATTGAGGACGGTTCAAGGTACAGTGTAAGATGGTTAAATGATAAAGATCTGACCAATTTAGGGGACCTACTTCAGTTTCACAGAAACTTTTGTCAATGAAGCGTTCTTGTTTTCCAGCTTCTGTTTCTTCCTGGGAAGACCTTTGTTGTCTACCTCAGCCTAGAGAAGAGGACAAACCAGGCAATAAAATAAAAACTTTCCGTGCACATGTATGTTTACTAGAAGAGCACCAGACCTCGTGCTTCTCACATTTTGTGGTTTACTCTTCCTGCTGGTTTTAGTGTGGCTGTGTGTTGCAGAAGTACCACCGCCTACTTTATCTGGATCCGTGACCGGTGCAGATTGTTTTGCAGTGCTGGGAATTCCTTGGTGAATGCCAGAGGTCTGGGGCACTCTTGAGAGCAGACTTAGCTCTATCTTCACCATTAGGGATCTGGGAGTCCTCTCGAGGTCCAGAGAAGCCTTGGCAATACGCCCAGGCTTCTTTAAGTGCTTGTGGGTCGTTTTGTGAGGCATCTTGGTGCCCGTCTGGGAGATGGTCTCTGTGTTGGATTTGCTACAACTGATGCTGACTGGTGGGGCAGGCTGAACAGGGCTTTGGGCGGGGCAGGAGTTAGGAAAATGCTGTGAACTGAGTTTAGTCCTTTTAATGTCTCTTTTACCATTACTGCCTTCCTTACTTTTTTTGCAGTGTCCTACTTTCGTCTTTACCTTGGGTCTATCTGTGAAACACGGGTATTTTGTTTGAGCTGTTACCGCTTCCTCACATTTCACAGGGGTTGCTGCATCAGTGCGGTCTGGACAACCTCCTTTCACCGATTTTGAGAATTTCTTTGAGCTGTTCACATTAGCAGAGAGAGATTTTTGGCGACTTTGCAGACAACAGTTGTCCTGAGAGCTTTCACTGCTTTGCTGAGAAACTGCGGTGCTGTCTGTGTGGTGAGAAGAAAGCTGAGGCTGAGACTCCCCAGTAGAGTCAACCACTTGAACGCTGGAGTGTTTGAAGTCTTGAGTGAACTGTTGTTCTTTATGAGATGTGTTCTCAGGAACAAGTACCGCGCTTTGACTTTCACTGCCAGAATTTGGTTGGCTGGACCTGATCCAGTTTCCCAACTGCCAGTCCTCATGGCTCACTGCTGGGGCGTCAGCCTGCAAACACAAGTTGATTTCAGAAAAGGACGAACATAAAGATTCTGTACATGTACATATAAAAGTGAACGGTTACCACAGTTTTAATTGAGGTGCCAGCTGGGGGCTGAGGTGGCTCCACAGTAGAGTTTTCACTCTCCGAATCTGATCCCGAGCTACTCTCCGATTCACTGGAGCTCATAGACTCTACCCCGCTGGAATGTGCCCCTTCAAATGAACTTCATCAAAAACACACAAACACCGGATCAATATTCAGTTTTTCGCTAGTTAATACATTCGGCAAATATGTACCAGAAAAATAATTGATGAGATAAACAATTCGATAAGTGCACCATTTTAAAATAAATTTAAAGCCACAAAGACTGAATTAAATCATTAGTTGTTTAAATTAATCTGCTACTTTTTTGATAATAAACCACTTCAGCAATTAACAATTTTTGTTTGCTGCTTTTTCCCCTTTGTAGTAGTAGTAATAATAATATTTAAATTAAATAGGACTACTTAAATATGGAGTGATGCAAGTGAAGTCTGTTTAGAAAAATAATTCAATAAATAGGAGAAAACCAGTGATTTCCTGTTGAGTTTAGCATGGTTCTTTGGCTGGCAATTTACATTTCAGCTAACTGCCACGGCACTTACGATGAGGACATCTGTTGGCTGGGATGAGATGACTCAGGAGGTGAGGAGTCATGGTTTCCTGGAAAAAGTAAACAAGAATTAGTACAACAAAATAAACAACAGAAGTTTAAAGTGGTTTTAAGCCTTTGCACTGAAATCTACTGGCAGAGTTTGGATTTTAAAGGTTATGTCTCATATCATGGAATTCATGCACTATATGGATCGTTGGGATGTGTGTACTTTTAACTTGTGTTGGTAAAACACGGCACCCCCCCCCCCCCCCCCCATATTTGATGGCAGGTACTTCAACAGCTGGGAGTCACTGGGAGTTACTGAGTAACTGCACATCCGCCTTTGCCAGTAGGACCTGAAAGTTGGTGACATTTAACCAATATGTCTAGCTAAAGGAAGACTTAATACACTGCCTCCACTCACTTTCCCTATAGAACATTTTTCCATCTTTGAGAGAGCACCAGAGTTGTACTTAATTCATTTCATGTAAAAAAGTTGATGGAAAAATCCACTGATATCCAGAAATGTTACATAAATGATACTGATCATGCCCTGTTGTCCTGGGATTCCTACCATTTAAGCATTTATACACTGACATCTACAAACTACTCAAAGCAGGGTGTACATGCGCATGGCACTCTCCAGGCAGGAGCCTACTCCTGCATTACCATATGCCAGACTACACTGTAAAACAGCTCAGAAACCGCTTTAGGAACATTACAAAGGGTGCAAGGCAATGATGCAGTCATCAAGCTCTCCAGATCCCACTCTAACTGAGCAACCTCAAACCACCGGACCCCAAGGGACTTGATGCCAATGTTCAAGTGCCAGACACAATAGTAGACCCTCACAGGTCCTCCATCCATGCCTTGATAGGTCAGAGCTGTTGCTTAAATGAAAGGCATCATAGTGAAAACAATACTAAGTGGAAACTAAGAAGTAAAACACCATTCACTACTTCTCTCATTTAGATAAGATGAAATAAAACTGTGGGTGGTTTCTCAGATCTGTGGCCACAGAACAGAGCCTGTTTAATAGATCACATGACAGACTCGCCTGCTACCACCATCAACCACAAACATAACAGACTAGCACCTGCTTTGCATTCACTGCCGATTTTTCAAGATAGTTAGAAATGCTGTATTCTATACTAAGGTTGCTTGATCTATGACTGAATACTTCTTCGCTTCACTCACTCTGTCCTGGACATGAAGAGGCATGCTTTGCTTCCTGTAAAGACAGATAAAGAAACATGCTAGTGTTAATCAAGGTCATACTTGTACTTGATCTATATCTGCACATTTATGCCCACGTTTAGGCTCAACTGATAAACGCTTTAGCAACAAGACCTATGTTACAGCTTTTAAAGCTTTCTTGTGCTGATTTTAGCGGTCATGAAAAGATTAGTCTGAGAAACACAAAAGCAAAGCTAATTTAATCACAGATGTAATCTAACTTGACTTGTGTAACTGAGAAGTTGACCTATGGCTGACACTAGTGAAAGACAAAAATATCCATCCTTGGGGAAGCATAAAAGTGATGTGTAAATTATCTCCTAATGTCTAAGGCCACTGCACAGCTGCATGGACTTATTGCCAGCGTGTGACTCAGTCACACCACAGTACTTGATGTGAATTTGTCAAAATTTGAGGGAGCTTTTGCACGACTATAGTTTAAAAGAAAATAACTTGGCCAATCTGGACTTCATTGAAGACTATAAGATACAAAATACTTTATAGCACCTTAGAAGAATTAAGATTTATTCTGTCTCCTACAGTGACTGACCTCTGCTCAATAATTTCAAGTTTGACAGAAGGAAATAATGAAGCTACCAAGACCCCTGCACTTATATAGACACGTGAAACATAAAATCAGATTTTTTACCTTGGCTAGGAAAGGGGACTTGGGGGGCTCATCTGTGCTTGGTGTGCATATAGTTTTTAGGAGAGGTGGCCAAGCATGAGCCATTTCCTATAGAGAGAAAAAACAAAGGGATATTTATTGTAGTGTAGTGCATGCTGCATACACTCTCACTGGAGTCCCAACACATTTGTTAATTTCATCCTTTGCCTTTGAATTGAAAATAAGAACGCAAGCAGGTATTTTTACCCTTAAGATGTCCTCCACACATTGAGCTTCATCTGTCTTTGTCTACGGAGAAAAACAAAACGTATTCATTTCTGAAAGTACCCAAAGATCTTTAAACAAAATAAAGATCAGCAAATCTGTCTTCAACATCTCACATCATTAACTCCAAAATTTATAGCCAAGAGACAGCGATAATGCAATAGCTGTCCCTCATCAGCACTGAAAATTGTATAGTTTTCAAAAGTAATAGTAATTAATATTGTTATAAGATAATAAGAAAAAAAAGAATTTCATCTCTGTGCTAGATACAGAAAGACTTCTGCATAAGAGGGTGGAAAATCGTATTTTGTATGTATGACATTTGACTAAACAGTAGGTTGAGGTGTGTGTTTCTGATTAAACATTTAAAATAAGCAACAACTGTCAATACTCTATATCAGGCTACATTAGATAAATACTACAAACACATAAGTCCACATGGTACATTTCTGTTTGTTTTCAGGAGTCTCTCCCAGTTTTTCCTTCTGAATGGATAGTGTTTGAGATAAGGTCAGACTGAATGGGCCCCAGAGCAGTTATGCAAGTTGGTGACAAAGCTCATTTATTGTTCTGCTGAGCCTAGGGGTGAATTTATCACAGGTCACAAAACACAGACTGCTTGCAACATCATACTGTCCACCTGAGAAAGACATGAGCACGTGCTCAAAAGACATTATGTAATATTTACACAGTAAACTTTCAAGACGCATCGTTTTCAGGAGTTTCCATACTCTTGTGATAAATAATGTAGAACTCATCCGATTGTAAAATGAAACAGTGATTACATTGTGTTTCTAACAACAGAACAGTTCATAAGACATCTATAGCCGTATACAGATGAGGCGTTAGTAAGAAATCCAAGTGAGTCACTGCGAAGTTATCTTGCACTGGATTTGTCCCAGCAGCAAATACAGCAGCTTATTCACACAGATTTGCTGCTGCAGGAGGGTAAGGGGGAGGTGCGGAGCAGTGCAGGTGCAAGGGTTGGGTGTATGTTTGTGCGTGTGATAGAGAACAGATGAATAGAGTTCAGCTGGAGTTCTGCCAAATTCTCAAAAAACAAAAAAACGAACAAGATGTTTTCAACGTAGTGAACAATCAAGTAGAATCACCGCAAATTGTGGAGACATTAAAGATAATTTGCCAGTAATACAACTGTATTTGTAATAATGCACATTATTAACAAAACCAAATTCCCTCCAGCTCTGGACTGTTGTGGGCTTAATATCACAAGCTTGACAGAATGAATAGCTTTAAGTGGCAGTAGCTAACCTTGAAATGGTAAGACTTTTTTTTTTTCTTTCATCTTTTACTACCATTTCTGACTTTTCTTTTAAATTAATACTTTGACATTTGTTTTCTGGCAACATTACCACTTGATGATGAATGAATGAACTAGAAATCTTAGCTTGGCATTGAGAGTGAAAAACAAATAACCTTGTTCTTTCTATCGCTAACTGGTAGGTTTCATCTTGTTTGCTTTACACAGGTACAAGTGATAAGGCAAAAAAAAAAAGCAGCTTAACTTTTACTGGCTGTGTGGCATCTATGCCAAGTTAACCTTCTCCTGGCTCGATACACTCAAACCTATTTATTATTTATAATGCATCCCGAAAAGTGCATTTATCATAGCACCATCATCAACTTGTTTAGGCATTGTTGTTCTGGAAGTGTTGTTAACCCTTAACCCCAACAAAGTTTTGACAGTTGGGCTAGCAACATGGTAGCCCACTGCTAGCAGTTAGTAACAAGAGTATAGGAGGCAAAATTGGATAAAGTGCTATAAATGCATTCCATTTGTGTTTTTTCAAATAAAGTACTTTGTCATTGTTATTTTACTCAAAAAAACCCTGCACATTTCACAGTTGCTAAGCTGTAATATCTAAGACAATTAACTCACCTCCAAAAATTGTGGCGCTTTCTTTGTTTTACCCAGGTCAGACTTGCCTATCAACTCTGGCAGTGGTGCATATGGTTCTGGTGAAGGCTTTAGCTCAGGTGACTCTGTGACCAACTGGTCCTGCCCATCCATGGGCCGCACGTATGCTGTTGGCTTCTGGGTCATGACCACACTGGGCTGCTTAGATGACAACAGGAGAGGAAACGTCTGGGAGGGTAGTGCGTTAGTTTTGTTAGCTTCAGGCAGTGATACATCCTTAGGGGATTGTTTAATTTTCAATATGGAAACATCTACATTGCTGGAAGACTCAGAGGCATGGTCTGTGGACCCTTGATATTCATCAACAGTGTCCTTAGTGTCCGTGTCCATGTGATTATGGTCACTGGAATGTAGGAAGGGTAGTGGCTTAACATCGTCAGACTGATCAGACATTTCGTGGTAAAGACTGGCACGGTCCCTGAGGTCTGAGAAGACTTCGTTCTTCTTTTGTTGTTGTTGATGATGTGCTGAGTGGTTAAGCTGACTGCCCTGACTGTGGTTTAAAGGTGGCTTTGAGAAAGTGGATGAATGTCCATGGTGAGTCGGGGAAGTGGTAGTAACTCCTCTCATGGGGTGCAAGGAGTTACTAGAAGGCTCCTTCTGGCTTTGTGTGGACATGGAAAGGACCTGGTTCTGAATTGGAGGTTTGGTTGATTTATCTGTGTTTAACTGACCCTGATCCGACTGTGAGAGGTTTGCATAAGCGGGAGTGGGTATCATCTCAATGGAAAGTGGTGAGGGAGTATCCACATCTTCATAATTGCCCAGCATCCTCTGGATTCGATTGGAAAGTTCATCTCCTTTGTTTGTCTACAAAAAGGATCAACATGTTAATAGAAGGCCTATATTCAGCCTATAAAGCATTTTTCCAAACATAACTGCCCCAAACTCAAAGTCTGTCTGGTTGCGTCTAGTTCACAAACATAATCCATACACAGCTGAGTGTGAAAGAGTGAGGGGTTTTGTGTTCTAGCAAACACAAAACCCCTCAGGCACCAAAGTCCTGGCATATGATATCCTCTAAAATGGACTAAGAAAAGCTGCATAGGTGCTCACACCCAAATACATACAAACCAATAAAGGGAAATTAACAAATAGATATTCAAAAAAAAAAAAGTCTTCAGCCACACAGGAGAGGGAGTATTTTGAATGAAAATAAATAAATAAAAAGCTGACCACAAGGCCTTGGCTTTTATCAGGCTACATACAGTCCTTCTCTTTTCACATTCGGAAAAAAAAAACAACAACCAAAAAAACAAAACAAAACTTTATTCTTATTCAATAGTTTTCTAAAAGTTGCTACAATTAGCCATCAATTAAAAATAAGGCAATGGAAAAAACTCTTTTAAATCCTCTTTATAGTGAGTTAGCATGATCAGTAATGTTCACTTTCCAGGAGACCACAGAGTGGTAAAGACTGGGATGCAAAGACTAAAGAAGGAATATCTGGCAGGACTCTTTAAATGCGTATCAAATACTCCAGATATTGTATTCACGATGTAAAAACTGCCTAAACCTGTTCTGCACATACTGTCACAATGTCACTCTGTTGCAGTCATTAACATAAAAAAAAAAAAGAAAAAAGAAAAAAAAGAAAACGTTGCTATACATAACCACAAGAATTAAAACTTGCAGGTGCATGCTTTACCTTGTATGGCTCCCCAAAAAGGGGTACATTCTCAGGCTTAGGTTCTTGGGTTTGGCTGGCTTCTTGGACCCTCTGTTGCCATGCTCGGAGGCGAAGGAGGTGCCTCTCTCCATCGTGTGCACTGCAGAGGATTACAAAGAAAGACAGATGTTAACTGAACTGCTTTTACAAGTATACTAGCTTAACAAAATAGCCAGACACAGAGATTGACAATAAAATGGAAAGCTTACCATCAAACTATGGAGACATGGTTAACTAAATGGTTTAAGACTGTAATGCAGCCCTTATTTGTTTTCTGACATTATTGCTGAAACTGGGTTTGGCTTAAGAGATCCTAAAATTTAGTGACTGCAATTTTAGGGCATCATATCATACTCTTATTTACCCCAGAGGCAGAGCAACAAGGTCTAATGGGAGAAGGTGCCATCCGTCATATCAACAGACATTTGTAATTAGACTCACAGGTGCCCTGAGGATTCACCAAAAACATTCACATCTGTTCTTTCTAGTCCCCAAAGATAACATGCAGCTCTTCAGACATAAAATAGATGATTATAACTAATAGTCTGGATATTCTGTCACTGGCAGAAAGCTTGTTTACAATAATAAATTATACTGTAGAAAAACAGTGTAATGGAAGCATTTCCGAGGAAAATCAATACATGCTACATACTTTGGATATACTCACGCAAACTAAGCATTTAATGTACCTTTTGAAATTTCTGTTTTCTTCCCAAAACAGTGTTATCGTCCTCGCTGAGAGCTGCCCCAGTGGAATGCCTCCATGGCAACAAGTGGAGCAGCAAAAATTTGGGACTAAGCCAAATGCATAAGGCCAAACACCTCTGAAAGCTCAAACCAGTAACAGGCTCTTCCTCAGAAACAGTAAGGGGTAAACAATACAGCTGATTATATTAAAATTACAGGCTAGTCTTTCAAAACAGTCATGAAAGCTTTTGTTCTGAAGATTGTATATGGTGATAACAATGATGCACAAGTGAAACAACCCAAGTATCTTATAGAAAGTAAAAGGCATACAGAAATGTTAAATACCGAATAATCAAAGACAACAGAGCCTGTTTTCCACAGACTTGAATTTAATTTTTATTGATAGCACATCTACAATAAAAATTACCATTAAAAAGATTCTATTAACTGTCTTTTTATACACTTTCTTTTCTGCTAATCCAGCTTAGATTTGAGAATGTAGTTAGAATATTCCATCAGTCAAAAGGTGACAGGTGGGTTACACCTGAGACAGGTCACAGTGCTAACACAGAAGAGATAAATTGGCATATTCCAAGCCTATAGCTGATTTAGAATCACAAGTTCAACTAACATGGTGGGGGAATGCAGACTCCACACAGAAAGACTGCAGCCAGCAAGCAGGTTTGAACCCTAAACCTCCTCGTTATGAGGCGACAGGAGCAAGGACAGCACCACTGTCCACCCTCCACACTGCGGTGTCCAGGTTTATATGTCCAGTGTCTTCAGTCCAAGACAGGGGTTTTGGAGTCTGTCAGACTGTGGGAGTAGACACTCAGGCAGCTGAATGATGCCGAAGGCCACAACAACAAAGACCTAACTAGGGAGCCAGCTGGCAGAAAATAAGAGATGTGAGGGACCAGGGCTGTTTAGCAGTGACTGAACTTGACGTGTCCCTTAGCATACTGACAGCAAGGGGGGTGGAGGGGGTCAAAGAAAATAAATAAATAAATAAATAAAATACAGATAACCCTCTGTGGGATCATGTCAACTATGAGTCTGGCTGACTCCTTTGAATTTGGGAGACAGAAGAATGAGAAAGCTCTAGCATACAAATGCCAGTCACAGAAGACAAAATACCACAAACTAGGTGACTGCAGGACAAAACAGCAAAATAACAACCTTGCATAATTACCCACAAGAAAGCAGTACCGATACTGAAACGGCAAAAGGACGCAAATTCCACCTACAGTACACACACATGCATGCACACGCACACATGCATGCACACGCACACATGCATGCACACGCACACATGCATGCACACGCACACATGCACAGTTCGATGAAAGATCTTGCAGTGTCAGTGGTAACACAAATTCAAATCAATTTGAGACAGCGGTCACAAAATCTGAGGGCTCAAATCAGATAAATATAGAAAGACAACAATCCAACCTAGAAAGCGACTCAGTTTTATCAAGTTATCCTGTCAAATGTTACACATACTTCTAATCTGTCTCAAATTTAAGAGAATGCAGAGCCACCTCTATGGCAAAGATACTCAAGTTTCCAAAGATAGTATGAGGTAAAATTACATCTTGAAACTTTGTTGAAAATGGCTGACAGTCAGTGCCATGACTGACCACACTGCTTTGCCTTTGAAGCACTTTTGCCTAATTCTAGATTTATAGCATTCACAAGGTTCTCAGAAAAAGTCATCTTGACCTCAAGTTTAGATGTCAAGATCACCGAGACTCAAACTTGCCTGAGATTTTTAGTAGATAGACCTATGGTATGAATTTGGAGCTCCTGTATGGTCCTATTGCATTTAGAAACTTAGGGTCCCCGCCCCCTGCCCTCCCATCCAGCAGTGTGTTAACAATACCTTATCAGCCTTTTACAACTGAGGGGTTGGAAAAAAAAAAAGGGTAAATAAATAAAGGGTAAAAAATGATTACTTATTTCTTACTGTATTGTCTAAAAATGTGGGAAGAGGATTACTACTCATGGTTATATATTTCTTAGATTGATTTTATATTCACTTTTTAATTTTGGTGAGACAAATCAAGTAATTGGAAGATGTCACCGACAGGTCTCCCCATTTTAAAATCATTCCTTCGTCAAAGTCATTATAAGTGGTTTGAGATTTGTGAATTTAAAAGCCATTCACATCACTTCTATTGGCACGGGGGTTGCCAACAGAAGTGCCCCCAGCAGAACCAAAGGATTCCTTCACTGCAGAAGTCTAGCTTTTCACTTTTGTCTTTAAGAATGAACCCATGGCTTTTATTTTCTAGATAAATCAATTATTCTACAAAATAGGCAGTACTTGCGACATTAGTGAACAACTTTCTCTTGCCGTTTTGAAATGATTAATGACCTCTATAAAGAGACTTGGGACATATAGAGAACTTGAGCTGCCAAGCAGGGCAGATATATTTCAAAACCCATCAACCTGATACTGAATACTCACTTAACCCAGCTGTCTCAGCCAATTTACAGACTATTCAACAATATTCCTCTTATTTCAGAAATTATTGAAAGGGGAAAAAACCCCAGCTAAATGGTCATCTGCAGAGGAATGGTTTATTTGAAGAGTTGCAGTCAGGATTTACACTTCATCATCTTGTGGCAACAGTGGACTCCTCTCTATGATTGCCCTGCTAGACCTCAGTGCAGCATTCACTGCCATAGACCACAATATTTTACTATACAGATAAGAACATGACACAGGTATTAAAGGTACTGTGCTGCAGTGGTTCGAAGCAAATCTATCAAACAGTTTGTTCATATAAATGAATCATATAAAAGGCGTTCCACAGGGTTCTGTGCTGGGACCAGTGCTTTCATACATTATAAAAGCTTCACTAGGGAAGTATCCTTAGAAGGCATAGCAAACATTTTCATAGACTACTTGCTTGTAGTTCCCAGGATATTTAAAAGTAAAATGGGATGCAAATCCTTCAGCTTTCAGGACCCTCTTCTGTGGAACCAGCTCTGAGTTTGGGAGACAGACTCCCTGTCTCTCAATACTTTTAAGATTAGGTTTAAAACTTAACATTTTGATAAAGTTTATAGTTTGAGCAAATCGGGTGACCCTGGACCCTCCCTTAGATTTGCTGCAATAGGCCTAGGCTGCTGGGGGCTTACCATGATTCACTGAGCATTTCTTCTAGACTCACCCCTTTTCATTCTCTCACTGCATTTTGCACTCCATCAGTTATTATTAAGCTCTTCCTTAATAGTGTGTCTTTTATCTCGTCTCCCTCCCCTCACCCACAACTGGTCGCGGCAGATAGTCACACTCACACACACACACATATACACGGCGTTTTTTTAAGAGCTTTGGACGCCCACATACTTCCGACTCCAGCTGTTTTCCAACTAAATCCAAGTTTTTAAGAAACGACGGCTGAGGTTTGATAATCCGTGAGTTATTAAGCGGTACGTTTTCTCCAAACATGAACGTAAAATGTGCAGTCTGAAAACACAAAACAGCTGCTATAAACACACAAGCCCCGTTAACCCAGCTGCTAAAACTCACACGACCCTGCAGTTTCCAGCTGATTCCACCTCTTCCTCGAAATGCTTACAGAGCTAAAACCCTGCACGGCTTTTAGTTTAACCTGTAAACAAAATAACAATTAACTCTAACATTTCAACAAAGTTTCAAGCTAAACCTGGCCTCAGATAAACCCTTCGGAGCGCTGCCACCGAGCAGGCTGACCTTATCCAACTAATTAACTTACTCCGACGGGTCGGACTGGGAAGCTAGCGTTCAGCTAGTAGCTGCTAGCGTCGGCTGTGTCTGCCTACCTCGGCTGAGATGTCATGGTGCGTCTCACAACAACCAAAGTTGGTTGTCATGCGTCTCTCACAGTCCTCGCCGAGGTCTTCTTCTCACTTGGTCACATTGTTTACCGGTGAAGGTGGGTTGTTAGTTTGAAAACTGTCAGGACGACGTTGTTTAATAGTTGTCTGCTGCCACTACGTGTTTGGGCTTTCCACTCTGTCTGCCTAGTGGATTGTTCTACTCTTCTTAGCCATCCGGGGACCAACCTCAGTTTTATACACTCAAATTTGTTAAAAAAGATTGCTAAAGCTGTCGATTTGCTTTTCTAAGTATATATCGAAAATAAATGTGTCGAAAGAGTCCAATAGGGGCAACATTATTAATCGTTTTTTCTCCTTTAGAGGGGTTTGCGCAAACTTTTCACAATTACCCCTGCCTGAGACACATGGTACAGCCACCTGTGTTTATATTTACGTTACGTGCTCCATCGTGATTTAACTTGGTTGACGGTACCTGAAGAATAGAATGAATAGAATGATTACGTAAAACAAGAAAAGATAGAGAATAAGTAAGTAATTTTATTATAATATGATATAACAAAACATGTAAAATGTACATAAACAAAAACAATGCTTTATTTTATAATATTTATTATTTACAGTGAGCTCTTGCCATAATTTTAGTATTGAAAACCCTACAGCAAATAATCATTTGATCTCATGATTATATGTAATGGAAAAAGAGAGATTTAAAAAATCTGATTTAGGGAAATCATCCCCTTTGTCCTGTGTGGTCCTGTTTGATATATTTGACTAATATCCATTCATAAATAAGATCATTTGAGGGGACACGTGAATAAATTGTTCTTGGCAATATGTATCCATTGAACTTAAAAAATGACTCAGTAAGAAAGCAGACAGCTTAAAGGCAAGTATGACTGGCTTTTAAACACACAAGATACCTTTTTTTCTTTTCTTTTCACACTTTCTTGTGATTTGTTTGTTGGTGGTGATTAAGACAGGCAGAATGTCCTGACTCACTCTTCACCTTTGTCACACCTTTCATGACATTTCGGAGAAAGGTCTGTCTGGAGGCCCAATAGGAGGGTTATGTTATGCTGCCCCTGGTCGCCTGCCAGCAGAGCACACCAACAAAAACCCTCCTTCATTTAAGCCTTAATAGTGCTTAGGCTTAATAGTGTGTCTACACTGTAACAGAAAAAAGGTTTCCCCCCACTGCCCACCCAAACCCCTTCAATCCATACAAAACAGTACATCAATAACAACAGATATGGCATTGATTATGTTATGCAGAGAAGAGAGCTGGGATGGGGTGGTTTGCAAAACCACTTGCAGATGTTCATTAAATGTAGACAGACTACATGAAATTTTCCAATTTTGTGTATTAAAGAGTATCAGCTCAGCCATCAGCTGATGTATTCTGGCACTGAGATTTGCCAAGGTTTGCTTAGGATGACTTTTTGTCATGACCAAACTAACGCTGTGATTGATTAGTCAATTCAAACAGATTTTCTTTTATACTAGGCTTATCATTTAAACATGCAGTTGGAATGGATCTTTTAGTATATATTTTGATCATTAGGAATAATTCCACTAATTATTTTAAACAACTGATTATTATTTTGAGACAGATCACAAAAACTGCAATGGAACAGGAGCCTACTTGAAGCACCTTTGTGGATTTTCTTGTCCACATTTTGGAGGAATATGTGAAATATGGTGTTTGTTAAAAGACAGGAATAATGCTCAACATTTCACAGAGAAACTGGTGTTTCACCCTACTTGTAGTTTTTTTATGGCAGTAAATTATTTATTTATACTGATTGTAATTCTGGTGCAGTACTACCCTGTAAGAAGTCTGCCATCCAGTGGATGCACAGTAAACGGGACTTAATTCCAGTACTTCCATTAGTTTACACCATACCCAGGAGGTGGCAGTATATTATGTCCTTGTGTAGTAATGAAATGCAATAAGATATTTGTTTGTGAGGATTTTATGCATAACAACTGAATAAAATAAACAAACAGACAAAATGGAAGTGGGAAAAAGAGCAAAAATATGTTTACAATCACATCTTATCATAGCTTTCTTAAATAGTTAAACTCAATAAAGATGTGAGAGTGAAAGGAAAATGAAATGGTTTAATATTAAACTATCAACCCTTATAACACAACATTAACATCATTGCATTCTTCATTTAGAGAGAACATTTACATAGCTTTTTGCCTTTCAGTAAGTCAGCAGAGCAACAAGTTTGCCCTGAAAGTTTCAGAGTGCTTGACACATCTAAAATCATTCCCCATCTGCTCCTTTTAGCCAAAGTGCCACGAAACACCCTTACAACTGAAGTCACATAAACCAAAAATATATCAAAAGAATATTATTGTGGATAATACAAGTATATGTGCCATATAATGTTCATAATACCCACGTCATCATGCTCATATGCTTGATCATCATCTTAACACATATTTCTGAAAGAATGTAGTATACAGCTTCACTGATCATAGCAAGTGCATTAAATGCATTTTGTCAGAATAGTAAATAATATCGTTACTATCACTCACATGGCTTTCCAAGTTTAGTGAACTTGTGGACCTCACTGTCATTTTCTGTTCACTCAGGTAAGGGATTTAAAAGCACACTGAGAGCACTAGAGAATAAATCTAAACTTGCTTAAGAATATAGAGAAATTACAGTTATTAATCTTTTCTGCCCCAGCCTTACCCCTGAATTACAATCCAAGCATAACCATCCATTACTAGCATCTCTGATACCCTATTTTATTATTGGACCTTGGAGACCCACAATAGATTTTCCTTATTGCTGTTGGCCACTTAAGTATAAATTACAACCACTTCCAAACACACTTGTTACTTGTTGCTTCAAAATAGCTCACAAGGAAATAGTGAACATTGTATTCTATTCTATGAGTCTGAAAGGTTTACTTACTAGATACCTTAGAAAGTAAGCTTTTAACATACAAAGTATGAAAAGAACAAATAAAGTAAAATGTCTAAAGCGTTTATATAAGCAATAAGAATGTAACACTTCCAGCTTCCAGGTATGATCAAATTAGCTAGATAAAAAAAAACAAGCTGTGTGACAATTTTATACTAACCCCTGTGGGTATGTGGCAGCTTTAAATTAATGAAAAGCAAACGATGCCAATTTTTAAAGAAAATCACCATAAGTTATAGAGAGAGCTCCATCTCCTTTCTGACAAAGGGACTGTTCTTTTTTTTTATTCATTCTGTACATTTGCATCTAATACTTCCATTAAAATGTCTAAAAATGCAGGACCTTTCATATTATTTAATATCCTAATTGGTGGTTTTACTTAAAAGATCTGGATACCTCTACCTCTGATATTTTATCCAGCACTTTGTTGTTGGCGCTGATTTGGACTTCTTTGCCAGAAGGTGACCAGATATGGAGGACATTTAAGAACCGTGTCCCCCAGAGCATCTTCCTGGGTAGAAACCTGGATGCAGAGCGATGTCCCAGCGTTCTGTGTGCTGAAATGCTGTGTGACGTCGTAACGAAGGCCGCAGCTCTCTGCGATTGTTGTAGGGCTGTTATGTGCGTGTAGTGTAGTGGCAGCTGGAGCAGTGGCTTTGACCTCCAGTTGCTCATGTCCCACAGCAGATATATCCACAGGCAATACCGCGTAGGCATGCAAAAAGCTCTCACCAATGTTGCACTTGAGGTCAGTAGGCCAACAGTATTCCCCGAGGTCTCCTAGGAAAGTAAACTAGTTTGTGAAGGCCTATACACATGCGCAATATAAAACAGGTCAGTCAGGTGGAGATAGATGCAGCAGAACCCCTTTAATTAGCGATGATGTCTCTCAGGAATTATTTTCAGAACACAGCCTGAGATTTGATTTTGCAACAAACACCCCGCACGCCTCCAACCCAGAGTTGATGGTGTCATGTTGTGTCTCCTTACCTTCAGTTGAGTCTGACAGCCGAATATTATGATTGTCCTGAAGCTGCAATTTTTTGATGTATGTCATCCCAGTACACTCCATTAAACAGTCACTTGGTTGTATCACCCTCCTGGGAAGCGGGTTGATCAGTGTTTCTTTTTCTGAACATTCAATTGCGCCGACAGCCAGCAGAAGTGGCCACAGTATGCCAAAAGACAACCATATGCCGATATGTCCTGGCATTCTGTCCAGCATTAATCAAAAACCGAGGCAGCTGCCAATGTTGAGCTAGACCTGAAACTTCACAGACTTTAAACTTAGAACTATATGTAAGGATTTCACTGCAGCCAGGAAAGGATTACATGTACAGCAGCTAAAAAAACATTAGAGGCTCCTCAGAAGTACGCAACATGTTGCTCTCCCTCACACCAACACCTAGTTTTATACAGTACTGTGCCAACTTTTCCTCATCATCTACTTTTTCCCTCCCACTTGAATTAACAGCAAGTCTGTGGCTGGCAGTAAGCCACGAGGGGCTGGTATAAGGAAAGTTTTATTTAAAAATGTCAGTTCAGAGAATAACATAAAGAATACTGTAACGTGGGTTGTATTCAGTGGTTGAGAGGACCACTCAGCCCACAACAACACTGGTACTGGGAATTCCACAGAGCTTGTCCTTTAATAAACACACTATTCACTAACCTTACAAGGCCCTGTTGAACGGCTGCTGTCTTATCATGAAGCAAGCAGTGTTCATACAACTCGTAACGTTACTTTGAGTTAAGGAGGTAAAGATATGAGGTCCATCTGAGTCCATGTGTTCATGTGCCAGCACGCTTCTCACACACTCTACAGGGGGCAGTGGCGCATACTTGTGACATCACTAAACATTAACTTGGGTGGTCTTAAAGAGACACCACACAATTGTGACTGTTACAATGCATTGTTGTGATATGTTATACTTGTATTTCTTGTGTTTTATTGTGAAGCATTTTGTTTAATTTGTGAATTATACTTACACAATAGCAACTGAGAAGTATTTAAAAAATTAGCTGATTTCAATCATTTATAATCTTTTATTGGAATAAGCAAGAATTTATTGAATGGTACAAGTGATTAAGATGGGAAAACAATGTCTTGAGCACAGTAAAAAAAAAAGGTTTATCTAAATATGTTAAATTGCTTTATTGTATAGCACTGTAAGCAGTATTACACTTGTGAAACATTACTTAAAACATGGTGGTAATTTTGTAAAATAAGCCGTATACAACAAAATAAAATTACAACCAAGAGCTGTCACCAGTCTTAATTAAAAAAGCATACATTTGAAAACAAACAAACAAAAAAACAAGAATTCTTCCGTGTAAATGTATATAAAAGCAGTCAGATAATGTAATGTAAATTACGCCACAAAAACATAAAACTGAAGCAGCCAATCTCAAAAATAAGAATCTGAATTTTGAACTGTTGCAACTGGCAGAATTTATATACATATGACAAATCAGAATGAAAATTAAATGTGAACAGAAGATTGTTTGTTCTCCTCTGTTAAAGCATGTCAGTCATATCACCAGTAAATAGTTTAATTATGAACTTTTAAAGTTGCAGTTTTTGGGTTTGTGGGCCAAAATTGTTTTTCTTTTTCCTCAGTTGAAACATGAAAATATAGAGTATAACCAATGGAAAGTCATGCCCATGTCCCAGAGAAATTAATAGATTGCTAAATTTATCTTGTGAGCATGAAACATAATCTGTGAAGATGACATATCAGAGACGATCTGCTTTAAGAGTAGAGCCTGATCCTCTTGTGAGAGGGTCTGGCTCAAGTCTTACATTTCTTCAGGGAACATTTCCTCTCAGTAATAGTTAACAGCTATTAATAGTAGCCTGTCCACATGAGATTTATTTAAAGACAGACTGTGAGGATTTACCATACATGTGTTGGCTGGAGCTTTCTTTGGTTCAACGTTTACAGACAAAGACATAAAGATTGTGTAATTACTGTTAAATCAGTTGAACAATAATTGTCCAGCTTTCCAAAACTCCTGTTTTAATGGAAAGCCCAGACTTGCTTTGGTTTCTGGAGCCAGTGCTGAATGCACTTTCTATTTTAAAAGGGAAAGACAACCTACAAAAGCAGCGTTTGTATGAGAACAGAATTGTGGATATGATTTTTTGTTCTTTTTATGTGTGTATAAAAGCCAAACGGTTCATACCACACACTCAAGACAGCCTACTCCTTGCCAGGATCCTCAGAGTTGCCCAGCCCACAGCCACAGCTGCGGGTCAGCTGCATGGAGGAAATGACAATGGTGCTGGATTCATCCATATAGACAATGGGCACCACTTCATGGGAGATGGGCTGACAGCATGGCACCTGGTCCTGGGAAAAGATAAAGAGAGCAGGAATCAGACACGGTGCATATTTTCATGATTATAGAGCTGACGCTTAAGCATTTTAAAAATTGTATTGTTGTCATATTTCAGTGAAAAAAAAAACCCCCATAAACATTTAGAGTGTGCAGGACTTGCTCTGCTCCACACCAAATAAAGCAAGGTGTCAAGAAATGATTTACATTTTTATTTTGTTTAAATAGAAATGATTTAAACAAAATAACAAACACTTCAGCTTCTAGTTTTGATTTTTATTTACTGTTCTGTTTCCACAATACTCTCCTGCTGTCACGGTTTTTCTGGTCGATGAACTTTGTGGAATGCCTTGGCTTGTTTTTGGTCAAGTTCATTTATGTTGGCAGGAAGAAGAAGTACACATGCTTATCTACATGCAGCTGTTTCGCCTCCAGAGCACACCAAGGTAAGATACGTGCTGTTCTTAGGCAGCATAGTAGAAAATAACAAAGTACATCATAAATCTAAGCATCGTGCTGTTCCCACACACCTCTGAGAATTTCCTATGCCAGGTTTTGTTTTTTGGGGGACTAAAGCACAACATATAAATATCTATGGATGTAAATGTGAGTCAAAAACATATAAATCAGTGAATTATTCTCTTGTAATAATGTCTTTGTTAACTAACTGTGTGTTGGCATCCTGGATATTTACTTGGGATGGTGGGCATTGCACAGTGGTCATGGCAGAGTTGCAGGTTGCGCATTGAACATAGGTAAGACTCAAGGGCTGGATCACCCAGCTGTCCCAGCCCAGATCTGGGAAATTAAACACTTGATTACTGTACTGAAAAATGCTGCATACCAGTATTATTGTTACACATAAATAACAATGTATTGTTACACACCTTTCATAAAGATCTCTGAGGCAATGGAGCAACAGTTCAGGCTCGCTCTGTTTTGATTATCAGCTGATGCAGAGTAGCCTGGGACTGCTGGGGCTGGAAGGAGATACAGAGGCACTGTAAGACTTTAGAGTTGACTGCCACTAAGCGCTAGGTTGAGGGTGGTACATTTTTCTGTGTATCTTTTGATTTCACATACTTGCAGTATGCTTGGCTGTGTGAGAAATGATGCTGAAGGTTCGGTTCCACTGCTCTCTGACACTGTCCAGTGCACCGGCAGGTAGCTGCGGCTCAGTCTGCAAGTTCAGAACCCCAAGGAGGTTCTTTTTGATGGACTGCCATGACTCACCTCGGCACCTGAACATCACGTACAATGTTGTGTTGGAAAAAAATAAAAGAAAGTAATCTTTGTTGTTTTTACAGCATTAAAAGAAAAAGTAGTTGGTTTCTAGATACCCTCAAATACCCTCGTGGACTAGTGGTTTGCAGATGTTTGGCTGAAGTGAGACAAGTGTGACTGATTTCATTACTGCAGCTTGAACAGAACAGTCTGTTATGTCTCTGTGCAGCTCTCCCTGAAAACCATTTGGGCAACATGACCCTGAATCACACACTGAATTTACTATTTAACCCATGTGACCTCACCGCACGTGCATCAGCACACAGCTCACTCTGATTTCTGAACAATAGAGAAAGATTTCCTTGAAACATTCCCAAAACATAATTAAAACATCATACAAATAGATGGCTGTACTAACAAAAACTACATAGGCACGCAAAATTGTGGTGTGGTTATTGCAGAGGTTCTGATTTGGTATTGATACTGACCTGTGACCTAAGACAGCAGCTTCAGGTTCTTTCCTGGATGGATCCAAGACAAATGCCATCATCATGGAAGAGCCCAAAAGCATTGTCATGACAATGAATGCAAAGGCCATCGTGGATGAACACGTAAGACTGGCTGCAGACAAAGGCTGCGGTTGGTTTCGAACGTCTGGTCGGAGGAGGAGATAGGAGCGACAAAACTGGGATGCTGCGCTGGGTATTGTTTGTCAGGGTCTGGGAACCACGGTTTTTATCTGCTTGTACCCCAACGTGGCCTTGAGATAGTTAACACTGTAGACTTTTCCCCTGTTCTGTGTGAAAGAATAAATGAACGAAGATTAATGGGTGGAGAAAGAGAGGTCACAAATGCAGGCAAAAAAAAAACTTAGGAACAAGAGGTACACATATGTTGTAAAAAACATGTACTCATGTTATAGTATGCCTGCCTGGGCACAACACTTTGACAAAAAGTTTGAATTTATATTTAAAGTTGTTGTTTCTATTATTATTACTTATGTATTTTTGCTATTTCCATAGGTGAAGGAAAATTATGAACACGTCTCGATGTAATGCAGTCCATTAAACATCCTGACTAAATGACCTTATCAGTGAAATACCTAATGTAACAAGAGGAACTCTGAGACTGTCCTTCACCAAGGCAGCTCACTCTGAGGGCAGTATTGCATTTATATAATTACTTAGTTTTCTTTGTTTGTTAAAACATACTTTAAGCAGTTTGTAGTGCACTGAAACTCCTGTAAGGGTTGCGTGACAGATGTTTCATTTGATTATACAAACATTATATCACAATAGGTAATGAATAATAGGCACTGATTTTTAAAAAACTGGAAAAGAATAACTTGAGCTTATTATATAAAAACTACTATATTTCTAACTAACTAGGAAGTTATTTATCTTTCTCTGTACAATACTTTCATTAAAGTCTTAATGCACTTTGCAGTCAACTTGAAAGAAAGTAAGTAAAATTAAAAAAGGAAAATTTGAGATCAGGCATCATGATATTTAGATGCAAACTATAATGTGATGTCATATCCTGAATGTTGCAAAAAAAAAAACAAAGGCAGCAGAATTTTAAGCACAATTTTATGAAAGTTTTTTGACCTTGAAGAAGAGATCAGAGGTCCAAAGTGGCGTCATACTTGGAATATCCATATATCATTTCCTATATGTTGTCAGTACAAACAAATTGAAGTAGAAAACAGTTTTAAATAGCTCTATATTCCATTAATATAACTTTTAAAATGTGACATGATCTTTTAAATTTTAATACTTTCTACACAATATATTAGGTTATAAAGGTTTAGTAAATTTTTTACCTTGAAGATCGGGATGGCTGTAAGTCAGATTTTAATTAATAGTTAATCAGGCCCCAGTCTGCACCCCTATAATGTTTTATCACAATTCATTCAAAAGGCATTTTATATTGTAAGGTAAAGAACCTACAATAATAGTGAGAAACCCCCAACAATCAAATGATCCTCTTTGAGCAAGCACTTGGAAACAGTGGGTAGGAAAACCTCCCTTTTAACAGGAAGAAATCTCTGTAACAACCAGACTCATAGAGGGGTAACGGCAACAGTCGGGGTGAGGGAAGACAGACAGGACAAAAGTATGTGGAAGAGAGTCAGAGATAAATAGTGACTACTCATTAAATGCAGAATGGTGCGTAAGCACCAAGTTAGTGAAAAGGGTGAGTAAAGAAGAAACACTCAGTGCATGATGGGAAGCCCCCAGCAGGCTAGGCTATTGCAGCATCACTCAGGGAGGATTCAGGATCACCCCAACTCCAGCTCTACATTTATAAAAAAGGAAAGGTTTAAGCCTAATTATAAAAGTAGAGGTGTCTGTCTTCCGAATACAAACTGAGAACTAGTCCCAAAGCTTGAAAGCTAAAGGCTCTGCTTCCCATTCTGCTTTTAAATATCCTAGGAAACACAGGTAAGCCTGCAGTCTGAGTGAAGTGCTCCTTTAGGGTGACGTGTATGATCATTATTATTCAGATAAGATGGGGGCTGATGATTTAAGACCTTGTATGTGAGGAGAAGCATTTTAAATTGAATTCTGAATTTAACAGGGAACCGATGAAGAGAAGCCAATATGGGAGAAATATGCTCTCCATTTCCAGTACAATAATACAGTTACTGCATCATTTTGGATCAAATGATGGCTTTTCGGGGAGTTTTGAGGACAGCCTGAAAATAATATATTACAAAAGCAGATAATAAAAGTAATAAATGCATGAAGTCATTTTTAAGCACCATTCAGGATGTTTCCAATTTTAGAGATATTGCACAAATGCAAGAAAGCGGTCCTACATGTTTGTTTAATATGTTCACTGAACGACATCCTGGTCAAAAATTACTCCATGATTATTCACAGTGTGATTGGAGGCCAAGATAATGACATCCAGAGTAAGTCTCTGGTTGGATGTCATTTTTCTAAGAATTTCAGGGGTGGGTACAATAACCTTTCATTTGAATTTAGAAACTAAAAATAGACGTCATCCCAATCTTTATGTCTTTAAGACATTCCTGCAGTTTAACTGTTGTGTGTGTTTATCTGGAACTCCATAACTAACATTTGTGTGTGAAGAAGATGCCTCATTTACATAAACAAACGGGAGTCTATTTGATAGATATGCTTCAAACCACTACTCTGCAGTAACTTTAATTCCCAAGGCATGCTCTTATGTCTGTAATAAAATAGTTTGGTCATCAGTATCAACTGCTGCACTGAAGTCTAGTAGGACAGTACCAGAAATAAGTAATGCCCGAGGCCATAAGATCACTTGTAACCTTTCCTGACACTGTTTCTGTACTGTGATGAGGTTCAAAACCTGACTAAAACTCTTTGAATAAACCATTTATATCATATATGTGTTTTGGGTTTTTTGCACTACACATTTGGGTTTGAACAGTGAAAGACGGCAACGGATGACCCATTGACAGACCCCAGTTTATAATCATGGGAAAAATACAGTTGGTTTCAACAAACTGCAACAAACTAGCATTTATTTCTGCATATGGGTGATTATCAGTTTGTATCACACCTCACATTTTTGGGCATCACATGAAAGGTGGAAATCTCCCCAGATAAACAAAAAAACTATATTATTTCTCTGCAGCTGTTTTTCAAGGACAGGATCCTGAGGGAAGAAATGTAATACAAAGCAACAATGATTGCTGCAGGTGATGTTAATATCTGAAAAAAAAAAAAACCTTTCACAGTTCTGTGGGTCATGCGAGGCCACAGACTTGTATGGAATGGCAGCTACAAGTTCTGCGTCCTTAGCTGACCTCCGTCTCTTCAGATTCCTCAACTAACAACTAAATTTGCAGCAGCCAAACTTTCTCATGAGGCCAAATTGGTTCCCTTATCTGCAGCCTGCGGATACCAAACAAGAATTCTTCCACGCTGCCAAAGGAATTCATGCTGCAAGCTGTTGCTTGCAATACTTTCCTTTGGAGGTGATATAACAAGTCTGTCTTTCACCTTAGATAAAGACCTGCACAAAGTTAAATGGCTGTCTGTTCAATATATTTACATGTATGTATGCATGTAAATATCTATGTATTATATGGAAAAGAAATATGTGTTTTTACCTCAGTTCACAGTTTTGTAAAATATTATACATTCACTCAGGGTTGTACTACCAGAAAGATACCCCTTCTCTATTCTTCAGTATCTTGTACTATTTTTTTCTTAAATTTAATTTCAAAATAGAAAGTCATATTGTGATCAAAATAATGTGATAAGCTTACAGAATATAGTATTTTAATTTGTTGGGGCAAATTGACACAATGTTACCAAAGGTCTGTGAACATAATTTATTTAAACACTTATTTTTTGAAAAGGTTTAATTATGAACATTGTAGGTCTACTTTGCTTATGTAAAAGTACAAATACTTCTGTCAGAATGTAACTGCTTCATATTATTACAATAATATTTTATAGCCTTTTAAACCCACATAATTCACATATGGAAAATAGTCTTGCGTAAGATGCTGTATGGGTCTCAACAACACTGCAAAGATCTTAACCTCAGGTCTTAAATTTTCCATGAATCAGCCTCTCAGGGCTGGAATGCTTTAATTTGTATATTGTTACCACATGCAAAAACACACACACACACAAACACACACACACGCATGCACACACACAAAACATAGTTATGTAATGCTATTCTATATAAATCTGTTAACGTCATCCAACCCTTTGGAAACCCCAAACCAGTAATTAAATATAAACATGTGCAAACAAGTACTTTCTGTGCAGATGAAGTCTGATGTAGTGCTTTTTTTTTTTTTTTTAAAGAAAATCTGTAATATGAACAACTTCAGACTGAAAATACACGAGAAGCATTTTTGTATGCTAGTTTTTACATTCAGCTTACTTGAATGATTTTAATCCAGTGGTATCTGGCATGGAGATCAGACTCATCAAATGGTCACAGGACACTTTTGAGACATCAAGAGGCGAATTAATGAGAAGGAAGCCAAAAGACAGAGAAAAGTGATTTTGCACGACACGCGCAGTTTTTTGGGGTGTAGAAGACTGTATATAAAAGATGGACATAGCCATTTTTGGTTTTTGGGTGGTGAATAGTCATGGAGCTCCAGTCCTCCTGTGGGTCTCTGCCATTTCTCTCTCTCCCCCTTTGCTTTCTCTCTTTTGTGTGCTTGTTGCTCTGTGTGTGGGTGTTGTAACAGTTGCTGTTGTAACGCAGTGTATTGCCACATGGCGGCGCATCCAGTCTCGTGCCTGGTGTGTCACCCCCTTTTTGTTCTTCTTTGTAACATCTCTCAGTAATGGATTTTTCCGTGTCTTCGCGGACTAGTGTGCTCTGTAGTTGCCCTTGTTTTAGCCTTCAACCATTTAGTCAACCATTTCCCCAAAGTGTGAGTAATAAGTCCAGCGCACTGATGGTGGGCGTGTGTGTGTCACTGTGGGATTCTCCAGCTTTAGACAGCTTGCAGCTATGTATGAATGAGAGTCCTTGAGTAGCAGACGTCTCCCACCACTTCCTCGTCGTAGAAAGTCACAGCACCAACAGGTGCTGCTGGCTGGGATCACACAGAGACTTTATACACGGACAAACGTTTAGAAGCAGACATCACAGACGACTTTCTTGAGGACGCTGAAAACAAGCTGAGTTCAATGAACAATTTTCATTGGTGCTTAACAGGGCACGGGAGGTGTGGCAGCATTTAACACAGCAAGACGGGGAAACTTCAGTGGTAGCATTTTAATAAAGACAAATATTAGTACAGTAAACTGTATCAAAACGCAACAACATGTGAAGTGCATTGCAGGTGGCACTTAATAAAGGTGCAACAATGTTATGCAATCCAATAGTCTTGCTGCCAGTCATACTATGAAGCACCTGAGAGACATTAATAGTGTTACAAAACTAAAGATTAAAAAACGTTTTCTTTCAGGGTGAGAGGCCTGGAAACACTGAGGTGTGAGCAAAAACTTACTGAAGGAACAGAAAGAGAGCAAATTAGAGTACATGCTGTGCTGTACTTGTAACTTCATTCATGAATAAATCTGTATTTACTGCAGCTAAGCCTCCTTTCAAAACACTTGCTGCCCTTTATTAGAGCTGTCATCTGTTTATTCAGCGCAGATGCCAGCTGTAGTAAGGTTTAATCCTAATCCACTTGCATCTTGTTTTGTTTAAGCAATCGCAGGAGCCTGTCTGAGACACTTGCTGGTGTGTTGTTGTGATGACTGGGGTGCTGTAGCTGTGGAGAGAGGACGTGCGGTTTCCCATGCTGCTACACAAGGGAAACAAAATAGTCATAAAGTTATAACCTATACTTTTTTCCTTTTACTTTTTACAAGGTGTAAGAGAGGAGGTAATGAACGGAAGGGGACGTGGCCAGGTAAGTTATTAATGTTCAGTGTGGGCTTTTGTTTGGATTTTGCTGTATATTCTTCATTTTTATATTAATATTAAATGCCAAGGTTCTTATTCTGTTAATGGTTAACATCATGAATTCAGTCATTTTAAGGAATAATTTGTTTTTCCAAGTTATTTACATTTACGTTACTTGTGTTGTGAATGCTATTTTGGATTTATTGGGAACATTTCATAAATCAAGTGTCAGTTAAACTGTAAAAATAAGTATAGCATGTTATTTTGTATCTAGAGATCTATTATTGCACTATTCCCAGGTTGCAAAACACAAGCTCAGAAATTTCAGACTTCTGCGTGAAAGTATCTTTGTCTTTGTTTCTGACAGTGACAACAGCAAAGAGGTCATGGGCTGTGGCCTGAGAAAATCAGAAGTACAGCAGAAGAAATGTGACAGAGGTGCAGCTACTTTCCAATTTTTTTCTTCTTTAAAGAAATGCTTTTTTGAAATTGTAAAACTACAACTCAGTGTCTTCTCCCATTTTAGTGAGCCTCTCAGTCCCAGGTAAGTTTATTTACTTCATCAGCTGTACCTTTCATAGTGTATAGTTCAAACTATTCTCTGGAAAAATTCTCAGTAAGTTTAACTTTTGTAAATGTAACCCCACTTTTATGCATGCGGTAAAGCTGCCACTGGTAAGTGTTTCAACCTGGATCTGACTAAGAGTGTAAAAGTACTGGTAATGGAAGATGAGTGCTTTGTTGTTTCTCTCCAAATCTTCAGCAATCAGAGCGGCTCTGTTGATTCAGCGCTGGTATCGGCAGTATGTTGCCCGGCTGGAGATCAGACGCAGGTGCACGTGGAACATCTTCCAGTCTATTGAATATGCAGGACAGCAAGATCAGATCAAGGTGAGCTCACGCAATTAATGTAAGTCGGTGTCATATATGCATTATGAAAGTAATTTTTAGCCATCTTCCGGTGTTTTATAATGTTGGTCATGCAATTTTCTGGTAGAGACTGGAATACCTGCACAGCTAGTGGATGTATTGCCCGTTTTGGATAGCATCACTATGAAGCTGACATATTTGCTTTAACTATAAGACAGGTCATCACATCGCTTTCTACTATTGAATTTAATACAGACACTAATTGTCTGCCATGCTATTTTTATTTTCACTTTTCTTTTAGCCATAGGTCATAATTTTAATGTGTCCTATACTTTGATATATGAATAACAGACATCTGAAAACATGACATCAGTATCAGCTAACTATGATACCTGCACTGACAAGGGGTCCGGTGTCCACTCTGCTTAAGCACAGTTTTACCGGACTAGTTGTATGATTTCACAAACTGTCATTTTTATGGTTACTTTTTTCACTTCCTGCAGCTGTACAGTTTTTTTGGCTTCTTGATGGACCACTTCACCCCAGCCAGCAGTGAAAGTAAGACAGTGACTCTTATCACACACAGTTTCATTCGCGGTATTATAGGTTTCATTAGATTACAGGCAGTGAGCTAATCCGAGCTCACCCAGCCTGCTCCCTGCTGAGAAGCACGAAAGTAGCTTTTCCTCACTGCACTGATCCACGTCCGTTTCTTTTCTCCTCTGTCTCTAATGAAGGAAATCTAATTTCTCACATCTTTCGTGAGAACGAAATCTGCCGTGATGTAGAATGGGAAAGATATTTTTGCTACAAGAGCATAGATGTACCAGACAGCTACACGGGGCCCCACTTGACCTTCCCCATGACGTTCTGCGGAGTGTCAAAGCTTGTCGAGGCTTTTAAGCACAAGCAAGTAGGTACAGTGGAGGCAGATATAGTCTTTTTTTGCCTTATTCTTCCACACTCGGATTATTCATACATGATTTCTTTCCCCCAGTAGCAGCTCCATGCACGATATGTTCTGCAGATTCTTGGGGAGACTTGGAGACTTCTAAGAATTCTTCCAAACATCAGTCATCTTTCCTCCTGTCACACCAAGGAGATTACAATATGTGGTACACAACAGGCCTTTCCTAGATTTGATCCCCAAACTGTGCCTTTTTTATTTCCTACTATTTGAGCATGCACCCAGCTATGGAGGACTGAAACCGTCAAAATCAAAATCAAGAATAATACATACTAAGTATTATTTGTTATTATTGGTTTTACTTTTCAGTTCCATTTATTTTTCCATGTTATTTTATTTTTTATTTAATTAATTACTTACCTATTTGCTTTGTTGTTACCGGTATTGTCTTTTTTTGCACAATGAAACAAAAAATAAATGTGACGTGACTTTCTGCAACAAATTAAACAAATAAATATGCCCTGGGAAGAAATATAAGAAAATGTGTAACAAAATAAAATAAAATGGGAAAGTAAGACAAATTGTGAAATTATTTGATGGATAAATTATTATGGTGGCAAACACCTACAGATATATTGATTTATGTAACGCTTTATAAATAATTAAACCTCATATTTATAGTTTGTATTGTTTTTGTTGATATGATCATTACCACATGATTTATTTGATCATTTTTGTCAGTTTCAGTCTACTGTAGTCACAGCAGTCATATGATGAAATAAACAGGTTTTCTGTTTTCTTTTCCAGGAGACCTCCATGGGCAGCTAGAAGATCTGCTATTGATATTCTATAAAGTAGGCTAGGCTACACAATCCACACATTTCAAACAGGCTTGCCACTCCTAGATGGTCAATTTGATCAAACTTTCCTCTTAAAACTGTCCAGAATGGTTTGCCATCTACTGAGAAACCGTATGTGTTCAATGGGGACTTTGTGGATCGTGGCAAAAACTCCTTGGAGATTCTGCTCATCCTGTTTGGGTTCCTGCTAGTCTACCCCAATGATGTTCATTTAAACAGAGGGAACCATGAGGACCACATTGTTAACCTAAGGTAAGCCAGTCTTCAGAACTCTTCCTTCTCTCAATCTCGCTCTCATTTTTTCTTTCTGTTGTTTTGTTTTACATCTTCAGTCAGAATGCAGTCATAGTCTAGCTTAAAGAAATCATTTTTATATCGATCCAACATGTGATGTGTTTACTAATTTTGTCATTCATTGTGTGTTTTCCCAGATATGGCTTTACTAAAGAAGTTTTGGGAAAATATAGGGTAAGGCTTAAACTTACTTTAATATTAGCATTCAGTTTGACACCCAAACAGTAAACAAATAAACAAATAATATTAAAAAAACCTAAATGCATAAAAATACATTAGAATGTACAATATTAAAAAGAAAGAATTTTCAAGTATTTTTTAAACATGCATTGAATTTTACTGTTTTTACATCTGTAAAAAAAGTTACTGCCAGAAAAAAATTACCTTAGGAGTGAATATTTGTCTATATCTATGTTTGTGTTAGCCCTGCAGAAGAGGATGGATTATGATAATAATGACCGTGACTATATACAAGGTATGATAAAGATGACTTGATCTGCAGGTGCACGGCAAGAAGATCCTTAAGCTTCTCCAAAAGATCTTCAGCTGGCTACCTCTGGCTACTGTGATTGATCACAAGGTGCTGATTGCGCATGGAGGGATCTCTGACACAACAGACCTGAACGTAATAGCCAGAGTGGACAGACACAAAGTAAGAACGACCTTTCACTTTCAGTTCGTTGTGTTTTAAGCTGAATTTTGTTCTAAGAAAACAGAAATGTCTGCATACTTCATCTGTGTTTTGTTTTTTCAACATGCACAGTATGCGTCAACCCTCAGACCTCCAAAGATGACTAAGCTAGCCGTGAACGGCAGCAACAGCCAGACAACGAACAGAAGGAACGGAGACGCCGGCGTTCCAGTGGACTTTCGACGTCGGGTGCGATCTCTGACTCACCACAGCTCAACCCCACCTCAAGGCCTCCCACGACGTTCACTGCATAACCTCCACACCAGCCATCAGCACATGAACTGGTCCGTGGATGACGAGCTGAAGAAAAGACGTAGGTTGGCTGGGTTTGACCAGTCGTATGGAGAAAGGAAGAAGCCAGACTCTGACTCAGACCCAGAGTGCGAAGAAGGAACAGAGACCTACGAGCACGAGTGGGAACAAGTAAGTGGTAGTGAGGATCGTCAAACATAGACCAATTCTTCAGAGTGCTCATACAGTTCATTGATACCCTCTGTCCAGATGGTAGACCTGTTGTGGAGTGATCCTATGCCCCAAAATGGCTGCATTCCCAATGAAGTGAGAGGGGGAGGCTGCTACTGGGGCCCAGATGTCACGGAGGAGGTTCTCGGAAGACACAACCTGCAGCTCCTCATCCGCTCCCATGAATGCAAACAGGATGGCTATGAGTTCTGCCACAACCGCAGGGTGAGCACATAAAGCACAGGTTTCTGAGTGACAGAAGAAACCTTTATTTTTCCCATCATCTCTTCTCTTGTATCCAGGTACTAACAATTTTTTCGGCTTCAAATTACTACGAGGTGGGCAGCAATAGAGGAGCCTATATAAGAATGGGAGCTGATCTGGTCCCTCACTTTGTTCAGTATCAGGCCAGCAGGACTTGCAGAGAGCTCACACTGAGACAAAGGTAAAGGAGCACAGAGAAATAGTCAAGCATTATTTTAACATTAACAATTCAAAGAGTTTTTCATGAGATTTTCTGACAAAAAGTTCTTTTGAGTTGGAAGAAAAGTGGAAAATCAAGTGAAAACCTTTGCTGAAGATGGCTGTACACATTGTTTTAATAAATATGAAATCCCTGAGGATTTTCTTTTCCTTCTTGGCTTTTCGGCAGTGTTGGCTGGACGGAGAGATCAGCTCTACAAGCTCTGAGGCGACAGCTGTTCGTACACAAGTCAGATCTCATCAGTGCCTTCCGAGAGTTTGATCCTAACAACACAGGTTAGCTGTAACTGCTTTACACTAAATAGCATTCAGAATTTTCAGAACATAAAACACATCATAACGGCAGCATATGAGAGTGTGAGGGCTCGTCATTCTTCCCATCTTTTCGTAGGGATAATCTCTCCAAGTCACTGGGCAAGTGCCACAGAGAGCGTGCTGAAGCTGGGTTTGCCTTGGAGAGTGCTGCGCCCACAGCTTGTAAGCAGCACCAAGAATGGTATGGTGGACTACCAGGAGTGGATGAAGGAGCTCTCCATCACTGAGCCCAAACTAGAGGTGACTCATTTGTTCTTAACTTACTTCCCTTCTGCTCAGAGCTGTAAAACCATGAAAAATGTATGGCACCCCAAAATACAAAACATGCATCTTGTCCTGACAGATATCAGATACCAGCCTACTGGAGACGATGTACAAAAACCACTCCAACCTGGAAACTATCTTTCGGATCATAGACACAGATCACTCAGGTTAGTTAACAACCAAACTCTCAGTTTTAGTGTTTATAAGCAGTGTTGGACCCATGTCCTACTACTCAGCTTGACTGTTTTTTTTTTTATATGCTCTGTTATTTCTGTGAATGGGTGAAAGACCTTCTGAGATCACCTCCAAGGTCACCAACACAATATAGCACAGGTTTGTGAATTTTCCTCTCCCTCCTAAAGGTTTGATCTCTTACGAGGAATTTCGCCAAACCTGGAAACTCCTGAGCTCTCATCTCAAGACAGAGATCAGTGATGATGTCATTGCAAACCTGGCCCAGAGCATCGATTTTAACAAGGACGGAAGCATCGATATTAATGAGTTCATGGAGGCTTTCCGTCTGGTGGACCTCTCTGCACATTCCTGAGAGGATGGACCGGGAGCTGGAGCTGCACCAGCTGAAATGCTGGAAGGGCTGTGTTTACGTTTTACCTTGATGCACAATCATGAAAAGTTTAATAGTTGGGGGTACTAGTAGTATTTTACATCATGAACTAAAAAGATTATTTTTCCATTGCAACGTAGATCTTTTTCACCACTTTTTAAAAAACTTTCTATGTATTTTTAAAGTTTTTATCTAACTGAAAGTTCACCTGTTTAGTTGGTGAATAAAAACATCAAACAGGTGCAATACTGGCTTGTCTATTTGTACTCAGTGCACTATTAACATCTTTGGAGCAGATACTGTTACAGATACACATCGTAGTTTATTCACAGTTCCTCAAGACTACAGGAGAGGGGAAAATGGTAACACTTTTTAATACAGCTGGTGAATAAGGGCGTGACTCCCCTGTAGTTAAGTTTAATTTTAATGTATTTTACTACCAACTGATTAAAAAAAACAATTTCCCCATAATTAAATGTACTTCACAATGTACTGTACAATATAATTGTTTGTTACTAATAAAAACATTAGTTATTACTCCCTTTTTCTAGTGTACATACATTTAAGTATTTGTAGGTAAATACATTTTAATTGCAATTTCAAATAAAATACACTGAAACACCATTTAATCATTGGGGAATTGTGCCTTTAGTCTGTATTATAAAGTGTTAATGGAAAATAGATACAGTATGATGTCTTTCGTGGTTCCATAGTGAGCTGCATGAGTGGATGTAGGAGGGCATACTGCAGATGCAGCTCACAGCTTGTGTCATGATTTTCTTGACCTCAGTTTCTGTTAGTGATAATAGCTGTGATACACCATACAGACGCAGGCTCTTTGCCAGGTTACTAAAGTAGAAGTTAGATGTGGGGATGTAACCTGCATGAAAGCTGCTTAATTGCACCTCTTAATCTTTAAAAACAAACAAACACCTGAATTCAGTCTCATTGCTACAAGTGTAAATGCTACCATCACTCTATGGACTCAATAACTGCACAATTTCAAATCTCCTCTTGGATTAACATCAGTATAAAAGCTGTATGCTACTTCTTGGAGTGTAAGACTAGCTCGCAGCTGCTTAGCCATGGAATGACTTGGGTATGACTATGCTTCAGTGCACAAAATAAGGTCCATAAAGGCCTGGTTTGATAAATTAGATATGAAATTCTCTGCGGCCTGCTGGTGTGGGGGGGCTAGGAGGAGTTGGCCGTCCGACTGCGGTCTGGAGTGTGGGGCCTCCCTGCTGCTACGGAGTCGGGGCGGTCTGCCTCCCCCCACCGCAGGGAAAAGGGTAACACCACCTGGGTCTGGGTGCAGTTCCCCCCTCCAGGGGCAAGGGTACCTAGATCCGGTTTGTAGAGTACGCTTGGGGAGTGTGATCGTGTGTACAGCGTCTCTTTATGTCTGTCTCCACGTTGGTTGAGTGTGGAGTAAGTGCATATGAGGGCATGAGGGGGGGAATGGATGTTTGTGTCTGTGTGTGCCTGTATGTCTGTGTCTATATGTCAGGTTGGGTATCAGACGCCACCTCTCTGGGGACATCTCAGGCTCTCCAAGGTTTGGAGGCCTATCTCCACCTACCACCACTTCCCCTGCCAGTGGCAGACTCCCTCAGGTATCGGTGTGTTGGTGGTTCTTTGTGTCTGGGGGTGGGCGTCCGGGTACACACCGGCTCACTCCTTGGCGGCCGCTTATCGGGGCCTGGAGCCTGGGGCTCGCTCGGGCCACTTCGGAGGTGGGGTGCCCCCGGCCTCTCGGCCTGGGGCTCGGTCTCTCTGGCACAGCTGGCTGCCGGCGGAGCTCACGGGCGCGTCACTGCAACCCCCCCTGGCTTCTGCTCCGCGGCTGCTGAGTGACCCCTCATCTGGGACTCTCCTCAGCTCTTACTGGGACAGTGGCGCGGCTGCCCCTCTGTTGGTCTTCCTTGGTCTCTTGTGTTCTGGGGGCCTCTGGATGTCTGGAGTCTTGATCTCCTCCATACCTGCTTCATGCCCTGGAGGACGGGGCTGTGGCCCCCCCACACCCTCTAACAGATCATTACATGAAGGAACCTTTGGAATGCAAGCATGCTGATCCACACAGGTATGCACACAGGTGTACACACGGGTATTCACAGACGCGGACTACAGCTTTCTTGGCTGCTGCCTCAAAGCACATTGTGCGCTGTCTATCTTGCGTGCTGCACAATATCGTTTATTATTTAGTATCTACTGATATCTACTGCTAGCTAGTTTATTGTGATGGTGCTGTTTTTTTTTTTAATATGTTGCTCTTTGTTGTTTGCTTTCTCTTCTGTTTTTTTTCTCCATACAGGTGACCCAGGTGTTTTGTTTTTTTTTTTTTTCTTCCCCCCCTTCTCACCGTCTCTTCTCCCCTTTGGTTTTCTTTCTCTCCCTCTCTTTCTTTCATTCTTTCTCCCTGTCCTATCCCCCAGTCATGTCTGTCCCGTTTGTAGCAACTGAAAATAAAATAAATTCACAATTATAATAAAGGTCAATTAAATGGACCAATATGGCAAGGCCATGATGATCCACTTGGTAAAATAAATCCGCTTGGCATCTTTCTTGGCCTTAAGACAACAATTCTGATGGCTAAAGATCCAAACAGGACACACAAAAAAAAAAAAAAAAAAAAAAAAAAAAAAAAAAATTAGATATGAAAGAATTTGACTTGTCCACATAGATCTTTGACTTCAACCCCACTGAACACCTTTGGGAGAAAGTAGAATGGAGACTGCAATCCAAGCCCTCAGTGTCCGGCCTCAAATGTTCTTCTGGGTGAAAATCTTGCAAAAAGAATTCCCAGAAGAATGGGAATGGTTTTCATAGCTGCAATGGTGGGGAACTCCATTTAGAATGGGATATCATAAAAAGCTCCTGTGGCTGTTATGTGTAATGTGTAGGTAGCTCACATAGTTTTGGCAACGTAGTCTATGTGGACTTTTCCCCCAAATATTTACAGGCAGATGAACAGATAATAACAAATAATGGGTATTAAATATTTACAATAAGACGAAAGTAAGGAGGCAAAGGCTGCCGGGTCTGGAGAATTCAGATGTTTAGCTCTTTGCCAGGTACTGAAGTAGAAGTTAGATGAGGGGATGTAATCTGCATGAAAGCTGCCTAATAAGTTCAACTGCCAATCAGTCTTTCATCTCCACCGGGATGTGAATCCGAGACATAAATCCTATCAACTCAAGCCCTGCTTTGATGAGATGTTGGAAAGGGCTGGCCTGAAGAGCTAAAGAAGGACCGTCGGGTGTTTCTATATTTGCACCAAAACAATGAAAATGCTCAGATCACAAAATAGGTGGACTTACAGGAATACATTTTCCCACACAGGAATAGATTATTGGGGAAATTAGCCATTGTTTAAAGTATGTGTGCAAGAGATGCAAGGTCACTGTGCTTTTTTCAACAAATGAAATTTATTAACATTCTAGGAGGATAAAAAAGAAAAACAAACATGTATTTACAATGTCTTCACTGGTGACATACACAACTTGTTTACATGCCAGTCACATTTGTAGTCTTATAATTATAATCTGATTTGACATAAGGGATCCCAGCTATTATTAGACTTTGTTGAGTCTTTTCCATTAGGGCTATGTCAGTTGAGAAAGCACAGATTAACCAGTCAGTGTTTACCTGGTACAGAAAGTGGGGCAAATGATAAACCTGTCCATGTGGGGACTTAAAGGCACATTCTAGTCAAAATGATCATCTGAGCAGACAGGTTCAGATATCACTGGGGTTATCAGGGAACTACAGTGCAGATTACCTCTAAATTAAATGGCTGATGCACCATTTTTTTGGGAGGATTGTGTGTCTGAGCATGTGCGGGTTGGTGGGGCAGACTCAGCTGAGGATGCCTCCTCTCATGTGTCCGCTGTCGCTCAGCCCGTGCTCTATAAGTTTGATGTCTTCCAAGTCATCTTTGATGACACTGATCAAATGACTTAAACCTTCCTGCTGTTGTTTTAAGTGCTGAAAGAGAGAGAAAAGGAGACAGTGTTTCAGTTACCGGGAGAAGACAACTTAAACATTCAGCTGTCTCCGCCTTCATCCACAAGTTTAGAGCAGTCTTCCTCAGATTAGAGCCACCAGTAAACAACACAGAAGCTCTGAGACCGACCTTGAAGCTAATGTTTTTACAATGTTACACTTATTTGCAATAAGGAAAATGCACCTGTGCAAGAGTGATTACTTCTATCGTTCACTGTCAGCACCTCAGAGATTACCCGCGTGAAGGAAGCTGGGTGAGAACCCTGACTGGATGTTAACATCATGATAATCTTTCAGCTTTTTGCAACTTAGTATCGGAAGACTCAAATGTTACTTTAATGTTCTCCTTCTTAGTGTTTTTTAAGTCCTGGGCCGACTTTCAGAAATCACTGAACACATGTTGTGAATGCCTGCACAACAACTGCAGGTCAGAGGTGCTAAAGTTCCGACTCACCTGTCTGATTTCTCTGAGGAGGTCTGCGTCCACACTGTAGCGCTCTTCTGATCTCACAGCTCCAAAGTGGTTCTGCATCCGGATTTGGGACATTAATTCATTTAACCGACCCTGTAAGACAAAGACAGAACAAATACTGTAAAAAACAAACACACGTTTGACGTCTAATAGCTGCTAAGAACTGTACGAACTGTTCATTCATTTTAGGGCTGCAATGATTCATCAAGTAACTCGAAAAACTATTACAAAAATATCCTCAATGAAAAGTCTTCGCATTGTTTCTTTGTAGCACTCAGCTAAGAGAAACTAAGCTAACAAACGAAGCTCCATTGTGTCATGTCCCAAACTCGAAATGATTATTCATGCTTCTGTTTCGTCACGATTGGAATACAGCAATGCACTATACACACACACGTCTTAGCAAAACCTCCCTAGAACGGTTGCAAATTGTTCAAAATGCTGTTGCCAGGCTTCTGACGAAATCCTCCAAGTTTTCACATGCGACTCCAATCTTGATGCAGCTACACTGGCTTCCAGTTTATTTCAGAGTGCAATTTAAGATTCTTTGAGAGCTCTTCATGGACAGGCACCAGGTTATTTCCCTGCTGATGGTGCCCATCTCTCCCCCCCCTTTTTGAATAATTTCTATTTCCTCATTAAGGCAAACGTATTTATGCGATTACTCAATTAGTCAATGGAGAATTGATAGAATACCTGATTACAAAAATATTTCATAGCGACTCTAATTGTTTGAAAGAACATAGCACTGTGCAGCCACAGTTTCAACACACTTGCCTTGAACTGTGTGGGGGCATTGAGTTCAGACTGAATGGTATCCAGCTGCACTCTGAGGTGCTCCTCGTCCACTTGGATAGCGTAGCCACTTTTTCGCTGGATCTCCTGTTTGATCAACACCTTCCAAGGGAAACAAAGGAGGAGAGATAAATATGGAAGGGAAAAAGAAAACTTATAAAGTAGTGAAGGGAAAGCTCTAGACTGATGTCATTCAGATATGACAGTTTATTTCATGCAAAACACAGTTCTACTTTTCAATTCCCACACATTATTTTTATTTATGTAAACAGTGAATTTTGAGCTCCTACAGTTACTCTAAGTTTAACAGAGATGTAGGGATGTCTGAATGGCTTATTTAAAAAAAAAAAAAAAGTGAGACAGCAACCTGCAGCACTCGGTGAGATAGATCCATCAACTTCCTCTTGTACTGGGCGATCTTTGCCACTGTGGTTGCTTGGTTCTTTTGCAGTTCACTGATGTCATTGGAGATAATCTGCAAGTCCACACATGCATGGTTGAAAACAGTGAGGATGAACCTTTGTGACATTTCCAGAATTCCTTTGATTGCAAGTACTTTATGCTTTTTTAAAACTGATAACAAGCATATGTTTGATATTAGAGGTCTTCACACATCCAAAATTTCATGCCCGAATGCAAAAAGACTTGGAAAAAGTTTCACCTGGAGCAAAATTTATTTATTATTTGAATGCAGGGGCCATGGACAACAGAGAAAAATGCCAAACCTGATCTGGCAAGGATGCTCAATCTGCACAGATATTAGAGCTGACTGTAAATCACAAGGTAGCTTAAATGTAATACTTCTTTAGAGTTATGTAGCCGTCTCTCCTGTGCTTGGCCGTGACTTTGACTAACCGCCTTTGCCAGGAAATTTAGGTTAAAAAGATCCAGGTGTTTCTGTTGCTCTTTCCTCTTCCTGATTAAAGCAGTGTGGCTAATACCTCTATACAACTTAAAGGTCCACTCGCTACAACAGATACTGTGACTCATTTTGAAGCAGCGTTTAACAGAGTGACGAGAACTTTGACATTTATAACATTATGCTGAAACACACACAGTTCAAGACCAACAGCCTTAGAACTGGACTCAAGTGACAATATTAAAAAGTAGAAAAAAGCAGATGAGAACCCACACAGCTACCAGGTCTCATGTTCTAGTTTAGTTTGAAATGTCCTATGATATACATATGTGTGTGGTGGGGTGTGGTTTGTGGCTCAGCTGCAGGGAGGGGTGGAGCAATGATCAGCAGACCGTGCCAAGGGAGGCTGGCCGACACAGCTGATTTTCACCATACTAATCACACTTTCTCCCATTGCAGTAGCTGCTGGGGCCTGGGGATAGCAGTGCAGACAGAGTGCACAGTGGAGCAGAGCTGGGCTGAGCAGGAGAGAGATCCAAAGCAGAACTGAGCGATCTGGACAGTGTTTAAATAAACGTCCCCTGAAAGTGCAACTGAGAACTGTGTGCGTCTCGTGCTGGGATCAGCGTAACAAAGTGTTACAATATAAATATACTTGCTTCCAAACTGATTTTGTTGTTAACAGAACATTTCTACCTGAAATAGCAGGTAAACACGGGTGTTTCTAATCACATTAAAGCTGAACCTTCATGTCATTACTAACACCTGTGCTTACATGCACTGCACCCATGTTGAATCCTTTAAGAAAAAGAAGAAAAAAAATCTGGAAAATTAAAACCACAAACAGCAGGAACAGTGACTACTACACTCACATCCACTCTGGTCTGGTGCTGTTTAGTCATCTGCTCCTGGATCTGCAGCCTGCGGAGCAGCTCCTTAAATCCTACCATGGGCACTGGGATCAACCTGGACACAAAATGAAGCAGCAGCTTTTATTGAATTTTTGTTGAACTTGTAGTTAACGGTAACAACTCACAAAAAAACCTTTAGAAACTATTTATTATCGGAACTAGATCAAATCTGGGGAATTGGTGCCTCGGCTTTTCCTACTCAGGCTTTCAGAAAAACATTTCTCCTAATATGAACTAATTTATTAAAAATGTGTGAAAAGGGGTCATGGATGTTTATGCTAGTGTGCTATTTCTATTCTTGTATGTTGCTTGCTTACTTGCTGTTTATTAGTGTTTGCTGGTCCCTCAATGGTTTGCAATATAGAACAGTTATCTTATCGTCAGCCCAGACTTTATGCTTATGCTTTAGCGCCCTCTATGGGTCATGTAGTAGACTAGGTTTTGAATTATTTATCATAACAGATAAATAATTCAGACTGTTTGTTATAGACTGATGAACACTTGGAGTCGATTCATGTTTATCTGTCATTTTCCATATTGGTTCAACTAAGTTAAATAAAATTGTATTATTTAGCCAGATGTCTTGCTTTTTATAAACTCGGGTAACTTTGCGTTAATTATAATAAAAACTTATAACAACACAACCAACTCACTTCTCTGGATCGGGGTTGTCCACCTTGGCCTGTTCCCAGATAATAGGATCCACTCCTGTTCAGGAAGAAACATTATTGGCAACTATTCAAAACAACCAACTTGAATGACACTTTCTTCTATTACAGTGGTCTCTCGCTATAACGTGTTTCACCTTTCATGGCCTCGCTGTTTTGCGGATTTTTTGTGTGTGCAATTTTGCATGTTTTTTTGTTTTTTTTTTTAAACAGCACTTTATATTCTGCGTCCTGATTGGCTGCAGAGCATTGTCAATCAATATCGTGCCATCTCCCCTGTACAGTACAGAGCGCATTCAGCTTTTCATATTTACATAAATCTTCGATTGCTAGCAGTGTGACTCTGAAGTGCTGTGCTGTATGTTTGTAAGTTTCCTCCCCAACAAACAACAACGTCGACGAAACGTTTTGCACCGTCAAAGGCAACCGCGGGTGCCTTTGGTTTCATTCTATAATACTGGACGTATTCTTCTACGAAGGTTTAAACTTTTTACAGCCTTAAAACATCTATAATAATTGTGAAAAATAAAGTTGGCTACTTCACGGATTTCACCTATTGCAGGTTATTTTTGGAACGTAACTCCCGCGATAAACGAGGGACCACTGTACACAAGAAAAGAACACACCAAAGCACATTTACCTGCAGGAGCATTTTGCAGCAGCTGTTTGAGCTGTGCTGGGGACAGCTCTGTGCGCGTCACTGACATGACCACTCCAATCTGAGTGAGCTGGACCTTTATGTTAGCCTGCTCCAGGTAGTTGAAGAGGGTACTCGCTGGGATTCGCTTGGAGGTGCCGTTGGGAGAGCGCTCAACCAAATAAATGATCACCTCTGTTCTAAAAAGGACAGGAGATACAAGAGTGTTTCTACATGATCTACTACTACTACTACAACAAAAACAAAAAAAGAAAAATAATCACATATTTATGACTTACTGGTCATTCGACAGGGCTTTGACACCCTCTACATTGACAGTGAGGGTCTGGTTGCTTCCTAGGATCTTGTGGAGGGACTCGACCAGTTGCTGCTGCTGAGCTCTCACATCAGCTTCTTTTTTATTAAGAATCAAGACTACTAAACCATCTTCATCCTTACTCATCGGGATGCAGCTGTACCCCACCGCCTAGGAACCACAAGATACACATGACTACAATGTAAAATTCAAAGCAAAACAAACCAAACACACTGTGCTGAGCTTTCTGTCTTTACCTTGAACCTGCAGAATGGGTTCTCCTGATTGAACTCCACAGGTGGGTTGTTGTTGCTGTAGTAGCCCTTCCCTGTGCCCCAGTATGCCTGCAGCTGGTTCCATTTGGCAAGTATGGAGTCACGCTCATCTCCTAACAAGGTGGGAGCTGACAGAGCGGTGACCTGCTGGTAAAGCTGGGTGGACTGATTCTGACCCGCCTGCTGACCGAACAAGCCTCCTGGCCACGGGAACCAGAGGTAAAACATTTCACAGCTCATTTTATCTTATTCTTCAAATGTATTCAAAAAACATTTTACTAGAAAAGAAAGATGCCAGAAAATCATGTGGAATTTAGTGAAATGTCTCCAATTTCATGATACCCAAAGTTGCATAATTATAACAACAAGGTATTGGCACCAGTTTTGAACTTTGTAAAAGATTTGTTTCTAACAGAATATCAGTCTGAATAGCTGTGGTTGGCTTTAACTCTGTTCAACAGATATCCATTTTATTTGTATTTTTCCCCTATTTGCAGGGAAATTGAGGTTCTTACCTTGCTGCTGCTGAGTCTGCTGGATATTAAAGCCTCCAAAGCCACCCAGGCTAGTTGCTCCTAGTCCAGTTCCAGTTCCAAATCCCGATGTTCCTGCAGCAGTCCCTGTGCTAAGCCCAGTCGGGAATCCAAACCCTTTGTTCTGCATGTTACCAAACAGGCTTCCTAAAACAAAACAACGTGCAAACACAGGGAGGAAGTATGATTGAGGAAGTACGAGTGCTCATGAAAAACCAGTTTAGAAAACAATGTTTGGGAAATATGCTTCCAGCTTTGCTGGAGAGACACCGCAGAAAATAAAAGGACTTTTGGCAGTTTTAGCATTTGTTATTTTACAACGGAAGCCTTAAAAGTGATACAATAGTTCCAAATAAATTTGTGGTAACAATCTAAATAAATAAAATTGTGAACATTTCATTGTTATCTGCAGTGTGGCAGCGTTTTTAGGTGTAAGTAAATGAATGAAATTTTCTATCCTTTTCCAGTGAGCTACTGCCACTCATGACACACTTCCTACTTTGAAGTTTGAATCCACTGAAACAAGCATTACGTAGAGCGACACAGCACGAGTCAAAAATAAGCACAAAAGTAGCCTAGGTGATGTTTACCACCTAGGCTCAGATGGCTGGCCCTGCTTTTGCCTGAGATTTTGTGCTGTTAATTTTTTTTCCTTCTCACTGTCGCCAAGTGCTTGCTCTTAGATTATTGGGGTTTTATCTCTATTATGGTAGGGTCTTTAGTTGCATTATATCAATAAATGTGAAATGAATTAAAGCCCATTTTTTTCTCTTCCAGTGCATTGCAATTTGGCCAGAAATGCAAGATGTTCTTCAAAAACCTAGCATTATCTTCATGTACCTTTCCTGGCTTGCACAGAAATGTTAACTGTAATAAAGCAGAGTGGGGGTTCAAACCAGCTCTATAACTAACCTGTTGCGGGGGGAGCAAAGCTAAATGTTGCCCCTGGTGCAGCAACAGTTGTCGTCGTTGTTCCGAAGCCACCGAACGCGCCTAAGAAGAAGAGAAAAGAAATGTGCTCAATGAGGTGACAAACCCCCCCAAAAGCAAAACAAAAAACAAAACAGGTGAGAGAATGACAGAATGAAATCACAACTGCTACGATTAATAAGAGGAGAATGAGAATTTCACTACAATATAGCGATTTACCTCTACACAAAGGTGAAAGTGTAGTGACTCTTGACAGCAATCAAATGAAATGACTAAAAATTCAACATTTTATCTCTTCATGCAATCACAGCGATGCATTGTGTTCATGAAATGAATCACCAGGTGAGGAGAAAACGATCCTTGATCCACACAGATATCAAACAATGGATAGAAATGTAAGTTTACAGACAGAGTGTACTGATTCACAAAGGTCATCTACCTGTGCTAGCCAGGCTATTACCAAAATTGAAAATTGTGCCAGTGGTGGTTGCTGTACCAAAGCACCCCACATTAAAGCTGACTGCTGCCGGGTTTGCATTTAAACCGAACCCCCCAAAACTAAACCCACCAGCCGTGGTGTTTCCAGCTCCCAGCCCCCCAAATCCTGCAGCCAAAGCAGGCAGGCAGCGAGAAAGAGAGAATGACATGGAATTAAATGACACAACGCCAGATTTAGCACAGGCTCATTTATTGTAAAAACAGTCTTCAAGTGTCTTAAAAGAAAAGTCTGAACAATGAGCGTCTTACCAGTGTTGGTGGAGCCAAAGCTAAAGCCTGTGGCTGGTGCAGCAGTGGTGGTGGTGGCTGCCCCAAAACCAGGGGCTGTTAGAGCTAATGGAGGCAAAGCACACAAAAATAATACATTATTGGCTTTATTTTGCATTAGTTAGTAAAACAAAACGTTAACAGCAAGCACAAGAAGAAGGTCTTTATCTTCTATGTAGCAACCCCTGAAGGAATTTTCTTTTACAAAGGGACCGTTTACTTAAGTCCCCACAATTGCAGTTCCCAGATGTGAGTGAATCCCACATTCCCATGATAAAATGCTCAACTTTAGCTATGAAAACCACATTAACAGCCTAGTACAGACAGTTTTGGACTGTATGCAACTATCTGTGCTGAATACTAGTAAGGTCCTAGTTATACAGCAGTCACACAGGCTTTGAGCCTAGCTGGCAACTAAGTGGCAACCACTGGTTGCAAGGGAAAAAAAACAAAAAAAAAAAACACATTCCCTGGTTGGCGATTGGTTACAAAAGACAGCTGGCTGTCACTGAGTGAAATCGGTTGAAAATGCTGCATCAAAAGCCTCCTTTATGATTGCATCTTATGGAAGATGATGACTTGTCTGCAAACACCAACTACTTGCGGAGTCGTAGTGAAATTTGGAAAAAGTGCGACAAACCAGAAACGGAGTTCTGTAGCCATCAAATTACAAATTATGCTTCAGTATTCCAACCAATATATTTCAAAACATACAACTTTTACTCTGAAGGTGAACACTCTCAGTTTACAGTTTGTGTCACACTTTTCACAGTTTTACTAGTGCATGGAGAGCAGCTGGTGTATCTTCCATGCAAACTAGGCAACCACTAATCTGCTAGCAATCACGAGGAGGCTCTTCAATGCAGCACTGCATTCTTTTTTTTTGACACCAATTTCACAGCAACAACAGCCAACAACTACTCGCTAAACAGTGAGAAAATGCACATTTGGTTGCTGAATGGTTGCCAACCGGTCTCTAGGCCTATATGACTAAAGACCATCCAAATAACCAGACCTCTTGGGGAAGCTCCAGGAATGCTTGCTTAACGACCAATACCTTTCAGGTGGTGGTCTTTATCAAGCTCATCACGAACTGGACACCCTGACAATGTTTATAGCGTTGGTGCCTTTTTGAGCATTTAGAAGTATCCTGTCTCAGAGTGAAGCTGAAAAACTAGTTCATGCATTTATTACTTCCAGGCTGGAGTACTGCAATTCATTATTATCAGGATGTCCGTAAAACTTGCTGAAAAGCCTTCAGCTAATCCAAAATGCTGCAGCAAGAGTGCTGACAGGGACTAGAAAGAGAGAGCAGATTTCTCCTGTATTGGCTTCCTGGTAAATCCGGAATTGAATTCAAAATCCTGCTCCTCACATACAAGGTCTTAAATAATCAGGCCCCATCTTATCTTAATGACCTTATAGTACCATATCACCCTATTAGAGCACTTTTTGACAAACAATATGGCTTGTTGTGTGATACTACCCATCCAAGCAGTTCAGGTTTATGAGTGACATTTGAGTATTTAATTAGTTTGTTATTTAGGACTGATTAGCAGCTATCTGTATCTGTGAGGTGCACCATATAGTGAGTGCTTAGTTAGTTGGTTGAGCCCCGTCATCCAAATTGCCCATGTTAAGGATTTAAACCCAAGAAACCAACTGGTAGATATGTTGAAAGTGCATCAAGAGGTGAAGAAATGCTCAATTTAAAACAAACTTACTAACAAAACAAAACAAAAACACCCAGAAGCTTTGAGCCCTAGACTGAGGGAACCTAGTGGGCTCAGTTATGCTCCGAGAAGAAGGGTTTGATCACATTGGTGGCGGTTACGTGATGATAATGCCCCATGTACAGGATAAACCCCGTAAGGAGTGAATCTGGGTCTAAGCTTTGGACTTACTACCGAATCCGGATGAGGCTGTGGTTGTGGTGGCTGGGGTGCCGAAGCCAAATGTTGTCGATGGCGTAGTTTTGGCTCCAAATGAACCGAATGAAAACCCGGACGTGCCTTTTAGAAACAAACAAACAACGAGAGAGCGCTGTAAGTACTGGGTAAGCTTGTATTAGCTTCCACACGGGCATCCAAAACAGTTAGCCACAAGAGCTAGGTCTCACTGGAGCCCAGTTTAGCACCGAAACACGCGAACACAAATCCGACTGCAATTCATTAGTTGCACTGACTCAAGTGTAAAAGCGCTCTCTGTTTTCACGTGATGTCTGTCGTTAGCCGGTAGACGAACCCACCGTAACAACTGAGGGTGAACCATTAGCCGACCATTTCTATGTATTACTCATGTACAAGCATTAACACAGCTTTAGCTTCGACACGAAATATGTGACACATCACCAGCTCTTACAAGTATTTCATAATTAACTAAAAATGTCCATACTTGCTGCTGGGTTGCTCGTGGCACCGCCAAAATTGAACGCCATGTTGAGTGCTGTCACCACGGACACCTTCTTCTTCGTCTTCTGCTGCTGCTGCTTCTTCGTCTGATTCTGGTCCAACTGGGTGGTGCACTACCGCCACCTGCTGTCCCAAAATAATAATTGAACAGCCGCCGGTACAAAAACAGTAGGTTACTTTTATGAAAAATATTTGTGGAAAGGAACATGACCGGTGTTGTGCCAAAAAGTGAGATGTTTCCGTGTGTTTTCTATGTGCAATATATTTGATTATATTGGTAAATAGATTGCAATCAAGAGGGGGGTATGAAGGGGTTTTAAGATAAGATAGAACTTTATTAATCCCTCAGGTGGGTTCCTCTGGGAAATTCGATTTCCAAAAAGCACATCACTGACAGAAGTTACAGTTACAGAATATTATATATATATATATACACACACACACACACATATATAAATACAGAGACAAATATAAATAAAATATACGAAGGGGATAAATAGAATAAATAGGAATAAAAATAAAAATACAAGTGAATTGCACATTTCAAGTATTGAGGTCTATTGCACTGTTGACTATTTACAAAAAGTATTGCACAAGGTATTGTACAGTGAGGTGAAGAGGCACTACAGCTTAGTTGTTCCCCCCTCCTTTGTCCTCCTGTCTCCCCTCCCTCTCCCCTCCAGAGAGGAGTTAAACAGTTTGATGGCGTGTGGGACAAAGGAGTTTTTAAGTCTGTTAGTTCTTGTCTTGGGGAGAAGCAACCTGTCACTGAACAGACTCTTCTGGTTGTTAATGGCCGTGTGCAGAGGATGCCCAGCATTGTTCATAATGTCCAGCAGTTTCTTTAGTGTCCTTTTCTCTGCCACTGTCACCAGAGTGTCCAGCTTCATGCCGACCACAGAGCCAGCCTTCCTGATCAGTTTCTCTAGCCTGCATGAGTCCTTCTTTGCTGTGCTGCTCCCCCAGCACACCACAGCATAGAAAAGTACTCCAGCAACCACCGACTGGTAAAACATCCTCAGGAGCTTCCTGCAGATGTTAAAAGACCTCAGCCTCCTGAGGAAGTACAGTCGGCTTTGGGCTTTTTTATACAGGTGCTCTGTGTTGCATGACCATATATGTAAATAAAGAAATGACCTGCTTTGCAAGTATGATTATTACTGTGCAATACTGTACCAACATTATAAAATATATGTTATATAATTATATCGGGTTTTTTTTAAAAAAAATTTATTTTAGCTTTTTGCATTGTAATAGGAATCTTCCTTCTGGCTCAGAATGACCAGAACAGATACGTTTGGCAAATTCTCAACAGATTTTAAACCAGTGTGTCATTTACAGCTGTTTAAATCCTGGGAATCAAGTTTTGGGCACACTGCAGATTTATTTTCTACACATGCATGATGGAAATTAGCGCATTGCATCTCTATTTATTGAGATCTGGAGACTGTAGAGGCCATTTGAATACAATAAACTCTTTATGTTAAAAAAAATAGCTTGAAATAATTTGAGATTTGTGAGATGATGCATTGTTCTGCTGGAACCATCATAAAATAGGTACACTGTTAGAAGGGATGGACATGGTCAGCAGCAATACTCAGGTAGCCTGTCATGTTTAAACAATGCTCAATCGGTATTAAGAGGTGCCGAAATGTACCAAGAAGATATGCCCTGCAACACTACACCAGCACCACCAACAGCCTGCCCAGCTGATACAAGTCAGGATGTTTACAACAGCACCATTCAAATGTTTCAGCAGAAACTGAGACTGGCAAACATTTTCCAACCTTCTATTGTCCAATTTTGGTGAGCCTGTGTGAAGGGGTGGCATCGGTGTGGTCTTCTGCTGCAGATCTGCATTAAGGTTTGATGTGTTATGGGTTCAGAGATAATCTTCTCCTAAAAGCTGTCTGGGCATTCTCCTCTGACCTTTACAGCTCACTGGATATTTTTTAGACCTTTTTCTGTAAACCCTAAAAATACTTGTGTTGGAAAAATCCCAGTAGATCAACAGTTTCTGAAAAATTTAGACCAGCCCACATGGCACAAACAATCCTGCCTCATTCAAATTCACTTAAATCATCTTTCTTCCCAAGTCATCTTGACCATCTCTACATGCCTTTTTAAAAACGTTCAAATCACGAGAGCCAATATTGTATATAAAGGTTTTAGAGCGACGTGTGCTCCCCTCCAGATGACATCTATTTCAGGGAAGGCCTTGTGTATTTCTGCAGGACAATGCAAAACCACATACTGCAGCGATTACAAAAGCATGGCTTAGTTGGAGAAGAGCCTGGGTGCTGAATTGTCCTGCCTGGAGTATAGATCTTTCACCTATAGAGAACATTTGGCACATCATTAAACGAAAAATGACCACAAACTCTTCAGTGGCTGGAAACCTATATCGGGTAAGAATGGGACCAAATTCCAACAACAAAACTCAAGAATCTCATAACCTCGAGGCCCAGACGTGCTTCAAACTGTTTTGAAAAGGAAAGGAGATGCTACATCAGGGTGAACACGTTGCTGTCCCAAATATTTTGAGACCTGTAGGAAACATCAAATTTGAAACGAGCTCATTTATTTATGCTCTGATGTGAATACAATGTTGGCTCATGTGATCTGAAAGTCTTTTAGTTTTCATTTTGTTCAAATTTAAAGAACATCCCAACTTTCTGCAATTTGGGTTTTACATAAAAAACAAACAAACCTTTTCTTTGTGGAAAACGTCCAATTACAGTCCAATAACTCATCTATATATGTTTAGCATAGCTGCAACTTTAAGCTGCATGTTTCATGTCTACCTTCAGGGATGCCAGCTGAAACATCTGCTAACTGATATTTGAAAAGGTGAAATTAAACATAATTCGAAGCAGCACAATTTTCTGGCTTTTCTGGGGACCGAGTTATATCATCACTGTTATGATATTTTGATACCACGGTAAGCATTTACAGGATATTGTTTCATACAGGAAAACTGTTACTCAATAAGGCCCATATACTAGTTGTTTTTCTCTTTCTCTGTGACCCAAGAATTAATGTGTAAGACTTACAGGCTGGTACCTCAAGGTCGAAAACACCACAGAGATGAGACCACTTCCTTACTCCCATCCTCCCTTTTTTCTTTATCTCCTGGAAAAGGCTCGTTAAAGGCTAGGTGGTTTGTTTCAGAATTCACTGATGAAAGAACTCTGTATTCTATGTCTAGGAGTGTATTTTGCTGGGATGATCATAAATTGTAGCTGAACTGATAAACTACACACAGGATACTTCTTGGCTCACAAGGCAGGAAGACGTTTCCTTATTTGGTCTGTACCGGTTTGAACTGGGAAAGCTGACACACGAACCTTTTTTTCATCTATATAAACTGCTGTGTATCAAATAAACCTTTGAGTCGATTTGGGAAGACAACCTAAAGCAGTCTCTGTTTTCTTGTTCTCCCAAGCTGCTCCCGACGTCGTAACTAACCCAGCTGAATGGCATACCTGAGTGTTACTTTAAATAATTAGGAATCTTAGAAGGAAAGGACAGAACTCTGCTTATCGCTCACGCCACGGAGGAAACCCGGGAAGGCAATTTCCTTCAATTTTGGTGTCAGAAGTGGGATCCTGACAGAAGGTAAATATGTGTCTTTCATATTTATATAAAGACCTATTATACCTCTCTCAGTGATCGACCATAAAAAAACGGGATATGCTGACGAAGTTTCACTTAGTGATCCAGAGAGATACACTGACTGACTTCCTCAGTCCCCGAATAAAGAAACGGGATATGCTGACGAAGTTTCACTTAGTGATCCAGAGAGATACACTGACTGACTTCCTCAGTCCCCGAATAAAGTAAATTAACCCTTGTGTGGTGTTGGTGGACACAGGAAGTTGCCTGTTGTCTTGAATATTTTAATTTTGTTTAAAAAATAATAATAATAATAATAATTAATTGTTTAATTAAACGTACGTTAAAAAGTGAGAAGTTGCTCACTCAGAAAAAGTGACACAGAAAGTTGCCTGTTGTCTTAAATACTTCTCGTTAAGTGAGAAGTTGCTCACCAAAGAGTGACACAGGGAGTTGCCTGTTATCTTGAAACGTACGTTAAGAAGTGAGAAGTTGCTCACTCACAGAAAGCTAGTAAATAATTAAATTTAATTTTGTTAAAAAAAAAAAAAAAAAAAACGAAAGAAAACTGAAAACGGGTCTCACAGACCCGATTACCATACAAGGGTTAAAAGCAGTAAATTAAAAGCAGAAAGAACACAGGAAGTTGCCTGTTGTTTTACGAGAAGTTGCTCGTTAAGCGAGAAGTTGCTCGCTAAGTGAGAGTTGCTCACACAAACAAAAAATTGCTAGCAATAAATTTAAAGTGACCTCAGCTGTGCCGCAGCGAAAATACTAACATAAATCCTCCTAGCGTGTAAACCCCTCTGGAAATCACTGAACATGGGTCAGAATTATTCAAAGACCACAGACAGGTCCGATAAAAAAATCTAAAGTACCTGTAAAACCAAAAATTAATAAAATACAAAATAAAGTCTCAAATAACGGCTCAGTATAACTCCCATTTCCGGTTACGTGTAACCTACGTCCGCGAATCGGTGAAGACGTCCATGATCACGTATCCAGAACATGCGGGAGTGCTTATGTGACTGACTTTGTTTACAACTTAAGAAGTTCAATGCATTCTAATTTATTTTCGGAGCCTTATCCCGAACGATTATCGCCAGAAAACAGGTCAGTAGAAATGTTGAATATCATTTGTGATAAGAAAAGTAGTCTGCTTAAAAAGTCCTGTAGAAAATATATGATAGAATGCCGCGACGTGATGCATCAAATGTTACCGCTATGGACAAAAGGAGGGTAAATAATGACAAAGTCGCCGATTTCTTTAAGAATCTAAAGAAATTCCTGCTAATAATGTCCAGAGACAAAAGTGACTTAAATGCAGTAACTATGTGTAAACAGAAGCCTGATGAATCTATCCTAGTATTCATAAAACGCTTTATGCACTGTTGGACAAGCTAGAGGTGCAAATTTAGCCAGCAGCCGCAGACACCCAAAGCAAAAATGAATTTGTGTATTTCATTTAACATAAAGGGTGAAATGTTTGCTGACACTGATAACAGCTTATGTTTTCTCTGCCCTATGTACCGACATGATGGAGAAGGAACATCCTCTGTGTCAGCTGGACCCTCAGCAGAGAATGAACTCAACATCCTTTTTGTCCGGTACTCTATGTCACACACTGTGCCAAAAAAAAAAAAAAAAAAAAAAAAAAAAAAACGTGTACAGACGCCACTAACAGGTAATCCCATGACTGGGAGCCACACTTTTGTTTCTCTCACACTGTTCAACAACATGATAACTGCTCACACAAGTGAAGGTCAAACAGTGATTTTGTCACATAACTCAGACATAGTTTATGACATAACTACACCATGTCGTCACATAGATCTAACCTACCCTATCCACTGTACTATTTCTGCACTTACGTTGCCAGCTGAATACCAGAATATGACCTTGTGGTCAAAAAGTGAGAATGATATAGGATTTATTGACTGTACACTTTATCACGTACACCTATTAAAACACAACAAGCAGTATATGTCACGCAGCATCCCATTTCCATGGAAAAAGCCGCAGTCCTAGATGTCATGATAGGAGATTTATTGACTACAGGAGTAATAAAGCCCACACTCCTGTCAATCCTGTGCCAAAGCCTAACAAACCTGGCGTATGGCGTTTCATACAAGACTTAAGGCAAATTAATGCAGTCAACATTCCTCTGCCACCTCTCGTTTCAGATGTTCACAGCATATTGACATGCATTGCATACACATTTTACCGTGGTGGATTTATGCTCCGCTCCTTTTTCTCAGTACCTGTGACACACAGCCGTTATTTGCATTCACACATAGAAATAAGCAGTACACTTGGACTCGTTTGCCCCAAGGCATGATAGACAGCTCTGCTGCTTTCTCTATGCTGCTTCACTCCTCCAGGGCTGCACCCCGATCCACATGTGGATGACCTCCTCCTCTGTCCTGAAAGTGAAAAACTATGTCAAACTGCTACACACATGCTTCTCCAGCACCTCCAAAAGACTGGCCACAAAGCATCAGCAAAGAAAATGCAGTACTGTCAGACTTCTGTTCAATATTTGGGATTCACACTGTCTCACGGAAAACGTTCCATGACTGCAGACAGGGTCAAAGCTGTGACCTCCGTCCCTCGTCCCACTACACAGAAGGACATGTTGTCCTTCTTAGGCATGGTGAACTATTGCAGACAGTGGATACCAGACTGTTCTTTTCATGACCGCATTCTGCGTGAATGCTGCAAAAAAGACAAGCCTCCTCGAATACTGTGATCCACAGAAATGACTGTCTCTTTCAATGCATTACAGGGAGTGCTGACCTCCGCCACTCAAAGGTGCTGCCTGAATTGTTCAGGAATGCCGGCCTGCCTGAGGGCAGTAGTAGCTTGCTCTATCATGATAAGGGACTGCGAGAAGCTCACACTCTCACATGACACTATTCTACACACCAATCACCAGGTCACGACCATTGTAGCAAACATAACTAAACAACATATGCAAATCTCACTATAAAAGCGAGCAGCACACCTGATTCGCCAGCACATTTATTGATCCTATGCTGTGTTCTTCTGACCGACAGGATGGCTCAGACAGGCTTGACGTTCATGACTGCATGACACGTATACAGGAATCCACAGCACCACGTCCAGATTTAGAGCAAACACCTATCTCAGACTCAGCCACGGTTTATGTGGACGGGTCCTGTTCAAGGCCGAATGACAACTCATTTCTTTGTGGCTATTCAGTGGTGACATTGCCTGACATCATACTAGAGGCTCACTCATTACCATTTCACTCAGCACAAAAAGCAGAGCTCATGGCTTTAATACGCGCCTGTGAGCTACATTTGGATAAGCATGTGACAATTTACGCACACAGCCGCTATGCATTTGGCGTTGTGCATGACTTTGGCACATTGTGGAGACAGAGAGGATTTAGATCTGCTGATGGAAAATAAATTGCTGAATTCTGATTTTGTTCAAAGACTTTTTCAGGCTATACAGCTGCCATCGGCCGTTGCAGTTGTAAAAACGAAAGGACACAGTACAGCTGACACAGACGAAGCAACAGGTAATGCTTTAGCAGACGTGACAGCCAAGGCTGCAGCTGCATCACAGCTCCCACCTTCGCAGGAAGTATTATCTGTGCCCCTACAGCTGCCACTTAAACTCCCAGACTATTTAGGAACAAATGTTGATTTAAAATTCATACATGAGCAAGCCTCTGCATCTGATTACACCTATTGGGAGAATAATGACTGTACCTTAGATGACAGAGATGGCTTATACGAAATCTTAAGCGTTTGATTGCCCTCCCATATTCCCTGATGCCAGTCCTTGCCCGACATTTTCACTGTGTGAGTCATGTCGGACAAGGAGGGGTAATAGGGGCAATAAAATCAAGATTTGTAATTGAGAAAACATCACACGCAGTAAAAAGCATATTAGCAACCTGTCTAACATGTGCGCGAACTAATGTAGGTAGCTCAAAAGCAAAACATCAGCATTTACCACAACCAGATTTTCCATTTCATACATTACAAATTGATTTTACACATATGCCAGCACAAGGAAGCATCAAGTACTTACTGGTAATAGTGGATCAATTTAGTAAATGAGTAGAAGCTTATCCAACCTCAAAAGAAACTGCAGAAGTAGTCTATCAAAAGTTGAGCAATGAAATAATACCCAGATTCGGAATACCTCACCAGATTAACAGTGATAGAGGATCTTCATTCACATTAGAAGTAATTCAAAAGTGTGCTAAAACTTTAATGACCTGGGTCAAATTACTTACTCAAGTCCTGTGTGAGATTAGAATGACTCAATCTGCAGTAACCAAATTATTTCCATTTGAAATAAGACTATTTCCAAGACCATGGTCAGCTTCCAGAGGGGCACCGCTAGTAGAAGGTGATGTATATTGCATTGTCCACTGATGTTCACAACCTGGTAGAAAAACTGAATAATAACTATCAGAAAGTTTGTCTCTCTCAGCTTTTCCCCTCCACAGTTCCACCAGTGGAGACAAGGAGACGCATGTTGGAGAAGCCACTAAAACCAAGGACACTCTGGGAGGCCGCGTTTTCCAGCCCCCAGGCTTTACTGGCAGTGACGAAGAACCAGCATCCTCACAGACGGACAACCTCAGTGGATTCATGCCAGCAGGGTTAAGACCAGCCCAATCGGACCATCCCAGGCGTCGGATCAAGCAGACGACATCTCCGGCGAGCCAGCGCCAGGATCCAATTTACACACACACACAATCACTGATTAACACACAACGCCTGAAAGAACAACAACAAGGTACTCAAACATCCAGCAGGAACAGAAAGCCAAAAGTACCACATGATGTCTAACCTGATAAAGCTAGACTCATTTCATCCTGATAATGGAGAAAATGAAATGCCCATTGTCATCATACGACGCTTATTCAATGTCTCTCGAACCTGGGACCAGGCCAGGAGACAACTGAAGAACTGTTTTTCTTATATACCTTTTTATATATTTAGGTTATTTATTATATCTATCGCATTAACTTTAGGATTTCTCTTTGCTATTTTGTATTGTAAACTGCAACCATGTTCACATTTCTCCAGGTCATATTTTGCTGACTATACCTCATGCTCCATTTTGCAAGACACCTACTTAATGCACTCCTCACGTTCCCTAAAATCAGTAAATAGCAACATAGACGCCACTAATAAACCATCTTATGCGCCCTCTAGAACAGGAGCTAACGCCTGGTTTGAAAATGCCAGAACAGCCGCTCGTGATTTAGGAAACAGTAACTGTTATGTCTGTTCAAAGGCTAATCCAGAACAGGTAATAGTAGGATACCCCATATCCGGTTTCCCCCTCACTGAGGGACTAGAGAAAATCGGCGGAGATAATGCTCTCCTTAAAGACGCTTTACAGTTGACTCTGAGCCCTCTCGACTGCTTACTTAGACACACACACACACCAACTAACCCTGAGACTCCATTAGGCGAATTATTGAAGTTATCTAATGACACCGCAGGGACCTGCGCCCCAATGAAACGCCCTAAGAATAGGTTAAAGCCCTCACTGCCCTTAGGACAGATCCCTCTCCATTTTAATACTAGTATGATATGCCTGCGCAGACTAAAGTTAACTGGCCCAGACACACACATAGATTATACAAAGGATAACTATACATCCTTCTCTGACTCCCCAGGTGCACGCTGTAATGAGACATGGCTAGCTGTCTCTATGGCTGAAGTTGTATCATATCTGGAGGAACACACACACAGTTCAAGTTCGAGCAGAGAATCGATCATTGTTCCCCCAGACGGTGTATTAAATGACACTGACTGGGGGGAGTTAGTTAAATCACACATGGTCACGCGCCTGACCAGACCAATCCCACATGCTTATTGGTTGTGCAATAATACCCTTAGATTAGCTTTACCTGTTAATTGGACCGGTACCTGTGGTCTAGTAACCGTTGATGTATGCTGTACTTTCATTCCCAATAATACCGCTCCTAACGGTTCATTCACACAAGCTAGGAATAAACTTGAAGCATTGCAGATAGAACTAATTGCCAATACAGGTCACGGTCAGTGGCTACATAAGTGGCTACAGGACACGTTTGGAAGATGGAAGGAACTAATTGTAGCCTTTGTAACCGTTGCAGCATGTTTTTGATGATTATTGTCTGTTGTGTGATACCATGTATACGCTCTCGGAATTTTTGATATTAAGCTTCCTCAAAGGACTAGTTACATTTATGATTTGTTTCACATTTATGATTTATCTTTATATTATGTTATTACATTCTGTCTTTATACTATGTTATCATTACATGATAAAAGGGGAGAACTGTTATGATATTTTGATACCACGGTAAGCATTTACAGGATATTGTTTCATACAGGAAAACTGTTACTCAATAAGGCCCATATACTAGTTGTTTTTCTCTTTCTCTGTGACCCAAGAATTAATGTGTAAGACTTACAGGCTGGTACCTCAAGGTCGAAAACACCACAGAGATGAGACCACTTCCTTACTCCCATCCTCCCTTTTTTCTTTATCTCCTGGAAAAGGCTCGTTAAAGGCTAGGTGGTTTGTTTCAGAATTCACTGATGAAAGAACTCTGTATTCTATGTCTAGGAGTGTATTTTGCTGGGATGATCATAAATTGTAGCTGAACTGATAAACTACACACAGGATACTTCTTGGCTCACAAGGCAGGAAGACGTTTCCTTATTTGGTCTGTACCGGTTTGAACTGGGAAAGCTGACACACGAACCTTTTTTTCATCTATATAAACTGCTGTGTATCAAATAAACCTTTGAGTCGATTTGGGAAGACAACCTAAAGCAGTCTCTGTTTTCTTGTTCTCCCAAGCTGCTCCCGACGTCGTAACTAACCCAGCTGAATGGCATACCTGAGTGTTACTTTAAATAATTAGGAATCTTAGAAGGAAAGGACAGAACTCTGCTTATCGCTCACGCCACGGAGGAAACCCGGGAAGGCAATTTCCTTCAATCACTATCTGGGCACAGCTCACTGTACAAAAGCCAAAAACTAGATCCAGTAATTTAAACAAAGAATGTCAGCGATGTACTTATTGTGATAATATTTTATTGCCAACTATCTCCCCGTCGCTTGGCGCAGAATCGGACTTCTTCACAAAAAAAGAAAGGAAATAAAAAGAGACAAACACCAGTCAACAAGACCTGTACTGAAACTACTTTTTATTTTTTGTATACAGAATAAAAACATTCAACATTTTCAAAACAAGTATGTGTTTTATGGCAGTAACAATACTTTCAGGAAACATCTACAATCAAAGTATGGCACTGCGTAGCTCAGCGAACAGTCCACGCATTGCTTTATGTGTTTTGGTTTTATCGACACAGCAAAATAATTTATTCTCTTTAGCCACAACTGTGTTTTTATACTGTTTATTGTGTATTTTTCAAAGGGATTCAGATGAATCCTGTCTTTCATCTCCTTGTGAGTTTGTAACTCTTATATAAAACACTGTGCACAAAGTTTCTAAAATGCAATCATTTTTTCCTTATTATAGTGTACGTGTTAAACACTTTACTAAAATCAAATGAATCCACTAATATCTGATATAGTCATTACGATTATCACAGTGCATATAAGCCTTTAATTAAAATGTTACATGAGCAGTAATAAAAGCCGGAATTCTGCAGCATTTTCCAGATCACATTATGACGGCACATTTTCATCACCAGCATCGAGTGAGAAAACTGTGACCCTGCACAACAACCTGCTAGTCAGGCAGAGAGTTTTCAAAGTGCAGTTTGACCCTACTGTTTGATATTAGAAATATCAAAAGGTTTTGTTATTTATTTAATTATTTTTTGGTAGCTGAAAGAAGAAGAAGGAAAAAAAGTCACGAGTAGATTTGTTGATATGGCACAGTGTTATGTTCACGCAACAAAAATCTTTAAAAGGAACAAGAAATCCAGTAACTTTAAAGACACTACTACAGCATCTAAAAGACATTTAAGTATATCACTTAGTCATAAACAGTTACACAGGGCAAAATACTGTCAACACATAAATTCTGTACTGTCTGAATCATGGTGTTACGACCCGGCTCAAAAGCCGCAACATAAAAAAGGAGACGAATACCAGAGTGTATGTAAAAAGAGGTTTATCTTAAAATGGACTATCAGGTTGGCTAAAATTGCTGGTGCCACCAAGGCAAAGACTAGTGAGCTCCCTGGGAAGCTTGCCTCAGGTATGCTTTTATCCACACCTGATTAGGTGTGGCCAATTAGCACCAGCTGAACACACTGAGCAGATTCGAGGCTGCAGAGGGACGTAACAATGGTTTCAACCAAAGAAATCTGCCGTGGTTAAGGCTTTAGAGCTTTATAAATATTTATAAAGTTCTTACATGAAATGTCTTTAATTCAAACATTTCTACAATGACACATTTAAAAAACAACAACACAAAAAACCATAAAGCAAGGTTGGTCTTACTTTACAAATTAAAATTTCCAAAATATACAGTGTTTTGTCCGATACTCATCCCCATCACACGCTGAGAGGAATGTAAGCAGTTCGTCACTTCTTACACTGTATGTATTTACAAACAAATGCCATACTCTGAAGATTCTCAGGTATGCTGGTTTTGTTAGATAACCCTCTATGCGCCATGGATGAGCAGAAAATATTATGTGACATTTTTTTGTAACATGAAATGCAAATGAGACATAGTAACACTGATTTATCATCCGGTATATTGTGCTTTCTCCTGCTTTAATAACTGCTTTACAGCTTCTAAGATGAGACCCCCTGAGAGTGAAATATAACACCCCAAAAAATCATTAGTTTAAGGATTTCATCACATTGCTCCCCAAATGACTTCGGTGCGCTTGTACAAGTAATCATTCCAAAAATCTGAAGTCTAAAGCAAGACAAATGAGTTTAGCCATAATGAAAGGAAGTTAACTATGTATGGAGGACCAAGACTGCCAAATTAAGAAAAAAAAATATCATAATTATGATTTAAATGCACTTTTGTGCCAAACATATTTGCTTTTCCAAATGAACCTCTATAAACTGTGTGTGAAGCTGGATTTAAAAAAATATGTGTTTTTATAACATGCTTAGTGCTATATTGCGCCAGTACAGAATATGACATTACTGGACTGGTTGCTGCTAATAGACTTACATTAGCTTATGTTAGCTAACTAGTGACACTCAGTAACTCAGCGGACAACAAGGACACTTAAAACAGTCTAATAAAGACAGTCTGGGAAAAGCAGTCTCTTTGGCTGCAACAATGAATGTTTCGTTAAAAAACAAAAACAACCAGAATATAATGTCCACTTTCACTCTCCATTCCTTAAGCAGTGAGTGGTTCTTTGTTGTTTGGCTAGTTGGGACCAAAACAGGAAATCTACATGTAACCCCAACCCACTCAAAAAACACAAAAATGCCAACAGAGAGATGAAATTAAATCTGATTGTAGATAAACAGAATAATTATGACAAATGTAAATAATATGGGAGGTCGGCAGGGGGTCGCTGACCAGTTTCTGGCCCGAGTGTGACTGAGGTGTCAATCACAACAACTCTACTATGGAGCCATAGTACAAAGGTAAATAATACAAAAGCAAACACAATCATTTACAAATGCATTGTAAATAATGTAATAAATTCCATTAACCTTAATTTACTCATTTTTTTCCATGTCTTCTTAATTTTGGCAGTTTTGATCCTCCGTCATTTAAAGGGTGTGATTGTTTTAGAACAGGGGTCCCCAATCCCAGTCCACGAGGGCCGGTGTCCCTGCAGGTTTTAGATCTCACCCAGGGTCAACACACCTGAATCACATGATTAGTTCATTACCAGGCCTCTGGAGAACTTCAGGACATGTTGAGAAGGTAATTTATCCATTTAAATCAGCTGTGATCAATCAAGGACACATCTAAAAGCAGGGACACCGGCCCTCGCGGACTGGGATTGGGGACCCCTGTTTTAGAACCACCACAGAGCACACTCGTCATCTCTGCTTACTGGATGACTGTTTACAACTATTTTTACATAATTAGCAGCAGCTAGAAGAAGCCACTGTTGTGTTCTAAACACTGTTTGTCTGGGAATAGAGTTTAGCGCTCTCTAAGGAAACCTAAGAGCATATAATACAAGACATCTGAGACTAAAAACATATCCTCTTCACCTGAGCCCTCTATGACAGACCCCTTGCACATCCTCAAGCTTCCACGTTAGCCTTAGGTGTCAGACCAATGTAGGTTCCATTCTGGGGATCCTCCTTCTCTTTATCATTAACTGGAGAGTAAGCGGTGTCGTCTTCAGCGGACGACTGTAGAGGGACATTAAGGACATAAAGCAGCATTACAAACTAATCAGGTCTTATTACAATTTGTAAAGTTATACCTGTAATGGAAAGTGGTTGCTTCCCCTTAATCATGCCATCTCACAACAATTAAAAAGGCAGTATTAATATGCAATGCATTAAGTGTACATTAGCAGAGTTATTTTAAGTCAGGTGAAACTGGTCTAGCTGTGCAATGAAAGATTAAATGAAAAAAGGCACTTAGGTGATAAATAATAACCAAAGTAAGACAAATGAATAAATAAAGCAGATAAAATAAAGCAGCAACACTTACAGCATAAAGAGGCTTGGTAAACACAATGCGCTTAACTTCATTCTTCCCAGGAACACACAGTGAGAAACACAAGCTCGGTGTTATTAGTGTGCAATTAAGCAACTCAATGAATTGTGCAAAAATTATGACTTATTAGGAGCAGGCAAATTGTAAGTTGTTAGGACTCAGCAAGAAGCAGTCTCATACCTTCTGTTTGCGAGCCCGGCACAGGAGGATGACAAAGACCATGAGCAGAATAACACCCAGTCCCACAATGACGAGAGGGAAGTTGGACACCAAATTGCTAATCAGCAGAAGCTTCTTTAATCTCTCTGAAGACGCATCGTCAATTTCCACGCTCTGTTTATTCAGAGAGAGAGAGAGTAAAAGATCCATCAGAGGAAGAGGGGAATTCAGCTGAGCATACAGAAGATGAAGAAACCAATCAGTACTAATGCATCAAGGCTGAAAATGTGGGAAAATCTAGCCAGGCTTTGACTTTTGGGAACCAAATCTACTTTTGATTATGTTGGCCTTGTCTAAATCTCTTGAAAAGAAATCCTTTTGAGACTGGATACACAGCTGAGAGATACATGTTTAGTGGAAAACACCAAATTTGCTTGGCAATGCCTAATTTGAATCAGCTGGGCTTCTTCTTATCTTAACTGGAAATCTGCACTAGTTGCTGTAATATCACCAGAAAAACACAACTTAATTGTGTTACTAAGCACTGTGTTTAGTGCTTAATCAATGCAAAACCCATCTGTCTGTCTTTTTCTAACTGCTCAATCAGTGTGAGGGGAGGAGTCCCGAGGGAGGAACCCATGCAGGCAAGCAAACATGCAAACTCCACACAGAAGAGCCCCAGCAGGCTGGTGGATTCTAAAACAGGACATTCTTGCTGTGAGGCCCATGTGAAAAAACACAAAGCTGTGTCTTTAGGGAGGTTATGGGGCAGGACTATTTCCTGGCTGGGAGACAGTTACTACTTGGACTCTCTGCTCATCGCACCCTTGTGCCAGTTACATTAGTTCAGAGCCAGGTCGCTTGTTTCCAGCTGTTTTCTATCTTTGCTCCAAGTCACACTCAGCTCAGTAAAGCTAAGCTGGACCGACATAATCATCTAACTCTCAGTAACACGTGTCTTTTTCAAAATGTTGACATACTGTTTAATTTCTTTATTGCACCTCATAATAAGGATCTAGGAGTTTCCTGTGTTTCAGCATGTGTAATATCACTTACCTCATTGAGGAACATTACAGGAAATACTGTTTCATTCAGGGATCTAGTGGTCCTGTTAAAAGTGCAGCAAAAAATATGGTTGGTAATCAAAAACAGCACCTACACGCATCCGTTTAAAACAACAACAGAAGTGTGTGTTACTCACGGGAATCCAGGGATTCGCTGCATCAAGATGTTCACCTGCGCTCTTTTGTGAGCGCGTACAATCACTCCAGTGGTCTGTCAGAAAATAATGTATATAAACATAGATACACTTCAGAACTCCACCACTAGGTGGCGTAGCAGTACATCTTAATGTTTGACCCTAAGCCTGAAGACTTACCGGGTTTAGGTCTAGAAAAGTTTGGTGATGCGTCCTTTCAGGTGACAGTCCTTCAATGGCAGCCACATATTTGTTATCTGCCAGGTAGAAATGAGGAAAGGAGGCAACCACTGGCGCACCTGAGAGAAGAAATGAAAAATGTTTAATAAGACTCGAGCTCCCGCACGCCTCTGCTGCAAGGCCATCATTTCACACTAAACTGACCCAATCTAGAAAAGGAGAAAGCCTCTTCTCTTCAAAAGAAGAGAGATCAGGATCTAGATCATGTTGTCCACTGCTTGGAAGGTTAGTGGCTCGAGCCCTGGCAGCTCCCATCTGCATGCCAAGACATCCTCGGGCAAAATTTTGAACCCTGAATTGAGCGTGACTGTCTCAATGGTATATAGATACGAGGCTTGTAGAGCAGAGTAGAAAAGTCACGTGCTGTTGTTCAGATCATGTTTTATGTCTCCTATGTAAAACCTTCGAACCTCTTTCACACGACTATGGCGAATCTACACACGTTAAGCAAAGCGCCACAAAGATGACATAACTGTTGCCATTAAAGCGGCAGCACAGAAAACATTTTAATGCCCCATTTCCTTCATGTTTGAAGTCTGATCTAATCAAGGCATGACAACAATAACAAAACAGATCAAAAGGCGAAGAAGGTGGTGAGATACGATCTGACAGGGACGCAACATGTTACTTGGGGTCCAAGAAAAACAAAAACAAACAATAAATCATCACAAATGGACAATAACCCCTGTTGTGTGAGCAATTAAAGGCGGCAGCTGATATCCAGATAAAATTTCTTGTTAGTCTTTCTGAGTTCCTTCCTTATATTGTCAATGGAGGACTTCACGTTCCTACAACATCACCTCGGTCAAACTCGCAATCTTAAAGTCAAGTGATACATTTTTGGTGGGTGGCCCAAGCAAACACAAATGGTCCAACGGTGGAAAAACCATGTGTCCCCGCAGCAGCGCGACAAAGCCAGACAGTTATGAGAGGAGGGGGGCAGTTAGAGGTGCTGATAAAGTGGGGCAGAGGTGAGAGTTTTCCTGCTCTCCTGTTTAGCAACAGACGTTTGACAAAAACATTGGACACACGCAGTCACCTGAGAGGCTGTTCACATGACAACTGGCAAGGTCAATGCGGGCGTGCTAACACACACACATACTGGTATACTTATAGAGGCCTTTATTTACTGCGCTTGTTCTTTAACTCCGGGCCATAAACACGCAATCAAATTTCTCTTTATGGCTAAACAACATTCAAAAATACTTTTACCTTTGAAGTGAACTGCAGTTGTTCCATTTGTTTTAGTGGACAACGAAAATCCTTTTGAGAACGCCAATCTGTGACGTCTGTTTTAATCTTTGGCACAGTTACATTATTCTGAAGCAAAGCACAGAGTTTTTCAAATGTATCGCTTCACAACAATAAAACCTTGACGTGAGAAAAAACAGGGCTCGACGTTCACTTGCTGGAATAACTCTGTGAAACTAGTTAGAAATGGCTGCATGCTGTGACAGAAAGGTGCAGTACGGGCCATCAACTGCATTGACCATGTAAAAAATTCCATATTTTTTACTTTAAATATGTAAAAGAAATGTTGAAACCACAAGTACTGTGATTTTACAGGATGGAGAGATGAGGCACAGCTGAGCTATGAACACTGAGGTAATGCCCGGTCATATTCAAGGGCAGAATCAGGTGACAGGGCTTACCGCCCACTCTGCTACTGGGTCAGTCATGTCAGATGACGCCTGAGGTGTGGGGAGAGCTGTGTCACATGGGTATTTTAGGGGGGTATTAGCATTACAAACAAAAGAAGGACTTTATTGATATCAGTGTAGTAGCCATTAGTATTTAATGGCTACTACATTGGACATTGAGTCTAAGCAAAGCTTTTGTGTCATTATTAAAGAAATTGGAGAAAAGAATAAAATGGGTTATGTTGGTGCTGAATCATGACCGATGCATGGAAAGTTTCTGAGAGAAACTGTGCTGCGTCGATTACCTTTCCGACAGGGGCTGACTTTAAGGACGCCAGTTCCCAGGCACTCCTTTGGGGTGACGCAGAAACCCTCATTGTCCGGGTTCTCCTCTTTGCTGGCCAGGACAGAGGGTGGAGGTGTGAAGCGGTAGGCTGGGATCCCTTTCACCTCGACGTCTTTCTCAAACTCCATGTAGATGGTCCTGGAGAATAAAGCGAACAGTCACATTGCACAAAAACAATTAACTTCACTCAGAGCACAGCATTTCATAGTGACACATGACTGCTGGAACTTTGCTGGAAATTCTCAGCATGATCGAGTGTGAATGCTGAATACTTCAAACTAATATTTTTAAGGACTGTACCTTTGGTGAGGAACTTCATAACAAGCAATGCGATCATGAGAAATGTTCTGTTATGTTATTTAAGAAAGACTGTTTGAACTAAGTAAAAGAAAAAAAACACTGCAGACTGACTTTCAGCAGAGACACAAAGAGGAAACCAGATGACTGACATTGATTTCAACAATATGCTAAAATCCTGCTGGGGCTCCTTCATCAGTAAATCTAGACTTGTAAGGGGAGCAGGGAAGACAAATAATATATTGTGGTGTTAACCTTCTGTTAGTACTGGGAGCAAAGACACTGTGAAATCTTTAAATGTGTGTGTGGTTTTTTTCCCAACATCCAAGAGAACTGAGAGCAGTTCATCCTTGCCCTGCATATCTGCAGCTTTGTCTTGTCGAGGGAATCCCAACCAGTCTTAGTGAGAACAAAGCACTCTATACAGTGTCTGCCAGCTGGTTGGGAGGGTGCAGCCCACCAATCGTGCAACAATACTGTACAGACCTTTCCCTTGACCTTCCTGGGAAAAGCCAAGTGAAAATCCTTGGCCTTATACTGCTAGGAATGAGAACTATTACAGTGTTACCATAGAAGAGCTCGACAGGGCAGTAGAAGGTCCTTAACCCATCAGCAGGACCAGTATCTGCTCCTTTGTGCACAGAGGAACGGGTTGCTACAAAATGACCTAGATTTTGAATGTCTTTGACCAAACATCAGAAACAGACTTCATGAGGGCAGTCTAAGGGCCTGAAATCCTCTAGTAGGCCCTGCGTTCATTGCCCAGCATTGTGGAGCCTGATTAGCATTTGCCATAGCATACCAGAATTGGCAGGTCTATCACAGGAGATCTGTGCTTTTCACAGATCACAGCAGGTGGAGGCATATCCATGGAGGTACATACAAACATCTACTGACCAGGCAATGCCATTAGGTGTCGGGATGAATCCTTGGAGCCACCACTCTGGTGCAGTGGTTCCTGGGTTCTTCCTTGTGAAAGACAATGTCCGATCTCATGTGCAGAGACTATGGAGGCAGGTCTTGAAGGTTGAAGAATTTGTTACCACTGACTGGACCCCAAGCTCACCTGATCTAAATCCCACAGAAAACTTCTGTGAGATTATGTTTCCATCCTACGCACCTCAGATTGCACAGGAGGTCAGTGACACCCAGGTTCAGATCTAGGAGGACATCCCCCAGGGCACCATCTGTCATCTCATTAGGAGCACGCCCCGATGTTGTCAGGCTACTACTAAGTAAACCTCTGAGTTGCTGCGTAGTTGTACATAAGCTGTACATAATTTCTTTGCTTTCATTTTTAGGGTGTCTTTAAACTCAGCGCTCTGTAGGGTTCTTGCTCGTACGTAACTTCACCAAAATGTATTTGCGATGCAATTTTGTTTGAGTGACCACTAAATACAGAATGAAGGCTTTGAAAAAGTGTCACAGGGCTGGTTAAATTAAAATGATATGAGAGAGTCTATTATTTCTGTCATTTAATATTCGTGTATTTTTGACTTTCTTTTTTCAACATTTTTTAAATGAAATAAAACCCTCTAATGAAGTCAGTAATGATGATGAGCAAAAGGATGGTGAAGCTGGTATTCGAACAATGACACATGTTACCAATTCTTTTTCTTTGTAGCTCAGCTGCCAGTTTCTGGACCGAGAGGCCACCACCCGTTTAGCTCACAGATGGGAATTCTGCTGCTATGCAGTCCCAGGTGTTCTCTTTTAACTAAACATGCGTTTTAAACACAAAGTTATGTTAAGCGAGTGACTTATACATAGGGCTGAGGATCTGTGTGAAAGGTCGTCATGTATTAATGGAGCACTTCCACTTCAAATGATTGTAGTAAGTACAATAAAGGGGGGAGGGGGCGTATTCCCTTTAGTCACAGTTACACAGACGCCATAATGACACAACCAGGCCAAGAACAAGTAGGTGAAAGTGCTTTGTAAATATTTGGTGCAGGGGTTTTTGACACACGTCCAATCAAAGTCAAAGGTGCAACCATTCCACTCTGACTTTCCAGATTGTTTCCACGCTCAACAACATGAGGAAGACGTCCGAAACAGCTTGTGCTCTCTAAAGGACAAACTCTTGCTATGAAGACTAGGGAAGCAGCACGTCTGTTTTGCAACAAACAAGGTTTGGGATTAAATTTGGTACTCGTTGCAATTCTCAGCAGTCGTCAAACTGTCTCTAAAGACATTCTGGAAATCCTGGAGGAACCATAATAAATTTCCCCAAAAGCATTAGTTGAGAACATTTCTCACAAACACTTCCAAGAGGAAATACTTGTCCTGTGCTTAGCACAAAGTAACACTTACCATCAATCATCAAGCATTAAAAGCATTTTCTTTCTCTCTCTCTCTCTCTCTCCTTATTTTCTGTTATTCCACAATTGTCCTTGCATTCCCTCTCTCACCCTGTCCCTGATGTTCCAGACGGAAACTCTCCTAATAAGGAAGCCTTTTCATGGTGTTTTCTGGAAAATGCCACTTAAGTGTTTCAAACGGTCCTCGTGCTTTAAGCAGAAAAGTCAACAGCAAAGAGAGGTCACCCACTGAGCTGTTAGTAAGTGATCAGGATGTTAAAATAACATACCATGTGATCCACAGGCTGTGGACATTATTTCCATACTAGATGTGAAAGCCTCCACACTGGTCTGCTTGTCATGTACCAGAAATAGAACATGCAATCCCCATGTAAAATGTCCTAAATGGGACACCAAGTGTAAACAGATAGGGGCACACAGGTCCCCATGGTAACCACATTACATGTGTTTTACTGAAAAACTCTTTAATTGAAATAACACTTTATTTTTACCACATGACTAATAAAATTAACGTCAAAGCTGATGCCCTTTCCCTCCTTTGCCAGCTACAGTAATTTTTAGCTATAGCCAAGCTCCAAGAGCAGGAAAATAAAGTCAAAACTGCAGTTCCTCTAATGGCCACTTGAGGTTCTCTCCAAAAATTAGCTTTTCCCCACAGACTTGTGATAAAAAAAGACCAACTTTACAGGAAAAAAAACATGGTCACAGAATGGAATTTTTTTTTAAAAAGGTCTGGGTTTTGCTATGTATATAGTAGCTAAAAACTAAACTAAACATTAGTACAGAAAAAATAAAAACTGGTGCACAAAACTTCACCACAGTGGATAAAATGTGGTTGGCATACCACCAAAAGGGCTGGAGTGCACTGTGGTGATGAACCGTACCTGCACAGGTCTGGAGTAAAGATGTGAATGCGCTCATCCTTGTCAAGCAGGGGGTGGAAAGCACTTCCATCTGATCCAACGATGCTGTTGCTATAGTTAGATCTCCAGAAAGTCAACTCCCTACAAAACAACCAAAAAAGGCTTTTGGAATGTGCAGGCTTGTATTTAAAATCGAAAAAAAGAAAAGAAAAAAGAAAACAAATCTCATTTTCAAAATAATCCCGTCCAGTGAAAACAAATTTATCGTTTTCATCTTAATAACCATAAATTGCAGTGGTACGTTTTGATGATCAAATGTGTTTTTATCTGAAAGTCACAGTTAAAAAAAAAACACCCAGGAGCACAAGCGTAATTAGAGGCTCCAGGGGACCTAAGACAATAAAACTGGATAAGAAGGTTCAGTAAAGGCCATTTTTAAGGCATCAGGATATCCTGCTCTGTGCTCTGTGTTAAGGGCAAAGATCAGGATGAAGGCAGGCAGACAGTATCTCTATTACTGCCAAAAAAAGTAGAAAAAAAAGGATTTCACAGGCTTGTTAATACAAAGGTTACCCAATAAAATTTCATCACTCTGGATGAAGACAGAGAGGGAGAGTGTGTTTGCGTGAGACTGTATCAGCACTACCTTTGGCCTTTCCATGTTTCGATCCGGCCATAATCCATGTAGTTCTGCTCTCCAGTGTGGTAGATAAATTCACCGTCGTTGCTTCCATTTTTCTAAATAAAAAAACAAACAAACATTCAAAACGTGTTTTTCAAATGTTATTTCTGGAGAAACAAAAAATCTTCAAGACTTCATGGAGGATCTGCTCTGACAACTTTCTTTTCATAGCTTTATATTACTTGTAAAGAGCTGTTACATGCCTTGTACATGAGTCCAAACACCGTCTCCACCTCAGGTTTGGTGCCAGCAACGCGAACCAGCAGAGGATCTTTGTAGCCCCAAAGCAGTTCATCCACAGTGCGTGTAGTGAACAGATCACTCTTGAGAGAGTTCATCCAGATTGAAACCATGGAGGCCTTCCAGAAACTATCTTTCACATTGTTCATGACAGCCTGGAGACAGGAACGGAAGCAGTTGTGAGGAAAAAAAATTTGAACTAATAATACGGGATAAGGTGGACAATGAGATGGAAATGAGGACACAATAAACAATGTTCAGTAACAAAGAGAACATAAAGTCCTCTTTAACCCACTTGGATTTCCACTTTCCTCTACTTTTTCAGTTCATGACTCACCCAGGCAGGGATGTTGACAGTGGTGATGTTATCCTCAGCTGGATCACCCACAGATTTCTCCCTCAGGAACACAAAGCTTTTCGTGTTATACGCGGAGACCATTTTGCCATTTGCCACCATACTTACGTTGTCCTTGTACCTGTACTCCCTGTGCAAACGCAGGAAAAGAGTGTCATTTAAAATCCCCAAACGCAGACCACATAAACGTAGCACTGCATTTGTATTTTAGCACAACATTGCAACCATTCATCCATCCCTGCATCCATTCTCTTCCACTTATCAGGGTCGTGGAGGGTACTGGAGCCTATTGTAGCTATCATAGGGCGAGAAGCGGGGAACACCCTGGACAGGTTGCCAGTGCGACGCAGGACTAACACTTATATTCACACCTATGGGCAATTTAGAATCCCCAGTTAACCTAAGTACATTAAGTGCATGTCTTTAGACAGTGGGAGAGAGAGAGAGACCCAGAGAGAACCCACACAGATACAGGGAGAACATGCAAACTCCACATAGAAAGGCTCCAGACAGTTTGGGGAGTCAAACTCAGGACCTTCTTGCTGTGAAGCAACAGTTTTATCATTCATCGTATTGAAATTAACCAACCCAAAACTGTTAAAATGACATTCTAGGAATAGATTATCTTGATACGCAATGTTGGCTGTTGCAACGTTTCCGGTGCTTTAGCAGTTATCATCATTTAGGGCTTAATTGAGTGCAGGATTTTGATGACTAGTGATTAAAAACTAGCAACCCACACAAAAAAATTAAAAAGGCCTCCTGAGGAAAAGACAAGACGAAAGTAATATATCGCAAAGAGGAAGCAGAAAAGCAGAAGGCCACATGACACAGCCTGAGGGTTATGACCTGTGGCCCAGCCTAGAAAACCTAAGCAAAAATTCAACATGCACAGTATATGGCAACACAGTAGTAGTGGTATTATATATATTTAATATGTTTTATACTATCACAATTGCCAAATTTTACAGCATTAATAAACCATGTTTATAGCCAGAAAAAATAAGCCTTTATAGAAGTGCCTAAAAATCTGAATTCAAACTGTAGCCCTCCAGATGGCGATAGCTGTAATTGCAAAAAGATTTACAGTCCCAGATAAGACAAACCTCTATAAACACTTTCATGGTAAGGTTACGGACTCACACAATCATTTTGAATAATACAGAATACTAGGGGTGCAACGATACACAAAATTCACGGTTAGGTTAGGTACTTTGGTGTCACGGTTCGATATTTTTTCGATATAGAAAAAAAATGTTTACGCCTTTTTAATTTGTCATTTATTAAAATTATAAATATATATTTTAACTCAAAAGTACAGTTTTTAAATTTAATGTTGCTGAAACAACAAAGTAATAAAAAAAATTAATCTATCTGATCAAGAAATCACTCATCTTTGGAAAAGAGAGTTTATTACAGAGAAATGGCTCTTTCCAAATTAAAAGCTATACTATACGCTTCTTCTGGGGTATACTCTCAGCAGCATATTAAACATATCAGGTCCCCATAAGGAGAATCACGTGCTAACAGCTGTCTAACTCGGGTAAAGTTTGTAGCATGCGTGCTTGTTGTTTTTGTCTGCTTCCACTTGTCTTTGCACTAGAATGATGTCGGCGTAAATGTGCAGTCATATTCATTATGTTTCCACTAGTGCTGTCAGCGTTAATCTGAAATGACGTTAACGCCACAACACGGAAAATCTCCGTTAACGAAAAATCTCAGTTTTCAAAAATACCCGTGTACGTGTGGACGTAGCCTGAGTCAAAAAGGTACTTGTCATGTCCCCGTGGCTACATCCATCTTTTATTTACAGTCTCTACCCAGAGCACATTTACCAGATTGTGTGATTTCAGTGATTTCTTAGAAGACTTTTTTTTTTTACACTCACCATAAACATCTGTTTGCTAACATTCATGTCAACAAGAAGTTGACAAGTTCTGCTCCTGCTTCTTACCTGTACGTGTAGGGTCCAATCTGTTTAACTTCTGGCTTTGTCCCTGCAAGAAACTCTTTTGGATTGGTCATATTGAAGAAGTAAAACTGCATGTAGACAGGAGGGGGAGGTTTTTTCCATGAGTCAAACACGCGGCTGCCCTCTACCAACACAATCTCCTGTTGAGACATAAGAAACACTTTTTAGTTGAAAACTCATCATCATATATAATTCAAACTCACAAATATGGTTGTGAAAAGCAAATCTTTTGGGAGTAATTAATATAAAAACGCTGACTGCACATTTTACATACTGCATTAAAACATTTTTCTATTCAATATGGAGTTTGACATCATTTTTTTTTATGTGGTTTTCAGGTGATTTCCTGCACAAAGTGGAAACTTTTGCAACAGCCAACACATTTTGAACATGAAGTTTCCACAATGTGCTCCTAGTAAAAACAAATAGTAACAACAAATCATCCGTAGGGGGTCGTGGAGGGGAGATGCTGTCTGAGCGGCAAAAACAAGAACACTGACTGCACACATGAATGGTATGAGGGGAGGCCCTTCCACTGCTCCAATTGTTAGCGGTTGCCTGTGGCAACAGGCAGTTGGGGGAGAGCCGCTAACCGATCATGTGATGCAGAAAGCTGGATGCACACTGTTTATGCAGAACTCCAGCCTTAATGAACTGAGCCACATTCCTCAGTACTGAGCCCTTATGAGGCCCTGGAGGTGGAACACAGGCAACTATCCTGCTTCATTCTCACAGCAAACGTCATTGCCTGCGGACAGGAACATTTTGAGATACATTTTGATACATTTTGAGATACTGGCAAAGAAAGAGGCAAAAAACTGAAGGCTCTGAGAGGATTAGCATTTCTTTCAAGAGAACATTAAGAGAAAATCTCACTCTGGCCTAATTGTGTCAGATTTATCTTAAAGTTAATAGCTGGAGAAATAGGTCCAGAACTGCTCGATGCTTTAGGGGAATACTCACCCCCTCTTACTCCTCCCCCCTCTTCCTCTGCGGTCCCCTCTACTTGATCAGAGACAAAGGTTTAGCTGAGTGGCCAAGGACAATAAAGCTGTCACCTTAGATTGAGGAAGGGAGAGCGTGGTCTTTCTGTGATCTTATTTCATGCTTTGAACAATCAATAGGGTAAACCTCCCAGCATGGCACTTAAAATACATGGAAAACAGGAACAGAAAAAACCCTCTTATCTCAGTATCTACCACTGCTTTCCTTACACCACTCCCCATATGAAAACACATGCAGCAGGTGATTACATAAATACACTTAAAGCTAGTGCTTTGATGTGCAGACATTCACATACATAGATGTGAACAACACTGGGCACAGCAAGAGGCCACAGTATTCATTAAGTCCTCCAGTCATGGTGCACAGGCTTTGTAGGCTCTAAATGGGTTTGCCTCAGTAGTGGTTAAAAGATTCAACAAAGCCAAACAAAGAACTGTAGACCAGCCCTGATATTATTTAAACCATCGAGACTATATCAAGGTCCATTTAGTTTTCTATTGTCCATAAAACCCACTTGCAATCAAACTGCAGAAGTGAAGAATTATGGTTTGGCACAAACACAACCAAAGGATGGAAGTTTGACTTTGGGACAATCCTGCAACTTAAATCTTAGTATAATGATTTCAGTATATGTGTGTATACATATCTATATATTTTCTTCTGAATGGGTGGGCCAATCTGAGCAAAACTTTGCACAGTAGTGATGGGATTTCCAGCTCTTTTTAGAGAACCGGCTCTTTCGGCTTGGCTCACTAAAAAGAGCCGGCTCTTTCGGCTCTGAACCGGCTCTTCAGGTTATTTTGTTGCTTTAATTAATTTATTAGTAACAATAATATAAAATTATGCACAAAAGGAATTACTAATGTAAAAAAAGAAAGTGGTTTTATTTATATATGTTTATATATAAATATATGCGGTGGCCCCTAGAGACAAAGCATGTACAAACTCCAAAAAGCACATACAAACTCCAAAACACATTTCTAGCATGAACTGAACTTCCAAAACAGAGCTACCTAGATCACTTAAATTACACAATTAAAAGCATGAAAGCATATGTGTATTGTTTGTGTATTTATACACAAGCATTCATATATAGTCAAATAATAAAAATAAAAAAAAGTTCATTTACCTGTTATTACCACACACCAAATCCGGTCGTTGGTACTTGCTGGCTTGTGTAGCCACTAGGTAACAAACGCTCAACACTGTGCCCTAGCATCCTGGAGCACTTCTGTTGTCTTTTGTACGTGTTTTAGTTTTTATGTGCTTCTGAGTTTTTACGTGTGTTGGAGCTATTTGTTCTTTATTTTTGTTTTTGTTCTTATTTTTGAAATTAGTTAAAGTTTGTTGTTAGTTTACTTATATTTTGGGGTTTATTTGTCGGTTAATATTTTGTTTTAAATGATTTGTTTTGTTTGTTGTTATTTTGTTAAATTAGTCAGTAAGAGCTGTAGGGCCATTTTGTTTCTATAAATAAAGAGACTGGTATAGGACCAGCATGCATTGGGGTGGGCCTATGGTTTTTTACCAGAGCAGGAGAAGCAGTAGGAAGGATCTTGTTATTGCTTGCCAAATGGATAAATAAACCAAAACCAAAACTCTCAACTAAAAGGTTTGGACAATGGACTTCTTTTGCCTGCGTACGAAATATTACCTCAGTGCAGCAGTGGCTTGTGGACTTTAAGTTGTGGGACGTTTGATCATACAAAAGTAAAGGAATTGCCACTACACAAAGTAAAAAACCTTCCCATGGACAAAGGAATAATCCTTCATTAATGGATATAAGGATTTCAAGGATCACCGTCGAACTCGAATAAAAGTTATTGGATCGTCTGGTGAGTAATCCAGACGGATTTGATGTTGAAGCCTGGATCAACATGTCACTCGTTCGTCAAAGCTGGTGAGTGATAATATTGTTTAAGCCGTAAAGGAAAACGGTGAAACTATTGGAGTTTAAAGACATAATTTCACTACAAAGACTGATGAACTGAGTTTTGACGTACTAAATTGGTGCATAATTGGATCGCTAATTGAAACATGCCAACGCCCTCTGTGGAAATGTTTGTCCGCTGCAAAAGGCAGGTAAATGGATGTCATGTTTTTACTTTAGGCTATGGACTCTCAGTGTGCTGTGCATCTTTATAAAGTTTGAAATAATCCAAGAGGACAATAAAAATGTCGGATATTAAGAGTAAACGAGAGGATGACACTGAGATGCAAGCAGAGAAAAGAAGCGTTAAATTTACGCCAAAAGGTTTGGATTTGTATATAAAGACATGCCAAGAAAAGCGCAGTTCAATGTGTAAGCAAGCATCTAAGTACATGGGGAAAATTTCCGCTTTAATGACCTCACATGAAAACGTTAAGGAAGTGTCTTCTGAATTTGGGAAGTTTATTAAATGCTATCAAGATGCAAACGCTTTGCAAGAATCCTTTTTAAGTTTGCCACTGCCAGAAGATGAAGTGAAAAGGCAAGTTGCACATTTTCAGTCGAAGGTGACAGCATTCTCTGTTTTTATGGACAAAGTAAAGTTCCCTTTCAGTCGATTCACTCGGTACAACACATAAGTATGGGATATCACGCCCTCGCGTGTCCTGGCTGAAGAAACCTTTATTCACGCCTTTACGGCAGATGACGTGTGATGACACGCGCAAGGCCCCGCCCGCACATATAGCCGCTGCCATCACCGTCATCCCTCAGTTCTTACGCTCTTCACCTCGCTGAGAACACCTCTGCTGAGTTGGGCTAGCTAGCTACTGCTAGTTAGCTCCGTTGTCTGCCAACTTGAACCTAGCTTAACTGCCCCTGTTGGTGTTAGCCTCCACCGCCCAGCTGGTGCGTAGGCTGCCCGCGGAGCGCTATTTTCAAGTTTTTCTTGTGCAGCGTTTCGCTTTGCGTTTTGGGAATGGACTCCAAACCGAAGCGAGCAAAGCAGAAATCTTCTGTTCGCCCCTGTCCTCAGGGATGTGGTTTCTCTTTGCACGACAGCGACCAGCACGATGCCTGCCCTGTCTGCCTGGGGATCGTCCACGCTAGGAGAGCGTTGACGGAGCCCGAAGCTTGTGCGTTTTGTCGCCAGCTCCGACGCTCGACCCTGGAAAGACGGGTGACGTTTGTGGAAAGAGTGCTGGGACGCTCGGCTGTCGCACGGCATGACCCTCTTCTTTCCGAGTCTGGAGCCCCGGCTTCGTCCGAGTCCGAAGACGAAAATTTTCAGGTCGATGTCCCCGCGATTAGCTGGGCTGACCACATGGAATACGTTGACAGGTTAGCCGATGACGGACCGGAACCATGCAGGAGCGCTGACGGGCTTCAGCCTGGGTTGAAGCCCGCCAGCGCTCCCCAGGAAGACGATGACGTGCTGGACATCGGCCTGGACATCCATGGTTTGTCGGAAGATGAGCAGGAGAGCTCATTGTCGACCCAATATGCCGCCGCTGCTGCGCCGGTCGGCCACGATGACACCTCTCTTTTCTCCCTGTTTCGCCGTGCCGCTGAGAAGCTGCAGGTGGACTGGCCCTCTCCTCCACCAGCTCGGAAGCCGTCGCGGTTTGCGGGTTTTTTCCTTCCACCGGAGCCCGCAACGGCCAAAAACTGCCTCCCCATGTTCCCAGACTTTCTCTGCGAGCTAACAGCGTCATGGGACAAACCTCTGTCTACCCGCGTCACTGTGCCCGGCTATGGACAGTACATGGAATTGGACGGCGCCGAGGGAGCTGGTTTAGCTAACCCACCCCCTATGGAGCCGTCTCTGGCTGCTTATCTGGCCCCGTCCCATAACCATGGTGTCGGTGGCCCCGCAACTCTGCCGTCCAAGCACTGCAGATTCTCGGCCTCGCAGCTGGAGAAGATTTATCGGGCTCAGGCCGGCACCGCTCGAGCCATGAGCTCCGTCACCATGCTCCAGACGTACCAAGCAATGTGCCTGGCGGAGCTTGGATCGCTGGTTCCGGAGGACAGCCCGCTGTCACCTCTTCTTAACGAGGTTAGAGTCACCACGGATTACATCCTCCGTGCGTCTCGCTGTGCAGCGCTCTCCCTGGGCAGAGGGATGGCTTCGACAGTGGTGGCGCAGAGGCACCTGTGGCTGACCCTCTCCGACGTCCCTGATAGAGACAGAGCTGTGTATCTGGACGCACCAGTGTCTGCGGCTGGGTTATTCGGACATTCACTTGAAGCCATTCAGGCTAGATTCGATCTGAGGAAGAAGCAGACGGAAGCTCTGCGCGACATCATCCCCAGACGCCAGCCCCAGCCCAAGCCCACTGCTAGCTCTCACAGGCCCGCCGCTCCTCTGACAGCTGGCAAGAGACCGGCGCCCACTGCTGGAGTGGGAGGGCCGCCGGCGAGAGCACGTACTCCGGCCCGAGCTCCACGCCAGTCGGCCTGGGGCAAAGGCCCTCCCCCGGGCCCCCGACGGGACCCGACGCCCAGGAGGAAGAAGCCTCAGCCCTCCTAGCTGTGATTGCGAGTGGGGAAGGGATCCGGCAGCAGGGAGACGCTGCTCTTACCCCTCTGTTGCCGCACAAGAGGTGCCGCTTAAGTTCTGTTCAGGTTGTCAGCCCCAGAAGGCGCTGCACTTCCCTATCGCGGTCTCCCAAGCACATAACCCCTGCACACGGTTCAGATGTGTTGAATGTTCAAGCGACCACATCGAGTGTTCCCGCTGTTTTTCATTGTTATGCCCCGGAAAAGGTGCACCCAACAAAATGTATAAATGTACATGTTCCCATGTTGCAATCAATAAAGAGTGTTGTTTACTCTCAAACAATCTCAAATGCTCAACCTGCAGGCGAAATGAGCCAGGTCAGGCAGGGGATGCAGTCCCCTGCAGACACACTGGGGGGCGACGGCGCCCCGCCGTCAGTGCTGCAGGCCAGCCGGCTGGCTGCTCACTTCCCTCAGTGGCGCGCTTGCGCCCCCTCTCCGTGGGTGCTGCAAACCGTTGCCATGGGTTACCGGTTGCAGTTCCGGGTCAAGCCGCCTCGTTTCCAAAGAGTCGTGAACACGATTGTCAACCCCGAGGCAGCCTTGGTACTCAGAGAGGAAATACAGGCGCTATTACAGAAGAGAGCAATACGGGTGGTCCCCGCTTCGGAGACGGACAAAGGTTGGTACAGCCGTTATTTTGTCATTCCGAAGAAAGGGGGAGGGCTTCGTCCCATCCTCGACCTGCGAGTCTTGAACACGTACCTGCGAACGTACAGGTTCAAGATGCTAACACTCAGACAGCTCCTGAGTGCAGTCGGCCCGAGAGATTGGTTTGAGACAATCGATCTAACAGATGCTTATTTTCATGTCGCTATACACCCGAAACACAGGCAGTTTCTGAGGTTTGCATTCGAGGGCGTAGCCTACGAATACCTAGTGCTGCCGTTCGGGCTGTCGCTCGCTCCCCGCACCTTTACGAAATGTGCCGAGGCAGCGCTAGCGCCCCTCAGGAAGAGGGGCATCCGCATCTTGGCCTACCTGGACGACTGGGCTCTCGTGGCTTGCTCCAGAGAACAGGCGGAGACGCAGCTGTCGCGGGTTCTGTCACACATTCAGACACTGGGGTTCTCTGTGAACTTTCAGAAGAGCTCGCTAATCCCAGGTCAACAGATCGCTTTTCTCGGTCTGGAAATATGCTCTCTTTCCAGCCGCGCACGGTTGTCAGAGCACAGAGTGGCCGCGTTTCATCGCTGCCTCGCTCAATTTCAGCTGGGACGCAGACTGCGTTTCCAGACGATATTGCGCTTGTTGGGCATGATGGCATCTATGATCGCCGTAGTGCCGCTTGGGCTGTTGAAAATGAGAGCGTTTCAACGCTGGACTCTCTCTCACCGTTTGTGTGCTTCGCGTCACCTCCGGAGGAGGCTGCCGGTAACTGCGTCTTGCATGCTAGCTCTCCGTCCTTGGAGGGAGCCCGGGCTACTGCACCAGGGCTCTCGGATTGGGAGGGTGTTGTTTCGCAAGGTGGTGTCCACAGATGCTTCCCTAAGTGGGTGGGGAGCGCTGTGCGAGGGTGCGTCAGTGAGAGGGATCTGGTCCGCGGCTCAGCGCCAGCTGCACATCAACCACTTAGAGCTGTTAGCAGTGTTCTTAGCTCTAAAGCGTTTCCGTCCAGTCCTGCAGGGCCAGCATGTCTTAGTCAGGACGGACAATTCAACAGTGGTGTCTTATATAAACAGGCAGGGAGGAACACGCTCTCTTCCCCTGTTGCAGCTGTCTCACTCTCTGCTGTTATGGTGCAGTGTTCATTTTCTGACTCTAAGAGCCACCCATGTCCCGGGCCACCTGAACCTGGGGCCGGACCTTCTCTCCAGGGGGGGTCCTCTGGTGAGAGAATGGAGGTTACACCCTTCAATAGTGGCTCAGATTTGGGATCTATTTGGCGAGGCGCAAATAGATCTTTTTGCTTCCAGGGTGAATGCTCACTGCCCCCTGTACTTCTCCATAATCGACCACGATGCACCCTTGGGCTTGGACGCGCTAGCGCACCAATGGCCAGACGTGCTCCTGTATGCATTTCCCCCAGTGGAAATGATATCTCCAATTCTGGAGAGGGTGCGTCGGCATTCCCTCTCTCTGATCCTGGTGGCCCCTTGGTGGCCCGCGAAGTCGTGGTATGCAGAAATAATCAGCCTGCTTGCAGCAAGTCCTTGGCAGCTTCCTCTCCGCAGGGATCTCCTCTCTCAGGCGGGGGGGGAAGTGTTTCATCCGCGCCCGGATCTGTGGCACCTTCATGCTTACCTGCTGAGAGGTTAAACTTGGTTGCTAAGGGTCTGCCACCTAGTGTGGTAGCGACGATTCAGAGCGCCAGGGCCTCGTCTACTAGAGGCTTGTACGCTTACAAATGGCGAGCCTTCGAGCGATGGTGCCAGGACCGCCACACTCTCCCATTTCAGTGCTCTATTGTGGATGTTTTGACATTCCTGCAGGAGCTGTTGGATAAAGGCCTTTCGTTTTCGACGATCAAGGTTTATTTAGCGGCTATATCTGCTTGTCATATCGGTTTTGACGGGGTGACACCAGGTGCGCATCCCCTCGCCGTGCGTTTTCTGAAAGGGGTTCGCCGGCTGAGGCCCGTGCTTAAGTCCAGTGTCCCGGCTTGGGACTTGTCTTTGGTGCTGGAGGCCCTTTGTGGCCCTCCGTTTGAACCCGTTGAGTCGGTAGATATGAAACTTCTTTCGTATAAGACCGCATTACTTCTCGCTTTGGCCTCGGCGAAGCGAGTGGGGGACCTTCATGCGCTGTCTGTGCATCCTGCCTGCACACAGTTTTCTCCTGATGGCCGCAAGGTCGTATTGCGTCCGAATGCCGCCTATCTTCCCAAGGTCATGCCTGCATCTTATAGTTCAATGGAGTTTGAGTTGCTGAGCTTTTGCTCCCCTCCTTTTGAATCTGAGGAGCAGAGGAGGGTGCATTCTCTTTGTCCGGTGCGTGCGCTACGCACCTACATTGAGCGCACTCGGGATGTGCGTTTGTGTGACCAGTTGTTTGTCTGCTTCGCTAATCCGAATAGAGGTAGAGCTCTGTCCAGACAGAGGCTGTCCCACTGGATTGTAGAAGCTATCTCGCTGGCATACAGCACCGGAGGTTTTGCGTTGCCCCACGGGGTGGGAGCTCATTCCACCAGGGGGATGGCGACCTCATGGGCTCTTTTTAGAGGGGTGCCTGTGGCTGATATTTGTGCAGCGGCTAATTGGGCGTCGCCGCACACTTTTGTGCGGTTTTATCGGTTGGACGTTACAGCCCCTTCGGTGGCTCATGCTGTCCTTTCTGCTGGGTCTACCACTCACTAAGGATGTGGTGGTCCCGTTCCGGTTCGGTGGCTGCTCTGCGGGGCGTGTATATAGGTCCCATACTTATGTGTTGTACCGAGTGAATCGACTGAAAGGGAACGGTTAGTTATGTCTATAACTTCTGTTCCCTGAAGGAGAGGAACGAGGTACAACACAGGGTGGCCCCACTGAGCAGTTGGCTCGGTGAAGAGCGGCTATCGAACTGAGGGATGACGGTGATGGCAGCGGCTATATGTGCGGGCGGGGCCTTGCGCGTGTCATCACACGTCATCTGCCGTAAAGGCGTGAATAAAGGTTTCTTCAGCCAGGACACGCGAGGGCGTGATATCCCATACTTATGTGTTGTACCTCGTTCCTCTCCTTCAGGGAACAGAAGTTATAGACATAACTAACCGGTTTGGTTGCAGGAGGCGGGCGAGCCGTATACTGAACAAAACAATACTGTTCGCAATGATAAAGCTGTTGAAAGTTTGGATGAAATAAAACCTGAAGACAGTGTCTCTAATATCTCAAGTGTAAAACCACCTTCAAAAACCTTGTCACAGCAAAGTCGAATTTCATCAACATCTTCCGCATGCATTAAAGCTGCGGCTGACAAGGCAGCGCTCATGGAGCGACTGGCTGCATTAAAGAAAAAACATTCTATCGAAGCGCAAGAGGAAAAACTGAGAAAAGAAAAGGAGAAACTGAGAAAAGAAAAGGAGACATTATCCTTGGAAACAGAGCTGGCAGCCACTAATGCAAAGCTTCGTGTCTTAAAAATAAATTCAGTTTGTAGCTCTAAGCATTCTGATGGAATTAACTCTTATTTTGAAAGAGGGCACGTACAAGAAGCGCCTAGTTTAAATCCTTGTGCCGATACATTTGTTCCAACATCAAGAGATTACTCTGGTATAAATTCTGCATCTGAATCACAAGTAATCGTACCTAGACAAAGTCAAACCCAACATCAGGTTGATGATTCAGCTCAAGTGACGCAGCAAACACAGCCTCAGTCTCCTACTTTGACTGGGAACTGCACGAAGGAGATTGTAAATATTATGCAAAAACAAAATGACATCACTACTTTGCTTGTAAAACAAAACTTATCTTCTGTCCTCCCCGCCAGAAACATCCCTGTGTTTGATGGAGACCCTTTACAGTACAGATCATTTATGAATGCCTTTGAAAATGGAGTGGAAGCTAAAACTGATAACTGGAGCGACTGTTTGCATTTTTTAGAGCAGTTCACTAGGGGGCAGCCTAGAGATTTGGTGCATAGTTGTCAGCATTTACCACCTGAGCAGGGCTATTCCACAGCCAAAGATCTTCTTGAAGAACATTTTGGGAACGAAAATAAAATTGCCTCTGCATATATGGAGAGGATTGTGAGTTGGGTACCTATTAAAAGTGAGGATGTGAAAGGTCTACAGTCATTCTCTCTTTTTCTTCAAGGATGTTCGAATCTAATGCAGCAAGTTGTTTATATGAAGGAGTTGGATTTGCCCTCAAATATGAGAATGGTTGTTATGAAACTTCCATACAAATTGAGGGAAAAATGGAGAGTTGTTGCCTATGAACTGCAGGAACAAAATGGTTACAGAGCAGTATTCACTGATCTGGTTACCTTTATAATAAAACAGGTAAAAGTAGCATCAGATCCAGTGTTTGGCAACATACAAGACTCACAATCTGGAAGCAGCTTTAAAGCTTCAAGTTCTACCAAGCAAAGAAAAAAGGGAAGTAGTTTTGCCACTAATGTCAGTACAGTGCCAGGAATCAAAACTCAATCAACTGGAAGCAGAACAACTTCCGCCGTTCTGCATAGTTGTTTGTTTTGTTCACACAGCAACCATTTACTAGAGAATTGTAAGCAGTTTAAAGCTAAAACGCATCAGGATAAGTTGACTTTTATCAAGGAAAGGGGAATTTGTTTTGGTTGTTTAAAAGTTGGTCACACAAGCAAAGACTGTAGGAGTCGTTTGGATTGCGACGTGTGTCACCAAAGGCACCCAGGGGTTCTTCATATAGAGCGAAAGGATCCAGGTGCGTCTTCGGAACAAACTCAACAGAGGACAAACTCTAATGTCAACTTTTCGACTGCAATCACTCAGACATGTGGGTATATTGGGGCTGGTCATGAAGTTGATGCAATTTTTTCTATAGTTCCAGTTCAAGTTAAGAGCCAAAAGAGTAATAAAATTGTGCAAACTTATGCGTTTTTGGATCCTGGAAGTTCAGGTACATTCTGTACAGAAACTTTGGCAAAAAGGCTGAATGTAAAAGGTAAAAAGACCAATATCTTTTTGAGAACAATGAGTCAAGATAAGATTGTTAGTACACAAGTTCTGTCTGGTTTGGAAGTGTCTGGTTTGGAAGCAAATGATTTCATGCCATTGCCAGATGTTTTGACTCAAAAGACTATGCCAGTTTCTACAGTTAATATTCCCCAGCAAAGCGACATCGATCAGTGGCCTCATCTTAAACCTGTTAAACTGTACAACGTTAATGCAGATGTGGAGCTACTGATAGGCACTGATGCTTCCAATGTTTTGGAGCCATGGAAGGTGATAAACAGTGTGGGGGGTGGACCTTATGCTGTAAAAACAAAAGTTGGCTGGGTCATAAATGGTCCCCTGCGCACTGGAAGTAACAGTGGAAATAAAACCAACTGCACTGCTGTAACAGCCAATAGGATTTCTGTTGAGCGTCTTGAAGACATGTTGATTAAACAGTACAATCATGATTTTAATGAAAGATCATCAGAGGAGCAGACTGAAATGTCTAGAGAGGATCTGTGTTTCATGGATATTGTTAGTAGTTCAATAAAGCTTATTGGAAATCATTATCACATTGATTTGACTTTCAGGAGAGAAGGTTCCAGTTTGCCAAATAACCTCTGTGTCGCGGAGCAGCGTCTCCAGAGTCTCAGACGGAGATTCGAAAAGGATACTCATTATAAGGATGAATACACTAAATGTGTAAACAACATGCTTGAACGAGGATATGCCGAGTTTGTGCCTGTAGATGAGTTGCACAAAGATGATGGAAAGGTGTGGTACATCCCTCATCATGGAGTGTATCATCCCACAAAGGGCAAATTAAGAGTTGTATTTGACTGTGGAACAACTTATAAAGGAGCATCATTGAACAGTCAGCTTCTACAGGGACCTGATCTCACAAACTCGCTGGTTGGGGTTCTGATCAGATTTAGACAAGAGCCTGTTGCATTAATGGCGGACATTGATTCCATGTTTCACCAAGTTCACGTCTCAGAAAAACATGTCAACTTTCTCCGTTTCCTGTGGTGGCAACATGGCAACACTTCAAGGTCTGCACAGGAATGCAGGATGAAAGTGCATTTGTTTGGAGCTGTATCTTCGCCAAGTTGTGCAAATTATGCTCTACAGAGAACTGCAGATGATAATGCACAACAGTTTCCAGCTGAAGTGGTTGATACAGTCAAAAGAAACTTTTATGTGGATGATTGTTTGAAATCTGTTGCTTCAGAAGAGGAGGCAGTGCACATGGTGAAGAGGCTGACAGATATCTGCGCTAAAGGAGGATTTAAGCTTTCAAAATGGATCAGCAACAGTCGCACAGTGCTCATGTCAATCCCAGAGGAAAGAAGAGCAAAGGAAATTAAGGATCTGGATTTGGACACAGATCAACTTCCAGTTGAGAGAGCACTGGGTTTACAGTGGTGCATAGCAACAGACAAGTTCCAGTTCAGAACCTCCCTGCAGGACCATCCAACAACCAGAAGGGGAATTTTGTCGGTGGTCAGCTCACTGTATGATCCTTTGGGAATCTTGTCTCCCTTCAGTATGCCAGCTAAACTGTTGCTACAAGAGCTTTGCCAACAAAATTTGAAGTGGGATGAAGTTATTCCCCACTCTCTTTCCCAGCGGTGGCGTGATTGGCTGGAGGATCTCCAGCTGATTTCAAAGTTTAAAGTGGAACGTTGCATTAAACCAAATTGCTTTGGAAGACCAGATAGGGCACAACTTCATCATTTTTCTGATGCAAGTCAAGATGGGTATGGAACGGTGTCATATTTAAAGTTGGAAAAGAATAACGTCACGCATGTTGCTTTTATCCTGGGAAAGGCTAGAGTTGCTCCTCTCAAGCAAACTACAATTCCCAGGTTGGAATTGACGGCTGCAGTTCTTGCAGTTCGGGTGGACAGGCTTCTGCAAAAGGAGCTGCAAGTCAGGTTGGAAAAATCAGTTTTTTGGACTGATAGCACAACAGTACTGAAATACATCTCCAATGAAACCAGAAGATTCAATACTTTTGTTGCAAACAGAATTGCTGTTATTCGGGAAGCAACAGATGTGAATCAGTGGAGATACGTTTCTTCTAAGGAGAATCCTGCAGATGACGCATCCAGAGGTATGAGAGCTGGGGATCTCCTCAAATGTAGGAGATGGATAAAAGGGCCAGAATTTCTCTATGAGTCAGAAAAGGAATGGCCTAAACTGGATGTGGAGTACAGTGTAATTTCTGCAGATGACCCAGAGGTCAAAAGGGACCTGACAATGAATGCCATTGTGAGAGAATTACAAAATCCTACCAGCTATTTTATCCTCTACTTCTCGTCTTGGGCAAAACTTAAAATCTCTGTAGCCTGGCTTTTAAAGATGAAAGAGGTCTTGGTGTTGTTGGCACAGAAGAGGAAAGAGTTGCTTGCTGCAGGTTTGAATAAGAATGATCCGGAAGGTCAGAAAGAAGTGGAGATAAGAATGGAAAGATTTAAGACCACTTTGAAGAAAGGAAATCTCACTCCAGAAGACTTGGCAAAGGCAGAACAAGCTATTCTTCAATATGCACAACAACAGAAATTTACGACTGAAATGGCTTTAATCCGCAATGGCCTCAAAGGAGTCTCTAAGGGAAATTGTCTCTATAAACTTGATCCAGTGTTGGATGCAGGAATCCTCAGAGTGGGTGGCCGATTGAATAAAGCAGCCATGCCTATGGAATTAAAGCATCCTGTAATTTTGACAAAAGATATGCATGTGTCAACACTGATTTTACGCCATATCCATCAAAGGTTGGGACATGCAGGAAGAGCACACATGCTGTCAAAACTAAGACAAAATTACTGGATACTAAATGCAAATTCTGCTGCCAGGAAAATCATCTCTCGTTGTGTCACGTGTAGACGCAACAGAGGAAAGTTTGTTGAACAAAAGATGGCGGATCTGCCTGAAGAGAGAGTCCTGCCAGACATAGCTCCATTCACAAATGTTGGAGTGGACTATTTTGGACCTATAAGTGTTAAAAGAGGACGAAGTCTCCTTAAAAGGTATGGAGTTCTTTTTACTTGTTTCACCAGTCGTGCAGTACATCTGGAGATTGCATGTACACTTGATACAGACTCTTGTATAAATGCTGTGAGGAGGTTCATCTGTAGACGAGGCCCAGTTTCGACCATCAGATCTGATAATGCTACAAATTTTGTTGGGGCGAATCGAGAGTTGAAAGAAAGTTTGACTGAGCTGGACCATGCCAAAATTCAAAAGGCTTTTGTTCAGGATGGCATGAAATGGAACTTCAACATCCCAGCAGCTTCTCACCAAGGCGGTGTGTGGGAGCGTCTCATTCGTTCAGTAAAGAATATTTTAGCCTCAGTTCTTAAGGAGCAAGTTCTGGATGATGAAGGACTCCACACAGTCTTCTGTGAGGTTGAAGCTATAATGAACGACAGACCCATTACTAAAGTTTCAGATGACTCAAATGATCTTGAAGCACTGACACCCAATCACTTGTTGTTGCTGAAAAATAAACCAGTTTTTCCACCAGGACTGTTTCATCCAAGTGATTTGCATGTCAGGAAAAGGTGGAAACAGGTACAGTACATGGCAGAGTTGTTCTGGAAGAGATGGCTTTCTGAGTACCTACCTTTGATGCAAGAAAGACAAAAATGGATGAGGACTAAAAGATGTCTTATACCTGGAGATGTTGTTTTAATTGCAGACGCTACAGCTCCAAGAGGATCATGGATGATGGCGAAAGTCTTAAATGTAAACCAGGATGCAAAAGGCTTGGTGCGTTCTGTGAGACTACAAACAAGGACCAGTGTTTTGGAAAGGCCAGTGACAAAACTTATTTTGCTACTGGAAGCCTCATCGTGAAGAAAATCCTCAATGAAAATTAAGGATTTGTTTAAGGGAATAGCTCCTCCTTTTGGGACTTTAAAGTAATTGTGATTGTATGCACAATTAGGGGCCGGAGTGTTGGAGCTATTTGTTCTTTATTTTTGTTTTTGTTCTTATTTTTGAAATTAGTTAAAGTTTGTTGTTAGTTTACTTATATTTTGGGGTTTATTTGTCGGTTAATATTTTGATTTGTTTTGTTTGTTGTTATTTTGTTAAATTAGTCAGTAAGAGCTGTAGGGCCATTTTGTTTCTATAAATAAAGAGACTGGTATAGGACCAGCATGCATTGGGGTGGGCCTATGGTTTTTTACCAGAGCAGGAGAAGCAGTAGGAAGGATCTTGTTATTGCTTGCCAAATGGATAAATAAACCAAAACCAAAACTCTCAACTAAAAGGTTTGGACAATGGACTTCTTTTGCCTGCGTACGAAATATTACCTCAGTGCAGCAGTGGCTTGTGGACTTTAAGTTGTGGGACGTTTGATCATACAAAAGTAAAGGAATTGCCACTACAACGTGTTTTGGAGTTTTTACGTGTTTTTACGTGTTTTGGAGTTTGTACGTGCTTCAGGGTTTGTACGTGATTTGTCTGTAGGGGCCACCGTAAATATACTTTTATTTATTCACTCCACATAAAATGTAATAAATAAATCATATAATACAAAAATCAACTATTCACATTTCAACTTTTAACTATTTAAATTTTCAGCTTTTTCCTTTTACAAATTTAAAGTGAAACAACACAAAACACTGCAAACCACAACACAATTAAATATAAATTAAAATATGAAAACAAAAAGAACATGCACATTCTCTGTCATATAGGCTTGCATGAATAAACTTTCTGTATCCTTTATCATCCGCAACTGAAAATAGTTGTGGATGAGTACTATACCTTTCTAATGTGCTGTTGTTATCCCTGGCTCCCTCCTGCTCAGTGTTGCCAACTCCTCAGTAAGGAAAATCGCTATTGGTTGTCCTAAAAGTCGCTAGAAGTCGCTAAATGACGTCATCGCCTAATTTGCATAATTGGTCATGCTAATCTAATTGTAACCTATGTTGTTGGAGAGAGAAATAACATCGTGGAAGAGACATAAAGTGAGTAAAAAACGTCCTAAATGCATTTAGAGTTTATTTAGAACTACAAATTAAATTTCTTTTAGCAATTATTGTTTTTTTAATGTCACAATTCCAACCCTGCTCCTTTACCCGGGCCTGGACTGGCAAAAGTGACCCGAAATAAGCACTCTGGTGAAGTTACTTTGTGTGTGTGTGTGTTTATAAGTAGTTTTAAACCTTGTGATCCACAAAACAGCATATGAGTAAAAGAGTAAAAGAAGAACTGACTGTGTTACAGCACCCGCTGCTTGTTGAGAGTAAAAGCGATACACGTTTTCACGTCTTTTTTTAGCGACTTTTTTTTAAAAAAAAGTATGAGTATGACCTAAAAAGTCGCTAAGGTGTCTGAAAACTCGCTAAATATAGCGACAAAGTCGCTAAGTTGGCAACACTGCTCCTGCTCCTGTGCTACTGAGTGTAACTACCGCCCCTCCCCCCTCTTCCCAGCGTAAAGCACAAGGCTCGCGTGCAGAGTGAAGCGGAAAAAAGTGCGAGCGGGTGAGAGAAAAAAAAACAAAACAAAAAAAACCAAACGGCTCGTGATAAGGAGCCGGCTGCTCTAACAGCCATTTCATTCGCTACCGACCCATCACTATTGCACAGACATCATCACACATACAGCAATTACTAACATCCATGCATTTTAAATTTATATTCATAAATTAAATTTAAATCATATTTTTGTATATATTAATTAATTTCATCATCCCACTGCGAATTCAATGTTACATTCACCGTTTACATTCGTTTCACGTGTCACGTACATAGCTTTATACTCACAAATATTTCTATCCGGGACAGAATTTTGTTTGGCTCAACACTAAATATATCGAATTAAGAATTCAAAATAAAGCAGTGATCACAGGCGTAAAGCTTAAAGGGCGACAATTCATTCCAGTAAAGCTGAAGACATTTTTGATGACCGTGCAACACGTACCTCTAAATTTTATGTAAAACTTGTGGAAGGAAGCATCGTGGTGGTGCAGAATTAAATATTTATGTTTAAATTCTTAAGTGAAAGATTTTCCCCTCACACTGCAAAGAGGTTGACGAGGTTTACATGAGCATGACTAACAAGTTGGCCACAACATTTCCCTAAGTTAATATACAAATAAGCTTATTTTACTTGCAAGTTGTGCACCTTCACCAGCTTTATTAAGCAGGTTAACATTTTCAAAATAAAACCACTAAGCAAAAGAAAGTCCAGAGACGAGACAGTAGTCAGAAACTATAGTGAAGATGGTAATGATGGTGAAATTTCCTTTCAGGAATCAGTCATTTTTCATTATCACTTCACCAGTGGGTCACTTATACTGACCCTGGTTGACTCACATATGAGCTGAGAGACTGCCAGCCAGTTTCCCAATAAATCTTTCAACCTGAAAGAGGCTTAGCACACAAAGAGAGTCTACTGCTGGGAGGGTATCCATGGGAAGAGACCCTTCATGCTGGTGCAATGTGGAAAAGGCAGTAACTTGACACAGCTGAAATATATCATATTGCCAAACTAGCAGATAACTGAGTATGTCTCCATGTGAGTTAAATGCTTGTGTCACTCCCACAGATACATTCTTCTTTCCAGTTTCCACTTAAAAATGAAACTTGATATCTTCTCCAGCCATTTTATTAACAAACATCTATCTACTTGCTTGAATAAGTGAAGAAGAATTCTTTTATGAAACATGGTGTACTTTGCAAAACTTTCATTTCTTGTTTTAACAGGACTTGATATGAATTAATGTGACCATTAAAGCCACAACAATGATCATATATAGCAACTCCTGGGTAAATTCCAGAGTGTTCATCTGGGAAAATGCAAACATTTTCATTTTGAGCTTGAACACTTACATATGAACATGTGTTTACATAAACAATCCGGTCCAAAACCGGATTAATTAATTTTAATTTGTTTAATTTGTTTCCAAAACCCCGCAGTCAGGACATGCTATATTGTATTTAGATAGAAGCTAGCGAGCTAACTTCCTGTTAACTTATAACTCCGTTAAATGTCATAAATTCCGTTTTCATGGATGCCTGGATGTTAAACTCAATTGTTACACCTGGTAGAGCAGAACGCTGATCATTTTATTAAAGATGAAAGACTTTAGACTGTTTTTCAACTCTCAGTAATGCCACAGTGATCGTTTGATATATGGACCTGCAGCGGAGTTCAGGCCCAGACACGGCTAGTGACGTCAGACTGAACAACCGGATAAGTTATAAAAATTACTGCTCCAACCTCTACACATATTTCATCTTAGCAAACCATAGTTGATTTGGACATCTACTTTATGCAAGACACAAAGACATTTTTTCAACTACTTTTTACAGACAGATTACTTCACTTTCAGTCCAGTAATGCCAGAGGGTAAGAAGCTCACTTGAGTTATGTCACCTCGATACATCTTTTATATATATATATATAAATCTTGCTTTAAGTTTGTATCTGTCTTGTGTGAAACTTGTATGAAAAGCATACAGTCAAACAAACAAACAAACAGATATTGCAGACATAAGCAAAAAGGCTAATCCAAAAGAAGAAGCCACTGCTCCAAAACTGCCAAAAATACCCCCGATAAAGATTTCCTGTTCTTGAGAAATGTCCTTGGGTATGACGAAACTGTTTGGTCATGCACAACCCCAACCCAAGCGAAGTTTACAAGTTTACAAGAAAAATATCACATTACTTTACAGAAAAAAATACTTCACACTTCACTAAATACTTTTTTTCTTATGCAGGCTAAAATATGGGTATATAAGTGGAAGCTACAAACCATGAACCAGAGAGATGAAGCTTGTTGTAAACGGGTCTTTCAAATGGAAACTAATCTGAACTCTAAAGATTGTAACCAAAGACTAGGGTTGTCAAAATGCTATCATCTCAAGCTTAGTATTGATATTGATAACGAATACTGATCTGTGCAAATGTTTGTAGGAATAACCTCTGTTACCTCATGTGCTTCTGGTTAATTTGCATCACATTTTTGTTGCAGATTAAATATTTTTAAGGTAGACTTCTACCCTTTCTATCTGGCTGCTGGTAGAGTTTTCTTAACTTTAATCAGGAACTTTAAGACAACGATATCACATTTAAGACAAATAACTATTTATATTATATACGGACAGGACCATTAACATTTGCTGCCTACTTCTCTCCCAGTTTAATAGAGTGGTTTTATTTTTCATCATTTCTGCTCGCTGCTATATTAATGATAAATAATAGCTAATGTTTATGATGCTTCACCAAGTTTTTTTTGCTGCTCTTCATGTATTTATCTGCTAGCGAAAGCGAGGGCTGTGCCCCTGCTTGTCTGGGTGTGGTTGTCAAGTTATGTGTCAGATAAAGGAGGTGATGATGACACTGTTGGCATCAATATTGCTGGAAATGACTGGTGCATCAGTAATTGTTTTTAGTATCAATTAATATCTGAGTAGCAACATTATGTTATGTGTGTTGACCTTGTACCTTGTTAACCAGCATACTCTGCAACTTCTCTGTTTGGAAAACATGCTTGATAGAGCACAATCACAAAACTCAGCTGATCCAAGCAGAGTTGTGCACTGTGTAAAGGAGTAACCCAAATTGTACTCTGACAATAAAACAAGAATATTTAAACTATAGTACACACTACAAGTAGGGCTGCCACGATTAGTCGACTAGTCACGATTACGTCGACTATCAAAATCGTCGACGACTGATTTAATAGTCGATGCGTCGTTTGAAGCTTTGTAAGATCACAAAAGACGCAGGAATGAGTAGTAGGATTTAAGAGTGTAATAACGGACTGAAACAGAAGATGGCAGCACTGCATGTACAAGGATGCCAGCTGCCGTTAAACCCCGAAGAAGAAGAAGAAGCTGTGTCCCAGAATTCATAGCGCAGCCCTGCTCAGTTTCCAACAATGGCAGCAGCTAGTTAGTTTTAATAATACTCTTATTATTCTTTCTGGGTCACAAAATAAACTTTTAACATATTTTCAGGCGAGAATGTAGCTGTGTAAACCTCAAATATCTGCTCAGTTTATCAGGACACCACATATTATCAAAATCGCTCCGACGCCTGTTACCCCACTAGCTCGTTAGCGAGCCGGGGGCAAGGCTCACTAGAGCCGTGAGAACACCGGACTCGGTGCAAATCGTTTTCAAACCCACCGCCGTCTTTCGCTACTCAGGTTAAACATATATAAGTCACTTAGATAACTTAAAAATGTTATTGTTTGGCTTTTTTTAGTATTTTATTTATTCCTGAGTAAATTGGTTTGGCTGAGATTAAAGTTATAGTTTTTGCACAGCTGAATAAACGTCAAGCAGACAGCTGATTATCAGAAGTGTGAGATGCTCGAGAATTTACTCCGGTGTCCCGTTATATTTTAGATAGCAAGGAGTTTATTAAACTTCACTGAAACAATCTGCAAATTCCATTAAAATTTAATAAACTATCATCTTGTCTTTATTTTTAGTTACCACATACCTTAAACACTTAAAGCTGTAAGCTAATGATAGTTATATAAGAGCAGATGCTGCTGGTGCAATAAGCTGTATGCTGTAAGTCCAATGGATGCATGATCTGATTAGTCGACTAATCGCAAAAATAATCGGTGACTAGTCGACTATCAAAATAATCGTTTGTGGCAGCCCTAACTACAAGGCATGTAGTAGGACCCCCAGACCCCCCTCTTCAGAATAACGGTAACCACCAACCCTCCACCTTGTCTCTTGACCTCAATAACTTAATGGCCTGTATGTTCTTGTTTTGTTCTGGACTAGAAACTGACTGTACTTGAGTTTTACTAATGGGCATTAAAGTACCTAAACCTCTTTTAGAAAGAGCTACTGTGCAATCCACTTACATAGAGATTTTCTTAAGGCTCCAGACTTTGAGTCAAAAGTATATTTATCACTGTAAGTGACGTGCTACTGATTAATATAAATGTCACATAATTGTGTTATTTAGCGACTAAAGACTATTCTGTTACAGACGACTAAAAATTCTGACAACTTTCTTGTTCAAGTGTGAAAATAATTTAATGACATTAATCAGTTCTGTGACATCTGTGATCAAAATATACTAACTGCAGAAGCTCATCTTCAGCTCATTACCTTTTTGTTTTTTTCTCCATTTTCAGAATCAGAATCAGAAAGGGTTTTATTGCCAAATGTTGAGCGGGTTTACAAAATTAGGAAATTGCTGCGGTGCTTCAGTGCAAACATACTGTTTCCACACCAAGCCTAACGGTCAAAGAAAATGAAAATTTTCACATCATCAATAGAAAGTCTTGCATATGGTTGTCGACCTCTAAAGTCTGCGAAGAATAATCTGATACCTGTTATGAAGTCTTGATATGAAAACAAGCATGAAGGTGTGCCATATGAGAATACTGACTGTGGGCCAATGGGTCTTTCATGTCCGCACTATTATTAAGGAAAAGTGAACCTTTTGGGAAAGCTCCACTACTTTCTACCATCTGAAATGTTGGAAATCATCGAAATGTCTGGACCTCAGTGACTAAAGATATGATGAACATTACTACAAATGTTTTCAATGTTGGGCAGATGCTGGATCAAACATTGATCGCAAAACTGTTGCATTCAATGCACCCGTCCAATTTGATAAGTTTCTGACCCATTTTTAAGTTTATGCAGCAAGACTAAGCGCTTCAGTTAGCTTTAATTAATTAAAACATTTAGAAATCAAAGACCATTGTTCAATGTACTACGAAACACAATGGCTAAAAAACAAGAGTTAAAGGAAGTGAAAACAGTAGCTATTCTACATGTTGAGAATGCAAACTTTCTTTTGAAGATGCACAGATGGCACTGTTCTTGGCCAATACAGATTATTTTTAAAAGCATGACCTGCTAATTCTGATTTTCTTTTCTAGGAACTATGACTGGCAACTGAATAAGCATAAATTCACTGAATAAGCATAAATTCACTGAATGCACGACGCCCTGACAGTGTGTTTATTTGTAGTTGTGTCCCTCTGACCTTTTCACCTTTGGTTCTCAAGATAATCCATCTGAGAATCCTCTAAACCCACAAAACTCTTGAAACGGGATGACTTGACTGGGGTCTGTGTGGGTGACAATTTTGATGTTAACATTGCTCTAAGTATGAGTTTCCCATAAGCAACAGTAAAAAAGCATTAGGGCTACCATGATTAGTCGACTAGTCACGATTACGTCGACTATCAAAATCGTCGACGCGTCGTTTGAAGCTTTGTAAGATCCCAAAAGACGCAGGAATGAGTAGTAGGATTTAAGAGTGTAATAACAAACTGAAACAGAAGATGGCAGCACTGCATGTACAAGGATGCCAGCTGCCCTTAAACCCCGAAGAAGAAGAAGTAGCTCTGTCCCAGAATTCATAGCGCAGCCCAGCTCAGTTTCCAACAATGGCTGTATCCCAATTCAGGGTCTGCAGCCTTAAAGTATGCAGCCTCAACGATCCTCAAGGGCCGCGTACTCAAAGACCGCTAAGGCCGGAAGTGCGAGGCTTGTGAAATGGGACGGTCTAGCCTCTGTTGCGCTGTCCAGGTTGCCTAGCAACCATGATACTAACAACTGGAAACATGTCATACAGCTTTGTTTGACAGAAATGAAGGAGAAAATCTTTTGTTCATTTGTTTGTTTGTTTCTACATGAGCTTTGATCATTCTCTGTAAGATTAAGCTCAGCTATTGAACGCTGTATATTTTAAAGTAAAGGCTATAAAACCAAGTTAGTACAAACGTCACTAATGTCACATAACTTTGCCGACATGTGGCCAACAGTAATGTTTTAATGTTCGTCGTTATTAAACATTTGCACATAAATAAGTGACATAATATTCAGTACTTACTTAAAGTTTACTCTTCGGGCGCCCCTCATCCGCCGTTTTTTTTCGGCAAAATTATCCACACCCACCGCCGCGCTATGCATTCTGGGCCATGAAGTCTACACTGCCACAGCCTTAAAATTCGGGGAAATGAAGGACGCATTTCAGGGCCGCATTTCGAGCAGCCTTTGAATTGGGATAGCCTTCGGCGCGCTGCTGTGACGTAATCGGCCTTGAAATGCGTACTTTAAGGCTGCAGACCCTGAATTGGGATACAGCCAATGGCGGCAGCTAGTTAGTTTTAATAATACTCTTATTATTCTTTCTGGGTCACAAAATAAACTTTTAACATATTTTTAGGCGAGAATGTAGCTGTGTAAGCCTCAAATATCTGCTCAGTTTATCAAGACACCACATATTTTCAAAAGTGCTCTGACGTTTTCAGATAAACGTCAAGCAGACAGCTGATTATCAGAAGTGTGAGATGCTCGAGAATATACTCCAGTGTCCCGTTATATTTTAGATAGCAAGGAGTTTATTAAACTTCACAGGAACCCACAAACACAGGTGGAAAACGTCCTCTCAGCACTGACAACACATACACTGGATTTATAGAAAGTTCTATAAATAAGTAAATTAATTATGTAACACTTCCCCCCATGGATATGTCTCCCCAGACCATAACTATCCCACCACCAAACTAGAGATGCTGAATGTTCTGTGCAGCTTCTCCTCCTTCTCACATGTACTGAAGGTGAACCTGCTCTCAACTGTGGAAATCAGACAGTACCAGTGATGGACCTGCCAATTCTGGTAATGATCAGGCACCACAGTGCCAGGTGGTGAGCACAGGACCCACTAAAAGGACCCACCTTCATAAAGTCTGTTGCTGATTGTTTTGTCAGAGACAGTCACACCAGTGGCCTGCTGGTGGTCATATTGTAGGTAATCTGGCAGTGCTGAAACTGTCCCTCCTTGCACGAAGGAGCAGATACTGGTCCTGCTGATGGGTTAAGGACCTTCCAGCTTATCTAGATTCAAGCTCTCTCTCCTACAGTAACAGCCTGTCTCCTGGAATCTCCTACTCCTAATGCTCTTGAGAGTGTGCTGGGAGACACAGCAAACCTTCTGGCAATGGTACGTATTGATGTGCCATCCTGGAGGAGTTTGACTAGCTGTGCAACATCTGTAGGGTCATCATATCACCTCAAGCTACCAGTAGTGACACTGACTCTAGCCAAATGCCAAAGTAGTGAAAAAACTGTCAGAAAAGATGAGGAGGTAAATGTCTGTTTCCTCCACGTGTGAAACCATTCCTGTTTTGGAGGTTGTCTCATTGTTACCCCTCTAGTGCATCTGTTGTTAATTTCATGAACACCAAAGCAGCTGAAACTGATTAACAACCCCCTTTGCTACTTAACTGATTGCTATACTCTGACTTAAACATTTTCCTTTAACTTTTTTGACCAGCGTAAACTGTAGTTAGCATAGTTAGATTAGCTAATATCAGAACCAACTCCATGAATTCCACATTTGTCACTGCCATGACAAACAAAGTAGGAAGATTTAACATTAAAAACAGAACGCTAAAAATGATACCGGGAACTACAAAAGGTATTCATTATTATTTTTCCACATATTACTAATTTAATCTTTAATATCCCCACTAAGGGCATTAATCATCACTGGCAACAGTCGTTGATGGCCAAAGGTGGGACTGATTTTACTCGGCAAACACACAAAGGCGGATAGTAAAACTTTGTAGGCCAGTCCACAGCACATAACTAATTCTGAAGAATTAGCGCCATGACGTCCATTAGCTTTGCATGGCAGTTCCATATTAGCATATTAATTGCAAGTTATCCAAACTTGCTCTATCTTACCCATTGCACTGGTGTGGGATGTTGAAACAGAGTTTACACAGCTAATATTTTAGTTTAGAGTGGCTGCGGCATCTTAACTTGTTACACTTAATTTAAAGTCAATGAAAAGTTATGTTGTTACGTTTAAGTTGACTTCTTATCTTGTGTGGACAAGAAAGTAACTTGTTTGCACAAGAGGAGTGACTTGTTGGGACAAGATATACATATCACAATATAAGAGATCAATAGGAATTTCTTTAGATCAGTCATTTCCTAGGAAGAAGTATTTATAGTCATGTGTGTGCTCATGGAACTGGGACTGAGGCTATGTAACTGTAGAGAAGAGAAAGTGCTGATTGCATAGTACAGGCTACTTAACCCATAACAGCCCATTTTTGGCCCATCCCCCTCCACCTCACGCGGCCACTCCTTCTGAGACACATAGCCCATCACTGTCTGTTTGAACAGTCGCTGAACAACTATTTTACTCTTGTTTCTATTCAGCGCAATCCACTTAGGTTTCTGATGTGGATAAATAAAACATTACTTTATTTTAATGACCAATAAAACAATGAATGCAATAAAACCAACAGGAAAAAACAGCTCATGTTGGAAAGTGTGAAGAGAATTGGAGGGTATGCAAATGAGTAAGGGTCTCACACACAGGCACACAGACAATGGCATCATTTCAGTGTTCATCATTCTCAACACTCTCCTTGTAAACAATTAGCCCATTCACAGGGGGGGAAATGCACGTCATCACTCATTCAAGCAGCCATGCATGCACGTGAGCTTTAAAAGGTAGAAGAATATAACGGTGTGTGTGTTTTCCCTTTACCTTTTTCAGGCGGTTGTTCATTAATGTGCGGAAAACTTGCCCTGCAAACAAGCCAATCCCAACCGCGAGCAGGACGGCGCAGGTGATCCCAACCACGTAAATGGTACACGATCTCCGTGTCATGTTGGCAAGTGGCAGGAAGAGAGAGATGCGAGCGGGACTCTTGAAGGATGAATGGATGGATGGATGGATGGACACTTTAATGTCCCCACGTTTCCCCACTGCAGACACAGAATTTTTTCCCCTCTTTGGCTTACTGAAAAAAGTTGCAGAAAAGTTTCTTCACGGCTATATCTCAAAGGTGCTGAGCGTTTAGTTTTCCAAAATTACAGAGAGCTGCGAGGAAGTTTTTTGTGACTTGCTGGTGATAGTGAAAGTTTTATTTATTGACTACCACGAGGTCCCCATTCCTCTCAGTCGGTCTGAAGCGGCGACCTTAAAATAAAACATGTGCCACGAGTATTTGTAGCAGGCTGTAAAAACTCCCTCCCTCCTCACGAGGGAGCGCCGATTGGTTGATACGGTTTACGAGCCAGCAAGGGTGTGTGCGCGGGCGTACGCCCCGTGAACGCACCACCACATGCTGAGCAACCCTAAACGTATCACTGTTAGCGCAACTGCTCCAAAACTGAAACGCGGTTTCACTCTATGTGACTGAAGGTGGTTATGTGTAATCTGAGCGCTATCTGTGACACCAGAAAACGTGGCGAGTCAATAAGTCGTCCACTTTCTCGTGCTGATTCAAAAAGCTCAGAGCCAGATGGATATCATTTCACTCATATACACGCGCAACACTTCCGGCTACTGCTTTATGTCAAAAGCCCTTCACCTTGCTCAAGGGCAGATAAGATAGTAGTTTCCGCAGTGAGCTGGAAGTGGTTAACCCAAAGAAATTTGTTTCTATTTAATTAAACCGTGAGCTAAAGGCTGCTGGACTACTTTCCATAAACATGCCTTACTTTCCACTACAGTTGTGGGAAGACAGCCTAACTACAGGCTGAGGCAAAAATTAAACTAAAATGGATAGCTTTTTTTTTCCATTATCTAGGTGACTTTTTAAACCAATGCTTGCTTGGACTTCTTTTTCTTATGTTACGATATCTCAAGGATTAAATGAGTAATTGAACTTTTTTACACTGACAAAAAGGGGAATTCCACTTGTCTGGCCTACAGAGCAAAGTAGGTTGCTCTTAAAAGTTGTTAAGAATAAAAGCTTGCATATGCATATGCTTGCATATGTTTTTTAAATGGTTTAAACCAGGAAATATGTGTGATATCAGACACATTTCCTGGTTTAAACCATTTAAAAAACCGTTACTTTTCAAAGCCAGTGTTCCAAAGTGCTTCCTAGAAACACCTAATAAAAGACAAAGGTCAAATGAAACGTCAAAATTAGAAAAAGACACATTTGTGATTCCAAATTCTAGTGAATAACCTAAAATTGACAAAAAAATATAATTGTTAAAAAATAAGATGGAATTTAGCTTCATATATATGATCCTCGAGCTCTGGGAGTTTGAGGGTCCTGCGCAGTATCTTAGCCATTATTAGCACTGCACTGTTCTTGACTGAGACCTCTGATGTTGGTGATGTAGCTTGCCATCAACAGTGTGTGAATGTGTGTGTGTGAATGGGTGGATGACTGGATGTGTAAAGCGCTTTGGGGTCCTTAGGGACTAAAGCGCTATACAAATACAGACCATTTACCATGTTGTGCTTTGAATTTCCTGAAACCACTTTTCCAGTTTTGGGGTTAAAGGTCCTAATGCTCCTTGTACCACTGGGATCACATTGAAATTTCCTTCCATATCTGCTCCAACTGTTCCTTCAGTCTAATTTGGTGAAGCAGCTGAAAGTGATTAACAGCCCACTCTGCTACATCAACATCCCTGATGTCTAACTGACTTATGCTTCACTCGAATTAAAAAGTGCCTCCTTTTTTTTTTTTTGAGCAGTAAATATATATTTATATATACATAAATATACATATACATTATTTAAAAAAAGTAAACTAAAATTTTATGAAAAAAACCTTATGGAGTTAGCATAATGAGGAAACAATGAATCAGGATGAGTAGTTTTTGTCTTTTGGGCCACACATCATTCATCCAATTCTCTGTAAAGGTGATGTTCACAGTCAGACGAGTGATGCAAACTCAGTGACACCATGCCATATTGGAAAAAAAATTACAAGGAAACCAATGAATGGCTCGAGGCTGGCTCAGACACTCAGGTTATTCCATTTATCAGCCTTGTGTCCATATGGTGAGACTTTAATCCAATAATTCCGATTACTGAAGAAGGCACACATTCCCCCTGAAAGCTTTCACAGAGTTCTGACAGTCCTCTGGTGTATGCTCCTCAATGATAATCTCATGGTTATCTGAGTCTGTTCCAGCATTTGTTCCAGTGTGTTCATGAACCCAGATTTTTCTTTTTGTATACAAAGCCCATTTTACATATCATCACATGTTCCCGTTTCCTTTACCGGCAGTGATGAGATCAGTTTGAGATACCTCTGCTTTTACTAGAGACGGTCTAGCATAGGCCTCTTTTATCAGAAACGGCTATTCTTTTCTTGGTAGTTGTGCTCTATATGTTTGTGTACATAACAACAAATTAGAAACACAGTGCTGTAATAACACAAACCACCAGCTGGTCTATTTGCTTTTTAGAGATGTTTTTTTGCTACTGCAGTTTTCCTGCCAACACATTTGAGGCTGGGCAGTGGAATGAATTATTGATGTCTGACTGCTTTCAACTTTAGCAATAGCTCAAATTCACCTGATATAAATTGAGGTCCATCATCTGTCACTATCCCTTTGGGCATTTGTTTTGCTGGCTGCGGTGCTCTGCCTTATGAATAACATCAGGCCAGCGTGCATATCCATCCATAACAGGCATCTGTTTAACATCCCTTGAAAATTGAAGGTGTGTCCTCTCCCAGATGCAGAAATCACAGTATGTGAAATGCGTTTTCTATACGTTGCTGCATATTACACAGATTCTGCTGCTTTTCAATTACCGTATGTGTACACCGCCGTAGAAGGCCTTTGGAGAGCGTATTCATTCACTCCCACAGTGGCTGAAATCTATCTGTGAAAAAAACCTGCCAGGTGTTTTTTTATAGGATGACCCTGAAACTCCTGAGAACACAGTTTTCATGTGAGGTCAAATCGAAGTTTCACAAATGCAAGCATCCTCTGCTGTGTATACTTTGATTTTTCAGACAACATATGCTGTGCAAAATCTTTTTGGGTTTCTTCTGCTTTTCATATGCAGCGGTAGGAATGCAAGACACCAAGAGCGCTGAGTTTGGTTTAGGAAATCTGTGATCTGCTAATGGAAGTCAGGATAACGCATCAGGATTTCCGTGCTGTTCACTTGTTTTATACTAAATCTCACAGGCACAATAAATCCAGCTAAAATCAGGAGCATTTATCACATGACGCATAACGACTCCCAGTCTCTGCAGTAATCCTGTCATGGGGTTATTGGAGTGGCAAAATTAGACATGGACTCACTATAGTGACTGATCAAATGGAGAACTGAATGTAGTTTACTAGTAACAGCTATTAGTGGTGGCAGTGGGTGCTGCCGCTTTGAGATCATGTGAATTCCCTTTGCGCCAGTGACATTTCTCAAGCATGACACACTGTGTTATTGGGTGAAAGTATATTCCCTCTGTAAGCATTAGTTTTAGGCTTTTAAGCACTTCTTTAAGGTTATAGGATCTCTGTGTCCTGCCCCACAATTACAATGTTTTCCAAATACTGAATTAAACCAGCTTTGAAATACAAACTGCTCTTTATTGCAGTCTGTTTACATGATACAGCCCCTTATGAATTGTAAGGTCAAGTAGTCCTGAGAGCTGTCTTGTAACTTTACATATTGATAAAGAGTGGTCATTTTTCATCACTCCCTGGTTTTTGTGATTTGATCATGTGCATATATTAAGGTCAATCAGTAACCCTCTCAGTCTGATACATCTAATGGTTGCTTAGACATATATATATATATGTTGTTGTTTTTTTTGGCCTAATCTGTAATTCATTGGTGTAATTACCCTGTAAGCCTGTATTTGTCGTAACTTGCTTCCTTCCAGATCGTATTCCAGAGCGTGTTTGGAAAAAATCAGACCTCCAGGCAATACATGTATTGCTTTGATCCCTGTTACTTTCATTAAATTGGTTAAAATGCTTCAGGTATTTCTCGTGTACAGCCTCTCCTGCAAACGCTCTTGTGCTAACCTGTTAACCAGAGATAGATGACGTTTGACTTCTCTTCTTCATTCGCTTTGATACAAGAAGTAGTGTTTCTAGTGTCTAGTGTTTCTGTAGGACCCAAAAATAACCAAAAATAATATGACATGGTTTCAAACTGTGTAATATACTAAATACCAAAATATGTAATAACCTAAAAATGTTTTGTCACATAGAGTGACTTGTTAGTGGGTGAAATGCTATTTCACCCACTAACACTAACACTAACACATACTTGTTTCCTGTTAGATCATCATGATCTTAATAGCAAGGAAGGTTAGAGCCTTCCTATCCCCATTATATATCAGTAATATGGTTGGTGCTGTGACATGCTGATGCATTCAGATATTTTCATGGTTGTTGCTGAGTCATAATACTCCTATACTCCATAATAATTGTAGTATGTGGGGCAATAGCTTTTCTTTTTGCTTCTGATGTGGGCCACAGCAGCACCACTGCATTAGACACACTTTTTAAGACACATTAATCTGATTGCTAAAGCTTTTTGCAGCATAGTTATTTCCTCACGGTGTGACACTCAACACACTTGCATATTTCTTTCCCCATTTCTTGGTGATTTTGAAAGTTTTTGTCCAACCAGTCAGCATTTGGAGAACTAGAGTACATTTCACATTTAACATTAACTACACCAGATATTAGCTTTTATGCAGGTCTGCATTGTTATACTCTGCTTTGCAACAGTGCTCCAAGTTCATACTCATAAAAATGCAGTAGACTTTAGCCCCAAATATACTAAAGTACAGGACAGAGTAGATGTGTTGAAGCACCCTAAAATTATCATTAATTCATATAAATACGACTTTTTCTCAGCAACAGCTCTTCTCTGGGGATCTCGGATTATGGATTTTGGATGTGAAGTCAGATGTTTGTTTTAGTTGCTCCATGGGTGAGAGATACTGGAGGAAACACAGTGATTACTGTATATCTCTCTGTTTCTCTGTGAGATTTGAAAACTTCCATCAACTGTAAATCAGAGTGTAAATAACAGTTTCATGAGAACATCCACATTTGGTTTATTAATGATAAAACCCATGAAAAGATGCTGTGCCCATTCTGATGATATTGGAAGGAGGCTTCCACTTCACTGAATGACTTCACCTGGGCCACATGCTGAGACCTTTAAAATGGAAAATGGAACTATACCAAATCTCCTCCCTGAGTGTAGAAGTTCAAATACATCATATAGAGGATGTAGATAACAATAAAAGCCTTTGAAGTTGCTCTTTTGAGGAAAATGGAAATACTTCCACTGATCTAACCTACCACTTTATATGTGATGCATTTTTTGTGCCAGAGGAAGCTTCTGTAATCAAGTTATATTAGGAAGTGCAGTCAGCCTTCTCAGTATTACAGTCTTAATGTATATTCTGCCTTTTTAGGCTCTCTCTGGGCGAATCATCTTGAGGTTTTTTTGTGTGTGGTGGGGCGGTTAAGCTGAAGTCTTTAGGCTGTGTTTATTGTGTGTTTATTGATTCATAAAAGCAGTTTCTTGAATTTGTAATAACTAGAAATTAAAGTTGCAGACATCTTAGTAAGTGTAATTTAGTATGGTGTAACGTAAATGTTAAAAGTTTTGTTGCTGTGCAATTGTTCTTTTACTGGATCTCCCACATTATGAAATGAGAAATAGTTTTTTTATACTGAAAATTGTGCCTGGCAGTTTAAACAATAAAGTTGCATTTAGCTCATCTATAAGCTGAAATTTGCTTTTGCCCTTGTGAACTATTTTCATATTATCACTTGATGCATTGTTATAATAAAGTGCTTGTACCATTCAATAGTGTTTGAGAAGGGCTCAGAGTACAGCTGCTGCTCCTCCATATCAAAAGGAGCAAGTTGAGGTGGATCTGTCTAGGATGCTTTCTGGGCACCTCCTGGGTGGGGTGTTCTGAGCATGTCCACACAGGAGGAGGCTTTGTGGTAGATCCAGGACCAGCTGGAGAGATTATATTTTTTGGCTAGCCTGTGAACACCTCGGTGTTCCCCTGAATAAGCTAGAAGAGGTGGCTGTGAAGAGGGATGTCTGGATTTCTCTGCTGAGGATACTGGAAATTGCAACATCTGTGCTTTCCACAAAGAATTCAAACTGATTTGTCTGCCCACAGAACAATTTTCCACTTAGCCTCACTGCATTTTAAATGGGCTTTGACCAAAGAAGGTGACCGAATTGGTCTGGATCACATTGACTGGTGGCTTCTTCTTTGCATGTCTTTAATGTGAAAACTCATTATCACAGACTCTTGCAGACCTTTCCATCGCTCTGGTTTTCTCTCTCACAGAAGTAAATCTGCAGTCTTACTATCTTGCTTTTGTGCTGAGACACTTTGCTTAGCCTTGAAAGGCACATGCCTTTGCCATTATCCATTATTCGTCTGCAACTTTGTAAATCCACAGGGTGTGTTGTCATTCAGGAATAAGCGCTTTGAGAATGCAAATAACATGCCTGGAAAACAGGTCCAAATGCAAACACAGTCATAATATACATACAACTTCAAAGGAGAACCCTATTGAAGAATACAAATCCAGAGCCCTTTTCATGTGTTGGCCTAATTTTATAAATAGGCATTAGGAAATATATCCATTGTCTTATATTGGCCTCCTGTGGTTTTCATTGTATAGGCTACAACGTGATGAAAGTCTTAGAACCAGCTATGTTTAAACATCAAGCATGTTACACATAACAGGAAAACGCATCAGCAGAACCCTCAGCTGTAATAGCATGCTCCCCCTTTTGAAATGCCACTGTACATAGAAACATTGACAGACATAACAGGATATATAGATTTACAGTTTAACAACAACAGGAAGACAATGTCAAGTTTATTAGACAGTAGTTACATAAACATGTCAATGTTTGAAGAAACTTAACGGTTTATTAGTCACATTGGCATTTAGGAAGTGTGAAAACAATTACTTTTGCTTGAGACTTTCTTTACTTTTCTCTTCTGGGAGACGTTGAAAAACCCCCCCAGAAATGTATGAAAAAAGCAGCATGTTTCCTATATGTATACAGCGAGAGGCTGGAGAAATGTAGAAACATCCCTCCCACTCAAACAAGCAAATTTCTGTGTTAGTCATTCATTTAATTAGCTGTTATCATCTGATGCAAGAAGCAGATTCTTTCTCTCTGAAACAGCCGCAGCTGGACGTGTGGGTACTAATGCAATCATAGCTCGCTAATCATGAAGCTATACAGAAGCTGTCCATTGTGTGCTCAGCCTCCTAGCTAAAACCCTGCGAGAAGTTATTTACTTTTACGAAAGGAATTCAAAACTTTTGAAAAAGATTTATACTTTTAAGGGTTTAAAAAAGCTCACATATCAATTAAAGGAAATGAGAATCTCTTTACTAGTTTGAATGAATATATATGATTTTAATAAATGAACGTATTAAATTAATACATTTTTTATAAATTCAAATTAATTGCATATCACTTTCATTTACATTTTCAATCACGACCAGTGTTGGGCAAGTTACTTTGAAAAAGTAATTAATTATAGTTACTAGTTACTTCTTCAAAAAACAAATGAGTTAGTAACTGAGTTACAAGATTCTAAAAGTAATTAATTACTTGAAAAGTAACTATTGTATTACTTTAAAAAAAAAAGTTTAACCCTCTGGGGTCCAGGGTATAATTGGCCATTTTTAACTACTTTTGATTAAACCTCTATATTTCACCTTTAAAAACTATTTACTTTGCCTTGTTTGGTATCATTCTTTTCAGCACAACCTCACATGTCTGAATTTACATTTATGTTTTCATTTTGACATACTGTATTAACACAATTGATCTTAAATCAGACAAAAAACATATAATCCGAGTAGAAAAAGTTATATTTTTTTACTGTAACAGCCACAAACATGTTTAATGAATCATATTTTATAACTTTAAATGCAAATATAAATTGTCAATTTTAAAATCATATGCACAAGCTTTGCAAACAACAAAGTTATTTGCAGCCATTTACCTTTTACCCCTTTTTTAAATAACCATTTCAAACTATTTACAGAACAGTCAGCTGTTCTGCATCAATAAGATTCCGCACAAAATATTTGTGCCACTCCAAAAATTTCTGTCCACTATAAAGGAGAACATCACAGCCTGCAGGTCTGACAGCAGCAGGTGTATCACTCATGTTTTCTACCTGGAGACAGCAGTTACCTCATTGTTCTGACACACAACACGAAACTAGTCACAACACTAGGGCAGGACCATATCATGCCGTTCACGGTAATACCGGTACAATGTTAGGCAACGATAAGAAAATGAAATATCGTGATAGAATATGGGTAAAAGGCGCATGCACAGTGCCTTTGTTTTCATACGCACATGGCCGAAAAAGCATGGCGGTAACGGAGAATGAGAAGGGAGAAAGCAGATCGTTGAGTGAAACGGATGAACCAGAATAGGTTTGTAAAAATGGTGCCACTTCAGTGATGTGGAACTGGTTTGGTGTTTGTCCGTCAGATACCCACCAAAGCACATTTTTTTTGTAGAACATGCCGTCGTTATTGCCGTTATTCCCATCACTGATTGCGACCCCCCTTTTTTTGTTGTAGAAGCTAACATTTTTTTAAAAAGTTCATATGAAAATTGAGTGCTCTGTAGGCACACCGTCCACCTCCTCTGACATGCATAACTTCTCCCTTAATTCCCATGGGGTTGCCATAACAGATGGATCCATCTGTGTTCAGACTTGGTACAGATTTTACACCGCATGCCCTTCTTGATGCAGCCCAACCCTTTACCCAGCCTTGGAACCACTACTAGGTGTACTGTAGCTTGTGATGGCCTGTAGTCATGCAGTTTTCTTGATATTTTGTTTTGAAATGTAAACCCTGCTTCATTCAAAATAAAGTGCTGCCTCTGATCACAATGGTAGCGCAGTATAATTAGCAAAGGCAATTTAGTTTTATAGGAATGGGATTTCTGGAAGGCAGGAAATGTGGCCTTGAGTAACATTTAGTTGTTAAGCAATCTCAATTGTGTTTGACTTTTAGTTCTTGTATTAACATGCTCTTATGAACAAAAGCCACTTTAGCTACAAACAGTCTGTGTGCTCAGAAGAGCTCAAACATCTGTATTTCTTTCTACTCCGGTGCCCAGATATCTGCGGTTCCTCCCACCTGCTTCTCAACCTGACCTTTCCCCCTTTTCCCAGCAGCTGAAAAAGTGGGTGGGTAGCAGCACCAGATGTCAGCTCTCCCATTGCACAGCTCTTTGATCTTAGAGATATCCAACTCTAAAGAGCTCTCGTTAGTGAGGGGGATCAGAGACTCTGTGATAATGTTTTGATAATTATATCAGGCCTTCTTACTAAGAGAAGTAGGAGTACACCTTATTATATTGTACGATCTCAAAAAAGCAGCTATGATTTATGACTGAGGGCTTTGAATAGACAGATGTCATCTTATACCCTTGAGGCCCCCCAGGTCCTCTGGTCTGATGACTTTCCAAGAAAGGACATAAATTACTCATGCTCAGCCTAACCAATTTGAGCTCAGTTGTCACTCCAAGAGTATTTTATGCAAGAAATTAACAAAGATAAAATGATTGGTTCTCTCATCATGACATATAGGGTTGCTGGACTGAAAGCCTCTTTTGGCATGAAAAAGCCAAAAAAAGGCACAGTGTTAGTTTTGTGACTGTGAAAAAAATCTTTGTCTAAATGTTCCTTTCCCGCGCTGCACCACTGCAACCTGGTAAAGTCACCCAGCTACAATGTAGGCAACAGTAAATAGTTGCCATGGCTCCCCCCCCCCCTTTGATCCAGAATTTGTATTGTTTCACTTCAAGGTCCAGCTGTGTGCTCAGATTTGTTGACGTTCTCACAGCACCCAAACCTGTTCATTTAAACCCACAGAACTGCTGAACATCAAGGTGCTATGCCGATGCATCCATCGTGTTCTCAGAAAATACAGTCATTACAATTACATGTTAAGGTGAGTCAGGGGAGGTAATGAGTTTCTTGTTGCTGATGACTTTATTACTAACAACTGTTATATTGCAGGCTGTGCTTTAGCTTAGATGTTAACACAGCATTCTTTTACTGCTTATGTTTCTGCAAAGTTCAAATTTTACTTCTCAATAACTTTAGAACGAGTGACGTTGGATTTACAAATGAATACAGTAGGTGCGTTTGCTGGGCTGAAGAGTAGCACTGGCAGTAGCTGTTTTTTTAAAATATTGCTTTAGCCTAGCCAAACCTACCTCGATCTGTGTGGAAAATAACTGATCTGAAACACACCACTAAGTCCACCTCTGAATGGCTAAAATAATAAAAGTTAGGGTTTTGGAGTGATCTAGCCAAAGTCCAGGCTTAAATCTGATTGAGATGCTTTGGCAGGACCTTAAACAGGCCGTTCAACCTCTGAAACCCTCCGGCGTGGCTGTATTAAAATGTTTCTGCAAAGAGGAATGGGCCAAAATTCTTCCACAAAGATGTGAAAGAGTCTTCGCCAGTCATCACCAGAGATGGGCAGTAACGCGTTACTTGTAACGCTAGTCTTTACAAACCGCTAGTATTTGATTTTATTTATTTTCTGCTGTGTTTTACTTGCATCTATTTGAAAGAGTGAGTGTAAACACACACACAAAAAAGTTATGTGCTGGAATGTGCAGAAAATAGATTTAAATATTAAACAAATTTCTTCCAGTCAGAGAATGTTGCATATAATTACATTTTTGCTTGATGCATAAAGTTAAAAGATTAAAACTGATAAAACAAGTTTTAAAATGGGACTTTTCCATTTGATTACATATTTTATGATGGATTATGTAGAAAGAGTAGAATTGGGCTGAAAGATCTATCGCTTTATCACCTTTTCAGGTTGTAAATCGTGTTTTTAAAAAGTAACTAAGTAATTAATTACTTTTTAAAATAAGTAATCAGTAAAGTAGCGGGATTACTTTTTTGGGGAAGTAATCAGTAATTAGTTACTGATTACTTTTTTCAAGTAACTTGACCAACACTGGTCATCACAAATGCGTAATTGCAGGTCTTGCTGCCATGTAAGCCTGCCAAAAGCATATCATATGCATCTTGGCTATGGCACGATTACAGGAAACAACATTGCCACAAACTCCCTGCTGTTATTTAATTTTCTTATGACTACAAGTCAGCCTCATCAAACAGGCCAGAGTAAAATCTAAATTGCATTGGTTTGAAAAACAATCCGTGTACTCTGGATGATTAAGCCTGTATGTTTGGTGGCACGGTTACAATGAATAAAACATGCTCATTCTTCCAATTCCTTTTCCGCTGAAGGCGCCTTCTCTCTTTCACACATCATCGCTGTCACTTCTCATTGTGTTCCGACTTTGGGAAAAGATCTCAAACAGGACAGTCAAAACATCTGAAATCAATTTTTTGTCTGTCTTGGGGGGAAAGAAAAACTTGGTGGCCTTGCTCTTCCTGTACTGATTAAGGCAGAACTCCAACACAGTGACACTTTCTCAAGGAAAATATATTCAAGGCAACACTTTCTGAATAAGGTTTTGTCAGTGAAATGATCCAGAGTTTATTTTAACATTATTTATCTTGGCATACAAGTAGTTTGAGTTTACTATCCAAGAACCTGTCAAGATGTACTGACCAAAAAAATTAACAGTGAACCATTTCGATTAAAAAAAAAAAAAAAGTAATATATGAAAGGTAACTTTATGAGCCTCATATTTTTTGGAAAAATTCACTCGTGGCCCTTCATGTGTGCCTCACACCTTTTATAATTTGAATTTTTTCCTTTTTTTTCCAGTGAACCGAAGGAATTTTCCAAGCATCACCTCCGTTCAACTTTGAGATCCTTACCATCCACTGCACAGGATGTATCGTGTCCTTGGACATAGCATGCATGTTTATCTCATTTCCCAATGTTTTTCTGCGCAGTTTGAGGATACAGAGTAGGAAGTATTGAAGGACTATAGAACACCCCACCCAACACAAACAAAGGAGTAACAGGTTGATGCAATACCCTGTTACATTTTTAAATGAGATTTAAGGTTGGAGGGGGTTTCCCTTTAAAAATAATGACATTCACTGACACATGTTGTATTTTGTTTCTGAATTTATCACTTTGCATTTAGTTACTGATAATTTCTCCAGATGACCTTTCCCTCAATTTGGCTGAGATGATACAGAGGAACCCCAAAATAGCTGGAACCATTGTTACATTCTGTCTGCATTTCCAATTAAACGTGTGTTACAGCATGTTCTTTGTATGATTTATTACCAATTGTTTTTTTTCACAGCTTAAAAGCTAAAAGATTTTTATCTGAACTGCCATCGGCTTACATAATAGCAATCATAGGAACAATAAAGTTAGCATGTTCTCTGTGAAGGGCAGGTTGTCTAACACACACACACACCCACACACACACGCACGCACACACGCACGCACGCACGCACACACACACACACATCTTAAACAGCAAGTTTGTTATTATAAAAACAAATTTTTATTGAGTTGTGCTTGCCTGCCAGGTACTAGTTCAGGAAGCACACACAGTATGAGTGTTTTTTTTTAATAACATCATAAAGAACAACACAAAAACAACACAAACACAAATGTCATTAAATGCAGTGCAATAAAACTATCACAAATCTGTGGATGTTGATACGTGCCTATATGTGGAAGCCGCCAAATAAGGCCAAATGAGTGAACACAATGTCTCAATGGAAAAGTCTATTTTAGAGAGTTGTTGTCCAGACAGTGCTTACAAACATATGGTTGCATGACTGATGGGGACACCTATCCTGTGCTCTTCGCCAAGGTCGTAGACAGGGGATTTCTTCAAAGATGATGAAACAAATGAAAACAATAGATAGGCGCATTTACTTAACAGGAACAGAGCTCTGTGCAAAATATGTAATATTCACGTAAAAGTATATGTATTTGTTTCTTCTCTAAAAGGCAAAAATGTGCACTGCAGTTTCTTGTGAATAGCAATGTTATACATTTTATCAGCTTTTAATTTTTTTTTTTTTTTAAATACTAAGTTAAAGTAAATGATTATGGTACAGCGGGCAACTCTATGAATTGGCATCAGGAACAGTTTCTTAAGATAAAGTAAAAATTCATCATTTGATAAAGACATTACTGATTCAGCCTCAAGTCATAGATGCAGGTTAGAAGGTCTACAGACTGTACACAGACAGAAGCTCCTCTGCTAGAGGAATATTAGCAGTATTAATAAAAATGTGTGTTATTTCACTTTTTTAAAATGCCAACACACTGTGAATTCATATTTACACAGCAGGACACAACTGACTCAGTGTGTGAGCTGTATTTCTTAATACACAGCTGTAGCCAAAAGTGACTTTTCTTCTGTCAGTTACAGTGCATTTCCTATGTTTATGACAAATTTTACATTTAAATTAGGGTTCATGTTTTTCGCTGTGGATGGCTGAAACTAGATGTGCCTGCAAAAAGTCAGGTTCTGTCTTATTTTTTTTTAAGTAAGTACAGGTGTTATTTCAGTACAGTGACCCTTTATTTATACATGTTAATCATTAGCTTTCTTTGCTGCTCACTGTGCTTTCAGGACCTTTTTATCGCTATGTGCACATCTGTATCCGTTAAACAGAAAACGCTGAATGACAGTTGAGTTTGTGCTCTGAGCATTAAATTTTGTAAATGCTTCTTGTGTATGTCTCTTCAAGATTTCCCCCAAAGATTTTACAAACTACAGCCATAAAGTGCTAAAAAAGAGATAACATAATTAGCAAATAATGCACATAGTTAATACTGGGCCACAACTTTACTGATAAATAAGTTGTTTATAGCTCTGATCAAATAACCAGAGTGACCTTTGGAGGAATTATCTGGAAGTCACGTAGAGCCGCGACTAGTCCATCCTTGGTTTCCTTCTCTCGTGCTAGTATTTGTTGATGTGTCTCCCTCTCTCTCAAACAGAAATCTAAACAGAGAGAAAACCAGACTCACCGACATCCTGGAATTGTCTTGGCATCCGATCTCTTTTACGGCAGCAAGGAAAAAATATATTACTGTCTTAACATGCAGGTAAGCCAACTCTGAACCTATTGTTTTGTGCACATATGATCATTTTGTAAAACAAAACTAATGGGATCATAAATCATTGCAAACGTCCATCGATGGCCCTTCATACCATTAATTCAGGCCACAGACAGAGCAGGTAAACAATACATTTCTAACTCTAACCTCCAGTTTCCAGTACTTCTGACATCATGTTACAGTAAATTAGCACAAAATTCCAACTCTCATCGGACACGCAAACACTAAAATAGTAGTTTTTGCTTTTTTTTGGCTTTCGTTTTGTTCTCCAACCCTTGTTTATGTGCTGGCCGCTTAAATTGACACTAAGTGACCAAAGTTTTCATAATCCAGGCCTTATCATTTATAAGGAGGTCTTACTTGAAAATGACTAAGTACGTAGCATTTTAAACATATAAGATAAATGCATTCCTATAGACTCATCTGCTGGCTATTATTAGATTTATTGCACATGCTCTCCCTCTCCCTTCAGTCTTCCTCGGTGCAATGTCCGTGTTGACAGTAACCATCACGCGGCAGTAATTGCATTTGTGTGTTTGTGCAACGAATAAAGATCCTTGCCTTTATCGACTTTTGTCATGCACCATGCTCAAACTCACAGATCCCTGATTTCTACTGTTGAGCTAAAATATAGACTAAGAATAGGTTTTAAGTTTGAAGCAACATCAAACAGGAACTTCAAATCCAGTGAAATAGACTTGTTTTTTGTTTTTTTTAGAGCTAAACAGGAAATATAACTAATTGCAAGTATAGATTTGAAGAGCTAATATAAAAGTAACAAGGAAAACAAAAATGTTCTTTGTTCAATTTTAATATATATTACTTATGCATATATTATAAGCTATTACTAGTATTAATAAATATAGACTAATGCTATTTTTTTTAAACAACAGGTACTTTTTAGGAACAGCAGAACCAATAAATTACATACTTGACACGTATGCACCGATACCGATACTGGTTTCGGGGTCGATACTGTAAAATGTGTGTGTACTCATACTCGTAAAAGTTAACCGATACCATGAACCGATACCAACTTATTTCATTTATCAGAGGGTGGCTGGTCATTTCTGTTGTAATTTTTTAGATTGGCCACTAGGGGGACATACCGCACAGACTTAGGCGAGTGAGGCTGGCGGCTCCAGATAAAAAAGAGAAACTGGAGGCTGCTGTAGCTAGGCTAAACAAAATGTCAGCAGTGTGGACCAGAACAGCCAACTTAAACTCAGGCTTTGGAAAAGCAACAAAAAATCCACGGGCAGTTAAAATAACAGAGGCTCTGACTCATTTTATTGCTCTGGATGACAGCCACTGTCGGTCGTGGAAAACATAGGATTGCACCGTCTTCTCAGCATACTCGAGCCGCGATATAAAGTTCCCAGCCGGCCATACATCAGGGAGATAATGGTGCTAAAACTTTCTGAAGAGGTAAAGACAAGCAGTGTGTGCGCGATGTCAGTCCTCAGTTTAACGGCGCAGTGGACTGACGAGGAGTTTGTTTGTTTGTTTGTGGTCATTTTTATTAAGATTTTATTTTTTATCGGCAGAGAATAAAATAAGATCTGTCTTCCAATTCAATGCACTTGTGTGTTTGTGGTAGAAGTATCGGTTTTTGTACTCTGTATCGGCAAGTACTCAGATCCAAGTCTCGGTATCGTATTGGTTTGAAAAAAGATCAAGCTTTGAGATCAAAGCTTAGCCTTTTCTTTACAGACCCTGTTTCTGGAGCGCTGAGGCGCTGGCTTGATGAAACAGGAAAAGGAATTCCTCAAACTGTCTCCAAAAAATAGACACACTGAATAAATCAAGTATATATTTTTTTGATGTGCTTTTTCCCCCCACTACTCTCACATTCAACCATCTGAAGATTAGGTCCTAATCTTCACTTTGGCACATTGTATCCTGTTTGTCTTATCATTCGTCTTCAAACGTGGTCGTGAAAAACATTTAGCCCTCTGAGCATACTCTATCTTTAAAGGGGCCTGCGCTGCCCTCTCTCTCTGCATGTGTCCAAATGCTTATGCCCATGCACGTATTGGCGTGTGGGGATATAATCAAATCAGAGATAACTAAACAACAACAACAAGAAGCTCAACTGAAACCTGCTAAATAAAGAAAAAAGAAAAGAAATACATGCACAGATTAGAACTTCCTTCTCTGCATTTCTTGTTTCAGATTGATGCGCTTCCTTGTTGTCTCATCTATCTGTCAGCAGGTGTCAGCGCTTTCAGAAATGCTGTCATCCCTTCATCTCCGCAGAATGACAGTGGGATAATTTTTGCTCTGTGCACACAGGAGTACTTCAAAAAAACACCTGAAACACAAATACTGAAAAGCCACATCGCTGCATGTTAATGTTGGAACTATCTGTCTATCTATGTGAACCAGAAACCATCGTTTGTGGATTATTTGTAAATTTAAAAAATCAATTACAGTACATTTCATAGTTGTGCAATTCAAACCTACTGTGCTTTTAAGGTGTTTTTAGGCATGTAGATTGGCTATAAACTGTTAAAATCCATCTGAACACAGCCAAACAACAGGGTATGCTGTCAAGCCTCCACCTCTAGTGATCCATGTCAATAAGAAACTGCATTGTGCAAATGTAATTCCATTTAGTCTAGTTAGATATTAACTGGATTACTGACACTTATCTGTAAGTAATTGTGCTTGAATGCTAAGAAAAGAAGACAATTTCCTATATGTATTGAATAAAAATGGTTGCCAGCTGTTGAATGTGAAACGTGACTTTCTTAGCATCCTCAAGTGAATGCACGGCCGAGGAGGGTTTTATAGCTTAATTGGAAGTCTGGTGACTATCAATGGATACAAACACAATATATCGGTTACATTTTTCCCTAATCTTTAATCAAAATTCTGAATTAGCAGAAATGCTTCTAGGAAAAAAAACGTTTCATCAAAATTAAATCCGAACATTCGAAATCTCCTGCATGCTGCTTGACAGAGAGCTTTGAAACTCGCCTGCACACCTAGAGGTGTTGCAGAGATCATTTTCTGCATGAACACATGTAAAGGGACACACACACACACACACACACACACACACAAGAAACAGTTCATTCTCTTATAGTTTTTCTCCCTGGACAAAGCACTAAATCATTAGCAGTTTTGCTCCACAGTTAATCCAACACATTGTCAACACAACTTGTTTTAAATGGCTAGCCAACAGAGGGAGGCAGAGCTCTGCAGCATCACTTACTCTTCTGTCACATAATCACATCAGCTGAATCTAAACTCCAGCGTCTTGACTTGCAGGGTGGCTGACAGGGAGGCGTTCTTTGCAAAATCTGCTCCGGTTTTCACAGAATTTTTGCCAGCCCCTGAACAAAAGTCACTATTATGCTGCGTCTGTTCACAACAAAGACAAAATGATGATGCCCGAGCTGCTGTTGAGCTGTAGTTCAAATCTACAACATTTTGCTCTGTGGGAGTGTTATTTACCTCTTTGTGTGAGGTGTGTGGGTCTGTGGCGATAATTGGATGAACATTCCTCAAGAAAGTGCAGCCAGACTATTCAGTCTTTCAAATCGAAAGAGCTGCTGTTAGCAGAATGGCCCTATTGGCAACAGTGCACCCAGGTGTGTCTATTACATGATCATTAAAAACAAAAATAAGGCACTTCAGCATTCAGGATTGTATTTTTCCCCGATAAATATTTCCATTTAAATCAACAGAAAAATTAGATAAATTGATGATTTGTGTTACTGAACCTTACAATAATTTGTCTCACAAACAAATTCAACAATCTTAATGTTTCTTTTGAGGTAATTAAACCATGATATGTGGAAACACCCCGCAGATATCCCAAGATATCTCCATAATTCACAGAAAATCCTTGAGGCAGCTCATTGTAAGTATTCCACCCAGTGAAGGATGAAATAACACACATTTGAAAATTTAAGCCTCCCGGTGACTGAACAGAATTCATGTCTCTGCTCGCTGCTGGCCTGACCTGTAATGCAGATTAGGCTGTTTATTAAAATCATGTTTGTGGCCCCTTCATAGCATACGAAAAAGCAAAAGTCTTTTTCAGACCCAGTTTCATTAAGACATGAATCATTGGTTACAGTGGTTACTGCACTATGGTGATAATTTATTCTTATTGTTGGAGTCACCTGTCAAAATTTGGAAGTGCCGGTTCCTCTTTCCATTACTGTATCCATGGCCGCAGCAGCTGCAGGCTCACGTGCTTCATGCTTTCTGAAATGGAAATCTGCAAAGCCTCGTTAGGGTTTGTAATGGCATTGATGAGCAGCTCAGTTATGGATGCAAAAGAGTATTATAATCCAAAAAGTACAGATTGCACAAAACATGGTTTCTTTCTCCAGGAGCAGCAATAGCCTGAATGTACAGTGCAACATCAACTTGAAGTTCTTTATTTTGACTTGTTTTCATTGATTGCAGCACAAACTCTCAATCAGAGATCTTATTCACATTATTTCTCTTTGGCTTTCCTTATTTGAAGCTTTACTTTTGTGCCGCAGATAACCCTGCTTGAGTTTGAGATTTTGCATAACAACAAGAGATCACTTAAGTGCAATTTGTAATTAGCTACTAATGCAGCTGATAAATTTGGATTAGTGATTTTTATCTGTGTGAATGTGAATAAATGTAGGTGGTAAATGAAGGTAACATGATAACAATATTACAAGTACGGTAAATAGACGTGTAGCTGCTCTAAGGTTAAGTTTCAATTATTTGACATGAAAACAACAGAATTCAGGTTCAATGCTGTGTATGCATGTTGTTAATTAGTACACAGGTGGTTGGATTGTGAATGTAGGTGTGGTGTTCAATGACAAGGTTAGATAACCCCAGAGGGAGACATTTATTAAACAAAACATGTTTTTTTCTCCCACTCTGTCTCTCCAGTGGCAGCATATCCACTCTGAAGTACCGACTGCAAAGAGTTCCGACCTGCTTCTCTTTAATCACAGATGTTTAGGCTGCAGCACAGCACCTGCATGAATAAGAAGAAAACACTATTCAGAAACTGTGCAGATTGCTGTTCTCTGTTAACTGCTGACGCACCTTCTTGGAGAAAGTCGTATTTTTCATCCCCAGGCAATAATACAAGAGCGGATGCGATATTACACAATTGGGTGAAAGGTTTTGCACTGTATAAATATGTTCACTCTTGAGTAGTAAATTAGCAACAAACTATAATCATATATTAAATGGCTGCTGAATGCAAATAAATCATTTTCCTTTGAGGAATATTCCTCTTCCCCGCTCTGCTTTCTCTTTAAGAAATATTGCAGATGATATTGCAATAAAGCAGTTCCCTGGATTTTAATAAAAATTGGCATTTTTCAAATGATCCCCATAAATCTTGTCTAAACCTCATGTCCAGCTGCATCCATCTGCATTGTATAAAGGACCTTTCATTCTCTGTGTATTTGCTCTGAGCGTGAGAAATCACAGTATGTTCTGCTATATTTAGGCAGAGTCAACAAGCTTTCACATTATGGATAAAGCGGGTCTTTATCCTTCATAGTTAAGAACAAAGAACATTTCTAGCCAAACTGCAACATGCAACATGTGAATTACCGGAAAAAAGTGTTTCATTAAAATTAACAGTAATAGTTTCATTTAATACACAATATTTCCAGTGATATAAGCCTACTGAAAAGCTTTTCTAACCCTGATATTACCATCACAATAAAGAAAATAATGGAAGTTACTGTTGTGGAGATTATACTATATCACCTCTTTAAAAAACAAAACAAAAAACAAGTTGCTACAAGTTAGCATGAAATGAACGCAAAATACATGAAATAAAACATTATTTTTCTTCTTTAAAGTGCTGTTTTTACAGGAAAAAGCTGGCAGCTGGGGTTACCACACAGCTGGGAAACTCACAACTGTTAAATCTACAAAAATAAATAAATAAATAAATTCACACAACAATTGTTGTATATTCATAGAATATTTCCTGTATTTTTACATGTAATAATTGCTTATTGGGGATCCATAATTTGTAAAATTAACAGGGAAATATCAAACAAAAAACTAATTTGAACTGGTAAAACAACTGTGAAATGTGCATTTTAAATGGAGCTGCTCTGCATATGATACATAAAATCTATTACTATGCTGTATTTTCATGTTTCAATGTGTAAGTTTAAATCATAAACCTGCAAACTTCTTACTGCTATGCCTACACCTAACATGCAAAAATACATCTTCAGAAAAGACTAGTGAGGAAAATATCACTTTTGGGAAATTTATTTTGCAGCCATCATCAATAAAACCAACTTACACAACAGTCACACAATTCAATCGAAATGCTATAAAACTGTGGAACATTCCCGCAAAGCAAGAACCATCTTCATGAAACAAGCATGTGGCAGACCCTCTACCAAAAAAAGTTACATAGTAACCTGTTAAAACAAAAATGACATATTGGCCCTTTCTCAATTCTCAAGTACGCGAGTATGTACTCGCGTTCTTGGGTACTCGCCGAGAACGCACGGGAGTACGGACTCGTGATTTGTACAATTGGAACACCAGCGTAGTTGATGATGTCACAGGTCAGGCTAACATCACCAGGCTGGATCGGCTGCTCCACTACCAATAAAGAATGAAATAAAATTACATATAAACGTTACTCTGTGTTTTCATTGAAAAAATAATACATGAAAAATATTTTTATTAACTACTTTACCTGCACTATAGCAAGATGTGCGCCTATATAAAGAGCCACCGGCGGGAAATAATCGCGGGAATAGTTTGTGGTATCAGTGGTTGATCTGGTCAGCAAAAAGATAAGGAAAGGAAAAGAGAAAAAAGGAAAAATGGATCGGGTGGTTGTCGCAGTTGTTGCCGGCATTCTGTACCTTCAGGCTGAAACCGAAGCAGCGCAACTAAGAAGATGGATCTGGGAGAGAAGAGCCAGGATGAAGATGAGGGAGAGGAGACGTGCCTTGATGGCGTGCCTTCTCGACTCGGTACATTTTAAAAAAACAATCAATATCCTGGTGTTTCTATGCATGTACTCCTAAATCTAGAGAAAAGGTCGCATTTGCTGTGTATAATATCATAATATCATAATATCAAATTTGGCCCGCGGGCCAGAGTTTGACACCCATGTCCTACACTAATTGAAAGTCTACTAAGCACTGAATAAAAGTGTGTACTGTCTTTCTTTTAAAGCTCAAGTTGAAGAAAGGTTCAATCGGCACCACGCCAAGGCCAGAAACATCATAGAGCGTACCTTTGGCATCCTCAAAACACGCTGGCGATCCATTTTCTTGCGAGCCCTTGAGATCCGGCCTCTGTTTGCTCCCAAAGTTGTGGGAGCTTGCTGCATCCTCCACAACATCTGTGTGGCAACAGATTACGTCTGCCAAGAAGAAGGAGACGAGGAGGAGGCGGCACAAGCAGGACCAGAAGCTGAAACAGAATGCACAGGCGTGGACAGGGAGCTTTCTGGAGCTTGTATCCGAGCCAGGCTTGCTGCACGGCTGTCTGCTCCTGAACAGCTGCCTGCATATCTGTTTGAACATGACTACATCTAGGTAAAGGTTTCATTTGTAAGATGTAGTCATGCTCAAACAGATATGTAGGCAGCTAAGGCCAAAAGAAAAAGCCTCCTGTTGGTTAAAAAAAAAGTAAATTCAAATCATATTTTTTTTTTCAAATTAGTGTTAGTTAGTTAAGTTAATTAGTTAAAATACATCTTTATTTGTTCAGCTTGTAAATAGTTAGTGTTCTTTTTTGTATATTTGCTTGTGTGCTCACGGTTGTATAGGTTGAATTCAATGTTAAAAGTTATTGTAACTGTTTTACTTTGACTAAAGAGATTCTCTGTTACACATGCAGCAAAAACCTCACTTCATTATTGAGATTTAAATTGCTTTATTTAAAATTTTTCGACAAGTTTTTCAAACAGCAGTGATCGGTCTGCCCTTTCAGTAGCTGCCCTCTCTCTCTCTTCCTCCCTAGCCAGCGCCTGTCTCTCTCTCTCTTCCGTTCTTTCCGCCTGGTCTTTTAGAAACTGAAGTACAGCCTGGCTGTCCCTGGGCCTCTTCCTCTGGCTCTTCCTCGACACTTCGGTAGAAGGGGCCGAGGCTGGAGTGCTGACTGCACCACCTGCAGTGGATGTGAGGTTTGCTGCAACTACCAGGGGTGGACTTATTGAGTGCTGCCCCTGGAGCACAGCATCCATCATTTTGTACCACTGCCAGGTGGCGGCAGTTGGGCTACCTTCCTCTACTCCCTTGCCTGTGGGTGGGTCCCTAAGCTCCTGAAAATATGTATTAATGTCTATATTATCACAGATACAATTACTCTATTATCAAATGGCAAAGTCAGATTGTTCCATTTCTTTTGTGCTTGCTTAACTGTTATGGCCAGGCCTGAAGAGCTAACAAAGTCCCTGAGGGAAAAGAATGTTGCACTGTCACTTCGATAGCTGGTTATCATAAGATTTGCTCCTCTAATCCTTCCCTAGAAAACAGGGAGCAGCAAAAGCAGTCAGTACTTACTCCCATCCAGTCTTGCAGGAATTTCTCTTTCCTGTAAGACTGTCATTTTCCTTCCGCCACTCAATGAGAACCTGTGTTTCCTCGCTTGTCCCTTGATTAAAATATCAAATATTGCATTAATATATTAACAATCCAAGCAAATAAAAGTAGGGAAAAATGACAGCAAAACAATCAGGTGCTTTATTAAAACTTACTGTTGATACAAACGTAAAAATAACTTAAGGTTTTTAAACATTATACAGGATAGTACAAGATTTGTGTGAACGACTGGCTATTAAAATTGCCAAAGTGATTTAAATCAGAGCCTTTAGAGAAAGCGGAAATTTCAAAACAAAATGTTGTGCTCGCTATTTGGCGGGCAAGGCCCCTTTCGAAAACAGCATAGGAAATTTTTAATTAGGGTCTGTGCTGTTAAATTTACTAAATATTTGAAATTTAAATAACTATATTCTCACATAAAAATGCATTGAAAATGCACTGCATATTACAACAATAGTAGTATTTAACTTACAATTATGCGTCTTCTCCTCTGCCATTTTCACAGAGGTCTTGCGAAATGCATTCTGGGATATTTAGCTGTACCAAGTCCACACAAGTCACCACCGATGCATGCTCAATAAAACGGGCGGAGTGAGAACACATCCGGGAATTTTTTGCGTTCTCAGCTTGATGCGTACTTCGGATTGGAACAGTACTTGGTCTCCGACTGATGACGTATCACGAGTACACGAGAACGCAAGTACGCACAAGTACGCATATTGAGAAAGGGCCACAGTGCGAAAATTACCATAATCATCATCCCGCGCAACACGCACTCTGCTGTCACAACCATGGCCCTGGTCATAGAAAACACATGTGTAGTTACCATAGCAAAACATCAGGAAACCACCTGTGGGGAAACAAACCTATAAACACTGCAGTAACAGCACTATAGAAAAACAAACAAACAAACAAAACTGTGGAACATTCCTTCAAAGCAAGAACATTTTCATGAAACAAGCAGGTGGCGGACTCTTGACCAGAAAAAGTTTCAAGTACACATTGTGGATTTAACAAAGTAAAAGCTACCAGTCCACAAAGAGTCAATATTCAAGCTTAACGCCACTCGTGGTCGGAGAGATCCTGAAACAGGGTGAGGACTCGAGGGTTCTTGTTGGAAAGATGCTTCAAGTTTTTGTTTTCTTTTTTGGTTCCTTTTTCTGGGTTTATGGAGAAGAAACACCTGTAGAATAAAATCATATAAAAGCATATTAAGCATTTTAATTGATCAGTTAAAAAATAAGTACAAGCATATACATACAGGGAGTGCAGAATTATTAGGCAAGTTGTGTTTTTGAGGAATAATTTTATTATTGAACAACAACCATGTTCTCAATGAACTCAAAAAACTCATTAATATCAAAGCTGAATGTTTTTGGAAGTAGTTTTTAGTTTGTTTTTAGTTTTAGCTATTTTAGGGGGATATCTGTGTGTGCAGGTGACTATTACTGTGCATAATTATTAGGCAACTTAACAAAAAACAAATATATACGCGTGTGATGGAGCATTGTCCTGCATGAAAATCATGTTTTTCTTGAAGGATGCAGACTTCTTCCTGTACCACTGCTTGAAGAAGGTGTCTTCCAGAAACTGGCAGTAGGACTGGGAGTTGAGCTTGACTCCATCCTCAACCCGAAAAGGCCCCACAAGCTCATCTTTGATGATACCAGCCCAAACCAGTACTCCACCTCCACCTTGCTGGCGTCTGAGTCGGACTGGAGCTCTCTGCCCTTTACCAATCCAGCCACGGGCCCATCCATCTGGCCCACCAAGACTCACTCTCATTTCATCAGTCCATAAAACCTTAGAAAAACCAGTCTTGAGATATTTCTTGGCCCAGTCTTGACGTTTCAGCTTGTGTGTCTTGTTCAGTGGTGGTCGTCTTTCAGCCTTTCTTACCTTGGCCATGTCTCTGAGTATTGCACACCTTGTGCTTTTGGGCACTCCAGTGATGTTGCAGCTCTGAAATATGGCCAAACTGGTGGCAAGTGGCATCTTGGCAGCTGCACGCTTGACTTTTCTCAGTTCATGGGCAGTTATTTTGCGCCTTGGTTTTTCCACACTGTTACTTTCTTTTTCTAGACGTGTCTTGAACGCGACAAAAAATTGGCCCACTCCCGCTCCACCAAAACAAGAACCCAAACAATAGTATCTTCTAAAATGCTAAGCAGCCATTTATTTGCTTCAGCAGTGAGCAGTGCCAAAAATAACAAACAAAACTCCCTAATGGTCCCTATGCTGTCCTACACAAAATGAAAACCAAACAAAAGACAATTCACTTACCTAACTTTCTACATGAAAAACAGGAGAAAACTTAATCAACAAGACGAGACAGAAGTAAAACTGAACACACTCACATGAGACGCAGACCTTCACAATAAAACAGGAAATGAGAACACTACACCAAGACGCAGACCTGACACTGAGAGACAGACAGAATGACACATGGAACCTGAACTAAACTAAACGTGAGATACAACCGAGAACAAATCCTTAAACATGAATAAACAGAAACATAGAATTCTAATAGTAATAAACATTATAATAATAATACTCATAGTGCCCAAAACCACAACAAACATTCAAAAATAAACTAATCAATCAAAACTCAAAATACTGGGTCGAAACTGACCCAGAACCGTGACAACACGCTTCTTGCGACCCTGTTGACTATTTTGAATGAAACGCTTGATTGTTCGATGATCACGCTTCAGAAGCTTTGCAATTTTGAGACTGCTGCATCCCTCTGCAAGATATCTCACAATTTTTGACTTTTCTGAGCCTGTCAAGTCCTTCTTTTGACCCATTTTGCCAAAGGAAAGGACGTTGCCTAATAATTATGCACACCTGATATAGGGTGTTGATGTCATTAGACCACACCCCTTCTCATTAGAGAGATGCACATCACCTAATATGCTTAATTGGTAGTAGGCTTTCGAGCCTATACAGCTTGGAGTAAGACAACATGCATGAAGAGGATGATGTGGACAAAATACTCATTTGCCTAATAATTCTGCACTCCCTGTACACATACACAGTCATGGCCAAACTGCAACAACAATTGGTTTCCCCAAATTCAAGACAAAATATAACGAAAATGCTTTGGGAAGTGAACACTGCATGGTCAAAAGTATTGGCACCCTTCACAACAAGTGTTTTTTGCAGTGATAAATCACACTTTTGCATTTTAAAAATCCAGCGCAAAGGTTATAGATAGTCAGACGTCAGCTGAGTCTTCGTCTGGCCCCGAGTCTTAGCCAGGCTTGGACCCAGATTCAGACTGTTATTTTATAAAAACAGTCTTAATCCGGGTCCAAACCCAGCCAAGAGTCAGAGCCAGACCTGGATTCCAGCCACCTCAGAGCCAGACTCCAGATCCCAGAGTCTCAATCACAATTGTTGTAACGCGAGATTCTCAGGTCTGAGAAATAAGAAAGACATATTTGCCCACCTTTGAAGAACCTCCAGAGTGAAAGCCAGCTCAGATAATGGATGTCAAAATTGTAGTAGCTCTCGAACATGATGCACAATGCAGAAATGAATGAGGATATGTTTGTGCTGACGAGGTTCCGATCAAGACTCAGCATGTATCTTCTTAAGGAATAGCAGGACTGTCCTGTGAACCAATTATTTAACAGGTTATATTAATAAGCACTGCAGTACATGACATTCTATAAACAGTGCAATTAAAAAAAGAGAGAGAGCTATGAAAAAGACTTACTAAGGACAATAATAGTGGATATCAGAGACACTTGCTCCAGTTGCACCTCATCTGCCAGACATGTATCTTCTACATGGAAAACTCCTCCTTCTCTTCAAAGTAGCTGAACAGAAGCAGGACCACCTCTTTCACCTCATCTGAGCAGCCACTCTGCGGTCCCCGTATCCTCTTAAGCCTTGCATCAGTCTGAAGGAACGTCTTGGTTTTGCTGACACCAACTGTAGTCATGTAGTCCAGAAAGACCTTTTCCCCTTCAAATCCAAGTAGTCTATATAATAGAGGCAGGAATTAGCAGCTGTCCTTGCAGTTTAAGGTAAAAGAGACACATGTTTCTGAGATAAGACTGACCATCATTCTCTGGCATATCACTGGCTGAACTAGCAGATAACATGGTTTTATGTGTGTTTTCTTAATAATCTGTACTGTCATTTGGGGGCTGAGGGTGAGATTATACATGTCATCAATACCATCTGGGGAACATGCTTTATGCTTCCTACACTTTTTCCTTACTTTTTTGTAAACACATGCATACAACCATTCTATAATACTGGACTTATTTTTCTACTAAGGTTTGAACTTTGAGGGTGTTTAAACAAGAGAGAAAAGTGTGAAAATGTCCATGCTTGTCTGAGAAAAGTGTATAAAGTGTGTAGTGAATGGTTTTACAGCCTTAAAACATCTATAATAATTGTAAAAAATAAAGCTGGCTATGTTTCACCTATGGCGGGTTATTTTTTAGAACGTAACTCCCGCGATAAACGAGAGAACACTGTACACACCCTCTTAATGTGACCAATATCCTTTTACAAAACACGCAGGTGACCATTTTTAGTATTTAAAAAGTTTGCCCGTGCTTTTCAGCTGAACTAGCATGCTAGCGCTAAGTTATCAAGTATTAGTCTAAATATCAACTGGTGCTAGTGATGTTTTGTATGGGCAGAAATCTGTGCCATCAGAAACTGAATTTGAATAAGTTAAATTTGAATTTGAATTGCTCAGACTGAATCTGAATTGTAACTTGAATAAATGCTTTTGAAAACTGAATTTGAATTAGTCTAATTTGAAATTGAATTTATGGTTTGAAAATGATCATCACTAAATTGAAATTGAATTTTATATTTTGAAAATGAATTGATTTGCTTTGAAACTGCATTTTATCCTTTAAAAATTCAGCTCTCGAATAATTTCAGTTTCACTTCTCACCATTCAGTTTCAGTTCTACAATTCAATTTCAGTTCCAAAATTCAGTTTTTTGGAACTTACATCCGGTTCCAGTTCAAGCGCAGATTAATAGAACTACGTTTTACTAGCGGACCGAAAGTGTTACTGACGGGAATCTACAGCGTCTTGAGCTGAATTAAGACTTCAGAAGTCATTTGTCATGTCGAATGACCAGCGGATGAACTCTCAGGTTGGTAATAAATGTATTACATGTATAAGACCAAGCGTCATGTTAACAAATGATAGCCGTAAGGTAACTTTTATGCTTATTGTAGCTGTTAGCTAAAATCGCTAATTTAGCGTAGTTTGCCCTGAATTCAGCTTTGACAAACAAATATGATCTAGAGCAGGGCGATATGGCCAAAAATATTTATCACGATATATATTTGAAAATTTGCGATAACGATATAACCGACGATATAATTGATGCGAGACAAAATACAACTCCACAACATTACTAGCGCAAAAAGACAACCTTCCATTTATTTTCACTTAAACAAGAAGCTGGTTTTTATGTACATTAAAGCTTTATAAAAATGTAACAGTGCAAATGCAAATTCCTTGCTGAAAGTTTAACCAAAAGGCATTTCCAGTAGAAATGGGCTGACATATCCTGAGCATAACCATGTATAATATCCACTGAAGTTAAAAAGAGGTGCTTTGCAACATTAAACTGCAGTGTGCAGTACGCATTTTTCGGACCATAAGGTGCACGGGATTATAAGGCACATTAAGCGAAACAAAGCAGTCAGATAAATCAAACTTTATTAAACTCATTCTTCTTGCTTCCTCCACTTCTGTACCATTGATTCATTAATGTTGAATTCTCTGGCAGCTGCTCTATTCCCATGTTGTTGCAGTATATTAATGACTAACCTCGTATTGTGGATGGATTATCTCAGTTGTTCTCCTGACTGAAGTTTGGTCCGTTTACAGCATCCTGCCATGCGATTGCATTTGTCTCTAACCATGAAGAACCTTCACGTTAACTTTTATAAGTGGAAAAGTGTTAGTGTTCGTCCTCCAGCTTCACTGTTTATGTTATGCTAACATAGCTGTGTCGCTAGCGATCACGTAGCACATCATTATATACCAGCTAGCCCAACTTCAGTAACCCTACAAACGTCACTGCTGTTTAGTTTCCTGTCTTCATTTATGTTGGAAGTGATAGCAGAGCTGTACGTTTGATTTTTTTCAGAAATCTCTCAGTCAGAACATGCAATATCATGCTTAGGTAACTAGCGAAACTAGCGAGCTAACTTCCGCTAGCTTCCTGCTAACTTCTAACTCCGTTAAATGTAATAACTTTTGTTTTCATGGATGCCTGGAAGTTAAACTTTATAGTTACACCTGGTAAAGCAGCAATGCTGATCGTTTTATTAAAGATGAAAGAATTTAGACAGTTTTTAACTCTAAGTGATGCTGCAGTGTTGTTTGACCTGAAACATACGGAGTTTAGGACCCAGATTACTCCCAGATTTAAGAGCATCTTAGTCCGACAAATATGACAATAACAACGGCTGCTTGCATGTTCTGCAAAAAAATGTGCTTTGTTGTGTATCTGACGGACAAACACCAAACCAGTTCCACATCACGGAAGTTGCACCATTTTTACAAACCAATTCTGGTTCATCTGTTTCACTCAACAATCGGCCATGTGCGTATGAAAACAAAGGCACTGCGCATGCGCGTTTTACTCCCATTCTATCGCGATATTTCATTTTCCTATCGTTGCCTAACATTATACCGGTATTACCGTGAACGGTATAATATGGCCCAGCCCTAATATGATCGACTGTTTCTAGTAGAATTCCAAAGTTGTCATCTTGTACCCTCTCAGAGTACCCCCTCTGTATGCTTGCAGAGACCCCTACAGTAGGGAAACATGCAAAACGGTGTCCAAACCTTTGTATTTTAGCTTTATTTATGTCTTACACAGCATCCCAACTCTTTAGCTAACTTAATAACTTTAGCTAAAGTGAATAGTTAGCCTAATTCATTCAACATGTCTTTCAAGTAAAGCTTAATGAAGCACTGCACAGAAATGCAGAAATGGTTCATGAGAATAAACAATTGGACACTAAATACAGAGAACTGGAAGGCCGAAATAAAGACTTGGAAGAAAGGCACAAGGAAAGTCTCATGAACCAACAGAAGCAGCCCAACGTGGACATCATAAATGAGGGCTGGGAAATAATGTTTAATCAAGCTCAGCAGCGCATTGCAAGCCTGATGACAGAAAAGAAGCAGAACAGCCATAAGTTAAGAACAATGTCCTGCCAGCTTCAACAAGCACAAGCTGTTAATCAGGAGCTCCATGGGAATCTCCAAGACGCTGAGAAAAAGAAGCAGGAGATGCAAGTACAGCTTGATGAAGCCCAGGAGAAAAACCAAGAGCTTCTTCAAGAGAAGAAACAGCAGGACATAAAGGAGAAAGACATGGAATGCAAACTTCACAACATGAAGAAACAAAATGTCTTGCAAATAAATGTTACGTTTCGGTGTTGTCAGTGTGTTGTTTTTGGCGTGACTGTTATGTGTTTCCTGTTTTACTTTGAAAGTCTGTGTTATCTTAGTGTTTTCAGTTTACGTTTCCCTGTCTCGTCAGTTCTGAGTTGCCCCAGCTGTGTTTCCCTCTTGTTGTCCATTTTCCTGATTGCTCCCTCTAGGTATTTAAACCCTGTGTTTCAGTGTGTCATGGTTGCGATCTCCCCCGTGTTGTAAATAGTTCGGTGTTTTGTTGTAAATAAATAGTTTGTTGTAAATAGATTTGTCGATACTTTCGTTTTGGGATTTTGGTGGAGAGCCTTAGTGGGTTTTTTTCTGTGGGGTTTTTTTTTTTCTTTATTTTTACTTTTTTCGTGTTGCACTCCGGTTGCCTAGGCCGGGGTGTAACATAAAGATTAATGAAGCACTGCACAGAAATGCACAAGTGCTTCATGAGAAGAAACAACTGGACACTAAATGCTGGTGAACCAACAGAAGCAGCCCAACATAAATGAGGGCTGGGGAATAATGTTTAATCAAGCTAAGCAGCGCATTGTAAGACTGATTATAGAAAAGAAGCAGAACAGCTACCAGCTTCAACAAAAACCAAGAGCTTCTTCAGGAAAAAGAGCAACTGTAAAAAATGCAGGGAAAGACACTGGATCATAAGGCGGCATAGCCTGGTCTTCCTCCACCGCTTTTCTCATCTCCTCACCCCTATACCTCCCCTCTTGCCCTTTCTCTCCTTCCGCCTCTCCATCATTCTCCATTTTTTCTTTCTCCCCTCCCTTCTTCATCCTTTTTCTTTTCTTTTTTCCCCCTCACCCCCCCAACTAGTCAAGGCAGGTGACCCTCCCTGAGCCTGGTTCTGCAATAGGTTTCTTCCTTTAAAGGGAGTTTTTCCTATCCACCATCGCCGAGTGCTTGCTCAGAGGGGATTGTTGGGGTTTTCTCTCCTCCTTTCTCTTTCCTTCCTTATATCCCTTTCTTTTCACCTCCCCTCTTCTCTCCTACCATCTCTCCTCATCCTCTCCATCACTCTTCATTTTTTCTTTCTCCCCTCCCTTCTTCATCATTTTTCTTTTCTTTTTTCACCCTCACTTAACTTATTCTTGACTAACAATAAACACAATCAACCATATTTTTACTCGTGTCAAATCAATGTCTCTTCATTCAAGAATAATTCATCTTATGAATAAAAGCAGCAAACGGGTAATAGCTGTGTGTGTTGGTGGGGCGGCATATTTACGTTTTACATTTTCAAATCAAATCAAATCAAATCAAATCACTTTTATTGTCACATCACATGTGCAGGCACACTGGCACAGCACATGCGAGTGAAATTCTTGTGTGCGAGCCCCACAAGCAACAGAGATGTGCAAACACAACAACACAAACGAGCAAAATACAAGAATGGCCAACCTGAAACTAATAAATATATGTACAATATATAATAGTGTATGCATTTCTGGATGTGTATACTAAATATTTTCCTACGTGTGTGTGTGTGTGTGTGTGTGTGTGTGTGTGTGTGTGTGTGTGTGTGTGTGTGTATACACATTTTTACAAATTAAATAGTAAAAAAAAAAAAAAAAAAAAAAAAAAAATAATAATAATAATAATAATAAAATATATAAAATATACAGAGTTGAATATGTGCAGAACAAGTGGCATTTATATATAAATATAAATATATAAAATTTATATATTTTATAGTATCTGTCGTGATCTGCTGGTTTGACTCATCCAATAAAGAAATGCATTATTTAGACTGGTGAAAAGCACAGATTTTATTCACATTTGGATTAAAAAATTAAATAGATGAAAGAACAATTGAACATAGTCTTAAAAAAACAAACCAGAAACATGAAGACATTGTAGATACATAGCTAGGACCAGAGTCTAGGTTTGCAAGAGCAGTTTATACTGGTAATCTGAAGTAACAGACCACTGTGAATTTGGAACTGCTGGCTGCAATGGAAAATGGAATGAAATGTACAGTTTCAGCACTTAAGTGGTTGGATCTAAATTACAGAAGGAATTAAATAAGACATCATCCATCTTCTTCCGCTTATCTGGGGCCGGGTCGCGGGGCAGCAGCCTAAGCAGAGAAGCCCAGACCTCCCTCTCCCCAGCCACCTCCCCCTTTCAGCTTGTCAGGCGGAAAACCAAGGCATTTCCAGGCCAGCTGAGAGATATAATCTCTCCAGCATGTCCTGGGCCTGCCCCAGGACCTCCTCCCGGTGGGACATGTCCGGAACACCTCACCCACGAGGTGCTGAGGAGGTGTACTCATTAGGTTATTATCTTCTGTGGATAAAAAGCCAGCTGAACTCTTCACTATTCACCAGTCAGCTGTGCGTTGGTAACTTGGTGCTCAACCTTTTTTTCACTCTTACTTCATGTTACCTGACCTCCTCTTGTCTCCATTCCTATTTCTCTCCATGTCTGTTCCTTGGCTGGTAAAATGTGTTGGGTAAAAGCGGGTGAATAGATCAAAATATGATAGTATCGACACCAACACTGATACTCCATACTCCTTTGCTATCTATTTTTGTTGATTTATTTCTTGGAAATTAATTGGAAATAATTCCAGTTCATTTGTGAAAAATCTCTGAATACTTTTTTGTTGGCTGTGAAGTCTGTTTTATTTATATAACATGTTTAAAACAGAATTTGACTCATGGTTTAAAGACAGACACATTTAAATTACAGGTACTGAAAAAACATTTTGAAAATATAATAATATAATAATAGCTAAAAGGTGTGTTATATTGTGTTAACTACAACTATTATTAGGGGCAGTAAAAATCTGTGATACATAGACAAGGACATGAGAAGCCAAGCAGGAAAGATAAGGGAAAGGGAGAGGGAGAAAAGTGTGACCACCTTTGTCAAGAGCCAAACGAGGAACGAAAGGCTTTGCTGAAACTTTAAACAACACAAACTGGAACGTGGAAAACATATGAAATGTTTAAAGTGAGAAATTTCAGTATTTGATGGAAAATACTTGCTGATTTTGAATTTGATGGCACCAACCTCTTAAAAACACTGAGACTGTGGCAACAAAAGGCTGGAAAAGTAGGTGACATTAAAAATTGACGGATATATGAACAATTTGTAACTAACTAGGTCAGCTGCCAACATGTCAGTAACATGACCGGGTACAAAAAGAGCATCTTAGGTAGGCAACAGTTTGTCAGAAGCCAAAATGGGCTGAGTTTCACCACTGATCTTCAAAAACTGTATACAAATTGTGGAACAATTTCTGAATAATCTTCCTCAACACAAAATTATTTCAAAAGAGTCAGAGAATTTGGAGAAATCTCTGTGTCCGAGGGAAAAGACTGAAATGAGATGCAAGGAAGAAGCCATATGTGAACCAGAAACACAGCTGACTTCTCTGAGCCAGAGCTAATTTTAAATAGACTGAGAAGTAAAACTGTTCTGTGGTTAAGTGAACTGTCCATGAACTGTCAAAAGCCTTCATCACTGATGGTATGGGGTGCACATGTGCTGAAGATATATAAAGGTTTTAGATTTTAAAAAATGGGAAAAAACAAAGTACAGATGAACAGAATATACCAATAAAAGCAGAAAACACATGGGAAAAGAATCAAAGAAAAAAACTAATGACCTCACTGTCAGTGACATTGAAACCAGGATGTTTAACATCATCTCAAAGTGCATCCTGAAGGTGTATGGTGTATGTCTGAGAGATAATTTGAAAGAAATTATGACTTCTTCTCTTTCATTGAACGAGAAATAGTGAATAACTTAAGTGCTGGCTTCTGGGGAATGTAATTTAACAGGTTAATAAACAAAAGTAGCACATTTGTTGTTTGATGCATCTGATATTAACTGCAGGTGGTGAAATATCAGACCAATAATTGATTAAAAGTGGCTAAATTGAGTCAAACCATTTCCCATGAAGGCCTTTCCAAAACACAATAAATGCAAAATAATTTCACAGGGTTTTCAGCTACTATTTGCTGCTCTGGTGCACTTTTCTTTTATGATTTCTTTTTTCTTGTGTTGAATTTAAATGCTGTAGATTAAGTATGCCATTGGAAAATAAGGAGTGAGACAACAAAAAGAATGAAAGTAATGTCTGGATTTCGCCAGCACAGACTATATGTGAGCTCAGAAAATTGCTCTGGTGTGTGTGTGGCCTTCCTCACTGTTAACTACTGGTAGTGGGTCATACTAGAGGAGCAGTGGAAGAAAACCACACCATCACTTCTTCTAACACAGGGCCTTTATTATTTTCACTCTGAATTAAAGTTTGAGCTCATCATGTGGTTTGTTTGCATTGCTGTTAGCTTACTCTTCTTGTTTGTCAAAATGCCTTTAAACCTAAGCTGTACTTTGTACTATATAGAAAATGACAAAATTACTCACAAAAATGCTCATGTTGAAGATGAGAGCTGAAAAATGACCAATCATGCTATAATCAATCCATAAGCAACAGTTTGAAAAATTACTTTATTCAAATAAATGTTTGCATGTTTGCACACCAACTCAAAAGATGACCGGTTATTACCTTACTGCTGCCAACAGCTGACCACAAATGAAGTACACTCACTAATTAGGTAAAGCTTGGTAGTGCTAGGGTAGGCTTACTTTTGCCTTTAGAATTGCTTTAACTCTTCGTGGAACAGATTCAACAGATCCGGAAACATTTCTCAGGGATTTTAGTCCATATTAACATGTTATGCTACACATACAGCTGTCAGAAAATGGGTAAACTGTGGTTATAAAAGGATGATTAACATGGTGGGCACCAATATACAGCTAGGCTCTGGTGTTTAAATGATAGCTCAGTTGGTTGAAAATACTCCCCAGATCATTACACCATAATGGATTGCATTTATATAGCACTTTTTGAGACCCTCAAAGTGCTTTACATTAAAATTCCACTATTCATTCACACAATGGTGGAAGCGACCTACAGTTGTAGCCACAGCTACCCTGGGGCTTGCCCAAGGAAACAACGACCAAGACAGACAGAGCTGGGGATCGAACTGGGAACCTTCCGGTTACAAGATGAGCTTCCCAACCCCCTGAACCACGATCGCCACCACAACAAGCCTGTCTTGAACCTTTGACATGAGGCAGGATGGATCCAGGCTTTCATGGTATTTAGTGAATTTGAGACTTATCAGGCAATTTTCTAGTCTTCGATTATCCAATTTTGGTGAACCTGTGTGACTTATAGCCTCAATCTTTATGTTTAGCTGATTTAGCTGATACCATACCTGGTGTGGTCTTCTGGTACTGTAGCCCATCTGGTTCAAGGCTTAACATATCAGAATTCCCAGAAGAGTTTTATTCTTTCTTTTTAAAATAAAACAAAAACAAAACAAAAAGTATTCAACAGGATAGATCGATAGACAGTTAGATCAAAATTAAGGATGAATGATTGGTGTACCGTGTGTATTATGATGCGAAACAAAAAACAGCAAAACCTAAATACATTAACAATACTAATTACCCAAAGTGATGCAGCAAAATTAATTAATTTCAGCTTCTAAATGCTAAAGTCATTGTTTGTGTGATGTTTGTCTTATATTATCAATCATTTTAAATCTGAGCTTTCTTTCTGAGCTTGTTCAGAATACTGTCTTTAAACCTAAAGTAAGTTGTTATATACTAAGAATAACCTTTAACGATGGAAATAAATAATATTTTGTCTTTACATATTTTATTTTGTGGAGTTGAATGCTCTTTCATTCAATCACTCACTTAAAATTACCCTATACGTTAGCGACACGTGGAAACTACAATTCCCAGAAAACCTAGCAGTTGTCTCTCTGAGGTCACCAGGAAGCTGCTTCTTCACAACAGACGGTGTTCGCTAATTATTCACCGGCGTACACCGCAAGCAGCCCAGCTAGGCGGAGTTAACCACTCTATTAAAACTAGCTCCCCAGTGAACTCCTTCGGAGTTGTTTACTTCGTATAAACCTCTTCTGAACAAAAAAACATCTTTTCAGCTGAACAGGTGAGGACGAGCAGGAGGCTTGGAGGACGGTATATTTGAGTGAGAGTTGGGTTTTATACAGCCTGTTGGTTGCACCTGTGTAATTTGGCCAGAATTACTTTTTATACATTTAGCTACGATAGTAACTCTATGACAGTTATGAGCGGTTTGGTATGACTGTTTCGTGTGTGTTTCTTTCTTAAGTTTGTTACTGTTATGTCGTAAGCATGTAGTTGTTGTTTAGTACACACGTGATTCACCCCAAAGTGTTTCAGACATATCCAGCGGTCACTGTAACGTCAGTCTGCTCAGGCGCCCGGTGCACGCAGCTTCAGCAGAGGTGTCTTGTCTTCTCCTTGAAAGTAAGCCAAACTGCTCCTTAGTGCTATACAAAGTGTCGGACGCAGTGTGAAGATGTGCTCCACTTGTGGTGCTGTAGCCTCCCCTTGTTGCTTCGACTGTTCATGACGCATAACGTAACCGAGAAATAGCCCGTTTTGGGCCAAACTGCAGTCAGTGATTGGCTCAAAAGCATTGAGTTTGTTGGTAGTGTAGTGTCGTTACTTGGGTACTAAACGGAGCTACGTGTGCATGGTGCCATAGACAGTATAAAGTAACGGAAAGAAAGGATTTCAGTATAAAAGTAGAATCTTATACTGTCTGTGGACATTTGTGTACTGTAGTGTGCATGGTTGCACTCACTGATAATGGATGTCACTTTGACCTTTGAATAAAATACTCAGGTCCAGTTTCAAAGTCTAAAGTTTAAACGTCTCTGTCGCTGCAGACCACCAGGAAGGCTATTTCAACTGTGGTTTAGTTTGTCCTCTTCTGGTAGTCTTGGGTGCTTGAAAAGAAGACAACGGGACTTTCTTGTTCTTTAGTTCTGAAACAACTATTGGAGATTCTTAATGATCCTGGTTCATTAACTCACTATTGTGGATACCCCAGGATAATTCAAGGTGTGAATTGTTTTTTAAACATTACCACCCTCTGCCACAATGTAAGCTATTAAGGGCGCATGGGTCAAATTGTGACTGGGGAGGGATCTCAAGACTGCATTGTAGGTGGGTGATAGTTAGTGTCTGCTTAGTGACGGTCATTCAGAGTGGATGTAGACAGCCTCCTTTATCCTTTTCTTAAACAATTTCTCTTGGTCAAAAAGATGAACATCTACTATGACCTGGATGACTGAGGACCTGCACAGACATCCATCTTATGTTTTTACTATAATACATATTTACATGTATATGTTATACTTAGAGACTTAGAGAGTTTTATTGTCATTGTGCAGTTTCTTGCACAGCGAAATTGGGCAGCTGGACCACAAGGTGCAAAAGTAAAGAAGGGAAAACAATATACAATGAGGGGAAAATAAATAAATAAATAAAAAGCAATATATTTTTATACATATATGTGTGAGTGAACTATATACATGGTGTATGCATAGGAAACATTGAAACAGAAAATAGTCTGTCAGTATACTCTACACTACTTGCCAAAAGTATTTGCTTGTCTGCCTTCACATGCATATGAAGTTGAGTAACATCTTATTCAAAAACCATGGGGTTTAAAATATGTTGGCCCACCTTTTGCAGCTATAAAGGTGCTCTGTCAGGTTGAGGTCAGGTCTCTGCAGGCCAGTCAATTTCGTCCACACCAAACTCATTCGAAAAAAAGATATATCGAAAAATATATATAAAAAGATAAAAGGATATCGGTGAGTAGTGGCAGCAAGTCGCGCCAGCGTTCACTCAACCGGAAGATGATAACTTGTACCTCCAATGGCATTGTGGAACCTGCTTTGTGGACTGATGTACAGTTTTGTTGGAACAGGAAGGAGCTAAGTCCAAGTCCCCACACAGTGCAGCATGTTTTACACCGCTTTAACTGAAGCTTTGGATTGCACTTGGCGATTTAAGGCTTGGATACAGTTGCTCAGCCATGGAAACCGATACCATGAAGCTCTCTATGCAATGGTGTTGAGCTAATCTGAAGGCCATGTGAAGTTTGGAGGCCTGTCGTGATTGATTCAGGAAGTTGGAGAAACCTGGCTACTTCTATGCACCTCAGCATCCACTGACTGCTCTCTGTGATTTTAGGTGGCCTTCCACTTTGTTGCTGAGTTGCTGTTGCTCCCAATCACTTCCACTTCCACTGACTGTGGGAGTCACTCTGGCACTGATTGCTTTTTCACAACAGCAATGTCCTTAATAGTAGCAGATCCAGTTTTTCTTGGTTTGTTTTCAGCAGACCAACCACATTAAAACCTCACCAATTTTACACTTAACCTTGGGTAGGTCACTTAAGAAAGTCCGCAGATACGCAATAGAACCAATATAGGACTTTTAAGACCAATATTGAAGCTGATATTTAGTAAAAGTCTGATCATTTTTTTCTTTCAGAAAACATAGCAGCTACATGTAATTATTTATGAGTCCTTATTAAGCTAATATGACAGTGCTGTATAAATTAAACTGTTTTATTGTCCCAATAGAGAAGTTCCAGAGCTCTGGTTGATGCAATATCAACACTCATAATATGAGTATTTCTGTTGAATGAGCATCATCCATCCCTCTGAACTCTCTTCAAATTTGTCTTCGTCTTTGGATTACCAATGTTTAAATAAACCAAAATGCGTGTTTCTTTCATTTCATATATAAACTGTCTGCCATAAGAAAACTCACTATTTTGTTTATCTTCAGGCAAATTCACATTACAGTACAGCTCAGGTACAGTGTTGAAGCTGTGTGTTATTGCCTCTTAACACAGTCTGGCTCCATTGCCAATAGCATTCACACAGAGAGTAGTGTTCTAAGGATCCTCTGATACGATGTGGCTTTGAAATCTGTTTTTTGATTTCTCACTCTTCCCAAGGTCGACCTCATTCCCCTTAAACAGAAGGTTTGTCGCCCAAGGATTTTTCACCCGAAATTGCACTTTCAGAGATTTGTCCCGGTTGCCTGTGTGTTTCCCTTTGATGCGCTGCAAAGCTTTCCATCTTAAAAAGAAAAAAATGATGTTGCTGTGTTGCAGCATGACCACAGCATCAATTTAGATGTTTGACGGATGTGCAAAGCATAAAATGGGCCCCCTTTCTCTGTCTTTCCCACAAAATGTAGGCACAATAATAAAAGATCATGTGATTGCAGGTCATGAGCAACATAGAAATGAGATCACATCAACTGATGTTACCAGTCCAGGAATGGGGCTGCTACTGTGCTGTTATTAACAGCTTTTTCTCCTCTGTCACAATGTGACACCCACTTTGAGCTGCAGGGCATAATCAGACCGTACCATTTCTGGCACTGAGTCCAGAAATGAAGCTGCACTTACAGTTAGTGCTAAAGGTTCCTCATTACAGCCAGTACAGTGTTGCTGTTATTGTTTTCATCTCAGTTTGAGTGTGTTTGTCAGTGAGTCATCATGGAAAACTGCTGTTCTGGAGACATGTACTGTTATATGAACTACATATTCTTGCAAACACTTTGACATAGACTGGCAGACTTTTAGACTGTATGTGTGTCTGAACAGATTTTTGTCAGCTAAACTTAAATTTCTCCTAACATCACAGGCTCTGATATTAGCCTCCCCACCCCATCCCCCCCAACTACTGCTATTGGTGTTGCATTGGATTGCATTAAACTGAAAGAAGTTTCTGTTATTTGATCCTATAGTCCTTTAATCATGGCACTGGCTGGGGTTAGAGTTATTGAGCTGGCAGGCCTGGCACCCGCACCCTTCTGCGGCATGATCCTGGCAGACTTTGGTGCCAAGGTGATCCGTGTGGACCGGACCAAAGTTCCTATGTCTTTGGACACACAAGCGCGGGGGAAACGATCTGTGGCCATCAACTTGAAGACCACGGAGGGTATAGCTTTGCTCAGGAAGCTCTGCATAAAGTCTGATGTGGTCCTGGAGCCGTATCGCAAAGGTGAGACCTGCAGCACAATAGTGCCAGCAAGGTGTCTTGCTCTCTACAACATTATTGTACTTATGTACAGAATTACTTAAGTAATTATAATGTTTAAAAACAACTTAATTCTTATAAATTCACTTACATAACAAGTTGGCAATTTAGGGAAAGAAAACTATATATCCTAATGTAACACAGAAGTATGGCTCTTTGAGTTATATAAAAAAACTTTGTGTTTTATTATACTCCTATTTTTTTTACACATAGAAGATTCTTAATTTTTAAATGCCATTGACTCTTATGTGTCTTCAAAGGGTTTACATAAGGTGACAAGCCACGTAGGAATATGAAAGTCTTTGAAAACCAACATCAGCAGTAGCAGAAACAGAAAAGGTAATGTGTGATTAAATTTACATGTGGACTTAATTTTGACTGCCCAGGTGTTATGGAGAAACTTGACCTTGGTCCACATGAGCTATTAAAGGAAAATCCTCGGCTGATCTACGCTCGCTTGACTGGATATGGTCAGAGTGGATCTTATGCCACCGTAGCTGGGCATGACATCAACTACACTGCCATGTCAGGTAACACAACTGTTAATGCTTTCAGATCAAAATTTTAGACTCATAAGACTGCAGACTTCATCAAATATTTATATGTATTTATTATTAATTGACATTTATTTTATCCTTCTTTTACGTGTGCACATGAGCTGTGAAAACAGGCCCTTTTAAGGGTGTCTGCATCTCACAGTTAGAAATGAGCTCAATGCTCCTTCATGTTTAAAAAAAGAAGCCAGTTAAGGTGGTTTAAGCACTGATCTAGGATGCTTCCTGGTCACTTCCAAGGTGAGGTGTTTTGCAGCAGAACCAGGATACACTGAGAGAATATGGGCCAATCCATTAAACACCAACATATTTAAATAGCATCATTTCAAAATTCTTTAAATAGAAATGTTAACATTTTCTTACCTACCATGTGGCGTTACCTTAACAACCACAAAGGCTTTTTTTTTTATCCTTCTCTGGCTTTGTGATTAAACTGTTTTCTTGTTTCGTTTTTTTCAAAACAGTGTAGTTAGAACCATTTCTTCAAACTTAAAATTCATATATAAAAAGGTATGTACTCACATTCCCAGTTCCCATTTTAAAACTTCATGGCAGCGCTATAAACTGTGTGAAGGACTGCAGACTGACACAGGGTTTGAATAAAAGGGTTTGAAATGACAAGGGAGCCTTCATGAACTTGATAATTTGAGGTTGGGATAACCCTAAAAAAATTAAAATCTTAACAAGAGTGTAATGTGTGAATCTCTGAGAACAGTGGGAATGGGTTTAAGTCACTCATAAAGATGTCGGCATCTCACCAGAAGAACCGGAGGCAGGGACCTTTTCTGGCCATTCACTGTAAAGCCTAGAGAGTGTGGGAAAATCCCAGTAGATCAAGAGTTTCTGAAATATAGACTTGCACATCTCGGAACTAAATCATATCACATTCAAAGCCACTTTGATCACTTTTCCTCCCCATTCTGATGTCGTGGTGGTTGTGTTGATCATGTCTGCATGCCGAAATACACTCAATTGTTATTGGCTGATCAGATAGATAAAGGTAAAGATTCCTTTATTGTCGCTATACTTGGGCATCGTAAGGTGTAATTAGAGCAGAGCTTGCATTTCAGCAGACTAGCGTACATACATTCTTACGTGCTCTCACTCAGATATTTGTGTTAATGAGCAGTTGAGCATGTCTATCTATTAAAAGGACAAGTGGGCGTATGACTACAAACTCCCAAATGAGGTCTGATAATGTAAACGTACTTTCTAGTTGTGCCTCCAATTAAACAAGCCCCAAGAAACCTTTAATAAAGCAGGATTTACTGCTTTATTAAAGGGTTCTTCTTCAGTCTTGTTAAAGCATTAATGAGAATTTTAGAAGAGGTTCTAGATATTTCTTTTATTCATATTGTTAATATCAATCAGTTGGCACCGGTTATACCAGATGAACTTGATGGATTTTTGAAAATATATTAAAAAGCATTTAACCCCCCACACACATTCCCCTCTCTTTCACCTACGTTTGGTGTCTTTACGAAATGAAAAAAGGCCATCTGCATGGCCTCTTGCACTTTCATGGCCATATGCTGGGTAATAAATTGTACTCACTAACTGCAGCATTATTTTATTTTATTTTTTTCAGAGAGTCTTTGCAGTCACCCTAAAACTCTGTTCAAGAACACATTTCTGTTATAATTAGCCCATTAGTGGTTTCCTAATAATATCATTTTAGTTTCAGCAAAGGAGGTGAAATATTTTATACATACATTTACACTTACAAGGATGCATTTTAAAGGTCTAGATAACAAGTTTTGATAGTCTGTTTGGGCTTTATTTTGCAGCACACCAAGCCAAACTATCCATGTTTATAAAGGATTAAAGGGAATGATGACATCAATGTAAGCCGAGCCAAAAATATTGTCTTATATGGTACTTTGTGAGAAAACAACAGAAACGATTTTTTTTGGCCTTATTATAGGGCCACAGGTCAGATATGAACCCGGGCCGGCCACGCTGTGCTATACAGCATATGGTCGTCGCCTCATCCCAGTAAGCTAAGTCGGTGCCCCAAGGTCCTTTTATGCTATTCCTTTGTTACAGGAAAAGCAAAAGGAGGGAAAAAATACAAAGCAAAGGTTACATGCTGCTTTAGCAATGCCAGCAATGGATTTGACAGACTAGAAGAAAAATAAACCCATTGAAGGAGTTCTGTTCACTTGCGCACCACTAAATATCTTTCATGCATTGCTGTTTGTTGTGGCTCTTTTGTTTTCACTGAGCTCAACAATACTTGTTTTTCTGCGTAAAGCTTCTACTTTTTCATTCCTGTCATAGGCCTTTTATCCCGGCTGGGTCGCAGCGGCGAGAAGCCTTACGCTCCACTGAATCTGTTAGCAGACTTTGGAGGCGGTGGTCTTACGTGCGCTCTGGGGATTGTCCTGGCGCTGCTGGAGAGGACAAAGTCAGGGAAAGGACAGATCATTGATGCTAGCATGGTAAGCACCACTGATGTAAACAACTACTATCATGAACTGTATAAATGTAATAGTTAGAAATTTTTGTTTTTATCATAACATGCTTAAGGTGCTCGGTACAAAGTGCTTGGCACATATTCAGACTTACAGAAGCCCTGCAAACTTAAGACTATGTGTTCTGTTTTATGTTGCACTGCACTGTGGTAAACTGTGTGGCTGTTATACCTTTCCCCCTGCAAGAGCATAGGAAACACTAAGCACACTATGAAAAATTAGTTTAATGTACTTATTGTAGTATAATAAAAAAGTAATCAGTGCGATGTCCACTCCGCTGCCCGTGTGAGTATCTTCAAGTGATTGTATTTCCTGTGATAGTAGGATAAGTCATTAGGTGGATTCCTTGCAAACATCTGGTTTATTAGGCAAAGACAGAAAAATGCTAGTGGGTGTGAAGCAGTTATAAATGTGTGCTCTGAGCTTGTCTTATGACAGAAAAATGTTTAGAACCAGGCGGCTGAATTAAAGTGATAGAAAGTGTTAAAGTATTTACAATGATTTGTCAAAATGCTGAAAAAAAAGAGCAGTATTCTTTGCTCTGAAGTGCAGCTACAGACTGACAGCCCTCACGTCAAATGCGCTGCACTGTTCAGATAAACAGAGTTGAGTCTGTCTTTAAACAGGAACATCACAACATCCTTTGGAGATTTTTGTTTAGTGCAATACGTTTGCAACCCTTTTATCCTGTTAGAAAAAAATAGCTACCAGTGTGGCTTGAAGTTGCAGCAGTTCTACAGTTTTTACATAATCCATCCATTCTTCTGTTCTCTTCTGCCTATCCAACTCAGGATCGGGCTATCTGGAGCCCATAGCAGCTGCCATAGGGCAAGAAGTGGGATACTTTTAAATAATAATTATATAAAATACTTCACTAACTGAGCGGTCCTGTATACTCTCAAGCCTATTAGACTATTTATCTATTTGTTGCTGCTGTCAGTGTAATGTTATAGAATAATATGAACTTAAACTAAACGACTTCAGAACTTTAACATATAACAACATTTACAGGTATGTTGTAATGTGTTACGTGTGTGTGTGCGTGTGCGTGTACGTGCGTGCGTGCGTGCGTGTGTGTGTGTGTGTGTGAAATCATGTAAAAATGCAACGGTATAAAATGCTGTGTATTTATAAAATGATAGATAGATATTCCTCTGCATTCCTAAGACAACAGTCTGCTTTTAGGATGGACTTTTTCTGTTTTCCCACATAGCATCCTCTGCACTTCACCGCTTCTCTTTAACTCATATTTGCAAATCTCTGGACAGGGAGGGATAAAACTCGATCATGTTTACTGAGATCAGCAGCAAACCTTTCAGATTAAAAGTCATAAATACGTGAAAATGATGCAGCTCTGTAATGTGTTTTACAGACTCATGGATCGCAGGTAATTGACGGCGGGAATGACGGTCAAGTTAGAGATGATCTTTTCACTCTGTCTTTTCACGCACTCTATCAGCTCAGCACAGCAGCTGTGCCATCAGCTGCAAAGCCAACAAACTGTACATGTAATTTCAGAGATGCCCTTCATAACTGAAGGATGTGCCAGACAGCAGCTGTAGTAGATAGCTGCAGTTTCGCAAGTTGAAAGAAGCTGCACATCTCACCCCTGTGGGGAACTGTTCACTGATCACAAGTTCTGAAAGTGAAAGTTATTTTGGCTGTAGAGAGATTTGAGATGCAGTGCTAAAGCTCAGAGAGGGGATGAAGTTTAATATTTTTACATTTTTAACTTGGGTACACAAGTTTGAATTTATTTGGGGTTTTATCAGATCCACTTAAGGTAAAAGGTATTAATACAGGCTCAAAGTTTAACACCACTTGAAAACGGGCAAAAATCATATTTTGCATGTTTGGACCTTAAAAATGTTCCAAGTAGAGCTTCAACATGCAACAAGAAGAAGTGGGACTGAGACAAAACATTTTTCTGAGCATACAATTGTTTGAAAACAATGCTTAAGCTGAAACAGGCCGTTTTACAGCAGATGAAAAGTTTAGGACCACACCTCCAAAAAAACTGTAAACCCCCCCAAAACATAAATGAAAGTTCCAAACATGAACTCAGTAGTAGAGTTGCAAAGGGGCGGAAAATTTCCGGTAAATTTCCGAAAAGTTTCCGGTAAATTTCCATGGTAAGTTAAGCTTGGGAATTTTGGAAATATTCCATATTGGAAACTGTCCATGGAAATAATGGGAATTATGGAAATTAATGGGAATTTAGGAGAACTAACTGGGAATATATTATTTCCAAGCATAAATATAAACAGAAATCATAAGAAAACCTCCATGCAAAATCTTTTCAACAGATATTTAAACAGATTTATTTGTAAGTACAGTAGAATAGAACACGTTTCAATAACTTGTTTCATGGATGAATAAAAACAGAAATGTTGAGTTCAATATTACCATCCCCTAACCCCGTTCATTCAAAAATGCCCCCTGTCCAAAAATCTCCACAAAGTCCCATTCAAAAGGTTAAATGAAAAATGCCACTTATCCTCCAAAACGTCCCATTAAACATGCAAATCTTCCTTCAAGCAATCCTCTTTTCTCATTTTTGCTCAGTCAATAGACTCTTCCTGGACCTCATCATCATCCAACAACATGTCCACTTCCTCAGCATCCAACTCTGAGTCTTCCTCTTCAGTGTCACTTTCCAGCCTTGTTGAGGATGGCTCTGTGTCAGGCTCAAAGAGCCGTAGGCTTGCCCGAATGCCGACCAGCTTTTCCACTCTCACATTTGTGAGCCTGTTGCGAACCTTTGTGTGGGTGTTTCCAAACAGTGACCAGTTGCGCTCAGAGGCGGCTGATGATGGTAGGATTTGGAGGAGGATGGAGACTACAGGTGCAAGGGCCTCAGATTCACATAGTCCCTTCCACCAGGTGGCTGCAGATATGTGCTGGCATGACTGCCATATTCCATCCCCTTTCCAAAGGCCTTGCTTTGTACGATACTTTGCTAAACTGCCTAGAACTTTGCCTTTATCGAGACCCAGGTGGTCAGACGTGGCTGTAATGACCGCATAGGCACCGTTGATCTCTTCCCCAGAAAGTATGCCCTTCTCATATTTGGGGTCCAGCATGTAGGCTGCTGCATGCACTGGCTTCATGCAGAACGCCCTCCGCTGTTCCAATGACTTGACCACAGCCATTTCCTCTGCTTTCAGTAGTAGGGAAGTGGGCAGAATTGTCTGGATTTCTTCTTTGAGTTCTGCAAAAAGGCACTGGACATCTGACAAGATGGCACCATCCCCCTCTATCTTTGCTATTGCTGCTGCAATAGGTTTGAGGATTTTCAGACTGCTAGATACTCTTTCCCAGAACACATCATCCAAGATGACCTTCTTGATGTCACTGTCGATGCCTACAGACTGGGATATGGCCATCTCTTGCAGAGACTCCTTTCCCTCCAGAAGGCTGTCAAACATGATAACAACACCACCCCATCGCGTTATGCTGGGAAGCTTCAGTGTAGTACTCTTGTTCTTTTCCTTTTGCTTTGACAGAAATGTAGCGGAAGTTACTTGTTTGCCTTTAACATATTTCAGAACTTGCTTCGCTCTCTTATTCAGAGTGTCCATTGTTTTTAGTGCCATTATGTCTTTTAGGAGAAGGTTTAGTATATGGGCAGCACAGCCAATAGTAGTTATATGAGGGTAGGTCTCCTCCACATGTGCCCAGGCAACCTTCATGTTGGCTGCGTTGTCAGTGACCAGTGCAAAAACCTTATCTGGTCCAAGGTCATTGATGATCACTTTTAGCTCATCTGCAATGTATTGGCCTGTGTGTCTGTTTTCCTTTGTGTCTACACTCTTGTAGAACACAGGCATAATACATAATCACATAATCACATAATACATAATACATAATACATAATACATAATACATAATCACATAATCACATAACTACATAATCACCACAGAGTGGTGATTATGTAGTTAATAATTCCTTGTCCCCTGATATTGGACCATCCATCAGAGATGACTGAAATACAGTCAGCTTGGTCAATGGTCTGTTTCACCTTTGCTTGAACTCGACTGAACTCTTCATCCAGTAGATGAGTAGACAATGCATGTCTGGTTGGGGGAATGTATGCTGGTCGGAGAACATTCAAAAATCTCTTCCAGTTCACATTGGATGTCAGCATCAGGGGTGAGCCAGTTGCATAGATTGCACGAGCGAAACACTCATCTGCGTTTTTCTGGCTAGTGTCATCCATAAAATCAAAGAATCCTCTGATGCCAGAGGGACCAGGAGCTGATGAGTGGGTATCTGAGTCTGATACAGCTGAAACAGATTCATTTTCCCCTTGAGTGGAACTCCTGGCTGCTGCATGTGTTGGGCCTTGAGGAATTTTTTTGCACTTTGCAGTGTGCTGCTGCATTTTTGTGGCATTCTTCACATACGTCTTATCACAATACTTACACATATATACAGATTTCCCTTGTACATTAGCTGGTGTAAAATGTCTCCACACATCAGATAGCGCACGTGGCATTTTTCTGTAAAATAAAACAAGAGCTTGTAAAAATGCTAATGCAATGCAAGAGATCGTAATAATACAATTGCAATATGATAATAAACAGATATAAATAGTAAGGCTAGCTAAACAACTGGAATGATCTTCAAAACAAAAAAGCCAAATGAGGAAGCTAGCATCTTCTTTATGTTATACTAGCTATGGCTTATTTAGCATCTAACAGATGCTAGCATTTTATTTAGCATCTTATCAGATTGCTATCTACCAGATTAATACATTTTATGTGATATTCACAATTTAAACATTTAATGAATATATTTTCCCATAAAATCATCAAAACTTACCTCACTTGTTAAGTCCACAGGCTCAAATGTGTGCCTTCAATACTCTTTGTCCTTCAGGCTCAAAAGTGTGGTCCATGTGTACATGTGATGGAGGCATGCACAGTGCCAGTAGGTGGTCTCAATAGCCATGCAGCAAGCTTGTGCTCTGTAAATGTGATTAAGGAATGGCATGGATATTCAAGTGTATTTGAATTGCATTTGTTTGTTTTTGTCAATATTATGCTAAAATATGCTTTGCTCAACTATATTTAAGTTCCCTAAGAAGAGCCAACCTTCAATTTTGAAAATTCCCAGTTTACTCCCATAAATTCCCGTTGATTCCTGTTTATTCCCATGGAAAGTTTCCATCTTTGAAAATTCCGGGAATTTTGCAACCCTACTCAGTAGTGAGTAGCTCCACCATTATTGTTTTTGATCACTTCAAAAATTTGTTGTGGCATGCTTGATGCAAGCCTTTCCATGAGGTGACTGGGAACATTTCTCCAAGTGATGAAGATGTCCACACGAAAGGCATCTATTGTCTGGAACTGTTGTCCATTTTCGTAAACTTCCGTTGCCATCCATCCCGAAAGGTTCTCATTTGGATTTAGATCACGGGAAGAAGTGCCTTGTCCTGTGGGCATTGTGCACTGTAGCATTGTCTTGTTGAAAAACCCAGTTGTTACCATGCAAACAAGGGCCCACGAGGGATGCTCTCTGCAGCATCTGGACATAGCCAGCAGCCGTTTGATGCCCCTGCACCTCCTGAAGCTCCATTGTTCCACTGAAGGAAAAAGCACCCCATTATGGTGCCTCCTCCACTTTGGCGCATAGAAAACATTCTCATCAGAGAATAAAACTTTCTCCCACCTTTCATTGTCCCATGTTTGATGCTCTCTTACAAAGTCCAAACGGTCAGTTCTGTGGTGTTCAAGGAGACGAGGTCTTTGAAGCCCTTCAGTCTCAGATGCCGTCTGATTGTTATGGGGCTGCAGTTGGCATCAGTAATGGCCTTAATTTGGGTCGAGGATCGTCCAGTGTCTTGACGGACAGCCAGTTGGATCCTCTGGCTCAGTGCTGGTGAAACCTTTTGGGGTCTTCCACTTGTCTTTTTTGTTCCATAACCCTCAGGATCATTTAAGAAATTCCAAATGACTGTCTTACTGCATCCCACATCCAGCAGCGATGGTGCACTGCGAGAGACCCTGCTTATGCAGTTCAACAAACCTGACAAGGCAAAGGCCTTTTAACTTCTTGTTAGTGATGTTGATTGACTACATCTAGTAGTTTTCTCAGCTGCATCCAAGCGTTAGTGTAAAGCATGCTGCAACCAGAGTGAGTTGGGCTCAGCACCGTAGTTCCAGTGAAACCAACTGTTAGTACTCTTACTAGCATACCAAGATATTTTGTACAATTTCACGTTCCAACATGACTGTGTGCACCAGTGCACAAAGCAAACCCCATAAAAATCCCATAAACACACTAAAACCTTGTGGGAAACCTTCCCAGATCAGTGGAAGCTGTTACAGGTGGAAAGGGTGGGCCAACATCATACTAAACTTATGAATTAAGAATGGGATGTTTAAGTTTATGTGCATGTGAAGGCAGAGGAGCAAATAGTTTTGGCAATATAGAGTATGTATTAGCGCTGTATTCAAATTCATAGAACTGTTTAATGCATTTTATGTTTGTTTGGTCTGGTGTAATTTATATTTTCATGCTGTGTTACTTAGTGTCCTCACCCTCAGGTTGTTAGTGGCATAAGCATATGCATGTCAGCATCCACTTAATGAGGGATGCGAAATGCAGAGTATTACAATTCAGTATAAAATCTTTGGCTTAAATTCAGCCTTTTTATGAAACTTATAATATGTGTGTTAAATAATTTTTTTTTATTAATGCATACATAATTATGGTTTTACCCTACCTACCTATCCTATACAAACATGATCAGTACATATGTTGACTGGATTTTACTGTAGTATAATCCAGTCAGGTACAGCACTTTTATGATGGCTTAAAAAAATCTATCCTCCAATTAGAATAGAGACAGTTGATTAGATTGTAGAGGTGTTGGGAAAAGACCATTAATAACCACAACGTAAGACTGCACACTAAAACTTGCATCTTTCGTATTGTATTTAATTAATTTTAACGTATTTTTATTTTACTTGTAGAATTCTTAAGGCCAGATTTACTAGTGGGTTTTTTTTTGTTGGGGTGGGGGGTTGTTTAGTTTTTTTGAACTACCAAAAAGAATAAGCAACTTTGATAAGCTACTATTGAGATGTCCTAAATAGGCATGGTGATAAATTGCGACTGAAAGGCAATTTTGAATGTTATTATTTGTGATGTGCAAATTTATAGAAAATATCATATCAAAACCCAAAATTAAGATACTGTAGTATTTATGTTATTCTTTCTAACTTGATTTTCAAAGGTTTGAGGCTGGCAGAGTGGCAACTTCTTGCATTTTGTGCCAGTACTTACAGCTTTATTTTGTGCCTGATATGGCTGTCAGTATTGCTGCTAGGAGCATTTGTTCATTTGGGCTTCCAAGAGGAGAATGTTATGTTGGTGCAGGTGGACTGCTTGAAGCTGTGGGGTGGTGCCAGAGCTGTGGCTCTGTCCTGTTGTTCTTTATGCAGTCTCAATCAGTTCCTTTGCCCACCTGTTTTTCATCTCCTTCCTCTGCTGCTTTAAATGACCTGATTCAGTCTCATGGCTCTTCAGCCTTGAGTTTTGAGGCAAGCTGAAGGTTGAGGTTAGTTCCTGCAGTTTTGTTGGTCCTGGTGAAGTGCATCCTATCCACTCGTTAGTCCCTGGATAAGCTTCTGATTATTCACTAACCTTTCAGCATGTGGCATTTTCTCTCCCCCACTATCCAGCTTACTGTCTTTTTGTTGCTCTTTTTGTACTTCACTATTCTTTTTTCAACCATTTTCGTTCTGTTAATGCAAATGGAATGAAACTTCCCAAAAGTGTGTATTTTTTTGGATTTTTTAATTTTCAACATCAGCTCCTTAATAATATCAATAATATTCACTATACACCAAATTGTTCCTCTTGATTATATCGTGGCTATTTTTGGCCAATTGAAACCCATTATAACCACCTTTTTTGATTCCTTGTTACTGACAGTACTATATCATGCGATTTAGGTAAAAATGGTTTCATTCTAAACTCAACACATGAAAATTGTAGTTTTTTGTTAATTTATGTTGTAATTTATGTTAGGTCAGTCTGTCTAGTCTGTCTAGCTAGCCAGCTAACTAGGCCTCTTAGTTAGCTAGTTTAGAGTTTTTCTGTTAAATTATGTTGTAAATTTATGTTGCATGTAGCACCTTGGTTCCTGGAGGAACGTTGTTTCGCCTCACTGTGTACTGTTAAACTGTATATGGTTGAAGTGACAATAAAGCCAACTTGACTTGACTTGACTTAATGTTTTTTACCAAATTACATCATTTACCCATTTTTGGCCAAGCAAGCGATTTCATGTAATATTCCGAGTTTCTAGTAGCGGCCTTTGATGGCTTACCACACTCCAATGGACCAAAAATAATGAAACAATTTTGACATAGGTTTGATCTTAAGGATCTAATAGTTTGTGTTTGAGCATGACATTGCAGCACAAACATGTATTTGCAAGATAGACTGGAATAAATAATGATGCTGCAGTGAATTTCTGTCGATGCAGGCTATTGAGCCCAGTCAAACTCAGCTTTGAAGCACATGCTAAAAGCACTTTTACTCAGTATTTTTCATAAAAAGAGACCATACCCAAAATGTTAACTCTAAAAAAAACCAAAACCCAATCACAGGACATTTTGTTCAAACCTGCAGCTGCAGCTGCAGCTGCAGCTCAAACGACAACAGCACTGTTTCTAACATTTTGAGTTATTTTCCAGTGTTAGAAAATCAGCACTGCTCAGTGTTAGCCATTGTTAATCTTCAAAACTGACTAGGTTACTTTTAAACATATAACACTGTCAAAAGTGTTAATTTAACACTCAACAGTGTTGTATTTAACACTCAGAGGTGTGGACCCATATAGACACTCTCCAGTGTTAAATTAACACTGGAGATTTTGCTGTGAATGAAGTGAGAAGAAGGTGCAAAAGGTGCACCTCCAGGATTGCAGCAGCAGCCCCTTGCACCAGGTGTAGAAAGTGTGCTACAAAAACCACTCTACTGTGGTTAGTACATCTTGCTGCTAATGAGGATGAACACAGAAGCACACACTGGAATATAAAATTGTGATTTTCTTCTTGGCCATTCATTCAACCCCCCCCCCCCCCCCCCCCCCCCCCCCCCAGTAACATTGTTACTGTTACTGACCTGCGATGATGATAAAAAAAAATATTAGGTTTCATCATTCATATGCTAAAAAATGTGAACTCTATTACTATTTTCCCCCAAAAGCGTAGTAATAATACATAATCTGACTGGTATTCAAAGGGTATAATATCTGAATTTGAATTATATTTTGGTTTTCATGACTAGGACTGGTGCTAATTTAAAAAATCAAGTCAATGAAAGTAGAAAAATGCTTTAATATATATGAATTTTATAGACATTTGTAACATAAACAGGGGTGGCCATTTTTGGCCACGAACAAGCTGAGAGGGAGTTTTTTTGTTCTTCTGTCACTGCACAAAAAAACAAAGACGCATAAAATTCATTGATACTGTTAATTATTGCTACACATCTAACCTCCATCATGGTTAGAAAAGAAATCAGATGGCATGTATTATTTTGAAAAGAAATTGGGGTTTTATGATGTTTTCCATTTATGAGTTCCTAGGATTATGTGATCTAACTGGTATTCAATGGTATTCAATAATCAATGTTGATGTGAATCAATGACATGCGCCAGACTCTACTATTAAACTGGTGTTTAAAGGGTTAAAATTTTTAAAAGTAATAACTATTTTATATTTATGAAAAGAACTGAAGTTAAGCTTTATGCAGAAAAAATGGCAAAAAACCATAAAAATAATAAAAATTTCATTATTCTATAAGTAGAATAATGCAGATGTTGTTTTTCAAGTTGTTAATGATACTACATAGACAGAACATCAATTTGATTAGTTTATTATATTGCCTTGGATTCTCTTTAATGAAGCGTGAGGTTGTAGAAACACCTGTTGTGGCCTGTTCTATGTGTCAGTGCAGGAGCTGATTAAATGCCCAGCAGTACACCAACTGCATCACAACTACCAACTGTGACACATGTTTGACATGATTTCTAATTTTTCTCTCAACATCACTGGTCTGCTATCAATTATATTATTAGTGTCCATTACTGTCCGTCCGTACCTGACATGCCTATCGTTTTGATGCTTAGGTGGGCTGCAGCCAGTGCCAGCACGCTCTGTATCTGAAGGCAGGGTGCATTACACGCTCATCGTGTGCTTTTCTGCCATTCTGACATACGTGGACATATTTAAATTCACACCTGTGGGCACTTTACAGACAATTTCAGGGAATTTAGAAACATTGATTGTGAAAGAGTCACTTGAAGGTATGATTACCTGTGTGTGCAGCTTCCTTTGCTTTGCTGATTTTCCCCCCATTGTTTAGTAATCTACTCTGAAGCTTCAGTGTTCATTCTCACTGCCCTCCGAGCTCTTTTCAGTGAAACGACTCTGGAAGGCTCGCTCAACACTACACTTTATACTTGGCAGCAGACAACAGACAGGCAGTATTTAGATGATAATAGAAACCACAAAAACAGCTAAATATAACTCAAGATAATAAATACTGGGTGCTTGTTCAGCAGGTGGATACAGACACAAGTCCAATAAGCAGCTGCTTGCTAATGTTTGCCAAATCGATTTAAAAATCTATGATATGTCAGTGTTGTGTTCCTTAGTTGTTTGCGTTGCTTCCAAGCGGTTAAAGACATCAATGATTGCAGGTTTTATAGCTTTAAATAAAGACAGACAATGATCTCCTATTTTTCTCCTATTTTTGTGTCAGCTCTTGCTCTTAGAGATCTTATTGAGGGGATGAGTGGATTCAGCTGCTGTATACAGTATGAGGTACACAAGAAAACAGACTATTAACACTGCACTCCACACTTATGGTCTCATTGTTCTAAACCAGAAATGCATTTTTCATGAGTGAAGATCATCAAAAGAGAAAGCAATATTCTTCAAACAATAATTTGGGGGTTTTTTTGGCAGCGAGTAACAGTGAAATCACTGAAGCCCCGACTAGCTGGAGATCTTTCTCCACTCTGCTTTGTCTCTGACGGCTCACAGAGCTGTATTATATAGATGCACAGCTTGTAAAATCCGGGGCTGATGCCAGCATTGGTTTTTATGATAACCATTTGGCCGGTACTAGTGCCTTTGTGCTAATTTAGTGCTGTCGTTGACCCTTCTAGTGCCAGGCAAGTAAAAAAAACAAAAAAAAACGTGAGGGGAAAAAACAAAGTCCAAGCACAAGATTAATGTGACTCAAAGCTTAAACTTCAGCCACTGCCATAGTTAAATGTTAATTATGTGGTATGTATGTTTAGCTGATGTATTGATAAATCCAGTTAAACGTATTTGCTCATGTAACCCTTAATAATAAGCATGCTGTCAATTAGAGGTCACACAAAGTGATTGTAATCAGCAGTAAGAGAGTGATGGTAGTTACTCTCTTACTGCCTTTGCAGAAGGACTATTGCTGACTGATTCCCTCCCAGCAATGTTATTATTTGCATTTTTTATGTCATGCATTCATTATTTTTTTGATCAAGCTTTTTCTGTTTACTCAGCAGCAGTGGAAGCGACACCAGTTTAAATAAGCTCTGAATACAGAAAGCTGTGTTAGTATTTAGAATGTGATTTGTGCGTGTCGTTGTTGCACTGACACCACATTTCATCTTTGCTTTGTATTTTCTGTTCTCTAAAGATTTTCATGCCAACCTGCTTAAAAAACAATATCCTCTGTCATATGTGTGACAGTTATCTACACTCACACTAATGAATTAAAGGAAAAAATAAAAATGAAAAGAAAATTGTTTCTTTTTTTTCAATGACATGAAATATGAATCCCTGTCTTCCTGTCTCATACTCTTCAGGTGGAAGGAGCAGCATATATGGGTTCGTTTTTATGGAAATCTCGTAGTATTGGTTTGTGGAACCGGTCTAGAGGAGAAAATATGTTGGACAGTGGAGCTCCCTTCTACGATACCTACCAGACTTCGGATGGACAGTTCATGGCTGTTGGTGCCATTGAACCTCAGTTCTACAAACAGCTGCTTAAAGGTTTGTTGACTTATTTGAATCAACAATAGGAAACATTTATGGTGGCTAAGAATCAAGTTTAAGGTTCAATCCAAAAATGAATGAATCAGAAAACTGCCTGTAACCCATCCAATCATGACTCTGATCAATATTTGAGCAAAGTGAAGCATTACAGTACACTGCCAAAGTCTCGAGCTAACCCTCATTGCTTCATATTTTACTTGGAAAATTGGAAATGAATGCAGCGATTTGTTGAAACAGGCAAACACTGAAACTGAATTCTTATAACAACTTTTATTCTTCAACACAGCTTGGATTCTCCTACACAAGCTTTTTTTTTGTTGTCATTTTTAAGTGGTCGTCAGGAATATTTCTCCTGACTTGTTGAAGATCATTCAAAGCCCTTCTTTGGATGTTGGCTGCTTTTTGTTTTGTTCTCTGTCAAGATGATCTTTCAGTAATATCTTTTTCAGTGATAACTCTTTCAGTAATCTTGAGGTCTGGGTTCTTTCTATCCAGGTATTCTTTTACTGCATTGACAGTGTGTTTTGATGCTGAAAAATGAAGCCGTTGCCAATCAGATGCTTTCCGGGTGGAATCACATGGGGGATCAAAATCGGACAGTAGTTTTCTACTTTCGTAATTCCATCGGTTTTGAAAACATGCCCAACACCACTGGCGGAAATGCAGGCAGAAACAGAAAATTTAGCATACCTCAGCCTTCTCTCCCTGTTTGCCTTCCTCAACAACAGCGTTTTTAGAGCCACGCTTCCACTGAGACTAGTTCTGATGAGGCTTCAGTGGATGAATCAACTGAAGGGCCAGATGCATCTCTCAGCTTCTGTGTCAGGTGTGGATTTTTTTTTTACCTTTTTCATAAGGACGTGACTTTCAGATACTGCTCATCTGCTGCAGAGTTTTTTGGTCCTGTCACTTTTTTTTCCTGTCCACCTGTCCAGTTTCCTCAATATTTTTTACATAATGTACATCATGCACATGTGTCAAGTTTTCAGCTAATGGCTCAATGGTGCAAAAGCTATTGAAGGCCTGTCAAACTGTCATCCCCTGAGTTAGGTGCCTTTTTGAGGCTTGGGCGATTCATAGGTCAGTATTATGTGGCACAACATTTCTCTAAAAATGGCCAAAAAAGAATGACGAGCCGCCTCTTATCTCTCAGTAATATGAAGCGTTGGTAGGTCTGCACGGCTTCAGGGTGCAGCATGTCACCATCAATTTCTAGGTCAATGCCTGAGAGTAGTTTGTCATCATGAAACTGCCCCAGTGGGAAATGTCCCGTGGGAAGAATTTCCAGAGAATTTCCAGAGCTGGCGGGACCTCATTCTAAGGACCCGCACTTCCAGGACCCCGCATTCACAGTGCCACCACGTTGTGGGATGGATTATCTCAATATGGCAGATGTGCCCACTACCACACATTTGGACTGATTTGTGACCACTGTTTGGGAGGGATGGTTATATTGTGTATCTGGAATGAATTTTAGGTCTCTACGTCCATCCCATGGGGAATGGGAGCAAAAACAAAAGTGTTGCGTTTATATTTTTGTTCAGTGTATATATATATATATACCTTTTATGTATTCATTATATGAAAATACTGCGCTGCTGATCACTCCTGTCTGTCGTATTTGGCTGAAAGAGAAATTGTGCATAAGAAATTACAGAAAAAAACTGCTATATTAAAGTCAGTGCTTAAATCCTGCACATGGAGTCATTATTCATTATTTAGTAGAGCAGTAACGAGTGGTTAAAATGATTACATCATGTGGCCAACTTGGACCTTCAGCAAGATCAGCAGCCCATACTGAGATGAAAGTGTTGGCTGCTTCTGCACCAGCTTGTTATACTGAAGTTTATTTAACTTGATATTACTTTTGGGTCATAAAAAGTTTTGTTTTTTTGTTTTTTCTTTCTAGGCTTAGAGTTGGATGCTGGAGAGTTGCCTTCTCAGATGAGCTTTGATGATTGGCCAGAGCTCAGACGAATCTTCACAGAGCGTTTTGCCTCAAAGAGCCAGGCGGAGTGGTCAGAGATTTTTGATGGGACTGATGCTTGTGTTACACCTGTGTTGTCTTTTGACCAGGTGAGCTCACACCCACATAACCGGGAAAGAGGCTCTTTCATGAAGGACTCCAGTGGGGAAGAAAGCCCCCGACCAGCCCCGGTTCTGTCTCGCACTCCTGCTGAGCCTTGCCTCACCTCCGACCCCGTTACTGGAGAACACACGGCTGAGGTCCTACAGGAGTACGGCTTCACATCCCCACAGATAAACCAGATGCTGTCAGCAGGAGTCATAGAGTGCAATGCTGTGAAGGCAAAGCTGTAAACAAACAATCAAAACAGTCAAGTTATAAATGTTTGAAAATCACACAGTGGCACCACCTTTTAAGATTTGAAGGAATCAGTAATTAAACATGTGATTGACATACTGGAAATAAACAACTGGTTTGGATAAAGCAAAGCTACATGCAGAGCACATTTGAGTGACTAACAGTAAGATTATGTCTAACATAACTGCGAACAAATCAAAAGAGAAACTAAGAAAGTTATTTTCTTTTCATAAGCTAGGATTTCACAGGAGGCTGCTGTGTGCAAAGTAAACAAAGATTTTTACTAATTCACTTCTGCCTATGTGTCTTGATTGGACAAGACGCCCTCAGAATATGTGAGTGAATTTTTTTTTTTTGCAAAGCACACCTACTCTATTAATCATAAACTACTGATATCTGCTAAATTATCCAGCTCAGGGTGAGCAATGGTCATACATAGCAAAAGAGGATTGGATATCTCCTGAAAGCTCAGCAGTACCAATAACTTTAAATTAATCAGACTTTGTTGTTGTTTTGCTCTCCCACAACAGCTTTTGATTTGTGTGCACTAATTCTGACACACAGATTGTTTAGAAAAAATGGTTGTAGCCAGACATGATGTCACCCACTAAAATCATCTTTTCAAGACGTTGGCTTGGGGTTTCAAAGCTCACCCTGCGTTTTTTTATTCTAAAGAAGGCCATAATTTACACGATGAATGTCAAGCTGTATTAAATGAGATCAGAAACCAGTGTTCGTGATTCATCGGTAAACTGTTTACTGAAGTTTTCAATTAGCATTAGGCTTGTTTACACTTAGACCCCCGGAGAGCAGTCATTTTGGTTTTCTACCTTAGACCCCTGCGGAGTCATCATTTTGCGTTTCTACCTTTAAAAGCCGGAGAGCAGTCAGTCAAATGCTGGAGTCATTCATATGTATATTAGGTCGTTACCTAGGAATTCTGGAGGGAGGGGAGTGGGGGTGAGTGATTGAGGGGGTGGGGGAGTGGAGTGTTGCATGATGTCTTGGAAGCGGTTTCGTGCCATAGTTCCAATTATCTGTGGGTTTCCCAGGTTTGCTGACCAGCAGTCATTTACCGATGGAACCCTGTAAACCCCCCGCAAGATGACAATTGCAATAAATGCCATTAGTTCAGGGAGGTCCATGAACCAATGAACATGCTCCATGCACCACTCAGCAGGCCATTTGTAAATATGTGTACAAATGGTTGGTTTTTTGTACTGTTTTTATCAATAAATGTCAGCAACAAAGGACATACAAAGGACATGTGTTGATTTCTCCCTAAGATGGCAAACTGAAACACTGAAACACTCCACTCCCCCACCCCCTCAATCACTCAGTGAGTGATTGAGGGGGTGGGGGAGCTGCTAAAAGCGGTGAGCTTCCTTTTGTGTTTCATCTTGATGCATTCTCAATCATCCAGGGAAACAAATCTCCAAAAGTCACCAACTTGGAGTGTTTCAGTTTGCCATCTTAGGGAGAAATCAACACACATGGGTGTATGTCCTTTGTTGCTGAGATTTATTGATAAAAACAGTACAAAAAACCAACCATTTGTACACATATTTACAAATGGCCTGCTGAGTGGTGCATGGAGCAAGTTTTGGGTGGCTTGCGACCTAAAATCCAAGTACACAGATGCAAAAAAAATCAGGCCACTGTGCGATGTGTTCACTGCTACAGGTACACATGTGGTAAATGCAGACGACAGATACCATGGCAGTGCCAGGATTGTGAGTGATTGCTGAAAATGTTGAAATGTACTCACTCACTTTTTATCATTATTTGTAAATATGTGTACAAATGGTTGGTTTTTTGTACTGTTTTCATCAATAAATGTCAGCAACAAAGGACATACAAAGGACATGTGTTGATTTCTCCCTAAGATGGCAAACTGAAACACTCCACTCCCCCACCCCCTCAATCACTCACCCCCACTCCCCTCCCTCCAGAATTCCTAGGTAACGACCTAATATACATATGAATGACTAGCCAATTTAGCTTCCACTTCCACCATTTGACTGCTCTCGGGTTTTATAGGTAGAAAGGTAGAAGCCTGGGGATGCTAGTGTTTATATCCAGAGGAGCTGCCCCCTGCTGGCTAATTGAAAGAATGAAGTTCTGAGGGACTTCCATGGGCTTAACTTTTCAAAACCACATGGAGACCTGTGTCTAACATTCAGTAGATCCGACTTTCGTGTTGCACTAACTGCACATTTCAGAGACAGGAAACGTTACGCCTACAAAGTGAAAGTAAAACTACTGCATTGATTATGTTGACAGGAGGCAACTTGGTCCTTTTTCGTGTAAGTGAAGTTTAAGTCACTTACCAATATCTCTCTTGCAAGCTACTAATGCAACTCTGCAAGCTCAAGTTAGGAGGCTCTGAAGATGATTCAGATTGACTAAATAAATTACTCAGTAGCTCATTGGGTATACATGTTCAGCTGCTTGTTAATCCTAATCCAATTAGCCAGTCACCTGCTGAAGTTCAAACTGAGCATCAGAATGGAGATGGAAGCTGATTTAAGTGATTTTAAACAGGGCACAGATGTTGATATTTCAGAAACGGATGACCCGGCAGGCTGGCTGCCTGCTCAGCCCTCTCTAAAGTTCAAAGGTAATGGTCCTAAAAAGAGAAAATATCCCCTGAATGGCAGTTATTTGGGTGAAAATGTTTGGTTGATGCCAGAGCCCCGATTAGAATAACCATTCATTGCAGTCAGTGTATGCTGAAGAGCATTTGTGAATTCACAACACCTCAGATCTTGAAACTGATGGGCTACAGCAGCAGAAGACCACACCGGGTGCTGTTCCTGTTAGATAAGAACAGGAAAAAGGCTGCAATTTGACAGTGAAAGAATGATAACGCATTGCATGCTCCAATGAGTCTCGAATTGCAGGAAATGGTCAGAAATTGATGTAAAAAACAATTCTGCTTTGTATCAATGGTTCATCGTTGTGGCGGTGTAATGGTGTGGGGAATATTTTCTTGACACACTGGACCCCTGAAGCAACTGAGCATCATTTAAATACCAATGTGTCCATGCCAGCTAGCCCAACCCCCTCTGTGACCCTGTGTTGGATAAGAGTTACATAGATACATGCATGCATGTATGTCAGAGGGCCCGGTGGCGCCAGTGTCCGGCAGCCTCGCCTCTGTCAGTGCGCCCCAGAGCAGCTGTGGCTACAATGTAGCTTGCCATCGCCAGTGTGTGAATGTGTGTGAATGGGTGAATGACTGAATGTAGTGTGAAGCGCTTTGGGGTCCTTAGGGACTAGAAAAGCGCTATACAAATGCAGGCATTTACCATTTACCATGTATGTATGATTGATTGACTAACCTTGTAGTTATGTGAAGAGAACAAGTAAACTGCATTACCTAAATACAAATGATGTGGAAGAACATGAGAAATTACCATAGTTATGTTTAGTATGCCTCGAGACAGTCAGTAACATCTCAGAAATATTATTAAATATTTATTTAAAGCCCACTACTAATAAATACAGACCTTTAAATTTAAATTTTAGAGCCCCAATCTGCTCAGCAGAGAAGATGGTGAAGCAAAGAAAAGATGTGCAAATGAGATACTTCCCTCCCTACGTATTCATAAATACTTGCAATCACTCATAGATGTTGTTAGTCGTGCATATTAAAAGTGCTAACGAATTTCCAGAGGATTGAAAACATAAATGAAACATAAACATAGTTTCACAACAGTCTAAAACGTAAAAGAAAAATAGCGTAGGTGTGCGTATATTACAGTCTTATTACAGATGGCTCCCTAAAGTATTTCCTAAGAAGCTGAAAATTTTAAAATACACATACAGGAGGGTAAGGAAATCCTCACAGGAGATATTGCATTCTTTAGGAGCTTCTTTTCTTTTCTCATCTGTAACATTTTGTACATCACAAGTTATTTAGTCATCTTGCTGCATATTTGCATCGCTTCACTGCAGCCCACTGGTGCCGCTAAAGGTTCGAATGATTTTGCTCCTGAAGTAAATCAGTCTTTTCCCCCCCCCCGACTTCATCGAAAGTTGGCAAACACCTCCACAATGCCTTTTTAAAATGCAAACATATTCCTCTTCCCTGGAGTATTGCAACACGTCTGTCTGTACAGTATATATCATTCCACTGTGATCGCATCCTTTAAAGACAGAACAGGGAAGTACAGCAGGAAGTACTAGCAGTAACAGTGACCCAGTGTGCCGAGCGGTGTGCTTTAATGTCTGCAAAACTAGCAAAGCTTTAATGACTCACCATATATTTAAAATAATTGGCTGTGTTGGGAATACATGTAAACAAGGACGAATGTCATTTGATTGAGAGAGAGCAGAAGTGTGCAAAGATTTAAGGTCAGTCCTTCAGAAATCAAGATTTCTCATTTGCTCCTTATTGACAGACATTTTTTATTCTTCGTAGACAGAGAGCTGAAATGTTTACCTCTAAGATGATGATGACCTGGAATTTGTGGCATTCAAAATCAAATTTACTTCCCAGTAAAGCTAACATCATCTTTGACTCTTTACAACTGAGTGTTTCCCTCCATCTAGCAATAGCAGAGTTGCCAGCTTTGTTTACCTGGTCAGTTTTTACTTGTTCCTGCATTTACTATTACACATTGTGCTGCAGTGTAAGACCTTGAGACATGTAAGAATGTGAGGAATGTCTGCGTTGTGACTTGAAACATCTGACTCTCATCATGTCAGGTCAAATACAGGGCAACTGAATGTGAGCTTGCATCATGGGATTACCTTTAAACACACTTTCATGTGAACGACTGTCAGAAGTTTTAAGGAATAATGTAAAGCGAGAATGGCTTCAAAAATAATACTGTGATTTTTTAACTATAGCTGTTATGGTGTACAGAGAAAAACAAGTGATCTGCTATGAGGAGGCTTTATGAGGATGCTTTGCTTGAGCTGTAGCTGTTCCAAGTACAGTTGTTGTCAGTACAGTTGTTTACATGTCAAAAATTTAATCCACAAATTTTCAGTAGGCTTGATGTCGTGGCTTTGGCAGTTCCAATAGCTTAATGGAGCCATTTTTACATAACTGCAGGCCATCAGTGCAAACAATTGTACATAAATACAAGTTATTCAGTTATGTCACTGATGTATATAAACTGTCACCCTCAGATGTAAGGAAATTGTTTAGCATGCACAGGAACAACCCAGGAAGCACCAAAGCTTAACCCTGCCATGAAACTGCTGGAAAACCAGCATCATTGTCCACAGTGAAGCAAGTTTTACATCGTCATAGACCGAGAGGGTGCTGACCAAGAACAAAGCTCCTGCTCTGAAGTCAACACCGTCAAGCTTGATTAAAATTTTCAGCATATGGATTAGCCAAATGCCTTCTGAAGAAAAGTGTTTTGGTCAGACGAGACAAAGATTGAGTTATCTGGTCACAATGACAAGAGATATGTTTAGAAGAAGAAAAGTTAGACCTAAGAACACTGTACCAACTGTAAGCATGGTGGTGGTAGCATCATGCTCTGGGACTGTTTTGCTGCCGGTAGTACTGGTACATTGCACAATTTGGATGGAGCAATGAAGGAAAAACACCTCCAATTTTAGCTCCACCTGATATCAACAGCACTGTTCCAAAAAATAGTAATGTCAAAGTATCTTACTGTATATTTTACAGTTTTAAATAGCCATAGCCATAGCCCTGACACTACATACTGCCCTGTCACACCTGGAGAAGAGAGACACGTATGTGAGAATGCTGTTTGTAGATTACAGCTCAGCATTCAATACCATCGTTCCCTTGAAGCTGGACGGGAAACTGCAGGATCTAGGACTGAGCAGCTCCCTCTGCAGCTGGATCCTTAGCTTCCTGTCTGACAGACGCCAAGTGGTCAGACTGGGCAGCATCACCTCATCCCCCATCACACTGAACACTGGTGCTCCACAGAGGTGTGTACTGAGCCCTCTCCTATACTCACTCTACACCTACGACTGCACAGCCACTAACAACTCCAACATCATTGTGAAGTTTGCGGACGACACTACAGTGGTGGGTCTTATCACCAACAGTGATGAGACAGCTTACAGGGAGGAGGTCAGCGCCCTGACCCACTGGTGTCAAGACAACCATCTCACCCTCAACGTCGCAAAGACAAAGGAGTTGATAGTGGACTTCCGGAGGTTCAGAGAAGTACACACCCCCATCACCATCAACGGCGCTGCTGTGGAGAGAGTGAGCAGCTTCCGCTTCCTTGGTGTACATCTGGCTGAGGATCTTACGTGGTCAGTACACACAAACAAAACCGTGAAGAAGGCGCAGCAGCGCCTCTTCTTTCTCAGGAGACTGAAAAGATTCGGCAGTACCAATGTACCTGCACATGTGATGTGACAATAAAAAGTGATTTGATTTGTTTTGTTTTGTACTGTCTAGAATATCATGAAATTTACATAAGTAGACTGTGATTTTACATGTCAAAGGTAAAATAACATAACATCACTGTAAATATAGTAAAACACAATTTACTTGTTTTTTAAATATATTTTTTGTACATATGCATATTTAGATTGTAAAAATACATTCACAAATGTATCATGATCTCACAAATATCTGTCCGTTATTTGAAAGATCGAACTGTTGAATTCAAATGTAATGCTATGGAAAAGTATATAACATGATTCCTATAAGCTTGTGTTACATCACATAAGTATTATTATTGTTGCTATTTAGGGCGATCGTGGCTCAAGAGTTGGCAGTTCGCCTTGTGATCAGAAGGTTGCCGGTTCGAGCCCCGGCTCGGACACTCTCGCTATTGTGTCCGTGGTCCAGACTCTTCACCTGGTGCGATATGGCAGCCTCGCCTCTGTCAGTCTGTCCCAGGGCATGCAATCCATTATTATTTAAACCAACTGTTAACTGTATATTTGTACATTTACGTATTATGATTCATATTGCCACATTCATTTACCTTGTTTATAGGTAATTTCATTGTTACGTTAAAATGTTCCTAATTTAATGTCTAAAAGCACTTGGAAAAGGCAGAATCCCATGTGAAATTAGCGCAACAAACTCTATTTTCATTACTGAAAATGACTGTATTTTCATGAGAAAGTTATTTTCTGTTATTTTACGCTAGTATTTTGGCGCCCCAGCTGCCGGAATATTACCGTTTTTTAAAGATGTTTTTGTAACAGCTATTAGGCTTAATAGTGAAAACTTGGATACGGCTCCAGCAAGGCACACACATCAAAGCGTGTTTTGGAATAGATAAAAAAAAGGCTAACATTAAACTTCTGAAATGGCCTTCCCAAAGCCCCACCAACTCTCTCTTGACCCCGCGTGGATTGGAGAAAATCCAAAATAAATTCAAACTTGTACATCTAATTCTTGTTTTTAAAGCTATTAAAGATGTATGCTGTACAATCCTGGGAAAAGAACAGTTCAAAGAAATCATTGTGAATGTGTGTGTGAATGGGTGCATGACTGGATGTGTAAAGCGCTTTGGGGTCCTTAGGGACTAGTAAAGCGCAAATACAGGCCATTTACCATTTACCATTAAAAGCTCAAAATTACCGTGACATTTATGCCCATGATGAGTGCATCTGCAGCTCTGACCACAACTATAATGTGAAAACTGCTTTGTATTTAGAATGTCTCTTACAGTTCTTTTAATGCCCACAGACTCCATAGTGCTTACATCGGATGTCTCTACTATAAAGCAGGAATGGGGTTTAGCAAGGTAACTTTAGACTTGGGTTTTCAAAGTTAAAGAAGAGGAAAAATAAGTCTCTAATAAGGATTTTAATTGCCTTGCAACATTTTGAGCTGTTCCTCAGACTTCAGACGCTTTAGAAGTCTTGACGCTTTACTTTGTGGATCTGTCTCTTTTTCTAATAGGCTAGATCTTTTTTTTTTAAATCTTTTTTTTATTAAGTATCACTTCAGCATTCGTAAAGCTGAATATTGGGATATATTGGTTGTCTATTCTAAATATGAACATGACAAACACAAACTAATCTATAAAGTGATATCATATGCACAATGTAGAGCAGTCTCAAAGAAAGTGGATTCTCCAGTGTAGTGGTTTACATTTTCACCTAAAATAATAAAAGCTCCCCAGTTTGATCACACAAAGAGAAACCAGTCCCTTTGGCATTGTCTCAAGAAGGGCATCTGGTGTAAAAAATAAAAATCTGTCAAATCAAACATGTGGAGCTGCTTGCCATGATGACCTCTTGTGTGCATAAGGGAGCTGCCGGGAGCAGCATTCATTAGAAAATGAAAATGACCTTTTTCTTCTCACTTCCTACATCTGACTGCTCCCACCTTTACCCCAAGGGATCACATGCACCATCACTTGATTAACTGAAAGTACTTCTGTAGTCAACCACAAGCCCCTTGTGATTTCATGGTTTATTGTACGAGTCGTCCATCATAGCATGTGCTTTGAGGAGCCTTTGCATTAACAATAGCTTTATTTGTATAGCACCTTTTTAAAACACGGAGGTACAAAGTGCTTCAGAGTTTAAATGAAACCACACATTATATATAAGTGTACGTGTTCCAGTAGTCACACATATAGACTTTTATAGATACATCATATGGAAAATATTTCCAAAAAGAGTAAAACAAAGGATTGAGTAGATGCTGACATAATTAGTTTTCAGCAGTCATTTAAAGCAAACCAGTTCACTCAGTGCATCATTTGTCCAGTGGAGGTTCTGAAGTCTTAAAGCCTGTCTCCATTTTTCAAAGGCTGTCGAGCACGGCTTTTTAAATAAAGGTCACATAGATGCATCAGATTCCAAGAAAGACTATCTTATAGATTCACCGCTGTCAGTATTTACTGACTCATCATTATAAAAGTACCTCTTACTCTGTAATTTACAGTGTTGATTAGGTGAAAGTTAAATTAAAGAATCTTTGAGAAATTGGTGATGGGGCTAAAGAGATTTATTATCTTAAAAATTATTATAAGTGTCTCTTATCCATACATCTAAGGTTGTTCCATCCATTCATTTTATTTCTGTCTGCTTATAGCACATCAAGGAGTATTTTCCAAAATCGAGGGGAAAAAAGAGCAGCTATATTTCAGACAGAAAGCACATAGGCATTAGTTCTTAAACAACAGCGTATTTGTGCCTACCTCTCATACATAATGCCATGTTTCGCCACCAGAAACTGACAATGCAGAAAACAATATGTCACAATTAAATTCATTTGAAATAAATCAAGTAGTTTTCTTAACTGACACATATTTAAACTGTGCCACTTAAAGTCATCACTGGTATTATTCCATACATTTATTACATCAACAGAAATGATGAATTTGGGGATGTTTTTCCCCCCAAGATGAAATAGATGGTCCTCGTTAAAGGGCACAGTCGTACTTAAAGGTCACAGATTGCAGAAATTTACTCCTACATCTGTCTTCCTGAACTGTCTGAACAAAATGTTACTGAATGACACTGGCAGTGCTTCAGTTATAGCCTAGCCACACTTTTACTTTATAAAATAGCACCAAATAACCACATGCAGCCGAAGCTTTGGCCCTGACCTCTTTTAAGGTGAATAAACTTAACAAGATGACATTGTTATTCTTAGACACAGGAGAGGAAATATAACACAATTCTGGCCAACACACTACTGCAGGATTCACAGCCGGCAAAGAGTTTGCACATTTCAGGCCATGGTTCACCATTTGAGTGTATGCAGGCAAGCGTGTGACGACTGTTTTCCCATATACTTCCATAGGACTGGAAGTCTTTTTGCACTGGGTAAATTGTTCCAACCTCAACAATTAAACTATGTTTTATTATGTCTAGAGGGTAAATTAGAGAAAAAACAATGTTCTCTTAACATGGCATCCTTGGGTAAACATAAATGTCAGCTTGTTAGCTCAAAGCATTGTCCCGTGATGCGTATTTTAACTGGCACTTGTCCTTTATATGAATCTTTTAAAGACTACCAATATGAGTTCAGCGCTTCCAAACTGCCTTTTTTTTATTTGTTTGTTTTTAGGTTAAAGGAGTGGTGACTATTAAAGAAACAGGCGGTCAAAGTAAATTCTCCTGAGCCTGTTCTGATGTCATGGAGATTTGATTAAGACCACATGAAAGACTTTTTCGTGGAAATGCTAATAATTCACAGAAATCTGAATCAAGCGGTTTAGTTAATCAAATGCTATGCTGGTTTTTTTTCTTCTGATCACTCAAGATGTTTGGAAACCGCTTAATCTTGATGATATAATATGTTGCAAGAGAAGTTCAGCTATGAGATAAGGGGCATGAAATACTATTTCAAATGAATTTAAACTCATAAAAAAGAAACAAGTACAAATAGCTCAGGATTTCCTAACTTCATTTGATGTAATTGTTAGCATTTTATTCTGGACTGGACCTCTGGGAAGTGGTACGTCACTGCAGGGTGTCCTGTCACGCTGCTTAGCACTGATTTGTCCTAAAAGATTAATCCTTTATTATAGAGATGGGGACTTATACATACTGGGGACAACTGCTGGAAGATATACTTTCAGGATGAAGTCTGAATGGTTGAAGTACGAACAAAGGATGGTTTGTGTGTCACTTGCATGCAGACTGCGTGTCTCCTGGTTCATGTCCTCTGATGATACACACAAGATGCTAATTTTGAGAAAGACGCTTAACTTTGAGACTGCCCTTTAGGTAGCAGCCTTAGGTAGCTGTAACTGCCAAGTATTTAGAGGTCACAGCATTCTAAGAGATTCTGCTATATCTAATGTCGTCATCCACACTTGAAGAGCTTGACAATCAGCCACTGAGATTAAAACAAAATCAAGAGGTTTGGGGAGGGGGTCAAAATAATACAAAAGCACCTGAGCTGCCATTAGTGCTAAATTAATATTGATACTTATGGATTGCAGTTATAGGGATTTTTTTTTATGATATAGTAGTGAGGACAGTGTTTAATGATTGTAATGGTTATACAAAAAACCCTTATTGAAGATTTAAGAAATCAAATCTATTTATCACGGCTGCTATGTCTTAAGTAAAACAGCACATGATATCATGTCATAATAGGCCTTTTTCTCCAAGTGTTTCAAAACCACCCCCATGACTTGACATTTATTGATGTCAAGTCATACATTTTGTGTTTATTTATTCTAAATTGATCTGTAGCTCAAAATTTGGCATACACAGAGGCAATAATACTGTGGAGGCATGAAATATAACCAAAATGCAAGAGTTAACCGGTAATGTTACAAAGGAAGGCTGCTTAAATGTACAATTACCACCCCTCTCCTTACCCTGCCTCCAACCAAAAACTGAATACCTGCACAAAATGACATTTATTCAGTTTTGAGTTGCATAAAAAAAATCAGTCAATTAAACTAACCCCCTAAATTAGATTTGCAACAATTAGGTTTACATCATAGCTGCCATAAATTAACAGTATTTAATTTTTTAACAATATTTCGAATGACCAGAATCATTCTGTAATTGTTCATTCATCAGTATGCACAAGCTGTTTATTCAAATGTATTATTTTTAATGCCAAAATATAATTAGTGTTGTTGTCCACAAATGTTCAAATTAATTGCTTTACAAATATGCTGATAAAAAACAGTAAAGTACACTTTTGGATTAAGATCACACATTACAAATATTTACTTGCACTCCTAAACAGATAAATATTGTTTTAGCTGTTGTTTCAGTTGTACAGCACACTAGTGTGCCGGCTCACGTTTGGATAGAAAAACATGAATTTAGCTTTGTGAATTCAGTCATCTTTACTTGTTTTAAAGTAAACACTACTGGCCAGTCATTAGTGGCCAGTAGTGCCACCCATTGCCAAAACTAACTCAGCCCCATGAGCTGCCCGAGGCCTTTACTAGACAGAATAGGAAAAGCCATTCTGTAATCTCTTTAAAACACTCCCTTCTTTTTCCTCCTCCCTTGTCTTTCTCTCCTCCTCGCCGAGTCTTGCTCAGACCTTCACATGCAAAATAAAGCTGTGTGGCGCTTGAACTCTTTGCTCAGCTATGCAGTAGTGAAGAGGATTAACTCAAGCCAAGCGCCAGTTTTGGCATTTCATCCATCCCTTGGCAGACGGAGAGAGACTACCAAAAGCTACCTCTTTGCCTCTCTTCATCTAAATCTCCTCTTTACTCCCTTCCTGTTCTCTTTTTCTCCTTCTGTCCTTTACCCCCCTCATTTTCAATTATGACTCTGTTATCAGAAGATCAGTCTGTGAGGCCCCAACCCTGCCGGATCTCTGAGCCTGGCAAACACATCAGCACTTCTCTGCACCAGGACTCAACAGACTGCAATGGCAGCAATGTGGACTACGTAGACAGTGTGGAAGACTCTGTCTTTGGAGCTGTGGAGCCTCACAGGCGCTCTCGGGGGCGCCTTATTCTCCACGGCCTGGTCATGTTTGGAAGGGAATTCTGCTATGCCGTGGAGGCAGCTTTTGTCACGCCGGTGCTCCTGAGTGTGGGCCTGCCCCAGAGTCTGTACAGCTTGGTGTGGTTGATCAGCCCCATCCTGGGCTTCCTGCTCCAGCCCATCATCGGTTCAGCCAGCGACTATTGCCGCTCGCCGTGGGGCCGGCGGAGGCCTTACATCCTGGCACTGGGCATCCTCATGCTTGTGGGAATCACCCTGTTCCTTAATGGAGATGCTGTCATCTCAGGTGAGGGATCAGTGAAGAAAACTTGAGGGTGAGGAATTCAGACAGAACAAGAGTGGAGGTAGTGTGCTATCTGTAATCTTGTTATGTCAGAAAATGCTTTGAGGCCACGCTAGCTTTGATTTAAAAGTATTCCAAAGATTTACTATCAGGCTCCACTCCTGTAGCTCCCACTTTGGATTCGGGAAACAGGCACCCTCTCTACTTTGAAGAATAGGCTTAAAGCTTTCCTTTTTGATAAAGCTCGGGCTGAATCAGGTGACCCTAAGCACTCTCTTAGTTACACTGCAATAAGCTTAGGCTGCTGGGAGGGGCTTCCTGTGATGCACTTAGCATTTTTTCTTCATTCACCTTGTTTCACTCTCTGTGTTTATACACCACTCTGCATCTAATCATTAGCCATTATTAATCTATGGCTCTCTTCCACAATAAATGAATGTCTCTTTCCCCTCACGCCCAACCAGTCAGGGCAGATGGTTGCCCCTCACTGAGCCTGGTGTGAGCCTCCTGTTAAAAGGGAGTTTTTCTTTCCCGTTGTCACCAAATGCTCCTGTGATCATTGGGTTTCTTTCGAATATTGTAGATTCTTTACGTTACATACCTTATATAAAACGCATTGAGGTGATTGTTGTAGGAATTGGTTTGATATAAATACATATGAACTGAACTGATTTAGGTTTTGCTGTCTTCTTTTACCTTCAGGACAAGGTTAAGGGCAAGTTTCAACCTCTTTGTAAGACTTTTAAAGACTCTGAATCCAAATTTCTACTTGTGCACAGATTTTGGGGGATAAAATGATACATTCATCATGAAAGGAAAAAGTAGGGCCCAGAGATGCTCCATTTGAATCCATTAGACCAGCGGTCCCCAACCCCCGGGGGTTGGGGTATAAGCCTGGTATAAGTTTTATTTTGTTGTATTTATCCGCGACACCTTAAAGGCCGGTCCATGAAAATATTGTCGGGCATAAACCGGTCCGTGGCGCAAAAAAGGTTGGAGACCGCTGCATTAGACTCCAAACAGCATCACAAGAGCGTCTGCACACAAAAGAATCTGTTACCATTAAAAGCAATATTAGGTTGGGTAAAAAGCCTTCTCTTAAAAAACAGAAACACTAACTGATTCACTGCTGGCAGTGACAGCGTGTGTGTGATTGTTCAGCATCCTGTGGAATCATTCAGAGATTAAATGCACATTTGGCCATAATTTAAGTCACTCTGATTTGAAGCACATCATCCACTTAACCCGAATCATTGTTTTTGATTGAAAAATCATGAAAGCAACACTCTGCAAAAATGTGACAAACTCAGATTCAGAGGTTTGCTTTGTGAGGAATAATGGAAATCGGTGTGTATGGGCAGCTTTATTTGCTGTAAGCTGTACATTTAAAATGCAGCAATCAGCTCAACAGTAACATTCGTTAAGTGTCTTAATTGTGTGTAGTTTGAACCTTTTTCACTCTTGTGCCGTCTTTGCCTGGATATCAGCTGTCAAAACACAATTAAACTAGATGCAGTATTGTCGTGGTTAATTTCCTTTTCAATCAAACTTAGTAGCGCAGATGTTGAGAGTTTTTATACCATGCTGAACATCACATTCACAAGTCACTGCTATGAGTTTGTTGGGTTTTTTACCTCTTCATTTATAATTTTGATGGTGCAAAAATAAATGTAAAAAACCCACTCTGTTCTGATATACACACACAAAGAGAATTGTTTTTCTTCAATATCATCCAAAGTGTTCAAGGTGGTTCAGTTTAGCCTGAAGCTGTTAGAGGATTTTTTGTGCGTGTTTTCAGGCAAAAATTACAAAAATAGACAAATAAACAGCCAAGGAATTAAAGATAAAGGCTCCTGGCTTTCTTATAGCGCTCTTATGAACTATAAAGTATGTCTCCTGACGTAGGCTGGATAAGCTGATTATCTCTCCATGTTCCCCGGGGCCGTAGTAAATGCCAAAGCGGTCGTGTGACATAATGTTTTCTATTGTCGTAGCTGCCCTCTTCTTAAAGATGAAAAACCTAACGCTGGCCTGCATCTCCCAGAGTTGCTCTTTTGGTGTTAAATTGTTTTTTTACTCTTTTTTTTTTGCGACTTCAGACTTTCTTTTTAAAGAAGTGACAAGTTAAAAATCCTTCCTTTACCTGTAGTTTTAATGGAATGATAAACCTGTCTTTCAGTATTTACTTGTATCTCTTAATGAAATGGTAAAATTGTCTTTAATAACTTCTAATTACACTTTCTCTTGTGGTGTTATTTGACACCTTTCATATCTCTAAAAGAGCAGCTTAGTGTTCAAGCATTCAGGTTTTAAAATATAATTGCTATGGCGTCAGTTGTAATAGGTTTTCTTTTTTTAATTATTGTATTGTTATTTTAAGTGCCTTCTGATGTGCTAGTCCTCTGAGGTTCTTGTGATGTGTATCAAGCCTAATTAAACTTGTGAATGTGACAGATAAGGCTCCTTAGTGTACTGATGTAGTCAGTGTATTATTATTTTAATCTTTCTCTGTGGTACGTGCTGAGTGCTGATGTGTACTGTTGTTTTCCAGCACTCGTCAGAGATAGGTCTCTGAAGAGCATATGGGCCATCGTGGTGGTGATGTTTGGAGTCGTGCTGTTTGACTTTGCTGCAGACTTCATCGATGGACCCATCAAGGCCTACCTGTTTGATGTATGTTCACATGAAGACAAGGAAAGAGGTTTACACTACCATGCTCTCCTCACAGGTATGTAGCACAAACACTGTTTGGTTCTTGCTTCAATACTCACAGCTTTTGTGTTTTGTTTAGACTTATTAATGCCGGTTACGTTGGTGATTGTTTCCTTTTGATGGATTTGGACTTTAGTTTGGCAATAATTTTATGTTCATTCTGCATCTGAGCAACTCACAGTAACGCTTTATGGAAGTAAGCCTCCAAAACTTCTCCTGCTGTGACTGAGTGGGCGGAGATGCACATATAGAGGGAGTGTGAAAGTTTCAGTGAACTGTGTCTGTTTGTCAGCGTGTTAAACTGTGGGTGGAAGCTATGTCTGTTTTTTTTATTTGTGAGTGCAAACAAGAGTTCACTTGGGAAATGTTCGATAATTTCAGATATATACATATATGCTTTTCTTAGTAAATTTGTCTGTAACAATAAAAGTTAGGTCAGGCTTGGATGAAGCACGAATATAAGAGCACAACTGATAAAACAGCTGGCTGATGATATTAGCCAATATAATGGTATAGATAAATAATTTTCATTCATCAACTAATAAATGAAAATTTAAAAAAGTAAAGAAGAGATGGGTATAAATGTCCTTCAACCATGTTATGAGTTTGGGCCTTTTCCCACTAGCGGGCACTCTTTATGACACAGAAAGAAATTTTTTTAAGGTTAATTAATAGAAAACAAGAATGTTGTACTCATAAATATACATTGATTTGTGTGTAATTTTGTCTTTCAATAAAGTAATGCATACTCTGGAAATAATTCACTAAAAATACATGCGGTTTGCCATCATATTGCGCTGTCATCTTTAATTCCATCACTGTATGCTTCATGTATATTGCTAGAAACCAACCACATAAATAATACATCCATAAGTTCCTTTCAATTTTAAAATCCTCTTTCTTCTTACCTCACGCCTCATCTCAGGGCTGTGACAAACAGAACCATGCATGCACATGCTATTTTTTTTACTGATAATGTCATAATTGCTAGCTGTCAGCAGATTAGATTTACCCTCCCATCTCCGGACAGCTGACAGCGAGCTGGCTAAACAACAATAGCAACAGTTCGTTATAAGCTAACATTATGCCAGCTAATCTTAGGCTCGAGTGTTCTAAAAATCACCCTTTGATTAACAGTGTGATGATATTTCCACATAGTATGAGCTCTAACAAAGTTAGAGCTACTGGCTAACAGCAAAAACTGCAGCGCTTACTGCCTGGCTCTTGTCGTCAGGGCATGAACCACCACAGTGCCTCTTGGTGTTTCTGTCCTTGCTTGACTGTTTGCCTTCTAGTTTTAATTGTGGTGTATTTTGCCCTCTTTGAAGGCTGTTGGTGAGAACCATGCGCACATGACGTATCAGAAGAATACAATGTGATGGATGTTTCAAAATGCAGTTGGTGGCACATATGAATTTCAGTTTGCTCCCTGTTTTTCCTACAGGGTTGGGACACCTGTCAATACTCATATAAAGCCAAACATAAGATGTATAAATATCTACACAAATGTTTGTGTCATGTGCCTGAAGAAAAGAAATATCAGCCAATTTTTTAAATTTTTAAATCACCAAATGTTGGTCTCAAATTTTCTGTATCAGTCAGGATCTACTGCCAAAAGCATTTGTTAATCTGTTTTCACATGCATATGAACTTAAGTGACATCCCATTTTTAAGATCTTGCTTTGTGTACTGGCGTACAGTCATGTTGGAAGAGGAACAAAGCTGGGAGCATGAAATTGTCCAAAATGTGTTGACATGGCGTTAGCAGTTCCTTTCACTGAAACTAAGGGGCAGAGCCCAACACTGAAATCCTTGTTCTTTTACCTAGCCTACCTCTCTGTGGCTCATTTGCTGTTGTTCCAATTCACTTGGGTGGAAAGACTGTGGAATATGTAGCAAGGAAATTTCACGACTGGACTTCATTTTGCTCCTGAGAGCAATCCATTCTTTCACAAATGTTTCTAGAAGCAGTCTGCATGCATAACTGCTTGATCACCTGTGACCACGGTGACTGGAACACCTGCAATTCAATGATTTGGATGGGTGAATGAATACTTTTGGCAATATAATGCATCTGAAAGTAACAAAATAAAAAAACTGTCTCCAGCGCATCTTGCTTTATTGTTTATATTCATTTGATGATATTTCTCATGTTAAGCATAACATCTGTGTTTAGTAGAGAGGATAATGCTCTTTACAGTTTAAATGCTCTGCTCAATTTAAAAATTGCAAACACGCCAATATAAACTGTTCATTACTACTATAAGAAAAGTCTAAGCATTAACAAAGGATGGTGATTGTGTGTATTCATAAGGGATTGCTCAAATACTGTGAAAACTGTAGGGTTTTAGTGTTTTTGAGCTCAATTCTACAGTATAGTTTTACAGTTAAAAAGTCGAACACCAAACCAAAATGCAGGACAGGTGAATGAAAAATTGAGCACAACCCATCATTCAAAAGCCTGTAAAACCACTTTTAGGAGCAATAAATTGAGATGATCATTATCAGTCTCTCACATTATTATGGAGGGTTTTGGGCCCAGTCTTCTTTTTATAGTTGTTTCTGTTTATTGAGGTTTGCAGACCTTCATTCACACACATCTCTATTAAAGGTCCACTACAGCATTTTTAATCAAATTGAGGTCTGGGCTGTTCGGCTATTTTGTTGTAGATTTGCTGTTGTGCTTGAAAACGTTGCAGTGTCTCATGACCAAATTTTGATTAATCTTTCGCTGTTGGACAGATGGCTTGACATTTGATGCTGGAATACTTTGGTATACAAAGGAGTTCACTGTCGACTCAATGACTGAAAGGCCCTGTGGCTACAAAACAAGCCCAAATCATCAGCCTTCCACTACTTCTGCATGTTGCAATGTACACTATGACCAAACATCTTCACTTTGGACTGCTCTGTTTCAAAGGTCTTGTAGTTCACTCAGGTGCAACGCTGTAACCTGTGAGGTGCTCAGCGCAGGTTGTGGGATTTTTGAGTTTTGGGGCATAACCCTCTTGTCCAAGGCCAGAGCATGGAACTGCAGTGGAGCTTTTGTGTGAGTGCTCTCGTGCCTTTCATAACTTTGCTCACTACATTAGCTTTTACCCAGCACTTCATGTTATGGCCAAATGGTTGAACTGATGAATATATTTTCCCTTTTGCTGAGCAGGTTTGCACTACAAAAAGTTCTCAGGCACATATTGGATGTAGCATGACATCAACCAGCACATCAGTTTCTCCTATCAGTTTTCATTTCCGTCTGATCCTTACTTCTGATTAAATAACACGTTTAGGCACACAAAGCTGCTGCTGTGCTTTTGACAAGACTCTTTGGCAGGAGGGCGAGTTAAACGCTTTTCAGTGTGGTAAATTCATTTGCACCTCAAAGAAAAGGGGTAAAAGATTAATATTATCACTTTATTTACGTTGCTGGAGGTATAAATTCAAATATCCTTTAAAAAGTTAGTATGTATACTAGCCTGCTTGAAGATTAAAGTTAAATATAAAGTTGAATATAGTTTGATGTGCAGACTTTAAGATCCCCCCTGCTTCCCCCAATTTCCATTTCCAACATTTCTGGAAGGCAGTGTAATTCTTTTTAATAATTTGAACTGAATATAATTTGAATATAATTTCCATGTCGATACCCATAATATTTTCACATTGGATGAGTTCACAATGAACAGATAAACCTGCAGCATATTGTAGTGCAGTAAATGTGATATCTTTGTATATTTTTGTTATTTCCGATGCACTAATGAAGCATTATAAACTTAAAGAATATTTCCCAAAGTAACTCACAAAGAAAGACAGACAGGAAGTTTCTTTATGGACATGATGATGATGTTTTCGGTGTGAGCGTAGTGGTGTGCTCAGCTCAAATGTCAGCAGGCACTGGGTGGTGTGAGCATTTGAGTGAGGCAGTAATCCAGCCGTGAGCTAGTCATGTGTTACAGTCATGGGTCTTAGCTGAGAGAGACCGGAGCCAGGCACATGACTGCCATGTCTGGTATGTGAAGTTTTAGTACTGTACTGAATACTTTTACATCTGAAAGTCACGTTTTTAAACCATGTTAATCAGTATAACATGCATATTATTACTGTACAACAGGATTTCGTAAAAAAATAATTCCATCGATAGCAGGGTTGAGCTAAGACTGAGATGGTCATATGAATCCAGTTTATCAGCAACATACTAATAACTGTTTGACGAGTCATTAGTCAAGCTGAAGGCTAAGACCTCTATGTGCATGTTAAGTATTAATCTATAAAGATTTGTTTTCTAATGTTTTCGGACTTTTTCTGTGCCCTGAATCACCAGAACAGCGTGCTCTCTGTGGGTGTAGACCTCCTGATTTCCAAATGAACCTCTGGGTTTTCCTCTCCTACTTAACAAAACATAGACACAGTGGAGCTGTGACTCCCTCCATCGGAGACAGGGGAGGGTTAGGCAAGGACAAATTTGCATGTTAAGATATAATTTAGTGCAAAGATATGAGTTTTAGGGTTGTAATTAATGTCAGGAGATGAACTTTATCTGTGGACTTTTGTTTGCAGCAGTGCTTTTTAAAGCTTGCTGTTTTGCTCAGATGAGGTTGTTGGTACCACCAGGGGTACTTTGGAGAATTGGAAAAGGTGTGAAACTTGGGTTTTTTTCTTATTTATAACAATGTTAGTCCTGCATTATTCCTAAACGAATTAGGATTATTTTTTAAATGTAGCTTTGATAAACTGCATTTGATATTCAGCATTCTTGTTTTCATTGCTACGGCAATGTGTGAGTAGGAACCCTTGATTCTAATATTTAATGAAGGATTAAATGTTACAACAGTATTCAGAGTATAGTGAAAGAACGCAATTGTATGAGGCCTTTTTGTGCAATGACAAAAGAAAGCAAAGAAATAAAAGAGACCAAGAAAAAGACCTAAGAAAGCATGTGATCATTGCAGAGAATGACAAAGACTTTATAAACCCTGTTTTTTAGATTATACAGCCAATTCTTTGTCATAAATAAGGAGATGTTTTTTGAACTATTGTATGTAAGTGATTGTCATAACAGGTTTGTTGTTTAAAAAAGCTCAATGGCTCAATCCTTTATTGTACTTTTTGTGGTGGCAAGGGGGTATTTGTCCTAATAAAATACTTCACGCTGGGATGCAGTATTTATGATGACAAAAGTTTGATAACCATGGGTTTACATTTTTACAATAAATCTATGCGCTGTTTGCAGCACCATCACGACTGAGAACAATCAGCCTTGAGTCTAACCACTTCAGCCTTTTTTTTTTACTTTTTACTTGAGTGAAACTGTAGGTGCAGACAATAGAAATCTCAACTATTACAGTGGTAGAAAAGACCAGAAAGAAAAGAAAGGAACTCTCTTGAACCAGGAATTGATCCCACATCAATCTTCAAGTCATGCAGACATAAGTGAAGCCTGACTCCTGAAGTGGTTATTACTGTACCTGCCAATGACTAAAATGTAGAAAAATAGCCTCTATTGAGGTGAGCAACTATAGAGGGCTGCAGAGGCAAGAGTTAGTGGACAAAGTTAGTGATTCAACAAAAACAATCAAGTAGTTTTATAACACCAATTCATAAAAAGTTTGGATGCTGTGTAAAAACAAAATGAGACAGTCTGCAAGTCTAATAAAGTTTATTCACAATAGAGCACAAAGAACATTTTAACATTTTACTATAAGATATGAGCTCATTTTGAACACATCTCAAAATGTTCAAAGTAAGAGGTGCTAAAAAGAAAGAGCTGAATGAACATTTTACAATGAATTAGGTTATTTGGAAACATGTCAGTAACACGATTGGGTATTTAAAAAAGTGTCTTAGAGAACATCATCTACAGTTCATAGCATCCTGAAAAGATTTGAAACTCTGGAGAAATCTCTGTGGGCACAGGACAAGGCTGAAAATCAATACTGTCTGCCCGTGAACGTCTGGACCTCAGACTGCACTACACTAAAAACAGGCATGATGCGATCATTGAAATCACTGCAGGGGCTCAGAAACGCACAAAAAAGCCATATATGAACATGATCGAAGCTCATTTCAAACGGGCAAAGTGGAAATTAGAAAATCATGGGATTTTCTAATGTAGGATGGCCCCTACATCTTTCTTTGTCCTCATTCTAAACAAGTTTTCTGTGTGCTAATGTGAATAAAATAAAATTGATGAAATTTGTAAATCACTGAAATCTATTTTTTGATTAATATGTTACACAGTGATTGCCTACATTTTTTTTGAATTGCTGTGTAATTCTGTCTTTTTAATTTTGTTATTTGGTTATTTTGCTTATGGCATGTGGTCAGTTAAACACGTAATCACGTTAAAAAAGAAAACTCAGTCTCTTCCTGCCATTTTAGAATAGGCGCTTTATAAGAATAACTTCATCACATTATAAAAACTATTAGTGGTGTACTTTTATGTGTTGCAAAAGCCACCAAGTTATAGAGAGGCAGTGATTCACTGAGGGTTCACTGAAGGTTCACTGAGCTATCCATAGCTCAGCAAAATTATGACGCTGACATAAAGAGACAGCTGTCTCCATTAAGCAAAATGCTCGATAATGACGCGGTCCATCTCGAGTGTGGAGGCTGTGTCGTTAATCAAAGACTGGTGTGATATGTCTCTCCAGCGTTGTGTGCGGGTGATAATTCGCTTCATAATAGTACGCTGCGACGGTGACAGACAGGCTAAATCCAGATTCCTGATGAGATATATCCATTGCCTGGATGTTGATCTTAGCTTATGTCATCTAATCTTAACACTGACATTAAAGTACAGACAATCTACATTTGAGCTTAAGCACAAACACTTGTGTTAGAAATACTCTGGTAAAAATGGAAGTATTGATTCAGGTTCTTCATGCAAATAAAAGTGAAACACTAAAAAGTAACTCTTTTTCAACTCCACAAACAGCTTTTGTGCAAACCTCATTGAACCTCCACCTGCCAATTTCATTTAACAAGCAACACTGCAAGAGTGCAAACCTTCACCGTGGCAGTTCACTCTCTGGGCAGTATTTGTATTTAAGAAAACAGTGTTGTATTTTTTATGAATTCATTTTGTTTTCATTGGGGTTTTTTAAACACACTTTCAGACGTTTGTAGTGCAGTGAAAAAAATTGCAAAGTTCAGGCTTTTGTTGTTCGTTTTGTTGAAACCTATTTTGATATACTTGACAAAATTGATAATACATATATATATATATATATATATATATATATATATATATATATATATATATATATATATATATATTATCAATTTTATTGTTATGGATATAATACATGTGTAGCATTCATTTAGTATTTTTTTAATATGCAATAATAAATGCCAAGTGAAAGTTTTTGCTCACCAGCTTATTTGGTTTTCCAAAAAAACAATACAATAAAATAAATTTTAAAATGTATTCAGGAGCATTATACTGTAGTCTGTATAATGTATTTAAACAGTTAAAACCTGTAGTACACACTTGCAAGAATCATAGTTTCTAAGTTGTAAAGCTTTTTTGTCAATTTTTGACCAACAAATCATTAAGTTGACCTTGAAGACCTTTTATTTGTTAGCCTGACCCCACTCTACACCCCTACACAGTTTTACCAGAATTCATTCAAAGCTTTTCAAGCTGTTGTGAAAAGCTATCGTGTTTACAGACAACATGACTCATGCTACCAAAAACATAAACACTTTGGCAGAGTTAATAAAAAAATATTAATTCGTGGGAATATTTTTTCAGCCTTGACTCTAATGAATGTACTCTGCTTAAACATCTGCTATGTAGAACGCAAGCAGAGGAAAACAAGGGAATTAAAAAAAAAAAACTCTATTTGCTGTTACCTACATTATAGATGGGCCACTTTGCCTAAACAGAAAAAGTTAGGAATGGATTCAGAAGTTGTGGGAACACTAAGATCAATTTTCAGTTCAATTCAATTTTATTTATACAGCACCAAATCACAACAACAGTCACCTCAATGCACTTTATATTGTAAGGCAGACCCTACAATAATAAATACAGAGAATAACCCAACAATTATATGACCCCCTATGAGCAAGCACCTTGGCGACAGTGGGAAGGAAAAACTCCATTTTAACAGGAAGAAACCTCCGGCAGAACCAGGCTCAGGGAGGGGCGGGGCCATCTGCCGCGACCGGTTGGGGTGCGAGAAGAAAGACAGGGTAAAAAACGTGCTAGGAAGAGAGACAGAGATTAATAACAAGTATGATTCAATGCAGAGAGGTCTATTAACACATAGAATAGAAGAAGAAACACTCGATGCATCACGGGAATCCCCCGGCAGCCTACGTCTATTGCAGCATAACTAAGGGAGGATTCAGGGTCGCCTGATCCAGCCCTAACTATATGCTTTAGCAAAAATGAAAGTTTTAAGCTAACGTTAAAAGATCAATGTTAGTGGTACAGCCTGGGACAAAAACAAAACAAAACAAAACACTAGAAGTAAGTCACATTCATTTCTTTTGTGAGTCCCAGTGGAGTTTGTGTGCATGACGTGATCAGTTGAGCAGCGCTGCCTTAGGTCTGATTTAACCCACCGAATTTAACAAGATATAACCACACGATCCACAGTGGGTGATTTCCAGTCCCTAGACAGCATAAACCTTGTATAAAGGTGGGATTCAGTGAGTAAATCTAATAAGCATTATCATCTTAAATTTATATTGATGCCTACTACCCTTGGTATAACCAAACTCTCTGCACCAGTTCAACAGTGCATCACTGTAAACTTCACCACAGCAATGAAAAGTAACCAGTGTATCTTGCACTAAATTGCCCAGTATTTTCATGTTATCTTTGAATAGCGCAAAGATATACTTAAAGTTGTTTTGCAGGATATTTCACAGTATGAAAAAAAAACAACTAATTTCATCAATACATCAGGTATAAAGCTGATATCAAAAGCTTATGAAATTGAGGACATTTAAGCTTTAAATTCTGAGTCTATCAAATGTCACTGAGCAGCACTTAAAAACAATCTCTCCTCCCCCTCTCCTCTTTCCTCATCGTTGAGTAAACTTCGCTCTCATTCTTTTCTCACCCTGGGAAATACAGCAGTGATCCTTCACACTGTCTGACAAACTGCACAGACTGTTGTGTTTGCTGACATTTGTTGAGCTCTTTAAAAGATGCATTTAAAATGACTTGCCACTTAAAAAAATATTACTCCCTTTGTGCTCGCTCCTCTTCTGCAGCGCTATTTCATCTCATCATGTGTCATAAGAACCGATGTGGGATACACCAAAAGGATTCCCTTTTATATGTTACTGTTTCTCCATTTACAGTGAAATCAGTTTGATGTCTGGAAGGTGAGTGAGGTCAAATAGCTCCCGTTTGAATAAACCTAAAGTAACAAGTGTTTAAATACTCAAATAAAGCACAGGTATCCAAAAACTCTATGTAAGTACAGTAACAACATATTACTTTTCCCACATCTGAAAATATTCAATTTTTTTCTGTCATGAGTTTTGAAATGTGCTTGTCCAGTGGTGTGTGCCAGTAAAAGTAATAAAATTACTTTTCTATTCATTTATGGAACATACTGTATGTACAGTCACATTTGGTTCTTTTAAAGAGTGTCAACAGATAAATGCGGTTTGCTTGAATAATATCTCAGATAAAATCCACTTTTGAATCGGTTATTTGATCCAACTGATTTAATAATTTAATTTTCTTTTATGGGAAAAAGTACGTTTATTCTTGGCACCAGAAGCTGTTAGCAAAAACTAGCTTTTGTAGCTTGTTTCTTTTGACTATTTTTCAATGCATAATTCCCAGGGTTTCAGGGTTTTTTGGAGGGGAATGTCTTTCATGTGCTGCCTGTTTCAAATCCATCACCTTACACTTTCCTGCAGATGGCCTCTAATCATCTTCCTCTCTTCACTCTTTGATATGATGCAAAATTCATAGTCGTTTCAGAGATCGCAAACACAGCAGCCCCTCAGGCACTGAAGCAACAACAAACCAGAACATTTCTACCATTATAAAGGAAATGTCAAGGCATTGAGTCACATAATTGTATGTTCAATGACATGTTCACCAAATGTTTTCTTTTTCTTTGCACCCTTTCCATAGAGGTCAAATTTAACCAGTCTAGTCCTGATGACATACAGATTTAAGAATTACCTGATGGAAGATTTTGGGATGAATCTTCTTCTGGATGCTCTTGATTTGAATTTGGATAAACTGGTTTAATAATAAGCAGAAGCCCACTTTTTCTGATGTTTTTAGCCTGGATAAAAGATCAGATAGAGATTTTTAGATCTTGGTATGATGACATTACCAGAACAGTAGGCCCTGGATGTCAGAGGTTAAAAAAGATGGGCTCCACTGCCTACATAACAAAAGGCACTAGATAATAATGTGAAATAGGTTTATCAGAGGAGATAAACTAGTTACAGCTAGTTGAGTTAAGCTAGTTGGCTTACACCTTAACTGCTTTGGTTACTGTCAAAGGTGTCATGGAGTCATTTATCCACATTATTACAGCTTTAAGCAACTACAGAAAGCCCGATAGAGACTAAAAACAGAGCTTAGAATCAAGGAGATGTTTGATTTGCATTCTTTAGTTGGTCTTAACACAACACACAATAAATGTCAGTGCAAATAACTGTTTTCTAGCTACTTCGCCATATCAGTTCAAAAGGAGGTTTCCCAACTCTTGATGCTGTCCCCAAGCAGTTGAAAATAGTAGTTATTTCATCAGTCACCGCTCTAGTCACCATGTATATAACTAATAGAGAACAAGTGCATTTGATTCCTCCCCTTTACCTCTCACTGCTCTCAGCCATGCTTCTAGAACAATTCTTGGATCTACGCATTGTTTTAATCTTTCATTCTGTGTGCACCAGGCCTGGGCGGAGCATGTGGTTACCTGGTGGGAGCTATGGACTGGGGTCACTCCGCGTTGGGCCGTCTCTTTGGATCCGAGTACCAGGTCATCTATTTCTTCTCAGCGCTGACCTGGGGCATCTTCCTCACTGTGCACCTCTTCAGTATTCCAGAGCAACCTCTGGGCAAGGCACCATCTCCATCTGATTCACCATCCAGCCCTCTTCGCCTGCTGAGCTCTCATAGCAATAGTTATGGAGCACTTAAGGAGCCTGTCTCTGCTGTAGTCTCTGCATCTGTCACAGATCTCAGGCCCAGATCTTTCTCAGCCCTGGGAGAAGCCAATTCAGTGACCTCAAGTGTCAAACAGCCAAACAAAGAGGTATGTAACATGCATAAAAAGTCTTTCAGAGAGTTTAGTGCATTAAGTGAATTACACAATACAGAGAGCCAATAAAACTAGTCAAACCTTGAAGTTGCCACAGACTATATTGAGATTCAAATGGTTAGTCAGGGTACGCTTGGCAGAGGCAACTATGGAAATAACACACTGAGTCTTATAGGAGTTTGAATACTTTCTCTACAGTAGTAAATGATGTGAGATGCAGTATTCAGGGAGTTTCAAGACTATTGATACACCTGCCAGTTCATCTTACTACTCCTGCTTTGCTGAATGCTTTGCAGAATATCTTAGTACTTGATTTGCCCCCCCCCCCTTTTGCTTTATTGACACCAGCCATGCAGCTGGCATGAACTCTCCAAGTTTGTATAAATCCTGAAAAACTATGCTATCCCAGCAGGATCTAAGAGGGTTCCACAGAGTATCCCAAAGGCCGCTGAGATGCAGGAATGCCTTTCAAGAACCCCTATAAGTACAGAGTGAGGCTGGGGTCAGCGGAGTGTTCAGGAAAGACCAATAGAACACATCTGCCCGAGTGTCATCTCAACAACTGCTTCAGTGCAGACAATACAACTTCCAACTTTATAAGTTCCTGCATTAAAAGTATATCCAAACTTTCCAAAGATTTTCTAGACTTATATATTTGACTGATGTGATCTCAGTCTTTTACATTTCAGAGGGATTGATGTGATCACCTTCCTCAAAATCACCTTTACAGTTTTCATTTAAGTGTTTGATGAATTATCTCTATGATGTCGACTTTTTGCCTGAATATTCTTCCTCCTTCTTTTGTAGATTCAGCTTTCCATTGATGCTTCACATTTGTTTGTTTTTTGCCTGTTATATTAGAAAGGTTTAAGAAAAAAGATGCTAAAAGAATTGCTCTGTATATATCTGCTACACTAGAAAATTAATAAGGGATGATTGTTCCAAAGAGCGTAGTTGTTTTTTTCTTTTTCAAGTCTTCCTTTTGCTTTAATCATCCTTAATCCTTAATCCTAAAGCCAACTCCTTAGTAGTAGTCCTTTATGCTGAATCCCTTCATTCAATCTAATTGCAGCCTTTTATGGGGCATGCATGTTTTTTTAATTGTAGAGTCTTTTGAAGTGTTGTCACTCATGGGCTAAAAACACCACTAGCCGTGAAATACCAGCAGACTAATGAGCACTCTGAGAGGGTTTTTTTTCCTCCTGTCAGTTTTTTAGCTGCTGGCACTGATGTCTGTGATGTTTTTGTGTATTTGCAGGACCAGAAGAAGATGACGTTCAGGTTGCTGATAAAAGCTATTGTCAATATGCCAAGTCACTACCGCTGCCTGTGTGTCAGCCACCTGCTGGGATGGACAGCGTTCCTCTGCAATATGCTTTTCTTTACCGATTTCATGGGACAGGTATTGATTTGCATGTGTCTCCAGTGAGCTTTTTAGAATTTCAAATAGTAACCAATCAATAATCTTATTTAGAAAGCTGGGCCATTTGCGACCTCATAAAGGTTACAATTCTACTTGATATTTATCATCGCTGCGTCCTTTCTTTCACATGTTGCTGTCAGATTGTGTTTCTCGCCAAGGCCTTTGTCTGGTGGAATAGATGAGAAAAAAGTGTTTATTTTTCTAAAGCCTTGAGTTTAGAATTACAGCCAACTCACCACAACGTTTTTGAATGAGGACTGCTAAAATGCCAGCTGTTGCTAGACAGCTGCAACTATAAACTGTACCAATAAAACTTCAGAGCAGATGTCTTCAGCTGGATATTAGTCCAATTAACCACACTGCAAGTGTTATATTTGCACTAAAAATGCTACAAAAGGCACTAACAAAAATGGATCCAGTTCAATTTCTCAAATTAACTGAGCTGATTTCTAAGGTCTACCAATCTCAAAGCCCTTAATGATGCATTACTTTAATCAATTTACATACCAACAAGCAATTTAAGCAAGTTAAGAAAATCATTTTTTAAAAAGGTCATGAATAGAGCCCAGCCAACATGCAATATTTGATGAATTAAAAATCAAATATTTTGATATATTGCTGTTTTCTTCTTTTAGATACAGGAAACCTAAAAAAGATTCCCCTTACATTAATACTTATTTATTCACGATATTACACACCATTTGTTGTTCGTGGTGTTCTGAACACGTCTTCCCGACAGGAAATTGCAGAGTACCTGTTGGTGGATAAACTCAAGTGGTGTTATAAAGAACTACTGTTATTTTTTGCATATCCAAGTGTCAATTTTTAAACAGATATGCACAATATCTGAACAATAGAGGGTTTTTTTTCCCCAATATAAGGTTATTTTCTCTATTTTATCAATTGTTTTACAATTTGTGTGTGTGTGTGTGTGTGTGTGTGTGTGTGTTGTGATCTAAATGTGTCAAGTAAAATATAAAGGTGCTGCTTTTATTCCAGTCTGTTACAGCTAGTGGTCTGTCTATAGGTGACCATTGGCTTTTGGAAGACTCCTTCCTTCACACTCATTGGCTAACAACGTAGTCATTAGCAATGATTTTTGTGATGTCAGACTGTGAGCAGCATTAGTGCTTGTGAGCTTCTGATTGGCCATCAGATCTAGGAGTCAGGGTTTAATCACCACCTGTTCAATGGCCTTGGTGTGTTCTTGACGGTGATTTTTTTGAATTTTCATATGAACAGCGATAATTTTTCCAAATAAAAACAGAAAATCCTTGCATGTGGAAACCGTCTCAATAATCCAAGCAAACAAAACAAAAACAGATAACATATAATTATCTAATTTACTCAGTTAGTTTGTTTGCTTTGTTTGAATATGGCAATTTAGTCTTTGGCAGAAACAATTAACAAAAATCATATCAGACTTATGTGATATCCCTTAAAATGACTTACGTTCAAATGAGGTAAGGTTCAAAGCAATTCAAAGCAACAACATTAGAGAGGAAAAGCAACACACTGCAACATGTATCTGCGTTCAAGCTCCATTAAGCTGCCTGCTTGTGTGGGGGCAGATGGAGGGTGAAGGGAGGTGCGGCGTGTTGTTATTGTTGTGTGCAATCCTCTGTTGACATGTGCCATTATGATGAATGCTTTCAGTGTCACAGTGTGAATGCTGATCAAAGGATGCTCTTCACACCATGACTCTGCCTCGCTTCATTAAGCACAGATGCACCAACTTATCTAAAATTGCAGGCTTATTTCTTATCTGCAATGAGAAATGCATAGTCAGGCTCCCTGTTCTGCAACAGGGCTACAGATGTTTTGTTCATAAGGAAAATAAAAAATAAAAGCCTGATTTTAACAAGAAGTTGGCCAGTATCTGATATACAAATCCTTCCTTTTTAAATGACCCTCCTCTCGTTTCAGATTGTGTATAAGGGGAATCCGTACGCCGATCACAACTCTACCGCCTATGCCACATATGAGAGGGGAGTAGAAGTTGGCTGCTGGGGATTGTGCATTAATGCAGTGTCCTCTGCTCTCTACTCATGTAAGTGGCAGTAATGTGTGAGGGGAAGCTATGTGAGAGAGTGGCAGGTGGAAATGGATAACAAAGGGAAATTACTGCTTTTGCTTTGGGATTGCAGGGAACTCCATTAGCATGCTTTTGCCAAGGCATCCTGACCTGCGTTATTCTGAACACGTAAGTCCACATGTATGCTTCAAACATCCCCTGTTAAACAGCACATGTGAACCTGAGAGAACTGTTGTGCTACATACAGGGTAAAGCTCAGCCAAATAATGAAGGCTTGGCATGAACTCAGCTTTTTTAGTCTTTTGCTGTTGAGAAGGAGTCTTGGCTTCTAGGAAATGTCCAATTATATGTACAGACGGTTTTGGTACATCTAATGTACGCTAATCTAATGTTCACATAATTATCTACCCTGACTCCACACGCCTCATGCGGGTTTGTTGATCCACCAGTAATTTTAACTTTCCGTGACGTACATGTCTGTGTGTTTTCAGATGTGCAGCGCTTCCTCCTCTCATACATCGGGCTGAAGGGATTATATTTTATGGGCTACCTTGTGTTTGGATTGGGCACCAGCCTGATTGGCCTTTTCCCCAACATCATAGCAACGCTCGTCCTCTGCAGTGTGTTTGGTGTCATGTCGAGCACACTCTACACCATCCCATTCAACCTGATAGCAGAGTATCAACGTGAGGAGGAGGTAATAAACTGGCAGTAGAAACACTCACTAGCTAAGGAATTGTTCAGGTTTCCTCAGTTTAAAAGGATCACATGGTTCTTAAATGAGCACATTTGTATATTGTACACGATACTGCATAACTATAGTATTGATTTTCCGTTTTTTCCACAGTGTAAAACATGTTTTGTTGTCAGTTTGCAGATAAATAATAACCCCATACTCCAAAATAATTATCTTTTTCCTAGTATAACTTTTGGTTTTGGGAATGAATCAAATGTAGCCCTAATGTGTCCTTATGTGAAACTGTAACAGGAACAAATTGATTGACAAGCAATCAATCAAGAAAATAATTTGCAGATTACAGTAAAAACATAAAAAGAAATGATTATTTCTGGTGTTTTTTAAGAAGCATACTGTAAGAATTAAGATGATCGAACATTTCTGAATGATGTGAATGAAAACTTCGATTTAAAAGGGTACATAACGACTGGAACATTTAGCGTAGCTACTTCCTTTAATCATGCTTTCCGATCAAAATTGGAGACTAAGATAAAGCATTGCAGTGATGTGCAAAATCTTAAGCCACACCTCAATCTTTATATTTTCGTCAGAAAATGTGCAAAAATATGTCAATATACATGGGAACACGGTATGTAAGGCAAAAACAGAGTGTGTCTGATTCTAATTCGTTTGAAAGTCAATGTTTCGTACGACCACTTTTGTGCTTCAATAGGGCCTGAGCTCTCTCAGGCGTCTTTCTTGTCATTTCTTAGTCTTCAGGCAAGTTCTCCAGGCGCCTTGAAGGACATTCAAAGCCCTTCTTTGGATGTTGGCTGCCCTTTATTCCATGGTCTGTTGAGATGATCCCACACTGCTTCATTTATGTTGAGGTCTTGGCTTTAGGGGGGTCCTTGGTGGCTGATTTTATTTTGTGTTTTTCTATCCGATTTTTCTACCCTGCACTGGCAATGTCTTTGGGATCATTTTGATGCTGGAAAATGAAGCCTCTGCAAATAAGCAACTTTTCAGATGGTATTCCATGGAGGATTAAAATCTGAGGGTACTTTTCTGTATTAATAATTCCATTCATTTTGATAAGAACCCAGACACCTCATGCAGAAATGCAACCTATCACAGAGCCTCCGCTGTGTTGTTACAGATGGCTGTACCAGTCACTGTTGACCATGCCTCCTGACCTCCTCTTTACATTCTGATTTGAACCAAAATTTTCAAATATGGATCCATCACTGCATAAGACCTGCTGCCACTGATTTTCCAGTTTTTATAATTTGGTATTCCTCTGCCTTTTCTCCTTTTCCCTTCCTGCTAACCTTCGACTGAGAACATTTGCATTGAGGCTGCTAAATCTGTCAGGTATGTCAGGTCTCTGCTGGTTTCTTTTTTTTTTTTATTTCTTAAGGACATGACTTTCAGATACTGTACATCTGCTGCAGATTTTTTTTATTTTTCCTTTAGGCCTGCAACTTTTGTCCTCAACTTGGTGTATAGTTTTCTTAAGCACAAACTGCACGCCATGGTGAGATATTCTGAGTCTTTGGATGTTGTGTATCTGTGTTATCTTTGGCATTTTTCATAGATTCAACTAAGGAAATGAGGAAAACAATCCAAAGTTTTTTCATCAGGCTGCTGGTAACAAAGTGTTTAAAGTAACAAGTTAAAAACTGGTTCTTTTTTTGTCTGATATGTGTAGACACGACGCTGGTTCATCTCTTGAGTTAGGTCTCTTTGTATTCTTAAACAAGGTCAGTCAATCTTCTAAAAATGTGGACTGAAAATGAGTGAAAAGGTAGCCAGCATGCACAGACAAACTCTGAAAGATCTTCAGAAAGTCTAAAGAACTATTCCAGGAAAATCTGGCTCCTTGGAAGCAACATATAAAGAAGTGAGGTGTGGCTTAAGACTTGTGCACAGTCCCATATTTTACTCCTTTAAAGTTCAAGTATTTACAAAAGACAGATCAAGAATGAGGCACTTTAAAGCCCCCGAAAAAACTATCCTAACTATTAATCCCATAACACAACTGACTCTACTCCTTCTGGCGGTTTTCTGTAGAAGTATTTAAAGTCCTAATGGAAACCAGAGATATTCACGAGGCTCTCCAAAACCATAAATATATGTCATTATTTATTCATCAATAGAACGAACGACTGAACTGACGTTTTTGTGTTAAATTGTTGTAATGCACCTTTTATACCTGTTAAATGGGGAATTAATTGGTTTAAATATATCAAACAGTAGCAATCATCTGTCAGTCAAGTACACAGGCATTCATATTTTATTGTGAATTTGAAATTGCATCATTCAGTGTTACATCATTGTTAGAGGCTGTTCTGCAGAACAAGATTTTTGGCAAGATTTTGCCACTTATGTAAGTTACATTTATGCATTTAAATACCAAAAAAATAACCGTATTTCCCGGACTACAAAGCGCACCTGAATATTAGCCGCACAAGCTAAAATCAGGGGAAAATCCTGTTTTGTACATACATTAGCCGCACCTGACTAAAAGCCGCAGGTGTTTCAATGTTGACTTATCATATGTAAGAGAATATGCACAAAGGGAATTGTCAGGAAAGAGATGGCTGTTTGGAGACATCACTTTTATTAATATTTTGAAAAACAAGTTATGGGTACATATTTGCACAACTTTTTAGGTATATGTAAAAGTAGCGGTAATTACAAGTACGAAACATGTGCTGTGCTTCATAAATGAGTAACAAATGTAGTACATAACAATAACCTACAGCACACCAGAAAAATAGATTCGGACTACCTTTTAGGCTCAAGAAAAGTCAGTCATTCACCACCATCTTCCTGCGCACTAAAACCACCAAAGTCCTCTTCTCCAGTGTCGGATATGAACAGGCTCAGGATGGCTTCGTCATCCACTCTCCGCTTCTCTCCTTTGTTGTCACTTTCAAAACCAAAGAAATCCTCGTTGTCAGTGTCAGAGTCGAACACCCTCTGAAGGGCCGTGGCGGTGTCCTCCTCTCCATCATGCAGCAGTCCAGTCCTTCGAAATCCGTTGGTGATCGTGGATGTTTTCACACTTTTCCACGCTGTCAGATTCCACCGAAGTTGAGCATAACTTGCTTTTCGCAAGTTTATTGCCGCTCGTCATCCACGCCTCCCGCTGAACGCGTAGAGCTACTTTGAAGCTTGTTTTTCGCGCTACTTGTACGGCACTATGTTGCCTGGCGGATGGACATGTGACCAACATACCACTCTTGAACCCCGATACTGTGTGTCTGATCACATGCCCTTCCGCCAGGCAACGTAGTGCCGTACAACAGCGGAACAAACAAAACAAATCGTCTTACGATATGACAAAAATCATGGACAATCCATAGAAAAGCCGCACCTGACTAAAAGCCGCAGGGTTCAAAGCTTGTGCAAAAAGTAGCGGCTTATAGCCCGACAATTACGGAAAATAAAATATCAGATTTTCATTTTAAAGGTTTGGAATAACACTAAACTTCTTTTCCCTTTTTTTAAGTGTCCACATAAATGTTTTAATACCGCTTATAGTATTGCTGCAACATTCTCAAAAAAGTTTATATAGTTCATCTATAAAACATTGGTTTATAATGGAGCACTGTAACAAAAAATAATTTCCCCCAGGGATCAATAAAGTATTCTGATTCTGATAAACTGCAATGTCATTCATAAGTGGTTGCCTCAAAAATCAATTGTTTATTTTTTTCTGTCACGGTCAATCAATACCTGATTGAACTAAATCAGGTGAGAGTTTGATGGAATTCAACTTGCAACAACTGAAGCGAGGCTGAAAAGAATCTATCTTTTTAAGAAGCTGTTTCTTCATATTCTCAGAGCCGTCTGTTTATCCAGCTGTTTGTTTGTGTTTTTTGCCACAGCCTCTCTGATTAAACTGAAATTGATGTTTCCATATATTGCTCTCTTGTTTTCCCCTCCCCGCCATCCTCCTCTTCTCTAATAAACCTACAACCTCCTGTGCTTCCAGCAACAACTGAAGCTGCACGGAAGCAATAAAAGTCCTCGAGGTTCGGGAATGGACTGTGCCGCCCTCACTTGCATGGTCCAGTTGGCTCAGATCATCGTGGGCGTGGGGCTCGGTGCTCTGGTCAACGCGGCAGGAAGTGTGATCGTGGTGGTCCTCTCGGCTTCGACCATGTCTCTGCTCGGCTGCATCTTCATTGTCCTCTTCATCAGATATGTGGAATGAATGATTCTGCTCAAATACAAATTTTAATGATATTGTTTTAAATAAACAATGATTGCTAATTATATCATCATAACGTCTGCAATTTTTAATCTTACCTCAGTGGCCAATTAACTGCTAATTATGACAATTTTTTTTAGGTTTCTCTGGTCTGATAGATCCTAAAAATGGTCTTTTTTGGCTAAAACAGCAACTGATATCTTCTTCAGCTCTTGTCTCGTGGTGCTGCAGGCCAGATATTTGCCACATTACAATGCACATAAACAATTTCATGTAGCTATTGATACTGTTAGTTCATTAAGCAACAAAGTTTCACAGCAGTAGTCTAAAGTGCTTGCAGGCATCTGGATCTCTTTTAGCTTCTTGGAGACATTTCACCACCCATCTGCAAAGGGTTCATGACATGAAGACACCAAACCAAGAGGGGTTTTCACTGAAATCCACATTGCTGAATGATCTGTGCGCCGGCATGACTGGTTGACAAATGGCCCGGAATAGTGAAGGGACCAATAGTGAAGGAATTGGACAGGAACAGATCAATAAGATCGAAAAAATCAACAGCACAGCAGAAGTATAGACAGTGGTTGCAGTGGATGACTTCATTACTTTTAAAACTCTGCTTCAGCTCTTTGTATGCTATAACTTCACTCATCTCTGCTCTGCCACGTCTGAGCCATAATATCATTCATTTCATTTCATTTCATTCAGTATTACAAAAAAGCCAGAGTAGCCTTGCAGGTCAAATTTTATCAGTCACACCTGTTAATGCAGCTCCCGTCTCCTAGATCGTGGCACTTGTTAGTGTGGGTTGGTTTTACAGGCTTGTACAATTGGTCCCAATGGAAGATATTAAAGGCTAGAACAACCAATTAGAGCTTTTTGGACAAAGGGTAAGACACCTGGATGTCAAGTCAGGCTCGCCCACATCAGCTCCAGAACCCTGTATTATCTACAAGGTAAAACTCATAGATTAAGACTTTTTTTTTTCAGAGAGCCAAAATCAACTTCCTGTATAGGAGTTTTGTGGGTGTACTGATCAACAGTATAAAGCATTGCCAATAAGAGCAGAGGATCCTGCAAACTGATGCACGACATGGTTGTAAATACTATCACTAGGAGTTTTTACGGCAATGACGGATCTTGGAGCCTCTCTCCTGGAAGTTAGCATACGCTAGCAAAGACATGGCAGCAAAAGGTTAAGACATTAGCAAGCAAGGCTTTATATTATCAGCACACATAAATTACAATAATTTGTGCCTGAAAACATGTTAGTTGATCAATCACCAATGACGTACAATAGATCTGGGACTTACAGATGAATTGCAGTTAGCAATACTAAACAATACTACCCAGTAAAACTATCCAATAACATCTATTTAATTTTAATCTACCTACAAATACCTGTAATTCACCATAGTTGATTTTAATTAGAGATCTTGTCTTTATCCCTTTTTTCTAGTGTTCATGTTCAGCTAAGCCGAACAACTGGTGACTTTAGCCCTTTCAGTGTTGTACAATTGAGAAAGAGAGTGTTAACAAGTTTCATGACAAACTATTCATTTATGGACTGCTGTTTTTTTCTTCTATTCGGGTTGCAAGGAGTGTTAAATTTGCAGCTGCATCATTAGAAATCATGTCAAATTTTGACATATTTTCGATTTACTGTCCAAAGCTATGTCCCATTTAGGTAATTGGTAACACAACGACCGAGACTGCCCCGGCTTGGACAGTCTCGGTCGTTGTGTCCTTGGGCAAGACACTTCACCCGTAGCCTACTGGTGGTGGTCAGAGGGCCCGGTGGCGCCAGTGTCCGGCAGCCTCGCCTCTGTCAGTACGCCCCAGGGTGGCTGTGGCTACAATGTGGCTTGCCATCACCAGTGTGTGAATGTGTGTGTGAATGGGTGGATGACTGGATATGTAAAGCGCTTTGGGGTCCTTAGGGACTAGTAAAGCGCTATATAAATACAGGCCATTTACCATTTAAAATATTTCTCAAAGGCTCTCAGGTTAATTTTTTGAATCTAACAGACAATTTTTTTGACTCAAGGATGAACTGATTACAGTTAGTTAGTTATCAAGGTGACTCCCACACAGAACACAGTGAAAATTTTTAACAACAAATATGGACATTAGGACAAAATATCACACCACTGTCTAAAATGATCAAATAAAGAAGTAACAGCATTTTGAATCAAACCAACTCGTGTTTATGTTATTGTTTTTATTATTTATTTAGTGCACACCCAAGAAGGGTAGAGACAAATGCTCTGTTATATTGTGGTTCACCAATTACATGATAAATAAAACAGAAAATCTAAACTCAAGAGAATGCAATTTGACCCGCGTATGTTTGCCCATTTACAGAAAACATATTTCTAAAGGTGCTGCTGAGATTAAATTTTCACCTGATGTCGGTAACAACTCGATCCAAGCATGCAAAGAAATCAAACTATAAATGTCACTAAAATTGAACTCGTTAGATGCCATAATACACCACGTTTGGAGGTCAAGAGGCACTGCAAATCACCCCCAAAACACCATACCAACAGTCAGGGGCGATTTTAGCCCATTTTTGGGGTGCTTCAGCACCCCAAAAATGAATGAAAGCACCCCAAAGATTTCTTACTTTTTTTGACAATATTTGCTGTTTGTGAAACACACTACTAAAAATATAAAAAGCATACAGTACTTAATTGAGATGGAACACTTTAACAACAAAAGTATAGATAACCCAGTGTATAGATAACAGTGTTTCAATATTTATATCTTTTATTAGATGTGCATGTGGTTTGGTTATTTGCCTTTTGGTTGAAAGTACACTGAGAGAGGACTTTTTTATTAGTGATTTTAAAAATATGTTTTTTAAATCTAATTGAATACAATCTATTTGTGTATGATTGTCAGTCCAAAGAGGGAGAGAGGAAAGAGGGAAAAGTACAAGGTCAGGACGAACCAGGTAAGAAAACAGACAGGGAACAGTGACAGGCACAACAGAAACTGTTAAACTGCCAAAGAAAAAAAAACACAACTAATTTTACTCGTACAATCTGGAAGTTGTGTTCTCCCTATATTAAAGCTGCTATACAGAGTCTGCAAAACAAACTGGGTTGTCAGCCCTAGCACTGCATTACCATGTTGAACTTCAGTCAGAGGAAGTCACGGTTGCCAAAAACTTTTTGAATCTCAAGAGTGAGGCTGGTGCCATTCCAGATATGTTAACATTGTACAATCTTCTGGATAATCAGATCTTCCCCACACTGAAAACTGTTATTCAGGTTGCCCTAACAAACCCAGTTAGCAGCTGTAGCTGTGAGAGGTCTTTTAGTGTCTTGAGTCAGCTCCATACCTGGCTGAGAAGGACCATGGGTCAAAGCAGACTCCAGCACCTGGCTGTGATGTCAGTTGAGAAAGAGATGCTGGAGAGACTTGACCACCAAAATGTGATAGACAGATTTGCCAACCTCAAGGTGAAGCGACATAGGATAAAAGAAAAGAAAAAAATCTGCAGAGCCATAGTAGCATCTGCACTAAACATCTTTTCATACATTGTATACATTGTACCAAAGGCCAAGGTGTCTCATTTTTCTAATTTTTTAATAGTATTTTGTACATTTGTACATTTCAAGGACTCTATTTTTGGAGTGTATTTTTTATATATCTGTATTATATCATACATACACTTTAAAAGTGAATCTCTGTCCAAAAAATGCACTCAGTTTACTTTTTACTCACTATGAGAATCATTGTCATCATCAGTTTTTGTTTTTTTGTTTTTAAATTCCAATCCATTCTTCTTTAGCAGCATTTAAATAACCTTTATCAGATTTGATGGTTTTGTTACAGACTGGTCAAAAAAGTGTTTAGCTTTTCTTGCACAAATGTGGGATTAAATTGTGTTAAAATGTACAAAACAGTGATGTCATGTTTTGTGATGAGGACCCAGGCACAGAGAGACTTGATGAATTTAAGAATCTTATGATTTAATAAAGAAATTTGCAGACTTGCACAGAGATGGTAAAATTATGATGACTGATAATGGAGATGAAGACAACAGACGATGAGGACAGGGAGGAACGGGGGTTTAAATGCACTAAGGAGACAGTCAGAGGGAACTCAGGAAACTGGAGACATTTAAGGATGCAGGGACTGACAGAGACAGGGAAGAAGGCTCATCATGACGAGTAAAGTTTTTCTTGCCTGGATGGGCAGCTCTCTGGGTGCTCAGCACCCCCAAAAGCTCTGATTCTAGCCAACAGTGTAGTTTGGAGGTGGGAACATCCCCGGTGTGGGGCTGATTTTCAGCATACGTGAATGAACTGGACGAATGAACGGAAAACGCACTGAGACGTTCTTGATAAAAATATGCTGCCATCTAGCAGGATGATGAAGATGAAACGAAGGTGGACGTCTCCCGTTTCAAGACAGTAATCCCAAAAGCACAGCCAAGGAAATTCTCAAATGGTTTCCGAGAAAGAAAATTAAGTTGTCATCTAGAAAGTATTAAATACATTTCATCAAGCTTGCTCAGTACTTTTTCTCTGTGTCATTTCTCATTATCAAACATAATTTATCGACATCTATGGTTTAATTTCATTGCATGTGTGGATTGGATTGTCACCAACATCTGGGGAGAATCTTTAGAAATATATTTACTTGGCAAATTGGTGACATATTAAATACTTATTTTACCCACTTCCTATATGTATTTGGAGATTATGTATTGGAATTTCAGGAGCGGGGCCACGCCTCCAAACCCGCGTCTTCCGGTTGTCATCTATATAGGTTACCCCCTTCGGGGCCTTCCCCAGACCGCAGCTCAATTCATGTCCAAGCGTTCACCTTTACCTACTAAAACCTAAAAATGAGGACGTGAGCCCAGCTAGTGAAATATAATAACTGGAAAGTTGCTACATCTGAAACCTACACAAACGCAGTATTTCACAGATTTGAGGTAATTCCAAAAAAGTTGGGAAGAATGTAAATAAAAAAGGATCTGCAAATCCCATAAATCCAGATTTTATTCACAATAGAACATAGAAAACATGTCAAGTGTTTGAACTGAGAAAACATTCAAGCGAAACATTAGTTCATCTTGGGATTTGATAACAACAGCATGTCTCAAAAAAGCTGGGCAATAAAAATAAAACGCTTGAAAAACATTTGGTGCTAAAAAGAAACGGTTGGAGAAACATAATAAACTAACTAGGTTCATTTGCAACAGGTCTGTAGCCTGAGTGGGTATAAAATGAGCGTCTTAGGAAAAGTTCCACGTGGACAAAAACTGGTGAAATTGCACTTCTTTTTCTTATACTAAAATTTACTGGTTTCACTGGTCTGGCCGTACATGGCCTTGGATGCAAAATGAGTTTGACATTCCTGGTCTATAATATCATCAAAAAGATTCATAAAATCAGAAAAGTTGATTTGAATTAGACTGAGGCAAAGTGGAAAACTGTTCAGTGCTCCCATCAGTGCTCATTTAAAAAGTCTGCATCTCTGATGGAATTAAGGTGCATTAGTACCTATGAAATTGGCGGATCTGAAAAGACACCATCATTGATGAAAGCTTTTAGAGTTCCATCCAGGTGACATCTTTTTCAGCGAGGTTCTCATGTATTTCAGCGAGACAGTGTAAAACCACACCCTGCATGTATTACAACAGAATTGATCATAGTAGAGTCCAGACACTGAACTGAGCTGTCTGCAGTCAGACCTTTCACCGGTTGAGAACATTTAATGCAACATGAAATGGAAAATATGACAAAGAAGAGCCAGGAATGGAGCAGCATCCCTCTCCCAACTACTCTCCTCAGTTCCCAGCTGTTTATAGACTGATGTGAAAAGAAGAGAGGATGCCACACTGTGGCAACTTTTTAGACATGTGTTTGATGCAGACAAGTTTTCCTCAGTTTATTATGTCTTCTGCGTTCTACTGCGAATAAAATATGGCTCTACAAATTACTGCATTCTGCTGTTATTTACATTTTGCACAATGTCCCAACTTTTGAAATTGGTGTTGCACATTTATAGCCAATTGAGTGAATAAGATAAATAGAGTTCACAACAAAAAAGCCTTTGCAGATTATCTAATCATATTTGCATCAATGTCCTTTACATCCAGACCCATGTGAGGAGGAGATATTAGATCGCCTTCTGAGCAATGAATATTACATTAAAATTTCTAATCATGATTTTAATTCAAGTCATTTTTTATTACTTCCATCAAAGGGGATTTTACTTACTTTCCACAGGTCCCATGATATGTGTGCGTGCACTGTGGGTTTCAGATTGAACACCCACATGAATCATTTCTCTGGTGTACTAATTTAAAACCGAGGTCCTGGAGCTGTTTGGCATTCACTTCACTAGATTAGCCTGTTGCCATGTGTATATATATTCTCTTCATTCCATAATGTTGGTTATTTTTGTGGGTTTGCAAGACATCTGTTAGTATTTCGGTGTTTTTGTTTCTTTTTCTGTCACTGTTTTCTGTCATGGGCTCACAGCTTGAACAGACGACGAACTGAAGGCTCTGGAGGCATATTAACCAAATGAGTCTTTAAATGGTCTTAAGCACTTAATTGACTGTATTATTATTTTTTTTTTTTTTGGGGGGGGGGGGGGGGGGTTCAATGTGGACACATAAATAGCTTTTCAGGGAGGATTTTATTCTGCTCACACTGCATCATTAACACGTGAGAAAGGGAGGAGAGGGAGGAGACTGAAGCTGTCAGTGAAATGCCATTTTTGACTGCTTTTAAATTCGATTTATATTTACTGAGAACTTTGCTCTCTGTTTATTGAAAGTCATCGCTGCCCTCTCAGCGAATGGATGTGAGTAAATGAGATCTGATTATGTGCTCCCATCTAGCAGTCACAAGTGGTGGGGTTGAGTGGGGTGGTGTTTTTAGAGGAATTATTACTCATTCTGTGATAGGTTGTGGTCACTCTCATTTTGGCATGTAAAGGTATACGTTTGTATTTTGATTTCTAAATAATGGAGCTTGAAATGAAAACACTTTTAAAAGCACGTTTTTCTAAATTCATCAAATTGCAAAAAAGAAAATCAAAACAAAAAGCAGCTAAATAAAAATGAATCTCCCATTTAATTTATTTTTAAAATTCAGTAAATTCTGCAGTAGCAACAAATATATGCAGTGTCCGTCATACTTAATTATAACACCTCTTCTCCATATGCATCAATCAAACTTTGCCTCCCACAGTTCAAAACATCAGTCTATGCAGCCCTCCGTGGACCCCCCTCCCCCCCCAACACACACACACACACACACACACACACACACACACACACACACACACACACACACACACACACACACACACAATCAGCACAGGTCTGTGAAACATTCTCTGTAACATTATAGTGGCATTTAACAACTAAATGTCATTCAAGATAAGGACGGGGCGAAGATGAGTAAATGTCTCACATTTTGTTGATGCACCTTACCTGCACATTTAATATATGTTTTGACACCTTATTAAAATATGCGTATTTTCTTATAGGTAAGAACGCCAGTAAGTTGGCTTTTTAAAACGTCAACCAGGGTGAAGCCAAAGTAGCATTTCTGTGGACAAACATGAGTCATAAGCGCTTCTGTTTGACGTTTTTCCTCCTCCAACTTGGACAGCTGTGAGGCAAACAAAACTGACCTGATTGATGTAAATGTGTATGAATACAACATCACAGAGGATTTAAAACGTGCCTTAGATTAAGCGCTGTTCTGGGGTAGGTCTCGCCTGTCATTGTAAATCACTTCCCCGGGAGGATAAAACACCACTGCGGGCTCCTCGGGTGCGCACACGGGGACCAGGACCTGCCCTTGCTCGTCCGCCTCCGGCTTTGTGGTGGCTGTGATCGGTCTCAAGGTGGTCAGAGTCGGCGAGGTCATCCGCCAGAAGAGTTTTTTCAGCGCTTTTCTGAACTCCCGCCTCATAAGACAGTACAGGATGGGATTCAGGCAGCTGTTGGAGTGCGCAAGGCACACGGACACGGGGAACACGTACACTTGCATGCTGTAGTACTCGTAACTGAAGTGAACCACGTTGAGTTTCACGAGGATGCCCCAGGCTGTGAGAGCCTGGTTGGGCAGCCAGCACAGAAAGAAGGACAAGACCACTATGGTGACGGACTTTGTGACTTTGGCGCGTCGCTTGGCGCTCGAGGTGTTGATGTTTTTGGAGGTGATGAAGCGCAAAAGGAGCAGGTAGCAGGCTGAGATGATGCCCAGAGGCACCACGAAGCCAAGCAACACTTTTTGAGAGTGATAGAGCGCGAGCCAAAACTGCGCCGATCCGTTGGTTTCCGGGAATTTGACGAGGCACAGGTCCTCGTTGGAAACTGTCACCGTCGTGGAGAAAACCGCGTGCGGCAGAGCGGCGGAGACGGCGAAAACCCAGATGATAACGGTGATGGACCGCGCGGAACAGCAGTGAGCCCGCCTCCGCCTGCCTTTCAGGGCAGACGCGAGTGACCAGTACCTCGCCACGCTCATGGCGGTCAGGAAAAAAACGCTGGCGTACATGTTCATTGCCGTCACATAGGACACTATCTTGCACATCGCTTTGCCGAAAAGCCAAGTGAAGTCCAAAGCGTTTTCCACAGCCCAGAAGGGCAGAGTCAGGACGAACTGGAAGTCAGTCACCGCCAAACTAGTTACGAAAAGGTTGATGGAGGATTTTTTCCACACATGTTTAGACTTCATTAAGTACAAGACCAGCAAGTTTCCAACCAGACCCAGCGCGCAAACCAGAGAGTAAATGATCGAGATGATAATCCTTACAACAGCGGCTCCATCTCCCACAGAGTCAGCTTTCTCAGAGTCTGGCAGGTGGAGGTAGTCCTCGTACGAGCTGTTGGTCGTGTTGAAAACATAGCTCAAGTTAAAGGAAGCAGCATAGACAATCCCTGGCGAGCCTTCATAAGCAGTGTCGCTAAATTCTCCAGACATTTTTTAATTAACTTTTATCCACGAGAGTGTTTAAGTCATGATCAAATCCAAATGACTCGCACCACTGAAATAATCTTTGTATTTGGCTCTATGTGCGAGTTTTCTGCGAAACAAAAACAAATAAAATGTTTCTGTGCGCACAGGCGACACAGTTCTTCACGAGCTTGTTGTGTTGCTTTGAGATTTTGTCAGTGCGCCTCATCTCTCCAAGAAGCTTCCTGACGCAGCTCACGTATAAACGTGGCGCTGTCTTTGGTTCTGGTCCTTGGTGCAGATACCACGAAGAGGGTGGGGGTGGAGGGGTGTTCCACGGACAAGAAAATTCAGAGCATGGAAATAAATTGTTAAAAAAAATTGAAGTGTCTTTATTTTATGCATGAATGTATTTATTTCTTCAGATCATCTGGAACATTTTCTTCCTCACATCGCACTCTCTGTATCATGCACAAACCCTACACACAAACATAAACACCGATTGTCAGACACAATAAAAGACGATTTCTTGAAGGCAGTGTTTTATTATGAATCTTTTTTCTCTTATACTGATTCCACTTCAGAACAACCTTGTGCGCAAGTAACCTGAAAGTCAGAGAGTCACCTGCCTTAATGCCGCATGCATGTGACAGGACAATGTCGTTCATCATACAGTCGCACAACCTTCAAAGACACACTATCGTGTGGAGTTTCGAGGACACGCGCTTGGCAGCATAAACTTTAAATATCACTGGAACCTGCTATTATTCCTGCACTACATTAAGAGTCACAAGAGTGGTCCTCACAGCTATTCAACATGCAGCTGAACGAGAAAAAGAGTAGTTACGATATAATTGCCAGTTTTTTGGATCAACTTGTGTATCAAATTCACCTCTTCTTTTCCCGTTCATCAAAAAGTAGCCACTGAGGGGATAAACAACCAATTCTGTACCCGTTTCTACAAAATAGATTACTCAAAATGTGAGCTATTACTCCAAAAGACAAATGGAAAAAAGGATCTTCTATGAGTTCACCTTGTAGTCTCAATTTTGACTCATTTTTTGCACATTTTTGAAGTTCCCACATCAGCTCATCGAAGCTTCAAAGAAAACAAAAATTAACCTTCAGAAAGTTGCACAAAAATCTTTTGAAATGAATTTTTTCTAGGAATGAACAAAGTTTCCTCAGTTGTGTAATCCACAGTGGTAAAGAATCTTTAGATCTTTTGTCAGAACGCAGCAGACTCTTTCTTACTGCTGACAGTCTCGTCCTACGTGTTTCAGTAACTAATTACTGATTACTTCCCCAAAAAAGTAATCCCGTTACTTTACTGATTACTTATTTTCAAAAGTAATTAATTACTTAGTTACTTTTTTAAAACACGATTTACAACCTGAAGAGGTGATAAAGTGATAGATCTTTCAGCCCAATTCTACTTTTTCTATATAATCCATCATACAAAATGTAATCAAATGGAAAAGTCTCTTTTTTTTAACTTGTTTTATCAGTTTTAATCTTTTAACTTTATGCATCAAGCAAAAATTTAATTATATGCAACATTCTCTGACTTGAATAAATTAGTTTAAGATTTAAACCTATTTTCTACACATTCCAGCACATAAAATAAAATATTTTTAGTGTTTACACTCACTCTTTCAAATAGATGCAAGTAAAACACAGCAGAAAATAAATAAAGTCAAAGACTCAGCGGTCCTTTTGCTCTATTTTCACCAGTAAAGCAGGACTGTGGTAGGCGGAGGTTTATCCTGGTGCAGGTGTGCCGCGGTCAGTTGAAGAATCTGCGAGTTTCTCTGTGAATTTCCCATTACGTCATTTTGCACTCCGTGCTTGCTTGGAAGTTTAGGGGTTTTTTCGCTGTAAAAAGAAGTTTTCTTCCCATGCACGATGGACACTAATGTTTTTGTCACTTTTTATGGAATCAAACTCAAAGTAAGGTCAGTACTTCCACGCTTTAAACGCTGCACGCTCATACTCTCTCCCACAATCGATATGTGATCCATTGTTGATCTGCACACAGCTGTTGTCACTAAAGGCGTGTCACTAACAGCGCACTCGCTTACGTCACTGTCGTGAGACATTCTCGCAAAAAATCACGGTTTTAGTAACGCAGTGTTCCTACGGGAAAGTAACGGTAATCTAATTACCGTTTTTGCAATAGTAATCCCTTACTTTACTCGTTACTTGAAAAAAGTAATCAGATTACAGTAACGCGTTACAAGTAACGCGTTACTGCCCATCTCTGGTTTTCACTAACAGTAAATTCCTGCTGTATCTGACTATTATGTGTATTATGAGTAGAAGTGACTGCTATTGTGCATCGGAGTGCAGAGCTGAACCAATCACAGCCGCAGCGTCACGTCACGTGACTTGTTACGTACAGCACAAGTGCCAATCCGCACATGTTTATTTGTTTGGGAAGCAGCCAGCCACCCTACCGCCCGGGTAATGGAGGAAATGAGTGTGCCGACTAGAAAAATCAACCGAGCGTGACCGAAGGTTACCGAAGAGAAAACAGATGATGGTTCCAACGCCGGAGAGATTGTCGAACGGAAGAGCCATAGAAGTTCCGTAGTGTGAAGGTATTTCGGCTATTTCAAGTCTGACAAAAAACAGAGTAGCGTGCACTGTAAATTGTGAAAATGAAAATAAATAAATAAATTACATAGCACTGGACACAATCCAGGCACAGCAGAAAGAGCATTAATAAATGCCTAAGTATGCAAATATTTAGTATATTATTTGGCGAACTTCATCAAACAAAGCAGCTGAGAAAAAATCTATATATACTTGAGAAGTTTCTACCAGCAAGTTTGCGTTTCAATACCAAGACTGTATATAAAAGATGGGCGTAGCTTCAGCGTCTCAAAAGAGAAGCTAATGCAGAAGTGCCTGTAAGCCTGAATTCCTTTTAAAGGCCACCAGGGGGCAATAGCAACAGAATTCTCTCACAAATTCATGGCTTCAGTGACTCATTTTTGGTCATACTGATTAAGAAATTATCCATTTTGTATATTTTGATCACCCTAATTGTCAGTGATATGCTCACTGACTCTTAACTGACAAGTTATTAACCAATGAGCATATGGTTTCTGCAGATCCCTCGCTCCACCATGTCTGTTTTTAAAACATCAAAACGGTAATGAAAAAATGTTCATCTTAAGGTTTAATAATAGGAGTTCACGGACCGACGGCTGTGTTACATTAGTAGTAGTAACTATCTGGTTCATTTAAATCTACCTCTGGTTTGTCTTCCACCTTGGTGTGATTCACGTGGGCAGGTGTGAAGACGGTAATTGGACTTAAGTGTGCACCAAAACCACAGGGCCAAGAAGACCTTTAGAGAAGGTGGCCTCAGTCCAATTCCAAAAGACTAAATGCCTTCCCAATGCCAGGTATGCTTTGCATTCTGGGATGTAGCAGGTTGCCACAGATGTGCAGCGTACACAAACAGTCAGCCATAAAATTAATGTAAATTGTAATCCAGTATGCCAGAACACAGCAACTTCTTCCTGCATTTACTTGTTTGTTCTCGGTGTGAAACACCTGCAGATTGCTAATCTGGTTTAGGGTTTATTCCTTTTTTCTTTATTCGTTTAACTTTTGTTTCATAAAGGTAAGATTTGAATTAACCAAACTAAGATTGTTCCATGAATCAAATTCACTGCCAGCATTTTCCATTATGTTGGACACATTCCCATTTAGCTTGATGGGCACCACCTGATAAAATTGGTTTTAATGTGATCTAACAGCAACTTACCCGCTGCTAATGCAGAAAACCCAATGCAACCCAAGTTTAATCTCTTATTCCAAGAAAACAAAATCTGAAGGCAATTCAGCTTTTAGTTCTTAACCTCATGTGGAGTTTAGGAGCACTAGGACTGCTTGACATTAGTGCTCTACATTTTTAAGCTAACTTTATGTCGCGGCTGAGGCAGCAGTCATGTGGTAGAATAAATGAGGACCCAAAATGCAGACGGCGGTGGAGATGCGAGGGGAAGTTTATTTACACTGAAAATAACAGAGGTGAGGGCAGAACTGAACATAAACCTAAACTGGGTGAAACTAACAAACAAACCTGGGACATAAGGTCAGCGGGAGAAACTCAGAGGTGGCAGATGAGGACGGCTAGACAGAGAGCGAGAGAGAGAGCGAGAGAGAGAACGAGAGAGAGAGAGCGAGAGAGAGAGCGAGAGAGAGAGACAGAGAGAGAGACAGAGAGAGAGATGCAGAGGACCATGGAGAATAAACACAGACAATCTGACAACAAGCAGAAGCCAACACACACTATAAATACACACCAGGTAATGAGGAGATGACACACAGGGGTTGACACAGCTGACACTAATGGACATAATGAGAAGCAGACCTACAAAGTAAAACCGGAAACACACAGACTGTTTTACAACACCAAATGCAGGGACCCGAACGGAGCACAGAGGGAAGACACGGGTAGGGATAATAAACACAACAACCAAACCCAAAGAACTAATACAAATTCAGAATAAACACCAAACACAAGATGAAACCAAAATGAAACACAAAATGCTGGGTCAACGACCCAGGACCATGACACTTTAATTACAGTCTTCACACCACTGGGACTGTGAACATAAATAAGACATTAAGTCCAGGGCCCTGTTTCAGGAAGCCGGTTTGGAAAACTCAGAGTGAAAAACGACACTCACGGTTGAGTAACCCCGAACTGTCCAACTCGGAATATTCGGTTTCAGAAAGGCTGATAACAATTAGTTCAGTCAACGCGGAGTTGCTTTAACCCCAAGTGAAGCGCGCGGACGAGGATACATAAAGCCCTGATAAGCGGAGCACAGATTAAGCGAGTCACCATGGAGACGGAGGGAAAGAAGGCGCGGTCAATGTATCTTACAGCGCTTGAGGCCGAAATTCTGATGGCAGCATATGCCGATAACATGCAAATTTTGCGGAAAAAAGTAACACAGCCTCAGCTGCAAAAGCATGCATGGCAAAACATAGCCGACAGAGTCAATGCGTGAGTGTTAATTTAAACATTGATCGAGGGATTTCCACCCATTTAACACGTTATTTTATCATATGTTATTTTATTTGTTATTTTATACATTTTATTTTGTGATGTGATGTGAGCGCAGGTGCAACCCAACAGGCCCCAAACGTGCCTGGCAGCAAGTAAAAATGAAATATAAAAATATAGTCCAAACAGGTAAGGTGTAATTGTATTATGAGCCATAGTGCTTGGTCTGTTTGTCCCATGTAAATCAATTGCAGTTAGAGGCTACATTAATTTTCTTTCTGTAAGCACTTATTGAAATTATCTGAGCACATTACAAGTACATATTTGCTTACTCTGTATGCTCAAATGTGGCCCGTTATAGCCAACAGAAAAAAAGCGGAGGCCCGAAAAACAGGTGGGGGTCCTCCACCACCACCACTCACAGAGGCTGAGCAGTTGGCCCTCAGCCAAAACAGTGGGCGCCCTGTGGCTGAAGGCATCTCTGCGGGGACATCCTCTGAGTCAATAACCCCGCAAGACACAAGTGCCTACATAGGGGGTAAATGCAAAATAATACATGATGTGCGTACATCCTTTCTTCACAGTCACCTTTGCAGTGCTACTCATTCATTTGATAAACTCGTTACCATAATGAATTATTTTGTAGTGAAGTTATTTTCCTACTGATTTTGCCTTCCCTCAGCCTTGGTTGTCTTTGAGAGCATAATGACAATGAAGTGTAAGGTGATTGGTATGTTTGTTAATTGCCATTTGGTCCCTTGTAAGTTATAAGTGACCTGTATAAACCTCATATTCTATCAGTTGATGGTGGTGGTGTACTGCATCTGGTGCAGCCGCCTGTTGAGCCAGACCAACATGCAGTTGTGAGTAATACTCCACAGATTATATGAGTTTACAGTAGAACAGCAATGTTGTCTATTTCTTTACTACAGGAAAATAATGAAGAAACATTGACAGCTGTTACAGAGGAGGAAGCAACAGAGACACTCTATGAGGTTTACATCTTTTAATACTTTGTGTACAGGAAACACAGGTGACCAATAAAGCCAGTTGAACAAAAAATCTGTTTATTCTTCTTTCAACATGTTGAGGTGATGGGTCAAAGGAAATGATTGTGACATATGGTGTCTCTGACTGCTCTTCCATCTTGTATGTCCGTGGGAGGGTCAGGATGTTCATGGTTTGGATCACTGCTGATGTTTGGTTCAGAAGGACAGTGTTCTCCTCTAATTGTGGCAATGTTGTGAAGAATCACACATGCCACAATAATGTCACATGCCCTTTCTGGGGTGACCCTGAGTCTTTGCAGGCACTGGAACCGGGCCTTAAGCATTCCGATAGTCATTTCAATTCTGGCTCTTGTCCTGCAATTAGCCAGATTATATCACTGCTGTGGGCCCGGTTCAGGGTCAGGGTAAGGGGTAAGCAAATAGGGTAAACATGGATACCCCCTATCACCAAGCAAGTAGCCAGTGAACTCTCCTAAGACAGAAGGGTACACTTCAGTTCAAATGTCCCTGAAGCAATTGGTCTTTATATATTTTAAAGTATTCTCAACTCACCATGTCCAAATTTTGTGCTCAGTGTACATTCACGGAATATTTGTGAGTCATGGACAGAGCCTGGCCACTTGGCTTCCACATTTGTGATAATGTTGGCAGCATCACATATGATCTTCACAGTGCAGAGAACACAAATTAGCATCCATTACTATAATGAAATAATTTGTTAGTTTGAAATGCTACAGGGAGCTATGTACCTGTACATTAATGCTGTGGAAAGACTTCCTGTTCACATAGTCTCCTTCATTTACTGAAGGAGCAATAATTGGAATGTGAGTACCATCTGTACAGCCAATCACGCCTGGGAACCCTGAAAATAAATGTGCAATTTAAGTAGTAGTCCAAGTATCACCACATCATACATTAAGTTTTGTTCATCCTGATACCTGCAATTTTGTGGCATCCCTCTTTGATAAATCTTGTGGGTCTATGACCGGGGAACACCACAGACGAGTACAGGAGACGTTTCAGTGCAACTGTAACATTCCTGACTGCCCGACAGACGGTAGCCTTGGAAACGTGCTCAGCGTCACCAATATTATACAGAAAGCTCCCGTTTGCAAAAAACCGAAGTGCAATACAAATAATATGTAATGAACTGAGAGCATGTCCGCGATGTGTCACATGCGTAATATATGGCCTGAGGATGTTATCCAAATAACTTATAGATTGTGCTGAGAAACGGTAACGTTCGCACAGAAAATCATCAGGAAATGATAAAATGTCCAAACGCGCTCTGATCACTCTCTCCCGGCGGAGAGCTCTGCGGAGAATTTGGGCTTCACGATCTACTGGCTCTTCAAGGAAGTGGCACGCCATGTCCGACACTTCCTACTGTCAGGTTTCCGACAAAGGGGCGGAGACAGTCAGGGTTAGTTGTAGTAAACCTGCTAGGGGGCAGGTTAGCTTCACGGAGTGTGTCGTCATAGTGACTCACTCAGGCTTCAGCTGAACTCGCTTTGTGAAACCGAAAACCCAGAGTTTTCGTTAACTCAGGGTATACTTACTCAGTTTTTCCACTAAACCGGCTTCCTGAAACAGGGCCCAGGCCTTGATAGTGAACATAATCTTCACATTCTTTGGTTTTTACAGAAAGTCCAGTCCAGGTATAAATTGTCCCTTTGGCTGTTACATTTAAGAGAAAGGTCAGGAAAGGTCTCCATTTGCCAAATCACACAACAGTCTGTCAGCTCAAGGCCAGAAAAAAAACCAAACATTTAATACATGGAAACTACATCACATTGTTACACAGTGTTTACTTGAGCCAACACTAATGTGGATATACAAATCAATACAGCTGTATCAAATGATAGCAAGAGGAATAACAAAGACCATTATACAGACTTTCTGTTATACAGATTCTATTGGCCTGTTTTTGAGAACAATACATGCTCAAGGGAAGGCTGTAAACTCTCAAGAGCCTCAGGAGAAAGAAGGCAAGAGCAAATTTTGAGCAAGAGCGTAATGGTGTAGAAAATCTCAAAAGAGACAGTCGGTGCATCAGGAATGTGGAGAATATGTGAGGGTCATGCTGTAAGCACTTAATAAAACAATGTAGTTTTCTGAGATTTGGTTCGAAAACATTTTGCTATATTTTTTTTTTTTTTTTGTGTGTGCTTTAATGTTATTGCCAGTGAGTAACTGACTACTTGAGGCACGTAGGCCAAGTCACAGTGTTCTGGCATCAAGTTCTTGATGCCAGGTCTCTCTTGGAAATTAGATTTTTAATCTCAATGATATTTTTTTACCTGGATAAATAAAGGACTAATAAAAAAAAATCTTGATCCTGCAGTACCCACATTTTCTTGTTTTTATTATTTGTTAGCAGTGTGGGGCCTCAGATAAAACTGGAATGGCTGATTAGTAATTTACATATGGCTTATCAATTCTAGCAGTAAGTTAACCAGTTCAAGCAGCAGTTTCATTGGATAAGACACACAGGATCAAGGGGGTGAAATGAGCTATCATCAACAACGATGAAGGAATTTTATTCACATTATCCATAAAGCCAGGTGGACAGGGTTCATTTTCTGTTTATGGAACTCTAAATGAAAGATGAGATTGTCTAAACCCCAGAGGTACTCTGCTTTCAGTGAACATTTGCTCTTTGTCTTGATCTGATAAGCCAAAAATCTTCCGAGGAAACCAATGTATAGGACACACCTCCACGGCACTGAGGATAAAATACAAATAAAAGCTGTGTGAGAGGGAAAATCTTTGCTGTTTCAATCACAACTGCCTGCCTTCTCACTAGATTTCAACTTGTTTTAGAAAATATCTTCACACAACAGCTAGAAAAAGTAACTTAGACTGGTACAGGTGTCATTCTCTATGCCTAGATCAGGTGTTTCAAACACAAGGTCAGCAGGCCAGAATCAGCCAGGCAAAGACTCCACAACCCAGGCCACTGGATGGCTTTGGAAAGTAGGAAGGAGGGCATAAATTTCAACTGTATTTTGATAAGTTTCTATGTTTTTCTATTGATAAAGACCCCTCCCAAAGCCATGCGACACCAAAGTAAGTAACAGATATAAAATTAAATGACCGAAAATTATAACTATTATATATGATGTATAATTATATATGTGTATGTGTTGAATATGGAGCTACCAGGTAGGAGGAAAAAAAGAATAACTCAGAGAAGAATTATGGATGTGACGAAGGATGACATGTGGAGGGTTGGCGTGACAGAGGAGGAGGCTAGGTACACAGTGAGATGAAAGCAGATGAGCTGCTGTGGCGACCACTAAAGGGAACAGCTGAAAGAAGAAGAATTGAATTTAAAAGGATTCAAAGTTCTGATTTACCTACTGGCTCTATGTTAAGTATCACTGGTGAAAAACAAAAAGTCAAATATTTTCTTCTCAAATATAGCAGATCAAATATGAACCAGCGTTAAACAGGAATAAAGTTAAGGACATACAGGCCTAGTACTGTAAAAATCATGTATTTAATGTAAAGATTTAGAACTGCCTTCCAGATCACATACTTTTCTACTGCAGCCCTTACAAAGTGTGTATGTGTGCACACATTTAGAATAGTCACATCATTGCACCTTCAATTTTAAGTCTCTTGCTGAGTATGCAGAGGTCTGTGAACATGTGACTTACTGAATTATGTTTATTAATTTAAATGTGGTTGTGCTCTGCTGACCTCCAGTGGCATTATTAGGACCTACAGCAGCTGAACACAAACTGGTTGGAAAAGTGGGAGGATCCAAAGCCCAGCAACTCTTCCTCCTCCCCAAGCTTGCTTCCAATGCTGATTTAAGTGCCATCCGGTGTTTGGGAGTTACAGCACAGCTGTTGGAGCCCCTATAGCTGGCAGAAATACCAGAGAACAGATGGAGCTGATAGCAGTCATGGTGGAGAGTGAATCGAGATAGGCTTGTAGTTACATTTCATCAAAGGTCTAATGTCCACCGGAAATAAACACGCACAGTCATTTAAGGTGTTGTTTATGAAAGAGGTTTTTACTGCCTCTAACAAATTAAACATCTACAACAGTTTGGCAGGTTTCCGTCTCTCTTATCACATTCATTTCTAAGTACAGCAGACACACCCCTCATATAGAAACTCCAGCATACCCTTGCTCTCGCACTTTTGAAGTCAGCTGCGTGCTCTGGCCCAGTGAAATTAGGTCAAAGATACTAAACTTTCACTGTCAACAAAGTCTAGCAGAGATTTACACAGACATTTTTTTTCACAGTGTGATTGGTGTTCAGAGTATTTTTAGTGCTTATTAATCAGTTGGTTTCATTTATGCGGATAAAAATGTGAGAATTAGCCCACTTTAAAGACATCCTAGGCAAAGCATTTCACTGTGGCAGAAGCCAAGAACAAGTCAGTCTTGTCTCCACCTGCAACCAAGACCATTTTTCACATGATCAAATTCAAACTGACTGTGACCAAAACAAATCACTGAAAACAGAGATTCAAGGGGTTTAATCATGGCATTGCATGAAGTCCTGCAAACTACAGCTGCTGAGAGGATTGCACAACCAATCACACCTATACACCAACCAGTCACCTGAGGCTGGCACCACAAAAGTGAGTCAGTCAATAAAAAGTCCCGTGTCAGCTTTACTTTTTACTGCTCTAAAAAGTATGTTTACAGCCTGGTACGAAAAAAACAAAAAATAAAGAATGCCTATGGAGAGCTGGAATGGGGTGGGCTTTTGGATAATGGAGTTTGGTTCATGGCTGCTTTGATTGACAGGTGTCTAGACACTGCAGCTGAAGTCAATAAATGTCTCTAGGCTTCAGCTTTGCTACTTTGAGCCATTAAACTGTACCATACCATCATTTGTTGGTACCTTGGAAAGTTATCAGGCTTTATTTCATTTTCTAAGTCAGACAGATGTTTTTGATAGGATTTAAGGGTTGTTTTCTTTCTTTCCTTCTTTTAGATGATGTAGCAGTTTTACACATTTGCTTAACACGTGAAAGATCCCTGTTTTAAGCCTTGGAGTAGACAGAAATCCCTTGGGGCTAGTGTAAAAATGTGCCAAATCTAATATGTGGAGTTACCTGATGCTTCATCTCCTTGTGAAAATGGCAGCAGCTTTTTTGTTTTTGTTTTTTGAGCAACATTCTGGTCCACACTGCATTCTAACTGGTGGTACTAACATACCATGAGGCACATCAGGGGACCGCACTGGGGTAGGGCAGCCCACTCCTCTAATGTAGGTATACTGTGGACATGCTGCACATTTATAATGGCTCCCTGTCTGCTTAGTGTGAGCAACCCACATTCAGCCCATGCCATGAGCTGCCCCACTGGGGCCAATCTGGACCTAGGCTCTACATTACACAGTGGGTTGCCCACTGTGTAATGTAGGCCTGTTCACAGTAGCTCCACATGGGCCCCAAGAGGGCATCTTTGCTGGGATGGCTGCGTGCAATTTTATGTAATACAGTGTATTACTGCAGTCTACCCTGACTTCACAGTCCAAATCGATACCATGCTATGAGTAGTATGTAAAGCATTAGAGCTTGTAATCTGTACTGCCACCGTGGTTTACTTGTGATTTGCTAAAAAAAAAAAAAAAAGCATCGACCAGGCTCTATCCACGAATGTACTGTTGTGGTGTTTTAAAGTACAAAGCGAAAAAAGGCATTGCATTGTACTCCAGGCAGTGGTAGTGATGAGCTAATAGCCTGTTTTGTTTTTCAACTGCTATTCCTGCAACATGGTTGACTCAGTTGTGACATCTCTCCCATCTCTGATGAAGTGAAAGGAACGTGACATATGCGCACAACACAGAGAAACAAAGCAAGTGCCAGCAGGTATGTTAACAGGAAGTACACAAAAAAGACAAAAAAAGAGCTGGCATTCTAATAGGATTAGTTTTGTAAAAGCTGTTTCATGTCATTGAGATTCTTTGTTTCAATATGACGTGTCAAGTATCGTTAAAGTTTGGTTAGACCAGTTTTTCTTCATACAGAAATGATCTTCCAGAGATGCAGATGTAAAGTAGTAGCGCAACAGTATTTAGCGCGAGTTGTCAGCTGTTCATGGGGTTGGCAATTCCATCTCCCCTTTCTGACCCAAAAACACGACCTGATGCGTCCACCTGGATTTGCATGGATGCATCAGTGTGTGTAAAAATCTGCCTGTGGATGAGGCTGATAGTATAAAAAGTGCTGGATACAGTAAATTACAGTTAATTTACCTTGGAATCAACTATGACAATAGTTACAGCCAATATAACGCATAGCTGTACAATACAGTGGTGTAGACTCCCGATCACGTGAGGACCTTGATAAAGGTATAGTCATTGCATCAACAGGGACCAAGGCCATTTGGCCAAGGTCAGCAGTGGCTTCTCTCTGACTTGTATATCAACAAGACATTAAAAGCCTATTGTTCGGGACTAGAATGAGAGAGCATATTTCTCCCACACTAGCTTGATGATTCAGTAGACAGACACTCACTCTATCTTTAACACCATTAAAAATTACCGTTTTGATAAAGCTAATAATTAGGGCTGGATGAGGCATCCCTGAACCCTCCTGCTGTTATGCTGAAATAGAACTAGCATGCTGGGAGCGTCCCATGATTCACTGAGTGTTTCTTCTTCATCCAACTCTTTTCAATCTGGGTTTATGCATCACTTTGCATTTAATTATTAGTTATTATTATTATTATTAATCTCTGCCTCAGTTCAACTGTGTGTCTTTTGTCCTGTCTCCCTCCCAACTAGTCGCGGTGGATGGTTCGCCCCTCCCTGATCCTGGTTCCACCAGAGGTTTCGTAATGTTTCTTCCCACTGTTGCCAAATGCTTGCTCATAGGTTTTTTCTGACTGTTGGGGTTTTCTTTGTATTATTGTATTTTCTTTATCTTACACTTTAAAGCACCTTGAGGTGAGTGTGGTTGTAATTTGGTACTATATAACTAAAACTGACCTGAACCTGTGCTTGTGTCAGATGCCTCACAGTATGAAGGCTCTACGTTTTAACCTGTCCAAAGACTTGCTTGTCCGGTTAACTGGTGATTATGAAGTGGCTCCTTGATGTGACAATACAGGGAGTGCAGAATTATTAGGCAAGTTGTATTTTTGAGGAATAATTTTATTATTGAACAACAACCATGTTCTCAATGAACCCAAAAAACTCATTAATATCAAAGCTGAATGTTTTTGGAAGTAGTTTTTAGTTTGTTTTTAGTTTTAGCTATTTTAGGGGGATATCTGTGTGTGCAGGTGACTATTACTGTGCATAATTATTAGGCAACTTAACAAAAAACAAATATATACCCATTTCAATTATTTATTTTTACCAGTGAAACCAATATAACATCTCCACATTCACAAATATACATTTCTGACATTCAAAAACAAAACAAAAACAAATCAGCGACCAATATAGCCACCTTTCTTTGCAAGGACACTCAAAAGCCTGCCATCCATGGATTCTGTCAGTGTTTTGATCTGTTCACCATCAACATTGCGTGCAGCAGCAACCACAGCCTCCCAGACACTGTTCAGAGAGGTGTACTGTTTTCCCTCCTTGTAAATCTCACATTTGATGATGGACCACAGGTTCTCAATGGGGTTCAGATCAGGTGAACAAGGTGGCCATGTCATTAGTTTTTCTTCTTTTATACCCTTTCTTGCCAGCCACGCTGTGGAGTACTTGGACGCGTGTGATGGAGCATTGTCCTGCATGAAAATCATGTTTTTCTTGAAGGATGCAGACTTCTTCCTGTACCACTGCTTGAAGAAGGTGTCTTCCAGAAACAGGCAGTAGGACTGGGAGTTGAGCTTGACTCCATCCTCAACCCGAAAAGGCCCCACAAGCTCATCTTTGATGATACCAGCCCAAACCAGTACTCCACCTCCACCTTGCTGGCGTCTGAGTCGGACTGGAGCTCTCTGCCCTTTACCAATCCAGCCACGGGCCCATCCATCTGGCCCATCAAGACTCACTCTCATTTCATCAGTCCATAAAACCTTAGAAAAACCAGTCTTGAGATATTTCTTGGCCCAGTCTTGACGTTTCAGCTTGTGTGTCTTGTTCAGTGGTGGTCGTCTTTCAGCCTTTCTTACCTTGGCCATGTCTCTGAGTATTGCACACCTTGTGCTTTTGGGCACTCCAGTGATGTTGCAGCTCTGAAATATGGCCAAACTGGTGGCAAGTGACATCTTAGCAGCTGCACGCTTGACTTTTCTCAGTTCATGGGCAGTTATTTGGCGCCTTGGTTTTTCCACACGCTTCTTGTGACCCTGTTGACTATTTTGAATGAAACGCTTGATTGTTCGATGATCACGCTTCAGAAGCTTTGCAATTTTGAGACTGCTGCATCCCTCTGCAAGATATCTCACTATTTTTGACTTTTCTGAGCCTGTCAAGTCCTTCTTTTGACCCATTTTGCCAAAGGAAAGGACGTTGCCTAATAATTATGCACACCTGATATAGGGTGTTGATGTCATTAGACCACACCCCTTCTCATTACAGAGATGCACATCACCTAATATGCTTAATTGGTAGTAGGCTTTCGAGCCTATACAGCTTGGAGTAAGACAACATGCATGAAGAGGATGATGTGGACAAAATACTCATTTGCCTAATAATTCTGCACTCCCTGTACATGTTTGGGGTGACCTCTCATCCAGTGTCTGGTTTAAAGTCTGAAGAACTGGATAGAGTTGAGCGTAAGATAAAGAAGCCTTTATGCATCAAATACATGAAGTCTGTTGAAATAATGTGAATATATTGGCAGCAGATGACTATCTGAACCTAACTGTATGCACCACAGTGCTGTCAGAGGCATAAACAGATCATCAATCTGCACCACACAGTGAAGCCGCAATTATTAGTGGACCACTGGAGCAACACATAACATATGTGTCATCTCAGTTATTTTGTTTTTTGTGAAACAGAGAAGCTCTGAAGAAGTTTTTGCATTATAAATTTTCCATTTCTAGTACATCCACTCCCCTCCTGCAGATAAGGGACCACAGTGAGTTTCTGCACACTTACCTTCCAATCTAGACAATAATCTGCAACATTGCCTTTGAGACCTTCACAGAAGCGAAACAGGAGGCACCACACAAAAGACTGCAGATCATGATTTTCAAAAAGTGCTCCGCTGGGTAGGACAATATCAGACCTCAAAATGGTGAGAACTCACCAATAAGTACACTCTGCTAACACAAAGCTAACCAGACCAGCTGCATTCATTTATATTCATATTCACCAGACGGACATGAGGGTAAATCTTCTTAATATAAAATAAATCTTCTTACTCATCTCTCTGCATTTTCAGACACCCAAATAATTAGTTTGAGTTGACCTCCTTGGTGTAACAGTATGATATCTCTGTCTGCCATATTGTAAACGACGTATAAGAATAGCTTGGACATAATAGCTTAGCATGTCGATACCTAATAGAGAATGTGCATGGCATTTAAGGTTCTACTAAGATGACAAAATTGTGAATTTTAAACTCTTAAGATAATTTTGAATGTAGTAAAATCTATCTCTCATGTTTCCTTAGCATACTTTTAGGATAATACATGTAATAGATGCTGTGCATGTGCATGACATGTAATACAAAAGTATTTTACTGTGTATTTTACAGTTTTGTACTGTTTTTCTAGAATATCATTCAATTTACATAAATAGACTGTGATTTCACATTTCAAATGCAAATTAATGTAAAATCACTGTAAATGTAATAAAACATAATTTTCTTGTTTGTTAAATGTATTTGTCTGTACACATGCATATTTAGATATATAAAATGATTCTTATAAACTTTTTTTACATCAAATTATTATTATTATTATTGTTATTTGGGGCGATCGTGGCTCAAGAGTTGGCAGTTCACCTTGTAATCAGAAGGTTGCCGGTTCGAGCCCCGGCTCAGACACTCTCGGTCATTGTGTCCTTGGGCATGACGCTTCACCTACTGGTGATGGCCAGACGGGAATTGTAAAGCGCTTTGAAGGTCTCAAAAAGCTCTATATGAATGCAATCCATTATTATTTAAACCAACTGTTAACTGCATATTTCTGTACATTTAAGTATTATTATTCATATTGCCACATTCATTGACCTTGTTTATAGGTAATTTCATTGTTTAATCACATTAAAATGTTCCTAATTTAATGTTGAAGAAGCCAAAATCCCATGTGAAATTAGGGCAACAAACTGTATTGTCATTACTGAAAATAACTGTATTTTCATGGGAAAGTTATTTTTTGGTATTGTTTTGGCACCCCAGCTGCTGGAATATTACTGTTTTTTTAGGATTTTTTTTTTACGGTGTATGCAAAGCTGTGATGGTTTTAAGGATAAAGTCAGTTACAGGATAATTCCCATTTGGGGATGTAATGCTGCAGGTTTGTGCCAGCAGGATTACATCTCTTTATGTCGTAGGATGATGGTGTGTTATGTTCACTGTCAGACTGGTATTTTTTGGCTCACACTGCTGACACAAGTTACAGCACCATAGCAACATAACAACCCCCTGCAATGAAGCATAATTATGATTTAATATGACTGCAGTATGTCTTGCATGTTTGTTTATGTAGTCCAGAGTCTGTGTTGTGGAGGATGAAATAATAGTTTCATATGAAAGGTTACAGAGATACAGTTATCTGCAGGAATTTGCACATCAGCAGCGATCGTGAACATTTATTAGCCTGCAGAGTAAAGGCATGTTCCATTTATTAGAGAGCACCACATAGTGTCAGTTTCATTCGAAAAGACAAATTAGAAAAAAATGGCTGAAGCAAATGCAAATGCACAGTGCACGTAGGAGGCACATTTACTGACAGGTGACATATAAACATGAGAACAAGCTTCTCTGACTTTGTCCTCACTCTCTTCAGACTGCATTTAGAGCTCATACACATACAGATACACATTAAAACCCCAAAGTGAAAGGCTAGCAAGTTTGGAAACTGTCTCATACAGTGGAGCGCTTTTAGTTAAGCCAAGCCTCCACACACAGGCTCAGCTGTTCAGCCTCTGTAGCTCAGAGGCTGCTCGGCTCCAAATATACAGATCAAAACAGCCTTCAGCACAAGTTCTCCTTGTCCTCCTCCAAACCAGGAGAATCCAGAACCTCATTTTATACATACTGTATATGTGTGTGTGTGTGTGTGTGTGTGTGTGTGTGTGTGTGTGTGTGTGTGTGTGTGTGTGTGTAATTATACATGCTTTTCTTGCATTGCTAATGTTTCTGAGTAACAATATTCGGTGTTAGTTCATTTCTGTGGATTGCTGAATACGTGATAACTGTTGATTTTACTGGTGCCTGTACAATAAACACTCTGATCTTGTGACGTGACACTAAAGCAAAACCAGCCTGAAACAAATAGGAGCAATACAAAAATGACACAAAGCTACTAAAACAGCAGCTGGCAGTACTCTTGAGGATTTCTATACATCTAATGGTTTGTTCACATGACGGGAGTTTATGGAGTGCCGTATCTTCGTGCAGTCCTTTTTCTTCCATGTCTTAGTGTCCATGTGTCGCCCACGAAGGGCACTATCTGGTCAGCCGGATCAACTGTTATCACTGCCTGCCAAATAGTGTCACAGCCTTTTCCAGGATAGCAACAGTTTATTTAGTGCGGTGCAGCCCAGCAGCACTTAGTCAGAGGGTAGATGAGCCTGTTTCTCCACAGAAGTGGAAAAATCACCCGTGCCAGCACACCAGCAGCTAAACACAGCTCTCCGACTGATATTTATCATACATCCTGGACGGCATCTTCTTTGCTCTCACACTTCTTTGAAGAGTGTTAAAAGGAACTGTATAAACTCCCATAAAGTGCACCGACAGATGCACTTTATCCATAAATGCCTCGGTGCCGTTCACAAACCTCCGACTGCTTAAGCGAAGGTGACAGCTATCATCTTTTATGTATAAAAGATTCCCAGACACGTTCCTCAGCTAGGTTCTCATACAGAATTTGTGAGGGCTTGCTCTGCTGAGTCCGGCTTTAAAGTTGAGCCTGTTGCATTGCTGTCCATCATCATGCCAAGCTTCTCCGTCCCATTCCTTGGTTCCTCCCTTTGTCTGTCCCTTTGCAATCTCCTCCTACGACTGAGAAAGAAACAATCATGGCCAACAATCAAGAGCCAAGAGCTAATCATCAGTATGCAGCAGGCATCCACTCTGATCCTTTACATGCATTCCATACAATGGTGAAAAAACATTTCATTTAGCCCCTCACATGTACACAGACTTACCGTGAACAGATGCAGATGAAAACAACAAGAAGAATTAATAGCACAAGCCCTGCGATGGCACAGGTAATTATGATTCTCTGTTTGCGTTGCCCTGTCTGCACCTCCAGATTTAGGTACTCACACCTGGAACCAATGTAACCGAAATGACACCTGTGACAAAGAACATAAAATGTGTTCCTAACTTCATTTTCGTGTGCATTTTTCTTGCAAGGCATCTGTTCGTCTACTTCTTTAACATGCTCGGACGGAACCCTGGAAGCATTGTCGTGCAGGAACATAAATGACAGGGCTTTCTTTTGCACCCTGTTGTTTGTTCAAATAAACATCCTTGTTGTCAGTCTCTTGTCACTGTCTCTGCTCCACAGCTAAATGATTTTGCAGAATGAGTTTTGTTTAAATTACATTTTGCACAACTTGAAAACAGAGTTTGGAAATCTGCGCCTCACCTGCAGGACGGTGCATCCTGGTCCTTTATGTAACGACACTCCCCATGGATGCAGTAATACTCAAGTTCCTCTGGGCATTTTGAGAAGTGCCCATTCGACTGTCCAGTATCTACTGTGTCTTCTGGAGGAGTAAAATGTGTAGAAAGGGGAGGAGTCTAATCATTGTTAGCAAGCACGTATAGAAGCTCATAAATACAGAAATTAAACAGTGAAATTTGTCAGTTGTTCTATATAAAGCATAGTTTTGGTAAAATAGTCTACTCTATGATAATGCCTGTTTCCATCAACAATGACCCTGTCACTATTACTAGGCATAAAATAGTCCCTTATGAAAGCCCTCACAAAACTACAACTTGGGCTGGTAGCTGGAGTTTGTTCCCTTTAACCTGAGATAGATGAACTGTGTTCCCTTGTTACTTGTCTTTTTAAAGCTACTCAAATGCTTATATGTAGCTATGGAGTCCTCCAACTGTACTTATGGGGAAAATGTGTATGTTGCATATCGAAGCTATTTTCTTGATCTTATGCCAAATCAAAAATATACTTTGTTTAGAAAAAGCAAAAAGCCTTTTTTGTTTATGGTTTGAAAAAGTAAAGCACAATTTTTTTAAATTAATATTACTATTTATCAAATTCTAATGTCACTGTCACTGACTGTATACAAAACAGATAGATAGATATATCGAGCATATAGACACTGAGTGAAGTCAGTGTGTTAGTGCCTTAACCCTGCGTTCTTTCTAATGGTCAACAGGGGGAGACTATTGCGACTGCCAAAAGAAATCAGATTGTAGAGAAGTCTTTGAGTAAATTATCCTACGTTTGATTTTGGAAAACATTTTCTTAAAGGACTCAATGTTTTAGAGCCTTCTTCAATACAGCATAATGCTTATTTTGTAAATTATGGTTCCAATAAAATGGTCACCGCTGAGAAGTCCTAGTGCCATGTGCTGTTCTTGATTTCAGGTATCGGTTGCACTAAAACAACTTCTAAGAATAAGCTGTATCATTACCTAATCAGCTCAGTCTCTACTTCAAATAGCAAGACCAAGTTCAAGTTAGAGCCCCCGCTGCTTTTCAGATTTCTGTCTTTCATATCGCCTGCAGTGTATGGCTAACACAAAAAGATTTTCTTTATGTGCCTAGTATATAGGCCTAATGGAGATTCATCAGTCACCTTGTCTAAATGAACAAATGTACCAAAAGCAAATGAGCTCATTTCTCCAAACGTCTATTTCTGTAACTGTGTCATGATCTTCTTTGATGTACTCCCTCACCTTCTGGCATGGCATGATGTGTGTATATATAGACTGTTTGTAACACGATCCACTGAAGAACTGTGCAATGCATGCCAGGAAAGGCCTGGTGTCATCGAGATCTCATTAGACACGTGTCTCTACAACTTGAGCTCCAGAAGAGCTGGGATGCTCTGCAACATCTCAATAATAACTGAATATGATGATTTGCAAATCTCCTTATTCCATATTTTATTCATGATAGGACATAGAAAACATATCAAATATACGAACCGAAAATCCTTTAAGAAAAAGTTTGGCTCATGTTGAATTTGATGGCTGCAACATGTCTTTAAAAAGTTGGGACTGGGCCATGTTTAACACCAGTCTGTAAACAATTGCAGGACTTTTGGAAAATTTATGTTTTCCCATTCTTATCTGATATGAAATTATAGCTGCTCAGCAGTCCTGACTCGTCTTATTTTCCATTTCATGATGCATCAAATGTATTCAACTGGTGAAAGATCTGGACTGCAAGCCAGTTTAGCCCCTGAGCTCTTCTACCATGATACTTATTGGCCTTGGGGTTAGGGTTAGGCTTTGCTTTGGAGACTTTTGACCTGAATGCTGATCATAACCAGATTGTCTTTGTCCTCCTTAATCCGGAGCGCACCGTGATCCTGTTTTACAAAAAGAATTTCAAATTTTAGTTTGTCCGATGACAAAACAGTTTTCCACTTGCCCTCATTTTAAATGAACTTTGGCTCAGGCTGCATTTCCGGATCATGTTCATGGCTTTTTCTTTGCACGACAGAGCATTTGTAGTTGGCACGGTGAACTGTGTTCGCAAACATTGATGTCTTGAAGTGCTCCTGAGTCCGTGCCAAAACGTTCCTGCCAGAATCATACCTGCTTTTAATGCAATACTGATTTTTAGCCTTGTCTCTTACCCACAGAGAATTCTCCAGACTCTCTGATTATTTTGATGATATGATAGTATTATTACCGTAGATGATGAGATATTATATTAAAAGTGCTTTGAGAAATATCATTCTAAAATTGTTCCACATTCCACATTTATTTTGCAGATTGGTGAACCTCTGCCCAACTTTACTTCAGAGAAACTCTGCTTCTCTCATAGGCTCTTTTTAAATACGTTATCGTGTTAGTGACCTATTGTCAGTTAACCTAATTAGTTATAAAATGTTCCTCCAGCTGTTTTTTTTACCACTTACTTTTCCGGTCTTGCGTTGCCCTCATGACAACTTTTTTAAAACATGTTGTTGCCATTAAATTCAAAATGAGCTCATATTTTTCACGTAGTAGTAAAATATTCCAGTTAAAAGACCCGACCTATTTTCGAAAATCCTCCTGTTTTTGTTCACATTTTTGAAGCATCTCAGCTGTTTTGGAAATCAAGTCGTTTCATTAAAATTCTTTACAAAATGAAATGGGATTCTGTTTTCATCCTCTCCCTTTTCTCTATCACAGACACACATGATAAAACACACCCTGACAGCTGCTGGTTAGCCATGGAGATGAACTTCTGACCACCGGTTTCATATAACACTTCTTCTGAATACCGCTATCTTTACAAGCGGCTCTCATGACATTATCTTTGAATATTGAGCTTGTAAAACAATAGTGCTGCGACATCAATGAGAGCGCTTCACTTGTTAGCTGAAACACGAGACCCAGTTTGCTGTCATGACCTCAGTGCTGAAAGGAAAAATCTCATGTTACGAAGTTTAAAGAGATAGTCTGGGAAGTAGCTTTATTTGCTGTCTTGCCAAGAATTAGCCGAGATGGGGCAACCGATACCACTGTCACTTCGTGAGCTATAAAGCTAACACTAGCTGCTGGTTTGCTTAGCAAAAACAGTGGAAAACAGGACATAGCTAACCCGAACAAGTCTTTAGACCCTATAAAGCTCACAAACTAAAATACTACATCTTTAAAAAAAAAAAAAAAAAATCACAAATCAAAGTGAAAAGCGGTGCTAAATAGTGTGTTTCAACCTGTTTCTGCGCTTTCTGCACACCTTAGCTAAACAACGGTGATTGTTTTATAGATATACAAACATAAAGTCAGTTTTCGTTTCAAATCTTAAATAGAATCTATTAATTTCAATTCTTTTCAAACTATTAATTTGGACTGATTAGAGCTTTTCTATTATATAGTCAGCTATTATTTTAATTTTATTTTGTGTCTTTGTCTTATATTCATTTTAGTTTCTAGAGTGAAAGTGTAAGTTTTAGTCTTTTTTAATCATTATTGTATAGAGAGCATAATTCAGATGCGAGAATAAGGAAATCAGTAAAGGTATTACAATAAAAACTCTGAACTTTCTGGAAGAAGTTCACATACAGTCTTCTAGATATCCACAGTCTCAGTAAGCATGTCCATCAATGTCTTATCAGCAAAGTCGTAATAAAAACTTTCACCAACAGATACTAAAACTAAGCATAATTCCTCAATATTTTAATTTTATTTTAGTTAGCTTCCTAAGTTCAAAAAATTATCTAAATTAATCTACATTTTTCCAAAAGAACACACACACACACACACACACACACACACACACACATATATATATATATATATATATATATATAAATTTGTGCTATTGTACTTAATCCCATATAAAATACAACACCCATGTTATGGGTCTTATCTAGTGGTTTATTTCCCACCAAAATCCATCTAACAATGATGAGATTGTAGTTAAAATTTGCTTAATTACAGAAATTACTCAGCAGAGGTTGTTGACAATACCTCTGTACTAAGGGTTGATACATTTTATATTGTGTATTGTATATTGTGACTCCTCAACAATATACTTTTCCAAGTGCGTCTCATACCAACATCTGTCTTACTACTTCTACTACTGAAAAAGTCAAACCAAAGAAGCAGTTATGACACCGTCACAGAAACGCCCCTTACACCACCTTTCCATATCTACCTGTGCAATTGTCTCTGTTGCCATGGAGATGACAGTCGGACACAGTTCCAGTGGGAGGCGCGTCTGTGGCATTCCACTCTGCCAGGCAGTATTTGCATAAGGTCAGAGCTGCAGCCAGGAGCACAAACAAAAAGCCAATCACACACAACCAACGTACGTACACCTGCACATTTTAACCAGCGTTTAGCCGCATTGTACTTACAGGATCTGGACAAGCGATGACAGGACTTTTACTACTCTATAAACATCCTCTATTACTTTTCCTGGTCACTGTATTGGCAAATAATTGTTTTTTTAATATATAAACCTATAGAAAGGACAACGTCACAAACAGTTTCCAAAACTTATATTAAGGGAAGCCTGATTTGATGATGATTAATGATCACAGAAGATGCACATTCCTTGTGCATGAGCTTTTCATTTAATCATTAACCACAAGTGAAGCTTGTTGTACAAGTACAATTATTCCACAAGTTGCTTAGCAGGGAATTGCCCGTAAACTTGTTTTGGCTCCATTATTTTGATAACACATGGTTTTAATACCAGTCAAAACAACATAGAGCTATTCAAATGACATTTTAAAAACTAGATATGAGAAGAAAACTGGAACCGTACAGGACATGCATTTAAAACAAGAACTATTTACATATCATTTTAATATTATCCTTTTGGGTTTTTAGCCTTCTGCTTATGGACAATGAGAAAGAAAGGTGAACAAGAGAAAAGATCTTACCGATTACTATTCCTACATAGAGTCTGTGCACTTTGGCCATCTCCTCACTTGATAAAAGTTTTCATCCAGTATATTAAAGTTCAGTGTCATTAACAAACAAAAGTCAAACTGGTTCAGTCCTTTTTCAGGGGTCAGCGACCTTTGAAAAAGGTGTGGAAAGGCTGTGGAAGTTCCCCAGTGGCGTGTCGTATTGTGGTTCTTCATTGATGGTGGCTAATTTCATAATCAACCGGGAAAGCTTGAAGCTATAACCAAAGCACGTCAGCTCGCTGACTCTTCTGTGACTGACCTGAGCTGCTGGGTGTGAGAACAGAAAAAGGAGGCGGCACTGAAACCGAACTCCGATCCCCGCCCATACTTTTAAAGCTTTAAAGGAGAAGACAACTCCATTCAAGCTATTCTGTTTATTTTCTCTGTAGAGAACAAGTTTGCCTTTATACCTGAGGTTTGCTTTCTTAAGAATGAAATGACAGGTGGAGCATTCATTGACAATACGTGGCACCGGTTTAGCTTAAAGGGACTTTAGATTCTATTTTTAATTTTCCATTCCACTGTCCTTCCCTCATTCCCTGGAACAGAAAGCAGATAAATGTAGGTGGATGGGTAGGAGATAAAATCTGATAGTAAAATAGATGGCTGGAACAGCTGGATTCCTTGCAGGTCTGCACTGATTCCTGGAGAGTTTAAGGAAAGTGAAATAAAGTTTAATGTGGAAGTTTAAATGGTTGTAGCAACCTTCTTTTACTTACACTTTAAACTTCAGTTACATCATTTCATTTATTCATTTTACTACTTTTAGGTGAAAACTTTCGAAGAAAAAATAGAGTAAAGAGTTTAAAAAGAAAATAGGAGTAGTGGAGAACCACTCGTCATGGGAAGTCCCTCGGCTTATCGAATAGCATAGCTTTAAGGTCACATGATCCAAGCCTAACTATCAGCTTTATGAAAAGGGAAAGTTTTATTTCTAATTTTAAAAAGTGGAAAGGGTGTCTCAAACACAGCTGTTCACAGTAGAGAGGCCCAGTAGCTGAAGGCTCTTCCTTCCATTGTACTTTTGTAAACTCTAAACCTGACCAGAAGATGGTGTAATTTCACACTTTTCCACACAATAAGTGGAGTAGAGCTGGAGAGCCAGAATTCTTGCTGATTGCCAGGTGTTCAAATACTTATGTGCAGCAGTGCTATACAAATAATGTCATAAAAATTATACAATGTGATTTCTTAAATTGTTGTTTAAATGCTGTGTGACACAGTGGGAATGCACCGACAATGTGAATTCCAGACCCCTCCATGATTTCATGATCGCAGAGTGTTCAAATACTTATGTTGCTCACTGTATATGTTTGAGTCTATATGCATAACTATGACCCTGTATGGATGAAAGAAAATCCAAAATCAATTCAAACTTTTGCACCCATTTCTTGTTTTTGTTAAAGTCATTGAAGATGTGTAATGCTACACAATCATTCGACATTGGAAAAGAAAAAAGAATAGTTCAAAGAAATCATTAAAATCTCAAAGTTATCATGATGCTCGTGCCGTACTTTAACTCCTTTTATCACATACAGTTTAGAATCACCAATTAACCTAACAGGCATGTCTTTGGACATGAGAGGAAGGCGGAGTAGTGCAGGCACAAGGAGAGGATGCTAACTCCATACAGAAAAGCTCCAGCTAAGATTCAAACTAGGAGCCTTCATCCTGTGAAGGCATAGCACTTCACCACCTTGCCACCTTTAAATCAGTTTAAACTGGATGTTTAAGCTGGAGACATGAACTTGCAGTCAGTAGCTACAGTGGCTTGCAAAAGTATCCCCCCCCTTGAACTTTTCCACATTTTGTCACATTACAGCCACAAACATGAATCAATTTTATTGAAATTCCACGTGAAAGACCAACACAAAGTGGTGCACACGTGAGAAGTGGAACGAAAATCATACATGATTCCAAACATTTTTTACAAATAAATAACTGAAAAGTGGGGTGCGCGTAATTATTCAGCCCCCTGAATCAATACTTTGTAGAACCACCTTTTGCTGCAGTTACAGATGCCAGTCTTTTAGGGTCTGTCTCTACCAGCTTTGCACATCTACAGACTGAAATCCTTGCCCATAAAACAATTACCAGCACTTCTAAAGCTCAGCGCTTAACACCCATTTTATTTTTCTTTTCTTTTTTTTATATAAACATATATCTACACACTGACTGTAAATACATGCTTACATATGACAATAGTGTCTTAAATCCTTTTTCTCTGACACTCTGAAATCCAGACTTCTGCCTAAATAAACTGCAAAGATACACGAGAAATGAGAACTAGGAGTTTATTTAAAGCATCTGCAGAAACCGCTAAAGCCTTGTTTGCAGAGCAAAGGTTGCTAGCAAAGGAGGCATCATGACAGGAGAGCTATTGAGACTCGCCCATGCAGCGACAGGAAAAGGAAGTGATAAGGCAGAGCTGTCTCGTGACTGGCTAGACTTGTTTTAGGGAGATTAAACAGTTTCTTGAACAATGTAGACATATAAAAAAATAGAAGTTCTGTTTTAAAATAAAATATACAAATGAACTGACTAAACAGACAACGACTTATGTAAACTGTCGCGCACAAATACAATGAACAACATGGTTTTTATATAGTTTGTAAAGCACCTTCTGCACAGAGTGCATTTATTTTATTTTATCTAAGCATTCTCTTCAGTTGGAACATCCAAAAAGTTTTAAAAGGCTCAAAGGATAAATGAAAAGTGGCATTTTGTCTTTGCAGTTTTGAACAGGAAGACCCAGTTTCCTCTCTCTGGCTGTGTTCCTGACTTAGACTGAACATCAGGAAGCGCAGACGCCACGAGATTCCAAGGCATAATTTAGAGCTCAGCAACAAACATCCGCTTTGAAAGCTTTACAGATAATCACTGTAAGACTGTTTGGTGCAGAAATGGTGTTTTCACAGCACTTTGTAAAAGCAATTTAAAAGAAAAACTGAAAAGACTGTACGTTCACGGGATGTGCTTTAATGTGTTTCACCAAAAAATTGATGATTTACAAAACTGTGTAAAAACATTTTTAGAAAAACATGAAATTAAAATCTATTACACTATTAAAAAAACAAAGCAAAATTAATATCTTCTTTGAGTGGGATGCCACTTGTATCCACTTTGTCTTCCACTGCAAAAGGTGCAAAACCTTTTATTCCACATTTGAAATCGAGACGTAATAACAGGCGTTACAAAGAAACAAAGCTGCACATTTTATGGACCCTGACCTTCACACTATGGCACAAGAGCGTGGTTCTCTGAAAGGGTTGCTGCCTGTGGGGACTCCAACCAGCAAGGCGTCTTTTCCTGCGTTCTGCAGACAATACTGCTGGAGCTCTGCAGCTGCCTGGGACACCTGGAAGCAGAAACATAAAAATACACTCAGATGGTACAACTTTGTAACTCACATAAAAGGATTAAAAAAACACACACACACACAAATCAAGTGCAGGCCTTTTGTTTTCTAGGTTGTGCAAAACCAAAATCTGATATGTGTAACTGACACCCAGAGTTTTATTAGCATTTACAAGAGCAGATTTGACAAATTTATAAATTCCTTCATTTAAAAAAACTAAAACATTCATAAGATAATATAATGCTTATAATACAGAATACAGTGATAGTAATACAATACATAATACAAAATTATAAATAGTTAAATACATTTATAGATTATTAGGGTTGTAGTTGAGGTGGCACTATTTTAAATTGAATATACTGATTACCCAGTTTATTTTTTTAAATTAAGTAATACTTAGTAAATAACCCAAATCTTAAAATTATTCACAATAAATTGGAACTTAGTAGTAAAAAAGCTAATGCAGCTTATATTTATAATCAGAAATCTTGAACTTTTTGGAGTTTTTGCATTAAAAATAATTTTTTGACTTAATGATTAATTAATGGTGTGTGTTATATTAATCTAAAGCATGTATGTATTCATTAAACTATACAGAGTGACTTTTCTGTAGTGTAATACCGTACACTGAGTGTTATAAATAAAATAGATTAAACAATCTTATTCTAAATCTTATTCTAAAATTAATCTAGTTGCACTTTCCCAACATTCATAATGTACATATTAAACAAAATAGTTACATCAATCAACAAAAGCTAGTTTGTAGAAAGCAAGCAGTCGTGTTCTGTAAAGATGCCAGTTTTACCTTGATTCTTTCCACACTGGCCTCAAGCTTCAGTTGTTCTACCAGCCGTCGCATGTTGGATAAATTGGAATTGGAGGTCATGTTGTTTATAATTGTTTTGGGAGAGAAAAAGTCCTTGGGAAGGAAAAAGGGGGAAAAAGATGTCTCTTTAGTCTTTTGCTCTCTGCAGTTGCCTTCACTAATGGGCAGCAAATGCTGGACAGGAACAGAGTGGCCGGGTTTCTTTCCAAATGACCTCAGTGCACTCAGCTGAAGAAATAAGGAGTGATACAAACACACTGACCTCCCTGTGTACTACTAGAGACTTCATAGAAAAGTGTTGTAGAGATGTATTTTAAAAGGGAATTCAAGCTCCATTCACCCAGATTAAAAGTACTAGTATATTCAAAAAAGACTGTAGTCATTTTAATAGTGCGTTTCCTTAGAGATACAATTGAACCCCCCCCCCCCCCCCCCCAGGAGTAATGATATGGGTTTTATAAAATATAGCTTTTCTCAAATATGGCACAAATACATCTGGAATCTACCATTAAATATCTTTAATGATTTTCCCCCAATGAGGCTTAGTATTAAGTAGCTTTATGTACATAAAGGTTTACATAAAATGTTATCCAGTACATCTCTGTTATAGCAGATGATGTCATTAGTGACATTATTAATGAATCCTTTCATTTTTGTTTCGTGTTTTCCTCTGTTGTGTTTTAAATTTCTCTCCCTTCTGTTGTTTTTGATACAGAAGCTCTTTTAATAAATTATTACTATTGTGAAAATGATTTATCCTTTTCTGTCAGCGTTGCTTGTATGCATTAGTACTGAGACTAAAATATACTCTATTTTCGTCGTTTGTTTCGAACATGTAAATAAAAAGTAAAATTAATGAATAGCTTTCAAAACTACACTGAAGACACTGAGAAGTGAGATGAAGTATAAACAAGTTTATAATAATTTACTGATGAGTAATTATACCCCGTTTAATGCTATTTGATCATAATTAACCTCAACACACATACGCACATGTGATTTTTAAACTTCTTTAACGTTGTCTAGTTTATAGCTTTGCGCATGCGTACACCGATACCGGAAAGCGTCACGAGACGTCGTGCTTTACCTATCGCTATGGAGTAGTTACGACAACTAAGCTAACTGACTGCTTCTTAATGCAGTGTACGTGCGCGCGCGTGTGTTTTACCCACGTGGCTAATGAATTACGGCGGTTTCTGCGTCCTCATTGGTCCGCAGGTGATTATCGGGATTGGCTGTAAGCTACTTTTGCTGAAAGGTAAACGGAAACTTCCCCGGAGAGTCCACACTTCTGAGCGTTGTGTTCAAAACTCGGCAACAAATATGAGCTAAACGAAACTCTGAACAAAACTCAAAGCAGCCGGACTTCAGCAGACATGGTGGAGGTATTTTCCGGACGCACACTCCTGAACAAGGACGGAGAGTTTGTGGATCCTGAAGAGGCTCTGCGGAACAAGGTGGTGGGGATCTACTTCTCCGCGGGATGGTGCCCGCCGTGTCGGGACTTTACCCCAATCCTGTGTGACTTCTACACGGAGCTGGTGGAGGAGAGGGATCCTCCGGCTCAGTTTGAAATAGTTTTTGTGTCTTCTGACAAGTCAACCGATGACATGGTTGAATATTACCACGACATGCACGGAGACTGGCTCGCTCTGCCTTGGACGGATGATTACAAAAAGTGAGTTTCATAATCTAATATTTCACATTTGAACTTAACGTAACATAATCAGGTGTTTTATTTATCTTATACCTACACAGTGCAGTCTGTACAGTCTACTAGGCAGTGATCCAGCTTATGTAAAACGCTGATGCGCGTCACTGTCGAGGATTAGGTTTAAGCGACATCAAGTCCAGAGTGTTCTCTTCAAAGTGTCCTTTATTTGTTTATTTTGATTTCCAGATCACGTGATTTGAGTTATTGGAGGGTTGCGTGACTAAATCAAAGTCAGATCCGTACACCTGTGAGTGCAAACTTTTCTCTCAAACATTTTTTTCTTAAATAAAAGCAGTTATTTATTTATTACATAGCTACTTTAAAGTCGAGTATCAAGTTGTTCAGTTTCTAATCTTGGATGGAGTTGCAGCTATTCTGTTCATTTCTTTTTCTTCCCAAAGTTAAAACTGGACTCTTTGAATGTTCTGTTTAACCATACCAGTAGTGTGATTTAAATATATTCAGCAAAGCAGATGAGTATTGAAATAAAAACATCAAACATAAAAACATCCATGTGCCATTAAGTTAGCAGCATTTGAATGCTGTATCTAAGCAAAGTGAAGCTGTTTTTCTTACATTGTGTTTAGGTGTGTTGATTAATTGCAGCCAGTAATCATCTTTTATTTGTAAAATTTGAATTTGTGAGATATCTGTAGCCACAGTTGCCATCAAACTGCGTTGTTATGTGCAAGAATCTCACATGTATTCATGGAAAACTATCAAGTGTATAATAGATTCTTTACAGTGGAAGAAGTGTCTTTTTCTAATAAAGGCGCTTCTTTGTCTTTTTGTCCTCTCGCAGTGAGTTGAAGCATCGCTACAAGATCACAGCAGTGCCCAAACTGGTGATCGTGAAGGAGAACGGCGACGTGATCACGGACAAGGGCAGGAAACAGATCCGAGACCGGGGCCTGGCCTGCTTCAGGTCCTGGTTGGACGCTGCTGAGATCTTTCAGAACTTCAAGGGTTAGGAAAATAGAGGGCCTAACGAAGCTAATAAAATCTTCCTGCTTTCCATTTCAGTGTAGCCGTCTGACAGGTCGCCAGATCACCGGACAGCTTATGTTTCTGTTAGATGAAGATCTGCTTGTTTTTAATTCATCTTCTGCCCATTTTCCCGTCAGAGGTCAAACACCAGTAGTTAAAAATGCAATTTCAATGAAGCATGAGAAAGAATAATCGTATTTAGATTCCAGTAATTCTTAAGAGCTGGTCTAATGATGGTTTTGCAGTTATTACTTGGGCATAAGGAGTCAGTCTTGTAGTGTAGTGGCCATATAGTTGGAATAATGACACCGTCAGTGATTAGACTGGATTCATCCAGTTCTTTTTGCCACTGGATGTGAAATCTGCCTGTAATGTAAAGGCTTGACTGCACAACCAAACCACGACGAGGGCAGCGCTCTTATTTTTACTCCCAATACCTGAAATGGTAAGAAATGGTAGCTGATGAAACACCTCTTTATCTATGGTAAAGAACAATTGTGAAGTAGTGGGAAAGAAACTTCTCAAATCGCAGATCTTCTGTCATCCTATGCATTAACGATAAACCCTCAGGCACGTCCGATAGAGAAATTGAGCATTTCATGTGACTAATTCAAGCCAGCTGCTGCCGTTAAAGTACATGTATACAGTTAATGCGCTCTTCAAACATTTAGCCAGACTTTGCCTCTGTTAAATATGTATTTTGTTTCTATATTACTCACCTTTGTACATAAATGTAGTTCTATCTCAAGCTGCCTGTATATTTTTATATTCTGTTTTTAATGAGTTGTTAAGATGGGCTATTATTAAAAATTTAATAGAAGAAAACTATTCTGTTTTAATTATGATTATTATTACTATTTTTTTTTTTCAAGGTTTGATTATGTGTTGTAGTGCTGAAGAGCTGTTTGATGAACAAACAGAGTGATTCCCTTTTGCCTCATTAAACTGTGGAAAGCCCACAGGATCTGTTTCCATCGTGCTGGCACATCTACACGCATGGTCCTAATTACCTGTTTCCCTCGTGTGCGCTGACACAGCTGTTATCACTTTGTGCACGAAGCATCCAACAGACCTGGTGAATAATGATGCGTGTGCGCGGGCCATCTTCTCCAGGTCTTGTCTGCTTCTTAAAAAGAAGACAAGACCAGAATCTCAATTCTGAGATGAATTGAGTCGAGCATCCAGCGTCTCTTCAAGGACCTTTGTCAAATCTCAGAGGACTGTGCAGACCAAAAGATCTGAGTTTATTGATGCAAGTCTTCAAGGTAACATAACTCCAACTGCCACGTTAGATGGATTATTTATTGTTAAAATATACTGCAGTTTGCATCATTATTCCTCTGGGGAAAAGGATGAAGACGGTGCATTTCCACGGTGTGCCATGTGGTGTAGCTGCAACACCATTTATGAGTGTGAAGACTGACGGTTCAGTTTCGTCTTATTAAAGGGTGTTTTCACATTTATCTGCTTATCGCGGTCAATTGATTTTTCATCCGAGTGGGAGAGATCTGAGTAATGTCTGAGTATTTATTGATCGTGTTGAGGAGTTATTAAAAAGAGAGCCACCGGCATGGGACCCTATTTACCGCTGTTCGGTCTATTTATAAGGCAGTGCGGATGAATTTTATTCATTCATATAAAATCCTTATGTCCTTTGCGTGTAAAGGCCACTCATTTCCTGGTCCTCTAATGGCAACGAAAAGTAACTTTTCTTGTAGGCTACCCGTTAAAACATTTTGCAAGTAGCCAAGGATATACATCTAAGTGTGTAATTCCTTCAAGTTCAGAGGCAAACGCTGGACTCTTCTGTTTATTAGATATCTCTAGTTTCTACTTACTTGCTCATCCAAAATTGAATAAATAACTTGTATATTAATGCAGATTATGTTTCTAAAGTGTATCTGAGTACTTCGCCACCGCTGTGTATCGATACTCAACAAGAGAACTACATTTTTACTCCAAAGACAACAGTTTTTGCTCCGTGCCTGTCACATGATTTGGGTCCTTAGAGAGCCCCTCGGGTCACTTGTAGATGAAGATGTGGGCTACACATTTGGACTTCTTGTTGGCCTTACAAATGAAAGGCAGTAGTGTTTCCTGCTGCTGTAACGGTGTCTTGAGTAACAAGGCTGTCTTTATGAGAGGACCTTGAGAGAGGGAGGCGGAGAGCTGGGCGGACCGGCGGACCTGCACGGAGAGAGCGCATCGGGGTCAAGTTGATCACATTAGCTGTCTGACTTCCGCTCATAACCTTCAAAATAAAACTTGTTTAAAAATATATATAGTCCCTCCCCCCCCCCCCCCCCCCCCCTCAAAGGTTGTTGCTAGATTTAACCTGCTGTCATTCAGATTATTCATCAATCAGTAAAATTGTTTAAAAACCTGAGGCAAGTCAGTAAGATTAATAATTACATGATAGGGAGAAAGCTTTCTTAAGAGTTATATAATAGGGTGGCCAGAAAGGTATACATGGAAAGATGAATGAAAATGTAGACAAAAAATTTTTTGTATTATCAGAGCTCTTGAGTTTAAAAACAAAAAAACTACAGTAGTGCCAGGAATATACAGATTGTTTTCCTGTTTTGAGCAATATCATAAGAAAAACAAAGCAATACGAACTCTTTTTGGTTTTCCAAACACACAGAACACAGAGAGCAACTAACAATGTCTTTCTCACTGAATGGACGGAATAAAAATAGTAAGGGTAAAGTTAAACAAGTAGACATTGCATGTGGGGGTTAATGTACAGTGAGATTTGATAAATATTTCATAATTTCATCTTTGAAAAAAACCTCCAACCTTTCACTGTTAAACTGATTTTTACATGACTTAAGGCACAAAGAAGTAAGTGGACGACTAACAGAGGAGCATGATGAGACTTTTCGCAAACAGAACGCCAGTATTTTGTACTGCAAACAAGACAACTTGAGGGGAAGGAATGGGGAAAGTTACCCTATGTTAAATGCAATTTCCCCAGTTGGCTGGGATACTTTTTTTTAAAAATCACCATTCAATTAAAAAGCAGTAGTTTGGGACACAGTCTTCATTGCTTCATTGCTTTTGTTTGTTTGTTTGTTTTTTGTTAAGTTGTTGCTGGTTTCCAGTTTCCAATCATGATGGCAACAAGCCACATCATCTCTTAATTACTAGCGGATCAGTACTTTGTTTTTAACGCTTAAGTTCAGTATGTAGCCCACTGGACTGTATTAAATAAGTCGTTTTCTTGGAAATGAAAACAACAACAACAACATTACATTGATTTAGTGGTCATTATAATGTGTTCAAAAGTTGCAAAAATAATATCATGATTCATTTCATAAATCATGACACACTGCTCTCCCAGAAGTTTCCTTTATGGGTTAAGAGTATCAGTATCGATCAGCATCGCCAATACTGGCCCTGTATTTACTTGGTATCACTTCTACTCTTAACCACGTTTCATTATCAGAAATTGTTGCTTTTAAGGATTTGTGGTTTAATTGAACAAAAATCGAATAACTAATATGAACTGGGGAGCTTTGAATAAGTGCAGGTAACTATTTTCCATTTTTAGTGCTTTTATTTTTATTTCTCTTTTTAAGCTAATGTAACTGGCTTGGATGAAAAGCTTTAGCAAAGCTTGATACATAATTAGTGCATTTTATTGTGAAGGCAGCAGGCTTCTCGTGTTCCGGTGCTGTTCTCGCTGCTCCGCGGTACAAACGCTCACACCCGCTCCTGGACAACCGAAGAGTCGTCTGTGGACCGGTGGAGGGCTGCAGGACGGTTCCGCAGCACCGGGACTAAACAAACCTCCGCTCCGCTCACAGTGGACCGGACTGACGACTGCTGGGACAAGAGGTAAGTTGTCCGCATGAGAGGACGCTGAAATACAGATGTAGCCTGTCGATAGCCGTACTGTAAAATAACAAAAGCCTAATATTTTAATAGGGAACATGTGCGGAGTTATTCTCACTTATTCTCTATCAGTGCAAATTGTTAGTTTATATTTGGATTGTCTGTAATTACAGGGTTTAGCGATCAACTTTTTGTGCGTAATTACGCCCAACTTATCAGGTCATTTCCCCCCATAATGCGCTTTATGGAGATATCAGGAAGAGGCAAAGAAACGTGCAAAAATGTGTCCACAATTTTGAATTTAACTTGTGTTTGTTTTTGCAGCAGCGCCTTTTCTGACATTTAATTCATCCATCCCACACTAATATTTAATACCAATGCAGCACTAATCACTGACGGGGTCCAATCAGTGACTCATGTGTAAGGTCACTCCAGACCAAAACCACATAGAGGATCTGAACAAAACATCACCCACAATGATTTCAGCTGAGCAGACCCAGATAATAAAATTACATGCACTCAGTCAAAGTGTAGGCTTCTTTCTAACAGTATCCCACTGAATCTCACTCACTCTCTCTCTCCTGCTCTCTCTCTCTCACTCTCTCTCTCTCTCACACACACACACACATGCATACATCCAGTACACACTGCTGGAGGTTTTTATCACAGAAAAGGCTCTAATCCTGCTTAGTGCGCTTACTAACAAGTACCTAGCACCCTGAAATATTTGGTTTGCATGCTGGCAGAGTAGATTGTTTTTTTTCCTCAGACTTGAAGAGTGAAACTTGAGGGATTACTCAGCGTGTGAGTTTGTTTGGCAGGCAGACCGTGTGTGTGTGTGTGTGTGTGTGTGTGCTACAGGTCTGTCATGGTGTGCACTTTTTAAAAGCTGATGTGACAATAACATCAGCTTTTATGTGTTAAGTGCACGTCTGTGAATGTTTACAGTTTTGCTCTCCCATGCTGCACCATCGTGTTTCACATTTCAGACAACAGTGTCGTGCGGGATAATTAGCCATTGACATTTCAAATGCTCTGATGTAACATCCCTGCAGCACAGTGACAAATGAGATCTGATGATATTACAGTCACCCTCGCTATGTGTCTTTTGATTCTTTCAGATGGTTCCAGTCTTGAGAAAACTATTGAGTTAAATGCAGATCGCATAAATGGCACTGATTTATCGCCCTGCGTTGGTAGGGCCGGCTGACAGTTAACAGTATAAATTATCAACAGCAGATGGTGGAGCTGGTTTGGTAGCAGTTAAAGAAACCTGTTGTAACCCCTTAAAGCCAAACCACAAGCCTTCACCTTAGCCTTGCTGCGAGGTTAGAGTTGAGAAACGTCTGATGGTAATTTCTGTTCTGCGGTGTGCGGCTTCAGGGAGAACAGGGAAGTCGTGAGTTTGCCTCATAATTGTTTAGTTTTTTTTCCCATTGCACAAGAAAAGCAACGGTGAATGCGCTGCAGGTGTTTCTGGTTGAGATGAGCAGGTGTAAAAAAATGTGGATGCGCCGGATTTCTTCATTTTCTGTCAGCTTCAATTGTTTGCCGTCTTGCCATAATCTGTTGTCATCTATTTATAACTGTCCACCTGCAACCGTCACCGTCAACAGCGGTAAGACCCGTGACACAGGGAGTGTCTCACTGTGTAAACCACGATTTATTATATTACATCGCGATTATGCAGAGGCTTACTGTGCCCTCTATGAATTGGATTGCGGTTTTCATTGTGCTTCTGTGGATGAGTTACTGCCGTCTCAGAAAGGGCAAATTAGCGGGCAATGTATATATGTGTATATAACCATCCATCCCTTTCCTTAACTGCTTATCAGATCCGGTGTTGCACTGGCTGGAGCCTCTCCTGTAATAAGGTGAAAGGCTTGCTGCTGCTGGCCGGCAGGAAGGGTGGGGGGGGGGGGGGACAAGTGCGTCAGATATCAGTGTGTTAGTCTGTACCATTAATTCCCCTATTATAAGAGGTCCAATTGCACTAATGGACATTTCACATTCATAAAAAGCAGGAAAAGGTTGAAATTTCTGACATCAGTGAAGCAGAATGTGGGAAGTAATTCGATTTTTTATTTTTATTTTTTTTTAAACTTAAGAAGTGTCTGCTTTATTTTCAGAAGAGTTGCCACTCTTTATTCCCTGCTGCAATGACCCATTTTCCCCATGGGGACCATTAATGTTTAATCTGATCCAATCTAACCTAACCGTGAAGAAATGGAGCACTTGAAGAGAGGGAAAGCAGGGGGCGGGGTTGGACGGTGCATGTTAACACAGACACTTGTAGTGAAGTAGAGGCGTGTAGGCTTTTTCGTTGTTTTCGTTTTTTTTAAAGGGCCTTCCAGATGGCACGCCGACTGGAAGGATCCGGAGAAACCGGCCCCTAATGAATGGGAGGGAGAATCACCTGAGGGGACAAGAAACATCAAAGAAAGCTTTCTCTCACCTTCCTACCCTCAAACAGACTCTTTTAATCCCGACTTTTTCCTCTCTCTGCTTCATTTTCTCCTTGCAGCATGTATCTCATCTACTCGCTTAATAGTTCCCCTCGAGTTATCTGAGGATATAGTTGTCAAACTCACCACCCACTTTCTTTCCCCACTCGTTTTCAAATTTTATCTTAATTAATCTCTCCTCCTCTCCTTTCCTTTCCTCTCCTCTGCTGTCCTTCCCTAGAGGATGTTCCCCAATTTTCCAGTAAGATAGCCAGAGGGCAGGTTCAGACAGCACTGTGTGAAAAGAAGACATTCAGTGAGGCCAACAAGCACACAAACACATTAACATCCCTGCCCTGCACGGTAACAAGTATACCACTCGGCAGAGACTTCAGAGCTAGGATGAAGGAGAGGCAGACAGTATGGAGCAGAGTTTAAGCATGCATGCTTCTGTGGTTTGTACGGTTGCTTGTAGACATCTCAGGGGTCAGTTACTCACAGACAGTTTATGTGTATGGAAGGAAAGGGCCGAGGTAGGAGGAGAAGGTTGTTTTTAAAGGATTAATATTCTCTCATATGAACGTGCTTTACAGATGAGTATATGAAATGATGGGACTTAGAGGAAGATTTAAAGAACGCAACATTTTTTGCAACCACTCATAATTGTATATGGTCAGTAAAAAGCATAGCAATATACTGAATTTTCTGATTTATTTATTTGCATACAGTAGATAAAGCTATTGCTCCTAGCTGGCCCTGGAAGCCTGCCTGTGTTGTGAGATTCCTGTTTTTTTGCCTTCAATATTTAGTTTTGCTCACTGCAGCGCCAAATGTGATGGGAGGAGTGGGCACGGCTGCATCTGGGTGGGTTTACTATGAAGGGAGTTGAACACAGCCAGGCTTCCTTTGTATTAGCTGGCTCGAAAAATACCAGTCAGAGATAAAAGTGGCTGCTTTGCAGGTCATGTGGCTCTTCTTCCGCACAAAGTGATTCCTATGAGTGCACCCACTCCAATCGGGGATGACGATGATAATAAAATGGTGATAAAATTCTATAAAGAACAGTAATAACACAAAATTAAAATATGACACGTTTGCAAATAAGGCGAGAAAAAAACTGTTAATTTGGAATTTAAAGCACAGAGCGGTAAACATTTTAATTAATTTATCGCTGAGCGCCCTCTCAGTGCTGCTGTTTATTTCTGAGATGACGACTGCTCATTAGAGCCCTGAAACTTTAAACTGGATCCATTTAAACATTAATGGTTGTGTATCCTGATAACAGAGACGTTAGCTTCCCGGCACAATATAGGGAGATAAATTTTATGACTTGATAGACGTGTTGTGTGTTCCGGTAGCTGCAACTCCAGCAGTGTGAAAGAAGCTTAGAAGCAGATTTTTAAAAAAATATATACATATAAAAACATTTATACATTTTCCCAGTCACCAAATAATACAACACACAGTTTGCACTAGTGTAACTTTCCAGCTTGGTTTAATTTGTGACGTTAGTAAAAGCGGCTTAACAATTTGCACATGTAAATGTACTCGCCCATTAAGGAATCGATATTGGACTCAACAAATGCTGTAAATAAAAGAATGAAATTAATGCAAAGTCTGACCATAGTTTGCTCCCTACCAGCTTATGTGTTCACCATAAGTTACCAGTTGGTGATTTAGGTAAAAAGAGAGCCACATGACACAGGAAACTCTGACTTTAAGCTAAACCATTAATCTTGCTTCTTAGTACACCCCTCTAGGATTCACATGGTATCGTGCTTGTGACTGTTTGTGTAGGTATTTGACTGCACCCACTGAAGGATTCTGGGCATGCAACCTACACAAACTTGCTTGTGTGCAGAGAAAGAAACCAACCGGATGTAGCTCGACATGGATTATATGACGTGAAGAAATGCAATCTATGATATGTTCAAGTTGAACGCTGATTATCTGAAAAGATTATTTTTTTTTTTTATCATTTTATCTTGAAGACGTCAACTTGGATCCACTCTTTGAAGCTTGCCTTTCTTTCTTATTGTGGTTTAGTAACAGTGCAAATAGATAAATGAATCACTTAAAGCACATTTGTTAATGATTAATAGCTGATTAAAAAAAAAAAAAAAAAGTCCACTAGGTTCACCAGTGTATGAATGTGTGTGGGAATGGGTGGATGACTGGATGTGTAAAGCGCTATACAAATACAGGCCATTTACCATTTTTACAAGAAACAGTCGATCAGTCACAATCCATACAGTTATCTCCAGAGAAGTTGCCGGCTGGGTGGCAAATTTGATTGGCTGACTGGCCAAAAAAACAAAAAAAAACAACAAGAGCTCTGCTGGAGGACAGTTTATGCATCAGAAACTGTTCAGTAATCTAAAATTTTTTTTATAGATTGTTTTGAGAGATATTGCCGTCTGTTAAAATAACAAACCTCGGAAATATTGGAAAGTCTGGCGCTTGACTGTTTTTGTGTACAGCCGGCATTCTCTGTTTTCTCAGATTATACTGTGCTCACCTTTGTTCTAGATTGTATTATTGTTAATTTTAAAAAAAAAACACCAACAACTTTGCGCACCTTTTCCCGTGCTGCAACACATATTTTGGACACTGCCCTCTAGTGACAATTAATAGCTGAAACATGTAGACAACAGTTGCGTGCAGGCTCTGTGTAGACAATCACATAGGTGTGATTGTAGAGGCAGAGCTGGACTTGACCAGAGGCTCTGTAGCCCCTCCTGATATGTCAAGTCATTACACTCAAGCTGTGACCTCTGAAGTCACGGGAAGTGGCATAATTTGCAGTTCCCTAAAGGTGAGTGGGTTGTAATCTTCAGTGTTTAAATGACGGCGTGTTTGGAGCCTGTTACAAAACCAGTTTTGATATGATAAATAGGCATGAAAAAACATGCAAAGACAGAAACCCCCCAGCATTTGATTCAAACCCAGGACCTTTTTACTGTGAGGCAACAGTGGTAACGACTCCACCACTGTGCCTCCCTACGTCTAGCCTGCTTCTTTAAATTGTTTTAAGGTTTAAAATGAATGCATAACTCAGGGCGCGGCCACTTTGAATAATTCACGAGTGCCATTTTTCTTTGTTTGGGGATTTGTTTTTGAGCTGCTTCCTATTTGCCAAAATTAGCATTGCACAGTGAAGGACAGATAAAGGAACTAAGCTAGAAAGCCAGTGCTGTCATGAGCTGAGAGCATGAAAATATGGTCACATCTACTTTCCAAACCCAACATGGCACTAGGCAAAACAGCTGGGCTTAAGATGGGAGTCCACAAACTGTGGGGTGACGTCACTTTGGCGACATCTATCTTTCTCTCATAATCATGCAATCTGTGCTGGCATTCCTTTTATATCTTCAGTCTGGCGCTGCCACCATCCCCACTGATGTCTGTGGGGGAGTATAAACAAGCACATCTTGAAAACAGCTGAATGCGAAGTAGGGTGAGTATTGAAGTCTCTTTTTCAGAGACTAAGATTTATGAACAGTTTGCTTGTTTGTTTGTTTAGTAAAATGTGGTTTTTCAGAGCGTGTTCTGGCATGAGCATGTTAAGATTTCCCCTCATGTGCACTGTAGATCTGAAAACGATCAAAACCCAAAATGCACAAAGTAATGGAAAACAGTGGCTGCCATGAACAGGAGAGAAAAAATCTACAACTTTGAAGTGCAACTATATAATAATTCAATAGGAGATGCAGATATGAGAGATAAAAAGCTTAAATGTGCAAAAGTGCTGATAAAATCCTGAACAGTATAAGTACAGTGTCTTCTGTGTGTTTCTGCTTTACAACCACCCCGCCTGATTTTCCAGGCCATTGCACTCTCTTTCACACAAACACTCACACCCTTTGAAAAGATGCATATACTGTGAATTCCCAGTGCATATGTTTTTATGAAAGAGCGGTCTGATGGAGACAACAAAGACAGTCTGCTCTTTAAAAATGACAGCAGGGATTAAGATGCTTCGTTTGTCGCGATGTTGCGGTCACGAGGTTGCTTCTCAAATGCCTCAGGCACTTAAAGGTTGGCCTGAAGCACAGAGAGGGGCACACAAACAGAGATATGCTGTCACCTGCGTGTGATTTCTGCTTCACAAGTGTGACTGAGACTCACAAAATGGGGCAACGGACAGAGAAGAAATTCATTCTTTCTCCCCCCCCCCCCCCCCCCCCCCCCCCCCCCATTTTTTTTCTAAGTGCAAACTCCTGCAGCTTCAGCTACTCTCTCAATACTCGTTGCTACACTTTGCTCACACGTTATCTCCTCTCTGACTTATTTTCACAAAGATGAGCACAACACTTCTAACAGGTGTCAAGAGGAAGACAATATTTTTGATGCACAGATGCGCCTATTTCAGTAGAAGCACACACAGTGAAACAAACAGGCATAAATCCCCTGGGGACAGGAAACAGCAGCGGGAGGGGAGGAAGTGATTTTAGCGGCTGACCCAGATGCTGCTGCTGGGAATATCTCTGGTCACCAAATACTAAATCATTCTTTTTCTCGGTCCTTACTTTCTTTTCTTTGTGACAGGCAGATTATTTTTCCGCTCTCTACTGGATGTCTCTCTGCATCTGTGTTTCTATTTCCGGCATATCTAATAATGGGGACAGCACATTTATCAGCTGCGACATCTCAAAAAGTGAAGAAATGTAATGTGTTGGTAAACAAACTAGCGTTCGTATTGCCTGTAGATGTATTTGATGCATTCTGCAAAAGAAACGTGGGAAAAAGATTTCTCAAAAGAGTAGCTCAGTGTACTATGAGGACTGAAACAACCATCAGGAAACTGTTATCAGGTGTTGGCCCTGCCAAGCACTGACTTAAAGGTGGAGGTTGAAGAGACACGGTGGCAGAGAGAAAACACAGGAACTATTGTGGTAAACTTCACGGCAGGTTTGTTTTTTGGGCTGTTGAAATTGATTTATACTGAGAATCTGATCAGTTTATATGATTTCCTTTCTGAGAAACAGTATGTTTGGATTTACGGTAGATGCAGACATCTGTGGTTTTCAGGTCTCTGAAGGATCTCCACAACAAAGTTTTCTGCTAGCACAGACGAAAACTTTAAATCAAGTTAGAAATGTTTTTGAATCTATAGCCACACCTGCACTCAAGAGTACTTGAGGCTTTACTTGGCTAAGGGATTTGAAGCTTGAAGTGCTAACACAAGAATCCTAACAGCATCAGTGGTGATATGCTCCTTTTAAACACATGCAGTCATGTCAATTCACTTCAGTTTTATTTACGTAGCGCCAAATCACGGCAACAGTCATCTCAAGGAACTTTATATTGTAAGGTAAAGACCTTACAATAGCACAAAGAATACCCCAGCATTCAGATGACCACCTATTAGCAAGCATTGAGTGACAGTGGGAAGGAAAAACTCTCCTTTTAACTGGAAGAAACCTCCAGCAGAACCAGGCTCAAGGAGGGGCAGGCATCTGCCGCACCAGCTGAGGGTGAGGGGAGTAAAACGGGACAAAAGACATACTGTGGAAGAGAGGTGGAGATCATAATGCCTAATGATAACTAATGGCAAAGTGAAGAAGAAAGTTTTTCAGAGGACTCTGTGCAGTCCTGTCAAACTTTCAATTTATCCTTAACTGCTTTCATAGAAATTAAGAGGATGAGTAGCAGCCAAGTGCTGCTACTACTTGATTAAATGAACATCATTAGATAGACTCACACTGTATCTGTGAGTCTATCTCTGCAAAAACATTTGGTGGTTTTTTGCTGGTGTGATATTGTGACATTGTGTTAACACAATGTCACAATATCACAGTGGACCTGACCCTGCAATACTCGGAGAAACTGCAGAAAGTCCAAGAGCTGCATGCCAAACTCTGCATGCCTCAGTTAGCATGTTACATGTTTAAGTTCAGGACAGTACAATTAGAAAAAGACTGAACAAGTATGGCTTGTTTGGACGGATTACCAGAGGACAGCGTCTTTTGTCTAAAAAGAGGATCGCAGCACAGCTTAGCTTTGCAAAGCTGCAAAAGAACAAACCACAAAACCTAAGAGATCTATGCATAAACGGATGTCCACAAACCTCAATGGACTGAAGCAACGCTTTAAAGAAGAGCAGGCTAAATTTCCTCCAGAGCCTTAAGAGAGACTGATAAAGTCGCACAGAAAATGATAAATGATTGCATTAAGTAAGTAAAGGTGCTTCTACTTTCTTTTTCACAGGCCTGAATAATGTCTCTCACTATTTTACCATAGCTTGTTAGCACAGATGTAGCACATGTCAGACACATTGTGAGAATAAACATTTTATGAGCATGCGTTTACTTTAGTGCTAGATGGTAACAGGAAACTATATGCCTGTAATTATTTCTCTGCGGTGTTTTTGAGTTGAGGCCACGGCTATCCCCGTGGGGAGTCAAATAACCAGGGCTGAATCAATTCATTCATTCCGGTGGGACTCGGCGGTTTGACTGCAGGACTCTGCTTATAAATCAAAGTTACACCAGCCTTCTTTGCAGTGATGAATCTTTCTCACATACCTTTATGACTTGGAATGACCACATTGCCATAGACAACATATACTTTTGTTCTGTCAGGGGTACATTTGCAAAGGTTTCAAGAAGCTGAACTAAAATAGCGCAGGGAGAGAACAATCACCCCAGCCTTAGTCAGCTGATGGCTCAGTTGACGATAATCAATCTGCATGCTAACCTAATCACCTGCTGGCTGTAGCTTCATACTCTCCTCCCACCACGAGCTTGCATTTGACAATGCAAAGCAGCGCATTTGTTCCTCAGTAAAAACGGGAAATTGACCATCACAATGCCAGACCCAGGCACACGCTGTAATTCGTGTGAATGGCTTGTGATCACATTTACTGGCATTAGTTCGAGCGCAACTGTGCTACAGGAAGTCAAAATCATCTGGAAAAACCAATGTAATTATTTAGAGGAGGTTCCCTGCAACTCTCAGCTAATGAGAAGCTTTTGTGAACGAGCCAAAATGAACTGATTAAACTGCCATTAATGTCATGCCACATGTTTTGAAGATCCATGGCTCCATATAATGATATCATGAGGACTTTTTCTGTAATTCAAAGGACGATACTCGATGTGAGGAGCCGCAGCACGCTCTCCAGCACTAACTCAGCCACTTTTCCCCGAGCGTCCTCTCCTCAAACATTTTTTTAAGTCAGCAGCGGAGGTCCTGCTGGAGAGACGCCCTGTCTGTCCTGATTCAGCCATCTGTTAGAGCACAGTCCAGTATTCACTTCTGCCATATACTAATCCTTTCATTACGCTCAGCTTCAGGCTGTCCTGTCAAAGAGCTGACTGTGTGGGGAGTCAAGAGAGACCGGGACTGATACACAGAGATACATTTACAGATACATACAGGAACACTGAAACACCTTCCCACAAGAACATATATATGCATAGACACGCACACAAAACGTCTATTTATGCTCAAGACTTGCATTCAGACATCCAAATACACCATACTGCTGCTCACCTTTCCCACGCAGAAGACATAAAGTACAGAGTTATCGCTTAAACTTTACAGCTTGTTGTTCACCACTTAGTTTTACTTTGTGACGTTTGACGTTTTTGGATTACCACAAAACACAAAGCACGTCTGGTGCTGATCATGTCAGTGGTTGTATCTGCATTTGGCTGGTAGCGGTGAATGTTTGTCTGTTGTGTAAGATCAATTTTGTGCTGACTAAATGTTCTAACATGGCTAGATCAAGTCTTTTTGGGATGACGGTTCCTTTTTTGGGACAAGTTGTTATTTTACCATCTGTGCCAGACAAAAAGTCATAAGATCATCACTTTTATTACAGTTTTTCTTTCGTAACATAAATCGATGGGATATTCTAACCAAGCCCACAAAATTTGTTCTAAAACGGTGGTCCAAACAACTAACGTTGCTATCCACAAAGCCATCCCAGTAAAAATGCTGCTCAAGAGCTTTTGTGAGGAAAGTTTAAATATAGTCCTCGAAAAAAACAACAATGCATAACCCATCATTCAGAAGCATGTCGAGGCAATAACATGGACTAATGGTTTTCTATATGGCTATCAGTCTCTCACATTGCTATAAAGGAAATTTGAACCACTTTTCTTTACAATGTTGCTTGTTGAGTTTTGCAAGCATTCATTAAATACATTTATTTGTCTTTGAAGGGCCTACTGCGGCACCTCAGTCCAGGTGAGGTCTGGACTTTGACTGTGTCATTGCAACACCTTGATTCTTTTCTTTTTTCAGCCATTCTGTTTTAGATTTGCTGCTGTTCTTTGTCCTATTGCATGACAATTTTGTGCCAGTTGACAAATTGTCACATGGATGGCCTCACATTTGTCTCCAGATCTCCAGATCCACATTTGCCGAATGGTGGACAAACCAGACATCTTGTGGTTAACTTTAACATGAACATGTTAAATGAGGACTGCAGAGTCGGAGATGTAGCTTTTTGATTTTTTGCAGTTTGTCTGAGCATTGCATAATCTGAGCTTTATGCCAATAAGTTCATCAATTGCATCAACAGCACCGGGCTGATAATAACTCTTTTAATTCATATGGAGAAAGTAAGGGTGTATTTACTTTACTGTCTTTATTGCATGACTGTGGAAACATAAAGAGCAATAATATGACACTACAGTCCACTTCATGTGCACATACCAATACACACACTGCAGGTACAAATAGCTGCATAGGTGTATACATATTTTCCTCTCTATTCCCTGATCTCTCTCTCTCACTCACACACACACACACACACACACACACACACACACACACACACACACACACACACACACACACACACACACCTTAGCACATATGAACTATAACTTCTGGAGTTTCAAGCTCACGCTCCCTTACTTACTGCGTCATATCTTCAGTGACAACATTGTTTTCCAGGAGCTTTAGTCCTGAGGCAATGCTTGGTTTGGCAACTTCTTGCCACCCTAAAACTAATATGTCAGAGTAGCCTGGTCTATTTCTGATTCAGTGCATATTTAAAGACACACCCTCCAGTGTTTAGAGAAAGCTGGTGCACGTCAAAATGTTAAAAAGAATTGTTTCCAATAACTGTCCTTTCTGTCTCTCTCCTTTCTGTTTCCTTTGTCAGGAAAACAGCTTTGGAAAAAAAACAAACAGATGACTACTGAGGATTAGAGTTCTATGAATTTTTTTTCTTCTTTCTTTCTGCATCAGTCGCATTTGTATAGGAGACTATTTGGCTGAGCATTCGGATACTGGAAGGAGGACAGGAAGAGGACAACATGGACTTAGTGGGAGAGTCAGAGCAAACAGATGAGTCACTTATGAGTGACAGATGATGCAACAGTGTCTGGAACAGTTTCTTCTCACAGACCATGGAGCTAATTGGACCAAGAGAAAGGAAGAAAGTGTTTTTTCACAAGTGTCTGCCTTTTTTCTTTTTTTTCCTTTATTTTACCAGTGACACAACAGTCTCAGGCAGTTGGGAACCAATGACCTAATTCAAATTAAATGACCTCACACTGATATGTAGCCCGCCTCCTCACCGGGTGATGGAACATAAACACAAGTCAGACATCATTAAGGCCAGAGTGTGTGAGGTTACATGATACCTCTGTGGGTTTAACCAGGAGGAGTGAGTTTTGATGTTGCGTGCAGTGATGTTACGGCGCGGACTACTGTTGTGGGTGTCCCGTGTCGGGGGGCTTCTGGTGCTCCTCTGCTGCTCACTTTCGCTCCTTTATGTGATGAGATGCAGCCCGCCATACTCTAATGACCCTCCACTGAGTCATATATTACCCCACGCTGGATCTAATCATCCCAGCTTGGGAGGCACGAGGCCGGAGACCGGAGCGGGAGCCGCTGGGGTCGGAGGAGCTGGGCCTGCCCACAGCGGCGGTCCTCCGAGTGCCCACTCTTACCAGGTGCTCCTCCAAGAACGTGAGGAGCAGCACCGCCTCCACATCTCCTCCTTGAAGAAACAGATAGCTCAGTTGAAAGAGGCATTGCAGGAGCGCAGTCAGCAGTTGAAAGGAGTACAGGAAAGCCTGAAAAGAGCCAATGGAGGCCCAGCAGAGGGGCAGGAAGGAGGCGCTGCCTCACAAGGAGGTGGTGTTGGAGAAGCTCAGGTAGCCAAGAGCCAGCCGGCGGACCTACAGGAGTTCCTGAAGGCCCAGCTGTCAAAAGCTGAGGTGACCTTCGGCATCAGGTTGCCCAGCGAGTACGCTGTAGTGCCATTTGAGAGCTTCACCCTGCAAAGAGTATACCAGCTGGAGATGGGGCTGACACGTCATCCGGAGGAGAAGCCTGTGAGAAAGGACAAACGAGAGGAGCTTGCGGAGGTCCTAGAGACGGCTCTGCATAGCCTCAATACGCCTTCATCTGAGCAGGACCGCAGGAGTGCAGTGGAAAAGGCCCAAGCTAGCAAAGTCTACACACCATCTGACTTCATAGAAGGTGAGAGTATGTTAAATCTCAACCCAATCTCCTGAAATATGTGTTTATCTGCAAATATTTTATCAAAGGTAAACGTGTATGGTATCAACAGAAGCATCAAAGTCTCAGCTTAAAGCTTAAAAGTTGCACCTTTTGAAATGTGTTGGTTGCAGCGGTATGGCACAACTTTTACTTGAAGGGTGAATGTTTCTACTTCAAGTTTCACTACAGCTCAGAGTGTTTGCAGACAAGGCGGCGTCTTCCACGCAAGCTACAGAGCAGCCAAAGCAATCATAAGGAGGTTTTTGTTGTAGCACCTTCTTTGCACCCAGCAACCAACCAATACCAGTGACAAATACCCACAGTGCATCGCTGTAAAGGATAGCGCCACACTGGATTTGTAATGCAAGATAATATGAGGGCCAGCAACACAATAATCATCCTATTTTTTTATTGTTATGTAATTGTATTTGAATGTGCTAAATTGCCCTGCTACTGTTGGCTACTGGGATATTGTATAACTAATATATAATTAAGTTTCTTAAGAGCTACTTGGTTGTGTTCTGCCGCTGATTTCACTCTTTGCCTTTTGAATTTAACAAATTGCACATTAAATAATTAATAATAATAGAATTAAATGCATATTTCTTTTTGACACTGTGTTAAATCTAAACTCCACTAACCACATTTGTTTTACTGTCAACAGCGTTTCTCCTCAGAACACAATTACTCTATTATCTTCTGCTATCTTGCTTTACCTTTCTCTCCTTTTCTTTTGTCAACATGAATCCCTGGAAGGTCAGAAATATGTGTATTTGTGTAAAACCACAGTCATTATATCCTCCTAGTTTGTTCTTCTGCAGCTATGATCATAACCTCAGGAAATGAGCACAGCTGCTGCTCAATCACAGCGCAGGATCTCTTCAGACACGGTGTTTTAGTGTGTGTGCCTACTCTTTGAAGGTCACTATCTTCACTGTGTGAGTGGGTGGAGGTTTTAAAGAGAGTGATGGGGCACCTAGCTCTGTAGAAATGAGCCAAAGGTCACCATGTGGAGCTCCATGCATCTGTGTTAGCTTGTGCGTGGTCCTGTGCAATCTAGGTCTGTGTTTATGTGGTTGTGGCTTTAAAGGATGTGCGTGCATTTGTGCATCTGTTTGTGTTCACGCAAGTGGTCTCCACATTTCTTTAAGTCAGCAGCAGGGAAATGCAGTTTTTTTGAAATGAAATGGAGACACTCGCTCACATCTCTTGGGCTTTTTTCCCTTTAATGGGCTTGGACATCGATTTTAGGTGATTCTCGAACAAACAACGTTTTATCCAACCAGTCAGACAAGTGAAAGCCAGTCTAGATAGCCAGACTAACACAAGCATCTTTGGGGAGTTTGAGGGCTGCATTAGCAATCTAGTGAGCTGAAACTGTACACAAACACTAGAGGTATGCAAAATGAACTTGCCAGCAACTATGTTGTGGCCTTAGAAAGAGAAAAAGAAGTGCAGTTAGACTAAAAAGACAGAGACAGGAAGTGGCGGCACTCAGTCTAAATAGTTTAACGTATTTACTAAATGAAAGATTATGGTGTCCCTTTGGGAAATGAGGCCTTGGCTCACAGGAAGCAGGCCAATTTAACAGGAAGGCCTTAATTCAAGCTGCTATTAGGCAAAATCTATGGCCGCAGAAATCCCTCTGTTCTCTTCTTCTTTTGACATCAGTAGTATTTTGACTCTCTTCCATCTGTCTGTCTGTCTTCTGTCTTTGAACACCAAAGTTTTTTCGCATTCCAATTCCCAATTTTTTGTTCCACTAGCCTCATGGGGTATGTTTGCAAGCAGTAATCTGTTAGTAATGTCAGAGTAATTGGAAAACAACCTCTCTATGGGGAAACAAGCTGACATACAGCGTCCATCAAGATAACTGACAGACACCGTGGAGAATATGTGTGGTTTACGTGGCCTCATTGCCTTATTTTTTCCACACAAATCATATCAGTCCAGTAAAGAAAGTATTGATGACAGAGATGATATTTGTAAAAAATAGGATTCCATGAAAAAAAATGAAATATTTTACATTTAAAAACTAGAGATGGAAAAATATTTTACTTAGCGCACAGAATTCTTATGGGGAGTCAAAAGAAAGATGCACTGTGGAGAAACCAGGAAAACAAAATTATTACGTGAACTCAAGAACAAAAATTAAAATCTGCCTTTGATTCTGGATTGTATTATATTGTCAGCAGTTACATTAGAAGTGTGATATCACTCTTTTACCTGAGGGATGAACATAGAGCTAGAGCCATTTCCTGTTAGCTAAGCCTAGCTTAAACACACACACAAAAAAAAGGTTTTTAGAAGTGCTCCCAAGACTCCAAATGACCTCAGCAGGTAGAGTCTGCTCTGACCCTTATCCTGTAAAGAGCATCGGTGTGCTCCAGTCTAGTTTATTATTCAGGTGAACACCCAGCTACCTAAAAGAGTCCACTATCTCAGTATCCACTCCCTGGATGTTCACCGGTGTCAGTGTGGTGGGTCTGCGTCTCCGGAAGTCCACCACCAACTCCTTTGTTTTCCTGGCTTTGATCAGCAGGTGGTTATGCTGACACCAGTCTACAAAGTCCAGAGTCCACTGTCTGTACTCTGAGTCGTCCTCACCTGTGATGAGGCCGACTATGGCACACTAGCTTCAAAATGTGGCCTCCTTGTTTGAGGCTTTATAATTTACAACTTACCCTCCTAAGTTTTTTTGTGAACTTCAATCAAACCTGGTAATTTACTTTAATAAGCAGACAGATTCCTATAAATATGACACTTTTTTCAGTACATGCTTACATCAGTAAAATTACCCCAAAAAAACAGACTTTAAATTAATATAAATGTAAAATAACATGAAACTAAATAAACATTTTTTTAAATTGAGAAAAAAAAAAAAAGCTAAGCCTAGCTTAAACACTGCAAGCAGATGATAATGGCAAATCAGCAGAGAAACAAAAACAGCTTTCAAATAATTGAGAAACTGAAATGAAAATTATTTAAATGAGTCCCGCAAATTCTTAATGTACAGGGTGGGCTATTTATATGGATACACCGTAATAAAATGGGAATGGTTGGTGATATTAAAGTCCTGTTTGTGGCACATTAGTATATGTGAGGGGGCAAACTCCTTAAGATGGGTGGCCATTTAGAAGTCGGCCACCTTGGATACAACGTGGATAATTTTATTCTTTCATGAGTTATTTACAAGTTTCTCTTTGTTCACAGCCATTGACATGTTGAAGAGGTTAACACGTGAGGAGCGGATCGAAATTGTGTTGATATCTGGTGAACGCAGTAACCGGTTCAAAAAAGCGCCCCTCTGACAGCTAAACCCATCTGTTCTCTGATTGGATTGTTACATTTGTGATTGACATGACATTGACCAATCAGATGAAAGGAAGAAAAATAGGGTCAAAATTCATACTTGTAACTTGCAGGGTTTTTTTTGGCTAAGTCCACACACAAATCTTTTTTACGCACACACAAATTTTGTTTACACATACAAATCCTGATTTACAAGTACAAAATATTTATGACCACATTTTGAGCCCATAGATTCTGGGAAACGCAGTTTTCTAATGAAAAATACCTGTTAAATGCTCCCTTTTGGCAGAAAATTAAATCTATAATTAACAGCTCTCACTAAACATGTGGCTAACACTTAAATCACTTACAAAATAACCAAAATGCTGTTATCAAACAATACATGTACATGGTCCAGTAAGCTGGGGTGTTTACATGATATTCAACTGGTACTAAGATGCCCAAGGTGTGTCAAGAAACTAGGCCCGAGGACCGTTATCCACCATCTGTCTGAACCTTTGATAGAAGACAAAAACCTTCGAAATTCTTACCCTGCCATCTGAAAGTCTCAGCAGAAATCGAGGCACCACACTGGGTAGTCTTTTTCTAATCTTATTTGTCCACTTTTGGTGAGCCTGTGCCAACTGCAGTCTCAGTTTACTTTTCTTACCTGAAAAAAGTGGTATGGATCATCTTGAACATGTTTACACATTTAAATTAATTGCGTCTATGCCATTTGATTAGCTGATTAGATATTTGTAATAAGAAGCAGTTCAACAGGTGGATGAGTGAGCATATAGTGGAAAACAATTACACCCTTACTGTTTTATAAGAAGAAACAATGATGTTGACTGTATTTAACTTATCTGCTCCTGATTTCATGCTCCAAATCTCCCCCGCCAGGTATCACGCGTACAGAAAAGGACAAAGGTACGTTGTACGAGCTGACCTTCAGAGGGGAGTCAAGTAATGAATTCAGACGCCTGGTCCTCTTCCGGCCCTTCGGACCACTCCTGAAGGTGAAAAACGAGAGAGTGGACACAACCAATGTGCTCATCAACATCATCGTCCCGCTCTCCCGACGCACGGACAAGTTCAAGCAGTTCATGCACAACTTCAGGTGAGTTAGATGTTTTGACCTGCAAAGTCGACAGACAGTTGCACCCCTATAAATTATTCGTGGCGGCTCTTTCTATCGCATGTTACTAATTCAGAAAAATGCGATACTCAGTGTTATTCAAACCAAGTTTCAAACTTTAATTAAGGATCAACCAGACAGAGACAGGGGCTGAGGAGATTAGAGGGAAGAAAATTAACATCAGAGCGATTTTATTTTTACTTTTTTTGGGCATGTAATTAACATTATTGAAACTGCATGCTTTGTCTTATCAGTTAATTTATTTTGCTGCTGGTAGGCATAATCTGAATATAAACAAATCTGAGAGACTTAAAATGACTCAGACCAGAACATGAATAAAGATGTTCTCGGTGATCACAGCCATTTTTGTCACCTCATTACCATAGGGAATCTATTTTCATACACACTTTTAACGCGTATGACTAACACCTCAAACACACCGCACTGTAGCTTCAACCACACGTAGAGCCAAGCGGGTGCACGCATGAGACAAAATCACAACAGATTTTTTTTTCTTTAAGAAAAAGGGTCAGGGTTAATGGAGTTTTCTAAGGTGAAAATAAAATGAGTCATTTCCGTAATTTTCGTAATAATTCACACTCACAGCTATCAAATCTAATCACCTGAGAGCAAAACATGCTTGGTTCAGCCCTGCAGCCCGTCAAAGCTGAGGAAATGTCTTCCTTAATGTCTGTGATTTATTGTGCTGCTGCTGCTGCTGCTTATCACAGCTCTTTTTACATGGTAAATCCTACTTTAGTGGCAGTGTTGCAGCCCATTAAAATGCCCCCCTGGCAGACCAGCGGTACTTGATATACAGCACGGCAAGAAGTGTACTTACTTGAAAGACTTGGGGAGTCGCTGAGCAAACACTTCACCCTCATCTATTATAAAAGTGCACTGAGTAAGAGAATAGTGTGTGTGTGCGTGTGTGTGTGTGTGTGTGTGTGTGTGTGTGTGTGTGTGTGTGTGTGTGTGTGTGTGTGTGTGTGTGTTCGAGATAACATTGGGTAAATCCAAGCTTATTATGAGTTCTTTGTCCACAGTTGGAATTGAAAATATGCTTAATATATTAAAAGGAAAGACTATGGAGATAAAAAGTCCTGCTTGTGAGATTTGTTTGTATGCAGGCAGATTTTTAAATTGATTTCTTGCTTTTTACACACTCAAATAATTAAGAGATGGGTTTTTGTCTGCTCTGGCCCCAGCACAGAATTAGACTGCCTCATCAGATCCCAACAAAAAATCAATTTATTCCAATTTACTTCTAGACCAACATTTATAGAGGGCCTTTTATGCGACAGCGTCAATAATTGCAGCAAAAATGTTGGCTCAATATTCCCCGCACATTTTATTTTTTTTCAAGCATTTTTGCCTCATGTTGTGTGCTATGAATGCTATGAATCGCCTGCCCTAACGTCCCTTTGGGGAAGATGTTGACAAACTGCGTGTGCACATCTGCGCATTTGCATGCGTACCTCGTGGGAGAGGTGAATTATCTGCAGCGTGTGCTTGTGATATATTTGACACGTCTCCATCAAAGAGCTTTCAGGCATCTCCACCTGGTGTCTGTTTTACTCACAATAAGAGCTTCCTCTGTGTGTTAATACGGGGTCAAAATGGGGGTAAAGCCTTGAATACAGATACAAACGATAAATTTTATTTCCTTTTTTAGAATAAATCATCAGGAAATAGTGAATGTTTAGGTTCCAAGATCCAGTATTCAGTCTGCTGGCCAAAGCCCAAAGAAATTCAGCTTTATAAAGCAGAAATCAGAAAATACTTGGCTCTTATGATGAACTACTTAAGCAGCTATTCATTTCATTATTACAGTTGTTGTGTTTTGGCACTGCATGGATAGATCCTCCAACCAAAGCTGTATTTTTAAAACCCCTCATGTCCTCTTCCTTCCTGCACACCCCCAAATCCCATTCTCCTCACACACTTTCATCCTTAATATCGCTTCCTTTGCATGTTTGTGTTTATGTACAGGGAAGTCTGCGTGCGTCAGGACGGCCGGGTCCATCTGACGGTGGTGTATTTTGGGAAAGAGCAGATGAGCGAAGTCCAGAGCACTCTGGAGAACACATCCAGGTGGGTTGGAAGTGGAGCCAAGAAGTGGTCTTTGAATTATAATTCCCAACACAAGAGTATGAAATGCAATTTACGTAATGAAGTGAACGCAGCCCCAGCCGTGTACCCGCTTTTGGAACGCGCTGTAGAAATGTTTCCACTGTTTCAACTCTTACCCTATAAACATTTCCTTGGTGCACAAAGCGCACACACCTCCTGGCTCGCCATTCTGCCACAGCCAGTCATCTGTCTGATAAATAATAGAGCAGTGTGCCACCCATGCCGGGTAGCTGAGAGCTACCAGCCAGCACAGATAAATTACAACAAGCCTGTGATCCTGCTGCCCTCTCGCACGGACACCCACATCTCTCGGAGAGGGATCGCTGTCGCCCAATCGGGAGTCAGATCCGCTGCGCCGCAGATTCCCTGAGGGGGTTGCTATGGTGACACTTGTCGTTTCCCCAGCCTTCGAAGGTTTTTGTGTGGCCTTGAATCAGTAGGACTATCACCGGGATCACACAGCGTGTCTTTGTCTCACCGTGCTGAGAGGAAACCGTGGAGATTTAAAAAAAGATAGCATTGCACGGTCTTAAAGCAAAGTGTCAGATCAAGTGTAGAGAAGGCAAATTTAGAACCTGTGAATGTGAAAGGCAGACACAAAAAACATACAGTTAACCCGAGGCCTCATTGATTTTAGTGTGGGAGCCTTCTTAAATAAGTGACAGTGAAAGTTTGTACAAAACAGAAATTGAAAAGAGTTGGAGCTGAAGGTGCAGTCTGGGAAAGAACGGCATTAAATAAACTGGAATTTCCGGTAGTTTTTCTGCTTTGAACTTCCATCTCTTTGTACTCTTCTCATTCTACTGTATTCCTGAGCTGTGTGGAAACATATCTGGGTGTGAATCACTGGGTGTAATCAAGCCTGCACTCCTCTTCCCTTTTATCTAACATTCAGGCTGAGGCTGAAATGACTGGGAATTATCATGGCTTGTTGTTCTCGTATCTGGGATCTGACACAGACAGACTATGCACAGATACAGTCAAATGTAACCTGCTCTTTAGCTTGCAAGGAGAGGTGCACGTCTGTATGTGTTGCTGCAGGTAATGATTTATTTTTAAGAGTTAAGCATTATTCTTTTTTTTATAAGCGGACTGGAGTCTATAAATGCCAAGTATAGTGACAGAATTACATCCCAGCTCTAATCTGACACTTTAACTGTTGTCACCCATTTATAGCGTACATGAATGGACTGGTGTTGGAAATTAGCTTTAACTATATAATACCCTGCTCACTGCTTTTAAAACTGTCAGGGTTTTTTTGTTTTTGTTTTTGTTGTACAGCTATAAAGATTAGATAAATTTACATAAACTAGTACATGGCCACGCAGCAGTATTGTTTGCTGTGTTTGTGCAGTTGTTAAGCTAATCACTATGAGAAAAGTCAGAAATAGCAGTGGTACTTCCTGTTTATATAAATAAATAGATAAATATAGGAGTCATTGTGTGCAAAATGGATTTACGTCTGTGTAATTAAGGGACCACATCAACCAGTCGTTGTCTGGTTGTCTAAAAAAACAAGTGTATTTGTTGTACAGTCATCATCCAAACACTGCCCACCCCCATTAAGTGTGTAATAAATTATTGGTATAATAACTGTCATCATGATTGCATAGATGTAGTGATATCTATGGGTAAACCATGAATTCTGTATAGCTATATTTTAGACTTTTCATATAGTCTATAAATACAGTGAATATAGTAAAATGATGTTATACATAGGCAGACAACTATTCTCACTCACATACACACCTGTTGCCAATTTAGAAGCACACATTTACCCAACATGCAAATGCAAAGGTGCAGAGAGAACCCAGGCACTGGGAGAACGTGTAAACAGCACACAGAAAGGCCAGCCAAACACAACACATTCTTGTTATGAGACTATAGTGCTAACCGTCATGCCACTTTGTCATGAAATCAAAATGACACAATGCTTTTATAAAGTGTTATAGATGCATAATTACTATAAATGCACCATTTTAGCCCTTCGGTAAATGGTTGCCTATATCAGATATAGAAATGAACCTTCAGGGGTTTAACATTTACCTTTTTCCTATTTTGGTTGCTCAAAAATTGGCAATGTAGAAGGATTTACCAGGTAACCAAACAGACAGATTGATACCATGAGGTAAACATTAATGTTAGCATGCTAATGATGCTAGCATGCTTTGATGTTAACCAACATACTTTAACATTTTAGGGTTAACATCTCCTCACTAAACACAAAGCACAGCTAAGCCCTGATACGTGCAGTTATACAGTGATTTAATTAAAGAGCAAGGTGTCGCAAATCTTCTAAGCTTTTTTTTAACTAAATGACATCTCCCAAATGTGAGCTAATGCTTATTTTATTTTTCCGTTTTTTGTTTTTATCAATTTTTTCCTTTATACATACATAGCTCCGACTTACAATAGTACTTTCTAAGTACATTATATTATATACCCTGCAACATTTTCTTATTTTCTTCAGTTTATCCAGATTCCACCCTAAAAACCAAGTCAAGGAGAGGACTGACCAGAGGGCTGTTTCTGTGAAACGAAACTGGTTCACACAGAGCACATGCCTTAATTGGCCAGCAAGTCAATATCTGTTTGCAGCATGTTGGCATCATTAGCGACTGATAAGATTCTGCACTTCCAGCAAATTCAATTTAACACTATAACTTGGTTTAGTTTGTCACATATCACCTCTAGCTATTTGTCTTGGTGTTTTTTTGTTTTTTCTATTAAATCACATTGCAGTCACACTCCCCACTTTTAAATAGCACAGTGTCCCTGCTCAAATTTGTTTGGGAAGCATTTACATGACTACCCACAGCCAATATAAACTACTTGAGGCCAATTTCCCAAGAGCCTAACAAGATCTAAATTGTCCGGGCTCTCAGGCAGCTTTTCAGCCCATATCAACCTCTCTACAGGGTTTAAATTATTACCTTTTTTTTACTGCAGGTGATCATTATTTGAGAGTATACGTATTAAAAGTCAGTATAAAAGTATTTGCTATTAAAAAGCAAGGTTCCAGAAAGCAGGGCCTTACTCTCCAGCGATTCTGTCTTTTTTTAAACATACAGAAAATCAGTTGCAGCTTTCAAATGTGGTTCTTAACACATGCACACTTCAAGGCCTAAACTCAGACTCAAACCCACAGGGCCTTGTATGTTTTCGAGCCTTACATGCTAGAAGATAATGATTCAACACAACATGAGTGGAGCAGAAACCAATGGAGACGGAGAGGGGGGCGGATTGTGTGTAAAGGATGGAGAAGAATGAGTGATCTGTTCTGTGGAGATACCAGTCGATACATATGAATAATTACTGTGTTTCAGATGCAGAGGGGAGCCAAAGGCTGAGGGAAAAACAGAGCGAGAGGAAGTAAGAGAAGAGGTGTAAAGATAAGATATCAGAGCTGAAAGAACTTGAACAAACCACAGATTTTTCCGGGGATGGAAAAAGGGTGTCACCAAGGATTATACATGAAAATCTCACAAAGATAAAAGGCCCAGAAATTTGGAGAGACAAAGCATCAAAGGATGAGATCACTTTGTCATTCCTTTCTCTTTATCTTGTAGCAACTTGCCTTTTGCAATTTGTGCCATTACTTCATTGCACAGAAGGGTTAACGATCTCAGAAAAACCCACTGGGAGCTTTGAGTGAGCACGAAAATAAAGTTGAGAAGTTGGAAGAAGATTATAAGTGTATGAAATAATATCCAAATCTCTCATGAGTTTGAAAGCTCTCCAATATTCATTATGAAGAGATCTGATGCCTTTAATACAGATCTATTTTGAAAAAACCATTATTAACTTTGGTAGGTGTCTTGCCTAAGGGCCTCAGTCAGAGAGTGATCATGAGTCTACATTTTTTATAGTTTGCACTTACCCCTTTATTACATGCGTGGACTGCTGATTCCCCTGCTCGCCATAAAGAACAAGCATCCAGAGAGGTTATGCATGCCACCCCCTGCTCTGTAAACAGAAGACAGCCAAACATGAAGTATGAGTCGTTTAAAATTTATTGCACGTAAAAAAATCATAATTTGAAAAGAAAAAAAAAAGCAGCTACTGGCATTGCTGAATACAGAAAACACTTGAGAGATGTTGAGTAAGTGGAAGTTGACTTTTTTATTTATATTTTTATGTATGTATTAGGTGGAAACTACAGTTGTACCAGTGAGTCTGTGAGGCTGGCCTAAATGCTAAATGCTCACATATTAATATTTAGCAGGTGCAATTCCACATCTTTATTTTTGCTAATATTAGTAAATCAGCACTAAGGACAATTTATAGCTAATCAAATATAGCTTGTTTTGATCAAACAAATATCTGTTATTACAGAAACTGGATTGGAGGGTGGCGAGGTTTTGCAGATGCATATGATGGTAACTTTTGGGACGTACAACAATCGTGACAGTGTAGAGTGACTCGCCTGCAGCCAATTGGCAAACGTTGGAAAAAAATGCATATTACTAAGAATATGTATTTCCTACAAATATGCACATATTCTTTTTTGCCTTTTATTAACTCGTTGACCAAGACTTCCTAGCAACTGCTTTGGTAGCTAGCAGATTGTGTCCCGTAGTTTGCATGAAAGGCGCCAACTTGTCCGGAAACACTTGGCTACTATCCAAGCTGGAGTGAAACTGTGAAAAGTGCGACTCAAACTGGAAACCCACAGGAGACCGTATTCCTTCAAAGTAAAACTTGTGCCTCTTGAAACATGTTAGCACAGCTTTTGCTTTTAAGGATGTTTTCCATGTCCGGTTTGTGTCAAGTTTTGCCACTGCACGGCTAGTAGTTAGAATTAGTTTGCAGACAGGTCAACATCTTCTATGTAAACTACTATCGACTGAGGCTTTTAATGCAGGGGACAGATGTAATCTAGCAGCATCCAACAACCAATATGTCAAACAACTCTTTCATGGTATCACGCTAACAGCGTCACAGCTAACAGATTGACTAGCACTAGCTATTTATTTTGATTAGGCTGTTTATTTGTCAGCCTGATGTGATATTAAATAGGGTGCCAACTTTGGTTAGTCATTAAAAAAATAAAATCCTGGATTCTAATCCAGTCTGTGTATTCTCTTTATGGATTCCTTCTGATTACTCTGGCTTCCTCCCATAGTCCAAAGAAATGGGGTTACACTTTGGCAAATCATTCAGACATATACCGCATGACTAAATTGCAAGCTTGCTTCTGTGATATCTTCAAGAAGTGTTGAAAATGAAGAGAAATGTGTATATGGCCTCATATTAGATGCACCATATTTGCAGTCAGTCCTCCCCTCCCTGTCCTGACTGAGCAGAACTAACAGGATCAGACCTGCTGCTTAGACACAACAGGGAAGCTCTTTACAGATTCACTCAATCTGACACAATTTCAACAATTTCACTCCTACTAAGTACCATTAGGTACCATCACGCCTACAGTAAACAAATTGACTATTTTAGATCATAAAAGTGTGTGTGTTGGGAGGAGGAGGCTGATGCCTGTGGGTAGGAAGGGAGAAAAAGAGCAGATATAAAAAGTAATTTAGAAAACAAGGATTTATTTCTGGATTAAGTTGACACACAAATGTGGGGTCTATGCTCATATTTCTGGACTTGCAGTCATGACACAAATACACATAAATGTGTGGAAGCATTATTCAGAGAGGAAAATCACTTGAAGCAAAGCTTAGATTCTGTATTAAGAGCGACGTAGCAGGCAGCGACTGCTTTGCAAGCCTAGAAAACCGCTTTATAGTCAGCGTCATCTTTTCCTATTCGAGCCAGGAAGCATTTTAGCAGTGGTATGTTAAGTAATGGCACTCATTCAATATACAAACTCTTGATGTCTAATATTAAATAAAATATGCATGACAAAATTTTTATAAAACACGCACACACACTTACTTAGCCAGTAAAAGTGTATCCCTGGATGAACTGTTATTAAAATGAACCAAAGAACAAGCCATGAAAATCCCAACTGATTAAAAGAAGATAATGAACAGCAAAATGCCTTGAAAATAAACCGCTTACTCCAGTATCAAATTACAAGACAATAACGTTGATTATATTACAAATAAATTAACTCAAGTTCCCTGTTGAAGGGCCCTCACAGGCTGCCTCATCCAAGCTTTTTGTCAGTCACTCCAGAAAAGGAAATGCAATCAAGTCAGTTATCCCCCCTGCCCACAAACATACCTCTACCATGTGCTTGATTGTGGAAATATTTTCAAAAGCACCACCCACTCGCGGACCAGAAGGAACACTTATACCGCATGCCTATAGGATTGAGCAAGAGACAAACTCCTGGAAACAAGTGGAGACGGTAGCATTTTGTTCCTGAATAATATTAGTAATCAGGATATTCTGACTAAGCTAAATGTCTCTGTAAAAATTAAACACACTAAGCAGCTAGATTAGCATAAAGACTGGAAACAAGGGCGAGGCAGCCTGGCTCTGTCCAAAAGGAAAAGTTTTTTTAGGCGTATTTTAAGCTGCTCCTTAATCTCCCAAGGGATGGATCCGCATGTTTGATTTGGCACAGATTTTCCAGATGCAGCGCTCCCGTTTTCATCTGGGCTTGGGACCAGCAGTAGAAGTGAACTAGCTTGTGGCCCACTAATGCTGGGTTTGTGTCTCCTTCCAGTCAAGGGACCTTTCACATGTACAACCAAAGTGTCAACCACTACACCAATGGACCAATCTGACATCTAAAATCAGTTTTAAAGAAATAGTCGGGCATCTGACATCTTCTTGGTAGCAGGTATGTAGTTAGTGGTACCACTAACTTTACAAGTCCTCACAGTAGTTTAGCTTAGTTTGGCATAAATACTGGAAACTGGGGAAAACGTCTAGCTCCACATCTCTGTCCAAACGTCCTTAAAAATGGTATCTATAATGTTCACGCCTTCTATATTGTTTGTTCATTCTGAAATGATGATCCCAGTTTTTGTTTCATTCTTTTAAAATCTTCAATGCGAAAATGACTTTAGTTGTTCTCAGTGGATTTCCTAGCAAACAGGGATAAACTACAGCTTTAAAACTAAAGACACGAAACAAAGAGCAGAAGGACGTCCGGCAACTTCACATAAATTCTCGACGTTACTGTGCGTTCTGGTTTGTTTGCGAGAAATCATGATGTATTTGCAGACTGAGCCGATGGGAAGCTCGTCTCCCATTAAAGTAAAGCCTGAATCAACATGTGAATAAAGCTCCTGTTGCGTTAACATTGTTTAAGACAAACAGAGCTATTGTTCTCCGTCTCTGCCATCTGTGGACGGTTTAGTGCCAGCGGGTGGGTCCGCGGGGACTCTTGTGTGTAGACGGTGAAACAGACTGACTCGGCTTGAGTTTATAGACTCGAGATGTAGATGTGGAGGCCAGGCTCCGTGCACTGACAGCACAGAGCGGGCAAGTTAGCGCAGACATCCAGATATTTCTACCTGTATATGAACATTTCGCAGATTTTCTAAAGTTAAGACAGTTCAGGGATGTGAAAGCTTTTTTTTTTTTTGTCTGTGTCTTTAAATGACAGGCAGAAGTGGTTTTTCAGACTATATAAAATAGTCTCATTACTGGTGTCATGTTTTTGTTTCTTTTGAATTTAGAGCCACTGGGGACCAGAGGGTTTCATGTCTTATTTATGGGGGAGGTTGAACGGAAGGGAGCGAGACAAAAGCTTTACACAGCAATATACATGAATCAATTTCACACACTGAACATTGTTGCAAACGTGACACACTCGCACAGCGGGGATTTAGAAATGTGGGGAGTATGATTCAAACCACCTCAGGCCAAATGTTTCTTCTGGTCATCCAGATTTTCCTTGACAGAGCGTGTTTCCCAGCATCGCATGGATGAAGGAGGGTGATGGATGCAGTTTGTCCTGCTTCACACTGAGATATGCGAACTGTTTTTTTTTCCCTTTCTTATTCATCCTTTATTCAAAGCCCATGCAGTTGTGTGTGTGTTTTTGTCTGAGTCTGTGAATGCGCATACATGAGGAACGGATTAGTCACAAACAGTGTAAATTGTTATGCTTAAAGAAAAGCCGCAGCTGTGTACATCTGGATCCAGCTGTTTCTCTTCACTCGTGCTTCAGCCTTGAACAACTCAGTGGCCAGTGACAGAACCAGCTGAGTTTCCCATGAAGCGGAGTAAAAAGAGTGGGAATTTGAGCTGATGTGCACTTTTGTGCGTCATCATGTTTAATCTCTGGGTGGAACGTTCAAAAAGCAGAAATCAGAGGATTAGAAATTCTAAAGTTGGTTAAGCTGAATTGTGGCGCATGGCCCTTCAGCGAGATGAGCTCTCAAGATTTGTGAAAAATGTGGGAGCTGCGCTATATTTCAGTGTTAAAGTGGCTGCATATCAAACAGTCAAATCACCATTACCAAAGTTCATTACCACCAAGTAAGATTTAAACACAATTCAGCTAAGTAGAAATCATAAATTAGAAACACAGTTGCAGCACAGTAATTTTTGTGAGGGGAAATTAAAGTGTGCTAGAAAAATTACTCAATCAACAGCAGAGCCCTACAGCTAGAATTTATTCAGCAGCATAAATACGGCAATTAATGCTTAATATGTGGTATGTAGATAAAACGGAGTCATATATGGAGCACAGAATCTGCAAACATAGGAAAGATCTGCCATATGTTAAATAATAATGTATAGAAAATGTCTGACACCACTGCAGTGGTAGTAGTGCAGCCTCACCTCATAGCAAGTAGCTCCTGTCTTTGAATCCACTGGCCGGCTGTGGCCTTTCTGTTCTCCTGCACCTTTCACGGGTTTGCATTGGGTACTCCGGCTTCCCCTCATTGTGCAAAGACATGCATGTTGGGATAACTGGTGATTTTAAATTGGCTGCAGGTGTGAAAGATTTTATGTCTCTATATGTTAGCCTGCATTAGACCGGTGACCGGACCTGAACCAGAGAAGCGATTAAGAGAACGGATACAAAAGATGGCCTTCAAATTATGCCGCAAGAACAGTTTCATTTCGATATAAGGGGAAAGCATTTGGAAGAATTGAACATGACTTATTGAGATGTGGGATTTAATTAAGCTGTTTAGTGATTAGACTCCGATGACCCATCGTGGGAGAACGGATTGTCAGAGGTGATAGGAATAATGACAGGACCCACCCGAATTTAGACACTAGTGGTGAAGATGAAGATGGAGGCTTGGATGGAGCTCTGTTACCGGGGTGAGGCAGTGATGGGGAGGAAGCGGGTTGCATGAATGATGCGATGATGTCAGCACTGAGTTTGATGGCGTGGGAAAGTGAAAGTGACTTGAAGAATAGACTCGCAGCCCAACATCCAGGCAAGCAGGCAGATGAGTGATTACAGATGCTCATAAACTACATTTGTTCAGATGAAATTATTAAAAACTGTATTTATTTGAGTGCAATCAATAAGAGAAGTAAGTTCTGCTTCTGTAGTGGGTAAATTGTGGCATGAGGATAACTGGGGACAAAATGTGAAGCAAGCAAAGTTGAGTGAATATGATTTTTGTAGGCTCTTCTTCTTTGTGTCGGTGCCTCCGTCTACAGAACATACATTATAGCAGGTCTCACTACCATCTTGTAAATCTTGCTGCTTTCCTTCTGTTGCAAATCACTCCTGACATTCATGTCTGCCCACTCCACCCTGCCTGCACTTTCTTCTTAACCTCTCTTAATGAGTCTGCTGCTTTAGATTGATATGATTTTTGTAGGCAAAATAAACAACAGTGCTTGCAGATAACACCATGCTGTTTGTTATTTCACTGGAATTCAACTTTCTTTCCTATTAATTCATTAAATTGTGAGGCTTTTTTTCTAGCTTCTAAAGTGCTTCTAAAGTTGGCTAAATTACCCAAACTACTTCTCTTCGCCTTTCTAAAGGGAAGCAAATTTTAAGAACTACACGCTGATGCAGCTGGACGAGGAGTTCTCTCGGGGGCGGGGTCTGGACATCGGCGCCCGAGCTTGGAAGGGAGGCAACGTGTTACTTTTCTTCTGCGACGTGGACATCTACTTCACCGCCGACTTCCTCAACACCTGCCGACTCAACGCACAGCCTGGTGAGATGACTGCTGTAAACTCCCATGAGACATGCGGCATGCAAAACACTTTAATGACAAGACAAAATGCCAACTCTGGGTATTTGTAACAACCCTGGTGACAGATTTTTATAATTGGATTTTCAGTTATCTCAGGCTGAGTTGAGTGGGCCTGTTAAGTTTTCTTCTTATTTTCTATTGTGTAGTAGTAATGCACACATTCCCATCAGATTACAGCTGCTTCATCTAACAGTTCTTTTTTTCTGCATCTCAGGTAAAAAGGTCTTCTACCCGGTGTTATTCAGCCAGTACAACCCCAGTGTGATCTATGGAAGTCCCGATCGTATCCCAGCAGTAGAACAACAGCTGGTAACACACACACACATACACACACCTTCTTTTCATCCCTTTTTCAAACCCTGCCACGCACTTGTGGAAAATACCACACTCAGCGTGGCGCTGCATTGCAGAACAGTTTAAAAACACTTCACCTCTCCAGTTGCTATAAGTGGACAAATCCTGTGTGTTGGACTAGTATTTCTTTCCACACGCTGTTTAACGCTCGCTTATTTCCTCCTGTAGGTGATCAAGAAAGACACGGGCTTCTGGAGGGATTTCGGTTTCGGCATGACCTGCCAGTATAGGTCCGACTTCCTCAACATCGGTAAATATGACGGTTATTTACAATCCTGACACGGGCATCGTGCCCATCGGCGCATCTTTGCAGCGAGGAATTGGTAAACAGTTGCTCCTGGGGGCTGATTATCAGTGTGCAGGTGTTACGTAACGCAGGGCGAAAATGGTCCTCTGAAAATGTGCACTTTGCCACTCTTAACGGCGCCACCGCTTAATGGATGTAAAAAAAAAAACCCTCACGGCCCAAATGGTTCAGTATCGCATTACTTTTCTTAACAGGGAGGAGATTTTATTATATCACTCTGCGTGAAACAGCTCTGAGCTGCAGCAGCATATATTAGCATATCTCATCGCCCCGTGTCCTCTCCATCTGTATATCTGGCAAGGAATATTGGCTCTGTAGACAGATTTACATCAATTTAGTTTGCCTCCAAAGTGAAATCAATTAGAGGCTACTGTGGAACTCTGAGTGCTTTATTGTTTAGGGCCCACACACATGCACACACATTCATGCAAATGTCCTCACTTAACTATGCCAAATTGTAAAACACAGCTCCAAGGCCAGGAGTGTTGTAAAAGGATAGTTTGGCATTATGGGGAAATAGTAATGTTAACTCACTTTATGTTCCAAGTTGTATTCCACTTCATGTATTTATTTATGAGCGCGTATCGATCCCAGAGCTGAAAACTAAATGGGATCTAAAGAAAAAAACACAGAAGACATTAGAAACAGAATGAACAGCTAGCCTGGCTCTGCTGAGAGATGATTAACTAACACAATATAAAGATAAATATGCAGTAAAAAAAAAAAAAAGTTTAAAAGAGTTTAATTGATGCATGGCAAGTTGGCAGATTATTTTACATAAACAGAGGCCAGCTGTTTAATCGTTCAGCGGTGGAGCCAGGCAGTTTTTAGAGGAGGGGCAAGGATGAGACCTTTAGTCACATTATGGTGGTGCAGAAATCGATGTTTGTCGCATCATTATTGTCATTATAAGGATGTAAATACACTCATTAGCCATGTTATTAGGCACTCCTTGTTAGTATCAGGTTGGGCACCCTTTTTTCCATCTGAACTGCCTTTCTTCTTCCTGGCACAGATTCAAGAAGGTGCTGGAAACATTCCTCAGAGATTTTGGTCCGTGTTGACATGATAGCATCACACAAAAGTCTGCACATCCATGATGGGAATCTCCCATTCTGTCACGTCCTGAAAGTTGTTGACTGGATGGAGATCAAGTGACTGTGGAGGCACCGAACTGAATGTCACGTTAATGAAACCAGTCCAACCACACGCATCAAGGCAAAGCGTGTAACAGACACGCTGGTCCGCCGTGTCCATTTCCCCCTTTGGATCTCTAAAACGTAAATGTACATGCATGCAGAAGTTGCAGTGATCTGCAGTAACAGCAGAGGGACAACTACCGGTAAATCTCTTAGGAAAAGAAGGAATGCATGTAACGTCTTTGTAGACTGATAAAGTTTTATTTCCAATTTCATTCGTTTAAAAAACAGCTTTAATCCAAAGAGCATGAGATGGGTGGAAAGAGGATTTCCATCTGGGTAAACAACAACAACAACAAACTGAGAAAAACAATTACATCCTAATTATTTCCACTCAGCTGTAAAGTGGGTGAGAGAAACAAATAATGTGGTAAGTGGGTCTGCTTCTGTGTTTGTGTCACAGTTTTCTAAAGGAATCTTTAAAATGAGACGGGGAACAACGAAACACGTGCGAGAGCTAAACACGATTAGCGTCCACAGTTTCCTTTCTCACCGAACTCTTGATGTGAAATGAAATTATGTGTCTCCCCAAACGTATTTCTTTATAAAAGCATAATTTAGTGGTTCATGTTTGCACTCTTTGTTTCATCATAAGGATGTCCTTTTGTTTTTTTTAGGCCACGAGTGCACATTCAGAAACAAGCACAATGCATCCATTTGTGCAAATGTTGTGTCTTATCTGTGTTTGCCCCTGCAGCTTGAATTTAAAACAAAAAAATGCAAAATAACAAAATAAGGCAGACAGGGAGAGACGGCATAAACAAAATAAAACTGCAGGGAGGTACAAAGTGCAACTGAAAGCAGGCACGAGGAGTTCTGGCGTCTAATGTGACAGGTTTAAGATCGCCTGGTCACAAAGTCCAAATGTCTTTTCTGTCCCCACAAGAAACAACAAAACAAGGCCGTGGTTATGATCACACACCACAAACTCTAATCAGATTTCATAATCAGCATCCAAAAACTCTGGAACTAAAAAAATGTTTAGAAAATTGTAAAAATAAAATAAAAATTTTTTAAAAATGCGGAAAGTTTCCTATCGCACGCTCTCCTTCTGTTCTGCCCAGGAGGTTTTGACATCGACATCAAAGGCTGGGGCGGCGAAGATGTTCACCTCTACAGGAAGTACCTCCACAGCAACCTTCTGGTGGTTCGAGCGCCGTCGCGAGGCTTGTTCCACCTGTGGCACGAGAAGCACTGCGCCGACGAGCTCCCGCCCGACCAGTACCGCATGTGCATGCAGTCCAAGGCCATGAACGAGGCCTCGCACGGCCAGCTGGGGATGCTCTTCTTCAGGCACGAGATTGAAGCTCACCTCCGCAAGCAGAAACTGCAGCAAAACTCGAACGTTAAGAAGACTTGAATGCTGGAGTCAGCGGCTGAATTACGGTGGCTCTCTGTGCAATCGGAGCTGGTGAACCCAGCTGATCTGAACTTTATGCTTTAAGCGGATTGCTGTGAAATGCTCCTGTTTGCTGTCTTGCTGAGAACTATTGAGATGGTCTACCCGGGAAAATCCCTCCCTGTCTTGTTGGGTTAAGTTTTTTTTGTTCATCTTTTGGTTGGGTCTGTCTAGTTCTCTTTTACCTGCATTTCCAGTCTTTGCACTAGGCTAATGCAGGCTTAAGTCTGTCTTGTCATCTAACTCACACCTAGAAAACAAACACGTGGTTACCAAAATCTAAAGCTTCTCCTTTTAATGACAAGATGTGAGGACTTTGTTTTTAAGGACTCAACATAACAGAAACTGTTTTGTCTGCGCATCTTCACTGTTGAAGTGGAGAGTCGGACACTTCCTGCAGCATCCATCTGTACTGTAAGGTGCTTTTCAGCGCTCTCCAGAAGAAAACGTGGAGCCTAAAATTTTGAGCTTTAAGTTGACTGTGAACTGCGTGCCTTCTGTGAATAACTCCTGAACACTGTCTGCTCTGGATGGTCAGTAAAACTAAGTGATCCTTCCTGCAGGTTTTATTGGGGAACACTGCCACCTAGTGGGCGGGGGTTGAATAACGTGCTTGTGAACAATTAAGGACTTTTATAAAGCCTTAAATGGTCTTGTAGGTTGTTTTTAATATATACATATAAATTATTGTTTATTGGTCTTCTTTGTTTTATTAATATTTTTAATTTTTGTAAATGCTACAAGCTTCAGGCAGTGTTTGGTGTAGGCGTTTCACTTTTGTAGTGAAGTGAGAGTATAACATGAATCACTTAATTTCTGGGTGTTTCCCAAAAAGTGTGGCATATACAGATGGGTTAGAAATGACAGGAAAACCCAACACAAAGTTATGAATCTTAGTAAGTTAATTGACTGCCAGTTGTCAGGTGTCTGTCTGTCTCACACATTGGTCCAAAATATGTGTTTGAGCAGGCTGAGATTTGGAGACTTTGAACCCTCGTGTCCTGTAGACGGGGATTGTAATCACATCTGGATAGACATGTTTCATTAAGCGATTGAAGGTGGTGCGCTGGCTTGCAGCAAGATTTCCCTCTAAGTAGGGATGAGTGGACCATTAGGCGTGAGGTTGAAATGCCCGTCACAACATAAAATCACTAAATCCCCTCGCTGTGGGGTTCTAGCATTCAGGCCTGTACCGGTTTTTGATGCCAGACATGAGAATGGGATCAAGGATGACTCATCCGGCCATGGCACTTATTTCCACGTTTCTGACAAATAGTGCTTTAGTGGGTTTGTCCACAAAAAGTTCAGCTGTGCATTCATTTTGATACAAACCACAGCAGCATCTCTGTCTGTGTAGCTGATGATGGATTGTTATGCTGATGTCGTCAGATCGCTGACACTCTGCCACCTGAGGAAGAGTCGCTCCGTTTGTCTTGCACACATCAAATATGCGCCATCAGTTGTTGTTTTTAAACCTACCCACTGATTTGTTTTCCCACTCTGCTAAATGCAGATGTCACTTTAGTCACTGTTCCCTGTGAAACACCAGCGAGTCGAGCAGTCTCGGCGACCAAAGCTTCCTTTCTTCTTCATGCAAAAGCGAAATCAACTGGACCTGCCCACCATCTTTTAATTTGTAACCCATCTTTACATATTTATGCCCACAGTGTGACTAAAGATCACTTCCTTTTTAAATATTTAAATTAAGATAGACGTGAACATGTAGGCTACTTTGTGTTTTCATTTACTTAATTTGCGGCCACATAAATTAATGTGATAAAATGTAAATGTAAATTATTGACGATGACTCAGAAAGTCAGAACGGGACTTTTAATCTTAAGGTTTTTATTCCACGTGACTCAAATGTGACAAAGATATGAAAACTTGCCAGTGCAATACTAAAGAAGAAATGTGACATTACACATGTTTGAGTGTAGTCACAGAGATACACAGAGATACCTGACTTGTCTTTTGTGTTTTATTTTACACAAAATCACATTCTTCTGTGTGAAAGTCATTCAGATGATCCTTTTATATTTGATTCTTTTATGTTCAAGATATTTCTTTCACTCCATGTAAATGAGCTAAATAAACATTTGTTTATACTTTATGACTTTGCTTATGTCATATTCTGTAGTTATCAAATCCAGTATACCTATAAGATGGTTTGCATTACAGAAAATATTCTTTTTTTCTACTTTCAACCGTATTTTGACACGTGTAATAACACAGACATGTTCATCTCTGTTTAGTTCTTTCTTATGTGTTAACTCTTGATCCAAAATGTCCAGTACAAATACATTTTTAAAAAGTAAAAACAAAAATGTTAAACAGAGAATATATTATTACAGGATAATACCAAATAATGCTATTTATGTTTTTTTTTTGTTTAGTTTGCTTATTTTCACAATAAATGTCATCTAAGTTTTTACGTTTTTTCTGTTATTTGATCATTTTTGCAGCGTCTGTTTTTCTTTCATTACACTGCTTTTTTTCTAAATGTTTTCTGTCAATAAAGACATCAAGGCAGAGCCAGTCGTATGTTCTTTAAAGGTTAAATAAAGTCCTCTTCGCCATATTGATTAAAGCAGTGTTTCTCAACCAATGTGCAAGATTATCTGGTTTCATCATGCTAGGCCAACAAACCATTCGGGGGGTTTTTTTGTTTCTTTTTTAAAGGGGGCATTTGCATCACAGAAGAGCCAATGATGGTTCTGATATCTGGGAAAAAAATAAAAATAAATTATATATATATATATATATATATATATATATATATATTAGGGGTGCAACGATACACACACAAAAATGTTCATGCCTTTTTAATTTGTCATTTATTAAAATTATAAATATATATTTTAACTCAAAAGTACAGTTTTTAAATTTAACCCTAACCCTTGTGCGTGTTTTTTATTTTGACAGCGAATGCGCACCTGCTGACCACTTATGTGCAGCCCTGGTTATATAGCTCATCATATTGCAGCCACAGAAATTCTTTTGTCCATGAAACCATAAAGCTGCACTTTCTTTTTGCCTTATAGTCTGATTTGTCATAACTTTTCCGTTTTGTGGTAAGCTTTTCTTTGGCTGTCACTTCTTCACCCTGACCTGTCTTATTTGGCTCAGCAGAACTGAAATATATATCCTGCTGCTTTTACACACGCATTCACATAACGCTCAGCGATTCTCTGGGCGATCAACCTCTTACATGTTTAAGCTGCGGGAGATTTCACTTGTCATGTTTGCGTAGTAAGCTAACAATTAATAAGACGATGTCAGAGGAATTGGTGCACAAATTATCACCACTCACCAATCAGTACTGTCGCTCTCTATACACAGTTCGCGCGATTGCAAAGTGAAAGCAAAAAAACAAGCGCAAATATGTCACATATTGACAGTGGCTCACCGATGCCAATGACATAATTACCCAGCTACATTTCTGAAAGAATGCAAAAGCATTGACATATATTTTTCCTTCCTACAATAGCCCGACGGGCAGGGCAGATATCGATTTTGGTAGCCCGACTGGAAAAATCGCTAGCCCCAGGATGTGGGGAGAGTTTATTACAGAGAAATGGCTCTTTCCAAAATAAAAGCTATACTATCCGCTTCTTCTGGGCTATATTCTCAGCAGCATATTAAACATATCAGGTCCCCATAAGGAGAATCATTGTAGCATGCGTGCTTGTTGTTTTTGTCTTTGCACTAGGATGATGTCGGCGTAAATGTGCAGTCATATTCGTTGTGTTCCCACTAGTGCTTTCAGGTTAATCTCGTTGAAATGACCTTAACGCCACAACAAGGCAAATCTCCGTTAACGAGCTACCGCCGATCCCCCGTGCATGGGGCTAGACGGCCAACACGTTAACGAGCTAACTGCGCTAACACACTAGTTCCCACCCATGTAATTGAGCATTGCATGGCACATCCAACATACTGTTTTACTTTAGTCCATGACTCGCTTACCTTCAGGGTCATACGTCACATGAAAACCAAAATAATTCCAAACGCCAGATCTGAATGAGGGTGGGGGAGGTCCATGTTGCAAGGAGAGCTTAACTTCTGTCTTGCTAGCTTGCCCTGCGCTCTTCCTTCTGACTATGCTGTCTGTGTTGAGCGCTCAGTGGATCTGCGCTCGACAGTGCAGCCTAGGAGGAGTAGTCGAACGCAGATTCACTGAGCGCCCAACACAGACAGCATCATCAGAAGGAAAATTGATCAAATAAATTACAAATGTTGTATTGTTCGATACATATGCGTACCGAACCGAAAGCACTGTATCGAACGGTTCAATATCGATACGAATAGGGGTGCAACGATATTCGTATCGATATTGAACCGTTTGGTTTGAACCGCAGATCCACTGAGCGCTCAACACAGACAGCATAGTCAGAAGGAAGAGCGCAGGGCAAGCTAGCAAGACAGAAGTTAAGCTCTCCTTGCAACAAGCAAATTGAACCTCATTCAGATCTGGCGTTTGGAATTATTTTGGTTTTCATGTGACGTATGACCCTGAAGGTAAGCGAGTCATGGACTAAAGTAAAACAGTATGTTGGATGTGCCATGCAATGCTCAATTACATTGGTGTGAACTAGTGTGTTAGCGCAGTTAGCTCGTTAAGGTGTTGGCCGTCTAGCCCCCATGCACGGAGCGATCCGCGTTAACGGAGATTTGCCGTGTTGTGGCGTTAAGGTCATTTCAACGAGATTAACCTGAAACCACTATTGGGAACACAACGAATATGACTGCACATTTACGCCGACATCATCCTAGTGCAAAGACAAAAACAACAAGCATGCTACTAACTTTAGCCGAGTCATTTAGACAGCTGTTAGCACATGATTCTCCTTATGCTGCTGAGAATATAGCCCAGAAGAAGCGGATAGTATAGCTTTTATTTTGGAAAGAGCCATTTCTCTGTAATAAACTCTCTTTTCCAAAGATGCATGATTCCTCAATCAGATACAGGGCTTGCAATATCGCTAGCCTGACGTCCTGGAGCTAGCGATTTTTTCAGTGGGGCTACCAAAATCTATCTCTTCCCTGCCCGTCGGGCTATTGTAGGAAGGAAAAATATATGTCAATGCTTTTGCATTCTTTCGGAAATGTAGCTGGGTAATTATGTCATTGGCATCGGTGAGCCACTGTCAATATGTTACATATTGAAGTCGCGTTTGAATTTGCGCTTGTTTTTTGCTTTCACTTTGCAATCGTGTGAACTGTGTATAGAGAGCGACAGCACTGATCTGTGAGTGATGATAATTTGTGCACCAATTCCTCTGACATCGTCTTATTAATCGTTAGCTTACTATGCAAACATGACAAGTGAAATCTCCCGCAGCTTAAACATGTGAGAGGTTGATTGCGCAGAGAATCGCTGAGCTTATGTGAGTGCGTGTGTAAAAGCAGCAGTATATATATTTTAGTTCTGCTGAGCCAAATAAGACAGGTCAGGGTGAAGAAGTGACAGCCAAAGAAAAGCTTACCACAAAACGGAAAAGTTATGACAAATCAGACTATAAGGCAAAAAGAAAGTGCAGCTTTATGGTTTCATGGACAAAAGAATCTCTGTGGCTGCGATATGACGAGCTAAATAACCAGGGCTGCACATAAGTGGTCCGCAGGTGCGCATTCGCTGTCAAAATAAAAAACACGCACAAGGGTTAGGGTTAAATTTAAAAACTGTACTTTTGAGTTAAAATATATATTTATAATTTTAATAAATGACAAATTAAAAATGCATGAACATTTTTTGTATCGAAAAAATATCGAACCGTGACACCAAAGTATCGAACCGAACCGAACCGTGAATTTTGTGTATCGTTGCACCCCTAATATATATATATATATATATATATATATATATATATATATATATATATATATATATATATATACTAGGGGAGGCAAACATGTTAATACAGTGTGTTAACATGTTTAATACAGTGATTTCACTTCTTTACAGTGGGGGAAAAGAAGTGAAATCTAAGTCTTTAAGTTATCGGTCCTTTAAGACTATATATCTGTTTATTTCTCGTGCATTAACAAGTAAGCAAAATAGTGATGGCTGTTGAAGTAAACTTTTAAAAATTAGCATATCCTCTTCTTTTTAACTTTCTAACCTCTCTTTAACTTTGTCTCCAAACTGATCAAACTGAGACCTGAAATGTGACTCACTTGGATTTGAGATTTGTTCACTGATGAATATGTGATCGGGGACATCATGAGCGTGTAATACATCAGGTATGCAAACTGAATTTATAAGGTTTTAGGAACTAGAGCTGTTGCAAATGGCTGTGCTGAAGTTAGTGTTTCCTCTTTTAACTTTAACTCCTTCATGGACATTGGACATGCAATGTTTTGTTTAGAGGGTTATATAACCAATGTCAGTCAATTTTTTGTGTTTAAATATCTGCAGATAAATCAGGGTGATCACGGGACTGAAAACATTGGAATGTGAATCCATGCTAAAGAAGTGCGCACGTTCAACCACCGGACCCTAGAGGGCGATATTGATACAGCGGTTCAATGAAAAATGTTTATTTATTTGTGAAATTAAAATGCAAAAGGCAGTTTCTAAAAGCACAGCACGCATTAAACTTTTGTTTTTGTTAGACATTAGCTATAATTATGTACATACAAATTATAAGCCATAGCCTAAAAAAGCCGTTCTCCACATCTTTTAAGATGCAATAAAATATCCAAACAATCAGTCCTAATATTAGTTTAATACATGTATTTAGACATTCAGGGTCCCCAGAGGCACATCTTCATAATTCTACTAATTTTCTCAGCGGAAAAAAAAGTTAATAATTGCCTTGTAATTGTAAAAAACTTTTTTTTTTTCAACAATCTACCGATATTACTTGAACGCACCATTTTAAAGCTTCATATTTCCCCCAGCTTTACGCGGGTACGTGAAGGCAGCAGCGGGCCTTGCGTAGCTGCGATCTCCTCGGGTCTTCTCGGGTCCGCCACAGGCTCGTGTTTCATTGGATACACACAGCGACACGCGGGACAGCTGCGAGCCGAGACTCGCTGTTTGTTTTTATCACGAAGCTTTTTTTTTTTATTTATTCCAAATCGGCTGTAAATCCATCATGAAGCATATGCGGAGTTATCGGCTGCGCTGCAGTTCACCACCACCGCCCCCACCCAACTACAACAACATCAACAAACACAGCAGCGGGGCCTGTCTGTGAGCCACACTCGCTTCTTTTGATATGCAGCTGCTCTCCTGTGTCCGGGGTGGTCTTTGTGTTTATTTGGAGGGCGTCGGCTTTTATTGTGCTTTTTAAACAGCCTTCCTTTGGCTCTCATTCAATCGGAAGGAGCACAGCAGCAGCTACGTCCTGAGGAGGAGCGTCCCCCTGGTGTTTTATTACGGCAGAAGACCCGGCAGCAGACAGGGACTCAGGAAAGCACAGACAAGAGACAACATGTTCGACATGAGAGGGATCCCCTTTGTCCTATTAGATATAGTCTGTCTGGTTCTGGGTATGTATTTAAACGCCTTTTTCCCGTCCTCGCTTTTATGTACTATGCTGTTAGTCTTTTTGATGTAAGCCGATTTAGGAAGCAGGTATAAACCTGCTGAATGGGTATTTAGCAGCTTTCGTTCACGTGAAGGGAGTGGTGCTGGATTCACTGACGTTGTATTTACAGTGGTGCTACAGTACAGCTGTAATATGTGAGCTTATCTTCAGCAGCTTCTATGCAAACTGACTTTTCAGTTTGTGCTGGCAAAGCATGTGCTGATAAATAATTATGACATTAGACGCAGTGTAAAACTAATAATTCATGCGTTGAATATCATATTAATTACACTGTACCAGTAGATTTCTCTCCTGATCTTGTGGTTTGGTACTTGTGGCGCACTGACTTATTCTTTTACTTATGTAAGGGGAAGTTTGGAGTCTATATGCTGCTCTATAATCTGTGACTCATTTAAGCCAAATGTAAATTTCCTGACACTTAGTTTAGAATACAGTGCTACCTCTGCTCAGCAAAGTTTCCTGATACATGTGACCACACTTTCCCTACTGTTGACGTGTTGAATAGCCCCACGTGGTGGGACCCGTGGATTGAGTTAGAGACTCATTTCTCAGTCTCTGTTCCTACCAAAGATCTTCTCCAGACACGGCAAACACAAACTGGCCATTAAAGTGAAGCAAAGAGATTCTACCATTATAATGAAGAGCACTTTTTAACCACTCCCAACAGGGCTGGGGGGCTGGGGCTGCTTGTCCCCGAGCCTGGTTCTGCTGGAGGTCTCTTCCTGTTAAAAGAAAGTTTTTCCTCCCCACTGTCGCCAAGTGCTTACTCACAGAGTGTCGTATGATTCTTGGGAGTTGGTCTGTTGTAGGGTTTGTTGTTGTGGCTTGGCGCTATACAAATAAAATGTGATTAAATTTAATTCATATCATGTTTCAACAGGTCTTATAGTCGTGTTGATATTTCTCATTTGGCCATCGCAGTAATTGCTTTGTCTTAGATTTAAGGTGAGCAAAAAGAAACATATATCAATTAAAGGATGCAGATTTCTTTCTGCTCTACACCTGAACCTGTGTTGCCCTGAGAAGCTGCTTGACTGCCTGCGTGCAGTTCACATTCACCCTTTAATTCAAAGGGGCTATTAAATTACAAGCAGGCATCTTGTGAGAGTCTGTTTCCAGACAGATGAGGCTGTTAGCAGCAGTCATGCACTGCTGCATGTTGCCAAACATGCACATGCATGTTGTGCTGTTAGAGTCACAGGAATGTCATCTGGTAAATGTGAGATTAAGATTTTTCTTTTTTTTTTCTTCTCTGCCTATTTGTTTGTGTTTGGCCGCTCGCAGCAGTTGTAAAGTTAGCCGTGAGCTGTCTGGTGTGCGTTTCAGTCCCAGCTTTCTGGCATCTCCAGCTGCTCCAGGCTGTCAACTTCAGCTGGTGAGGAGCTGTCCCTCATGAGGGTGAGGACAGCTGCAGAGGAGGCGCGCAGAGCGGAAATACCAGGCCGAATGAATGGGCAGTTTATTTGTAGATGATGGCATATCCTGGCGTTGTGCATCTGTGCGCGCCCGTCCATTTGCAGCCTTGCGCATTACCTTTCACTGATGGACTCATGCTTTCTGCTTAAATGAATCTTGTCTTCTCCGCACCGTACAATGAGCTAAACAGGCCAAACAGCCTGCAGGAATGGCAGCAGCATTACATCAAGACTTTGGACTAACTAATCAGCCCGTTCTGGTATCCTTATGGTATTTTATCTTAGCCGAGTCCAAAGCTCCTCTCACATCTGTGTGAGTCAGTCGTCCAGCCACAAACCTCTCAGCGCAGTTTGCTGACAAATTGCCCAAAGAGTGGTTATGTCACTCGTGCCGGAAGATGTTTTCATCTTTAAAATGTAATGTTGCAGAGTATAAACCAGTATTTCTTGTGTAACCTGATGTAGTTCTTACTTACTATTAGGACAGGTACTGCATTTCATTACAAGGTAGTGCAGCTGTTGTAGATGTTCAGTCTTTTTCACCATATAATCACCAGTCTGAAGTAGTCCTGAACTAATGCCACACATTGTTCTTATTGTTCTTGTTCTTCAACATTATTAATAAAAATAAAATAAAGCAAACAGCTTTTTATGATATATTGATTTGTGATTTTGTTCTTTTCATCAAATTTAACGACACAAGTAATACATAATAAGGTTTGTGCCGTTTGACACCTTCGTTCTGTATGATATGTTGTATGTTTTTTTAACGTGTGAATTTTTTGCTGTGGTAATTCCTCCCGGTCTCTCCTTCCACAGGAGGTCTGCCTCTGGCAGCCTATAACCTGGGTAAGATCCGTCCCTACCAAAGGGGCTTTTTCTGTACAGACGACAGCATCAAGTACCCTTTCCACAGCAGTACAATCACCTCCACGGTGCTCTACACTGTGGGCTTCGCCCTGCCCATTAGCTGTGTAAGTAGGAGTCGCTTAAAGCAGGCTCAACATACATACACGACCCGCTTCACAGCCAATATATTGACTTGCCAACAAGCACGTGTTCCGTTCTGAGCCGGTTCCTGTGGTGTGACGCATAAGCGGCTGTTTTAGTGCCCCACCTGCATGGAAAGCAGTCTTTACTGTTGTTATCAGCTTTGGCAAGTCAAAATATCCACTGTGAGGCGGTCTGTGGGGACTGAGAGAGCAGCACATCAAAGAATAAACACCCAGAGTCGAATGGAGGACAGCAGTGACACCGCTGACTGTTACTGAGACTCTGAATATGTGTCGGCTGCTTTTACTGGAAGTGTATTAAAAAGAGTTAAAGGTGAAGGAGGATGTCCACTTTACAACTACTGCAGAACAATTAATAATAGTTTATTTTATTGTCATTGTCAAGCACTACAGATGGATTTGTGGGGGGAAAAACCCTGTAATTCACTTGTTTGGTTTCCTGATGCAGTCAAAGAACTCTAAATCACATTTAGTCCAGCAAAGCACACAATCGACTATTTCCAGATATTTAATTGTGGATAATGACTGAGGCCAGGCCTTTTGGAGGGGTGTGGGGGGTTGGTTTTATGTAAACATCAGAGAGAACTTTATGTCTCTGTTATTAATCTGTGCAACAGACATTCAGGCTGCGTCCTCTGTTCCTTAAAATAGCTGGAATGCTCTTCTGGAACAGAGCGGTTGTTTCTGGAGAATGACGGGAAGAGCAGGAAGAGCGTCTGCTTTCTGCTGCTTTTGTAGCATCAGTGATTCATCCCTCTCTTTTTTTCCCTCAGTGTCTAATAACTGCTGTTCAGCGTTATTGCGATTGACTCCATTGTTCCCTGTCTGTTGATGTGAGGTTTGGGAGGATACGTGGGGATATGGAACAGGACCACTGAGGAAGTTTTTTTTTCTTTTTAGGAAAGAGGAAAGTGTGTTGATAACAAAGAGTCCGAATCCGCCTAGAAACACGATCGCCGCTGTTCCCAGCACAGGAGCAACGGAGATGCACCTGCTCAGCTCTAATCTTTTTTAGGATTGACTTTTCTTCATTAACAGAAACACTAACCACAGTTTCACCATCTGTCGCTCTAACACTTTAACTATTAATGATGTTCCTGAAAGCCGGACTTCAGAGGAGCGTGGGCTTTTCCTCAACGCCCTCTCACGTGGCTGCTGGCTCTTGCTTTGCGTGGTGGAGAGATCTCTGTCCCGCTGACATCTTGTAACCTGTATTTGTTTCTCTGTCTCATTGCTTCTCTGGTAGCTGGACTCCCATTTGCAATTCTCACTCTGCGACACAGTCCTTTCCACCGGGGCTTTTTCTGTAACGATGATTCAATCAAGTACCCCTATAAAGACGACACCATTTCCTATCAGTTGTTAGGAGGTGTCATGATTCCCGTCACGGTACTCACTGTAAGTGCACAGTTTTTGTTTTCTGTTCACTTCTGTACATCTTTTTTTTTTTACTCTTCTTCAGTTTGGAGTTTTGCTGACTGCTTTCATCCACTTCTTTTTTCTTCTTATACTCGTGACCCTGCTTAATGGAACTGCATGGTTCTAATCCTCAATGCATGATTTGTTTTGCTTTTTAAAAAACATTTTAACCCCACTCTACTAATGTGCTAGCAGTTTGATTTGTTCAAATCATTTTTGAATGTTCTACATTTAATGAGGAAACAGAAAAGAGGTAGGGGTTTGTTTTTTTTACCTGACCTAATCTGCCGCCTCGGGCTTTAAAATAGAGCAGATGTGTAACCTACAGATGTGAAGGTCTACGCAAACCTTCTAGTGATGACGGAGGTCAGGTTTTATCGTTTTAAGTAATGACACGGCTATTTAGAGTTGTTAAACCTACACTATTTTTAACTGTAAGTCGAGATAAAGCAGCTCTTCTGCTGTAAAGTAATAATGAAGAAGCAGTGTGTTTGTTTAAGCCTTCGAGGCCTGTTGCCTGTTCATAGCGTTGCAGAAACATGATAACGTGCTCATAAGCCTCAGGTTTCATTTAAAGTTTCAGATGAACTGAAAGAGAGAGGCTTACTGTGTTAAGTGGACATCCTCCTGTGACCTCAGCAGCTGTTGCAGAGCCCTTCTGATTACCGTCAAATGAGCATTTATGTATTTCGAAAGCAGCATTATGAGAAGGATTTTCTTCGTTGTAAAGGATTAGATCAGAAGATCAAAAAAAACAAATTTGTCAGACATTTCGTTCATAATGTCATAATCTTAGCATAAAAACTGGAAATGAAGAAATAGCACAGATTCAAAGTTGGCTCCGCTCTGTGTCTGGTTCTGTTGGAGGTTTCTTCCTGTTAAAAGGGAGTTTTTCCTTCCCACTGTCACCAAGTGCTTGTTCAAAGGGGTTTGTCTGGTTGTTGGGGTTTTCTCTGCATTATTGTAGAGTCTTTACCTTACAGTATAAAGCAGCTTGAGGTGGCTGTGTTTGTGATTTGGTGCTATATAAATGAGATTTAATTGAATTATTCATAACCACATGTCCAGTCTTTGCTAATTTGTGGGTTTATATTCAGGTCCTGATTTGACAGAAGAGTCAATCTTCTGATCTAATTCTTGTTTAAGAAGCAAATCATCATAGATGAGTCTTCAAAAACAAAATCAAAACAATGATCCTGGGATTTTGCCTCCGACGTTCATTTATCTGCATCTTCTTTTTAAATGTGTCACTCTGTCATTCTGTATAAAGGTGTAACTCTGTGTCCTCCCGCCCCTCGTTGCAGATGATTGTTGGCGAGTGTCTTTTAGTTCATCTAAACCGCATCAAGTCCAAGTCGTCTTTCGGCAGCTACGTTGCCTGCCTTTACAAAGCCATCGGCACCTTCGTTTTCGGTGCCGCCATGAGCCAGTCTCTGACGGACATCGCCAAGTATTCGATCGGCCGGCTTAGGCCGCACTTCCTGGATTTGTGCAGACCGGACTGGAAACTGATCAACTGCTCTGCAGGGACTTACATTGAAGACTTCACCTGCACTGGAGACGCGAAGCAGGTCAACGAGGCCCGGTATGTATGACCCAGCACCAGGAAAGCAGAGCTCCAAGCACAGAGCAAAAATGATGTCTAGGCTAGCTTCTCAAGTGTGATGATTCAGTGCTTTATGTTGTATAATGTCTAGCTGGCCTTTTATTGGAAAAAAGCAAACCATTTAAACAGATCACCATGGACTCTGATTCATCTTTTTATTCTGATGTTTAGATTTGAAACTAGCGGTTGCAGCCCGAGTTCAAATAAGAATGAATTTGTTTCTTTTTTTGATTTCAGATGTTGAAACGAACACCTCTTTTCCAACTTTATGCACACCAGCTTTGTTTGTTTTGGGGTTTTCTTGTTGTTGAGCTGATTATTGCAAAAATCCTCAGGCCATTGTTTTGTAACATGTTCACAGTGTAAGCACAAAGGGCAGAGGTGAAGCATGTCACTGAACAACCTCTGAATAGCCGTTTTAGAGTTGTGCTTCTGACTTTCAGCATCACTTGCATCTATTACTGAAGCGTAAATGAGAACAAGCACATCAAACCTAGCAACGTCACTCCAATGTGAGAAATATGTAGGTTCCAGTTATACGTGTAAGACTGAGTTGAGATGGCCCCTTTTGATATTATAAATAAGCTAGATTCTCAGCACTTACTCAGCACCATATCCTGCAGGAGATAGTGGTTCAGCAGCCGCAACCATGAGCTGTATTTGTAAGTACACAACTGCTGCGATCTGTTGGGGTTGATGGGAGGCAGACAGGACATAAAGACACACTGTGGAAGAAAGCCAGAGATTAATAATAACTAATGATCTATGAGCACACAGTAATTCATTTTTAGATTCACACAGCCTAAATGTATTTGTCCTTCCTGGCTGAGGCTGCAGCAGGATTATACTTCTGAAGTCTTATTTGTTCTTTATAATGTTCTTGTAAGAAATATCCAGCTTTACTCCCATCCATTGTCCATTGTTTACCGCCACCGGCGGCGTTAGCACCACCGCTCATACCGAGACCCAGAAAAGCCGGGTCAGTTAATTCAGTTGAGAACCACATGACCGCTTGATTTGATTTTGGTCGTTAGGGAAGGGAAACAAACCTTGGTTATGTTGCACTCCTTCATAGTACAGTCATCATTAATGATCTTCTGGCATAGATAAAGATCGTTTTTAAAAAAACAGCTGGGAAGTGTTTAGATGTGCTAAATGGGTGACATCTGTAATGTGCGCAGCTGCAGCGCGAGCCGCTTTGAGTAATATCACAGGAATGTAAAGCGTATTTTGATTTAAGGTCTCTGTCTCTTATCGGCTCAGAGCAGGAGGAAGAGTATTGGGAGGAGAGGATTTCCTCTTCTCAGTCTGACGGAGGCCCGGCCACAGAGGAGTGATGCGTGTTTATTATGGGCTGTGAGGAGGTTTACGTTACATTTGCTTCTCCCCTTCTTTATCTGTTTAAAGCGAGACGGGGAAACGTTTTGCTCGAGCTGCGGCCCTTGAGCGTAAAGGGCCCACCTACCCTTTACCGCTCTGGGGTATCTGCTGTACGTTTATCAGGGCGTGGTGCACAATCATTGCTTCCTGGAGCACCATTATTACTCAGCAGTCTGCTTTTTTTTTAAATAAAAAGCTGCTCCCTGTCTTTGTTGGCATCTGCTGGACTCTAATGCATCTAATAACTGCAACAGGAGAGGAGAGAGGAGGCTGAGATAGACTGCCCAGCATCATCTTACAGTAATATGACACCTCTGTGTCTAAGGTTTACTGCCCAGCAAAGACACAGCTCACTGTCAACGATTGAGTTCGTTTCCATGGACATGAAATCACAAATATTGATTTGTAAGGTGGCAATCATGAATTTTTCATCCTGTGATCCCTCACAGGATGCCACAGTCCTAATCTGATGCCACTGTTGGGGATTTATGGAGGTCGGCATTGTTATCGTTTACTCTGCTGGGTGTAACTAACAGTCGCTGCTGGGGAGTTGATTTATAGATTAGCTTAATTGTTAATGATGATGAAGATTTTCAGCTTTGCCATTTTGAGGGATTTCCTGTAGAGCTTTTAAAGAAAATAAGTGTCATGTTAGCAGCTCTGGGCCTAAAGTGTGCTTTTAGGTCAAAGGATAATTCTGGGTTTTTATTACAACCTAGTATATTTCTCGTTTATTCCAGCTCCTGGGGCTCATGCTAACCTGGCTCTCTAGGGTTAGGGGAAATAAGATGTTGAATTTAAAGCAGAGTATTGCAAGTATTGGTTTATAGAGATCCTTAACGCAGTGGCGGATTTTTTTTTTTCAAATTCCTCCACATAATCCACTGATTTTCAACAAGCAGCAGGTTGTTCTGCGCTGCAGTCCAGGCCCTAAATCTGATCAGTAAAAGCCTCCTGACTGGGAAAATTGTGCCACAGTATCCACAGTGTGTGCACATGAGTGCTGATGTGGTGTTTCAAACGAGAGCTAACTAAAGCCGGGGACTCTCCAGTCAGCTCAGACCGCTGTGTTAATAAAAACATGTCCTTACTCGGGTGTTGAGCTGTGCTTTTGTCTCTCTGTTGCAGGCTCTCGTTCTACTCCGGCCACTCGTCTTTTTCCATGTACTGCATGCTCTTCCTCGCTGTAAGTATCTCAGCCAGCTGCATGTTGATCTGTAATCCCATCCATCAATGTATGACTTGACCAGTGTGGCGGCTGAGGAAGCAAGGTTATTATAGTTAACTGAAAACTAAAATTCGATGTCAAAGAAACATTTTAGCTAATCAAAAAAACAACAACTAAAGATCAGACTCCTTGAAAAAGTAACTAAAATGAATTAAAACAAAGAGAAAGTTTTAGTATTTGTTTGAACTATCCATCCATTCTTATATGCTTATCCAATCCAAGGTCGGGGTGAGTGGGGGATTTTCTTATAGTTTATAATCTATCATTAAAATTATAACTTTAACTAATTATAATTAGATTGAAACTAATAAAATCTTAATTAAATTCAAATTCAGTGAGGGTAGGGAGAGAAAAAAAACAACCAAACTAGTTAGTTTAGTTTTTATTGTTTGAAAATGTTTAGCATTTTCAAACAATAAAAACTGAAGTTACCTGCTCTGGAAGCAGAAATAAAAGTGATTAGATGTTACTTGTCCCCCACAGAGTGCAGGAACTTTCCCTTTATTTCCCAGCAAAGTTCCACTTTCTACATCTTCCGCCTGTTAATGTACAGCTATGCCCGTCAGTCGTTGAAAACAAGGAAACTCTCCTTCAGATGGTCTAATGGACACAAAGGCACAACTTTTCACCTCTCCGCTACGCTGACGAGTCCATAACTGTAGCCACGTTCCTGGTTGTTTAGACGAAATTATGCAAATGCTTCACCAAGGCTGTTTATGATAAGCTGAGTGTCTGCTGGCTGTTGTTTCATGGCGTCACGAAGCAGACATCATTATGTTCCAAATGATTACTTACAGTTCTTTAAGGTTACATCTGTGCACCTTCAACCTCGCGCCCGTTATCAGCAGCACTTCCGTGTGTTGTTCTGAGGAGATTTTACTGCCCAGCACCGATTAACTTTGCGGTCTGCTGACTCATTCAACAGCAGCAGATATAAATACACACAGGGACAAAGTCTTGGCAAACCTCTCACACACACCCTCCGGCAAAGAGGAAGTTTGAAGTATGGAAAAGCGCTGCCATTTAAATGACATTTGCGTCAGAATTGAAGTGCAGCAGGAAGACACGAAGCATGAATCTTTGCAAAGCCATGGAGCTTGTCTGTCCTTGGGGCCACACCCTGTTTTAAACATAAACAAATGAACTCACTGGACACTGTTCCTGAGGCAAACAGAGATATAGAGACATTTATCAGCTTAGATCATCGATCAATTGCAGATAAACGGCCTGCATTGAACAAATTCCTTCTATCAGTAAAATTCTGAGACCAGCAGGGTTTTTTTCACATCCTTTCCCTTCGTGAACGTCCAGCCGCTCATTGCGGAAGCGGGAACAGAAGCGTGTACTAGGCTTTGACAGTGACACATGTGCTTGTTTGTGACCGTCTGTACTTTAAAAGCATGGCCCTTGTGTTTCTCAGCTCTACCTGCAGGCTCGGCTCCAGGCCGACTGGGCGCGGCTGCTGAGACCGACCATCCAGTTTTTCCTGATTGCCGCCTCTGTGTACACCGGACTGTCGAGAGTGTCTGATTACAAGCATCACTGGAGCGACGTTCTCACCGGACTCATACAGGGCGCGCTCATGGCTCTGCTCGTGGTAAGTCCTGCACTGATCTTTAAGTTCAGCCCGCAGGGGGTTTTATATATCACCCCCTTCTGGCAGTCAAGGTAAGTACTCAAACGCTGTGTGTAGATGTAACTATTCAAACCTCAGTAGCACTTATTTTTAATTATTTTATTCATTTATTTTTTTGTCTATTACAGGTCTTCTTCGTGTCAGACTTTTTCAAGCCACAAATGGAGTCCCGTAAAGAGGCAGACATCCCACACACAACTCTGCAGGAGACGCCGACAAATGGAAACCACTTTGAAAGCCCTAACTAAGCTAAGTGAGCAGTGGAGGCGACCTCTGCTCTGTCCAAACGCACGCCCGGGATCCCAGCTCTCTACCTACCATCTCACGCCAATTATCTCTGATACCCTGCATGGATTTACAACGTGAAGTTACTTGATTGTGCATTAAGTGCGCCGGTGGACAAAACACATCCTAGAAAAACCCACACTGGCCTGTTCAATTTCAAGACAGTTTGCTGTCTCGTCCACCACTTCTCCTCGTGGCTGGAGAGAGCTGAGACAACCTGTACAATCCCTGTAGTTAAGCTGACTGAAGCAGATGTAGGTTAGGGGCTAGAGGTTCTGAGAGGATGGAACTTTTTTTTTTTTTTTTAGCATGTATGAATCTACTGAACCAATGGAAAGACTTGTCTGCATGCACCCACTAAAGGGTCTGACCACTGCTGGGAGGGGTGGGAGGTTGGAAACCTGTGAATGTATCTCTGCTTAGTGCTTTTCCTGACCTGGAGTCAGTGTGCTGGATGATCTGCTTTAGGGTCAGCTTGGTCTCCATCCTTCTGACCATGCTGCCTCAGGTTCATTGTTAATTAAAGGGCTGACGGCAAAGCCGATCCCAGACCAGAGGCTGTCGACACAGCTGCCGACTCCAGGTCAGCGCCGTCTTCCTCTCCAGCTATCTAACCTGATGTTCAAATCAGGAAGTTTGATTTGTATCACGACTGGTTAGAGTGCTGCAGAGTTCAAGTCATGTGTAGCCTTTGCTGGACTGCTGCTGCTATTACAGCTTCCTGTGTAACTAATGTAAACATAAATAAATGGACAGCGTGCTTTTTATATAATCTGTAAGTAAACAAATCACCCCACAGTCATTTATTGAAATATGTCAAATATGTACATCACGCTCCCTCATCTAAAAAAACAAGAAAAAATAAAGCTGTTTATTATATCGTTTTTCCTGCATACACGGTTTTTGTCTTTAGTACTCGATGAGGTGCTGTGGGTGGAGCCCGGCAGGAGGCTTTTGATCTTTGTTATTCCGGCAGGAAAAGAAGTTAAAGAATGACTTTTTGAACATGTTTTACAATATTGACATAACTTTTCCTGAACAGATGCGTAATCTGAAAGCTTAGTTTATTGGTCAATCAACATGCATCCCCCCCCCAAAAAAAAAAAAACCAATTACAAAAGGAAAATAATTACAAATACAGAAAATAATGTAACAATCAAATATCTTTATTTATAAGTGCCTAAAATTTATTGAGCAGCAGTACATCTAACAAACTGTCTGACAATTGTGAAAAGGCTCTGCTGTTTAGGGATTTAACACAGACTACGTTTTAAGAGAAACTAATAAATATCTGGTGATAAATGAACCATGGCTGTTCCTTACCTTCAGCAAACATCTCTGTGTTGCCAGTAGCTTTAGATCCAGTATGAAGTTTCTGCACTCTGATGATTTCAGGTGTCATCTGCTGCCGATGTTTTAACAAGTCTGAAGTCAACACAATGTCTACCATTAGGGTTTTACAGCACTTCATGTTTCCATTTGCTGACAGGCTTTATGGACATGCAGATTTCCCTTTCTAGTTAGGAGCATAGCACTTGCCTGCATGGCTTAAACTACTACCAATCAGATCTCATCTGGTATTACTGCCTCTGATTGGCCAGCCGGCTTGCCTGACCCTGTACAGAATCTGTGAGATATTGTCAACAACTACCTAACAGCCCCAAACTGCAGACGAGCTGAAGTCTGCATTCAAAACAACATCAGTACTTGAGTAAAACAACTGCAGTGCCACAAGCTGACTGCCTGCATGCAACAGTAACACTGTAGTTATTCATGGTAAACAAGCACCAAGCAAGTACTTCTTACTAGCTGAGCATTTTTCTATTGAACGCTGAAAAACGTCTTCCATTAATAGTCTAACATATTTACTTTCTGATTTTCCTCAAAATTAAGACTTGAAATATTTTTATGTGTAAAATCAACATCATAGAAATGTTAAGTTGATTCAACACAGTCACTGTGATAAAAACAAACAAGTAAATTAAATCCTCCCTCAGCTATTTCAGCTCAGTTTTACTTTCTTGTTATGATGCCATTCATTATTTCGCAGCTGAGGTCAGTGCTGGCACTCTGATGTCGGTGGACTCAAACCGCACACAATAAATGTCAGTTACAAGTGCGGCTCCAGGGTGGTAGAAAAAGCTTTCATATCCTTATTTAAGGATGTTCAGGAGAAGCTTCTGTTAAAGGTGGTTTTAACTACTATATACACTTTTGGGTTTAAGTCATGTGGTCTCATCGTTGGGTTGGACCCCTTTCAGATGTTCACAAAATAAGCTTATGGGGCTGTAAGAAGATTTAACGTGGAGAGCGGAGTATAAAATACATTTTTAAATTTTCTTTTCTCATCTCTTCTTCAAGAAAACAACATTCAGAGCAGCTGTTTCAGCTGGATTTTCTCCAAATACCAAATGATGTAGAAACACACAGCCAATCGGGCTGGGAAGCTATCATCTCCAGCTGAACTAGCAGCAGGTGGTCTTTAGTGACAGATGACAGCCCTGTATACACCACACACACACACACACACACACACACACACACACATCTTTATGTCCACAAATAAAGGACTAAGAAGTGAGAGGAGTAACAAAAGTCCTGCTGAAAGAAAAAAAAAAGGTCAAAACACTAACAGAAGACACTTAATCCTCACCAGTAGCTCCAAAACACACCACTGAACTCAACACAATAGTGGATCAAGACCATCATCAGAGCCTTCCATCAGCCATCAGATAAATATGGCAAAGTCCAAAGACCATTTGTTAGGCTGAACCCACATAAAAAAAATCCACCCACCTGAAGATGCCAAGAATGCAAAAGGAGCTCTAATGTGCGGGAACAGGAATAAAGTTGTTTATGTCAATGTTCGGGGAAGGATGAATATTTGTACGCTGAGTCAAAGGAATGACTTGTTTGTGTTCGTTTGCCCCCACGTTTTCCTGGAAGACAAAGCAGGACAGCGAGGCGGTGGCTTGATCAGCTGTCAGATCATTCAATTGTCAGAAACTGTTGGACATCATCTCAGTCAGCAGGAACTCATCAGGACTGGAAACATTTACTTTTATCTTCTTTTTTTTTATCAAACATGAGCATTTAAAAAACAGGATCTCAGAGGAGGTGTGACGTGAGCTGCAGCAGACGTCTCCTTAATCTAAATTACAACTCTCTGACGGCATCGTGACTCAGGCGATGCTCAGCATTTCACCATGTGAGGGTCCAGTTTCCTTGTCTCATCAGTAATAAATGAAAACAGGGATGTGAACCCTCTCTTGTAAAGCCTCTTGTGACAGTTTGATTATAGCACTACTGCTACTACTCAAACTACAGATTTGTACCATGAAAATAAAGGCCAAAAGCATCTTTTAACAGATTGTAAGATGCTTTAAAAAACCAGGGATTGAACCACCAACCTTCTGCTCTACCTCCTGAGCCCAACCCGATTTCTGTTTAGAAGCTGCTTCACCCAGCAGTTTGCCATCCACACTGTGGGGTGTGAGATTATTGTTTATGCCAAGCAACCTTTCTCATTTTTAACTTGTTGGACTTCTTTCGGGGTTCCTTACAAAGCTGTGCGATAAGTACCAGCTGTCTTGCACATGAGATCATTTCAAACACCACTTTAGCTGTCAGAGTGATGGAGAGGAATGTGAATGAAAACTGCGTGCTTATCTAGCACCAACAGTTTCATTTATCTGCTAAAAACCTCTAACCCTCATCGTTACGACACAAAGATTTCACCAGCGCAGCTGAAATCAAAGCTCTTAAATCTCAAGCTCAGCTTCTCTGTGCTGGTGGCCATGTCTGTGTTGGTAAAGAAAAGAGATCACACATGCACACTTAAAAAAAAAAGCATCTCAACTGCTCCGATACTCCTGACACGTACGGGATCACTACAGGTTTTCACTTGGGCAGCAGTTGTCCTTCTCTCCTGGAGCTTTCTTTAGGCGCCTTCCCAGCTTTGACAGAAGTCCAGCTGGGATAACCACATTTACTCAGGGTCTTCTTGATGTGATGTTCTGCTGTGTCTGTGGGGATGGTGTTCGCTCTGTGTTGTAGCGTCCTGATGACAGTGGATGATGAGAGTCAAACCTTAAATACTGATCCTTATGTGTAGGTTTACGGTACACAACAGCTTTTAAATGTCCCCCATTCCTGATGGAAATCTCACAGTCTAAGAAGGCTAACCTGCCACTTTTCATATCCTCCCTGGTGAATATGATGTGTCGGTCCACCGAGTTAATCTGATCTGTGAATTGCGGTAGGTCCTGAGATTTGATTTTCACACGTGTGTCATCCACATATCTGAACCAATGACTTGGTGGTGTTCCAGGGTAGGATAACAAAGCCCTCTTTTCCACTTCTTCCATGTACAAATTGGCCACGATGGGTGAAACTGGGAAAACCTGCAGTCAGCTGAGACTGAAGAAGTCACTTGGATGAGTGACAAAACGTTTCTCCCACTGATGAACAGTCAACTTTTGGATATTTACGTTATACTTTCCCACATTACTTCTGAATGGGAACCCATTTAAAATAACAAAGATACAAAAAGCAACATTTCCCATACCGGGAGTTGAACCCGGGCCACCTGGGTGAAAACCAGGAATCCTGACCACTAGACCCAGCTAGACCATATGGGACCTCTTGGAGTGTTGGAGTATACCATGGTTGTTTTGCTTCTGATGTGACACAGAGTAAGTACAATGCAAACTTGTGACCATTTGGATGAGCCATTCTCATGATTTACATAGAAAGTTGCTTCCTGTTTGGTGCTTTCCCTGTGTGTGGGCAAAATAAGAGCCCACCAAAAAACAACAACAAAAAAAAAAAAAAAAAAAAAAAAGATCAATGCAAGACTCATGCTACACAGCATGAAACAAAAGTCCCTTTCACTGAGCGTAATATTTCTGTGAGATGTGCAGTTCAGCCAGTGCTACCTGCTTTCCTAAACAAACGTGTAAAAAAATGTAAATCACCAACGGTGGCGTCTGTAAGGACTGGAGTGTAGAGAGACGAAAGAAGGACGATAAAGGATCGCAGCAGGAGTTTGAAGCTGTTAGGAAAAGTGGGTTAATCACCAGCCTACAAAGGAATCAGTTTAGTAATCCAGTTTGTGCTGGACTAGTTAGCTTAGCATTTCATTCAAACTTAACCTGGCTAATCCTCAGCACACTACAAACTTACTTTGGTTCCTTAAGTGTTGCTCATGCATTTCTTATTGAAGTACCTTCGACTGTATAAGTAATTTTAGACCGTATTGTTCTGAACATGTGTAAAGACCTAGAGATACACAAACTGAAAGGACTCATGCAAATTACTTACAGTTTATATGTCAGCCTTTAAAGGCCATACAGGAGGAATTGTCCTTTTCTTTACAAATGCAGGGGGGATGGTGCGGTTGGGCTTGCAATAAATTGCTGGAACACAGCCTGATTTTTTTCTTTGTTTGTTTTTTTTAAACACAATGCAGTTAGACTTTTTGAACATAATGTACAGGATAAAATAAGATCTACTTACGATCATATTAGGAATTTTTCCCACCATGCCACCTATAGGAGTAGGAATAACGAATAACGCCCTTGCTTTCTTCCTGTGTTTGTCAGTATGAGCATATTGGACCGTAACTGAAAAGCAAAATACAATAAAAGGTCACTGATTCTTATCTGACAAAAGGTAGGACTGTAGATAAACAGAGAAGGTTAAAAATGTATAATAATCTGGTGTTTAATGTCATCATAAGGCCTGACATTTACTCCTTGACTCCTGGATTTCTTTGCCTATATTGGCCAGCTGCTGCCTGATTTTAAAGCACGTGACGGTGTGGTGATTCATCCAGATAGATCTTACCCGACAACTTAATACTTAATATACTACAATATATACTTATAGATGCTATTAAAATCAGTGATTTACATACAAATTCTTATCTAATTTGCAGTGTGCACATATGAAAATGCTTACTCTCCACTACATCAGGCAAAGCCCTGTAGTGTTGGAACTGGTAGAAAGACTTGCATGCACTCTGAGTTGATCTCCTCCACATGCAGCAGGTTGAGCACTATGTTGTAGGTTCGTTAGAAGCTGCTGTTCAAAGGATCTGCAGAGCCCTGCACAGCAGGATGAAATCACAAAAACATCAACTGGACAAAAGTACAGCTGTGATAAATCATGTATTCTGATTAAAATGTCAGCTTTTTCCTAAAACGGGCCAAGAAATCTAAATAACTGCAGGCTGAAGTCATTTTCTCCACTTAAAATAGTGATTTTGTAATCACAACCTCTGAACCACAGACATCTTTCTCCAAGACTCAGTGCAAGTTCAGAGCTGTCACAGCGCCAACGAACAGTTTCAAATTAACACTACTTCTTTGAAAAGCTGGCCCGCTGCGTATTTATAGCAGCGCAGCTATAAATGTGTCAAATCAAAGGCAGGGGACAAAGACTCTCTGGCTTCTTTGTGACTCTGTGTTAAGGTTTGACAGCACACCAAGCGGCCTCATGACACACAGAACAACTTCAGAGTCACTGCTGACAACCTCTACTCAGTGGTTCACACAGATTCTTAGTAGGATTGTAATTTGTATGAATGACTAGAAATGCATCAAAGAGGAGTGTGTAGACAGCTGTGAGGTGGTCTGCAAGGACACGATTAGGAAGAAGACTAGAAGTTGAAAACTTCATGACTTGATGGTTAATAAGAAGGATACCAGATTATTCACAGCTGGGCACACCTTCTTATTCACCATGAAAAAACAGTCGCTCTGTCATCCGCTCCTCTCCTCCCAGCACACAAAGACATGTGGATATACTCTATTTCTGCATTGCTATAAATCTGCATCACTCATCTATGTTGTGATGTGGAGAGTGAAGCACTTTTCCAAAGGCCTCTGAGGACTGTGCATTGAATCACACATGGCACTGACTGAACTCCACATTTTTACCTCTTACCAAACTAAAAAAGTGTTCAAATGATCCAACTTTCAATCCAGGCATGCGATCAGCTTTTGACTTGGAAGAGAGATTTTTTAAAGAATGAAGGTGAAGTGCGAGTGCCTGCGTGGAGCTTTGGCACTATCGGAGGCAACAGATGTTCCTGATGAACCTCTTGGAGGGCAGTTTCACTCTCCCTCTCTCAATTTCTCCAGTCCTTAGAGCGCATAAGAGCCCCCAGCTTATAAACAATACGTGGCTGTTTATGTGGCAATGCAAGCTGCAGCGCTTGAAGACCTTATAAAGGCTTCAGAGCAACACGCTGCATAGTAACTGCATACTTCACAATTTATGAGGAGCTCTGCATTTTACTGGCCTCTAACAGAAGCCATAGAAAGACAGATTTCTTTCTGGAGAAATCTTTAAATTTTCCAAACATGCATATCTAAAGTAATACTGCTGCAGAGAAAATGATCTATTTACAGGACTTGACATTGCTAACCATGGCATGACTTTGCTGCCTACAGATGATTTATTATGCAAAACAAAGAAAGAAATAAAATAAAATAAAAGATCAATGTATGTGTCTGACTGTGTGCTCTTCCAACGCTGTGATTTTTGCCATCAATCTTGAATCAATTTTTGGCACCTTTCCCTCATTTCACAGTGTTACTGTCACTGACTGTTCATTACGCAGAAGTTAGCAGCAGCACAGTGCGACACTATGGCTAAAGTCAATCTGAAAACAGTAACATCTGGACCATTTGCAGAGCAGATGCTGCAACACTGTGCTTCCACTCTAATCAATGAATCTGGCTACACCACACCCAAGTTGTGGACACGAACCAGTTGTGGACACTGTTCTTTTTCCTAGGCAGGAGGACTGTGCAGCATAATTTTTAACAATTTTAAAAAAGCAAGATATGAGTGCATGATTTTATTTTGGATTTTCTCTATTCCATGCAGAGTCTGAAGTATACATATAGCCTCAAATATATACAAAGACTCATTTAAATCTTTTAATACGTTGTCCTGAAGGTTCCACAAAGTGTTTCAATTTGACAGGGTCTTTTGAGTTCGAATTAGTGAGAAAGGTTGATTACAGCAGGTAGTTTCTCTTCACAAAGATAAAAACGATTTGTTTGAAAGCACTCACTGGATTGACCAAAACTCGGCATAATAAGAAAGTCCATGGACCTCAGTGAAGATCTAAGGAGGAGAACTGCAGATTTATGATGGGAAAGTCTCTTGGAGCCATTTCTAAATAACTCCAGATTCCAAGATCATCAGTTTAAACAACAGTACACAAGTTATTAAAATGTGTTACCACACTCAATGGTCTGGAAGACAGACCCAACTCACCCTCAGATGAGAGGAAATTGTTCAGGAACAAACCAGAAGCCACCAAGGCTTTCTGGCCTGCCGTGAACTGGAAACTGCTGGAAAACCTGTGTCACTATCCAAAGTGAAGCTTGACTGAAATTTGAGGCTTATGGGCAAACCAAATGTCTTCTGGAGAAAGGTTTTATTCAGACAAGATAAAGACTGAGCTATTCGGTTACAATGACAACAGGTATGTCTAAAGGAGTGGAGATGAGGTTTTCAAGCCTAAAAACACTGCACCAACTGTCAAGCATGGTGGAGGCAGCGTTATGCTGGTATTTGTAGTAATCTTTTATTTTGAGTCCTACTAGTTTTTGCTCCATTCTTGCTGATAGTAGTTTGCATTGTATTCCTGTTTCACTTTATCCTGCCTTCCCTGTGTTTCCCATGTTTAGTTAATGTTTTGCCACTCTCTGTGTTCCCTTAGTATGTTGCCCTCCTCTGTCAAGTTGCTTGTATTAATTTCATTAAGGTGATTGTGTTTTCTCTGTTTAATTATTACTTCCTGTTTTACTTTGAAATAATTTGTGCTCCTTGTGCTTTGCTTTTAGTTTTGCTTCCTTTGTCTAGTCTGCTCTGATTTGGTTCACCTGTGTCTTGTTCTCCACAGCGGTCTCCACTTCCCCTAATCACCCACCTGTGTGTGTATTAGCTGTGTCCCAAAACGTCGGCTGCATCCTTTGGAGGACGCGGCCTTCGCAGTCTACGTGGGCCGGGTCCTTCGAAGACTAAGAAGGCCGGAAGTGCGAGGCTGTAAAATGGGACAGTCTAGCCTTCAGATTTGCGTCACCGCTGTCTTGGTGGAGTTTAATAAACTCAGCCGTCTGCTCCTTGCTATCTAAAATATAACAGGAAACTGGCATAAATTCTTGACCGTCTCATACTTCTGTTTAAGCAGTTTTCTGTTTGACGTTTATTCAGCTGTGTAAAAATCCTGGAGGAACCCGATGGATTAATAAAGTTTTATTTAACTCATTCACTGCCATTGACGTCTATAGCCGTCAATGGCAGTGAATGAGTCAATGGGTTTAACTCATTCACTGCCAATGGCTGGCAGTGAATGAGTTAATCTAATAATCTAATAACTTTGATCTCAGCCAAACCGATTTACTCCGGAACAAATAAAACACCGATAAAAGCCAAACAATTACATTTTTAAGTTATCTGAGTGACTTATATATCATGTTTAACCTGAGAAGCGAAAGACAGTGGAGGTCTGAAAACGATGAAGCTGGAAGTCCGCTGCTCTCGTCAGGTCGAGTGACCTTTGAACCCCCCGGCTAGCTATCGAGCTGGTGGGTAACAGACGTCTCCGAAAACATCGGAGCACTTTTGCAAATATGCGATGTCTTGATAAACCAAGCAGATATTTGTAATTTACACAGCTACTTTCTCGTCTGAAAATATGTTAAAAGTTTATTTTGTGACCCAGAAAGATTAATAAGAGTAATTTTAAAACTTAGTAGCGGCCGCCATTGTTGGAAACTAAAATAGGCTGGGCCTCGCTATGAATTCTGGGATATGGTAGGCCACGAAGGACACACCCGACCCATCCTTCAAATTCGGGGAAATGAAGGACGCATTTGTCGTCGCATTTGAAGGAGTCGATGAATTGGGACAGCCTTCGTCGGCCTGGCTGTGACGTAAGCGGCCTTCAAATGCGGCCTCCGGAGGATGCAGCCGACGTTTTGGGAGACAGCTTATTTTCTTACGCAAGGTGTTGTCCTAGAAACAAATTGGTCACAAATGGTTTTTCGTTTATTTTATTTGTCAAAAACACAGATAAAGTTTCATAGCACTGTAAAGTCGCTGAAGATAAAATATAATCCAAAACAAAAGCTCAACTTTTTGTTTTGCCTGTGACTCAAAAAGGCTTATACTGAAGGTGTGCTCCAGGTGTAACAAGTCATTCGCTTTGTGTATGATGTGTTCAGGGAATTCAATGCCTAGAAGTCACTGCAAGTATTTGTTCATGCATCATTACCCATAGTGTTTACTTTATGGGTTTACCTTTATTAGTCATATTCATGTGAGCACAGACTCCCTCGATCAATGAAGCTCACTGACTTTTGGCAAATTAACTCTTAGTGCCGACTATTTATTAAATTTTTGTGAAAAATATTTTAATTCAAGCCTTTAAAAAAACTTTAAACTCTCTAAAAGATGAACATTTCCTAAATCTCAGTTACAAATAGTGCAGCAGTCCTGCAGAGATTGACCAATTTTCTTATTAAAGTTAGCATCACATAGGGTGCCTTCGGAGGAAAGCACCCTATGGTCTGTTTGGGGTTAGCAGTAGGCCTCCGTGATGAATCCCCCTCTATATCTCCCTCCTTAACAGTAGCTGTTAATCTCCTTACTCAGCAACAGTTCTGCTCACATGATCACAGCTGTCGAAACCAAGGAAACAGAGGATTGGAAAAGCATCCCCATCCCTCGTAGTGGAAAAGTGTGTTGTAGGATCAGGCTATAGTGGTCTACCCACAAACAGCTATGACCGCAACAGAGCTGGTTTTTATAACGTGACTCATCACAGCAGAGCAAAATAACAGGAGCACAGTGTTTGAGCCCGTGTTGACATTTTGTGTGCAGCTATTTAAATTAAGGCTGTCTTTTCTGAGCAGGAAAGGGACTCTGTGGACACGGAGAAGAGTTTCGATGAGGTTTTACAAGGTGTCAACGCCAGGTTCAGAAAACTGCTTCCTCTGGCGTGTAGAAACAACATCTCTGCTTAACTGACACAGTTTGTTGTCCTCGTCCGAACGACAGCCCGCTTTCTCAAGACATTTCTCGTCATCTGGAACAAACAAGCACTGCATTTTTTAAGATCCTACGCAGCTACTCGGTTCGTTTCTTACAGATTTGAGTCATTTTAAAATGCTACAAACGCAATTAATCTTGGCATATGTGTGTTTAATGCTGGACAACGCAGAGAGGGGTTATTGTGGAACTGGCTCCAAGGAAACATCAAGCACTCAGGGACTGAGCAAGGCTCTCATGACTCTTTTGAGTTTTTGTGCTAAACACATTATAGTATTTGCTGTTGCCGCTGAGCCGTCTCTGTGTCCATCTCAGTCTATGTGGAAACTTAGTCACAGGTCTTTATTCATGAAACCATTCTGGGAAATGTTCCTTCTTATGAGGCTGTATTAATCATAACCTTGGGGCACCACAAAGTCTGACAGCTCAGTATTTACTTTTAAAATGTCAGGCGTCAGTGCCGGGGAGACTTATTTTACTTGTTTAATCATTAACAAATTTACTTTTAAAAAAGTCTAAAGCATGGGGGGAAAAGTTCAAGTTAAGGCCTTTGCTTAACAGTTGTTGCACTGAGCGAAGTGCAGGAGGTGCCTGATGAGCTCAAAGGCACAACGTTGGCAAAGTTCAGCTCATTTGAACCTTGACCACTCCACACCATGATGAATGCTCACACAATTAGATGACAAAAACAGAGCAATGCTGACTGCCAAACTCCCGCATCGAGCCATCAGGAGTAAAACGCTTTTTAATGGAAGCAGATTGCCATCCAATTAGTCATGTGGCTTGTTGATAGGTTAGATTTGTTAGCTGCCCTCCCATTGGCTCCACTGATGTGTTAAACTCTCATTTTAATTCAGGTAATGAGTAAAAGAGGAGCAGCTTTCGTTACTCCTTACTGCATGAAAGCATACCACAACCAAGATGGAGAAGAAATATAAGCTTTGTCATGGACTTAAAAAGGCCTTGAAGTTAGTAAAGGTTGAGATGCATCATGGATAAAATATAAGATTTGTTCTTGGAGTTTGCCCCACACCAGGGATTAATACTGTGTACATCTCAGCCTCGGTTGTTTCTATCTCGACTGATCTTTCAGTGTGATGCTACATTTCATGTCCGTAAATCAGAGGAATGCCCAAGGGTGAACAAAAGATCAGCGAGGTCAGCAGAATCATTAGGAACCATCCCCTGCAGACACAAAGATCCAAACAAAATTCACAGCTATGTAACCAGTCCATGCTGAAGCACTTGGCTGTGCAAACTTCATCAACCTCAGGCTCTGCCAACAGCAGGAAAAACATCTGCCATACTGCTCTGTGGCCAAAAACAATGGCCTTAACGCTGCGGGTCAGCCTCCCGAGCTAGATCAGTATCGAACTTATCTGTTTTTTGCTGCAATTGTGCTGTTTCCTTGACTCCAACATGGCCCTGTCACTCCACAAAAGCTGCCCAGAAAATGCGCAGTCACAAGTCACAGCAGGGTGGGAGAGGGGGGAACCCTGTCGTCAGGGTACAAGATTTTTTTTTTTTTTTTTAAAGGGGGGAATTAAAAGCAAAAAAGACAGAAGAAGGGGAAGGAGGGGGCTGGGTGGAAAAGAGAAAAACCAGAAGAGCTACGTGGCTCCGTGTCCTCATCACAACCCACCTACACACACAAACAGAGGAACCTGTGTATACACACACACTGGTTAGACAATATAGTTTTCATCTGTGTGCTAGTCAGAACCGGCCCCTATGAGCTTGTAAATGACAGACAGCAACAGAAAACTTTAATGATATATTTAAAAAACTGCAAATTTACATTTACCTCATATGTTATTTGATCTACATAGGGGTTTTTTTTCTGTAAAACATATTTGATATGTTAACCTGTAACTTTTTCTCCTTACTGCCGATGCTCGATCATTATCTTCCCATTTTTCAGGGAAAATCAGCTTTACCGAGAGAACTCTCAGAACACGAGCAACTTGTGAAAACGAGGAACTGTCTTTGGCACAGTGTCTCCATTTGTTTTGTGCAATACTGATAAATCATTGGCGATCTGCACGGGATTTCAGTGCTGGAAGAGCTCAGTGTGAAAACAAACCTTCTCATTTATAACAATGTCACCGGGCAGAAAAAACAAACTGAAATGGGGAAGGAAAAGATCTCCCACTTAAGATTTGATGAGCATGTTTGACTTGGAGCAGGTGGATGTGAGCCAAGCTCAGTCTGCTGCTGGACTGTCTCCAATCATGTGAGGATTTATTCTTATGAAGCAACTCCTCCACTTATCCACTGGACCAAACAGCAGCACCAACGGTGAAGGCACAATAAGCCACACTGATGGTAATCGCTGGGTGAGGAGGATTAAATTACATTCCCTGCCAACGATTTAGCAATGTTGATTTATTTGCCTGATTTCATCTCCTTCCCCGACCTCCTCCCAGTCACTAAAACACATGATTTATGATGTTTCAGTGGGTAAGGACAATCTGTTTGTCATCTCCAGATTTAATCAACAATGAGCTCACTGACTGATCATTTGACCTTTATAGCTTTATACCTGACAGTTTCATTTGAGCTATTGCTCAAATGAAAGTACATAATCAATAACAAGAACTAAGATAAGCTCCTATTAAATGAATCACCAGTAATTATTACTTTGGGCAGTAATTGTGACCCAGAATGAATTCAGTATCGTTAGTTATGATTAAGCCTGTAGTTGTCTGTGAAACAGCTACAGGCACCAGCTGCTGATCACATCACAATTCTTAATGTCTAAGAAGATGAAATCGTGCCTGAGGCATCAATCCAGCGAGACCCATTCTGTGGAATCTAAAGGGCAAAGATTCAGCTGCTATTATAGTAGCTAGGCTCAGACGTGCACTCAATTGCCAGTTTACCAATCTAAAATTATCCACACTGATGAAAGTTAAAACAACAACAAATGTACGCCTGGCTGGGTGTAACACAACAATATATGAGACCACCAACACCCCCATAAAGTTGATTTATTACTGTTTTTAAACAGTTTTAAAAACTAAAGTGACATTTTATAGCCTTCGTGAGTATTAACAGAGGAACCTAACTCATTTAATAGCTGATAATAATGCAGATAAACCAAGAAATAAATGAATCATTCAGTCAACGTTAATATTGATTATTAACAGTATGTCATAAGGCAACTAGTAACTAGGCAGAGATGATATAAGCAGTTTTTAGAGGAAGAGCTCGCAGAAAATGCGTGGATAGATGTTTACGTGTGAAAAGAAACAACTGATGCGAAGTTTTCACTAGTTTTTATAAAAATCTGAGTGATTTAACCCGAACAACCAAAAACTAAAGCTCTCAAAAAAAGACTATTACCATTTTAAGCTGAAAGACGGTGCTTTTTCACTCATTTTCAGTTTAGTCCTTGAAGCTGACCATTTTCAAAGAAATGTTTTTTGTTTGTATGTTAAGGCTCTTAACACTGGCCTATGAATAATTCAAGCAAAAGTAAGATACAAACATCAAGGGAGGAACCAGTGTTGTGTTTACACATAAATGTATTACACAGGAACTCAACTGAAAACCAGAAGCAGCAAGTTTTATGGAGTGATGACTTCAAATTTGAAAATTCTGGTCAATCCGGAGAAGGTCAGGAGAGACAACATGAGTGCTTACTGCAGTCTGTAAAACACAGTGGAGGCTCTGCCAGTTTGGTTAGATTTTGATTCATCGTGCAATACTATCAGGAGAGCATCAGGCTGGAAACAACTGGCCTCATTAGATCTCAGGACTCAACATTAGCAGTGTGGGATCATCTTGACAGAGAGCAGAACAAAAGGCAGCCAAAATCCAAAGAAGAGCTTTGAATGTCCTCCAAGAAGCCGCGAAAAATATTCCTGAAAACTTCTTAAAGAAATTACAGGAAAACTTACCTAAGAGAGTTCAGGATGGGTTGAAGAATGGAGATGATCATACCAAATATTGACTTTCACGTTCATAAAAATTGTGCAAACACTATTTTGCATTATATTTCCATTTGTGTTCGCATGTTTCAATAAATTGCTGCACCCATTTCCTATAAACTCTGAGATCAGCAGGTCTCAGTTCGCTTTTCAATCAACTCAGTAAGTGACTGTGTAAAAGACACGTTTACTATTGTACAGTGGGGCAAAAAAGTATTTAGTCAGCCACCGATTGTGCAAGTTCCCCCACTTAAAATGATGACAGAGGTCAGTAATTTGCACCAGAGGTACACTTCAACTGTGAGAGACAGAATGTGAAAAAAAAAATCCATGAATCCACATGGTAGGATTTGTAAAGAATTTATTCCTAAATCAGGGTGGAAAATAAGTATTTGGTCAATAACAAAAATACAACTCAATACTTTGTAACATAACCTTTGTTGGCAATAACAGAGGTCAAACGTTTACTATAGGTCTTTACCAGGTTTGCACACACAGTAGCTGGTATTTTGGCCCATTCCTCCATGCAGATCTTCTCGAGAGCAGTGATGTTTTGGGGCTGTCGCCGAGCAACACGGACTTTCAACTCCCGCCACAGATTTTCTATGGGGTTGAGGTCTGGAGACTGGCTAGGCTTCAAATGCTTCTTACGGAGCCACTCCTTTGTTGCCCGGGCGGTGTGTTTTGGATCATTGTCATGTTGGAAGACCCAGCCTCGTTTCATCTTCAAAGTTCTCACTGATGGAAGGAGGTTTTGGCTCAAAATCTCACGATACATGGCCCCATTCATTCTTTCCTTAACACGGATCAGTCGTCCTGTCCCCTTGGCAGAAAAACAGCCCCATAGCATGATGTTTCCACCCCCATGCTTCACAGTAGGTATGGTGTTCTTGGGATGCAACTCAGTATTCTTCTTCCTCCAAACACGACGAGTTGAGTTTATACCAAAAAGTTCTACTTTGGTTTCATCTGACCACATGACATTCTCCCAATCCTCTGCTGTATCATCCATGTGCTCTCTGGCAAACTTCAGACGGGCCTGGACATGCACTGGCTTCAGCAGCGGAACACGTCTGGCACTGCGGGATTTGATTCCCTGCCGTTGTAGTGTGTTACTGATGGTGACCTTTGTTACTTTGGTCCCAGCTCTCTGCAGGTCATTCACCAGGTCCCCCTGTGTGGTTCTGGGATCTTTGCGCACCGTTCTCATGATCATTTTGACCCCACGGGATGAGATCTTGCGTGGAGCCCCAGATCGAGGGAGATTATCAGTGGTCTTGTATGTCTTCCATTTTCTGATGATTGCTCCCACAGTTGATTTTTTCACACCAAGCTGCTTGCCTATTGTAGATTCACTCTTCCCAGTCTGGTGCAGGTCTACAATACTTTTCCTGGTGTCCTTCGAGAGCTCTTTGGTCTTGGCCATGGCGGAGTTTGGAGTCTGACTGTTTGAGGCTGTGGACAGGTGTCTTTTATACAGATGATGAGTTCAAACAGGTGCCATTCATACAGGTAACGAGTGGAGGACAGAAAAGTGTCTTACAGAAGACGTTACAGGTCTGTGAGAGCCAGAGATTTTCCTTGTTTGAGGTGACCAAATACTTATTTTCCACCCTAATTTACAAATAAATTCTTTACAAATCCTACCATGTGAATTCATGGACTTTTTTTTCACATTCTGTCTCTCACAGTTGAAGTGTACCTCTGGTGCAAATTACTGACCTCTGTCATCATTTTAAGTGGGGGAACTTGCACAATCGGTGGCTGACTAAATACTTTTTTGCCCCACTGTAAATGTTTACTTTGACACGCAAAGCACAGCATACTGATGTTTATCAATGTTAAAGCTTCAGTTGCTTATTATTTTGCAGCTTCACTTCGTTTGTGTGGTAGTGGATTTGGAAGCGGGTTTTGAGCGCGTGAGCTGGGGTGTATCTGAATATCAAGAAACACCGCAACCTGCTGTTCAAACCAATGAACTTCCAGATGAATATTATAATGAAACATGTGATCCAATTCCAGCATATACACTTTATTAAAAACATCAGAAGCAGAGCCCCCCCCCCTAAATTTAAGAGCCCGATGGTGGTTGAGTTAGATTGCTGGCTCAGTGCTCACACAAATGAACTGGTGGGGTGTTTGAATCTCATGTACGTTTTATGTAGCACCGCCACCTGCTGTTCAAACCAATAAACTACCAGATGAGGTTGAATACATATATAAATAAAAACATTCAAGTGAAGAAGTTTCTACCATGTTTGGTGAGAGCACTGCAGAGTAGGCTGTCAGTTCAGGTCCTGTGTTGCTTGGCTGGACAGCTACTGTTATTACAACCTTCTGTTTAATATCAGCATCAAGTGAATGGACAACAGTTTGCTTTTTATATATAATCTGTATGTAAACAAATACAGACGTTTATTGAAAACTGTCAAATATGTACACACATGTAAAAATACGGAAAAATAAAGTGGGTTATTAACATCGACACAGGTATTTGATGTATTATGTCATGAGCTCTCCTCAGATCAAAGCACAAAATAATTATCAGTCTAATTATGCACATTTTTGCCATTTAAGCAAAAACAAAACATGCATATTCAATGAACTGTGAAAACAGAACATATATGATGCGCACAGTGAGGACAATGATTGGGAAACCTCAGCAGGATGAAAGTGTTTATGGAAGTTGCTGTGATTGCACAGTTAGCATTCCCAAAGAGCTTTCAGCTGGAGCCAATGGAATAATCACCAATTTAAGTTCACTAAGGCATTACACATTTTTAAAAAAAGGGTAAATAACAAAGCACATGACTTCTATAGTGAAACAAACAACCACAAAAGAGCAGGGTTCACTAAAAGACACTATAAGTAGAGACTGGCAGCAAAGACGATGTCTCTCTTGATCTTTGTTATTCCTGCAGGGAGAGAAACACAATTCAAACTCTGTCACAACTTTTACATGAACAATTACAGAATCTAGTTTTGGCTTCTTCATAAAACGTAAATGGTTTGTTAAAAACATGCACTAAATGCATGCACTAAATACATGTACTAAATGCATGCACTAAATAAAGTTTATGATGCACAGGTGTACTATCAATGTAGTTTTAACAATACAAAAATAAATCTAACAAAAACCAACAAAAAACAGTGAAAAATGTCCAACTTTTTAAGGATTTGTCATGTTAGACTACATTTAGAAAGGGAGCTAATATTCATTCAAATGAAAAATTGGTGCAATGTGTTTCCTACCTTCAGCAAACTTATTCTCCAGCTCTGTGTTGCCGATGGCTTTAGATGCAGAGCACATTTGTCTCAGGACCTCCTCCAGACGACGCATGCAACGGATGATGCTCCCTAAACAGAAATCCAGAGTGTAGATACATGTGTTAGAAATCTTTGATTATATATCTATCTATCTATCTTTTTTTGAGAGTAAATGTGTTCACTTTGTATCAAATAACTCATCTGACCCACAAAATCTGCCTCAAATAGAAAATATTTCCTAATACTGGAGAAAGGAACCAATAAATTGTGATCTTAATAATTAAACACCTGCAGATTGTAAGAGAAGTAACAAACCTTCAAAGACGTCGGTCATTTTGCAGATTTGAGCAAACGTGGCCCCGTTGGCCCAGGCATAAACCACGTCCATTAGGTGGGGTTTAAATTGGTTCAGATAGCTCTCTTCGTCCACCTCCAGCTTGGCGTCTGCTGACACTTTGGCGATGCGCTTTGCACATTCCTGAACACAACAGAAACAGTGATGCTTTCATTTCTACTAAAGTTCACGCATTTAACAAGATACAGCTCCACTCTAATGCCGTCTCACCTGCATCTGTCTCAGCGGTGCAGCGAGCTGCTCAGTTAGTTTTGGCATCTCGCTGGCCTGGAGGAAAAAAAACACAACATCTAAATAATTAGTACAAGTACCATATAAATGTTAATGTTATTAAATCATAATACAGCATAACTCCTGCACGCATGTCTAAGTTTTTCAGAAAATACAGGAGGAATACAAGGAGGAAAGACATCAGTAATTATCTTAGCGAAGCATCAAATAAATTTGTGGAGGTTTATGAGGAAATTCCCAAACAATCTGAAGTCCATCCTTCTACAGTGAGGAAGATTATTCATTATCAAATGGAAAGACAGTTGCCAGGTGGGCATCCAAGCTAAATTCATAGCAAGGTCAGAATATGCAATGATCAGGGAAACTGCAAAAAATCCAAGAGCTGCATCTCACTCTATGGGAGTGTTGGCATGTTAAAGGCCCAAATTTCATGATAATTAAATTAGAAAAAGAATGAACAAGTATGCTTGTATGGAAGGACTACAAGGAGAAAGTGACTTCCCTTAGGAAGAACATGGCAGCATGGATAAGGTTTGCAAAGTTGCACAAAACAAAATGACTCATCAAGGAACCAAAGCATATCAGCAGCTCATATCACCTCTCACTAACTGGCAGGAGCGTAATGGAGGGGTCATGACTTTGCCTAATTTTACAGCCACTGTACCTGGGCACTTTGTAGTCATTGAATCAAGCACGATCTCCACTGTATATCGAAGTATCCTAGAATCAAATGTAAGTCTCCGTCTCACAACAATTTGAGATACTAATGTTATTTTCATCAGAAAGCTTAGGGCCTCCTAGGCTGCCGGTATCACTTTTATAAGCAGCCACATCTGCTCTTTAAATATTTATTGTGGTCTGGATTTTTATTTTTCAATACAGCAGTATTGAAGTCAGGTGGTATTTATACATATTCTAGTGTGCTATTTTGCATTCGAGCAGCTGTTTGGTCTGCAGATGCAAACTAATATTAACATGCACTTGATCTCAGTGAATATCTGTTTGGTGGCTCCTCTGAGAAGCTAATGTGCAGGATTAGAGGTATGTTCACGTCTGCAAGTTATCGAGAAGGTGATGAACTTGGCTCAATAAGTAACAAATGTACAATTTATTTTCAGGTGTTCTTCCGACCAACGCTGAAGTCCTTTAAAAACATGCTAATTGGCTAAAGTCCCCATCATCAACAGCTAAAATAGCAGCAGGTCGTCTTTAAAGACAACAGCTGTGCACTCACATGCGCACCGGATTTATTGGAAACATGACAGCTGCTTGTCATTATTCGCTGTGTAAACATTTGAAGCTGGCTAATAAGAGACAGTCCGATATGGGATTGAGGTCAGAATTTTCCCGTTCACAGGACTGAGCTAATGAGAAACCAATGAAAGTCTGTTTAAACATGTGCTGATGCTGGATCAACCTATTTTGAGAGTTTGGTGTTTGCTTTGACTGTAAAGCAGGAGAAGAAGCCAAGAATGTGAAAGCAGCTCGAACTTACAGGAATGGGAATAAGGTGTTTATTTTAGTGTTCGGGAAAAGATGAATCTTTGTACATCGAGTGAGTGATGCATTTGTGTTCGTTTGTCCCTACGTTTTCCTGGAAGACAAAGCAGGACAGCAGGGCGGTGGCTTGCTCAACTGTCAGATCATTGAAGAGACCGTTGAACATCATCTCAGTCAGCAGGAGCTCGTCGGCACTGGAGATATTTATACAGAAACTTAATTATATAATGACTTTGCTTCAATATCTTGATCTTTTCAAAACAGCAGCTATAAAAGAAATGTGAGGTGGAACACGGAGTAAGAATCTGCTTTTTTATGCTAAATATCTAATTGTAAGACATCAAAACAACAGCTAGGAATAGGAACTTTAGGTAACTCACGTAACCCCAGTTCTCAGGGTAGCATGAGTGAGATGCCCTTTTTGCTGGGGTGAAGTGAGAAAAACTGCTTATCTTTTAAAAAAAAAAAAAAAAAAAAAAAAATGGCCACATAGTAGTGCAAGCTTCATAAGGTTGGGTGGCTGTCCAACGTGGTCGTTTCAATCATCAGCCAATCAGGATTGTTGTAATGGAATAAGGCTTTTAAGGAATACGCAAGCAGGTGCATCCCATGCTGAGGCATCTCACTCATGCTGCTGTGAGAGCCGGGGTTACACAAGTAACCTGAAGTTTTCAGGTTCATTTACATTTTCTTCACTGTCCCAGCTTTGTGTGTGTGTGCCCCGCCCTCCCCTACCTGCTAATTTCACAGGCGACCCGCCCTTTCATCTCAATGACGTCAGAGGGACTGGCAAAGCCAAGTCTTCGAAGAACTCTCTTTCTGCACTTCAGCTGGTCCATCTGCAAGATGGTTCGCGCTTTTTTGAGGTCTCGCTTGGCTGTTCGAACATCTGCTGCGATCTGAAACACACACACACACAGTTATGTTATGCAAATTTCTTCATTTTTAACTTGTTGAACTTTGATTTCAGGGTTTCTTAAAGTCTCAAAAAGCTGTGTGATAGGTTCCAGTTTAGCACATCAGAAAACTTCAAGCAACTTTAGCTGTCAGAGTGATGAAGAGGAATGTGAAAGACAATTGCATCAGATGTTCATGTGCATGCTTATCTCATACCAACTATTTAATTTATCCACTTCAACCTCTTCTACTGTATTTAACACACACACACAAAGACTTCACCAGCACTGCTCATCGATCAAAGACAGAAGCAAAGACTTCTCTGTAATGGTGACTGGATGTGTTGGTAAAGATAAGTGACATCACAGGAACACTTAAAGCTAAAGCTAAGACTTTTTAGTGCTTGTGCATCTGTAAGATGTGCTGAGTTCAGCCAGTGCTACCTGTTTGGCTAAACAAATAATATAAATGAGACATCAGAAATGGTAGCATCTGTAAAAACCAATAAAAAGATGAACCTGAGGATTAGCAGCAGTTTTGTTTCATTTTGGTGTTCAAAGAAAGCAAAATTAAATTTACTGGACCTCTGAATGTAGGAATAACATTCACAAGTGGTCATTTTTCCTGTTTGCCTGTATGTACATATTTGACCACAACTGAACAGAAAAATCCAATAAAAAGAAATCAAGTCTCATCTAACAAAAGGTACTTTTTGTAGATAAAGAGGAAAGTTCAAACATTGAGAAATTAGAGTGTTTAGCTGTTATTTGTTATAGTAACCTGTTGTGGTATAGACAATACACCCCAATATCAATCAAAGCTACCAATAAATAACCCTAACCAAAAGTGATGTTTTGTTCCAACACAAAGGTGATAGACAACTAAATACTTTGTTAGTACCTTGTTGCGATATACGGCCCCACAGGGTAGTAACAAAGTGTTCAACAGTGTAAGAACCTTTGAATTCACTGAAACAGTGCTCAGAGTCGCTTCCAGAGAAGCCATGATCAAAACCATTACCAAGTCAGAGAAAAAGCAAAGAACAACAGGTTATAAATAAAAATGGCAAACTGGAGACCAATACCCACACTCATTAACTCAGTCCTAGCCTTCAGGCAGCTAATTCTCACACTCTTTATTTTCACACTCTTGATCAGCGGTGTGATGAGGCAACTGGTTAAAACCAGCCACATAGTTGTTCCCGACCGCATAGCATTACTCACGCTTACTAGTTTACAGCTGACACAGTGGATACCCCAGTGACAGTGATGTTTACTTACGCAAACATCACTTACCAGGCAAACACAAATGCAAATCATGCCACTACAAGCTAGGTTAGCCCAGTTTGCCACCATTTAGTTATGCTCTCATAAGGCCTGACAATTAGCAGGACATCCCATTGCTTGAAATTTGACAAAGTTTCTCACCAGAGCTTTCTTCTCACAGAGAGAATAGACAGATTCCAAGTTGGGGTCACTGTGCAGGGGATGGGTGTACATGCGGTGCTCAAAGGCCTCAATCTTCTGAATAACTTTCTTTAATGCAGGGTCTTTGATGCCCATGTCATCTATGGGGTCAAGCAGAGGAACACCATCTGGAAAACGTTTCTGCACCTCCTGTGGACAAAATGATTGGAGGGAAAAAATGTAAATGATTCACACTAATATCTTCAACACCTTGAGAAATGGCTCTACTTTGTACCTGTATGGACTTGAGCATGAGCTGTCTGTTGTCGTAGGGCCTCAGGTCTTTGGGGATGTAAAGACGAACTGAGCTGACAGAAGTGAGGAGATGGAGCATCACTGGAACCACCTGGGCAGAAAAAGGTGATTTTAATTATGGCGCTCCCATTTGTGTATATGAAGTTATGTGTGTTCTTGCGATTGCTCCACCCACCTGCATCTCTCCAGTCTCCCCTGGAGCGGCAGGTTTAGCAGCTTCAGTTGCAGCATCTTTCACACTGTCCTTACTACAGTGGACCAAAACCTCCACGACATACAGCGGCTCTGAGTCTGTAGTCGTCTAAATGGGAAATGTGTGTTAGTCATAGCCACGGGACCTTGGATTCATCTACAGGTGCCACTAACTTACCTTAACATTAGTCTTCTTGCAAAAGTTTACAACCACTCCCCAGCCAAAGTCAGCATCCTCATTTTTTACCTGACAGATGAAAATACAGACTTGTTAAATGATGTGAAAATCTTCCATTATTACTGCTGGTCTAAGCGTAAAGCAGTACCTTGACAAGTCGCCCAGGCTGTAAGAAGGGCAAGCAGTATTTGGGTTTGTGGATGAACTCCTGGATTTCTTTACTCAGTTTGGCCAGCTGCTGTCTGATTTTAAAGTAAGTGACCACACTCTCTTCATTGGGAATCTCAATGGTGTGGTACTGCTCCTCCAACTTCTTAATTTCTGCACAAAAACAGTCATTTTAGATTCATCTTAGAACTAGATCACACGTAATTCATACCAGACAACTGAAGATGACACTGTAAACAGTCATCATACTACAAATATACATATACATGCTATTGAAGTCCGTGATTGCTATTTGTGTTCATATTTGTATGTCTGTCAGTTACTACCCAAGTGTGTAGTGTGAACAAGTGCATACAGAAATGCTTACTCTCCACTACACCAGGCAAAGCCCTGTAGTGTTGGAACTGGTAGAAAGACTTCTCCAGCATGTATTCTGGGTTGATCTCCTCCACACGCAGCAGGTTGAGCACCATGTTGTAGGTTAAGTGGAAGGCACTGTTCAAAGGATCTGCAGAGCCCTGCACAGCAGGATTAAAATGGTTAAAATGATTAAAATGTCAGCGATTCCTGACAAAGAACAACTTAAGAATCACTTTTAAAACTTTGGATTCAGTGGTTAAAATAATGCTAGGGACTAAAAAACCTGAAAGTGATGGTAAAAAGCATTTGCAGCAGCCTGGTTAACAGTACCTTGAGTAGCTGTTTACCCACAGCTGGGCTCATCTTCTCATCCACCATGAAAATAACAATCCCTCTGTCGTCCATTCCTCTCCTCCCAGCACGCCCAGACATCTGGATATACTCACCTGATGTTATCTAGACAAGGTGGGAAGATAAATTATATTATAGAACGTCTATGTACATGTGAAATATATGTACGACTGAGAAACTGGTTAAAACAGCATAAATGAAGGTGGTAAAAACAAAACACTGAACATCTGCACATTTATTCAATTACTGCCTAGGCAATTATCTGCATTGCTATGAATCTACATCACTCATCTACTGTTCATTGAATCACACATGGCACTGACTAAGCTCCACATTTTTACCTCTCTTTGCAAAAAAAAACCAAACAAGAGTTTAAATGATCAGATCTTCATTTCACACATTCTTGAGAGCAGCTCTTGGGTTGGAAGAGAGTTTTTTGAAGAATGAAGGTGAAGTGTGAGTGCCTGTGTGGAGTTTTGGCACCATCAGAGGCAACAGATGTTTCTGATGAACCTCTTGGAGGGCAGTTTCACTCTCTCTCGCTCATTCTCTTTAATCCCTAGAGCACCCCCTTGTAAACAATATGTGGCTATTTATGTGCCAATACAAGCTGCAACGCTTGAAGACCTTATAAAGGCTTCAGAGCAACATGCTACATAACAACTGCACACTTGACAGAGCAGCTTTAAAGCACAATTTATGGCGAGCTCTGCATTTTACTGGCCTCAAACAGAAGCCATAGACAGACAGATATCTTTCTGGAAGTGCAACTTTTCCAAACATCCATACTAATACTGCTGCTGAGAAAATTCTGTATTAAAGACATAAAAGAGGGGGAGACCATTGTGTTTGACTGCGTGAACTTACAAAGCGGTGATTCTTGCCATCAAACTTGCGTGCACTGGTGAAGAGCACAGTGCGAGCTGGCATGTTGATGCCCATGGCGAATGTCTCTGTGGCAAACAAGGCCTGCAATGGAAATAAGGAGCATTAAGCTCATCTCAATATTTACATTTTATCACTTACAAATAGACACTGATCCTCGAGGACTAATAAACATGTTCAAAGTGTTCCTCATAAAACATTTGGAAAGCCATTTTCTTTCAAGTGCAAAAAGATTGGAGCCGCCAAGAACAGCCGATCAGGCATAAATCTTAAAAAACAATCAAACAAAAAGAAAAACCAACACAAAAGCAGGATTTCCCGTAAAGTTTGGAAACTTGTCACAAACCATTTCTATTGGTTTGTGACAAGTTTCCAGTCTGCATTGACTAAATCTTAAAGTTGTGATAAAAAGCCTTTAATAATTACCTGACTTGTGTCTAAGTCTGGATTACAACACGCTGAAACATCTGCTTCTCCAGATGTAAGAGTATTTCTAATTATGTTCTTTTATTTGCCTCCATTTTAGCACATTTTCTTCATTTCACAGTGTTACTGCCATAACAACCAGAAATGACCAACAGCTAAAGTGTAACTCTGTAGTTAAAGTAAAAAGACTGAAGATAGGCACACATTATCATGAACTGGACGACTGGTTACTTTAAAGATTAGTTTTAATTACACTTGAACAGACTCTCTCAAGGATTCCATGTCAACATATTCATCAAATCCATTAATATGACTATGTACTAAACTTTTGCGCAAATTAAGTATTTCCCCTAAACGTCTGTTACAAACACACTTTTGAAATTTTCAGTCCTGCAGAGACAGACAAATCTCATTAAAGTTAGAATCACCAGTACCTTGAGGAGGCCTTCAGAAAAGAGGATCTCTATGGTCTCTTTCAGGATGGGCAGTAGGCCTCCATGATGGATCCCTATCCCCCTCTTTAACAGTGGCAGCACATGCTCGACCTGAAGAACACAAACAAGCTCATTACTGTTGAACTTCTCTCTCAGTGACCGTTTTGATCACAGCTGACGAAACCAAAACCAACATAACCCTTGTAATGGAAAAGTGTGTGGTAGGGTTGTGCTTTGCCGTTGCTCGTGTTGTACCCAATAACAGCTACTAACGCTGTTACTGGGTACAGGACTGATTTTAACAGGACTCATCACAGGAGGAAACAGTGAAGCTTTTTGCTAAGATTTTACAAGGTGTTAAGATCAGGTTCAAAAACCATGTTTAAATAAATAAATAAACCCTTGACAAGCTCAGAGAAAGCTGAGTGTGAGAGCATGTAGAAACACTTACCTGAGGCAGTTTCTTGTCCTCATCTGATAGACAGTCCACTGCATTGTTGAAAACCTCCTCCACCAGACGTTTCTCATCATCTGTAACAAAGAAAGGAGTCAAGTTTGAGTGATTTTAAAATATTATTCAACACATAATTAATCCTGGGAAATGTGGGGTTAACGTGGACCAATGGAGATAGGGGGTTTTGGGGAATTGCCTACAGAGAAACATCAACCACTCAGGAATTGTGCAAGTCTCTGTTGACTTTGGAGTTTTTGTGCCAAACACATTATAGTATTTGCTGTTGCTGGTGGGCGGTCTCTGTCCATCTCAGTCCATGTGGACTGGCCCTTATTCATGGAACCACTTCAAGTCCAACAATTACATTTGTAAGGGGATTTTGCTGTAGCTAAAAGCATAAACAAATAAAATACTGAAAACTTCTTTCTTGCAAGTCTTGCAACATCAAAGGTGTTGACAACTTTATCTCCTTTTTCTGACGTCAGACTGTGTGCTGTGTTACTGTTTGTAGGCCTCTGGTTGGCCAGCATTTCTAGATGATCAGAGTTATATCACCACCTGTTGCTTCGGCATCAACAGCATGCCAAAAATGTTTTGCATTTTCATGTGGAGAGATATTTTTCAAAACAAACATGGAAAAAAACTCATTTTAAATAAGACCTGTATATATGTGGATATACCCTTTTTCTCCGATCTACTGAAATTATCTCAGTATCTACAATTTTTCTTAAGAAAAACAAAAAACAAAAGCTTTACTGAAACCACAAGAACACAAGAAACTTGTGAAAATGAGGAACTGTCTTTGGCACAGTGTCTCCATTTGTTTTGTGCAATACTGATAAATGTTTGGCGATCTGCACTGGATTTCAGTGCTGGAACAGCTCAGTGTGAAAACAAACCTTCTCATTTACAATAATGTCACTGGGCAGAAAAAACAAACTGAAATGGGGAAGGAAAAGATCTCCCACTTAAGATTTGACGAGCATGTTTGACTTGGAGCAGGTGGATGTGAGCCAAGCTCAGTCTGCTGCTGGACTGTCTCCAATCATGCGGAGATTTATTCTTATGAACCAACTCCTCCACTTATCCACTGGACCAAACAGCAGCACCAACGGTGAAGGCACAATAAGCTACACTGATGGCACTCACTGGGTGAGGAGGATAAAATTACATTCCCTGCCAACAATTTAGCAATGTTGATTTATTTGCCAAATCTCATCTTCTTCCCCCGCTCTCTGAACAGTTTGTCACAAAAACAGGTGGTGTTGATGTTTCAGTTGGCAAAGAAAATCCATTTGCCATCTCAAAAATCTGCTCACTGACTGGTCTTGTGACCTGACACCTCATAAGTGACAAATGCAGTGAAGCTATTGGTCAAAAAAAGCAACATCACTGTATAATAATATTCTCATGATCAAATTATAAAAAGTCAATCATTTCTATTCTTATTAGAGGAAAAAATAAGCTTTTAATCTGTAATATTCAGAACTTGACTGACAAAGAGTCTGACCTCACCTCATTCAGCACACAGAGCTACAAGCCAAATGCCAGAAACACATCCTTTGATATTAATCTATCAGCTTAGGTGTCAGCAGTAAACTTTCAATTATTCACACATTGCACTTATCAAACAGCACGTTTGCAAAGACCTTCTCAAAGTCTATCGGTGCTTTCATGACTGCAAACAACTTAACTTGACTGACTATACTGCTACTCTCACCAGAGACATGGCCGCACGCTTTCGTGGGGAAAATACTGACACACACACACAGATTAGAGTTTCCAGGAATGCACATACCTCTGTTAAAGTCCAGTTTAGCCACCTGCAGAGCGTAGGCCTCACACTCTTTCTTACTGAAGCTGAAAATAATCACTGGCTGGAAGTTCCTCTCCATGATCATCTTCACTATCTTGAACACGCTTGATGGGCCTGATTAAAGTACAAAGACATGCAATCTTATATGAATTACTGAATCAAAGATTTTTACATTAAAATCCAGCAAACCCACACACCTTTAGTGCCTCCTTTCCTTCCTTTTGGATCCCACTTGGCACCTCCGCTGCTGCCCCCAGAATCCCCAGCATCTCTCAGCACCTGCATAGCTGTGTTGAAATTGTCCTCTCTGAATTCTCCCTGGAGAAAAATACAAACACAAAAAAACGTCCTGAATTATACATTACCTTATAGCAGCTGTTTCTAATTGGTGCATCCAGATTTAGAATACACAAATTGTTATTTTAGCCCCACTTGTGTAAAGCAGAATTATCAGTGAAGGAGATGAAGCCGAGTCCAAAGAGTTATTCATTCATTTCTTCTGAAAAGCCCTAATGAGTGTTGTTTCCACGTGTCCTTACATTTTCATCAACAACCAGGTGGAGTCCATCACCCCCTGCTGGAAAGATATAGTGTTGCAGTGGAGTGGGGCGGTAGTCTGTGTAGACCACATGGCATGGCTACAGGAGACATTAGAAAAGCATAAATCAATAAACAAGAAAAACTACCCTAAGTCACTCATTTAAACTGTCACCTTCTCACTTAGGGACATTATAAGAACTTTAATTATACTATGAGGCAGTACAACATCCCACCTGCTTGTGTAAGTGACAAATCCACTCAGCAAACTGTTTGGCATTGGGGATGGTGGCTGACAGGAAAACATAATGCACATTATCGGGAAGAAGAATGATGGTCTCCTCCCAAACCACGCCACGCTCTGAAATACACAGACCAGTGAGACGTGTTACCAACCAAAAGCCATCATGTGACATTTTTTTAACCACAGGGTTAAAATAAACTTTAATTCAACTGAGCCTTAAGTGCTGCTGTTGAGAAATCAGTAAATGAAAAGTCGACAAAGAAGGTATAAACACTGATTTTTCATGCAATTGTTTTACTTTGCTTCCATTTTCATTCACGGCCTCAACTGCACCAGACTGCAGGAAATAAATCGCTAGAAAACATGTTAACGTGTTTACTTTCCTGCGTTTTCTCTATTTCAAATATATATATTTAATTTGACAACATGCCATGTGCAATTTTTTTTCAACAGCGTATTAGTAATCTTAGAACATATATTGTATGGACAATTGAAAGCTGCGGGTCCACACCTAATCTTTGAATTCAGACATTTCTGGTGTTACTGCAGGTGTGTAAAATCATTCCTAAAGCCATGCAGTCTGCCTTTGTAGAAATAAAATGAAAGGGTTGTTCTAAAGGGCTCACTGAATTTGAATGTGATGCTGTAATAGAATGCTAATGTTGCAGCGAGTCACTGTGTGAGGGATCCAAGTCAAGTATCCATCCATAACTTACTCATGAATTCTGTTTGTACCCAGGAGAAAATCTATTTGATTCTTGGATGTTCAAAACACACTGATCTGTAATTTTACAGATCGTCTGCATCACTTTTCTATTTTATACCCACCCGTGTCTCTCATGTAATGGATCTCATCGAAGATGACCCACGCCACTTCCCTCATGATCTCAGAGCCTCGGTACAGCATGCTCCTCAGAATCTGGGAGAGAAGAAGTTTATCATTGACCGACCTCTGGATTGAGCAGCATCAAAAAACACTCTTCAATAAGGATATAACTAGCAAATGTAATAATGTCTCAACTCCACACAAAATTGTTTTTTTTTACCTCTGTTGTCATGACGAGGCAAGAGGCAGTGGGGTTGATGGTGACGTCACCTGTCATCAGTCCTACATCTTGAAACTCTTCGTACATCTCTCTGTACTTCTGGTTGGAGAGAGCCTTGATGGGGCTGGTGAAGATCACTCTCTGCTTCTCCCTGAGAGCCAGCGCAATGGCATATCTGCAGAAAGATATCAGAGAAAGCCATTAAAAAATGTTTTTAAAGAACTATGAACACCTACTGAGCACAATTGCTGACCAGTCTTCATGTTTTAGTTCATATTAAATGAAAAATGTTTAGAATACCTGTTTTGTTTTGGTTCAGTGTTATGACCAATCAGTGGGCTATAAGGGTTCATAATATCTCTCAGTGCTGCTTTCCAGCGTGTCAGTACATTTACCAAGAAGGCACTGATACAGCACAACAGTGAGTATCATCTCTAGTCTCTATAAACTGTTAATGGTCAGCATCACATTTTCTGTAGTTTGAGTTTAAATTCTAAGCTGTATTTTAGCCAAATATAATCAACTGGAATGAGGAAAAATGTGATCGCTCAGTATAAATTGTTTACTGATGACACTTACTCAGCACAAACAGTCTTCCCTGCAGAGGTGTGTGCAGACACAAGCACAGACTGGTTGTTGTCAATACATAATATGGCCTCCCGCTGGAAGGGATCGAGAACGAAAGGGTACTCCTGCAAGACGAGTAAGATGTATCAGAACAAAAGGAAAGCAATCCCACGGTAATGTCAGTTCGTGAAAACTCAGACTAAGGCCCCTTATACCTTGGCTGCTTTTCCCACTCGTGGTTTCAGAGGTTTATATTCCTCACTGGCAGGAAGAGCAACCTGTCAGGGAAGTACAGAAATGGCAACAGTTATCATCACTATTTTTTCTGCTTGTTTATTTAAAAATGAATAAAATTCTTAAAAAACCAAACAAAAAACAACAGATTTTCTTTACCTCATGTGAACATCCTTCCACTGTTTCCACTTGCTCCACCTTCACCTGAGGCATAAATTCTGCAAGACTGAAAAAAGAAAGAAGAAATAGAACAAACTCTGATGTGAATGAACTCACATAATCAAAATGTTTATCAGAGGGAAAGTGTGATTCGTGTGGAAAACGACACTCAAGCCTGACATTAACTGGCATAATGTGAGCTTATAACCAGCTCTTGTTGTTTAGCTGGGTCCTGTCAGCTGTCCGGAGACAGGAAGGTTCTATGTCTAATATGCTGACAATAACTGTGATGATATCAGGAATAATAAGCATAATTATGCACATTTTCATGTGTTAGAGCGCGCTCTTCGGAGCGCAGGTGAGGAGGAAGAGGATGACATTTTATCCAGTTGCAGGTTGCATTCTCTTTCCTTCACATTTTCACTTCATTGGTGTAGAGGAGACCTTCTCAGAGAACATCTGAAATAACATTTTGATGATGACACCTCCTATATTTCTAATTAGAATATGACAATCATATGTAAGCCCTGTGATAGACTGGTGATATGTGCAAGGGGTAACCCACATCTCTTCACCCTGTACACCTCTGACTTCTGCTACAACTCTGAATTATGCCACATTCAGAAGTTTGCAGACGACACAGCCATCATGGGGTGTATCTGGGATGATCAGGAAGAGGAGTACAGAAGTCTGGTGAGGAACTTTGTCGCATGGAGTCACACAAACCACCTGCAACTCAACACCTCAAAGACTAAGGAACTGGTTGTGGACTTCGGGAGGTCTAGAGCAGGTCCACTGCCGGTTCAGATAGAGGGGGAGGAGGTGGTCAACAAGTACAAGTACAAGTACCTCGGGCTGTGGGTGGACAATAAACTGGACTGGTCATGCAACACAGAGCACCTGTATAAAAAAGCCCAAAGCCGACTGTACTTCCTCAGGAGGCTGAGGTCTTTTAACATCTGCAGGAAGCTCCTGAGGATGTTTTACCAGTCGGTGGTTGCTGGAGTACTTTTCTATGCTGTGGTGTGCTGGGGGAGCAGCACAGCAAAGGAGGACTCATCCAGGCTGGAAAAACTGATCAGGAGGGCTAGCTCTGTGGTCGGCATGAAGCTGGACACTCTGGTGACAGTGGCAGAGAAAAGGACACTAAAGAAACTGATGGACATTATGGACAATGCCAGGCATCCTCTGCACACGGCCATTAACAACCAGAAGAGTCTGTTCAGTGACAGGTTGCTTCTCCCAAAGACAAGAACTAACAGACTTAAAAACTCCTTTGTCCCACACGCCATCAGACTGTTTAACTCCTCTCTGGAGGGGAGAGGGAGGGGAAACAGGAGGACAAAGGAGGGGGGAACAACTAAGCTGTAGTGCCTCTTCACCTCACTGTGCAATACCTTTTGTGCAATACTTTTGTAAATAGTCAACAGTGCAATAGACCTCAATACTTGAAATGTGCAATTCACTTGTATTTTTATTTTTTATTCCTATTTATTCTATTTATCCCCTTCGTATATTTTATTTATATTGTCTCTGTATATATATATATATATATATATATATATGTGTGTGTGTGTGTGTGTGTGTGTGTGTGTGTATGTATATATATATATATAATATTCTGTAACTCTGTAACTTCTGTCGGTGCTGTGCTTTTTTGGAAATCGAATTTCCCAGAGGAACCCACCCGAGGGATTAATAAAGTTCTATCTAATCTAATCTAATCTCATGCTATGAGACCTGGGATAAGCTGCTCGATGATAAATGCGTGGATAAACATTCACAAGCAGGGATAATTTAAATATTTCTAATAATATGAAGCTGGTTTTACATCACTTTTTTTATGCTGCTGAGCATTTTAATAACTGTGTCCACTAACACCCTGCATGAACACAACAAAGCTTCCCTTCTTACTTCAGTTCATTCGCCGAAACTGCCTCATGTCGAGGTTTCTTCACAAACACCACTTCCTCTCCACCATCACTGTCTGCCTCTCTCTTGACTCGGGCAGACGGACCGACATCTCTGTCTGTTTCATTTTTGGCTGCAGCTTTCCTATAGAGAGCAGAAACACACGAGCTGTTAGCCAACATGCACGATTCACCAATGAAGGGCACACAAACACTTAGCTACAAACTCATGTTCAAGAGAAATGGGCTCAGAGTTATATATGCCATAATATTGTTAACTTTAAGCCCAATAAGCCTTTTTTTGTCCGGTGTTTCTTTAACGAACCAATGGCTGTTACTATGACTGGCACGAGCACCCATGGCACTACCGTCCTCGCGGAGAAAAAAACTTTCCAAAACAAACACAAAATTTTTCTCCAGAAAATACATATTTACCCCGGTTCTGCCGCCACACTCGACGGTACTTTTTTATTTGTGGTATTTTGTTGTTCATCGTCAAACACGCTGAACAAACCGTCTCCAAAGGTGTCAGCCATGTTTGTTAGGGGCACACTTCCCACAATACAGCACGAGGTTGTTTTCGGGTAATACTTCCGCTACGGCAACTGTGCGGGGCAAAAGGGGAGAAAACGTTTTCTCAGGTTCGCTCTTGATTTGATATCTTTACATCTGTCCGGCAATTCGCCGATGTCTTCCCATCACTCAGGCACATAAAGGACTCAAAAGCGGGCAGCGTTTGGATGACCTAATGGGGGGGAAGAAGAAGAAATCGCCACCGCAAGCAAGTGCTCCAGCCGCACCGGGGAATGGAGTGGTCGAGGAGCCGAGGAAACAGGCAGCCACCAGCAAGCCGGCTAAAGACAGCAAATCTAAAGGTGAAAATCACTCACAGCGTGAACATTTCACTCCACGGTTAAGGCGTTTGCACTGTATTTTCACTCCAATTAATAAGATTTTAGTATGAATTTAGCAGGCAGAAATATGGAGCATGACATGGGTTAATCACACATATTTTCCTGTACTATTACTGGATTTACTTTTCTTAACATCAACAGGGGCGATTCTAGGTTCAAACTTTTAGGGGGGCTCAGCTCCCAATCATAATGTCATGCATGTAGTGCCTTGTAATTAATATTCATGGTATATGCTGTTTCCAAATGAAGTTAAAGAACCATTTGTGGCAAAACACATAAGATTAGAATCATGCACAGCATTATTTCAGTCTCTTAATCACATAGAGGCGGTCCACTAAATCATCAAGCACTTTACCTTCCTCTTGGGTTGGGATCGACACTGATCCATTTTTAGATTTTAAAAGCATAAAAGTGCCTTTTAAATTGGCTTATTACATGAAGCCTTTTTGACTTTGTCAGAATCTCTGTTTAAACAAAACAAAACAAAATTTAATTTCACTAAATTACAAAAAGCTCTGGCAAAAATTATGACCTTTGTGTTGTTGGGGTCTGTTTCAACCCAGTTATAATATAAGACAATAAAACAATAATTAGTGCCAAAACGGAAATCATAAACACACTGTGAGCTCACTAACACAGTCAGAGAGAAGTTAGGGGCTTCTCTCTTTAACTGTTTGTCTCCTTCCCTGAACAAACAGCCCCCTTTATCCCCACTGCTTCCCGGACACAGTCACCCGGATGGAAATGGACAGATGTGTACAGAACAACTCAGTTTAGTCGGTTCCTGGCAGAATACACATCTCCGGTTTGCAGCACAGCAATATGGATGACCCTCATAGAAGGAGGACAGTATAGATTATCAACAGGAGGACAAAGATGCATCTGATCTTGAATGAAAAAGAAGTCCATGGTGACATTTAGAATGGCAGTGATGAGGAATAACTGGATGCCTGCACTGGTGTTCTTGTTGAAGTGTTGAGATCCTGCAATGAGACTGCTGATAGTCTTTAGGATGCTGACAAGCTTGCTCCCATCAGGGATGTCTGGGTGAGATGGGTGCAGCTCCTTTGTCTGATGCTCAGACCAGGGCCAGAGGTGACGTAAGATGAACGTTTTCCAACTTATACTCCTTCTGGCAATACATCCAGCAAGTCAGGTAAATACGACTTAATGTGAGGGATGCAAAAACCAGCTGTGCATGGAATCAAAGATGACTGGAGGATCTCGAAAGGCAAACCGGCGAGTGGTTAAAAAAACAAAGGAAAACATCTAGTCCTTGATTTGACTACTGAACTGCGGGGACACAGTATCACCTATGACAGTTTCTTTACCATCTCTGATCTTGAACAAGAACTTCTCAGGATGAAATGTACCATGGTGGGCACAATAAAACAAAACTTAACAAAACAAAAGAAACCTGACCTGCCCCATCAGCTTCGCAGGTAAAGGGCCGAGCTCCACTTTCTTCAAAATATGCTTTTACAGACACTCCTGCAGCTGCTCCAAATTGTCCAAAAAAGAAAGAAAAAAACTTTTGAAAAAAGTTTTTTTTTTTTGCCCTTTTCTTGAGGTAAATATGTAAAATAAATAAAAATAAAAAACTTGACCTGTAAGACCACAAGTTTTACTGTAATTAATAATATAAAAATATAGTTTTTTTTAATTCTCTTGAGGTTCAAGTTACCGTTTTTGTTTTTGTGGTTTTTTTGTGGTTTTTTTAGATAACGTGAGGTATGCTGTAAAACGATAGGGTCTGGGGGCTATGCCAAAAAATTAAATCAATATTATCTTGGATAAGGTAACTGATAGGTAACAAACATATTGGAGGATGAAACAGTGTTTTCAGGGTATTTTGGGGGATATTTTCCAACCTGTAAAACAATAAACCTGTTAGTAAATCAATGACATGATTTATTTATTTATTTTAAACGTGAATAGTGGATTAACTTGAAGTCTGACGCAGTGGTGTCTGTTTGTTGCTCTGTCTGTCCTCACTCCAGCTCCGAAGACCTACAGTCTTACCAACACCGCCCAGGTGGACACTGGTGGGGTCTCCGATAAGTCCATTCTTAAAGTAAGTCAAAAAGCTTATTATATTGTGTTAAGTAGCTTTCACGTTTAAAAAAACAACTTGTATTATTATAACACTGGGTGTGATTTTTACCTTTCAATAAAGGTTGCTATCCAAGCTGACCTGGAGAAGAAGATTATCAAATTGATCAATGAGTTCAGACAGGAGAATGGCGACAAGGGGCCCATATCAGGAAGACTTACAAGCAAGAAGTTGCTGGTAAATACAAAACACTTTGGTTCCTTCCAGCTGACTCACACTGAGTTTTAGTGTTTTGCATCCCTGCTGTTTTTCTCCTGATGTGCTTTCAGGACCTGTACACAGCTCTACAGAAGTTTAACTTTAAAAGGGAGCACATTGAAGAGGCGATGAAGAGTAGCATCCTGTACGGAGGAGATCTCCATTCTGCTCTCGACTGGCTCTGCCTCAACCTTAAAGATGGTAATACAGCATCAGCAGGCATCCAAACATCATTATCGTCATCATCATCGTGGGAGTCCTTAAAGGTAGAAGAGTAACTTTCTGGATTTATGATCTGTTTTGCTAGAGGAGCTGCCAGATGGTTTTAGCCAGCAGATGCAGGAGGAGAGTCAGAAGAACCGGCCTCGATTTCAGCCTCCAGTCCAGCAGAAACCTGCAGCTCAGGACCCTAAAGTGTCAAACAACACCACCCGCAGAGAGATCACCAAGGTTTGTACAGAGAGGGTGTGTTCGACGAAAAGGAGGTGTTCTGTCAAATAGTTTCTAAGTGTGTGTGTGGTGCTTGGCAGGCCACAGAGAAGGATGAAGCTGCCAGCATGAAGGATTGGATCTTAAGGTATGCAGAACAAAGCAGTGAAGAGGAGGAAGAGGAAGGTGGGAAGAAGACATGCAATCCTGAACTGGAAGAGAAGTTTGATCCAGTAAGTACAATCAGAGCCACTGAATTCTGAGATTCTCTTCATTTACAATTATAAGAGAAAACAGACACATATTCCAAAATGTTAAACTAAGGCTATGAGATTTTCTTACCAGCCTTTGTATGATGTTAAAAATGTGATCGTCTTTTGAAGTAAATGTCATTTAGGAAGTTGATTTTTCATTAATATGTCTGTATTCTTTTTTGTTGTGTAGAATGACAGGTATTTGATACTGACTGCTCAGCTGTTTGACGCTAAAGAAATGGCAGCTGCTGCCAAGACCAAAGCAGACAAGGCGGGGCAGAGGATGGCACAGGACAGGATACGCATCATACAGCAAGGTGTGTGTGCGTGTACATAAAACTAAGACAACGCTGTAAACTCATTTTGCAAAAGAAAGCGTTTACATACACTCACAGGCCACTTCATTAGGTACAGTTTGCTTGTATCAGGTTGGACCCCTTTTGCATCCAGAGCTGCCTTCTTCGTGGCATATATTCAGCCAGGTGCTGGAAACATTCCCCAGACATTTTATCCATATTGATATGACAGCATCACACAGTTGCTGCAGGAAGCTTCCATCACAAGATGGGCACACTGTGGTCATAAAGGGATGGACAACATGTGGTGTTTAAATGATGCTTAAATGGTACCACAGGGCTCAAAGTGTGGCAAGGAATTATCCCCACGCTATTACCATCACCAGCCTGAATCACTGACACAAGGCAGGATGGATCCATGCTTTTATGCTGTTTACTCCAACTTCTGAGCCTACCATCCGAATGTAGCAGAAGAAGTCAAGACTTATTAGGCTGGGTGATAATTAGGTGACAGGAGTGGAATCTGGTGTGGTCTTCCACTGCTGTAGTCCATCTGCTTCAAAGTTTGACATTTCGTGCTTTCCCAGATGATCTTCTGCATACCTTGGTTGTAACAAGTGTCTGTTTGAGGTACTCTTGTCTTTCTATCAGCACAGAGCAGTTTCTGGCCATTCTACACTGACCTCTGACCTTTGGCATCAACATGGCATTTTCACCCAGAGGCCTGCTTCTCACTGGATCCTTTCAGTTTTTCAGATCATTCTCTGTAAGCCCTGAAGATGGTTGTGCACATGAGCAATCTGAATGATCAGATGGTACCAACATGCTCGCTTTGAACTCCAGGAAGGTGTTTTGACCATGTTTGAATTACTGCCATGTGATTGGCTGATGACATGTTTGTGTTAAGAAAGCAGTTGAACAGGTGTCCCTAATGAAGTGGCCTGTGAGTGTATGCTATTTCCTGTGGGGATATTTAAGTTGTTTTTTTAAAATTGAACACGGTGTTTTTATTTTCTAGAAATGAAGCAGCTGGAGTCCCACCCTATGTTCAATCCAGCCATAAAAGTGGTGGACGCCCCTCAAAAAGAAAAGAAAATACTTCCTGCGAAGGAGGACAAAGAAGAGCTCGGCTTTAGTTTATTTGAACAAGCTGAGAAGGACCCGCCGGCTGAGAAAGGTACACGGGTACACTTTGTGAGCCAAACTGACACATAATAGAGGCTGTGCGTGTTTTATGCATCGTATATTAGCTTTAGGGAATGTCACAGTTCAGGAAATTGTGTGCAACTGCAAAAGCATGCTTTATGGATTTAAAAAAATCCATTCACAAAACTGAATACCGTAACATGTAAATGTGAGTTTGTCCTCAATGATGATCTCTGCTCATGGTTTGGGTGAATCGTAATAATCTGCACAGGTGGTCAAAGACGTTGAGGGAAAATGTCCTTCATTTGTGTAAGGTAGAAACGTGTAGGATGTTTATGTTGTTCACAAAGGTGCACAGAAGAGGAAACATTTTTTACACGTTATTCAAAGGGGACCTATTATGCTCAGTTTACTTTTTTTCACTTATGTGCTAATAGTGTGGCTTTGCAGGATTGATGGTTCATAATAATCCTTCTTTATCTTATACTGGACCTTAGTGCAACTGATCATTTCATCTGCAGTCTGAAAGAAGTCATTGTTGCCACGTTTAATCAGCATCCAGTGCGTTTAATGAACGCATCAGCTGATTTACTGTAAATAAGGACAAGCATTAAAATGTGCACTGTAAGATCCCTTTGAGAATCTGACCTTTTCTTACTTTTCTTTCTTGCAGTTGTGAAGAAGAATGAGCCCAAGGACATCCGCAACTTTGACTACACGGCTCGCAGCTGGACCGGAAAGTCTCCCAAACAGTTCCTTATTGACTGGGTCCGAAAGAACCTGCCAAAAAGCCCGCCGCCTGCTTTTCATAAGGTTGCTTGCGGCAGATACTGGAGATGCAAGTGAGTGTGTCTCCGTGCTTCTGGTTTTTGGTTCACGTACTTGGCTGTTTCACGTATTCCAAGTGATGTCTTTGCCCCAGAGTGCGTGTTCAGAGGCCAGATGATGTTCTGGAAGTTTGTCCCACCATCCTGACAGAGGACAGCATGCAAGCTCAACATCTGGGAGCCACTCTGGCACTCTACAACCTGGTTAAAGGACAGGTAGCAGTCACAGCGTACATGATGCAGTAGTTTTAGGGGTTTGGCCTGCTACATTTTGGCTTTGTTTTATTCGTCTTATGTGCGCGCAGTGAATTCTCTCCCCTGTTATTCTCTCACAAAGTCGGTGCACCAGCTGCTTCCTCCAACCTACAGAGATGTGTGGCTGGAGTGGAGAGACAGCGAGCAGCAGCAAGAGGAGGAGAGCCGCACTGCTGCCAACAAACCTCGAGACCAGTTCATCTCCCGCCTGCTGACCAGACTCAAACAGCAGCAGAACCAGAGCCAACGGCAGGAGTCTCAGTCCCAAGGTAAGCATGCATCGAGCGCAGATGGTGATGAAGAGCCAGAAGAATCATGGGAGAATTTGGCCGGTCTCGATATCGGGGAGAAAAGACAAGAGCAGGAGGACAAGAGTGAGAAAAGAGGTGGGAGGAGGGAGGTAGCTGATCTGGAGGCAGCCAGAGAGCTCTTATTAAAGCTGAAGAAGTCACCGCTCGCCCGCAAACTGCAGGTAAATACGCTTTAACTTCTCCACGTTTGCACTGAATGAAGCCGTGTTATTAAACGTGCGTCCCACCTTCAAGGCAGAGCGAGAGCAGCTTCCCGTCTTTCAGCACCGACATCGAGTCCTTGAGGCTTTGCAGCGCCACCCTGTGGTGGTGGTGGCCGGCGAGACTGGTAGTGGGAAGAGCACTCAGATTCCTCAGTTCCTCCTGGAGGACCTGTTGACCGGGGGAACAGCGGCACAGCCCTGCAACATCGTGGTGACTCAGCCACGCAGAATATCTGCCATGAGTCTGGCGTGCAGAGTCAGCCAGGAGCTAGGCTGTGAGGATGGACCAGGGTCAAAGGTGAAAATGCTTATTTTTTTCTTTTTTTCTACATGTTTATCACACCGTAGCCTGCCGTACTGACCCCGTTTCATCTTGAATTTAGTCGTCATTGTGCGGGTACCAGATCCGGATGGAGAATCAGTCCGGAGACTGGACGCGCCTGCTGTACTGTACCACTGGAGTTCTGCTGAGGAAGCTACAGCACGACCGGCACCTCACCTCTCTCACTCACATCATCGTAGACGAGGTACTTACTTACAGCTATGGATGCATTTCTTCTCATCCTCCTTCTTCTTCTTCTAATTCAGCATATTAAACTCCATCCTCTCAGGTCCATGAGCGCAGTGTCCAGTCAGACTTCCTGCTAACCATCCTAAAGGATGTTGTGATGAAGAGATCTGATCTGCAGCTGATCCTCATGAGTGCCACGGTGGATTGTGACAAGTTCTCCAACTACTTCAACCGCTGCCCAGTGATCAGCATTCCTGGCAGGACCTTCCCAGTGGAGGTAAGACAAGCTTTACCAGTTTGTTTTCATTCAGCATCCAACCGTGGACTCCAGGGGTATAAGCACTGGAGGACTTTTCTTTTTTAAGTCCGTAAGTTATGAAGTTGTCTTGTTAGCCTATCCTTCCTGTTATTCTGCTGTCTGTCATTTCTGACCTTAGGCATGACCAGAGTATCTCTAAACTTTTAGTTGCTGTAAATCTTGAGGCTTTCAAAGATTTTTTTCTACTCTTGTCTCCGTTTAATGTCAGCGAGAGTGGATATCCTTACCATTTCAGTCCCACTCACCCGCTGCTCTAAAACGTTTGTTTACAAGGGGGAGCCAATTGGAAAAAAGATAACTTAAGGGAGGAGGAGCTAAATTGGCTTGCTACTGACGATTAATTGAGGCGCTGCTCCAAATCCAGGGTTACTGGGAATGAGGCGACTCTAAATAAAATTATCCATCCATTTTCTTCCACTTATCTGTGTCCGGGTCCCCAGATAAACACCGAATTAATTAACGTGTCCTGGGTCTACCCCCGGAGCATCCTCCTGCTAGAACATTCCCGGAACATCTCATCCTAATCAGATGCCTGAACTACCTCAACTTGCTCCTTTCAATGTTAACGAGTAGCGGTTTTACTCTTGAATGAGTGAACTCCTCACCCTAAATCTAAGGGAGAGGCTAGCCATCCTTCGTAGAAAGCCCAAAATGATAGAACTGCAAATGACACTGAATATCAGGGATGACCTGTATGTGTTTCTGGCCACCATGAATGAAAGTAGGGAGCAAGGATAAGGCCAAGAAGCTTAAACGTTTTCAACAATGTGTGTGTCTTTGTTTATTCCTTCAGGTGTTTCATTTGGAGGACATAGTGGAGCAGACGGGATACGTCTTAGAAAAGGACTCAGAGTACAGCCAGAAAATTCTTGAAGAAGAAGAGGAAGTGACAATCTCTGTCACACAAAAAGGTGGCAAGACTTTGCAGCACCAGGTAATGTCGGCTATCCTTACCATTTTGTCTTGTCCTTTTATGCCTCACCAGGACTCTGAAACAAGAGTGGACTGTCACTGTCCTGTAAATTATTCCTAAGTATGAGCTCATCAATGTGCGCCCCGTTGTTCCAGGAAGTGATAGTGAGGGACTCGTCCTCGGGCTGGGACCTGGGTCCTGACCTCGACCACTTCAGCAGCAGGACCCGACATGTGCTGCAGTATATGAACCCTAATAAGATCAACATGGACTTGCTTGTTGACCTCATAGACTACCTAGGTACACAAACTGGCAGCATTTGTCACAGATTCATTCATGTTCTCTATATTAAATATGAAATATCCGGGGTTTGGTTTGTTTTTTAAAACTTTGTCCTGTTTTGCTGTTGGTGCCGCTGCCAGACAAAGCTCCACAGTTTGTGGATGTGGATGGAGCCATTCTCGTGTTCCTGCCAGGTTTGGCTCATATCCAGCAGCTGTTCGACCTGCTGTCCTCAGACAAGAGGTTTCGGGATAAAACCAGGTGGCGTGCACGCACTGATCAGTAATCTAAAAGAAGTGGTGACACAAACTTCCCCCTGCCTCACTGTCACGTTTGTCTGTCTTGAAGGTACCGGATTGTTGCTCTACACTCGACCCTCTCATCGAAGGATCAGGCCGCTGCCTTTACAGTGCCCCCTAGTGGGGTTAGAAAGGTACTTCAAAATGTTCTACAATCATAGAAACAGTCAAGGAAATACAGTGGGGCAAAAAAGTATTTAGTCAGCCACCGATTGTGCAAGTTCCCCCACCTAAAATGATGACAGAGGTCAGTAATTTGCACCAGAGGTACACTTCAACTGTGAGAGACAGAATGTGAAAAAAATAATCCATGAATCCACATGGTAGGATTTGTAAAGAATTTATTCGTAAATCAGGGTGGAAAATAAGTATTTGGTCAATAACAAAAATACAACTCAATACTTTGTAACATAACCTTTGTTGGCAATAACAGAGGTCAAACGTTTACTATAGGTCTTTACCAGGTTTGCACACACAGTAGCTGGTATTTTGGCCCATTCCTCCATGCAGATCTTCTCGAGAGCAGTGATGTTTTGGGGCTGTCGCCCAGCAACACGGACTTTCAACTCCCGCCACAGATTTTCTATGGGGTTGAGGTCTGGAGACTGGCTAGGCCACTCCAGGACTTTCAAATGCTTCTTACGGAGCCACTCCTTTGTTGCCCGGGCGGTGTGTTTTGGATCATTGTCATGTTGGAAGACCCAGCCTCGTTTCATCTTCAAAGTTCTCACTGATGGAAGGAGGTTTTGGCTCAAACTCTCACGATACATGGCCCCATTCATTCTGTCCTTAACACGGATCAGTCGTCCTGTCCCCTTGGCAGAAAAACAGCCCCATAGCATGATGTTTCCACCCCCATGCTTCACAGTAGGTATGGTGTTCTTGGGATGCAACTCAGTATTCCTCTTCCTCCAAACACGACGAGTTGAGTTTATACCAAAAAGTTCTACTTTGGTTTCATCTGACCACATGACATTCTCCCAATCCTCTGCTGTATCATCCATGTGCTCTCTGGCAAACTTCAGACGGGCCTGGACATGCACTGGCTTCAGCAGCGGAACACGTCTGGCACTGCGGGATTTGATTCCCTGCCGTTGTAGTGTGTTACTGATGGTGACCTTTGTTACTTTGGTCCCAGCTCTCTGCAGGTCATTCACCAGGTCCCCCCGTGTGGTTCTGGGATCTTTGCTCACCGTTCTCATGATCATTTTGACCCCACGGGATGAGATCTTGCGTGGAGCCCCAGATCGAGGGAGATTATCAGTGGTCTTGTATGTCTTCCATTTTCTGATGATTGCTCCCACAGTTGATTTTTTCACACCAAGCTGCTTGCCTATTGTAGATTCACTCTTCCCAGTCTGGTGCAGGTCTACAATACTTTTCCTGGTGTCCTTCGAAAGCTCTTTGGTCTTGGCCATGGCGGAGTTTGGAGTCTGACTGTTTGAGGCTGTGGACAGGTGTCTTTTATACAGATGATGAGTTCAAACAGGTGCCATTCATACAGGTAACGAGTGGGGGACAGAAAAGCTTCTTACAGAAGACGTTACAGGTCTGTGAGAGCCAGAGATTTTCCTTGTTTGAGGTGACCAAATACTTATTTTCCACCCTAATTTACGAATAAATTCTTTACAAATCCTACCATGTGAATTCATGGATTTTTTTTTCACATTCTGTCTCTCACAGTTGAAGTGTACCTCTGGTGCAAATTACTGACCTCTGTCATCATTTTAAGTGGGGGAACTTGCACAATCGGTGGCTGACTAAATACTTTTTTGCCCCACTGTATTATGTGAATTGTATTTCGCATCATAACTGATCCTTCCATGTGTTAAACAGAACAAAAATCCTGTCTCTGCTTTGTGTCACTTTTAGATAGTGTTGTCGACTAACATTGCCGAGACAGGTGTGACGATTCCTGATGTTGTGTTCGTCATCGACACTGGGAAGACCAAAGAAAATAAGTAAGACCTCAAGAACAGCAACAGAAATGGATCTTGTCCAGTATGTTCAAGTCCACAAAAGTTGGAAAGTTGTGCAAAATGTAAAAAAATCACAAAAAAGAATGCAATGATTTACAAATCTCATAAAGCCGCAATTTTATTCACAATAGAACAGAGAAAACAAATGTTTAAATTGGAGAAATGTACCAACATTTGAAATCTTTTATACGGTCAAATATGAGATTTGCAGATCCTTGAATTCTGTTTTTTATTTAAATTTTACACAGAGTCCCAACGTTGTTGGAGTTTGGTTGTCTTTTTATTAGTGGGAAGACAATAAAGATATTGGACAGTTTTTGACCACGTGGCACTAGATAATAAACAAAAAAATTACCCCAAATCTCTCAACCAGATTTTATTGTATCATGTCATTTAGGAATTTTTAGGAAAAGATGACCCAAACATGAATAATAAGTACCTGCTTGTGTGTTACATGCATAGACATAACTAACTCCACTCTGTCGTCGTCTTTCAGGTATCACGAGAGCAGCCAGATGAGTTCCCTGGTGGAAACGTTTATTTCCAAAGCCAGCGCCCTCCAGAGGCAGGGAAGAGCAGGACGCGTCAGAAATGGCTTCTGCTTCAGGCTCTATCCAAAATACAGGTATGAAGCTCATCGTCCACTAATGCAGAGAGCTGGATGGAACCAAGTCCAGAAAGCAAGAAATACTTCCTTATATCATCTTATCAAGAATGCAGTCAGCAGAAAAGACAGTAAGCAAAACCTTTCCAGTTTTAGGTCATGTGCTAATTTGTTGTGCTCTTTTTTCCTAAATTTAGGTTTGATATCTTCATGGATTACTCCATTCCAGAGATTCTGCGGGTCCCACTTGAGGAGCTTTGTCTCCATATCATGGTATCTACACCGTTCTGATTCACACAGAAACAAAAATTCCCACACAGGGAAATCACTTGACTCCTCTTCCTCCTGTCCGGTAGAAATGTCAGTACGGCTCCCCGGAGGACTTTCTGAGCCGCGCCCTGGATGCTCCTCAGCCCCAGTCGGTCAGCAATGCTGTAAACCTGCTGAGGAAGATCGGAGCGTGTCACCCTGATGATCACATCCTCACCCCTCTTGGACACCATTTGGCGAGCCTGCCGGTTAACGTGAAGATCGGCAAGATGCTCATCTACGGAGCCATCCTGGGCTGCCTGGAGCCCATAGTAAGTCTAACTGTGCTGTGTGGTTGGTTCCAAGCGTGTGAGGATAACATCTTGTTTTGTTGAACTGTTTTAAAACGTCTCAATGCATTTTCAATCATCCAGGTAAATAAATCTCCAAAAGGTGATTCTGTTCATCTGGACGTAGCATTTTCAAGTGACTTATACGGGATATGACACATACGGGATCACCTGTAGTGATCCCGTATGTGTCAGGCTGAACTGTTTTGTTTCATATCTTCCAACTAATATTAACTAGAGACTTGTTTCAGGCAATCATCGCGGCAGCCATCACAGAGAAGTCTCCTTTCTTCACACCAATGAATAGAAAAGAAGAAGCGAACCTGGCCAAAGCTGCACTGGCAATAGCCAACTCCGATCACCTGACCATCTACAACGCATACCTGGGGTACGAACCAGTCTGAAGATTTTAAAAAGGCGTGGGTTTAATAATTTTATTAGAGGAAATGTTCGGGAATCATTTCCTTTCTTTGACAGTAACATTAGATATGCATTATTTTAGATTTCTTTGTGGTTGTGAGTCATCAGGAGACATTCTACATCTATTAAAAGAGCAGCCTGAAAAGAAGCCAGGAGGCCCATTACGATAAAAGTCAGGACATTCAGGAAGGCTATTTGTTACTTACTTGTGTCCATCATCATACTTTCAGGTGGAAGAACTCACAGACTGACGGCTCGAGAGGAGAAATGTCCTACTGTAGGAAACATTTTCTTAATCGAACGGCTCTCATTACAATAGAGGTAAAGATTCGAGTCCACTGCACGTTCATTACTTCATTTTTTATTAGGATTAGTTTTTCTTCTTCCATCTAATTCCATGTCGCTGACTCCATCTTCCCTGCAGGATGTGAAGCGCGAGCTGATGAAGATGATGGAGCAGGTGGGTTTCTGGTCGTCTCGCTCCTCGTCCTCCTCCAGCTTAAAGCCGCAGGCGGCCTCTATGTCCAAGCAGCAGATCTCTGTCCTGAATGCTGTGCTGACTGCTGGACTCTATGACAACGTGGCCCGGGTTTTATGTACCCCTTCTGTGGACGTGCTTGAGCGCGTGGCCTGCACAGTGGAGACGCCTCAGGGCAAGGCTCAGGTCCACTTTTCCTCTGTTAACCGCAACCTGCAGACGCACGGCTGGCTGCTGTACCAGGAGAAGGTATGGATGAAGAGTGTGTGTGTGTGCACGCGTGTGCGAAGGCCTTATCAGTGATTCACACTTGTGTTTAAAAACATGTTCGTATTTTTTATCCGCAGGTGAAATACACCAAGATCTACCTTCGAGACACCACTCTGATTTCTCCTTTCCCCATGCTGCTGTTTGGAGGCGACATTGATGTTCAGCACAGAGAGAGGCTCATCACCTTGGATGGATGGATTCATTTCCAGGTCAGAGGTCACGGGGATTACTTTAGGATTAGTTTAATATAGCTTCCATTTGAGGCAATTTGAGTAGAGTGAACTCATTGTCATGTTCAAGAAACCAGTTTGATGATTTGAGTTTTGTGACATGGTATGTTCAACAGAAGATGGTACACTGATGGTACAAAATATCCTCCACACCATCACATCACCACCATGCTTTGGTGTTGTTCGCACCAAATTTTGACCCTACCATCTGCAAAAGTAGAAATAGAAAAATGCTGCCCGTCTGTTCTCAATTTCTGCTGTTGCAAGCTTTTGTCTAATTTTGGTGAGATTGTGTGAACTGTTGCCTCAGTTTGTTGTTTCCCAGCAGTTTAGATCAGCAGATCTAAACTGTGTTACTGAAAAGTGCTGCAGAATTAAGTTCTCTTTGTGTCGCTCTCGTTAAAAGGCTCCTGTGCGGATCGGTGTGATCTTCAAACACTTGAGAAGGTTGATGGACTCTTTGCTTGAAAGGAAGCTGGAGAACCCGAGGATGAATTTGGAGGGTAAACCGACACATTCTATCACCAAAAAATGTCTTTGTCACCACATAATGTACATAGTACATAGGAAATGAGTCGTTATACTGAGATACAGACAAGTGTATTGTTGAATTTTGTCTTTTCATTTGAGTTTTCTTCACATATTGCTGTGTGGAAATGGAATTAAACTAGCAGTGACTAAAATTGTGCCCAAGCTGCTCTGGAAACATTTAATTGTTTAATCGCTTAGATCTGTCTGTATGTAGCTTAGCTAACTCAGTGTTCTTGATGTAGGTGAGGCGACAATCCGGATAATTCTGGATCTGATCAAGTCAGAGTATGCTGCGTAACAACAAAGCAACTGAGGATCTGAACCCCACTCCACCATGCAGAATAAACACCGTTACGATGCGTAGCAGCCAGTGGACAGAGGAAGTGACCCTTCCCAGGAACTCTTTACTCACATTGAGGAGGACTGTACAATTTGAGATGCATAAAGTCATGTTGAAATGTACGGGAAAAAAAAGCAAACAAGACCACAAATAAAATAAAGCTGATTTGTTTTATATTTGAAATGGTTATTTTGTCATGGATGATGATCATGGGAAAATATTATAGCTAACATACAACCTGTATAAACACAGGGATCAGAAAGAGCCTCAATTTACAGTGCTGTGGAAAAGCCTTGAGCCACCTCTCATTTCTGTAGTCGAATCTACAAAAAGTGCCAAAGAAAACACAGATTACCGGTAACAGGCATAAAATAGTGTTTTTGAACCCAAAGAGCTATTTGCTGAAAACTTGGCATATATAGAAAACTGTACAGAGGAGGACAAAAGCAGTTGCAGGTATAAAAACTACAGCAGATTAACAGTATCTGAGAGTCATGTCCTTAGAATACGACAAGATCCAAAGAGCTGACACAGGAGACGAGAGGGATCTTCAGATGATTTATCTACTGTTTGCCAAAGCCCCATCAGGAATGGTCTTGGTGGCTGTCAAGAAGTCCTTCTTAAGGAAGGGAATGGGGAGAAAAGGCTGAGGTGTGCCAAACTGCACAAAAACTGGAATCAAGATGAGAGAGGTGGCTACAACCACCTGTATATCACAGTTGAGGGTCTGTCATCGTTGGAGCTGCATCTTTTAACCATTGTTAAAAAAAAAAAAATGCAAAAATTGACAGGATTAAAAATGTAGAAAAGTACAGTCAGATTTCAATAAATAACGCAATACTACATAAAGAGTGTGACAGCAATAGCTTCATCTCTTAGCATGACAAACACAACCAACGTGATCCTAAACACACTGCCACTGAAGTGAAAGCATGCCTGGACATAAAAATGCCCACTAACAGTCATAGATTGGCCTCCCCAGAGCCTGTATCTCAACATTACTGAAGCAGTGTGGGATCATCCTGAGAGAGAACAGAAGAAAAGGCAGTGAACATTTGAAGAAGAGCTTTGAATGTCCTTCAAGAAGCCTGGAGAACTGTTCCTGTAGACTACTTAAAGAAACTAGAAGCAATTTTGACTAAAAGAGTTCAGGCTTGTTGAATAAATGCCATTAGAATTGTACGCTTTATTTCCATGTTTGTTTGCACACGTTTAAATAAATTGTTGCACTTATTAAATGTAAAGGAATGAGGGGTGTCTGAAGATTTTTGTACAGTATTGTAAAAACACTGTTTAATGAATAAAAATGTCTCAAGAAGTGCAGTGAAGAACAATGTCTTTAACAAAAACCAACAGCAGAATCAAATGCTATCTATTTACTTTTTGCTACAAAAAGTCGTTAATATGGGCAGAAGAAGAAAAAAAAACACAGTGAAACTATTACAATCCTCCTCCAATATTCAGAAATATTTTATAAATCATCATCACACACATTTTAATAACAGGAATGTTGGTTCAGAGCATAAAACCTTTAACCCTTGTCTGAAAAAGTGTTGGGTGCAGGTTGCACTTGACTAGGGTGTGTCTACTATGTGTGCATGAGGCTTTCTCGTATACCTGTCAGCTGACGTGACACTTTCATACTCAAGGGGAAATGAAACCTAGATTACACAGGATCTTATTGTGTTTGAAATATGAATAGACTATTTTTTTTTAAATAACTAAAAGTAAAATGTGACGCAGTCATGTAGAAGAAAGAACCTTGCGTGACACCAACACATTAAAAGGCTGTCTGTCAGCACAATGAGCCCCTACATTAATACAGGAATTCGACAATACAGCTGTAGATGTTTATCACTAACGTACTGCAAAAGCATCACCATTTAAGTCTGTTCTACTTTTAAAAACAGAATCAAGTACTCCAAAATAAAATGTTCACTATTACTTAAACCTAAAACTCTATGTGCATTTATGACACACGTTTTCCTCTTTGGTATGACCTTCTTTTTACAGGAAATCAAAAAAGAGGAAGTGAGGAGAAGTACAAAGTAACCCTGAGGTTTGACACAAAGAACAGTCCACAGTGTGTGCAGTAATGCCTCCTGCAGATATGTGTGCTAGTACTGGATAACACTGTAGCCTGCGTCCTCCACTGTTGAGTAGTGCGAATCATCTGCAATAAAAGCAAACATTAAAAAACATTTAACGTTTAAGTGTAAAAAGCAGAAGCATGGATCAAAGGAAATACACAAATATTCAGTTTCAAACATTCACAAATACATAAAATGCAAATAGAACATGTTTGGAAGATACCAGTATGATTTCCTGGTTATTATGACCTACAGTTTTCTGTGTGGAAGCTACACAACAACACAAGGTCAAAGTTCTAATTTCAGTGCTGACTGAGCATGCTCTACTCAAAGTAAAATGTGACTGGAATGCAGGCTTGGCCCTACATTTACGCCACACTAAAGCAGATGTCTTAACTGGCTGGTTTGGCACATTGATGTAAAAGCTGTGGCCTGTGAAGCTGTTGTGCTGCCCGATGAACACTGCAGCAGGTAAACTGTGCCCACAATGTGACCACATTTAGGTATTCCAAAACAAAAACCCTAAAGATTCACTATGCAGGCCTCAATTTTTAGGAATGTAGATGTTGTCGAGACAACCGACTGTGTGCTTAATAAAACAAGACCTTTCATTGGGCTTTTAACTATTTAAAAAAATATATATATATTATGCTTGTAAAAATGACTGATGGTGCAATTTTCATTATTTCCCCAGGAACTCAGTACAACTGGCAACAGTTTGGAAAACTGTTTAACAATTTCTGAATGCTTGCTTGGACTCCAATTTCTGTGACTGTATGCTCTAAATTTAAGTTTGGCTGTGATCACACAAAAAGAACAACATTCGATAATTTTATATTAAATATTTGTTGACTGGAGCTTGGAGTACTTTCAGTAACTGAAACAAATCAATGTACATAGGCTCACATGATGAGTGAACCTGGGACCTTTGGGGTCTCTGGACAGTAGATAATTTTGAGGGTTGGTAGTCTACTTTGATAGTGCACTGTATTTAAATACAAATAAAGCAAACATACCATTACTGTTCTGTGTTGGCAGAGGTAATGGTCCCCTCCTGCAAAGTGAATATGAGCAAAAAAAGCAAAGAATCAGAGGTGTCCCAACAATGCTCTGCACATGTAGAAAAACAGGTTTCAGCGTGAGAGAGATAATTATTTGATCCCCTGCTGAATTTGTATGTTTGCTCACTTCCAAAGAAATGAAAAGTTTCTCATTTTTATGGAGAGATGCAGAATATCAACCAAAAAGCCAAAACCCCCCACTGTGTGTCAATGTGGCATACAGATTACAACCAAGCAACCAACTAATCAGTCAACTACAGATAATCCTGATCTCAACTACTTATGAGAATCAGTTTTATTCCATTCCAATCTCCCCACCACCATGACCAAGACCAAAGATCTGCCAAAGGACATCAGGGACAAGACTGTAGACCTGCACAAGGCTGGAATGGGCTACAAGACCAACAGCAAGCAGCTTAGTGAGTCGCCCTCGCTCTGAAACTCCATCCAAGATCTTGCCTCATGGGGTGAGGATGATGACGAGCAAGGTGGTGGATCGGCCCAAAACTACGTGGGAGAAGCTTGTTAACGATCTGAAGGCAATCACCAAGAAAACCACTAGTTACACACTACGCTGTAATGATTGAGATCTTACAGTGCAAAGTCTCCCTGTTGGAGAAGACGCATGTAGAGGCCTGTCCCGGTGAACATCTAAATGATTCAGAGATGGCTTGGGGAGAAGTGACCCAGGGAACACCATCCCCACAGTCAAGCACTGATGTAGAAACATGCTTTGAGGCTGTTTTCCTGCTTAGGGTACACAATGACTTCACCTCATTGAGGAGCCAATGAATGCGACCATGTACCGAAAAACCTTGGACAAGAACCTCCTTCCCTCAGCCAGAACACTGAAGGCTGTGGATGGATTCCAGCGTGACAGTGACCATAAACTTAAGGCCATAAAGAGGTAACCACCTCAATCCTACAGAAAATCTTTGGAGGAAGCTGAAGCTTTGAGCTGCTTTAGATTTAGATTTAGAGAGTGATGACCAACTACAAGAAACGTCTCCACTAAGTCATGTTTGCCTGTTGATAATGTGTCTCTCTCCATTAAAGTTACTACCACAAATTTTAAGTGAGCAAACAAATTCAGCAGAGGATCACAGAATTATTTCCCATGCTGTTAGGAGGCAGGCGGCACCCTTTGCTGGAATCCTTCTCTTTCATACCTGTTGACTGGTGGAGGCATTCGAAAGGATGGTGCTCCAGTTGGAGATCTCTGACCACTATAGAAGTTCTCATACACAACCGGAACTGTTAGAGAGGAAGATGGAAATTGGTGACATTTTGGTAACTCATGAGACTGTGCTGTTAGATAAGAAGCTCTTTAAATACAGTGCTGTCGTTGAGTCCTACCTGGTGGTTTATCACCAGTCTGTCTGAGGTTTACAAAGTGTTCAATATCTTCCTGGATGTCACACTGCTCTAGTGACTTCCTCACTTCCTCATAGAGCTATGCGAACATGCAAAAAAAGACAGTAAAACAAGCTCAGAGTCCAAGCAACTCACAACAAAGATATAAATATATGAAGTTGCCCAAGAACCTTAAACCGCAAATAACTGTGTTTTTTACACATACAGAGAGCAGAACATGGTATAAAATGCAAAACGGACTGTATAAATATAATGTGTTAAATGTCTGTGCTTATGCAGATACTAAGATTAGCGTATCTGTATAAGCAGATAACGGATTATGTCATGTCTTTTACAACAAGGAAGAAATAAGTACATATTGAGTCATTTTAATGGTTAAATTTAAGTAGTCCAGCTGTGATACTAAAGTGCAGCCTAAATTTGGGGTATTTTGGAGTATAAATACTGCTTAAGTGCTGGCGGCTTGTTCAGGGTGTTCCGTCTCTCGCCCTATAATAGCTGGAATACGCTCCAGTGATCCTGAATTGGATAAGTCCAAGAGAATGGACTGACGGATGGATGGATGGATAGATAGGTCATTTAGTGTTGGATAATTTCTTGTAAATTTTGCGGAAATTCAATCAATATTTTTCCATACATTGGAAGATGTATATTGTATTATACATCAGTGGATTAATCTTGCCAAACTTCCAGGTTACAGGAAAGGAGTCACTGCTTTCCTGTACAATCCTTTTGAAAGAAAAGGAGTGTCCAGAACAAAACAAAATTCCCCCCTTTCTTGGGTCATATTATAATGTGTGACCAAGTAGTACAGCTGAAAACAGTTGTTGGAGGTTCATAAAACCAGTGGGCTAAAGCCAAGACAGCGAAGTCACAAGCTGTAGAATCAAAAAAATGAGACGCTAAAGTGGCCTTATGACCAACCTCCCTGATATTTCCCACCATTCGACCCGCTCTTTATATAAAAATACTGATTATAGTGATCGTGGCAACTGGAAACTTTACCTCGTCACTGGTCACACATTGCTGGGATAACTGGTTGAGGTGAGTCCAGACTGTGTTTCTCAGAAAGTTGATCCGCTCCACTGACTGCTTCTCAAACATCTAAGGGGCCAACAAAAACAAAATCACTCGGCCCATTTCCATAATGTGTGCTTTTGTTAGAACTTGAAGGTTGTTGTCTCACCTCACAGGCTTTGATATGCTCCTTTATCCAGTCATCTCTAATCTTTCCCAGTGTAGTGACATTCTGCTGGTATAACCTGTCTGTAAATGGAAGACAGTATAAAAAGTATAAATGAGCAAACTCAGCGCATTAACTGAGAATATTTAAGCCACGTTCGGCTATGCTTCCACTTATGTGAGGCTATACACTGGCACTATAGTGTAATGCTAAACTTAATCTCTCCATGCCAGCATGGTCACTATGAAGATGTTGCCATATTGAAGTTAAGCACACAGGGGTGACGTGACCAAGATGCTAGCATCATCACAGTGTGTGTGAATGGGTTACCGAAAGGCTAAGTCATTCCGTCCTGCTGTTGTTTGCTTTCTTACCTGCTTCTTCTGCGTTCTGTTTTGCCTGCTGTGCTTTTGCGTAGAGCTGAAACATGACAATAAAAGGAGGAATGAGATATTAAAAATGAGAAAAGCCCTCTACTGAAGGTCATACAGACATTATTCCTGTTTTTTTTGTACCAATGAGCTGATATAATAAACAGAAGTCTGAGGGTCAGAACCAGTAAGGGTATCTTTTTCTCACTAAACACTATTGTTTCATTTGCAACCATGTGTTCATCAGTCTGCATCTTCCTTGTTAAGTACTGAGGCTTTCTGAAGTACAGTTATATGTTTTGCTGACACCTTAAAAATGGGCATTAACAACAACACCTCTAAAACGGAAATAAGCACTCCAGTGGTAAATGGTTGGGACTTACACGGCTCTTTTCTACCCTGAAGGCTCAAGGCGTTTATTTACCACAAGCCACAACTACCCCCTCCCACTCACACATAGATTGCTTTATTGTACTCTGTTTCACACACAGACTTTTACTCCAATTGATGTCTCAGCGACTCAAAAAATAATAAAGCCTCTTGAAATTGTGACCAGTGATTTAAATAAGTGAAAGTCATAGCAGCAAATACAAGTACATATATATGTGTAAGAGTTCAAAGAGATTTCAAGGTTCAAAGTCCAAAACTGGGGCCAATAAATGATATAATGCCTTTAGCATTTATCCCTTCATTCATTTATATCACATTAGATACTGATCAGTGCAGGTGACTGCTGTTGTCACAGTACCTTTTCCATGTGCTTGGTGTTGTTGGTGTTGGTGTTTCGGTTCACGTTCTGATCCGCTTCTTCTTTGTCTCGACACTTCTGGTCATAAGTCTTCTTTGACTTGAGACAAAACCACAGTAGGTACTTTAATAGTGTATTTTGACACTTTGATGAAAAAAAAGAAATTCCCCAAATATATAAATAAAGTCAGTCTATAGAGACCATGTCTTTTGGTGCCACCATCTGATTTCTATTGTCACAGAGATGACAAGCACTTCTACTTTTGGAAAAGATTTTAATGGTTTTAAATGCTGCCCTGCTCCTCACTTCCCAGACTGGTAAACACAACTTCCCCCACCAAAGAGGAAGAACAGCAAAAGGATAAGAGCGGCATTTTCACAACACAATTGAAACTCATCTTACGTGACTCACCAATGGGAGATCTGCTTGGGGCCACATTGTTTAAATACTTCTGGTTTTCATTTTACTAAACACGGGACAGAACACGAGCTTAGGACTGCAGCTTTTGAACCTTAAAATTTGAATAAAGAAGTGTTTTTGACTTTGGTTTTGCAGACCAATCACCGCAGCTACTTCATGTGACTGAATCCACGAACTAATTATATCAAGCTATTGTTTTTGTTATCACAACTAAAAGAAGCAAAAATGTTCTTGCAGAAAAGTCATCAGTCCTGGTTGGTCTTTGAAGATTTTTATTTTTACTTACATCCATTGTCTTCTTGTACTGTGAGGACCTCTGTTTGTGGAGAGCATCCATTTGTTGTTCTACCTAAAATGACAAAGTTCAGCATCATCATTAATATATTACCTGAATGCATTCAACATCTCAGTGAATTGCAATGTGAATAAAAACCTTTTTCCTAGCTTCTTTCTGCTTTTCTTTGAAGTCTTCCAGTTTCTTGGCCTCCTCCCTCATGTTTTGGGCAAGTTGTAAATGTGACAGACTCACTTGTTCAGTCTCTGCAGGGCGAAAGCATACTTCAGATTGCAGTCATCATAGATTTTATAGTCAAGGATTAGGGTAATTAAGGAATCAGGCATGATTAAGGTAAGAAAAAAAGTGCTTACGTAATTTCAACATGTCCAGGGATCTCTTTAATGTGCTGAAAAAGCAGAAGAAGACATTATTCTGCACATTGAATTTTTGGTGTTGGAGCTTGCAAATACAAATCATGCATCCTGGACTATGATCAATGGTTTATCAAATATGGCATTCCTCAAGGATCCATTTTAGGACCTCTTCTTTTCTCATTATGCATGTCACCCTGTGGTTCTAGCTTTGATAAAAACAATATTCACTTTTACATAGATGATACTAGCTACCTGACACACTTGACAGCCCAATGAAGAACCTCGGTGGTACTTAGAAACACTCATCCACAGCTCTATCATGTCTTGTGTAGAAAACACTGCAACTCTGAGTTTCTCAAGTTAACATAAAGATAAAACAGCAGTCCTGTTTTAATTCAGTTGACAGTACAATTGAATTGATTCTGAAATACAGGATTTATTTAAATATTCTTTATTCATTTTTAAAGCCCTCTGTGGATCAGCTTCACAATATATCACAAATGTCTTTATACCTCTAGGTCTTTGAGGTCCTCCTAAAGACAACCTGCTCTTTTCTATTATTACTTTTGTTTTAAACATGCCATGCAAATAAAATAAACTTGATGTGGCTAATCTAAATGTATGCGTGTCTGTCCAATGCACCCACATAGTCTATTGGTGCATCTTGCAAGCAGAGATGTAGCATTTAGCATACCATCTTCTTGTCCAAATATAGTTACGTTTGACTCCAAAAAAGAAGAAGAAGAACTAAATAAGCTTTGCACAGGATTTAAAATATCACAATCTATGGTGCAAACAAGCAAGCAAACCTGAGAAAATAAAATGTTCACATTTTAAAAGAGGAAGGAAAAGTCTTGTGGAGGTTTTCTAAAAGAATTACTAAGTTTAATGAATTACTTTTAAATACATAATACATGTAATTTGATACCAGTCGTAGTTTGTGATATGACTGGTCTTAAAATAGTCTTATGAATTGTGTATTCTGTCTAAAAAGTTATAATTTGTTATTTTTCACTTGCCAAATAAGAATAACATTTTTCTCTATACAGTTCTTCCTTTTCACCCCCTAAAGTGAAACTGGCTGGCAGGCCTCTGAATCAGCGACATCTTTACTATTTTAATTATAGAAATGTGAGTCAGACAGTTCTGTCTGACTCTTAAAAAAACAACACCAATTCATTTGTCTAGAATAAATCAACTGAAATGCTGTAAATAACTATCAGAACAATGAAAGTACAACCTGACAGCACATCGATTCTGTCTCGTTCTAACTGATCTCAAGGTTGTTGTAAAAACATGGATGAAAAATGCCTTTAATGCAGTTCAAGTAAGTCCTTTGATAGGACATCTTTAAAAGATGAGTCTATCAATAATGCACTATGATTTCAAGAAGTAAATTATGTAGCTAAGTCGTTCCTTCCTATAATGAGTGCGAGCACTCATTAAACAGGAACTAGGCTTGCTAATAAAAGATCGTGGTAGTGGTGTCATATAAAATCTGACTACATCAACATTAAGAACCAAACTGTCAATTTTACAGAAGTTCAAACTTAATTTCGAAATTCAACTTGTGAAACAGACTGAGAACAACAACAAGAACCTTTGGTGACTAGACTCATTGTTTTCTTTGACCTTACTTTCTGCACTACACTTGAGTCCAGACTACAAGGTACTGTGTCAGTACTGCAGAAACCTACTCATGCATTAGAAGGGGTGAGGCTTCCTGTAAATACAGCACATAATAACAGCATATCAACACAGAGGTCGCTTACTTCATCTCACTGTGTCCACACACCTTCTTGGACAAACTAAGGAGTTCTTTGGCATACTTCTCTTCAACTGATGCCCTGAAAGAAACAACCAATTGAGAGTGAGGGCAGCGTAAAAGCATACATGCAAAGATTCGGCCAACAAACAGAGCAGTCTGCCGGCCAACAGACTGTATATGAATTTACATGCAAAACCCATACTAGACATCTCTGAAAGGTAATGCTTAATCACAAATTTACATTTATACATCCCTTAGGCTTCACTATCAGTATTTTTCAGAAGTTATAAATTTCCATATTAAATTATTAACTGATACAAAAAAGACAGGACAACATTTACATGTGTGGTGTTATAATTGGAGTCTGTTCTTTCCCTGAAGAGTTTTGACAGGCACATTTAAGCAATGTTGGAGAAGTAAATGGAAAATAATTAATCAATTCTAATATGCATTATACAATGATAAATATTAAAAAACATACATATAAATATACAACTGAATACAGTTTTACTATACAAATGCATGACAATGCTATAGTGCTGACCGCTTACAATTTGTTTAATTTGCTAAGCAATGCTAATAGGAGACTTAAAGTAAAATGCAACGCTAACACATCTCAAATATAATTACACAACAACAGATCAAGATATAGTTAAGGAGGGCGGGCTGTCGTGGCTGCTCTTTGGTGTCCTGAAGAATTTGCTTTTGCATAACTGAAAGCTGAAAGAATTCGATTGTTGCCGCCGTTTCCCACAAAACACCTCACTCTGACCGTGTTTCCTTACTCTACTTTTATTTTGGTAAATCTTCCCACAAATATTTTTTAAACCACTGCGGTTTAAAAATGGTGAGTCCCAAATTAGGAAACGTCCAGTTGTGTTGTGGCACAATATCCTCCTTTTTTCATAGCATTAACCTCACTAGGTCACGTTTCTGACTACACACTGGACTTTTATATGTGTGGGGTGTTTTTGTTTTTTTGCTGTGTGCATGTGTGTGTGGGAGAGCACGGACAGATTAATTATTATAAGAGGAATTAATGATTAGATGTGAAAGGTTATACGTCTCTATTATAAAACCTGATGCGTCACATCATTCCAGTGCGCAGAATTAACCTTGGAGTATTTTTAGAAAGCAGAATTGTACTACTTTTCTGGCATTTAATCATATAACCGCAGTAGTGCCCTTTGCACAAATTACAAGACGGTAGGACGTGTTTGTGTTTCCTCTTTGTTAAGACAACAATGCAAGTCACAATAATCCTCACTAATCAAAAACTCGTGCCATAACCTCTCTAAAGTTCCTCAAAAGCTTTTACACTGACTATATAATTCATAATCAAAATATGTATTCATCTGATTTTGTTTTAGATTATAGCAACAAAAATTTACTTTTTTAGGCAACTTTATTCGTTGTATTCCAGTACTGTCCTTAATCTCAAAATGCTGTCCTCCTCCACTACACTTGTCGTTCTCAGAGTTTATTTTCTTTTCACTCTCTTTATCATAATTGCATGCCTGCAGCCAAAACGTGCACTACATCTATCTATCTTGCAGTCAGTTATACATCGCTGGCAACAACTGGCCTGTAAATGTAAAGCTTGAACACAGTTTTGCAGACTTCGGTTAGAGCCAAACATCCCATCAGTTGTGCATTATTACATATAAGGATGACGACATTACCTGGCTTTCATAAAATCCTCCACCTCCTTGCATGTCCTCTTGCCATCATTGAGATACTGAATGATGGCATCATACCCGACAGTGGAGGTCAGGTCCGAGTTCTGTCAGCAAGATGCACAGACAGTATTACAGCAGACAGTTTTACAGCAAAACACATATCCTAAAAGAAACAGAGAGCTGTACCTCTGCTACCTCTTCTCCCACACCCAGGTCTTAACTGTACGACAGCCAGACTGGCTAAACTTGTTTAAACATCCCTACAGACATAAACGAGCACTGTAGCTTCAGAATAATTGACTCTGAGTTTAATTAATGTTTGGGACTAGGCATCTCTGTAATTTAGTTAAGGTGAGGGCAACAGCTTGTAATCAACTTGCCAGACTTTTTATTGGTTTAAAATACACCATATCAGGCCGTATTTAGACAATGCAAAAAATCCTGTAGTGAAATTTAACTACACATATTTGCTTATGTTGCGTAGAAGCAAAGTTATTGGTACTCTCAGTATTTCCACTCTAATCTGCTGGATTATGAAGTTTACTCTTTACTCCACTAAAGGAAATGACATTTACACTATTTACACTGCAGAGAGAGAAACGTGATCTGATAAAATATCGGTCTGGTTACACGTGAATGCTTATCAAAAACTCCCCAGCAGTTCATGTCAACTGTTTTTAATAGCTTAGTTTTGATGCTCCTGTTTCCATACTATTTTACAAACGTTAGATCCCTCAACAGGATTCCCGTTTCTAATAATTATTACAATACAAAAATACAATTTTTTTAATTAAACCATCTGAAGCTGAATCAAAAAATAAAATGTTTCTAATTCCAATCACGACTTCATAGAAAGACAAACAAACAAAAAGGACAAGAAAAAAACTCACCCAGAAGAAATCCTTAAAATGAAGGTTCTTCATCATGTAAATGGAGCAGGCAACAGACAGGTGCTTTATCGCAAACACACACTGACCATGTAAGAGAAAGAGCCGACTGTCAGGCAGCTACACGAAGCCCGTCAAAGTGGCGCACGCGCACTCACGTGACAACTGGAGCGCCAAAAACCTCTTGCGCTGAGCTTGATTTTTGCCGCCATCTGATGGCTGATGGGCGTACTTACAGTGTTTACAGATGGTATACACTGGTCCGATGATAGAGAATAATAATAATAATAATAATAATAATAATAATAATAATAATAATAATAATAATAATAATAATAATAATAATAATAATGAGAAGAAGAAGAACAACAACAACAAGAAAATACAACATGATTTAAGTAGTTGATTTGAGGGGGTTTATCCCTAACAACAAATAAAACAAAAGTAGTACACTGTAAGACAACATGAAATCCTAATTTGTAACGTAATCGGTAAATAGAGCTGTTAAATAAACACAATGTAGACAAACAGGAAAACCTTGCAGTACTGTAATACCAGCAGTAGCACAGTAATGGATTAACTGTCCATGAACCTGTCGCTGCTAAAGATCAAAAATAGCCCATGTTAATGAACAACCTCTTCAGCTTCATGGACAATTCATCATTGTCCCAAGGTGCAGGACTGAACCATCCCTTTAGATCCTTTATCTCGGTGGCTATTACACTGTGTAACTCCTAAATAACCAGAAACCAGATAGGAAATCATATTTATGATTTTATTTTATTTCATTGGTTTTATCTGTGTCGTGGTTTTTGTAGCTGGGCTTTATTCTGTTCTTGTGTCTTGTGCACATTAAAGGCACAAGAGTTCTTATCATTCTACATGTGCATGTGGAGTATAGGACGGGCCATCAGGCAAAAAGGACAAATATCCTCACCGTTTAAAAAGAAAGGAAAAAAAGAACTAATTATTTATCATTATTATCTGCCCATCACAAGGTGGCGTATTCACTTTGTTTCGTACAACTAACAGTCAACAACCAGAGGAACTTCAGTTATTAATTAATTTCATTTAATAAGTTAATCAGTTAGCTGAGTTGGCTTTAGTTTTACTTTTCAAAGGTTGTAAGGGTGCACTGATCATACGTAATTATATTAACTGTAGCGACACACAACTCTCGTTTATCATTTTCTTTTTAAACTACGTTGTACTTCAGGTCACGGACAGCAGAGGGCAACATTTCTCTTTTACGCAGATGCAGTTACTTTTTTTTTTTTTTTTTAAATAAATGAACTTTACTGAACAAACAATGAATATACAACATACAAATAGATTAATTATACAAAAGAACAGAACATGAACACACAAAACCAGGGGTAAAAAATGTTTTTATATGAATACACGCAAAAATTCACATATACAGTATGTATCACAGCTGCAGTTACTGTTTACTTTGCACCAAGTCAGAACAGGTGGGTGAGCCTCTCCTCTTTCTACCTGAATACCTCTGAATATGTGACGATAGTAACTGAAGCAGACTTTACTGAAGTGTTTACACAAGTCTCAGTAAACGAGCTATGACGTCCTATTCTCATAAATTTTAAAACATGCCACTTCAGATTTTCCCCATCACATATATGCATACCTTTAGGTAAAGTCACATTTCCTAAGAATTTTTACATTAAATGATCTGAATTTACTTCAACCCAGATGGCATGAATGGCTTATTTAAAGAACAGCTTGACTATTAATGTCACATCTGTGTACTCTTCTTTTGTCAGTATTTACACAAACAAAGGTCAAAGCCTGTCAACTCCCTTTTTTGTTCACAAAAGCTACCTGCTCCCATCACAAATAACACAAGCACCGACTTCAAACCTACCCGTGAAAGCCCCAAAAAGCCAATGTGTTTTCCAATTTATTTATTTATTTACTTCCACCAAAGCAACGTCATTCACACACACCCCAACCATGAAGTGGAACATTAATGGGGTGATTTCCTCTCAGAGATGTTGCACAACAACAAAAAATTTCATACAAAAGGTCACAAGACTGCACAAGAGAGAAACCATGATAAGCCTGTTGATTTACATTCAAAACATATACCTTAAGGACACGGCAATAAAAGGCCAGTATATTTAACAATGCTGTTATCAGCAGCAGCGACACACCTGCTGTAACCATGTCACTTCTGAGCTCTGTGGACAACTAGCAGCATGTGTGAAATGTGCAGTGGTGCCACTTGGAGTTCCCCCATTTAAGTATGTTTACAGTAATAGTAGTGTAGTACAATAATAGTACCGGTACAGTAATTAAAATATAAAGACATTTTCCATCTAACGTTTAAAATTGCTTTATTGCCATACAAGTATTATATATAGAGACATAAAAAATATACATAGAATTATACAAGTGTATACAAACTATATTACTATACTAATACATGCCTGTTTCTGCTATAAGCAGTGACATTAAAATGATGTGATGCTTTTAGGTGATTTTAGCCTGTTTTTAGGTAGCACGAGGACATTTTAATATACCATGTATAATTCGGCTTTTAATTCACCATAAATATATCGTACATAATTTTTCACTCTCTATATGTTTTTTTTTAATGCAGAAATGTAATTTAAAATTTGCTCTTAATCTAAATTTGCTCTTAATTACATGACCATTTAAAGGGAGGCCCACCATGTGTTTGGCAGCCACTTGGCTAAACTGCTGACTTATACTTAGCTGAAACTTCATTAGTTGCCTTCAGTGTGGCTTTATTGATTATTTGTGGCATAGAGGCTGGAAGCAGGATTAGAAGATTGGTACACTGTGGTCATCGAGACTCAGGCCAGGCAACAGTTTTCGAATATTCTGCTGTCTAATCATGGCAAGCCACTGGGAGTTGAGGCCGAAATTTCCTCTTTTGCTTTAAGCTGAGTGGATATTTTCTGTTTTTCTTACTAAAACTCCAGAGATGGTGGCGTGTGGGGAAATCCAAGTAGATCAACAGTGTCTGAAATTTCTTGGCCAGCCCGTCAGACACCAACAACCACGTCACGTTTAAAGTCACTTTAACTTTCTTCCTTACTCTGATACTCGCTTTGACCTTTCACAGGCAGTCTTGACCTTGTCTGCATGCGTAAATGCATGGTATTAACAGACCCAAGATGCCACATACATTAAACATTTATATTGTGGCACTTTCAATAATCTAAATTTCTTAATCTTAAAGTTTAGACTCAGTTCTCAAAAGTAAATACTTTTTCCTTAAATAAAGAAATAATACTGCAACTCTCTAAGCGTCGGTGGTCAGGTGATACGACTATCGTACTTCCCATTTCGTACGAAAGGAGAAGGTATGCCCAAACAAGTTCATGGTGCTTGTACTAAGCACAAATGCAAATAGTGCACTTTTAAGGAAGAAGCGCAATGCACATATCTTTGTCTTCCACGTCACCAAGTTTTTCATCACCGTCTAGTGTAAACAGGTCACGTGCCTGGTGTGTGTAACGTGATTAGAGTGGTGTTGGCCTTGTTTGTTTTTGCATTAATTCAGTCACGGAAACTTGCGTGACACCGGTTAATGCAAGGTTTTGATGTAAAAGAAACATTTTCTGCAGCTTGTTATTTTAAATATTCTGTGTTTGTGTTTATATAATACGTCCAATGATATCTGTCCTGTACATGGTGAAAAGAATACTGTTTCTAAATATCTAATCTTATCGGCCAGGTAGGACATAAAGTGTGGCTGTGAACTGTTGTCGTACAGTCTGTACTGTTTTCTTTATGGTTGGTTTGTGAGCTTTTTGCAGTCAACAAACTGGTCTGATGAAATGTTGCTTCGTGTGACACGGTGGAACTGGTTCAGATGTTGTTTTTCTTTCTATTTCATTTGGTTATGAGCTCATTCTGAGACTTCTGACTTTTTTAAAAACATATGTACGTGTCCATTTCTATTCTCTGTGTTATTCTTAAATGTACTTAAATGTGACTATCGGGGAAAAAAAAATAGGGCAGGGTATATATCTTTAGTAAAGTGCAAACATACTAAGTTTTAACCATTTTAATCTTTAACACTACTGATTGTAGACGCTCGTAAACAAAGTAGGAGGAGGAAGAAGTTGACTCGTGACCAACGGGGGATTTCTTTCTGAGCATGTGTGTGACGTATAGCATGCTTAAAAGGCAGTCTGGGCTATCAATAGGTCAAACCTGTTCCTGAACATCAAGTCTCAACACTGAAGAAGCAAAACGATCCCGTGAAGCGCTTCTCGTTTTCGGACTATTATCGTTGAGAAAATGGCCAGCAAAGGTGAATATATAAACCGATCTGATTGAGGAAGTTTTAGTTAAGCCCGATAGTTTACTAACAGATTGCGAGCAATCGACTGATATGATCTTACCGATGTCTTCTTCCCTCAGACAGACCCTCAGGAGCTGCTGCCGCTGTTGAACTCTGCGCACGCGAGCTTCGTAAAGCCGGTGATGAACTCTACTGGAAATACAAACTGCTGGAAATACTTATCAAGCACTACAAGACTGTCGCAAATGTCAAGTGAGACATGATGTGAGAGCTCATCAAGAGGAAGCGTGTACTGTAAATCTGACTGGCCGTGAGCCTAACATTAAAGACGGGTCTCATATATAGACTCATAACTGGTGGCAATATGGTAGCCGTAAGTGGGATGTACATATGTTTGTGGACACATCTTGCTGGAGTCGCTGGATTTGGACTGGCAGTGGACTCAAAAAGGAAGACGGGAGCTCTCCAGAGGAAAACTTGTGGGATGCTGTTGATCCGCTGATACAGATCGGTGACGAACTGGATCGAACAGGAGCTTCAGAATGGATGATATCTGCTAAAGATGATGATTGTCACATGTATATACACCGTATACTATCTGTGGACATTCATGCATGTTGGCTCTGTTATAGGTTAAGGTGTGACATTTAGACTAACTGACTTGGACCTAAAGGAAATGACACTTGTGAATCTATAAATTCTGTGAATCTACTTAAAATGCATTTAAAAAATGTCAGCATAAGTGGAAGTGTGTCATGAACAGTTCATTAAAAGATATACATTCAGTAAATGTATTACTTGGTCATGTGTAGTATCTGTTTGTATGGTGGCTATGACAGAAAGCAGTTTGTGAATGTAGTTAAGAATACAAACAATGCACATTTTTTATGATCAGAAAATGGTTAAAACTGAATTAGAAGGCTTACTGATGGTGGGTCTGTTATTAAATAGTATAAGCGTTGTGTTTTTAGTTACTTGAGACAGCTGGTGTCAGGTTCTGTAAGAGCAGCTGACGCCAAGCAAACTTATGACTAGATTAAAAAGGGTTTCTAACTCCACATCCACAGCTATTGTGCCCACAGCAGACATTCTGAATTGTGGTAGCAGGCATGAAAACAACGAGTGTAACACCAACTATCTAATTTCAGTGTTAGGCAGCAATCATGTGTCTCTCTGGGAACTAGTTCTGATCTAAGATTTAGGGGAAAAAACAAAACAAATTGGACATGATTATCTGCTTGCCAAGTGCTGCAAACCTAACTAATCTGGAAACATTAGGCGTTTAAAATCTTTTGGATTCCAAACATGTAGTCGTGGCTCATAAGGCTTTACAGGTGTTGGAGTACATCAGCAGGCAGCTGTCTTCCAGCCCAGGTTTAGGTCAAAGAGTAATGGATCTTGGCTGTACTTAACTGCAGACATTTTTAAAGAATTCATCCTGCTGGCATTCTTTCCGCCTTCAAATCTGTCTTATAACAATTTATTTACATGTCTAAGAACTAGCTGTATTTATATTTTTAACTTTACACAGCTCTGCTTTGCTGCTACCTCATTTTAAACTGAATTCCCACCAACAATGGATTCTGTTCATCTGGACGTAGTGTTTCCAGTGGACCAAGCGTACATCTTTCACCTTCTTACATCGCTGCCATTCCCCAACTCTCTGTGGATGGTACTCATAGCCATTGATCGATGGTCAGTGATCAATGGTGACGACAACTTGCATACTAACGATCATGAAACTGACCTCACAGGTCATTGTTGACTAGTGGTGATAGTTTCGGTCATCATGCAAATGTGCTGTTTGTAAGGCTGGGGAAACCTGCAGTCAGCTGACACTGAGGAAGTCACCTGGATGACTGAGGAAAACGCGACATCTACCTGAATGCAGAGAATTAACTTTTTGGGGTTTCCTTACCTGGATAATTGAGCATCTAGTAACACAATTAGGAAGGCCGGTGTTCTCCAACTTTGAGAATACGTTTGCTGTGAAATACATCGATCTGACAAAGTTCACATACACATTGTCAATATGGTACAAAATGGTGAAATTTCTGTTTAAAGCAGTGGTTCACAAACTTCTGGCCTCAAAGAAAGTTGACTACCCACTTATTAAAAAATTATATTTATTGTTAAAAATACAAACATAAAATGCATCCAAGTTTCATTGTATTTAAAGGTTAAATAGCTTCAGGGAACTCTTTGTGTGTGTGTTACTCTCCCCCCAATAAAACGATTCACCTTAGTTTCATTTCATGTTTTCACCTGCACATCCCAGAAATAATTTGCTTCCTGATAAGAGTTAGGCAAGAAGCCACTCCCATGTTTGTAATGGAAACTGTGTAGCTGAAGCGAAGAGTTCACAAAGAATGGTAAGGTAACATGAGATCCCTGTAAGAAGTTTAGTCTGATGGGAAATGCTGTCGCATACTATTTCTTGGTTGAGATCACTAAAAAACCCCAAACTGTTCCACAAAGGTAACAAATTGGCTCATGTTAGTTAATGAATTTCAGAGACTGATGTGTAGGCTTTTAAGTTAAAGAAAGAAACTGATCAACTTTCTGTCATAAATATAATTTCTACAACCTATTATCAATTATTTGTTACCTACTGATTATTAGAAGCACACTTCTACCACTGAAAACAAGTACCAACATTTTTTTCCCCTTTGATCACTGAACAAATCTTGCAAAGGTTTATATTCACTGAAGAGATTCATCTACCAACTAGTGCTAGAAGAATGCGAATCAGACGATCTACCTAAGGGATCAAAATCTTGATAAGAGCAAGCCCGTTTTTAACCATAAATTCTGAAAGAAAAACTGCAGCAAAACATTATAAATTCAGGCACTTAAAGGATCCTTAGTTTATTTTTTTGTGGTAATACAAAAAGCATACAGAATTATAGAGGATAGGAGAGATCCCTTTCACTGAATTCAATTAGACCGTACACATAAAATGATTAATAATTACATACAAGCCGTTTTCTCTGTAGCTACATCCACAAACATCCCAGCCCTCCACCGAGAACAAGCATGGTCTTGTTGCTGTAAACGTGTCTCAACAGTTCTTCATACCCACTGGTACTGTGCAGGTAGAAGAAAGGCAAAAATAAAACAGGCGATGTAACTTCATACACAGACCACATTGATCAGACGGTGTTTTTATAATCATAATTTTACAATGAAACAAGTTTTTCCCAGACCAAAGCGTGTTTGGAGTTCATTTCCTCTCCATTAGACGTTAAGATGTTTCAGTCATAAACAGGGATTTACCAAGACCCCATGTAACCTCCGCCATCATTTCCATGTATCAAACCATACAACATGCCCACAGGGGCTGATTAAACAGAACAAAAAGAGCATGTAATCATGAAATGACAATTAAGCTGAGATACATGGAAAGTCTTGACTTTCCATAACTACACAACACATTTTCTCACTTACCTCTAAAAGTAACAACTGGAATAAATCACATGATCATGTCAGGACGATTTCTTCAGAGGAAATGCAAACAGGTTATGCTTGTCGATTAGTCATGTGTGGAAACTCCTACACAAGACTTGCCTCTAACTTTCTGTTTTGTTTTTGGGTTGTTTTTTTTTATACTAACTACGATGACAAAAGGAAATTCAACTAATATTTTTGTCAATTTTCAGGGAAATGAAAATATTGTTAAACCTAAATAGCACTTCTATGTCTACATACCACTAGTTTTAAGTGAGAAAATATGTTTTTGTAGTAACTAAAATAGCTAACCTGCTTAGCTAACAAATCCTTAATATGTATAAGTAAACACTAATGATCACAGTAAGTGTCACAGAGGGTTTTTTTAAATATCCAAATTCGACCACTACTCTTTTCCCCCTGCATCTTTACATCTCGATTCATATTTAGAAATATAAGTAGCAGGCGCATTTTTTTTTTAAATCACCAAGGGAATTATTTATTTTGTTGTTTTTTTAATTTTTTATATTTATAGAGCTGGATTGAGATTTTTTGTTGTCGTTTTTTTCTCCTTTACCATAGTTTCTAAAGTTTATAATCATCAAATCCCTTTGTCACAAGTGGGTTACACAACCCGAGAAGACACCTATAAATACTAACCTACCTGCAGGGCTAGCAGCTGTGCAAAAAGTTAATTAATGGCAGGCTACTCCAAGCATCGATCAGCAACAGAAACAGAAACGGAAGACTAGCTGCGCTCTCTACACACAGAATGGACCCTTGAAAAACCAGTAAACTAATGAGAGCTTTGTTAGATTGCACATTTTAAATCTCTATAAGGGCCGAATGATCTCAGACTTACTGGTGAAGGAACTGAACTTGTGTTTAGCCCCTCTTTCCCCCTCAAGAGGCATTGAGGGGAAAGGAGGAAAGAAAAATTAAAGCAAGGACAAAATGAATCTGACACAGTCAGGTAGTCTGTAATAATGGGAACCCAGAGATGCGTTCTTAACTCAAGTGGAAACGAACAGGTGGAAGCGGGAGACCTGCGAGAGCAGAAAGAGCGTTGCTCATCCTTTGTCCTCGCGTTAGCATGTGGCAGGGTATGGAGATCTTGAAGTGATGAAGAGATGACGTTTCCTCTGTGCTGAAGGGAAACTCGGCCCCAGTCAATATCTTCATATTCACCATGACTACTGTTGCCAGCTACTGTGCTCTCCGATGTCATCTAACGAATAGAAACCCACCTGTATGTAGTGTTGATGTTTGTATAAGTATATCCTTTGCAGTGGCAGATGATGTACCTCACTTGTGTGAAAGCAGCCAGTCGTTTCCATTTTAGAGAGTCATCTAGCCCGTCCCACTGTTAGCTTGGTGAAGCCCACCACCGATCAAGACTGTGTGTTAATATGGACTACCACCAAAATATCATCCAGAAGAGATGTCTAAACAAGCTCCCCAACCAAAACAGATTGTCTCATTAGAGTGAAGTCTGTCTCATTAAGTCCTTCAGCCAATTAAATAATACAGACCACCTTTCAGTCCAACCAATCAGGTGCTTTCATTTAGTAAAGGCGGCCACCACGGCCCACATTAGTTCATTGACATTGGGCTTAGCGCTCTCTTTCTCTGGCTCCAGCTCTAGCAGAGTGTGAACCCTCTTCATGGCGAGGTCGTACTGTTCGTCTTGGAGCGGGGCAAAGGCATTCTCAAGAACATCGGACGAGTGAGCCAGCAGAATCAGGGCCAGAACCCGCTTGTCCATGCGGTGGGGATCGTTGACCCACTTCTCCAAAACAGAGTCCTGGACCTTCTTGACAAGGCGCTGCAGGTAGTAACAGTAAATATTATAGAGTTTTATAGTTAGAATTAATGTGAATTAGATTCAATTAGATCATTACACTATTCAGGCTCTAACTCGGAATCTGTACCACACCATACCTTTATTATAAAGCACTTTAACATAAAACCAAAGTTCACACAGTTCTGCACGTATACAAATATCATAAACAACAAAATAAATAATTAAATAACTAAAATAAAAACTTTTTTTTTTTTTTTTAAAGTCACATTTGTAGCTTCATGTTTAGCAAGACTTTAACCCCTTCAGCAGTCAGACAGGAAGTTTGCTTTAGCCTCTCGAGGCCGGAAACTAAACAGTTGGTTTTTTGCATAGAAGGTTATGTTACAGCTAACTAATAAGCATATATCGCTGCCAGACTTCTTGTCCTCCTATAGCTGCTTGTTTTAATGCTAGACCAAAATCAAGGTTGTTAACTATACAACCATGAAGTGAAAATGATTTGCCATCCAGTTAAAATATGAGAGAATATATAAGAGGGGCATATTACCCCTTTTGCACTAATACTTGTGCAGTTTGTCAACTCTACTTTAACTGAATCCAGTGAAGAAAAAAAAAGTGCAAATATAGGTCAAACCTCTATCAAATGAAGTTGAGGGTGTGACTAACATGCCCCTAAATAGCTGACAGTTCCCGCACGCAAACTAAAAAACACAAACCTCCCCCACTAATGATATGCAATGATGCTTGAATCAAAATTTTGATCATGATTGCAGAACAAAGTGAACATTTGCATACCTGTTTAATGGTACTGTTGGTAAGCGGATGCGTGGTCATATCAAAAAGCAAGAAGTTCTGCTTCTCTGTGGTGAGGACACCTTTCTCCACCAGGTTTTTGGCCAGACGTTCTCTGACATTTCGCAGCTGATAGTGCAGCTTGAGCGGATTCCAGGTCTCGCCTACGTGACAACATTGAGATGGGCTTTCAGACGCAACAAAATAAATGACGTGCATGCCGAGGTCATTTTTCCCCTTTAAGGTTCTTAGCTGAGAACAGGAGCCAAAAATGCTTCCTGTGTTGCTTTTATAAAGGATGCACCCATTGTTATATTTTGTTACATTTTGCAGACTGTGACAGTGCACAAAATGTAAATGTATTTTAATTAAAAATAAATGTTTAAAGTGTAATAAATCTTCATCATTACACAGTCTTTTGATATTTATCCATCTTGGAAAAGTTTTGGGACTACAGATAAACGCTAACTACTGCCATTGGTGAATGTCATCTCACACAACGAACACCAAGACTGACATCTACTGACAGATTGGTGCATCCCTAATTATCTACTGCATTTCCAACAATTGCCACTTGGGGCACTACAAGGTATTTTTAAAACAATTTTAAAAATCAATTAATCCTGCTACTGACAAATGTGACATTACATTGCACATAAGCAACCAGTACTCCTCCGCCCCAACATTTTAGACACCTATGTGACCGAAAAGGTGAAACAATAAGCAGATCACCACTAGGTTTGGCTAACAAATACAGCAGTCCTTAGCTCACCACTCAGTAGCTCTATCCAGCTCTGGACATTCTCTGGAGGCTGAGTTTCTTTAATGTGTTTCAAGGCCTCATCCAGCAGCACGTCTCCTGTTGGAGCATCTGACTTGCAGATCACCTTGCCAGAGAAAGGTAAACATTTTAATAATGATGGCTGCTGTCTGTGGAATTGTGATGTAGACACATCCTGTGTGAGGAGGAATTACATAGATAACTAGGTATAAATCTCCCGACAAAAAAAATGCTTCCTTCTTCGTCAGAAGAAAAGCAAACAGTGTCAAGTGTCCACTACGTCAAAGCATTTAACCGGACAAACTGGTCCTTTTCCCCCCTACACACACGCACAAACATCGCAATATAATAGTTCTCACCTTTCTTGCCAGCAGGCTTTTCCTTCGCACACCGGACGCCTCCAGCTGTAACCTCCCTCTGAGAGCCAGCTCTACAAGCATACAACCTCGAAGGCCGGAAGAAATACAGTCGTTCCAGAAAGACGTGTAGCCCTGGGTGGAGAAAAAAACACACTCGCTAACTTAGCTGACGTGTTGGAAGGAGCTGAAGCAAAGCGAGATGAAAAGGAAAGCGGTGACTCGCTGGCGAGTTGTCAAGTGAACGCTTGGAGAAACCCGAGCTAAGAAGCTCAACAAACCTGATAATTGTTTTCACTCTCCACCACCCCCCATTTTTTTCTGCAACCTTACGAGCCAACAACAAAACGCAGCGCAAAACATTTCGATGCGCTTAAATACAAGCTACATGACATCTGCTAGCAAGCTTAGCAACGACACACTGTGAATCAATACACTTCCAGATGTGCTACATGAACACAGCATTCCGGGAAACTTTTAACTAGCGCTTTAATAAACCAGAGTTGGCTTTGTTGACAACCACGACTGGTGACGCACAGTAAACTCTAACATTAGTTAATGTCAAGTGTAGCGACTAAGTTACTAGCCAGCCTGCTAAGCTGGACTGCAAAACAGCGCTCACCTCTCGGTCCTTGAGGCCCAAGAGCAACACTTCCTCCATTAGCGTCAGTCTGGTCTCCTTTGAGTCCCCTTTGTCGTCGTCTTCCTCCTCCCCGCGGCGCACTTCGTCCTCCTCACCGCCGGACTCCTTCTCCTTTTCGGCGGCGGCGCTGCGAATGGCCTCGGTCCGCCGCTGGACGAGGCCCGATGTTCTCTGCGTGAGAGTACTCATAGCTGATGCCGAAAAACGATAAAATCCGAAGAAAGGCGCCGACTTCGACCAGCAAGAGAGCCACGCAGCATGTAACCTGAAGGTTAGAGGTGAAAATCGGAAAGCGGTGGACCGATCGAGCGAAGCCGACGGCTAACGTTCAGCTGGGCTCGAGATTCCTGCAGACTCTGCCCACTTCCGGATCCAACATGGTGGCAGGTGACGTAAAAACGTGGCCTGGAGTGATCCGCGGACGCCTCCGGCCTCGTGCATACAACAGAGCACAGCGGGAAATATGTGCTACATAACCTCTGAGCTGCCCCATAAACTGATTACATTTAACGACAAAGGCTATGAATTATTCAGAGGAAATCTTGTTTTGTAGAGCCCTAATTTAAACAAAAACAATGGATGCTGAGTAAAGCGTTTTAGGAAGAAACTCAAAATACTTTAAAGATGCAAACAATTAGATAAAAATTTTAAAATGCCTGTCTTAATCATTACATTATTTAATCTCTGTAATGACGAGTAAAGGAAACCAAATAACACATGATAAAGGCGGGCTCAGTCTAGGAAAAAGTGTAAAAAATAGCCAGAGCTGGTCATCTATAAACTTTTACTGTATGAAGAATTAGCCTACTTCTATATTAGTGTTGTTGGTGGGGTTTAAAAATAAATAAATAAATAATGATATAAAAATTGGCATTTACGATCTATTCTCTTGTTATATACACTTAATTATTGCACCTTCAATAGATCACTTAAAAAGAATTCTGACCTGGGAACAATTATATATGCTTAAATTAAAGTTCTATTGTATATACTTAATTAATTCATCTATTTCTTTACTTATTACCACAGCTGAGGTGCTTTGATGAGTTAAATTATTTAAATATTTGATCAAGCAGTGCTGGTAACTGCAGCTTTTAATTGTAGCAAGACCCAAGCTAATTTTTAAACTGTAATATGCAACATGTATTGCAATTTGCACTACACATTAGTATTATATTTAGGGGGAAAAAATGCAAACTATACATTGGAGAGTTTACTTACGGTAGCTCGAACGCTATGATTTAATATAGATTCTCAACACAAGGTGGCAGGCTATGCGTAGGAAACATGACCAGACTGATTATGTCCTCCCCCTGCTGACCTCAGCTTCTCTGTGTATGATGATGAACACTGATTGTTTTTCTTTCACATGAAAACGCACTGATACTAAATTTAGACTATGTGCATGATAAAAAATACTATAAACTAGGTTGTTATTATTATTCTGTTTACAAGTTATTTCCTATTTTCTTACCTATGTTGGCATCTTTAAGCATGAGGGTGATGACTGTTGCCTTTAGCAGCTGTATGTTGGTTATTATTGTTGTTACTCATCACTGGGAGAGATGCATCTTGGATTATAACCTTGCTCCACTCCCATTTACTGCACATAACTGCCCTCGGTGATGTAAGAGCGGCTGGACTATCATCTTTTTTATGGCATGTGTTGTGCCATATAGTGGAAAAGCCACATATGGAACTAATAATATAAATGAGCCCACATGCCCAAAACGTAAATAGAATGCACTTTATTCATGCTAGTTACACGTGTGACTTCCCAGCTATGAGGTCAAGAAGACATTATACAAATGACAACAAACAGACATATCTACTAGTCTAACTCCATTAAATAAAAGAACACCTTTTATATACTTGTAGCCGCTAAACTGGTGGACCTAAATCTTCACCACCACGTCTGTATACATACAAGCAGAAAGGGGAGTGAGTGGGTCAGCGCTCAGAGCACAGAAACTTAGCTGGCGTCAAACACATCATTTATTTTCCATTAAAAAAAAAAAACAAAAAAAAAAAACACACAGCCAGAGTCACAAATACAAGCTAAAAATCCCCGTATACAATAAAAATAGTGTTTGCAACCCGCTAAAAACCCGGCCGGAATGATTTAAACACTAAAAACACAAAGCTGAATGAATGTTTTTCCCTATGCTAAAAACTCCCCCCAAGGTCCTAATTCTCACAGTCCAGCAACACGCGGGCAAATTCTCCTGAGCTGAAAGAGACAGGAGAGGAACTCCTCTTCCGGGATGGGGAATCTCGCCAGCAGAAGACCAGGGAGGAGGCTCCTATCTCCACCTGACGGTGCGCGATCGTGCAGTCCAGCCACTCTCCACACCCGCGCACGGCCTCCCTCGTAGCTCCGCCCTGAAACAACAGACACGGGCCAGCAACGTTGTCGGCGCAGCCGCTGTCACCCTTCCCCGGCAAAGCTACTCCTAGCGCCCAACAGTGGGAAAGCGATACTCACAGATGCAGGCAGAGGCGTACCCCTGCCCTACTGTGGATTTCACGCGTCGCCTCCCACGGTCGCTATTCTGCCCTACTGTGGATCGCCGGGTTATGCTGGCCGATCGCTGAATGTCTCGTGGCGCCCCACAGTCAGGCCGGAGGTCCTTCTGTTCATATGCTGGCTTGCACGCGTTTTGTTTCCAGCTCTTCACTTTTCGTGTGTCTCTCTTTCAGTCTTTGCGCTCACCATCTCCCTTAAGTCAGTTTGGCGGCTGATAGGCCACCTCGGGGAACGCCCCCACCTCACAGGTGCCTACAATTGTCCGCTTAATCCACAGTGGAATAAAAAAAACATATTGTTCAATCAACACTAAACACACACTATAAATATGGGGATAAAATCATGCAATAGGAATATCAATAAACAAACATGCAATATCACTATTACAATAAAATCATGCAAATAAAATCGACACTATGTACCAACACAGTCCAATCCAAAACAAAATATAAAAACACAATTTTCCACTGTGTGACATACTCTTGTATATTTTTCTACCTGCAGAATCAAGTAATTGTAGAAAAAAAATGAGTTGGAGGACTTTTTATATGGAAACACAAAAAGCATTAAAAAAGTCAAAAAAATCTATAGTGAAGTTTTATGCTGTAAGGTTAATGCCACTAAATTCACCTTCAGTAGCAATAACCTGAACTTACTCCTTTCTGTAGGATTTTATCAGTCTGTCACATCACTGTGGAGGAATTTTGGCTCACTTTTCTTTACAGCCTTGCTTCAGTTCATTGATGTTTGTGATCATTTGTTTATGCACAGTTCTTTAAGCTCCCACCACAACAGTTCAGTCAGGCTGAGGTCTGAGCATTGACTGAACCATCTTGATATGTTTTTTTCCAACCTTTTTGGTTGTACATTCGATCCTTGGGATCATTGTCCTGTTGCATGACCCAGTTTCAGCCAAGCTTTAGAAGCCCTCATATTTGACTCTAGAATGCATTGGTATACAGTGGAGTTCATGGTTGACTCAGTGACTGCAAGAGCTCAGGTCCTCTAGATGCAAAACAACCCCAAATCATCACCACCAAACCACAGTGCTTGATGAGTTGTTCATGCTGATAGGCTGTGTTTTGTTTCGACCAAACCTGATGCTGTACGTTATGAGCAAACATCTCCATTTTGGTCCAATCTGTCGAAAGGATGTTGTTCAGAAGAAGCCTTTACACCTAAGCTGTGCTGTCAGGTTCTTTTTAGAGAGGCTTTTTCCTGGCAACCCTTGCATATAATCCATGCTTGTCTTTTTCTTTTTACATTGTCACAACCGGTAGCATTTAACATGCTAACTGAGGCCCGCAGAAACTGAGATGTAGCTCTTGGGTTTGTTTTGTTTGTTTGTTTTTTACAGCATTTCTTAGCATTATATGGTCTGATCTTGGGGGGAATTTTGCAGGGAAATCAACTACTGTAATAATTGATGCACTGTGTTAACACATACCTGAATGCCACAGCATACATTAATTCATGAATGGTACTTACATGATACTTATCTAATGATGATCAATTAATCATCAGTGATCAATTAATCAGGTTCACTGGACTGGATTCCCAACCTCTTTATTCCTATGGAAGGACTAAGTGTATACTTAGTTTTTCACTGGACTTGTTACAGTCCAATGAAAACCTGCTTTATATGTTGGGAAAAGGTTTTAATTACTTTCTTAAAAATCCCCTTTTTCAGTTAAAAAGCTTTATAAACTGTTTATACAAGTGCATATTAAGTTAAAAAAATGCCTTCATTTACTTTGTTGTTCAAAAAGGGTAATTTTGTATTTTAAAAAGTAGCTTTAGAAGATGGACAAAACATGACTGAAAACATGATTCAAGCTCCTGAAAACAGGAAAGGTGTGAATATTTTTATAACATTGATTGGGCCTGATTGGGTTAAGATGAGGTCATTTAAAAAACATTCTTGAAAAGGCTCCCTTAGCTCTTATTTCATTAAGCGCCGTGATTATTATCAGAAAGAGTTCCCGAAAGGTAATGAGGAAAGCAAGCAATTCACTCTCTGGGCTGCATGTCTCATTAGGTTAGACGATTTATTCAGCCCAAGTTGCGTCAAATTCTGGATTGCTCATCTACAATCAGTGACACCCAGGGTTATCAAGAAGTGGTTTGTAAATATAGTACTTGTGAATCACATTCAGCAACAACAACAGGAGACAAAGAATACAATGGAATACAGTGGATGACTGGATATGTAAAGCGCTTTGGGGTCCTTACGGACTAGTAAAGCGCTATATAAATACAGGCCATTTACCATTTACAATTATCAGCTGTGGATTACTGTGAGGAAATTAGTCCACTGAGGAAACAACACTGATTCAGGGAAGTTGAACCAAACATATAGAACAAACACGTATTAATTAAAATAAGTAATAGAAGCAATATAAAAAAATCCCTCAAAAAAAAAAAAAGAAGAAGCCTGTGGTAGAGATAACACGTGGCGTACATTTTTAAAGAGTAGTTTGCAAATGGAAACACTCAAATATAAAAATGATTAATACACTACTGAGTAATGGAAATAATAAAAGAACTGCTTGGCTTGTGGATAGGAAGAGCTGGGCATCTAACATAAGCTACTTTTACATCTAAGAAAAGCAAAAATGAATCAATTCTGACCATTACGAAAGTGACATGAAAAAGCTGCTTCACTAAAAAAGAAGTGTTTGAGAGTAAAATGAAAGTCAGGTTCAGGTGTATACGCACTCACACCTGTTCAGCTATTCATCAAGGCAAATAAGGCAAATATTGAAACAGCCGATCACATTGCAGGAGCATTTAGGAATTTAGACATTTTAAGTTACTCTGAATGTGGCATGGTTGTTAGTACCAGATTGGCTGGTCTGAGTATTTCAGAAGCTGTTGATCTTCTGGGATTTCCCCACAAAACCAAGTCTAGATTTTACAAACAAGAACTTCTCTGGTCAAAAATGTCTTGTTGATGGCAGAGATTAGAGGAGAATGGCCAGATTGCTTCAAGCTGATAGGAAAGCAACAACAACTCAAATAACCGTTAGTTATAAGCAGTGTTGGTCAAGTTACTTGAAAAAAGTAATCAGTAACTAATTACTGATTACTTCCCCCAAAAAGTAATCCCGTTACTTTACTGATTACTTATTTTCAAAAGTAGTTAATTACTTAGTTACTTAGTTACTTTTTAAAAACACGATTTACAACCTGAATAGGTGATAAAGAGATAGATCTTTCAGCCCAATTCTACTTTTTCTGCATAATCCATCATACTGTAAAGTGTAGAAGTAAACTTAAATCTAATTTGATATACAAAGAGGTGTTTACAAGGGTTATAAAGCTAGTTATGTAGCTATTTGGTAGTTACGTGTTTTGATATTTACATGTTTACATGTTTGAATGTTTAGACATGCATGTTCAAACCAGTAATAAGTGTGTGTTATATCTACCTGGTTGTTTTCCCTGTTTTGATCTGAGTTTAAGATTTCCTGGCTTCTGAGAGGTCAGTGAAGTATTCAAATTCAAATTTTTATTTCAAATTTTATTTGTCACACACACACAACCATACACAGTATGACATGGGGGTGAAATGCTTGTAGCTGTACAATGCCCAACCATTAAATGACAGAAGAAAAGTTTTACAATATTTACAATTTACAGTTTACTACAAAAATTTACAAATTAACTTAGGAATTTACAGTAAAGAATGTGCAAATAGCAGAAGAGATTATAAAGATAAGGATTATAAATTATAGGAATTATAGGATTATAGGAAATGTGTGGTAGTGCGTGTGGTGACGTGTGTGAGAGTCCAGTCTTATAGTGACGTGTTTGGGAGAGTCCAGTCCTACACCTGGTTCAGGCCCCGAATAGCCTGGGGGAAGAAGCTCCTCCTCATTCTCTCTGTTTTGGCCTTAAGGGAGCGGAAGCGCTTCCCAGACCTCAACAGTGAGAAGAGTCCATTGTTGGGATGGGAGAGGTCCATCATAATCTTCCTGGCTTTGGACTTGCACCACTTGGTGTAGATGGACAGCAGGTCAGGGAGCTCTGATTGAATGATGCGTTCTGCCGAGCGCACCACCCTTTGCAGGTCTCGTCTGTCCTGCTTGGTGCTGTTCCCAAACCAGGTGCAGATGTTTGCCGTCAGGACGCTCTCGATGGTGCAGGAGTAGAAGTTCTTGAGCACCTTCAGTGGCAGATGGAAGTCTCTAAGTCTTCTGAGGAAGAAGAGACGCTGACGGGCTTTCTTAACCAGGGTGTTGATGTGACAGGACCATGACAGGTCCTGAGTGATGTGGACACCCAGGTATCGGAAACTGTCCACTCTCTCCACTGGCGTGCCACTAATGATGAGGGGTTTGTAATTCCTCGCCTGCTTTGTAGTGAAGTCCACGATCAGCTCCTTAGTCTTGCTGATGTTTAGGAGGAGGTTATTCTCCTGGCACCAGGTCTCCAGGTTCCTAATCTCCTCCAGGTAGGCCGTCTCGATGTTGTCGGAGATCAGGCCCACAACAGCAGTGTCGTCAGCAAACTTGACAATGGAGGTGGTGTCGGATGTGGCTACACAGTCATAAGTGTACAGTGAGTACAGCAGGGGGCTTAAAACACAGCCCTGAGGCACTCCAGTGCTGAGTGAGATGGAGGGGGAGACTTGTTTTCCCACCCTCACTGATTGGGGTCTGTCTGTGAGGAAGTTGAGGATCCACTGACACAGTGATGAGCTGAGTCCTAGATCCGTCAACTTGGTGAAAAGCTTAGAGGGAATTATTGTGTTGAATGCTGAACTGTAGTCCACGAACAGCATCCTAACATAATTCCCTCTGCCAGTGTCCAGGTGACTCAGGGATGTGTGGAGCAGGTGAGATATGGCATCGTCTGTGGAACGATTAGTCCGGTAAGCAAACTGAAGTGAGTCGATGGTGGCAGGAAGTGAAGAAGTGATGTGATCTCTCATCAGTCTTTCAAAACACTTCATCACAATTGAAGTCAGTGCTACTGGACGGTAGTCATTGTGGCAAGCGGGCTGTTGTTTCTTTGGAACAGGGACAATAATGGACTGTTTGAAGCACGTGGGAACCACAGCTTGGGCCAGGGAGAGGTTGAAGATCTCCGTGAACACCGGTGCTAGTTGATCAGCGCAGGCTCTAAGGACCCGGCCAGGGATTGCATCTGGTCCTGCTGCCTTCCTGGTGTTCACCCTCCTGAAGGTGTTCCTCACGGCATGCTCTGTGATGACGAATGCATTTTCTTCACTGGTGCACTCCGAGCGCGCGCAGCCGTTTGTTGTTTTAATTGCTGCGGCGTCGAAGCGAGCATAAAACGTGTTCAGCTCATCAGCCAGTGAAGCATCTGCATTCATCATTGAAGAAGCTGGTCGTTTATAGTCCGTTATAGTCCGCAGTCCTTTCCACAGGCTCCTAGAGTCGCACTGTCGTAGTTGTGACTCTAGTTTTTCCCTGTAGCTCCGCTTTGCCTTTCGGACCGCGCTGCGCACGTTGTAGGACGCAGCCTTGTATAGGTCCATATTACCGGAGACAAGCCCTTCATTGTAGGCAGCGGTGCGTGATCTCAGAGCGTCGCGGATGTTTTTATCCACCCACGGCTTCTGGTTGGGAAACGTTCGGATGATAGTTCTTTCTGCTGTGTCGTCCGCTAGTTTCCCGATAAATCCCACAACCGCTTCCGTAAACATGTTGATGTCATCAGAGCTGCGCCGAAACATGTCCCAGTCTGCGTCATCCAGTGCGTCCTGCAGCGCGGCCACCGATTGGTCCGTCCAGCGAGCGACCTCCCTCCTGATTGGTGGTTGCTGCTTTAGCCTTTGTTTGTAAGCAGGCATGAGGAAGATGGCGGAATGGTCCGATTTTCCAAATGCCGGCAGGGGCTGAGCCTTGTAACAGTTCTTGAACGGGGTGTAGCAGTGGTCTAATGTCCTCGTGCCCCGGGTGGGGCAGTTGATGTGCTGGTGAAGGTTGTGAAATGTCCGTTTGAGATTCACTCTGTTAAAATCTCCCATAACAATGAGTGCGGCATCTTGGTGAAGTGTTTGTTGATGTGTGAGAGCCTCATGTAGCTCACATAAGGCAGTGTCCGAGTCCGTGTGAGGCGGAATGTAAACAGTGCAGGCAATGACCGCAGTGAATTCCCGAGGGAGATAGAAAGGGCGACACTTAACGATCAAAAGCTCCAGATTGGGCGAGCAAGAGCGTGTGAGTGGGGAGATGTTTGTGCTGTCGCACCATCTGTTGTTCACCATCAAACACACTCCACCACCTCTTTTCTTCCCCGACTCCATTGTCCTGTCCATGCGGTAAACCGAAAAGAACCCCGTCGGCTGCACGGCGTGGTCTGGTATCGCTGGGTTCAGCCAAGTCTCGGTGAAGCAGAGGAGGTTGCAGTCCCGAATGTCTCTCTGGAACTTGATTCTGGCTCTGAGGTCATCAAGCTTGTTCTCGATGGATTGAACATTGGCTAGCAGGATACTGGGCATGGGTGCGCGGTGTGCGCGAGCCCGTAGCCTGTTCCTGATGCCGGCTCTTTTACCTCGAGGCCGTCGCTTAGGGTCGCGTCCTTTGTTCTCTCTCAGGATCTCCTTTGGCCAGGTTGGGTCCGGAGTTAAACATGGTGAAATGTTCGCGTATTGCAGACCAATAGAAACCAAAGTGTCTCTACTGTAGCGGATTTGTGTGTTTTGCATGATGCCAATGCAAGATTATCGCAGATATAGCAAAAAGTGACGAAAAACTGCAAAAAGTGGAGAAGTTAGGGCAGAGCATCCAGCACGGCAGCCGACCTCACCGGCGCCATTTTACATTTATTCATGAGGGCGGCACACAGGAAGTGTGGGTTGTTGTTGCGGTGGGCTGAGAGTAAAGTGGCTGCTAAAAAGTTATCCGTCTCCATCTTGCTGTTCCTAATTATTCAGAGAGATTCCAAACCATCTAGTGAACCCTCACGTTACATCTGGTGGCAGCGGTGGGATTTATTTTCTTGATGGATCTGTGTATTTGGTGAGTTTTACTCCCAAGCTGCGGATAAGATCTTTTTTTTTCCCGCTGGGATTTATCCCTCTCTGTGAACAGCTGATGAACTGAAAATAATAACAGTAATAATTTTTGGAGATAGTAAGGATTGTTGCAGCTTTTCTCTCTGTTTTTGTGATTTTTGTGATTTTTTTTTTGAGCTGGATATTTGTTGGGAACATGTCAGCTGACGAGAGTGAATCTGTGCATGAGCTGCGCTCTTCTCCTGTGCCACATTCGAGGTCAGTGGATGCAATACGGACTATTGCTGCTCCCGCCCACCATACCGTTTCCAGTGCCCTGACAATAGATCTTCCACCTGTTTTTAAAGGAGATGGGACTGAATCTTTTACTAGTTGGTCTCGTCGCTTTGAAGTGTCAGTGCAAGCTATGACTCTGTTGCCCCCCTGGCTGTGACAGGTGCCTGGGAGGGGTGCGATCCTAGATCCTATAGCTGTGTATTGAAATAAAGAGGCACAGATCATGAACTTGTTTACGTTTCAACTGCAGGATTTATTCTGCAGATTTGCCTCCCAGAGGGGGGTTTACGCTCCTCCTGGCCGCTATGCGCCACCTAGTGGTATTTTTCAAGTGATGCCATGGAAGGTGTAAAGTGTAATTAGAAAAAATACTGATTTAACACTGAACGATATAACAAAGACCAAATTATAACTGGGGTGTTCCCTTTTTTCCTTGTATGAAGACATAAACTGAACTAACATCCCCATAAGTCTTTTTATCTCTTAACTTTTTAACTATTAGTGTAATCCAGATTTACCAGCCACACATTTCAACTTAAACACAGATGTTAACCTTTTACACTCTCCCCTTTTTTTTATATATATATGTCTCCTAACTTTTGTCATGTTAAGGGATGTATGTTTCTAGTTACTGTGGTTGAAGGTAACAGGTGTCCAGGTATGGATGTGGGTATGTGAAGTATGGGAGTGGAAGAGTACTAGGAATACCCTGGAGAGGGTATGTGGGCAGGAGAGAGTTCACCCCTGCATTCCATTGCTGGTATGATGGTTGTCCCAGGGTGTTATAGGTGAACATCTCTCTCGGCCTGGCAGTCCGCTGTGATCTCCTCGAAATCTCTATTTCTTCTGGTTGTTTATTCCCATCAACTGTTGGGTTAACTGGTGGCTTGGTACACAGGTCTGGCTCAGTGTGATGTTCGTATTCCAGGGTGGCATCCTCCAAAGCTCTGTAGTGCCTCTGTGGTACATTATCGCCCTGTTCTGGGAGGTTAGTTTCCTCCACGACAGCAGGGTGGAATTCATGAGCTGCGGCTCTTAGTCTTTGCTCAACCTGAGGATGGTGCACTGTCGGTGGTTGTTCTTTCTCTCTAAATCGCAGCCTGTAACATGGAATCTTTTGGTAAGAGTATTCTTCATCAGAACTGTCTGTGTTTTGGTCATGTGTGTCAACAACTGCCGTTTTCTGTTTTGTTACCTTGTACGGTCTCTCTTCAGGTTGTGAAAGAGGAGTTTCCTCCAGGGGCAGTTCATTTACTGGAAGCAGTAGGTTCCTGTGGAGTACTCGCACTGTTTTGGGACCCTTTTCAGGCTGTACTCGGTAAACCGGTCCATTGTCGACTCTTTCCACCACACGGTGCACTACCTGCTCCCAGTAAGCCCGCAGCTTGCCGGGTCCACCTCGTTCTGACAGGTTTCTCACGAGCACTCGGTCACCTGGACAGAGAACAACACCTCTCACTGCACGGTCATATTGTCTCTTGCCCTTAGCAGAGGATTTCTCACTGTTTTTTGCTGCCATTTCATATGCAAAACGCATCTTCTTTTCCCATTTCTGTGCATATGACTGTCGATCCGATGTTTCAGGATTTCTTTTGGGCGGAAACAACAAGTCCACAGGCAAACGTGGAGATCGGCCATATAGAAGAAAAAATGGGGAGAACCCAGTGGCCTCATGCCTTGTACAATTATAGGCATGTATAACATGAGCCAGATGGTCTTTCCACTGAATCTTTTTCTCCTCCTCCAGAGTACGCAACATTTGAAGGAGGGTCCGGTTAAGTCTCTCTACTGGATTGCTTTGCGGGTGATATGGCGTTGTTCGTGAATGACCAATACCAGCCAGCCGTTCTAACCTGCTGAACAAGGTATTCTCAAACTCCCTCCCCTGATCGTGGTGGAGTTTCCCTGGGTATCCAAAGCGAGGGATAAAGTCATGGAATATTTTGTCAGCTGCGGTTTTCCCAGATTTATTCCTTGTTGGATACGCCTGGGCAAAGCGTGTAAAGTGGTCCACAAGAACAAGAATGTACTCATAGCCCTGACTTTGCTCTAGGTGTAGGTAGTCAATACAAAGCAACTCGAGAGGACTGCTGGTGGTGATATGTTCCATCGGAGCTCTTTGGGGAAGATTAGGACGTTTCTGTTTAATACAGACACACCTTTTGTTTACATAGTCCTCTATGTCATCCTGCATGTTGGGCCAGTAAAACCGTTCACGGGCAAGGTGTGTTACTTTATCGGCGCCAACATGACCCATGTCATTGTGAAGTGTTTTCAGCACCAGGGGCTTTAGCTTTTCAGGAAGCACAAGTTGTCGATGCTGACGATTCAGTCGATACAGTATTGCTTCCTCCACCACTAGCTTCTTCCATTCATAAAGCAGCCTTTTCGTTTGTTTGCTCATTTTTCTCTTATCTCTTTCATTAGGAGTCCAGTTTCTGAGCTTTAGCGAAAGCACCTCCTTTATGGCTGTATCATCCTGCTGTGCTGCCTGAATATCTGCAGATGTAATATTGGAAATACTCTCAGGTGGCACAGTGTCTGCATTTCCCCTATTCACCTGTAAAGCTGCTGCCCCGGGCACCTCATCTCCCTGCCTTACTTTGCTTCCTTGCCATGCTGTGGACACAACCTCTGATGACATAGTCTCTGTGTGATCTGCCATTCTGTCTTGGAGTTTTACTGGGTACCTTGACAGGGTGTCTGCATCTATATTCAGCTTCCCCGGTCTGTATTTGATGTCAAAGTGGAAGTCAGCTAGCTCACCAACCCACCTATGTCCAACGGCGTTTAGTCTGGCAGTGCTCAGAACGTATGTTAAGGGGTTGTTATCAGTGTAGACTGTGAATGTCGGGGCATAATACAAGTAGTCTCGAAACTTGTCACAGATGGCCCACTTGAGTGCTAAGAACTCGAGCTTACCAGAGTGAAGGTGATAGTTTCTCTCAGCCGATGTCAGTGTTCTTGAGCCATATCCTATGACACGTAACTTGTTTTCCTGACTCTGGTACAGCACTGCACCTAATCCGTCACCTGATGCGTCTGTGTGTAGAATGAATGGGAGGTTGAAGTTTGGGTATGCTAGGGTGGGTGGAGTCGTCAGCACATCCACAAGTTTAGCCAAAACAGCCTGGTGCTCTGCTGCCCATCTGATGGGTGTTTTTGATGGCAGCTGTCCTTTTTCTTCCTTCTTAGCTCTGCTTTTGTTTCCATTTGTCTCATGTTGATTGTTGTTTTTACCTTTGTCAGGATTGCTAGGTTTCTGGAGAAGTTCAAACAGTGGCTTGGCCAACCGGGAAAAGTCTTGAATGAAGGAGCGATAGTACCCCAGGAATCCCAGCAAGGACTTAACATCTCCAACAGTGTGAGGCACTTTATCTTTCAGAGCCATGACGGCCTCCAAGTCCTTTGGATCAATCTTAACTCCATCTCCTGATACTAAACGTCCAAGATAACGAACCTCTCTTTTGAACAACTCACACTTCGCGGGTCTCAGTTTGATTCCGTGTTCTCTCATGCGGCCCAGAACTTGTCTGAGATGGTTGACATGTGCCTCAAAGGATGTAGAATAACACAACACATCATCAAGATATGGAGCACAGCACTCATCTCTAATTCCGTCCAGCACTCCCTCCATACACCTTTGGAATGCTGCAGGTGCATTTGTCAAACCAAATGGGATTCGAATCCATTCATAAAGCCCCCACGGTGTGCTGAAAGCTGTAAGGTGTCTGGATTCCTCACTTACAAACCCTTGGTGATATGCGCTTCCTTGATCTAATATCGAGAACCATGTGTTACCACCCAGGTTGTCAAGTAAGTCCTGTATGCGCGGCAAGGGATGACGATCTGCGACTGTTTTTTTGTTCAGTCCCCTAAAGTCCACACATAGCCGCAAACTCTGGTCCTTCTTACGGGCACAGACAACTGGAGAAGAGTAAGAGGACACAGATTTGCGGATCCAACCTCTGTCTAGGAGATTCTTTACATAGTCTTTAACCTCCTGGTACAAAGGCTTAGGGATAGAGTTATAGCACTTTTGTACTGGATTGTTGTCGGTTACATTAATCTTCAGCTGCAAGTTGGGTATGCAACCTATGTCTCCCTCCCCTCTAGCAAACACATCAGATTCCTCAAAGAGCATCTGACGCACAACTTCCTGCTGCTGCTGATCAAGATGCTCTAAGTTAACAGGAGGATGCCATTTTTTTGATGTATAAGTCTCTGGGATACTGTTGTGACTGGCTTGGCTACCCTGCGTGGTACGTATATATGTATCAGTACTTGACTGCCCTGACTGCTGATAAGGGGGACCAAAATCTATTGGCCTGCTGTCTATGATTCCTTCTATGCAGCCCAAGGCCATCCTTGGTGGCAAGAAGATATCATGTTTGGTTGAATTGCAGACTGGGATTTTTACAGTCTCAGATGCACCAGGAGGCACATTAACTAAAGCAGGAAATAAATCCAGTCCATCTGGGACATCTCCTTTTAATGCTGGTTCAAATAACATTGTCCCCTCCTCAGGCCAACCCCTGATATGGCATTTCACTTGACATATTTGGCCACTAGGAACTGTGAGACCTCTCTTTCCTAATCTGATCATCTCATTCCTAGTTTGTTGGCCCGTTGGGGTTTCGCTGACAACAGAAACAATTGTTTCAGCAGTATCTCGATGGAGTTTTAATGCCTCTGCTAGCAAATCACTTAACATGACACTCCCTGATCTTTCCAGACTTTCAAGGATGAGCTCCTCTATCACATTGAAACCTAATAACAGACCATTCACACAGCTCTGACTCACTAGCATGGGTACATGTATGGCTATATGGCCATGTTTTTCACTTCTGATTTCCACAAGTACCTCAGCCCAACCCTCAAAGGGGACATCCGTCCCATTAGCTGCTGTTATTCTGAGTGGATCATTTGGCAAAAACTCTTCAAGCGACCTGACTTTTGTGTCTGGTAGGTGCTTCTCTAGCCACGACTTTGCCATTATCGTGACCTGAGCACCACTGTCCAGTAGCACCTCAGTTGGTACCCCATTAAGGTGACAGGTAAGCATACACCTTTTGCCTATCAGTCGAGCTACACGGTTTCCTTTCCCCGCTCTCTTCCTTAGGAGTGGCTGATTATCAGTTGGAGTCCTGCTCTCATGGTTTGTTACAATGGTTTGGGACCCTGGCTCTTGTCTGATCACTGGTGGTCCCTCCCCAGTGACCCTCTGATGTTTCCCGATTTGTTCTTGGACAGACAGCCCACCGCCCGGTGTCCCTCCTGGCCACACCGGAAACAGTGGTTACAACTGGCAATCCCTTGGGTTATACAGGGCCTGCATTTTCCTTTCACAGAGGACTTGGATGGTTGGGCAGTACTAAGTGAGCTGACCTGTGTGGACCCAGAGGGACTTCCCTCTGAAGTGAGAGCCTTCTCAATAGCCTTGGCCAAAACAGACACCTGTGCTGTTAGTTCATGCAGGGCTGCTCGTTGTGCCTGGACTTCAGCTTGGGTTTGCAGGACGGTGGCTTGGACCTCGGCTGGAGGCTGAGCTGCGGGTTGTCTTTCACCCTGCTGCATGGCACTAACTGTGACTGCTTTTGCTTTCTGTGTCTGACCTAGGCGAGTCTGTCTCTCAACTTCTTCACTAACTGACTTGGTCATTATCTCTAGGATAAAGTCATCAGCACAACTCATGTTAGAAATGAGAGGCCTTAGGTCTCTTCGGACATGAGCGTATTTCTCACTCATTCCCTGATACAATGAGTGAAGAAATACTCCTTGAATCAGTTGACTGGTATATTGGAACTCTGAGCTACTCTGCTGAGAAGCAAACATCACACGCTGTTTTAGCCCCATTAGCCGGTACATGTACTGATGTGGACTTTCTCTGTCCTGTTGTTTAGCATTGCTAAGCTCCTGAAATAGCTCTGCACTGCTCTTGTCTCTCAGGTGTGCTCTGAGGAACCGTTTGAGCTCAGCCACCGTTAATCCAGGTTTGGTCATTAGCATATCCTTAAATGTACCTGGTTTAATTATCTTTAGGACAGTTCGGATTATCTCTGCTTCTGTAAAATTCTCAGCTAGCCCTTCATCAATCTGTCTACACAGAGAGCTATAACTAACATCGGAATCTGAGTCAGAAATCTGTCCACTGTGGAGCTTGAATTCTCTACGAGGCAGGAGCGCTGCAACATCTGCCAGTTTTATAACATCAGTTACTTGACTGGTTACCATGCAGGTTCTATCTGCCTTCACACTAACTACTGAGGGTGTTACCACAGAGTCTGTTTCTGCACCCAGCTCACAGTCCTCATCTGCAGCCACCGGAGGTCGTTGCAGGTCAGTGATGAAGTCGTTGAATACTAGCAGGCGAGACATGCCTTGGTCCTCCTGACTTGCCAGCCGGTCACTTTTCAAAAAGTCCACAATGAAGTCATAGAGTTCCACCTCTGTTGCATCATCTCCTGGTAGGTCATCTTCCACCTCATCCTTGATGGTGTCTACAAGCTTGTACCACACCTCTGTCTTAGCAGTGTTAATAAGCTCATGAAGCTTTCTCTGTATTCCTCGTCGCAGCTCCTGCACAGCCGCCATTCTGGTACCACAGATGGAGCAGATGTAGCACGTTGGTCTTGGTTTATTACTTTATGATTAGCTGCCGTCAAGAGGAGGCACTAATCCCGGACGAGCCCCCACGATTGTTGCCCCCCTGGCTGTGACAGGTGCCTGGGAGGGGTGCGATCCTAGATCCTATAGCTGTGTATTGAAATAAAGAGGCACAGATCATGAACTTGTTTACGTTTCAACTGCAGGATTTATTCTGCAGATTTGCCTCCCAGAGGGGGGTTTACGCTCCTCCTGGCCGCTATGCGCCACCTAGTGGTATTTTTCAAGTGATGCCATGGAAGGTGTAAAGTGTAATTAGAAAAAATACTGATTTAACACTGAACGATATAACAAAGACCAAATTATAACTGGGGTGTTCCCTTTTTTCCTTGTATGAAGACATAAACTGAACTAACATCCCCATAAGTCTTTTTATCTCTTAACTTTTTAACTATTAGTGTAATCCAGATTTACCAGCCACACATTTCAACTTAAACACAGATGTTAACCTTTTACAACTCCACCTGAGGTAGATTTGCCAACTGTGATGTCCTCTGTTCTGCCTACTCGTCTAGCAGATGCTGCATTTTTGTACTGGGACAGTTTGCCTTCATCAGCCCAGAAAGACTATGATCTAGTGAAGGATAAGCTGAAAGAGGTTTTCGGTCCAAAATATTCTCTGCCATTCTTCCAGACACATGTGAATGCTCGCCCCCGGAAACCAGGTGAAAGTTTAGATGTGTACAGCGCAGATATTACCCGTCTTGTGCTTGAAGCTTTCCCTAACTATGACTACAATGCCTTGGAAGGTGAAAAATTTCGCCGTTTTGTTGCTGGGTTGGACCCCACCTTGCAATCTAAGATTCATGAGATGGGTGCAGAGGATCTCGACGGAGCCCTGCGCATTGCCAGCCGTTGTGAGAGAGCACGGGCAGCATTGCAACTTACAGCTGCAGGATCCTCTCATATTCCGTCTTCGGAACAGGTTGCTATGATACGTCCTCAGCCTACTGATGCTAAACTTCTTCAAGCGGTTGAGGAGCTCACGCTTACTGTAACCAGCCTGAAACATGAAGTACAGCAGTTACGGGAGAAACAGAGTTACCTTGCCCAACGTTTGGACTCCAGTCGGGATAGATCCTCCTCTTCCAATGTTCAGTACAGCACCCGCAGTGCGTCCCCGTCGCCTTATCATGCCAGACAACAGTCCAGAGACTATTGCTCGCCTGAGAGGCGTTATCATCGTGATCCAGAGTCTCACCGTGAACGTCCTTCTTCCCCTGTTCCCCAGAGGTTCAATGAGTGGGACGAATGTGAGAAACACGATCAACGCACATACCATTCCCAACAGCCCTCCCAGTATTCCAGGTACAATTACCCTGACAATAACAGATACCGACGCAGTCCCAGTCCTGCTCCACGTAGAGTTAGAGATGCTGGGTCCTACAGTAGGACCAGTGTTCGTTTCCAGTCCCTGGAAAGGCCTGCACATTTCACCTCCGGCCCACAGGGAAACTTTCATTAGCTGCTGTTGAGGGGCAAACATCGGCTACAGTATCAGAGCCCCAAAACCACATCCCCCAGTTCCCCTCAGAATCTGATGGATCAGTCTCCTCTAACATCTTGGCTATTGTCGAGGGCATTGAAGTGTGTGCTCTAATTGACTCTGGTTCCTTTGTCTCCCTTGTGAGTGAAGATTTTCGAAACTCTCATCCAGCTTTGAAAAAACGGCCTATGGTAGCATCCTCTGTGCCAGCTCGTTCAGTCAATGGAGAACGTCTGGAAATCTTAGGCAAGTTAACCGTTGGTATTAGGCTTGGGACTCAGGTATGGCAGCAGGACTTTGAAGTCCTCAGAGGTGCTTACCAGCCAGTCATTCTAGGTTGGGATTTTCTGCAGAGGCACCATGCTCTTCTCAACCTCAAAAACAAAGTGCTGCAACTGTGGGACATGAAAATTCCCCTGTTGCCCAAAGGACATGAGGTGGCTGCCTGCTGTAATGTTTCTGTGTTAGCGCCAACCAAAATTCCAGCTATGAGCGAAACTCTGATCACAGCCTGTGTGTCAGCAGCCACACCGGCTTCTCCTGTTCCAACAGACTACTACGGTGTCTTGATCCCTGATCCTACATGTGACATTGTTGTGGCTCACACTCTCAGTGAAGTTCAGAATGGTACTACAGTGGTTCGAATGCTTAATCCCTCCAGTGATGAAATCGAACTGTACCCTGGACAGCATCTTGGTGAGTTTCATTCAGGCTCATCTGTTGATATCATCCCACTGGAGCAGACATGTTGTGCTACTTCACCTGTGTATGATTCGACTCTGCCGGTAGAAATCGATGAAACAAACTTGTCACACTCCCAGGTTCAGTCCCTGAAATCACTTCTCCAGAAGTATTCAGGAATCTTCAGTAAGCACTCAGAAGACAGGGGTCACACAGGCATAATTAAGCATCATATTCACACAGGTGATGCTACACCGATTAAACAAAGAGCCTATAGAGTGACACCTGAACAGAGAGCTGAAATACAGACTCAAGTTGACAACCTTTTAAAGGCAGGTGTCATCGAAGAAAGCTACAGCCCATGGGCCGCCCCAGTTGTTCTGGTGCGAAAGAAAAATGGTACATGGCGTTTCTGTCTCGACTATAGGAAACTCAATGCAGTGACAATCAAAGACTCTCATCCTCTTCCAAGGGTTGATGATGCACTGGATGCTCTGTCAGGTTCTGCCTGGTTCTCCACAATGGACCTTCAACATGGCTATTGGCAGGTTGAACTGGAAGAGAAGGATCGTGAGAAAACTGCTTTCACAACCGGCAGTGGACTTTACCACTTCACTGTTATGCCCATGGGACTCACAAACGCTCCAGCCACATGTCAGCGGTTAATGGAGATGGTACTTCGTGGCCTTCCCTGGAAAACCTGCTTAGTGTATTTGGATGATGTCCTCATTTACAGCCGCTCTTTCGCAGAACATCTCCAGCATCTGGAAGAAATATTCGGCAGATTCCAGGCAAGTGGCTTGAAGCTAAACCCCTCAAAATGCTGTTTTGCCAAAGATCAGGTACAATTTCTGGGCCACATTGTATCAAAACATGGCATCCAGCCTGACCCCAGAAATGTGAACAGTGTGCATGTCATGATCCTGGGTCCTTTTGACCCAGCGTTTTGTGTTTTCTCTTCGCGATTTTGGTTCTGTTCTCTAATTGGTGTTTACCCTGTTCCCCCCGTGTGTTCCTGTTTTATTGTGAAGGTCTGCGTCTTATGTGGGTGTTTTCAGTTTGCCTCCCTGGTCTCGTCATGTTAATCACTCCCAGCTGTGTCTCCCACCTGTGTGTAATCTCCCTGTGTTCTGAGTGTATTTAAGTTGTATTTTCTGTCTTAGTAATCGCTGGTTCGTCTGTGTTGTTTCCCCTCGGTCTCCCTGCGTCTCCCCGTATGTATTTCTCCGGACCTCCCTGCATCCTCATTCTGGTTTGTCTTATTAGTTTACCCAGTTTAGGTTTCCGGTTTCATGTTTTGTCGCCACCGCTGTTTGTACTTACACCCCTGTAAATAAACACTCACCTGCACCAGAGCTGCCGCCTTTTGGGTCCTTACTACAAATCCACACGGCTTGCCCCGCAAACCGTGACAGAACGAACCAGCCACCATGGACCCAGCGGCAGTCAATCCGTCCGAGGAGCTCCAGGATGACATCGGCTACAATGTGGAGATCCTCCTCGGGCTGTGGCTGGAGAATCCTCCGTACGAGCTTCGCCGCGCCGTGGAAGGTCGGCTACAACGTCTCTTTTCCGGCCTGCCATGGCTACTGAATTCACTTCCTCCGACCATACAGGCTTTTCTCCGGCACACACCTCACCTTCTCTCAGCCACTCCTGCCTCGCTGCCCGACTCGCCGGATGTGATCTTGCCCGGCCCGTCGGAGCCGTCTGCGGGGAGGAAACGCCGATCGCGCCGCAAGCGCGCCACCCCACAGCCGGACGTTCGGGCTTCTAAATCGCCGGCTGTGGTGAGTGAGGACTCTTTTTCATTTTCAGACTGCATGACTGTTCATTCAGGGGCTGCGTTTTGTGTGGCGGATGTCAACGCGAGCTGCTTATCGCCTGTGCAGCTGCCGGCAGCTCAGTTAGCTCCCCCGCAGCCACTCTCAGCTCGGTTAGCTCCCCCGCAGCCACTCTCAGCTCGGTTAGCTCCCCCGCAGCCACTCTCAGCTTGGTTAGCTCCCCCGCAGCCATTCTCAGCTCAGTTAGCTCCCCCGCAGCCAGTGCTCCTCTCAGCTCAGTCTCCTGTGCCTCCTTCAGCTCAGTCTCCTGTGCCTCCTTCAGCTCAGTCTCCAGTGTCCCCTTCAGTTCAGTCTCCAGTGTCCCCTTCAGTTCAGTCTCCAGTGCCCCCTTCAGTTCAGTCTCCAGTGCCCCCTTCAGTTCAGTCTCCAGTGCTCCCTTCAGTTCAGTCTCCAGTGTCCCCCTCAGTTCAGTCTCCAGTGCCCCCCTCAGTTCAGTCTCCAGTGCCGCCTGTAGCGCAGGCCCCAGTAGCTCCAGTGCCGCCTGTAGCGCAGGCCCCAGTAGCTCCAGTGCCCCCGCTACCCGTAGCTCTGGCTCCAGCAGTACCGGTTCCACTCATTCACTCCATGCAGGGAGAAAATTTAAGGTCCAGTCAGGGAGTTTCTCGCGCTTTAGCTGCTTCAGGCACCGTTCTGCACTCCAGGGCTTCCCCAGAGGCTAGGTCTCAGTCCCCAGCTGATTCTGGACCCCTGAAGATTAAGCAGCCCTCAGAGAACAACTCCGTGTCAGTGCTGTCTGAGCAGGGCCAGTGCTCAGCACAGCACCCATTGCCTTCATGTCTGCCAGAGGACTCCATGCCTGCTGGCTTTGTGATGGCTTCTGCTGGAGGGTCCAAGGGGCCCGTCCAGCCTTCGTCTCGTGTCTCCGCTGGAGGGTCCGAGGGACCGCTCCGGCCTTCGTCCCGTGTCTCTGCTGGAGGGTCCGAGGGACCGCTCCGGCTTTTGTTTCCTGTTTCCGCTGGAGGGTCCGAGGGACCGCTCCGGCCTTTGTTTCCTGTTTCCGCTGGAGGGTCCGAGGGACCGCTCCGGCCGTTGTCTCCAGTCTCCGCTGGGGGGCCCGAGGAGCCCGTTCAGCCACCTGTCTCAGCTGGAGGGCCCGAGGAGCCCGTCCAGCCACCTGCTGCAGCTTCATCATCATCCTCGCCGGCTGCAGCATCATCATCATCCTCGCCGGCTGCAGCATCATCATCAGCCTCGCCGGCTGCAGCCTCAGAGCCTTCAGCCTCGTCTGGTCCAGCCTCAGAGCCTTCAGCCTCGTCTGGTCCAGCCTCATCCGAGTCTTCATCCTCGCCTGGTCCAGCCTCATCCGAGTCTTCATCCTCGCCTGGTCCAGCTTCATCCGAGTCTTCAGCCTCGCCTGGTCCAGCTTCATCTGAGTCTTCATCCTCGCCTGGTCCGGATCACCATCGCCTGAGTGGCCGCCGTTGCCTTCCGCACGGCCGGCCCCCGGACCGCCATCGCCTGAGTGGCCGCCGTTGCCTTCCGCACGGCCAGCCCCCGGACCGCCATCGCCTGAGTGGCCGCCGTTGCCTTCCGCACGGCCGGCCCCCCGAACTGTGTCCACGTCGCCGCCGTTGCCGTCCGCACGGTCGGCCCCCCGAACTGTGTCCACGTCGCCGCCGTTGCCGTCCGCACGGTCGGCCCCCTGAACTGTTTGGACTCCTGTGCTGTCGGCCCCCTGGCCGGCCCCCTGAACTGTTTTGGACTCCTGTGCTGTCGGCCCCCTGAACTCTTCTGTTTTGGGCTCTGTTTTTTCCTGTGTTCTGGTGTGCTTCGTTTCTTTTGGTTTTGGGCTCGTTTTTTGTTTTTGTCTTTTGGCCTTCTGGTGCTCCGGTTTTGTTTTGCTTCGGGCCCTCCTTCCTGGGCCCCCGCCGCCCGCCCTGGTCGGGTTGTTTTCTGTTTTTTCTGGCTGTTTTGTTTCTTGTTGGGCTGTCTGGAGCCAGCCTTTGAGGGGGGGGGGGGTACTGTCATGATCCTGGGTCCTTTTGACCCAGCGTTTTGTGTTTTCTCTTCGCGATTTTGGTTCTGTTCTCTAATTGGTGTTTACCCTGTTCCCCCCGTGTGTTCCTGTTTTATTGTGAAGGTCTGCGTCTTATGTGGGTGTTTTCAGTTTGCCTCCCTGGTCTCGTCATGTTAATCACTCCCAGCTGTGTCTCCCACCTGTGTGTAATCTCCCTGTGTTCTGAGTGTATTTAAGTTGTATTTTCTGTCTTAGTAATCGCTGGTTCGTCTGTGTTGTTTCCCCTCGGTCTCCCTGCGTCTCCCCGTATGTATTTCTCCGGACCTCCCTGCATCCTCATTCTGGTTTGTCTTATTAGTTTACCCAGTTTAGGTTTCCGGTTTCATGTTTTGTCGCCACCGCTGTTTGTACTTACACCCCTGTAAATAAACACTCACCTGCACCAGAGCTGCCGCCTTTTGGGTCCTTACTACAAATCCACACGGCTTGCCCCGCAAACCGTGACAGTGCAAGCCTGGCCTATTCCACAAACAGCGACAGAAGTAAGGTCATTCCTTGGACTTTGTTCATATTATCGCAAGTTCATTCAAAACTTTGCGCACCACAGTGTCCCCCTACATGCTCTCACTGAAAAGCATGCAACTTTTCAATGGACTTCTCAGTGCCAGGATGCATTCATGTATCTGAAACATGCCCTCTCAAACCCTCCAGTGGTTTCATTCCCTGACTTCACATTGCCATTTTCTCTGTATACTGATGCTTCAAGCACAGCTATTGGCAGTGTACTAGCTCAAAAACAGGGACAGCAAGAGAAAGTCATTGCCTATGCTAGCCATGCGCTTACAAAGGCAGAAAGAAAGTGGTCGACTTATGATCGAGAACTCTGGGCCATTGTTTGGGCAGTTAGGCATTTTCGTCACTATCTCTACAAGCAGCCATTTGTTATTGTCACTGATCACAAGCCCCTCCTGGGTCTTCGGAAAATACCCATTGACAGTGATAGAACTGGTCGCCGTGCTCGCTGGGCTCTTGAACTCGATCCTTTTGAGTGGACTGTGATTCATAAAGATGGCCACCGCCACCTCAATGCGGACGCACTGTCACGTCGCCCTGTCACTGGTGAAACCATAGAGCAGGACCCAGTCTGCACTGCTTCTGCTACCTTGAAACCTGAAGAGAGGTGCGTAGGTCCTGCAGGCTCGCCCAACCATAGTCCCTGCAGTACTGACCAAAAACACATTCCATGCAATGACTTTCCTGATCCACGACTGCAGTGTGCAGCGCTATCTGTTTCATCCACATTTGTGCTTGAGCTGCCTGAAGATGATCTCAAAAGTGAACAACAAAAAGATCCTGTACTGTCAGAAGTCATTGGCTGGAAAGCTAAGGGTCAGAAACCACCCTACTGGCGTATGAAAAAATGCCCACCTCAGGAAAAAGTGCTATGGCATGAATACTCTAGACTTACCTTTCACAATGGCTTACTCTGTCGTAAAGCTTTCAACCCATCCCAAAAGTCAGTGTTGCATCAGTTGGTTGTTCCTGAATCTTTAAAAGACACTGTCCTACAGCTGCTGCATGGCAACCCAGTGTCCGGTCACCTATCAGCAGATAAGGTCCTGAAACGTGCTCAGCAGCTATATTACTGGCCATTCATGTCACGTGACATCAGAATATGGTGCACACAATGCACTCCATGTTATGCCAGACGGAATCCCACACCTCATCACAGAGCTCCAATGAAAACAATTGTTGCTGCGGAGCCATTTCAAAAGGTGGCAGCTGACATACTTGAACTCCCCATTATGAGTCGTGGCAACAGGTACGTGCTCGTTGTTCAAGACTATTTCTCGAAATATGTCAATCTCTATGCTATCGCAGACCAACGTGCCACAACAGTTGCAAAATGCCTGTTTGACAACTTCATCTGTCAGCACGGCATCCCTGAAATGCTACACACAGACCAAGGACGTCAGTTTCTATCTGACCTGGTGAAACATCTGTGTCAGCTGCTAGGCATCCAGAAGACACGGACCAGCCCATATCACCCTCAATGCGATGGGATGGTCGAGAGGTTCAACCGAACACTTATTGACCAGTTAGCTAAGTTACTCCTTCAGCAGCCTGGCGAATGGGATGACTGCCTCAATCAAGTTGCTTTGGCTTACAACACCAGTCCTCACTCTACCACGGGGTTTACACCATTTTTTCTCACACATGGACATGAGGCACAGATGCCTGCTAATATGCTGTTGCCTACCAACATGCCAGCATCATCTACTTCTGCTTCTCCTGCTGACTACGTCACCCAGTTGACTCAGAGACTTCAGTCTGCCTTCAGCACTGCTGCATGGAACAGAGATTGTGCCCACAACCAGCAGAAACAACTGTACGATAGGGGCATCAAACACACTCCTTATGTTCCGGGTGACTTGGTGTGGTTAAATGACCCCACTACAGCAAAGCAGAAACTTGCTCCACATTGGAAGGGCCCCTTTGAGATATTGGAGTGCCTTGGAACAGATGGAGAAAACCCTGGTGTCACGTACAGGATTCGCTACCTCCTGGACCAATCAGACAAGACTCAAATTGTTCACTACAATCGTCTCAGGCCTTACAAAGCACCTGTCCCTAAAGGTGGAACCAACTCACCTGCAGGTGGCATACCTGTACAGCCCCAGATTCCACAGTTGACTGCATTATCAGGTGCTTTGCCCTTCACAGCTTCAAAATCTGCAGCTGAAGGGAGCTGGAATGTTCAGGGCCGCAGCCCTGCAACCTCATCAGACCCTCAGGTTTGTCAGCCACCACCTCTAAACCAGTCACGACCCCATTCCCACTCTCCTTTGTCCCCTTCTCCTCGGTCTGAGACTGTAACGACTTCCCCCTCTGGCCATGTGGTGATACACCAATCAGACATTGTCCCTTCAACTCCTCATCGAGTATCTGGTGTTTCACGGCGATGTGGGAGACGTCAAGTTGTGCCTCCCAGATACCTCAAGGACTATGTTTTGAACTGAACTTGTTTTTGGTTTTGCTGTTGTTTTATTGTTGTCCCCTTTGCTCGCAGCATGTTGTTTTTGTGTTTTTTTTCCTTTTCTGTAAGGAAACGGGGACGTTTCTTATGTGAGGGGGGGAGGAAAATGTAAAGTGTAGAAGTAAACTTAAATCTAATTTGATATACAAAGAGGTGTTTACAAAGGTTATAAAGCTAGTTATGTAGCTATTTGGTGGTTACGTGTTTTGATATTTACATGTTTACATGTTTGAATGTTTAGACATGCATGTTAAAACCAGTAATAAGTGTGTGTTATATCTACCTGGTTGTTTTCCCTGTTTTGATCTGAGTTTAAGATTTCCTGGCTTCTGAGAGGTCAGTGAAGTATTCATGAGGGCGGCACACAGGAAGTGTGGGTTGTTGTTGCGGTGTGCTGAGAGTAAAGTGGCTGCTAAAAAGTTATCCGTCTCCATCTTGCTGTTCCTAATTATTCAGAGAGATTCCAAACCATCTAGTGAACCCTCACGTTACAATACAAAATGTAATCAAATGAAAAAGTCTCCTTTTAAAACTTGTTTTATTAGTTTTAGTCTTTTAACTTTATGCATCAAGCAAAAATTTAATTATATGCACCATTCTCTGACTGGAAGAAATTTGTTTAACATTTAAACCTATTTTCTGCACATTCCAGCACATGAAATAAAATATTTTTTTTGTTGTTTACACTCACTCTTTCCAATAGATGCAAGTAAAACACAGCAGAAAATAAATAAAGTCAAAGACTAGTGGTCCTTTTGCTCTATTATCACCTGTAAAGCAGGAGTGGGATAGTAGGCGGAAGTTTACCCTGGTAAAAATATAGAAATATAACAAAATGAAAATATACAGGCACAATCACCCAAAAAACTTCAGTGGAGTGCGTAAGCTCTGTGTTTGCATCATCCAACCTGAATAAAACATCGCTGCTTTGTTCACATTTTATTGTGTCTGCTAAGAGAATCATAACATGCCCCCTTTCGTGACGCTGAAGTCTTAAGTATGGCCCTAAATTAGATTTAGCAGATGGTTGGAAATATGCTCTGTGTAAACAACCATCACGGCCGAGATAGTTGTCAGATACTCTGACCATCTTAGTAGCATATTTGCACACAGTCCAAGATGACATGATAAACATCTAGCATTAGGTCTGGAAAAAGTCTGAAGTAGAATATATCTTCATGTTCGAGTCTGTGAACAGGTGTTGCTATTGAAAGCTACACATAAATCCACCAGTAGCACAAACACATGTTAAAAGACTCTAACAGAACGTAATCTGATAGAAAAGACGGCTCTAATGGAAAATAATCTGGTCTTACATGACGATAAAGACAAGAAGCTAGCAGAGGTTTGAGGTGTATCTGTCAGGGAGAAAAAGCAGCATTTTTTACATATGTTAACATTAAACTTGACATAAATTTTTCTTGACATATCAGCTCATTGCTCGCTGCCCCACTGACACTGTTAATAAACCCCTGACTCTCGGTGAAGCCCACCAGAGATCGACGGTTTCAAATGGCCCAAATGAAACATCTGTATTTTTCACTTTGTACATTTGTGCTCCCTGATCTTAGAGTTCTGGCCCTGACAAGGAGCCTAAATCACTCCCAAAAGCGTTCAAGGAAGCCCATATTGGAGCCATTTCCTGTCTCTGGAGTGGGCACATGGGTGACCCTTAGTGACCCTCATTCCCCAATATAAATGCGCATGAGCGCTCTCACATATACAAATGCGTGTGCTCTTTAACGACAGCACCCCCACAGCCTGTTGCAGTGTAGTAAGCAATTCATATAATATCTCAGTTGCCTGATGTAATAAATACATCTCACTGGAGAGCAGTGCCAGAGAAAATATAATTACATTTAATGGCTTGTGATATGCCTGAGAGTGGCTTGAGATAAAACAGAGTCACAATTTTGGGATCTGATGCGAATGGCTTGAAAATGAAGCTTCTATCATTTTTCTCACAGTTTGTTTCCATAAAAAGGAAACCAGATCAGACAAGAAGGCCACACTGTATGGAAATAAATGGAGGGTAAAAGGTCAAATACCAAATTTCTTGCTAATTCTTCCCTTTTTGGGGGGGAGTCTGCTGTGAACTTGAACAGCGGGTGAAACAGAAGCTCACTGCAAATCATTGCAATTGCAATGGCAGCACATCCCTAGCTCGGAGGCTAAGGTGAGTGAAATAAGGCTAAAGAAAACAAAAAAGAAATAATGAGATGAAAGAATAATGAGGCGAGCGAAAGAAAGCAGCAAAAACGATGTCAGTTTCAACATCTGCTCCATATCCGCACAATTACAGGAAGCGCTACGCTTTTGCCCCATTCACAGTGACACGAATAATAAACATAACAATGAGGTAATCCATCTACAACTTATTATGCAGTTGACCAAAGAGCAACTTCACTCCGGTACAGAGGCTTGAATGCATGTACTGAAAGTCTGTGTTATCACATCCACTCAGTTGAATCAAGTCATTTGTTGCAGGATCGGCCAGATACAGAAAACGTAGCAGTGGAAGGAAGAAACTACAGAAATGATAGCATCTATTTTTAAAGTCACGCAAAATCAAGTGTTTAAGGAGAAAGTGAGAAACCTGCAGAGGAGGATTACTCAGATCTGAAGCTTTATGGACAGTAAGATCATTGTTTACCCTCAAAGTCCACAAATTTACTGTTTTAGTTCACTTTCTCATCTCTCAGGTAGTTTCTGTATTTAGATCCTGTTTCTGCACTGAGCTGCACAGACACATGTGAAGGCGCATTTTTCATTAGCTGAATTAGACAAAAGCTAGAGTTAAGAGATACTTGTAGAACTACTACGCCAGATCAAGAAGAAAAATCTTGGTGCATCTTACTGCTTGCTAATTTACATTTTCTAGCTGTAAAAAAAAAGTCCTTGTGGATTACAGCTGAAAGTGTTCTTTTTCTATTTAACCTCCATATTTTTGTGATCCTCCCTTTCCTCTGCTCGCCCTGCTGGATTTCTGCAGGAAGTCTTTAACAATAGGACCCCTCCAGAGATTCTGAAGCCCAGCTGTAAGAAACTCCACACAAATACACACAGTGTATCCAAATTACCATCAGGGTGTATACCTCACCCCTGACGTCGTTGCCCACCTCTCAATTTTAAATACACTTAGTCACTGAGGGCTAGCAGGAGGGACTATGCGCTTACCTGCTGCTCCTTGGCAGGTAGCTCCATGCCCTCCTGGGTTTTAATTACACCTTAGAACACATATGCATCAACACTACAATGAGCGGGTGGAGGGAGGTTTGGAGTCTTCTCCCACTCCCATTCTCTGCGGCCTGCTGGAGCGGGAGGGCTAGTGGGAGGAGTTGGCCGTCCGACTGCGGTCTGGGGTGTGGGGCCTCCCTGCTGCTGCGGAGTCGGGGTGGTCTGCCTCTCCCCACCGCAGGGAAAAGGGTAACACCACCTGGGTCTGGGTGCAATTCCCCCCTCCAGGGGCAAGGGTACCTAGACCCGGTTTGTAGAGTACGCTTGGGGAGTGTGATTGTGTGTACAGCGTCTCTTTATGTCTGTCTCCACGTTGGTTGAGTGTGGAGTGAGTGCATATGAGAGCATGAGGGTGGGAATGGATGTTTGTGTCTGTGTGTGCCTGTATGTCTGTGTCTATATGTCAGGTTGGGTATCAGACGCCACCTCTCTGGGGACATCTCAGGCCCTCCAAGGTTTGGAGGCCTATCTCCACCCACCACCACTTCCCCTGCCGGTGGCGGACTCCCTCAGGTGTCGGTGTGTTGGTGGTTCTTTGTGTCTGGGGGTGGGCGTCCGGGTACACACCGGCTCACTCCTTGGCGGCCGCTTGTCGGGGCCTGGGGCCTGGGGCTCGCTCGGGCCCCTTTGGAGGTGGGGTGCCCCCGGCCTCTCGGCCTGGGGCTCGGTCACTCAGGCACAGCTGGGGGCCGGCGGAGCTCACGGGCGCGTCACTGCAACTCCCCCTGACTTCTGCTCCGCGGCTGCTGGGCGAGCCCTCATCTGGGACTCTCCTCAGCTCTTACTGGAACAGTGGCGCGGCTGCCCCTCTGTTGGTCTTCCATGGTCTCTTGTGTTCTGGGGGCCTCTGGATGTCTGGAGTTTTGATCTCCTCCATACCCGCTTCACACCCTGGAGGACGGGGCTGTGGCCCCCCCACACTCCCTAGCAGATCATTACATGGAGAAACCTTTGGAATGCAAGCATGCTGATCCACACAGGTATGCACACATGGGTATTCACAGACGCGGACTAAAGCTTTCTTGGCTGCTGCCTCAAAGCACACTGTGCGCTGTCTATCTTGCATGCTGCACAATATCGTTTATTATTTAGTAAATATTGATATCTATGACTAGCTAGTTTATTGTGATGGTGCTTTGTTTTCTCTATTATTATGTTGCTCTTTGTTGTTTGCTGTCTCCTCTGTTTGTTTTTTTTGTTTGTTTGTTTTTTTCTCCATACAGGTGACCCAGGAGTTCTTTTTTTTTTTTTCTCTCTCTTCCCCCCCCTCTCACCATCTCTTCTCCCCTTTGGTTTTCTTTCTTTCTCTCCCCCTCTTTCTCTCATTCATTCCCCCTGTCCTATTTATTAAAAAAAAAAAAAAAAAAAAAAAAAAAAAAGACAAAGGATGAACTGAAGCTCTGCCATCACGTAATGTCGCATACTGCTTTTTCTGATGTCATTTAAAAAAATAAAAAAATAAAAAAATACACACAGTGACGAGGCACATGTGACTATCTTTATGTTTGCACGTATACACACATTAACACACACAGAGTAACTCACAACCACTCATTTAGTTGAACATTAAATAGGAGCTCCTGCTGTTTGTGTGACGAAACAGCAGACTTTGACAGGATACTCACATGACTCACTCTGCCACCTAATTAGCAGGAACAGCTGATGAATCAGCAACACAGCTGACCTCAGTTTATTTACTCCGCAGATGTGGGGTTAAGTAAAATGGTAAATGGCCTGTATTTATATAGCGCTTTACTAGTCCCTAAGGACCCCAAAGCGCTTTACACATCCAGTCATCCACCCATTCACACACACACACTGGTGATGGCAAGCTACATTGTAGCCACAGCCACCCTGGGGCGCACTGACAGAGGCGAGGCTGCCGGATACTGGCGCCACCGGGCCCTCTGACCAGTAGGCAACGGGTGAAGTGTCTTGCCCAAGGACACGACAACTGAGACTGTCCAAACTGGGGCTCAAATTGCAAGGCAAACTTCCCAATTCTTGCGCCACGATCGATTGAGCCAGTAGTGGGTCAAGGTTGCCTCACCCAGTGGCAGAAAGTAAATATAAATGGCAGTTTCAGTTTTAAAGGAATTAAAGGAATTAAAGGAATTATCCTCCATTTGTATCACTTAGATCGTCCTGTACTTGACTACATTTTAGAGGGACTATAATCAGTTTATAGTCAGTTTATTTTCACAGATCTAAATTGCTTTTAAGGTTAAGATTTTACATGTTTTACATACAGTGCTGTGTAGTCTTGAGGCAGGCTTCACTCATATGGAAAAGAAATAGTAAAAACATATATGATTTAGTCATGAAAGTGGCCACTTTCTCATTACTTTCATATTTTTTTTAGTAAGTATACAAAACATACAAGTTTCATTATATAATTTTTCAAGGGATCTTATATGTGTTTTCACTCTTGTATGCTTTTCATACAAGTTTCATACAAGACAGATAAAAACTTTATAAGATTTATATATATCTTTTCCATATGAGCAGTTTTTCATATTTTCCTAGAAAATGAAAAATAGGTGATGCAATTTACTGAAACATTTGCAGATATACATGGAAGTATAGTGTATAAGGCAAAATTAAAGTTTGTTCTATACTAACAAGCTTAAAAGTCCATATTTTAGCATGACCACCTTTATTCTTCAGCACAGCCTGAGCTCTCTTTGGCAAGCTTTTGTGTAATTTCTCTAAGTAGTCTTCAGGAATAGTTCTCCAAGTTTCTTGAAGGACATTCAAAGCTCTTTTTTAAATATTGGCTGATTTTTTTTCCGATCTCTGTCAAAAAGATTCCACAGTGCTTCACTAATGCTGAGGTCCAGGCTCTGGTCAGGCCAGTCAATGACTGACAGTGTTCCTCTGTGTGTTTTTCACACAGTGAAAGCATACCTGGTTTGCAATCATTGTCACGCTGAAGAATTAAGCTATTGCCAACTAGATGCTTTCCTGATGGTTTATTGGGTAGACCAAAATGTGAGGGTACTTTTCTGTGTTCATAATTACATCAGTGTTGACAAGACCAGCAAATCCGACTGTATTTTAATGTGTTCCACCAATTTTGATGAGATCCTCAACACCACAAGCTGAAATGCAGCCCCAAACTATGACACAGTCTCCACCCTGTTTTACAGATGCCTGTAGAAACTCACTGTACCAATCCTCCATATATATACTGAACCAATAATTTCAAATGTGCGCTTTGACAGATCTGTGACAGATCAAAGTAAAAAAAAACAACAAATCTGGACGTAGCGTTTTCATTGGGAGAAACGTTTCATCACCCATCCAAGTGACTTGTTCAGTCTGAGCTGACTGCAGGTTTCCCCAACCTTATAAACAGTACCTTTGCACAATAACTGAAACTAGCCCACTGAATGAACAATGGGCTGTGAGGCCAGTTCCTTGACCATTAATATGCAAATTGTCGTCACCATTGATCAACAACCACTGATCAGAGTACCATTTTCCACGTTTCTCCCACTGAGAACGCTACGTCCAGATGAACAGAATCAACCTTTTGGGATTTACTTACCTGGATGATTGAGCACGCATCAAGACAATTATGTGTTGCTTTGAAAGGCTGCTAGTGACAGAGCGCCTAAAGATATGTAAGACTGGTCGTTTGCTAAGCTGCCTGTTATGTTTAGACACTACACTGGTTCATCCCATGTGTTCTTTTTGCGCGCTTGAATGATTCATAGGCCCATTTCAGTTGATTAATAAATAAAAAATCATTCCTCTAAAAATGGTTATGAAGAAGGACAAAACATAACTTGTGATGTTTTTCGTGGAAGACATCACAGAATGTGGAAAACGAAAATGAAATGAAATACCGCTTTACTTTGAGTACAACCTAAATGTGTCTAAAGAGTTTCAAATATGCTGGTTGACTGACGTTTCAGCCAGTACCAGCTGATAATCCTGACCAGATGACTCCTCATGCAGTTTTCTAGTTGTGGTCAGAGGCCAACCCCCAAAACATGAGATTTGTGGACGAAAAAGCCAAGCAAAAGTGAACACGATGAGGCGGCGTGGAGACCTTATGATCTTAATCATCATCTGGTTGCACAGCGGGAGGCTGAGTGTAGCAGGGTCAAACACATGAGTATGCCTACACACACACACACACACACACACACACACACACTCGATTCCCTCTGGGCGCACAGATTAAACCTGAGATGATGTGGCTCCCTGAGGCCATGAACTGAAGCATTTGCACTCTTCTCAGCCTCTAAATCAATGTCCACCACAGGAAGCCTGTCAACATGACCAGAGCTGAATCTGTCAAAGTTAAACTTTTTCGTTGTTATGACACGAGAATTCACAAACAAAAAGTTCAACTACCGGTAAAGTTAAACGGCTAAGACGACGACTCTTGTCACTAACGGCTGAGCTCTTGCTCAGAGAGCAACAGAACATCTGTTTACTGTTTTTCTGTGTTTTACTTGTACTTATGATGTCATGTTCCTAATGAGGGTGTGTTACGAATATTTTGCTGACAGAGCATTGAAATCTCTGACTCTAGCTGGAGAGCCTCTGGTTTTCATTGAGAGCAATGCAGTCACAGTGAGGAGCATGAGGTGCAGCAGTAGACCGGCTGGTGGCTTGAAGGTCGTTCTGGCCTGCTGTGAGAAGTCTGAGCAGAGATATTTCAGTAAACAGAAGCGAGGTGATGGGCCTTTCAGAAACTACACATAAGCCAAAACTCACTCGCTTTCATATATAATGTATGCTCTCGCAACAATGTTCGTATGTCCACAACAATGTTTGAGCCAAATGTTTTCATTTGTAATCTTCTATACCAAATGAGCATAGTGGTATCGCTATTTACCAACAATGGATATCATATTTATGTCATGTTAATAACACACATAATATGTTGTAGAGAGGCTGTTCTTGTACAGTGAGTGTGTAGAGTGATGAACAGAGACTCCCCTTTTGCCTCGTTTCTCTGTTGTTTTTTCCGCCTTGTAATTGGAAGGTTGCCGGTTTGAGCCCCGGCTCCGACAGTCTCGGTCGTTGTGTCCTTGGGCAAGACACTTCACCCGTTGCCTACTGGTGGTGGTCAGAGGGCCCGGTGGCACCAGTGTCCGGCAGCCTCGCCTCTGTCAGTGCGCCCCAGGGTGGCTGTGGCTACAATGTAGCTTGCCATGACCAGTGTGTGACTGTGTGTGTGAATGGGTGGATGACTGGATGTGTAAAGCGCTTTGGGGTCCTTAGGGACTAGTAAAGCGCTATACAAATACAGGCCATTTACCATTTAAAGTGAATTCCTTCTGTGACAAATATTACTTAGAGAAAATTTTATACTGTGACAGGTGTAATCAGCACATGGGGTTAGGCTGAATAATTAGCAGTCTGTTGACACGTGTGTGTGTGTGTGTGTTTGCGTACAGCGCCCTGCGATGGATCAAGTCTCAGACTAAATTGCTGTTTCAGTCCAACCATAATAACAGTCATTATAGTATTACACTGAAACCTAATGCAAATACCATAAACTTACTGCTTAGCAGCTACAACAGAAGAGCACGTTACCTAGCGACAGCGTTATTGCATTTACCATACTCTCCACACACACATCAATGCAACAACTGCAAACAACCAGTTTCAAATATTTATCTTCCTTATAGAGGGTGAAACTGATTTTATGTAAATAACAGTACGCATGGAACTAAATGAACATGTTAAAAGGTCATTTTTGACCTAGAGCTTTTCCTTATTTGTTTGCATGCATGTCATTCTGTTTGTAAGCGCAATACCTTCAAAAGTTTTAAATGATATTTATTGATAAAAATGTAAACAAATTTATTAAATGATGAAATATACACAAAATTATGTCAACAGGGTAAATAACCTGAAATTTACACTTGTTTTTATTGCACTACAAAATTCTTAATGTACTTTTTAAAAGCACGCAGAAAAAAAAGGAATATAGTGAGATGCCTTTACAGCTTCTTGTTGTGGTGTCTGCACCGTGTGTTGATTATGTGGGTGCAGTATGATTAAAACTTCCATTATACTTACTTATAACTTACACATTACCAACATTTAAAGGGTTTTAGCTGTTGAAAAGAAATCTTCTATGGTTGGCGTCAATATAACAGACACATTTGTGGTTCTTTAAAGAAATGTGTTCAAAGTTTAATTAAAACTAAAGCTAATTTACACTAACTGGACATTTCATTAGGTGCACTTTGCTGGGTTGGACTGGGTTTTGTCCTCAGGGCTGGTGCTGAAAACATTCGTCAGAGGTTTTGGTCTACATTCACATGCTAGCAGTTGCTGCAGATTTGTCAGCTGCACATCCATGAAGCCCATTCCACCGCCTCCCAAAGGCAGCTCATTGGATTGGGATCTGCTGACTGTGGAAGCCATTTGAGAAGAATGATCTCTCTGTTATGTTCGAGAAACCAGTTTGAGATGAAATACTCAGTCTGGTCCATTTGGCACCAACAAACATACTGCATCCAAAGTCACCTAAAACACCTAGAAAACCATGGACTGAAACTGAAGTAACTCAAGTAACTTCCATTTTTACAAAATGTCCTTTATTATCTTGTTGTCTTTTCTCTAAAACTTCTGTGGAACTTTGTTAATCATTTCAAGTTCATGAAGGTCTGTTTGTGGGTGGGCTGTACTGGGCTGCTGTACAAAGCTGCTTTCTGCTTGTTAAAAATGTGGAGTTCATAGATCAGCCTTAACTCTAAACCACAACTGGATACATGTTGCTTGAATTACAGCCCTTCCACAACCTGTCTTGTGTTAAATTATGAACAGAAGTTTTGCCCCCCCACCCCCACCCTGCACACACACACACACACACACACACACACACACACACACACACACACACACACACACACACCCTGGTCAGTCCTCTCCGTCTCTTCCCATGATTGCCATCCTGTCATGTCAGATGTAACGCCAAGAAGTGACGGCACTCTAAGCAGAATACGATATCCTCCAAATCACAATAGCTGTGCGACATGCCAGGAATGTGATGTCACATGCTTGAAACAACTGTGCGTGCACACATGTGTAAATGCAGCCTGTTTGCATTCAGGTGAGTTTGCTGGAACAAAGGGGATTCCTAAACAGCACATCCTCACAGCAACACTGCGTGCTGCAGATTCTTTAAGGGGCAATCAGTGTGAAGCTGTCTTTAGGGGCTGACTGTAGTCTTTTTATTTTTTTATGTTTTCTTGGAGCTCATCATCCTATAAACAATCCATTCCAGTGAGCGAAGCTCCATCAAATTTCCTGTGTACTTACACTAAGGTCTGGGGACAAACTTTGACGGAAATCACATTCCTGTCATTGTTGGGCAGTTGCAGGAATAAGAACATAGAAACACACACAACAATATCACATAATGACTTCTTACTTTTGCCCCTACTTCTATAACAACACTCCAAGGATACAACAAAAAAACAAGGCTGACTCAACAGGCAAGCCAACAGCTCTGTGAGGCCTCCTGCTTTGAGCAAACGTCAGCATGATAGCATGCCAACGAAAGCAAAGTGCTATCACAACAGCAGCTTCAGCTTCAGCTTGTTTAACGTGTTCACAGTGTTGCACATTAAGTTAGTTGATTCTAAATTTGCTTTAGGTGCGATAGTGACTATAGACCTGCTTTTTCTGTTGTAGTGGGGGAATTCCTACACTAGTTTGCCAATCATAGCTAGATTATAAGGGGCACCTGTGGCCCATCCTTAAGTTCGTCTGGGCTTTTTGAGATTACTGTTGGCACACATTTAGTGTTAGAGACTGATCTGAGAGGCAGTGGGTAGCACCCCTGAGCACTCCTCAGTGTAGTGGCCCCCATTTATTTGTACTGATTAGTTAATTTAGTTGGGCTGCCATTGTAACTAATAAACTATTGACACTAAACTATCACAACTCTGCCTTGCCAGTAACAAGTCTGTTTGCTTTTACGAATAATGTGATTTAAAAAACAAATGCTTTTTTCCTCCCTAAATTAACCATTTTCAAAGGTAACAGCACTGAGACTCATTTACAAGAGAGAAAACTGTTTCATGAACTAATTTCTGTTTGTTTGCACTCACTAACCACAAACAGGATACCACAGTTCACAAGTCCAAAAAAGGATGCTAATGCATAGATAAGAACCAGACGTGACACAGCCAGTGAGGCATTCAGGAACAGCAGGACTATCCAACATTTGACCGACTTGAAATATCTCTCAAACCTGTGAAAACCTGAAAACTGTAGCGTATTGAGCGTGTCTGATGCTCAATACGCTCTGAGGGGGAAGACTCAAAGGAAGCATCATCTTCAAGTCATAATGGTTTACACACAATTTTGGTTTTTAATTCATCCAGTTGCTCTTCATATTTGGTCCCAGCTAGCTAACAGTGCGAGTTTTATCACAAACTTTTGGCCAGTAGAAATGCTTTTATTAAAGTTACATGAAGTCAAGTTTAAATGGATTTCTAAAGCCTAACATTTTTTTGCATACAAACATGCAAAGGGATTCTCTGTCATTGTAAAGACGGCAGGGGTGTCCACTGAGCGTGTGTGTGTGTTTATTTGTGTAAGAGAGAGACAAAACCAGCAGTCAGGCGGTAACTAAAGCTCCACAGCTGAGTGTTGACAGAGTCAGAAGGTTTTGACCTTGTATGGACCTTCTGAAGAGTGACAGGAAGCTTCAGAAAATCAGCAAAAGATAAAGCCCCACAATGCGGCAGACTTAAGAGAGATCTCATTGGTGCACACACACGTCTGATTCTTATCAGGAACAATGCACAGGAAGGATGACAGGTTTACTTTCAAATGAACGTGCTAATTGAAACGTTTGTGCTACTACTCAAGCATCTGAATTAAGGCATGAAGTTCAATAAGCTTTTAACTACTCTAGTTCATGTTTCCTGGTCACAGCAGAAAGGCAGTACAAACACAGTGAGTATACAAGAAAAAACAAAAGAAATGATAGTGAACAAGAATTCCTGAGGTGAGGTAACCTCTAAACTCAAGATACTTCTATTTGCTCTCCTTTGTCTGCTTAATGTTAGAGCTCAAAAAGGAGTGAGAAGCTCCTCTCGTTACAAAGGAATCAGTGAGGATGGATCTGCTTTCCTTCACGCTGAGCTGTCACCAGACTGGCTATGTGCAAAGTCACGCTAAAGAGCAACAGAGCTAAAGGAGCTGTGAAGTCACGCTGCAAAACAATGAGAAACTCCTCTTATCTTCCACGTTCAGTGCTTTCACTGTTTGTGGAAGATTAAAAAAAAAAATACAAGCAAGAAGTCATCCTCTACAGAGGTCAGCATGTCCTTATATAGCTGTGGACTGATGGGCTTCTTCTGATGAATATGGTGTGTGGCCACAGATGCAAACTTTGAGAAAATTGAGTTTTGCTCATTTTGAACATGTTTCTTCTCGTATCTTTATGTATGTTGTACTTACTCTGCAACTAGTGTCTAAAATTAGCCTTATAGGAACAGCAGAGGTGGCAAAGTTACAGACTGGACTCAAGTAGATGTACAGATAACCGTGTTAAAAATACTCCAGTAAAAGCTGAAGTAGTGAAGCAACTTCTTAATTCTACTGAATGTGCTTAGTTTGAATCTGCTGTGTAAAACAACTGCAGTGAAAGGGATCTTGAAAAAGAGGGTAGCGGGTGACAGTAAAATGAGTAGAGTCAAGGTGGGATTGACTCAGTGGGATTCAGCAGGAGGGGGAAGCCTAAGCGCTGTGAAGTGGCTCAATCATAGTTCACAATACTTTCTAATTTGAGCTTCAGCAGGTGTAGTGCAGGCTGTGATCAGCTGACCTGCTGCTGTTTCTGGGCTTGTGGACTGTGGAATTCAACAAGATGTGCAAAGTTTGACAAGCTCTCTTGGCTGATATCCATCCCCTACACTGACACTACACTGTTTACTGTCTTCTTGCTAGACAGTATACAGTTTGTATAAAGTTAAAATTCAGTGAATGAATCAAAGCATCATCAGCTTTAATGCAAATGTATCTCTACTATGCTAGATGTAACCTAAATCTGACCATGAGCACCACAGAGGTTACTTTGTTACCTCTGGTGAACTGCAGCTTTCTTTTATGTTTTATGCAGCATCAGGTTGGACTTACACACTGCACCAATACAAGAAAGTGAAGAAAGTTACCGCACTGGTCCGTATTAGTAAAACCTTTTCCACAGTTCTTACACTAAACATGATGACAGCTTGAGAGAGAGAGTACATTTTTCAGTTAAATTAAAAAGTCCCACCAGCATACAAATAGAACTCAGTAGTGTAGATAGAGTGAGATACCTTTGCTAATATGTTAGCTTTCCAGCTAACAACAGGTGCACATGGATCAGTCACAGATGAGTTTGTTGTCTGATATCGATCCAGTATTCTGTCTTGCTGCTGCTGACCACGAGGAATGAAAGCAGCAGAGGGAATGTGAATGAGAGAGGGAGATGGAGTAACAGTGAAGATGCAAGAGTAGAGATGGTTAAGGTGGATGAGTTTAAATACCTGGAGCCAACCATTCAAAGCTGGAAAATGGACAAAATTAGAAATTAAAAGATCAGAGAGACGGCTCAGGTTGAGCACTTCAGCGACGAAGTCAGAGAAGGTTGAGATGATCTGGACATGTGCAGAGCAGAGTAAGTGGATATGTTGTGAAATGGAGCTGAAAGGATGCTGAGTATGAAGCTGTCCCTCCTCTGAGGTATATGAAGGACAGAGTGACGGTGTGACAGGATGCTCAAGATAGTATGACATGGAGGCAGATGAGATGCTGTGGCGAGGCCTAAAGGAAGCAGCCGAAAGACAGAGAAGAAGAAGAAGCACGTTTAGTCGGGATCCATTTAAATGTTATTGGTGGTGGAGAATTAGAAGCAGGCAGTACGTGGACAGAAACATCATAAAAATCTGAATTGAACAGTGGCTAGATTTTAAGTAAGCCCTTTTCAGAGGCAAAGTTGTCTATCAGTTTTGGATTTCTTTATGCCAAAGGGTCAAGTCATGGTTTCTGATACCAAGAATCTAGTTAATGTTGGATATTTGTTGTTTCAATCAATAAATGATTTATTGCACTAATTTTCCTTATTGATCAGCTGCACTAGCTCGCCATGAGAGCACATGCAGCAAGGAAAATCAAATGTGGTTCCATGCACGACCAGTTCAGGGGAAAGTCTGCTCCTCTATCTGTTCACTGTTTTTTGTTGGGTTTATTAGACCCAACAAAAAAACAACACCCACTTATTTTAAAGTTGAATAAATATAAATAAAAATACACAACATTCCCATACATAGCATATGTTTACTGTGAGCTATCATCTGCTGTTACACACAAACCATTTTCTTTGTATACATTACAGATTCCTTAGATCCTCACTTTAAATGGCTTTCAGTCAATGTAGTATTGCAGGTTCTTGCAGTTGGGATGAGGGGCTGCAGAGAAACATCACCGGTCACACTTTATGAACCAAGTCAAAGTTTGATAGTTTTTCAGCTTCAGTAGCCGGGAATTACTGTCTGAAATAAACAGTTTGTCTTCATTGCCTTTGCCACAAAAAGCATCTCGGACGAGCTATTGTCGTTCGGGAATATGAATGAATTTCAGAGTTTTCAGTTCAAAGAAAGTATTTCTCGGAAGTAAATAAAAACATGCCTTCAATTTATTAGAGAGGCAGACAGCCTTATATCTCATACACGCTAATGCTCTCTTCCTGTCTTTATGTATACAGGCAGTTAAGGAGGGAGCGAGAGAAGCAAAACACATTAGAATAGACTTCCACGGCTAATAGGAGAATATAGTATGTCAGAACGAAAGGCAGGGGATGGAGGAGGGGGGAGGAAACCGCGTAGAGGTCAGAAATGAAAACATACATGCAGTCTATACATTGCTACAAAGAGAAAGAAAGGCATATGACCAAATCAAGGCATGAAAGAGGATGAGGAAGAGAGGAGATGGGTGGGGAAGGGTCTGCTGTGGTGAGGAAGTGCATGAAAACTAATCAGAGTCTTCCTGAATCTCAGTGCGATGGCTGACGACAGGAAGGACTTCTGTAAACTCTCTCATTGACTGGGAGTTGCTGAGATCCTGTTTGATGTCTTTCTATGAGAATAGCTGAAGCGTGTTTGCGCTACATTTGATGCGCACACACGCCATGTAATCCCGCATTATTCTCCACCTAGATTGTATATGGAAGGATGTACTTTATGTTGAATAACTCATCCTGTATGCGGTTTGTGTATGAAAAGATTCAAAATATTTACGCAGTGAAATTGAGAAAGAAGAAACTGACAGAAGTGTTAAAGTGTACACAGTCTTTAAAGCGCTGCTGTGGATTTTAAATTAAATTAAAGGGGTATTGCACTAATTTTTAAGGAATTATATTTTTTATACACAGTTCCTCATTTCCAAAGACTTAAAAGTCGTTGGATAATAACTGATGCACTGTTTTGTGGTCAGATGGAGCCCGATCCCTTGTTGTTTCATGAAAAATAAGCAGATAAAAGATCTGGAGTTGATTCCAAGTGTTGGACTTGAAGATGTTGATGCAAGAGAAGGAGGTCATCATTAGGTTGAAAATGGAAAAATAAACCTATCAGATTGATTAAAATGAACAGTCTGGTTCATTCTGTCAAACCACTCTGTCAGCTCAGCAACGCAAAAAGGAAAACCACACGAGACAACTGAAGTGCATGATCGCAGAATCGTTTTTTTTCTGGTTAGGAAAAAAAAATCTCTAAATTTCTTGCCTAACCAAGTCAAAAACAGCTGGAAGTTCTCAGGCCTACAAACAAGAGACTTTCTTGAATGTAAATACAGAGGGTTTACAGCAAGTTGCAAACTACACCACGTTCCAAATTATTATGAAAATTGTGTTTAAGTGTCATCAAGATTAAAGTTGTTGTTGGAATTGTGTCTTGGGACTCTTTGTATCACTGAAATCAATCTCGGACACCTATGATCATTAGTTTGCCAGGTGAGCCCAATTAAAGGAAAAACTACTAAAGAAGGACGTTCCACATTATTAAGCAGACCACCATTTTCAAGCAATATAGGAAGGAAAAATGTTCTCTCTGCTGCTGAAACGCGTGAAATAGTTGAATGCCTTGGAAGTGTAATGACAACCTTAGATATTTCACGAAAATTTAAGCATGATCTCCACAATGTAAGAGATTTGTGGCTGAGTCAGAGCACACATGGGTTTGTGCAGATAAAGGCACAATGATGAAGGTTTCTGCCAGACAAATACATCAGATTAAGAGAGCAGCTGCTAAAAGGCCATTACAAAGTAGCAAACATATATTTGAAGCTGCTGGTGCCTCTGCAGCCCTGCAAACATCAAGGTGTAGGATCCTCCAGAGACTTGCTGTTGTGCATAAACCTTCTATTCAGCCACCCCTAACCAACGCTCACAAGCAGAAACGGCTACAGTGGGCCCAGAACTACATGAAGACTCATTTCCAAACAGTCTTGTTCACTGATGAGTGCAGTGCAACCCTGGATGGTCCAGATGGATGCAGTGGTGGATGGTTGGTGGACGGCCACCATGTCCCAACAAGGCTGCGTCATCAGCAAGGAGGTGGTGGAGTCATGTTTTGAGCCGGAATCACGGGGAGAGAGCTGGTCGGCCTCTTTAGGGTCCCTGAAGGTGTGAAAATAACCTCTGCAAAGTATGTGGAGTTTCTGACTGATCACTTTCTTCCATGGTAGAAAGAGAAGCACTGTGCCTTCTGCAACACAACCATCTTTATGCAAGACAATGCACCATCTCATGCTACAAGGAATACCTCTGCATCATTGGCTGCTATCAGCGTAAAAGGAGAGGAACTCATGGTGTGGTCCCCATCCTGACTTCAATCCTACTGAGAACCTTTGGAGCATCCTCAAGCAAACAAATATGAGGGTGGGAGGCAGTTCACATCCAAAGAGCAGCTCTGGGAGGCTTTTCTGACATCCTGCAAAGACATTCAAGTAGAAACTTTCCAAAAACTTCCACTGCTGCAAGAATTGTAAACCTGCTATCAAATAAGTGGTCCTATGTCAATATGTAACTTGACCTGTTAAGATGTTTTTGATTGAAATAGCTTTTGATTTCAATGAAATTGATCTACTAATGCTGCAAATTCAACAAATGACCATTTTCAATTCTCCACAACCCATAAAATCTTTTGAAACTCTGTGTGTGTAATAATTTGGAACAGTGCATTTTAAGTGTTTTATTTTTGAAAAACATACTGTTTTCATTGGGAGTTTTGTTCAGTAACATTTGAATTATACTCTATTGGTCGATGACTCGAAAATTATGCCGACTGTCACTTGAAACGACTATTTAGGAAAAACAGAAAATATAATTTGCATAATAATTTTGGAACGTGCTGGTTACACTTAAGAACAGTAAGGTCAGATTAGACTTTGCTAGAAAACAACTCAAAGAGCATGTTTCTGGAAAAAAACAACAACAGTTTCTCTGAGATTAACTAGCGGAGAAGCAGCTCATGATCGGAGGCATACCAGATCGTCTGTCAAATAGATGCCTGTCATTATACTCTCTGCTGCACGGTGAAATGTTTAAGTCTCTTAAACTATAGTGTGTAGAAGGTGTTATAGTAGATACTTATATTAAATGTGGCTGACTTGGGGTTTAAGTAAAACTGCAGTTCACACACACTTATTACAAAATATTCAAAAGAAATGTAGGAACACCCACGTGAGCCAGCCACCTTTGGAAGGGTATGTACTTTATCACCATGTCAGTTGTTAGGATACCATGATGACAGCTGCTGAAGTGATCCTGGCGTTTGCTAAATTATCCTTGAATGGTTGGCTGTTGATGAACAGGTACTCATGTGTCAGCAGCAGTTGAAAGGGAAATAACTGTGGTTTATAAGGAATAATGATGTAGAATTTAAGAAGTGTAGAGTAACACGTAAAATTAGAGCGCAGTTGTCAGGAATTGATTCAGAGATCGTCCATCACAGTAGGGGGCTATTATTTCAGAATTATGGCGCTGCAAGATACTGTGTTGAACAGAGGATTTTTGCATTATATGGTAACATGGTAACTGTACACTTGTGTGGTTGGTTGTAGTCCAGGCTCTAACTGCCCCCTCATTATAATAATCCTTCCGTAACATGGGGATTTTTTTCTCTCTCTCCAGCTGTTGACTGCTGGAATTGGCACCACTTTTAGACTGTGTGTGACGCTTCTGTTGTTGTAACAAAATCAGTGACAATCACTACTGAGATCTGAGTGCTGAGGAACTGAGATCTAGACCAAACAAATCTGTGTTCTTTGTTTGTTTGTTTTCTTTATCAACGAAACTATCCAAGCTCTCACGTGCTAGGCAAGGCAATGGGAAAATGCTTTTTTAAAAATTTCTAATTTCTTTTTATCTATCTATCTATCTATCTATCTATCTATCTATCTATCTATCTATCTATCTATCTATCTATCTATCTATCTATCTATCTATCTATCTATCTATCTATCTATCTATCTATCTATCTATCTATCTATCTATCTAATACCATACCAATTGGTTTATCGTGACATGTTATCTAGAGGCATCTTGCCTCTCAGCACTGAGGTCAACTATATATCTCATATCTCATAGCTGCAAGATATCGGAACAATCGCAGGCCTCAGATAAAAGCAGTCCATCTATGCTTTTTATTTTGCTCCATTTCAGGTTTCCAGGGGGGGTTGGAGGCTATCCTAGCTGTTATAGGTTGAGAGCTGAATACATAAGTGGCCTGTCAAGACACCAATCAACCTAGCATGCCTGCCTTTGGAGGAAGCCAGAGTACCCAGAGAGAATCCATGTCCAGGACAGGTGAGCACAGTGCTAACCACAGCACCATCATGCTGACACATTAGATTAAAATCCCCTTAGATACTGCTGTTATGTGCATAAAAACAAAAGCTGAGCCGTTTAGAGACAACTTTTTATTTTACATACAGTTTTTCTCAGTCGCTTTGGTGCGTTTCTCAGATCAGAATTGAAATTCTCATAACTATTAGTTCAACCTCCACAACACTCAGTCATTTGTGCACATCATAGTAGCAATTTCTCCTCTCTCTGAACAAACTGCAAATGATTTTGGACATGAATCAGTTGCTTCCATACATTTCCCTGCTGCTTTCTGACATTTCCATTTGCTTATGTCATGTCAGTCAAAAGTAATCATACCTATGGATGCTGAATAGTCGTTCCCAATAAAACTAATAGTCATACATCCATTGCTTGAGTCATCACACACAAAATTGTTGAACTAGTTATCACATACCAAATATTGGCCATCTGTCAAGCAAATCCTATACCTTTCTGTATCATTGTTCCTGGAAATGTCTCCGAAATTGAACAATTGATCTCGGGTGAATTACAGCTGTCACTCATGAGGAGGCGTGTGAAAGTTTAGTTGTAACCAATGACAAACAACTTGTTCACTGTCAATTATGGATGAATCCTGTGAATCCCCAATTGGCAAGCATATATAAACTGCGCAGGAGCTAGTGTGTACCATTTCTACACTTCTGTGACACAAAATGGAAGGTCAGCACCGTGGAAGAGGGGTGAGGATGCGGGGAGGAAGGGGAAGAGGGAGAAGAGGCAGATATAGGCGGATTCCTAATGAAATAAGGGCTACAATTGTGGACCATGTTGTCAATCACGGCCTCACCATGGAGGAGGCTGGTCGAAGGGTGCAACCCAATATTGGAAGAACTACTGTCAGTTCAATCATTCAAACATTCCGTAGGGAAAACAGGTATGCAAACAGTAATACACTGTACTGTACTGTGCCATCTCAGACACATCACATGTTACTGTACTGTATTTGCAATTTCACAAAAAGTTTACTCTGCACCACATAGGATTGTAAGACAACCTCGCGGAGGCGGAAGAGGGCCCCTTTTTACCCCACAGCAAGAAGAAGCCATTTGTGCAATGGTCATTGCAAACAATGCAATAAAGCTGAGAGACATACAAAGCGCTGTCATAGAGAATTACACGGTATTTGGCAATATTGAATCTGTTTCAATTTCAACAATTGACAGAGTACTCAAGAAAAATGAAATCCACATGAGCAAATGACCCTGCTAGCAGCCATGGATGCAGCATGTGACGACATCACAGCAGGGTCCTGCAGAGGATGGATTCGCCACTCCAGGAGATACTTTCCTCGCTGCATTGCGAGGGATAACATCTGTTGTGATGTAGATTTTGTTTTACTGACATCTTTGGGTAGGACTAACACAGATGTTGGATGATCATTTTTAAGCCCTATTTTCCTATCGTCAATACAATAACGAAAGCTTCTAAGTCATCCAGGACACCGGGGATTACAGTTCACGAAGGGCTGTGTGGTTGTCTAGTAAAAGTTTTCACTCTGCAATAAATTAGAGTTCATGTTTGCTACTTTTCACACTTTTTGAATGTGTTCACAGACAGTTACTCACAAGTGCACTTTAACCCTAAAACCTAAAAGACTTTTTGTTTAAAATATTTAGAGCGGCGTAAACAGGATACTGCACCATGGCATCAGTGAACTCTTGTTTATTTCCTCTTCATAAATCATATTCATTCAACTTCGTTTCCATCTAGACTAGCTCGATGACCAGTGGGTCCCCACCCACAGTTTGACAACCCCTGATTTAGTGAAACCTGTAAAACTTTCCTTCCTCCACAGTCAGACTGGCACAGCTTCATTTTTGTAAATCTTTTTCAATTTTTTAATGACTTTGCTGTTGAAAACAGAAGGACGAGCTGCCACACGGACCGAACCCTGTATGTTAAACTGAGCCTATTTTAGTCTTACTGCTGAGTTGTAGTCTCCAGACACCACTTGTACTAAGATTTTCCCATGGGCTTGACATAGGTTATAAAGTCCTGTGCATGATTAAACTCCCACACCCACGTTCAGGGACTGAAGCAATAATTCAGGCTTTGACTTTAGTCCCAGTAACTTGAGCTACTCATGTGCGTTATTTAAGGTTTTAATTTTGATGTGTCATGTTGAACAGGAAATTCGTATGTTTTGCTTGTCTTTTGGAACATGGTGGAGGTTCTGCAACAGCTGTACTAAGAGAAAGAATCACAAAACAGGTAGTCTACACTTTTTAAAAGCACATTGAAGCAGAGAAGGAGCTTAAACCTTAAAATTTTCAAGCACCAAGCTGAAGCACTGAAAGACTTCACACATATTCATCTAAAAGCTCTTAGGCTAAATGCAGGATGGCTTTGTTTTAGCTCTGTTTGTGACTGACCTGCTGCCTGCCTGGCATGTCTGTCCCTCATCCTTCTCTGCTCTACCTGTCCATTATTCTCCTCCATGGTTGTGTGTAAGTAACAGCTATACAGCGTGTCTTACAGCGGGAGGGAGGGGCGGAGAGGGAGTGAAACACACACAGTTGCGCTGCTTGCTGTGCGCGTCTGTTGGGGAGCGCACCCGTTTGCCGTGGAGGCTCTGTGCACGCCACATTGACAGACTTGCGACTGATGTGCGGATTTTTGCAGATGCCTTCATCCCAACCCTGCTTTTTATGGTGTCGCTGCTCACATTAACGGCCGAGCGACCCTCAGAGCTCAGGAACCCTCACTCCGCGACACTGCCCACTTTTTCTTCTCCTCCCTGTTTGTCCCGCCCAACTCAGAAGTCTAGTTTGATTCAGGACTTTCAGACTTTGAAGCTTCTGATACACACGAAATGCTTCCAGGACTCTTACAAGTCTGCTGTTAGCCATTTTAAAAAAAATTCTGATAAATCTTCTGTTTAAAAGTCCGTGGACTGAGACTGAGTGAAGCTACAAGGACACAGCTTCACACTAACGGCACTCAGGATGTGGCAACGTTTTATTTTGACAACAGATGCGATTATTGGTAAGTAATGACCGCAGAAAAAAGACGCGTGTAATGATTATTGGATCAAATAACAAGCACTTCTTCTACAGTACCGAAGCTCCCTCGGCGCATCCTTGCGCGCACGCCAGACGGCACACGCTTGGATCCTGGCAGCATGCATAATTGACAACCGAGCGACTAAACGCATCCATTAGAAGTGTCACTCACCTTGCCAACACGCCCATTAAAAAGTCGGTGTCCTGTCCTAATACGAACTTTCTGTATGTGCCCAGGTGAGATTTATTCTGAAGGAACAAGGGTGCTTCATAGACAGCCAGGTCTCAGAGGCACGCCACCCATGAGCTTATATAACAGAGACGTTGAACGGTCAGTCAAATTACTGCGCGATGCTCTAATTAGATGCTGGTCATGCCAGAGTTTACGCTGTCAGAAGTAGGCTGTGTTTCTGCAGTGCCATGTGTTTCTGCTGTTTCTGGTGCAGATCTTGTGAAATTATGTCTCACCCTGTTTTAGAACAAACCCTCGTAGGCAGTGATTCGATCTGAAGTTCTTGGTTAAGGGAAATTGCTGCTGGCTTAGTGACGGGGCTAAGAGCTTGTGGGCTCGCTTTGGGTAGTTCCTCTGGTGATGCTACGCTCTCTCTCAAGTTCACCTCCAGAGCAGCAGAAGTGAATAAACTTCTAGGTCACGTCCAAGAAGTTTGTACCGGTGATGTATCAGAGTTTGGAGGAGGGGAGGATAAGTGGGAGAAAGTGGGATAGAGACAAAGTCAACAGTGCATGTCTCTGATTAATTCTCAGATTTCTACGCTTACATGTGATTCCGGCTTGTGATGGTCATTAGAGAATTGAGTTAGAGCTGGAGAGAAATGTGTGTGGCTGTGTGAGTGTCAAGGGGTCAGTTCAGTTGAAGCTCATATGGCCAAGCCCATGCCATAACCATCCCATCATCATTTTCTTTTTAATCTAACCCTCTCTGTCTCTCTTTAGTGTCTTTAATCGTATTCCTGCAGTTTGTCGAACAGTGCTTTTCCTTCTACGTGCGCAAATTCAGGGTTATTGTGAATGAGGCTGGACGCTGTTACTTAACTGATCTTGTTCCATCACGCTCAGCGCTGCTGGCCCAGCACTGTAGTGTGAGCGGCAGGAGGCGGTTCACACAGGGGTAAAAGCTGGTTTGAGTCCATAGTGTTGGGTTATGATAGCTACCACTGCCTGCTTCAGAGGCCCACATGTGCTTGTTGTACTGGCAGCATTTAATCTATGTAAATTCCTAACAGCGATGGAGCTGCAGGTGGTTTGAGTTTGGTATTTCAGAGAAGAGGGGCATCTGGCTTCCATCAGTATGAGTCGACTGGAGTGACACAAACAGCAGGAACACAGTCACCTACTGGGCTGTGACTAATGATCATTTACGTTGTTCAATTTAATTCTTTTGTACTTAATAATGTAGTCTTTAACACATTAAAAAAATAGAAATGGGCTGCCATTCACACAAAGTACAGTTTTAGGCAATGCCACAATCTTCAAGGTGACATTAACACATAACACACATTGTTTGTCTGACCTTCTTATTGTAGCCAAAAACGTAATAAATTCTCACACTGGAACCACATCGTGTTTATGGTTTCATCTGAATCAATGACTTTAATGATCAGTTACCATAGAAATAGCTATTGGTTTTGCAATAATATTCACGATCTAAACATTTGACCTCTGTTTGAGGCTTTCTCTCGTTCCTCTCTTTTTTTGTCTGTTGACCTTGTGACTCAAGCCAAAGCTCTTTGTTTTCTTCTTTGAACTGCTCCTTTAATGCAGGGACTGCGGCAGCATCACGGCGCTCACACATGATAGGATGCTTGTGAGCCGCGAGAAATAGCCAGAGGGTATTTTGGAGTTCATATGGTTGCTAAACAAAGTTGCCTTTTATGGCCTGTTATTTGATTACAAAGGAGTAAATTAGATGAACGCTGTTTCGAGACCTCTGTTTCGCTGCCCCGCAGAGATTACAAGGTGTTTTCTGTACGAGTTGATCACATTTCAGTGTCTTTTCACAGTATGTGTGCTGCAGATATGGAAGGAGGAGCTGAAGGACGAGTCAAACACAAACGGGTTTACGTGCTTCACAACTCTTTCAAGGAAATTTGTCTTTTCCTGAGCACATGGAATGCCGCAGTAGAGCAGAGAGGGCAGTTAATTCATTGATGACTGGAATGTCAGAGGATATACTGTAAAGTCTTAAGACATTGCAACTCTGCAGTGAATTTATTAACTTGGCAAGACATAGCGGTGAAACCGGCCATCTCCGTCATTAGCAATATGTCTCCTCCTTCTCCTCCCCCTCCCCCTCCTCCTATACTGACTGTAATATTTGAATCTGAATTAGCGTGCTCCCTGGAGTCTGCAGCAATCAGCACTAATCTGACATAAACTGTCTGCTGGCATGGGCGGACAGATTTCCTGGAGTGGTGAGTGATTATGTTAGCTTATCGTCGGCTTGTCTCTTCTTAGACTCAGTTTGAGCATCCTTATTTGTGTTTTTCACACACATGAATATATCTATAGACTGTGGGAATGCCTCTGCTGAACATGTGCGTGCAGCAGAAAATGACAGTTTTCACTTTTCACGTCTGGTGATTTTATTGTGGCAAAGTCACAACCAGGCTGCCATGATAAAAATGTCCTCTTCCAGTGAGAAAGCAGAGACTATATAGTCTTGAGAATTTGCTGTCATCATTTTCGTGGCAATCCAACCACCAAAACGCCACTTGAGGGAATTTGAAGTTGTTTCCAATTCGTTGTGATGAAGAAACTGAGGTCCGCCATGGCCAGTGCTTTATTTATTAATCATATCTTCAGTGCAAATATAGGCTGAAAAACACATGGCATGACCATCAGAATCAACAACCCCACCTGGTTGAAAAACTGTGTGGCTTCCTTCTGGCTGTAATTCCCTACACCTGCGCCTGTAATGCCTTCCTTAAAGGGCCAATCTAAAACCTCTGGCAGCATCCTATGCATATATAGGTTTTACTTCATTTGTTTGTTTGTTTTCTAGAAATTCATGGATGCCAGGAATGCCAATGTAAGGTTCTCTTTTTTTTAACTTAATGGTTGCATTTTGACAATATATAGACTAGAATTTATAGGTTTATAGAAATTTATAGAATCAAAATCTATCGAATCCACCCTTGATGCAAAAAAGGGAAAGTTTAATCAGTGCAGCAGAAGAAGATGACGTTATATCACAAAGTTCGTGTGCTTTCTTGCATGAAAACAGCAGCTTCATTTGTAGTTACAGAAATATGCCAAAGGAGAAGTCTTTGAGAAATGGTCTGTTTACTCACATGTTTTTCTGATAGGTTGTGGTTACACTGCTATAGCCCACATGTGGAGGATTTCACACGAAGATGACAGCAAACTAACACCTACCTCATGGTTTCCACCTCTGACCATGTAACAGTGTGCCTGCTGCTCTTCCGCTACTCTCTGAGCACTGTATTCTCAGACTAAAGGGCTGTCTTGATGGTATTTGATGACCAAAAAAAATCAGTGGTGTGGTCATTATTCAAGTTATATAATATACATTACTCATTAATTTTCTTGAAAGTAATTTATAATGTACTTTATTTAACTACTTGCTGGAGAAAGTAAGTGCACTAGTACACTACTCGTTCTCATCACTATATTAGATTACCTGATATGTACTTTCTCAGAGTTAAAAGTTAAAAATATAAACCTTAGGCTACAATCCCACGACACATAACTTTATCCCAATGAGGACATACATATGATCTTTCATTCAGTATTTTCTGCATAGCTGACTGCTCATTACTGCCTTTGTTGAAGTGCACGCTCTGGCTGCTGGGCTGGGGTCGGCATACACTCAGCTCTGGGTTCTTGGCTAGCTTTGCGCTAGCATGCTGTCTGTGAAGTTGCTTGCAAAGAGCTAAAGTCATGCTATCAATATAATGTAGTTGTTTCTGTCCTGGACACAGTTTGTGCTTTATCATCTTGCTCTTGTCCTTTTGTGTCAGAAAAGTGAACGCAATATCCATATCTCCACTTTACATCGCTCAACCATTTCCTCCTCCTGCACACAAACTGAAAGCAGCTGATTATAAGATCAGTTCACTGTTTTTTTGTTTTGTTTTTCTCTACCCGTCCTGCAAATAACCGAAGAAACTTTGTAACCCAAGTAACGGCACAATTGTATCTGTGATGTGATCACTCCATTCAGCACAGTCGTGCATTAGATTACTGCATTACTGAAAAATGAAATGTGATTACAGTATTTTTGTTTCTTTGCAATGTTGTTACATTGTAATGTGTCACACCTAACACCGCATAACATGTAGGCAAGATTAGACTGCCTCTGAAAGGTGAGCTATACTGACAGGCAGTAAAAAAAAATGGATGTAGCTACTGTGACATCAAGTCCTGCATTGAAGCCTCAAGTTCAGAGATTCTGCCATCAGCTTGTACCCCCCCCCCCCCCCCACACACACACACACACACACACTGAGAACTCGTTAGCCAATGAGCATGTGCTTTTGTACCACAGATAAACCTTTACACTGCATGACCATAATTTACAAAAAATACTTACTACTTATATTTATTCAGTATAACCCAAATTCGTTGACTATAAAATAAAACAGTGAATAAACAGAAGTTAAATTGAATGCATTTTTTCTGCATTGGCTAAGATACGTTGTTAGTCCTGAGACAGACTGGTGATCTGTCCTCTCGCCCTCTGGTAACTGGGATAGACTCCAGCCACTTCACTCTGATAAGTAAGGATAAGTGGAAGAGGATGGATGGCTCTGTTCATATTTTCTAGTTTATACCAATGACACAAAGCACTTGTAATCATGGGATAAAATAGCCTCAAATCAGTGTTCGCTTTCTGGATATTTTCCAGTGCTTTCAGCTGGATTTCACAGCCTTCGTCAACGCTTGCAGTTTCGTAAGGAGGCGGGGTGGAGGCTGTAAACCAGTCTTAGTTCAAGAATAGTTTTCTTTCTCGTTTAACGATTTCTTGATAATTTTGACCTTTGTGATGAAACCACCATATGCAGGCCTTTGTTTTCTGTTCTGTGAAAACAAATCTCATGCCAAATAAAGGGGCGCCTCAGAGCCAGTTTTTATGACACAAAGCGGCTTCTTCTGTATTGGAACGATAGCTTAAATTTGCTAGATTTTTTTTCCTGTTAGTTGTTACAGTTTTTCTCAGTCGCTTTGGTGCGTTTCTCAGAACACCATTAACATTTGCACAGCAGTTAGTGCATTTCCCAAAACAATTAGTGCAAACTGCAAAACCTAGTGGATAGCCTGCAAAAGCACATCACATGCACAGAATTGATTATCCATACCTCAAAAGCAAGTATCCATGTCAATGAAACTGTCAGTGCCATCAAAATGAAAAGTCTTGACACCATCTTTATGAACAAGATAGTCAAATGGCATTGTCATGTTTCCACTATGACAGTTTATAATTTCAGTGTTTCCCATTGCAAAAACAATTGGTGACACCTGAAAATGCTGACAACAGCACTATGGCCTACCTGTACAGCCATCTGAAATGTGCAGTAAAGTCACTGTAGATGTTATGGGAGTCTTGGGAGTAACTGAGACACTGAATACGTACGTTTCACATTTCCATTGTGTAGAAGTGTTTGTAATCCTACAGAATTGTGCAAAAGAAAAATATGCTACAGTCACTTGTTCACTGTAGAATACATGTAAACATAAAATCACCCATTTGGTAGAGCCTCCTCATGAGTGACAGCTGTAATTCACCTGAGATCAATTGTTCAATTTCGGAGACATTTCCAGGAACAATGATACAGAAAGGTATAGGATTTGCTTGACAGATGGCCAATATTTGGCATGCAATAACTAGTTCAACAATTTTGTGTGTGATGACTTAAGCAATGGATGTATGACTATTAGTTTTATTGGGAATGACTATTCAGCATCCATAGGTATGATTACTTTTGACTGACATGACATAAGCAAATGGAAATGTCAGAAAGCAGCAGGGAAATGTATGGAAGCAACTGATTCATGTCCAAAATCATTTGCAGTTTGTTCAGAGAGAGGAGAAATTGCTACTATGATGTGCACAAATGACTGAGTGTTGTGGAGGTTGAACTAATAGTTATGAGAATTTCAATTCTGATCTGAGAAACGCACCAAAGCGACTGAGAAAAACTGTATTAAAGACGTCTAACAGAAAAATACAGATATGGTGAAACTCTAGCTGGAGCTGAAGTTGTGTTTATTCTTCCCAGTGGTTTGATATTGTTAGTTACCTGCAGCTTCACAGGATTCAGCTGTGTGTCTCCAAAGTGACAGTGTTGTGTGTATTTATACCTGGAGTTAAGTCGAATTATGTCTAAGTAGCAGCCACTGAATAAGTGTTTTAACACATGTCATGTATAGCTCAAATGAGCCTCTTTGATCACAGCCGTTTGTTGTAATGCTCCTTTTTCTTGTCTCGCGTTTCTTGCCTTGGTCGTTGAACAAAGGGGCCCATCTTCAGAACTACAATACACAAATCTCATGCAACTAGCCTGAATGTGAATCAGTTGCCTTCTGAGCTGGTGCAACAGTGTGTGCAAAAGTGTGTGCAACAGCTGAAATGTTTTTGTGCAATTTGCATTGAAATTAGTTTTCTCATGAGATGCTAACATTTTTTTGCAAACCTTCACACAGTGATATTGGTGCCAGTGACCCCACATGCCACTGTAGCAGCCACCACAGAGGAAGTGAAAATGCGTGGTTTGCCAACAGAAAATGTATGTGGCGTATCTCATGCTTCAGCAAAGGTCAGATTCACAGTGTGAATGCTGATTTGCATGCTGAAAACTCAAGTGAGAATGATGCATACGGCACAACATGGCTATATTTAGAGGAAATTGTTAGTTAAGGTAGCGTTTAGCTCAGAGTTCTGTTGCAAACTCTGCTGTAGTATTTCAGCTGTTTACTGCAAACATTTAGAAAAAAAAGATGTAATTGTTGCTGTGACAACCACTACTTAAACTTGGGTGAACTGCTCGTTCTAAACAAGTTCTCTTTCATTTGCACAGCTTTCAGTTAATACTCTTGCTGGAAATTTGGTGGCTGTAATGCCAAACGTAGCATGCAAGAAATGCTTGGAAGCATGGAAGATCCATCATATGAGAAGACACAACGATCCAACTTCTTATCCGATTCTGATATAATACCCGATACCTTATCCTTGAGTATTCCATTACACGCAATGCTGATGTGATGTGGTACTTTTGGTTGCTCCCTTATTTCTCAACTGGTTGCCATGGTGAATGTTCTTCTTAGCACAGTTTTTGCCCTCGCTGACACAATCCTCCTGTTTGTCCTGGGACCAGCATTGAGAGTACACTAACTTATGACCCCCTGAGGCTGGACTTACGTCTCTTCTTGGTCTCAAACCAAGGACACAGAGATCCGTTAACTCTGTTAACCATTTCATCACTGAGGCACACAGAGCACTGACATGATGTTCGTGTCAATTTACTTATGAATAAACTGTCTTCCTCTTTCTTGTAATCAAATAAAATTACAACAGATCTGCATCCACCAGAACTTTTTCCAGAGAAGATTCTGAAGTAACGTTTTGGGTATTTATTACTTTCTTATCAAGAAGCATATACACACAGACCTAAGGAATATACCACATTTCAGATTCCACTCAATAGCTCTGTGTGTGTGTTTAAAGTCTTATTTTATGTTTGTTGCTCTGCTTAAGACATCGTGAAACCTGAAGTAAAGTCTCAAACAATGATTTATTAATTGCCTTTGTTTTTGGAATACTCTTCATGGACCTTTGTCTTTTTTCATGTGATTTGAAAGTGTTATGCAAGACTGATTTATAATATATATAGAGTGATTTATATATTATGTATGTGTTCAGGCTTTTTATATCAGTTTGTCAGGGACTGCAGTGACAGGAGCTATTTCCATGCCCTACACTACAGTCAAAATGAGTCTGGCACATTCAGATTTTTGCATGTTTGCAGTAACCCATTTAAATAAAATAAAGATCAAATATAATACACCAATACATCCAAGAGTATATATTTGCTAAATTGGTATTTGTTGTAAAAAAAACTCAGTGTGAGCGTAGTTACCGCACCGCTGATGTCATTTATCGTCAATGCATTTTCACTTTGTCCTGTTTTGAGTCCCACTCGCAAAATGACATCAGGGTGAAGTAAATGTGTGCAAACATCTAGTGTGGAGTGGTGCTGACAAGAAACGGGTGAAAGAATAACTTGAGTTTCCGAGAAGTTTTGCTACTGTGAGTGCAATGAAAGTACTATCAACTGAACAAAGCATGAGCGACAGAAAGAAGGCGACAGTAAACAGTCGGGGTAGCGAGTGTGAACTGTGTCCAACCTGCTGAATTATTTCTGTTGGCCTCCTCCACGCCATGTTAGCTCTCCAGCTAAAAGCTGGTGCTGCACAGCTGTTGATGTGTGGTATTGTAAACAAAGAACAACAAAGAACTTAATTTAATAGATTGTGTCACTGTCACTGATATCGATAGCATAGCATTCTGTAGTACTCTCTTATCTTAATAACAGATTGGTGCATCACTAGACTACAGGGTAACCACATCTGAACTCAAAAAGGCATATATGCAGCACTTCCCCCCATGTCTCCTTCATCTCCCACATAATATATATGTCTTGCAGGTCTTTGTAGTAGTGATCTATGAATCATATATACAGCCTTTGATACAGACGATCCACTCAGGCATTCATAGTGTTAAGCTGCTTAGTTCTTCTTAAATTTAATGGAAGTAATCATACAGAGAACGGAAAAAAAAGAATAAAAAGGAAGAGGAGGATTAAATCTTTCTTGTACCTCGCTTTGCGTCTGTTTCATAAAGGTGCATGATCTGTGCGCAGAACAAGACAAATATGTGCATGTGGGGAAAAAATAGTCAACACCAACTACTGCATCAAAGATCAGATGAACCTACGCAAGCTTGGATCAATAGTGTCATGCATACGGTATCTGTTTTCCTGATGTATGATAGTCTTCTCTTTCTTTTGCCTCACTTCTTGCAGGAAAGCCAGCTGCAGTGATGGGTGACATGTGTTTTGCTTGGAGGGTTTACCTTTTTAGGCTTGAGCATAAGAAGCTAAAAATGTAGGAAAAGAAAGCAAAATCTGACGTTAGTCCTGGAACAAAAAACTGTTGATTGATCATTTTGGTAATGGATCACGTAAGTTATTGTTCAAATAAATGCATCAGGTTCTCACCTTTTAAGAAGAATTTTTTGGATTGACTCTGGAAAATAAAAACCCTAAATTTATTGCCATCTCCTTGATATTATCCACTATTTTCTGACAGTGCAAAGCAACTATTGCTCTGTCACCAAGTCCACATTAAAAACTTAGGAAGATTAACTTTTAGTGATTAACTGCAATTACTTAGAGTAAACTGTAAATGATTAAAGGTAATCATTTAATTGAGAAGCCTTCTTCTTGTCAGTAACTCTACCACAGTGTCACATGAAGTTCATTTAGATGATGACAAACTCATGCATCCGGAGTGTGCGCAGAGTTTACTGATGTCACAAAAAAAAAGCGAAGCTGGCAGGATGCTACAGTTACTGGAGAAACAAGACAAAGAAGCATATTTCTTGAAACATTGTGATGTCAAAGAAAAGTTCAAAGATGCTGCCTCGAGCCTGCAAAACCACCAAGCCCACCCACATGTCTTAGTCTCATATACTGTTGCCTGAACAAGCGACAGATGTGTAACAGTTTTTCCTGGTACTGACTGCTGTCTGTGCAGCATATGGCACCCATGTGAGGTGGAAGATGCACAGAGTCAGGTAAAGCTGGTGTGTCTTCTAAAAGCAGTAATGGCGTTACTGGTTGGTAATCAAAGATGCATATCAGCTCGAAGGGAGAAAGATGCATGGTGTGGGCACATCGTGGATAACAGGCATTCACAGAGCCATGAAATGTGAAAAATTAAAGTGGAAGAAATTTTTAAAAAAAGAACTATTTTTACCTTCAATGACTCACAGTAAACTAGCAACAGTCCATTTCCCCTAACAAACACTGTCTGACCACCTTGAAGCCACCCACTCTCTGCTTCACACAGAAAAGGACATTCATAGCAAGGTGGACATGTTTAAAGTTGGACTAGTCATTGCTGACACTGAATGCCAGTGTAGTCCCATTTTTACCAAAATGTGCAAAACTGAAATATTTTTAGTATTTTTTTTTCATTACAGAAATAAGCTGAAATAACATTCATGAAGAATATTTGGCTCATATATGCTCCACTGTCTTTACCAGCTAGCTGCTAATACTAACCACAGCCCTGGTACGTGGTTCTGCACAGGGACTATGCAGTAGGATTTTAATGCTTTTTCACTGTTATGTTAACACTAGATTCTCGATGCTGATTAACTTCATCCAAAATGATAATGAAAGAACTTGATGAAACACCCAGTGATGGGATAGCTCGAAATATGCGTTGTTTTGTTTTCTATTAGATGGATATCATCATGATCTTACTCATCATAATCATGCACTGGAAAGCATGGTTGGGACTTTCCCATCACCATCACCATGCCAGTGAACTACTTGGAGACTGGAACAAGACTGGGCTGGAAATGTAGCATGTAGCAGCGTCAGTGTTGTGACATGCTGATGCATTCATATATTTTCATTCCTTTAACGGTCATGGTCATTACTATCACATAGTCATAATATTGTAACTACGCGATGGTAATTTCAGTTGTTTCTACAGCAAACCTTCGACAGCAAAACTTTCTTTGTGTGCTTCACACTTTACAATAACCTGTGATTTGTGATTTAACATGGGCCAGATGAGCTACCCCGCCCCTGATGTTCTGGTTTATTGTTAATGATTCAATGAAAGGTAATAATTGTGGTATGTAGGGCATGAACTCTATTTCATTCGGATGTGGGCCGTGCCAGAAGCACAGCACGAGACACACTTTTCAGAGTAAAAGCATTGACTTGATTGCTAAAGCTTTTTAAAGCTTAAGTATTACTTCACACTGTGACACTCGACACACTTTTGTATTGTTTTTCCTTTTTTCTTGCTGATTTGCGACGCTTTCGTCTAACTTGCAGGCATTTTATTGTCAGTATCTTCGTCAGTGGCATATTGGACAGCTACAATAGATTTCACACCTAATATTAACAACAGCAGGTGTTATTTTAATTGTCCTTGGGGTCCAAATATACTCAAGTGCAGTGTAGAAGGGATTGAGCACCCTAAAATTGAATCCCTGCTATGTGTGTGTTAATGGTGACTTGTGGTAAAGCTCACCAGGGCTGGGTTTTACCACAGAAAATGACTCATTTCTGTCTGAGGTGCTGTGTCTGCCAGAGCTGCAGACGGAGAAGTGAGGGGGGAAATTAAAAAAAAGCTTGGTGTCGCCATGGCAGTGCTTGTGCTAAACCTTTTCTGTCGTATGAAGTCATCTCCAGAAGTCAAATTGATATTTCCTGTCTCGCTCCTGAAAGCTGGATACATATTGTGTCTGTGTTTAATTTTTTTTGCTTAATAGTTACAGTTTTCTGTGAGATGACTGACAGATTGTAGGGGTGATCTCTGTGAAGTGTTTTAAAAGGCTTATTTTCCTACGAGTGTCCTAAAAGCCCAGAGATAAGAGCTGAAAAATCCCCCAAAGACACACACGTCACGTCTTTTGGTTTCATAAACGAACGAGATACCCGTGAAGGTGCTACATCACAAATCGTGTCAGTTTACTAAGGTCTTAACCCCCACAGGAGGTCAAGCCACACACATGCATCAGCAGCTAGAAGCATTCTGCATGTTTTTTTTTCACACTTCATCATCTGTCCACACTTTTCCTCAGGCTGTTACAATTTTAGCATTCCCAGGAGCTTGCTTTTAACCCCTTTGAGTGGTTTGGGTTGTAATTACATAAAAATACATTCATTAAAAAACAAAACAAAAAAAACCCCAAAACAAACAAACAAAAAAACTTCTTTCCAACATTTTTGTGAGCCATTCATTATTCCCAGAAATTTATACCTATCTACCTGCAGACAGCTTGTGTACGCCGAGGTATTTTTCAGTCATGCGACCTTCGGCACTGCACAGTTGTTGTGAGGCATTAGGAGCAAAGTGGACAGGGGCAGAGGCAACGGGGCGGATTGGGAGGCAGAGGGGAAAGCTGTTGGTGAGACAATGCGGAGTCAGACGGGAGGTCCCGTCTCCGAACATGTGCTGAAGGAGGACAGCACCTTATCTTCAGTTTGAGTGAAAACAAGCAGACAAGTTAGAAAGCTTAAGTTGGAGCCAAGGCTAAACGATTCCCCGTTTCCCAGTCTTTATGTTACGCTAACTGTCTTTAGCTTCATATTACGTGCTATCAGATTTCAGTGGACACCTACCTACACCAGAAGCAGTCATTACAGTTTAAAACTCGATAACTTTTGCTAAAAATGCTAAATCAAGTTGCACCATCAATTCCACTTCTTCTTTCTTTTTCCTGAGAGAATAAGGTGACGATTCGCTGTATGAGTTTGCCTGGAAAGTGCAATGATGTGTGGTTTTCTTGAAACGTGCACTTTAACCGACAGTAAAGAAGAACTCTTTAGAGGCTTAAATGTAAACCTAATGTTTTGTGGAAGTGAATGCAAAACGTTAACACCTTGTCTTTTTTCTTCATGTGTTATTTCAGTCACATATGAAGTGAGTTTTGCCTTACTGCACCGTGAGAAGCAGGGGGTAGTAAGTCAGAGTCGCTGTGATTTGATCACTTAGTCTTTTATTTTTGCCATATTTCCTTTTTGTTCTCATTAGGTTGCACAAACGTCTTCCAGGAGTGGGGCTCCTGGCTGTATGTTGTGCAGGTGAAGACACATACAGCATTCATTTAAGATTTAAGGTGGGAGGGTCATGCATCTGGAGATAGTGTGAGATAGGTGGTGTGGTACCCTCTGCTTATTTTCCTCTGTCAGCATTATCTTTTGGCAAAAAGATAATGCTGAATCACTAACACTACAAATGTGTTAGTGATTCAGCTCAAAAGCACTAAATGTTGGCTGTTAGCGCTTTTTTTTTCTTTAATCTTTTCCATGACTTTTTCTCTCTGTATTGTGCCACAACATGTGACACTCTTACACTTTGACTGTGTTACAGAAACTTCCTTCAGTCACTGTATATACAGGCTTTTTCCCACTGCATTCTTTTCTTCCACAGCTCCCTGACGGCGCCAACCTGTCAGTTGCTTGTTAAACTCATGTTGTTTTGGGTGTAGTTTGTGATATAGTTTTCTCTCTTTTTTTTTTTGTTAAACAGGATTTAGGTCTGCCTGTAGTCATTTCCTTGTTTTTGCCCATGTGAACTAATCAGGGGCCCATAACTTCTTGCCAGAAGAAACACATAAGGAGTGCCCCCCCCCCCCCCCCCCCCCCCCCACACACACACACACGCATACTTGTTGTCCCCCGAGTTTCTTAGTACCTGCTAAGCGCTGATAGCCTCAGATCTCAGTCTCTATATGTGTGCATGTTTGCATCTGTGCACCAGGCCTGTCCAGCCCTTCACCCTCTTGTGTCTCTGCCAGCAGCAGGTTAGAGCTATCCATCATACATATGGAGAGATGGAGATGGTGTCTGCTTGGAGCAATGTTTCATGTTAACCATGATGCTCTTCACACACACACAAATGTTTCATAGGATCTGACTAATCACATCTCTTCTTTAGAACAGATTGGTACCATATCAAAAGTTTGTGAGGCTCCACTCAGATACAGTATGTATGTGCAAAAAGTCTTAAGTCACTCCATTTCTTTATATTTTTCTTTCGAGCATTTTCAGATACATTTATTAAACCACTTAACACTGACCTGTGAATCATTCAAGCATAAGAAGGCACATAACTTAAGTGATGAACTAGTGTTGTGTCTTCACATAATAGACAACTTATCAAAGAACCAATTTTAATTGGTATAATTGGGAACTTTTTTACTAGAACTACACATAATGTGTTCCCATTTCTTTGGTTGAATTGACAAAAATTCCAATGAAAACACAGTCTGATAGACATAAAGTAGTATTTTTGCACCAACAATGTGATTCCCAAAGAGGTATTAGCCAAAAACACAGCATGATGTGCAATTCAAGAAATTTGAGGAAACTGCAAGTGGAAGACAAAAAACAAACAAAAAAACAACAGCAGATAAACTGTATCTGAAAGTCATATCCTTAAGAAAAAAGAAGAACTTCAGATGATCTATATACTGTTTGATATCCTGGCAAAATACAAATAAATGACAGGAGACTTAAGACTTTTGCATAGTACTGTGGTGTAAATGTAATGACTAATTTTCTTTAGGTTTTACATTCAGACTGTTCTATTCAATTCTAAAGATAACTAAATATCTGACAAAAAAGAAACAAATTTAAAAAGCACTTGAGAAAGAGAAGTTCCACACACTTTTGATCAACCATAGTGTGAAATGGATATATATCAACATTCATCCAGAAGTAATGAAGTAATCAAATGGAAGGCTATAAAGTAAAATTCCCTCTTGTATACTTTCTATCTTTTTGTGAGAAATCACTGATGGGGAGACGTTTTGTGTCTTTTGGGGTTTTTTTTGTAGTTACATCAAGTTAAACAGAAATGAACAATGATCACACACGCACACACACACACACACACACACACACACACACACACACACACACACACACACATAGGTGTAAATATACATATGTACATTTTGTATGTACTTGCAGTGATTGATATTGTCACTTCTGGATCACTATTAATATAATCACATTACAGTAAAACTCACAATTCTCCTCCTCTTCCCTTCCTTATCTTATCTGCCGGTACCCCCCTCTTACCTGTGAACACTCTCCACTAAGGTTATCAACATCACAGCAAAACAGCATTTCATAGTAATTCCTGTCAGTCAACATAACTTTCAATTAAAAGCTCTTTTAACTCAAAACACGACTCGACTAGCACGGACCTTTTAAAAACTGTGTCAAAGTTTTTTGACTCAGCATCACGTTGTCTGTTTTGGGGTGTATTTTGTGGATTTCTCCGCAAACAGCAGCAGCAACTAAAAGATTCAAATCAAAACCAACATATCACAAATTTCTTTTTGCTGATATCATCTTTGAAGTTTCATTTTTTTTGTGAGCCTTCAAACCACAGCTATGCTGATTTCCTGCTTGTTACTCAGAATAGTCATGTATTTATTGGGGAAAACGATACTTCTGGTAATACTGGAGCAATTCTGATGCATTAGCAAGGCTGGTCAGAATTAATTTGGGTAATCTTTGTTTGACTTTATGTTTTTATGTGTGCCATTTTATTTTTTTACATTTCACCAGTTTCTGGCTCATGTATTAGTATTCATAGTTTGTGTGTATGTCTTGGGTGGTATTTGTCCTTGCTGTTGAGTAGCCCTGACCACGAACAAAGAAAAGATCAAGGGGAGTTGTGTGACCTTCCATAAACACATCTCTGTGTGTGTGTGTGTGTGTGTGTGTGTGTGTGTGTGTGTGTGTGTGTGTGTGTGTGTGTGTGTGTGTGTCAGAAAGACAGAGTGTGTTGATAGGGACTGGGCGGCACTAGTTAGATGTGCTAATAAGGGTAAACCCTAATTTCAAAATAATTATCCTGAGCAATAATGAAAATCCAGTAATTTAAAACACAATAACAAAGTTGCAGTGCTGTTTAATTTGTATATTTATGCCATATTTATTTTTATAATGTGTACTTTTTCTTTCCAATCTTCATTCAGTAAGCCTTTGTGTAATACAAAAACAAACTTCAACTAACGATTACGTCTATCTTCTGTTATTATCCACAATAAACCAACGTGTCTGCATCTTTTTAAAAGGACGTGTTTCTGAATTTTAGTGCTGCCTTGAGAATAACAGAAACAGTATGTTAGTGGTTCACATTTAAAACCACTCTTTGCTTTTCAACAAAATTGCACCGCTCTCATGTAAATCTGGGGCTAGTGCAGGGTGTGCATTGGCTCATCCCAATTCTGAAAATGGAAAATGTAGCCATTTTCAGGGAAATGTTCCAGTAGCTCATAAAAAGAAAATCTTCCAGTGCACATAGTGGATCAGCTGACAAAATAGTTTTGATATTGCTGAACCCAGCAGCGGGAGACTTTTGTGAACAATGACACAGACATCCATGGTCACTTCCTACTTGGGTCTTTTCCGTCACCACTTCCTTTCGCTCCCCCAAACAAAGCAATAGCTAGTTCATCACAAATAAGCGACTTGTAACCTTTTTCTGAGCCTGTAAGCCAAGGGTGGGCAATTCATTTTCTCAAATGGGTCGTGCCAATAACCTTAACTCAATTCTGCACAATATTAATTTTGTCACTTTATAAACTGCTGCTAATTGGAGTAGATGTTACAATTAGGCTACGGCAATGTCCAGCAGGCATAATAAAAAAGAAATCTCCTGTGTCTCGGGTTTGAAAAGTGTCTGATTCAATCTCTGAGGTGAAAATGCGAAGGAGAGTAGAAATGTGATGTGATCGTCTTTGTATCTGGATTTGTAATCTTCATCATCATTGTTCATGTGAAGATGGATCCAAAGAGGACCATCAAGTTAACTGTTGGCATGTGAATAATAATGTTGGCTTGAAAAGCTCCAAATTTCTCATAAAAGCCTTCATCATGTAGCAAATAGGCCCTTGCCTCGCAGTTTAGTTCATTCATTAGTGCAGTTACATCCCCAGCAAATACAAGACCTGCCTTCCGTTCTGCATCTGAGAGCTCTCCTCAAAATTCTCAAATTTCTGTTCTCAGGTCCTTTACTCTTTGTAACACTTTGCCCAGGCTGAGCCACCTGACAGCTGTGTGGTAGCCTATGTCAAAAGTGAAAACAGTATCAGCCAATGTATCAGAATATCAGATTTTTAAATTGCCAAATATCTGTATTGGTCTTAAAAATCCTAAATCTGTTGGGCTTTATATAGGGGAGCGATTAACACCAAAATTGCAAACAGTCTCAATGAAATTAATCAACTTAAAGAAATTAGTTGCACAGTTACTGCTGGTGAAGCAAAGTGGTTTGGTCCAAGGTTAAACTATTCTCGACTTTGAGATGAGCAATTGAAGGGACTTCCAGTGAGAGGGAAGGATGTTAGCTCACATATGACAGGGTGGTAAATATGACATTGGGTTAATTTGCCAACCACAGCTTGGAAAGTCTGCGAGCGACTCATCCTTCATCTACGTGAGTAAGTGGCGAGTGAACTGGTTGGTGTGTCAATGCCCCTCATAACTAAGCTAAGCTAACTGCCTCCTTGATCTAATAATTTCAGCCACTTGCTCTAAAAACATAAAAACATATTCCCCAAGAGAACTTGTTTTCTGAAAATGTAGCTAGCTTGATAAAACAGCAAGCTTGAAACTACCACTGAATAGATTCATACTTTTTTCACCTATAAATGAACTGCATCAGCCTATTGAAATAGCAAGGAGAGAGCTAAGGGCACTTGATATTCCTGTACTACTGATAAAAAATTAAACATCATAAGTGGCTAATGGAGGTCATTGTGTTGGTTTGAGGGTAAGTGGAACTTTAGGATCAATTAATTATTTAAAACACACTAATTATAGTACAAACAAAGAGCACTGAAATATTATAATTACATATGTACGTTGTTTAAAATACCATGCATGCTATTTAAAATGTGTAGTTATTATTATGAATTAATCAGTGCATAAACCCAAAGCACTTTTAAGGTAATTGGTTCCTGCTTTACTAGCATAAGTGACGCTCCCTTTTAGTTTTTTCAGTTTCATTTGTTTTTACTGAGTTTGCCAAATAAATCTGCTGTGATGTTGTAACAGTGGGTGATATGCAGTTTACCCCCAAGCTCAGGGGGGGTTATTATTTTCTCTCACCGTTTCCTTCATAACATGCATGATTGTTTTTGCATGTCTCTTATTGATTCTGGGGAGAGGTTGTTCTTTGACCTATGGGTGTGTGTATTTTTAGTTTGATGTAGCCAAGGAGCACTCTCCGTCCAGATGCTATATGGGAAAACTGTTGTGATCAGCAGATTTTGCAGACATTGTATGCTTATGTGGTCGGAGGGCAGGGGATATGGTTAGAAGAGTGTCAACCACCCCTGCATTACTGAGAGAGAAATTTGGGGAGGGGATGAAAGGTTTGACAACTGTCAGGGGGGATGATGTCCTGTGTGGGTCTCAGCTTGTAAGCCTGGATGTTTTCCGCACCGGTGGAAAAAAACGAGCTCCTGGGAGTACATCTGGAAGTCTCACAAAGTGGAAGCTGACACCGTTGAGCCGACAGGTTCAGTCAGTGTATTAAGGGGTGTAAACAGAGAGATGCTTAGATGGGAAATGGGAGGGGCAGACAGAGATAAATGGATTGAAGAAACAGTAGAGGAATGGATGATGTTTTTGAGGGGCAAAACACAGCAGAATGAATGAATTGAGGGAGAAGAGGAAGCAGATTAAATAGCAGCCAGGGTCGAGGGAGGTGATTTAGCCACGAGTGACTCAAGGAATGACATATGGTTTGTCACTTTGATCCAGACTGGAATATGTCACCAAATACTGGTTGAATTGTCATAATATTGTAGAGAGAAGATGAATCTCTGTGACTTCACTGATGTCAGGACTGCCACTTCTTCCACCACTAGGGTTGTCTTTGTGCTTTTAGTGATATGAAGTTTGCCCAATACTTTTATTATAACACTAACAAAGCTAAAGACTTCACTTTGTCCTCAGATTTAATTTAGGTAACAGCGCAAACGTCTGGAGCATATTTCACAAATTTCTAAAATTCCAGCTGTGTATCTTGTGTTACCTTTGGCATATTAGCCTGTCAAAGGAAACACCTTATTTATGCACATTAGGACTGCCAAATATGTCTGCTATTTGTGAGTGGCTGGTATATTTGCAAAGTTTGCTAAATATTTGCAATTTTGAGGATTTGACAAGAAGTATAACTATGTGAAGGTACTGTTAACCTTAAAAGTCCACTATTCTCAGAACCAATTTCATGCAGTGTTGCCAACTAAACAGCAACTAAAGCTAACATTATGCCAGCAACACAATGTTGGGCTCAAGTGTTCTAAAAATCATGCTCTGATAAACCCTTTGGTTACCTTCTCACATTGTATAAAAATTAAATTGCTATCCAACAACGTTAGATCCACTTTGAAGGAAGTTTCACTAACGTCGACTAACAGCAGCTAACAGCGGCACTCGGTATCATTGTAATTGGACAGAAGTGAGCTTCTCTCACTCACTGACCTGTATCGATCTCCTTTCACAAAGTTTTACAGCTCTTCCATAGTAAATAGTAGTGATGGACAGTTGAGGGACTGACAGCCTACACTCACTAAAAATGAATGACAGCCAAAGTTGTTTGTCCTACAGTGGCCACTGTAGTTAGATTCTTCAATCTACTGACATCTAGTGGTGAGATTTTACACACTGCACCTTTAAACATTGCTTCAATGATCCTGACCCAGTCTGTGAACAATAACAGCAATACCTAAGGATATGTACATTTTGGCAGTTTGTTAATACAAAGTTAATGGCAGAAACTTTCTCACAGTGTAATCTACATGCAGCTCAAGGTACCTCATAGAGTTGCATAGATTAGATAAATTTGAGCCATCTTCTTTTGCTTATGCAGTTCAGGGTAACGGTGAGTCTGGAGCCTATCCCAGCTAGTGAGTGCTAACCCCTCCAAACTCAATGTCTCTCTGGATAAGCTTCCTAAATGGTTTGGTTGTCTGCTTATAATTTGTCCATGATCAGCCGTCTTCTGTCTAAACGCATGATTGTTGGTGCACTTGTTTGTTAAGCTTAATAAGCAAACATCTCCAAAGGTGTTGTCACATTTTTACTTTTTTTGGCATAAACCTTGGTAACAAATTGTAGGCTTTCATCACATCTGTAGTATCTGTTCTTCATTTCTTGGGTTGAATTTACTGGAACCGGAACCTGGAATGTCCACTAGTGACCAATCGTCTGCAGCCAGTGAATCACTTGCTGTGAACTTTATCTCCTGCTTAATATATCTGTCAGTGGTGTGGCTTTTGTGTTTTTAACTATATTTTTAATTCAGGTAACTGAGCATGTCCAGTATGCTTCCTGAAGGCCAGCCTGTATAAACACAGAGGGCACCTGAGTTGCTGTTGCTCTGTTTACGCACTGCTCACGCTACCTCTTCCCTTTATCCTTCCACAGCTGCTGACATATCTGCAGCGGATTCGTGTGTCTCTTTTAGCTTGTGTTATTTATCCAATCTGCCCCTGCCTACAGATGCAATCACTAAACCTAAAAAAAAAAAGCGGCCACTTGTGTTCTCTTCTGCTTGTAAAGCCACAAACACGCCTACATCTATAACCTTTATGTCCACTGCAAGCCCACATGCCGCACATTTGCCAAGACTAAAGCAGAGACTGAGCAGGCAGCCAAATGAGAAGATTTTTGTCAAAGTAAGCGGAGCTAAAAGCTGTCAGAAGTTCAGCTCGTGATAACCATTCCTAGAGCGATTAGAGAGGGTAGCGTGGTTACTGCTGGAGTGGCAAAGAAGATGAATTCAGAGAAAAAATGGATGGGGGAAAAATGGGAAAAATGTGCAGTAAAGAAGAAAAATGGACAAAGATAAAAGAACAAAGGAGGAAATCTGGAAATATTTCAGTTTTATAACTTCTTCATGGCTCTAGGCTGCCCACAGACATGCCAGAATTATTTGAAGCTTTTCTCTTGCCAGTGTTGTCTCTTGTTAAATGCCAGCATGTGGTTTTAGAAAAGGTCTGAGTCCCACCCAAAGCCCCTTTTGACATTATTCCTTTGAAGGGTCAACGCCATAAATGATAAATGCACCAGTTCAGTCTTCAGTTCAGCACGACATGAACTTTTTTCTAGTTTCTGCAGATGTTTGCTTGCTTTCTTTTTAGAAGATTTGTTTTGACTGTCTGTCTTGGATCAACTTAACAACTGATTTCTCACTGCATCTAATTAAGGTCAAATGTCAGGCCCACTTCATGATTTTGTTTCCCAGAGCTGGTGATTTGCATTAAGCTTTAAAGCTCTTTATAGATGGTTAGATATGTTACAGATGAGCAGGTGCCAATGGGATGCAGATTTTTAACCATAGCTGAGCCAAGCTTTGAAGCCTACAGGTGCTAAGTTGAGTGATGTCTCACAGGTCAGCGGGTGCTGCTTTCTGCACTCGCTGTATCAGCAGCAAAGTCTTTTGGTTTTCCTTTGGTTTTGATAACTGTGGCAGAGAGAGCAGTGGGGTTTTATTGTGTGGCTGACAGACTGCCGGGATCAATCAGGACCACGTGGTCCTTGACTGAAAACAGACCCACTGTAATATCACTTTTGCAGTATTCAAACCAACTTAGATTAGACATTTCTGGTCAGCATGTTTTCCATTTTGATAAATGACATGCAGATTTTTTGGCTTTTTTGGACGTGTTCATTGACGCTGTGGGCCTCTGCTGTTTTTGTAGTGTGGAGAGCCCAACAGTCAGAATGATTATGAACACAAAACAAAGGGAAATTGTCTTAAAGTTAAAACGCACTGTCAGTTTTGTTTATGGAAGGACAGCGTGCTGCTTTAAGCTCAGTACTATTTATCTATAAACAGTAAAAGATGTTTGTAACCACTATCACATCATATATTTGTTTGTACATTAGGCCTGGACCATGTTAAATGACAGAAAATGGACGAAAGGTTGGATGGAAGACCAAAAGTAGCTAGTTGGCTAGCTAGCTTAATTAGCAAGGTGCTTCCATTGTTCTCTTGTGATACTTAATGGGATGCTAAATTTAGCCATTGACAAATAGGCTTAAAATGAATGTACTTGCCAGAAAGTAATGCCCAACTGACTGCTCTTTTAAAGGGGTTGAATGTTCAGCAAGATGTAAAAGCAAGCATCCATCACAAGTGGCCACTTTAAATGTTACTGCCTTGAAACTGGTAAGTTGTACAAAAATGCCAAGGAGAAATTAGCTTGTTAACATTTTTTAAGCCAACCTATAAACTATTTAAAAGATGGTTTTGCTTTTTGCTGTCACCATATGGTGGCCTTCAGAAAAGAATACAGGTTAAAGACACATCTGTAGTGGCTTTATTTTTCTTTCCCTTTAAATGTACCAGGAAGCTAAGCCTGTGTTTCCTACCATCTACGCTGTAAAGATGTTCTGCTAGTTGTATATACTGTATATATATGTCAGTTACTGTTGGAGAAAGGCTCAAGCAAAGTTTGTTAAGCTTACTGTTTCTGGCATTTCAACGTTTTTTGAAACCATATCTAATGAGGTAAAGTTGAGTTTGACAGTGACACTGCTTGCTTATTGGCTAGCGACTGACAAGTCATTCAACCCTCGATAATTCCCTTTTCTGGATAATGACCATAACTTACAAAATGAACTTCATGTTTTATTCAGTATGACTTGAAAATAGCAACTGGTGTCATAAAGTAATCAAGAAAGTGTTTACTGAGGTCAAAAAGCAAGGAAGCCAAGGGCCATTTTCCCATAGACTTATAGACCTACATCCAGAAGTCAGTTTGCAACCTGAGTCACCCATAATCCCATGAAAAGGAAAGAAGAGTCAGTGCACTTCTGCATTGGCTTTACTTTTACAACTCAAACCTACATCTTGCTTAATTCTGTCCTTTTTTGCAGTCAGAACATTTCGTCCTGAAGGGGGTCTAAATGAGTAATTTTTGACACATTTCACTTAAACCACAATGATCAGTTTCATTCTTAAAGAAAAGTCACAGCTTGACCTTAGCAAGTATTTTATTTCCCCTGGGGACCATGAGTGTCTGCACAAAATTTCATGGGAGTCCATTGAGGAGTTGTTGAGATATTTCAGTCAGGATGAACTGATGTGCTATACACACTCATGTGTGACTGAGTACATAATGAACCTTCCAGCAGTGATGGACAAATATACCCATATGGAAAAGATATATTTAAATCTTATAAAGTTTTTATCTGTCTTGTATGAAACTTGTATGAAAAGCATACAAGAGTGAAAACACATATAAGATCCCTTGAAAAATTATACAATGAAACTTGTATGTTTTGTATACTTACTAAAAAAATATATGAAAGTAATGAGAAAGTGGCCACTTTCATGAGTAAATCATATATGTTTTTACTATTTCTTTTCCATATGGGTATATATGCCAGTACCTCAGACACTCATGTGGCCATTTCCATCCACAGAGGGACAAGACTGCTTATTGGTTTTCCAGGGCAGATGTTAGCCCATCTCACAAAAATAGACAGTTATATAACTTCACTGGTTCTGATTTGAAGAGAGTAGAGCCAGGAGACACCCAATACAGCGAAATGAGATTGGTATACACAAAGTATGTGCCTGCCAGTGGACAAATGATGTTCCTAAGTGATTTACAACTCAGGCCGGTTTGACTCTGAACTGTACTTGAGCTCAGTCTGTGATGAATGAAAAGGCCTGGTTGGCCTGAAGCCATCTTAAATCAGCTAAATTAGCTGTGTGTCCGTGTGTGCGTGTGTACCTTTGGATTTGTGGAGATGTGTATAATCAGGTTAATAGGAAAAGGAAATTGAGCTTCTCTGAAAGATGGAAAGGGGGCCACAGAGGAAGTGCAGAAATGACTGAGGGAGAAACAGAGGGGATAATACTTCTCATCTGGGGTTCCTGTATATGACTCAGCAGGCCTCCTTCGTGGTCTCTGGAAATTTAAAAAGTGAAATCTTATATGAAATCTAAATGATCGACATTTAAACGTGACTAGCAGTTTTACAACTGCTCTGTTTACAGGGAGGGATGCTTACATATGCTAATCCCTGCATGTATTGCTCTCTGTGGCTTTCTTGTGTTGTTAATATGCACAGGAGACCACTCCACATTTTCAGCAGTTTGTGATTTTAGTAAGCCAGTAAGCACATTTGAATGTATGGAGCCAAGAGACAACCTCGGCTGAAATATTAAGCCAGTGCTGAAGAAAAACAAAAGTTCCTTGAGTGACCACTAGACGCTGGCTCCCAAAATAAGTCAGCTTCCTAGTGCAGTATATAAAAACTCTTTACTTTACAGTCGAATTAAATGGTCTCTTGAAGTGGGCTCTGTAGTTACTTTGACCCAACTGTATGCAGAATTATTTTGTATATATCAGATATTCCAAATTGTCTTTACACTGGTGTGAAAAAGTGTTTGCTCCCTTCCTGATTTCCCATTTTTGTCAGATCATCAAATAAATTTAAATATTAGACAAAGATAACACAAGTAAACACAAAATGTAGTTTCTAAATGAAGGTGGTTATTTTTAAGGGGGAAAAAGGCCAAACCTATATGTGTGAAAAACTTTAGCTTCTGTCTCTCTAAAAAGAACATGGCAGTAGAGTTACATCTGAACAAAGAATAAGACCTCTGGAACAATATCCTTTGGACAGACAAGACCAAAGTGAAGATTTTTGTCCATAATGCACAATGCAAAAACCAAACTCAGCATAGCAGCACAAACCGACTGTGAGGCACGGTGGTGGAGGGGTGATGATTTGTGCTTGTTTTGTGGCCATAGGACGGGAACCTTGCAGTCTTTGAGTCAACCATGATCTTCTCTGAACAGCAAAGTATTCTAGAGTCAACAATGAGGACATCTGTCCGACAGATAATGCTTGACCAAAACTGGGTCATGCCACGGGAAAATGATAACATCCACAGCAGAAGACTTACAGCAGAATGACTGAAAAAGAAAAGAGTGAAGATGTTGCAGTGGTTCAGTCTAAGTCCAGACTTCAACCTGACTGAAATGCCGTGGCGGGACCTTAAGATAGTTGTGCATAAACGAATGCCTGCAAACGTCACTAAACTGAAGCAGCGCTGTAAAGAAGAGTCAAAATTCATCCACAACCACGGAAAGGTCCTGATAAAATCATATAAGCTGCTAAATCACGGGGTGTACTTTCACAGGGCTCTCTTTTAGATGCTACTGTAATCATTTTATGCTTTTAATCAGAAGAATAAATTGTTTAGATTCAGGGATGTTTTGACTGAGTAAGAACATTCATTCATTTTCTGGAGCTCGTGAATGTCTCTTCTAAATATCAAAGCAATCTGTCTGGGATGTTGCTGTGTGGACCACACTGAAATATCTGGTGGATAAACCAACAAACATAATCAATTCTTGGGTGTTGCTAAAAGATGTAAAATTACTTCAGTCTAGACCTTTTAATGTAGTTCTCAGACACATTAGCTACAAAGCATTACCATCAAAGGATAAATAGCTGCTTTATCCTTGTGTGTCTATGTATGCGGTCTGCCTTTGCACATTCTGTTTTTAATCCCACTGTTCTTCTACTCCTCTACACTCCCTCAAAGGTCCGGGAATTGAATAAATTATATTGAAGGAATTTCCTGGCACAGTAGATATAAAGAGTGTCATTGTGGTGCAGGCACAATGAGACATGGATGGATTTATATAGAGGCTCTGTGATATACTCATCTCAGTGACAGACAGACCCAGACTGGGCAGAGTGCAGAGAAGAAGCCATTGTCCTGGAGGTCAGATTGAACCCTGACCAAAATGGCTCACATTGATGTTCGAAATTCCTCTTCCAGAATGACTGTGTGTGTCTGTGTGCGTGTCTGTGGTTCACAAAGTTCGGCCCTCATCTGGGTACATCATTTTCATGCACCCGTAAATAATATTGACATAAATAGAATTATTTATATTTGCTGTAACTAAAATACCTAAATGCTAACTTTTATTTATTACATTTACAAAGTATTTTAGTAGATCTCTTTTTGTTTCCATTTCCAAGAGGCATCTTGAGGGTTTCAGAAATATTTACTGAGTGTTTATGGCTTCTGCACTTAGAAATAACTGCATACGCACATCTTTTGTTTCAGTATTTGCCCATCAGTTTATGTAAATCCACTCTGAAGAGCAGCACAGCAGACTCAAACAGGAAGTAAAGCGGCGCCACTCTCGAGTCTTATCATGCGTAACCTTTACTGTACTTTTATCTTTGCAGTGCTGCTGACCTGCGTGTTCTCCTTCAACGTGGACCAGAAGAACAGTTTGTCCTTCTCTGGACCGCTGGAAGACATGTTCGGCTACACTGTCCAGCAGTTTGAGAACAGCGAGGGAAAATGGTGAGTGTCATCAGCAGCGCGTTTTTTAGGGGCTAAAGTCATCAGGAGGCCGGATGTATGTGATCCCTGCATCTCACATGTAACACAGTAAGGGGAATTGCTGAAAAGAATATATAAATGGGCCAATAGGTTCGACTATAGGAGCACAGAGGTGTGTTTAAATGAGACACTGAGACAAGAATGTAACTCAAAAGAACCAACCGACTTTAGTGAAATAAACCATAAGGTTGACAAGCACAGGTTAAAGGCACTTTACAATTGTAGAAAAGAAACTTACAAAAAATGAAAGAAAAGTAAAACACATACTAAGACAATGACTTGGCCAAGTGTCCCTTTTGGTTTTCAATGCTCGGGTGCACCCTAGTAACCTGACTCCTTAACTTTTATACAAACAGATTACACAAATCCAATGTACATTCAAATGAAAATCTCACACTCTTTTCACATGTGGAAAATGTTCTACACAACAGCTTATTATTTAAAGTCCCAAATAAAAAATGTCCACTCCTATTTTCTTTCCCAGGGTGTGAAAGAAAATAGGGATGAGAGAATGTCAGTCAGTGGTCTTATGAATAACCAGCTGTGTTAAAGTGTGAGTGATACACACTGCAAGGTGCAGCAGATCATCAAGTGGAAAAGAAGCGAATCTCAGTCTCTCTAAGTCAGGGGTGGGCAACTCCAGGCCTCGAGGGCCGGTGTCCCTGCAGGTTTTAGATGTGTCCTTGAACCAACACAGCTGATTTAAATGGCTAAATTAGCTCCTCAACATGTCCTGAAGTTCTCCAAAGGCCTGGTAACGAACTAATCATGTGATTCAGGTGTGTTGATCCAAGGTGAGATCTAAAACCCGCAGGACACCGGCCCTCGAGGCCTGGAATTGCCCACCCCTGCTTTAAGTCCAGGTGGGAAGGCTGGGAATTGTTCCTGAGGATCCACCTCAGGAACAATTCAGCACACACACACAAAAAAAGCACACACACACGCCGAAGACAATGGTATGGTGTCTCTCGGTCAGAAAATGCGGGGCTCTAAATAACGTAACAGGACATGGTTTTTTTTCTCTTTAATGACAGTAATACGACGTGAAAGAAAATAAACATTTGTCGCGCTTCAAGTGTTACCTTACTTCTGGAAGCAGATTGAGATGAACTTTCAGGCAGTTGATAACGACCAGAGCTAACAAAGGCTAACAGTTTAGCTCCACGCGGTACTTTATAAAGTCGCCAGAAAACTGCAGCATTCGCCTGTTTACTCACTTTGGCTACTTTTAACATGAAAGGTAGCTGATAACCAGCAAACTTATGTGCAGCACAGTTGGTTACAAACTTTTATCTAATACTCTTTCCAACTCAAAAACCTCAGTCTCTCTTTTCTCCTGCTAGCACGCAACTACCTCCACACATAGCACCGAACACAGTGTAGGTGGGTGAGACATACAGCGGCAGGCTGCTTTCCCATTGGTCAAAGCATACTGGGACCTGTGCATTTCGATTGGTTGGGCAGGCTGTCCATCTCTCCTCATATTTATCACTCATTAAAGTGGTACCCTCATTTTATGTGGGTTACACACAGATGCTCGCTGAAAGACAAGACCGTTCCAGCGCGAACCTTGTTGTAAAAATAAAGATGACTTCATGTGTTAATATTTTACCTAAAAGTCACACGAGGCGTCTTATCTGGAACATTTTTGCAACACTTTACATGTGGTACAGGTCTGCAGCAGCATAAGGTTAAATAAACAGAAAGAAAAAGCTCATCTCATGCAGTAACTTCACACCACACTTAGTGTCATTGTATGAATACATTCAGTAAATTGCATCCATTCCTGCCTATCTAGTTGCCATATCTTGTCCCACGTCTTTTGTCGTAAAGAGAATTTTCCCACATCAAATTGATAGCTTTGGTGGTGAGATGACTGTTTTCATACCGTTTTGGTTTATCACAAATTCCCTTATTAGAGTGTTGGACTAATTAACCAACAGTCTTATGGATCACTGTGTCTAAGAGGTTGCATATCTAAATGCAATACTCAGAAGACAAAAGTCGAACATACGGTGTGTATTTAATGCTAATTAAATTAAAATAGCAAAGTTCTCAGAACAGCCAGGGAATACAAGTATCCAAGAAACACTAGGATTACTTATTCAGACAGCACATGGAAATCAGAGCTACATGGCACACAGATATGGTCATGGACAACACGACAAATGACAAAGAAGGACTGAGAAAGTACATACACAAGAGGTAATGAGGATAGAGGAAATGAAGACAATCAGGGAACCAGTGAGGGCCCAGGACAGGAAGAAAAGCTGCGCAAGACATGAAGGGAAACTGAATGTTTCAAATTAAAGACAGGAAGTAAGTAAAGAAAACAGACAAGAAGACAGACTGAACGTGAGACATTGAGACAGAGATGAAGAAACATTGAAAGATAAAGACAAACAGACGAGACAGAAGGAGGGCCAGAACAGAAACACAAAGGGAGACTCACTAAATACATCACTAAAGTGAACAGAAACTGAAGGCACAAACAAGGCTAGAAAGTAAACCATAAAGAACTTATACAAAGCATCAGAAAATTAACAAGATGTATTAAAAACAACCTTGTGAATAGAAAACAAAACATTAACACGACAGAAACCTAATCCAAAGAACCTAAAATTCAAAACTAGAATGAATCCTCAACTCAAAGACTCAAAACCTTGGATCAAAGACCCATGGACCATGACAAACTGGGTGGGAGAAGCAGACCAGTTGGTCGGCTCCCTTTCACCAATTTTACAGCCATCATTTTACCAGGAAAATGTGTCTTCTGTCCTTCAAGGTCTTATTCAAAATCAGCAATACTACACTTTAGGAATTTGATTAATTTGCATAAGAGGAGTGACATCTAAATATCCAGCTGACCTCTCTTCTAATTTGATCAATTTCTCAGACAGACAGTTTACCTGCAGATTTCCAAACAGATTAATCATATTTAAATTATCCTTTTTAAATTATCTTTTTCCTGGAACCACGTTCCAGGATTTTTCCTTCACCATTTATGAGGTTTCAAGAAGAAGATAAACGACAGATATGAATGTTTGAAAAAGTTATAGATGAAAAGATTAGATGAAAACTACTCAAAGGATAAATTCAATTGTTTATTGTTTTATAAATAAGTTGAAAAAGAAAAAGTTAAACAAGTAAATAATGAAACAAGGTAAAATGAAGTAAGAACAAAACGTTAACAAGTAAATAATGAAACAAGGTAAAATGAAGTAAGAACAAAACGTTAACAAGTAAATAATGAAACAAGGTAGAGGAGAGAAAACCCCAACAATCCCCTCTGAGCACGCACTAGGCGACAGTGGGGAGGAAAAACTGCCTTTAAACGGGCAGAAACCTCCGGCAGAACCAGGCTCAGGAGGGGGCAGTCAACTGCCGGGACTGGTTGGGGAGGTGAACAGAGGTGGAGCAAGATGAGGCTACACCAGGTGAGGAAGCAGTAGAGTCTCTCGTCCAGGGCCAGCGGAAGCGTTTGTTCTTCTTTTTCATGCACTTTTCTACAAGAGCTTTTTTTTCCAGGATGAGGGTTCTCAACTCATCGATGGTTTCTGCGTTTTGTTTCTCAAGCTTCTTGCATGTTTTCTCCACCTCTTCCAGTGTTGCTCGTTTTTCTTCAAGCTTTTCCTTGAGCTCTTTGGATGTTTCCTCCTGCATTATCTTGTCCTTGTGCATGTCTGCGTTTCTCTGTTGTACTTCTTTGTACATGTCTTGTAGCTCCTCATTTCTTCTGTGGATATCTTGGAGCGTACGCTGCAGGTCGTCATGTATTTTGTCTTGTTCTTGCTTTTGCGCCTGCATTTCAGTGTGTTTGCGCTTCAAGTTGTTGTATTCCAACAATATCCCCTTAGTGAGCTCGGAGTTGTTTCTCGCCATTTGATCCATCCTTTTCTGCATGTGCGAGCATTGTTTGTCCAGTTTTTCTTTTTCCCCTTCTAGTTGACTTGTTTTGTCCTTCAGTTCACTACAAAACTGTTGCAGTTTTAGGTTTTTACCCTCAAAGTCTTCGACAATACACTTCTCTTCTTTCAATCTTTCTTTCTCTTGAAGAAGGTCTTTGTTTTGGCGCAGTGTATCATCCAACTTTACTTTCAGCATTGTGTATTTTTCCTCCGTGACTTTGAGTTTGTGCTCCATGTCTCTTTGCTTTTTCTCCTGTTCTTCCTTCTGTTGGAGGATTTCTTTATTTTTTTTCACAGCTTCATCGAAGTTTTTTTGGAGCAGCCGATTCCTTTGGTCCATATATTGGAGATCCCATTCTGTCTTCTCAACAGTAGCTTTGCTGTCTTTAAGCTGGTTGGACATCTCCTTTAGTTCCACGCTCTTTTGCTTGTTTTCCTTAATTAGGAAGACAATCTGGTCTCGGGCTTGTCCAAACTTGATTCCCCAGCCCTCATTAATAATTGTTATGTCGGGCTGGCGTTGTTGTCTTTCTTCAAGGTTCTTATTTTGCGCTTCCATCTGTCTACACTTCTCCTCCAGTTGAAGTTTCTCGTCTTCAACCTGTTGAATTTTATTCTGGAGGTGGTAGTTTTCCTTCCTACTGTCATGTAATGCCCTTTGGACGGCTAAGAGGTCATTTGGCCGGCCACGACAGGAAGGAGAAGCGGCGTAATCTTTTTGCCTTGGTTGGTGTCTTGTAGGATACATGTTGAAAGTTGTACACGACAACTCTGAAAAGGTTTCCAAAAGTTTCTGTGGTGAACGTGTGAAAGCTGCAAACACAAATGCTGCGAAGACACGAACTACAAATTGCTGTTTCTCACCCCTATTTAAGGTCAAACTTCAAAGGATCAAAGTGTAGTGACATCACAACTCCGTGAGCCAATGAGATTGTCATGTGACCTTTTGGAATGGGGATATTTTTTTTTAAACCGTTTTCAAATTTAACTTAATATTTGACTATTTCTTAACTGACCTGTTTAGCTGATTAAGAAATGAATTGCCACGAGCATCCCTAATGTTATATAACAGACAAGTAATAGAGGTATAATACATTTTTTAAATGTGTCTTTTTTTCCCAATAAATATTTTTGTTTAAGAGAATTCTGGCCAAAAATGTGCACACGTATCAAGACAAGTGTTCATTCGGTTAAATTCTACTCCAGAAAATAATAAAAAAAGGAAAAAAACACTGATTCGCTTGTAAAATTAAGCTGGGGCGAGCACACCAGCTGCGGCTGTAATGAAGGTCCTTGTTTTTACTACTAGCTGTTAACCTTAAACTGCCCGCCAGAGTATTCACATACCCAGCCTGTTAATACAATGAAACCAAGCATCCGTGGCTTCTTGCTAAAATAAACATGGAAACATGTTTTTAAAATCTTTTATCTCTTCTGCTTTCTGCAAACTCCTTTAGTTACTCTAAAGTCAGACCTGTTGCACTATAATCGCTGATCCTTTCCTGCATGGCTATACCTGATGGCGCTTTGTACTAGTTAACTTATCGAGATCATATGAGATCACTTGTAGTAATTCACTTACTGCTAATCAGTGGAGCCATTTGCAACTGAAACTCCTCAGTGCAGTCAAACATGTGTGCTACATATCATCCAAAAAGCTTGATTTTGTTCTGTTTCACACTAGTGATGAGGGCAAAGCACGCTGCGAGCGGAGGGAGGACATGACCGAGGCTGAATGATTTACAGAGGTTTAGTGGGGAAAAATTAGAGACGACCTGTAGCTCTCAGTGTTACGCTTGGGAAAATATTTTAATGAGAAAATATAGCAATCACATGGTGATGTAACACGCAGGTTGCTGTAAGTGGGAGGTGACTGATTAGTTACAGATGCCTTAACCGTCAGCGAGGGTGGGGAGAGAAAAGCTGTTACATGTGGCACAGGCGGTTCAGCTTTTCGCTGGAGCCTCTTGTAACCTTGGCTAACCCCAAGATTTGTCTGCTCTCCACAACATTGCTGGGAAAGGTTTCAGAAAAGTGCAATGTTTTCATTTTTTAAATCATGTGAAAATGATTTGTTATTATTGTAGAAATTCAACATTTAAAGAGTTTTAAGGTTTAAGAACTTGTAACCTATTTTTTGCTGAAAAATATCCATATATTATTCATCCAATGATGAATTATGGTTTGTGGGGGCAGAAGGTAACAGAGGTGCCCGGATATTCCTCTCCCTAGCGATGTCCTCCAGCTTATCTGGGGGCGCTCCCAGCTGAGAGACATAATTTTCCTCGCTTGCTCTGTGTTTTCCAGCAGTCTCCTCCTGATGGGACACGTCCCAAACATCTCACCTACAAGATTTCCAGGTGCCAGCCTAATTAGATGTCAAAACTGCCACAGCTTTCTCATTTTGTTGTGGAGGTTTAGCAGCTCTTTGAGCTTGTTGCTCTATCTACAAAGCAGATCCCAGACATGCTTTGGAGGAAGCTCATTTCCTGCCACTTGCATCCCTGACCTTTTTCTTTCGGGAAAAACTACTTAGTGAAAAAGAGTAATTATCAAATAAACCAGGATTCAGAGTTGTAAGCCGAGCTAGCAGCTTCATTTTCAGTTGTTTAATTCTATATTCAGCATCTTAACATATTCACATTTACTGTGCAACCTGTTACCATACTGCCATTTTTACCCTTTTATCATACTGACAACAAACCAATGAGAATTTTAATAACAGGTGTTTTTTTTTCCTTGTCACAAAAACATAGCTGTTGAGCTGTTTTTGAAGTAGATGCAAATCCCAACAAACAAATAGTATGATAGGATCAATCTTTGTTCATTCAATCTGAAAACGACCCATTTCATTGCCGTTCAGCTAAACAGTGGAATCTGGACACCGTTTCAATTTTCCCTCTCGCAGCTGCTTATTTTCACTTTTCTACTTTGGTTACGTCAGCCAAAATGACTCGGTTACTGTGGGGGAAAAAGACCATGGTTTGACTTCAAATACACCCTGTTGGAGAAAGTTCTGAGTCATCTAGAGTTGATGACACCAGCACACATTTTACATACAGTTATTCACACGGCTGTGCCTTTAAAACTTAACTTTATGTAATAACAACAGCCTGTACAAGCCTGGTTTTCATGTTAAGAACAGTTTTGAAAATCCATTGGATCGGGAAAGTTATTCATCCTGTGTGCAGCATGAATATTTGGACAAAGTTGCATACCAGTGCTTTGAACCGCTGTTGAAATATTTAAGTGGTTGTCAATCATTCCCTTGTTAAAGCTGCTCTTTTTTTGCAGTGACACGAGCAGGAAGAACACTTAACTTATCATTAATGAAGTAATTATGAAGTGTTTATTTTTTCATTTCTGAGTGAAAAGAGTGCTCGTTCAATGCTGTAAATAATTACAATGTTTCTCACAGGCAGCTGGCAGCAGAAAGTGTGTCGGGTGTGTTGTTGTTCCTCTCTGCGTCTTGCTTCAAATGACACAGGGTCCATTAGAGTCAGGAATGTTAATAAGCTTGAGCGTTTAGAGGAAGGCAGATGACCAAACTTTTTTTTAGCATCAATGCACTGATGGAGAGACACAGTGTAATAAAACCCACACAAGACACATATTGAACTTGTCCAGCACATTAAACGTAACACTGAAGTGCTATAAAAGCAGCTGGGAGTTATCTTCCATTACTATGTGGTGTTGGTGAGAGCTAAATGAGATTAACTGTTGTTTTTTATTTCCAGCTATTTCTTTGTTATTGTGTCAGAGTGATTATATAATAAAACTGCAGCCACAAACTCGCAAGCCAATCACAATAAACTATAACATCTTTACTAGGCAGTGTGAACCATGGTTTACGTTCAATTGCTATACAAGTATAATTAAACCATGTCTAAATAGCTGTGGACCTCAGAAGTGGATCTCAGAGTCACTGCTTCTAATCGCTGCAATAACATCTGAATTGCGGTTGTTATCACAATTGTAAAGCAAGTAGTGTGGATGTTGGATGGCTTTCCATGTAACCATTCCCATCTCGTCCTTATTTTTTCAGGGTTCTGATTGGATCTCCGCTGTCAGGACAGCCGAGTAAAAGAACCGGAGACGTCTACAAATGTCCCGTGGGGAGAGATAACAACAACTGCATCAAACTGGAGCTGCCCAGTAAGAAAACGATTTGTGTGCACATGTGTACAGTTTTATCTGATCTGGCTGAAGGGGGCTATGAGTTCATGCAATGCCAAGACAACCACCTGTCCCTCTGTCCAGCTACAGTTCACAAGAAATGCAGCTCCTCCTGCAGTATTGGCCAGATTTTAATCAAACTTACACACAGTGATCACTCAGTGGTCAGTGTCACATTTGTTGTTTTATGGGCACTTTTCCCTTTTCACAGCGATGACCTTCATGCGCACTACTTATAATTGTACCAAATTCTTGCTCCTAATGTACTGAAAAATAACAAATTCAAACTGTTTAGTGAAGTTAATAACAAAAGATTCTCATTGTTGATACATTTTGCGTGCACAAAATTAAAAATCACCTTGTTAGACATGCAAAAGGCCACTTATTTCCTGATAGATTATGACAATCATGTGATCATATTACTGATTATTATCATGGAGTAAGAAGTTCTGTTGATTGACTCCCAAATAGCACATTTGAGAGCATATTTGTGGCCTACCTTCCACCATTATCATCAGTAATACGCTCAGTGCTATGACATACTGATCACAGGTTTACAACTGATCATGTAGTCGTAATGCTTCTGAACTCAGACGGTGTACAAGACTAATTTGTCATGCATGTGATGAAGTAGAAAACAATGTTTTGCAAGGACGGCCTTACATTTTGGCTGTTATGTTTTACCTTCTCTCCTGTTGTGTTAATACTTTCCTATTCACGCAGAGGAATGCACAGCATCCTTCCTCCACCTTTTCCTAACAGATCAAAATTGCCAACGCTCTGCTGACTCTGTAACTGCACCGTTCCAAACCTCCTCTGCCATTAACTTCAGCATAAAATTAAGATGTGCTTATGCCATGACCATAGTGAAATCCTGGCAAGAAAGTAAAGCACTCACAGTTATTCCTGCGTCCAACACACGCAATCTGATATCATTGTTACCACAACCTTACATTTTAATGTTGCCCCAGGAGCGTCACTGCTTCAGGACCTTTTACCATGATTAATTATACTGATATGATTAATGCTGTGAAAAAGTTAAACAGTTATTCTTGGATTTGAGAAGGTGTCTAAGCCTGACCTCAAAGAAGTAAAAACTCAATCAATTAACTCTAAAGTAATAAGTAAACATGGATATCTAATTAGTGATCACAGTCTCCTGTGTGAAAGCTGTGTGTTTGACCCAACCACCCACCACAACCTCTTCTCTAGACACACTTTGTCACTCGATAAAAGGAAGCAATAATAACACGGGGATCAATCATTCAGTTGCTGCATATTATATCTGTTGTCATTGTAACAGATAATCCATGTTATTCGCTTCATCTTTCAGTGGCCGATTGGTTTATATATGTGCATGAACATGTGCATGAGGGGGATTTTAATTGCCGGTGTGCATGGGAGAAGCTCTCAATTAACTGTCTGCACAAATACTCTAAATCCAAGTGCTTCAGGGCGTGTGCGTCTGATGTGTGTGTAAGTTAACTTTTATATCTGACTGGGTCTTCTGGGGAGGAAGCTGGAACCATCGGAACAGGAAGACAGCAAATAAACAAGGTTTTAATGTTTCAGCCTTCCAATTTATCTAAATTAAACAGATAAACACAACTTAGCTGCCGGTCAGTAGTCTGCAAAGCCTCTATTAGTGCCTGCCTGTGTGTGTACGCAATAACCGAGAGCTTGTGTGTGCAGCAGATCTGCAACTTTTAGAGACTGATACGTCACCGCTTTAGCACAGTTGCCTTGGACACCTTAAAATTTCTAAGTAAGCACGGTAACAGCTTGGCTGCTGTTGGTAAATTATTGGTGTTAAGTGCTGATCAGTTGGAATTCCCTTCTCTGAAGTGGAGAGTGCTGTAGTTGCTTTATCTTGGGGGATTTAGAAAAAAAAGCTTGAATCTCACAGACCGAAGTTTTGTCTGGAAAGCATCCAATGGGAATCTGGAGCCAGACAAGTCAGCAACAAACTAGGAGAAGTTTAAATGATGACAACAGTGCTGGTTTATTTTACTTTTTTAAAAGAAACTAGACAAGATAAGCAAATGCATGACCTGTTTGTTTCTTTAGGATCAGTTGATGGATATATAAAGTATTCTTGGATATTTCTATAACAGTAGAAAAACCTTGCGCAGTTCAGCAGGATGTGTTCATGTAAATGTTTTAAATAAGTAAAGGGCTTGTCAGTCATCTGTCACTCTTCATCATTTCAGTCTATGCCCACTGACGACTCCTCACAATCTCTCATCGCCACATCTGCCTCCATAATGGATTTACATTTTCCCAGCACAGACGAGCGAAGCCAAACCATAATGAGCAAAGTTAGTGGCTGTTGTGTTGTAATTTTTAATGACTCTTCAGTCTGACCAGTAAAACTGGGAGGCGGTTATGCCATGGCCATTATGAAATACTGATGAGGAAGAACAGTACCCACAATTTTGGAGGGGTTGGTTACTAAACACCTTGGCTGTATTTTTGCATTCTGTTTAGAAAATTGAAACTAAATGACAAACATGATGCGTCAGTTGTATAATTGTAAAGTCAGTCTGCCTTCTCTCACATATACTCATCCAAAAACAAAACATAAGTTTGGGTTTTCAAATAGATTTTGTCTTATTAGATATCTATCTATCTATCTATCTATCTATCTATCTATCTATCTATCTATCTATCTATCTATCTATCTATCTATCTATCTATCTATCTATCTATCTATCTATCTATCTATCTATCTATCTATCTATCTATCTATCTATCTATCTATCTATCTATCTATCTATCTATCTATCTATCTATCTACATATTTTATATATATGCACGCAGAAGACATTTGAAATGATACAAGCAGTCACCCATCTGAGAACAGATAATACAAGTGTCCGGATCTGTTGTTGAGGAATTGCTCTCCCTTCCTGCAGCTGTGCAGTGGTCAGTGGCTGTGGCTGTCTCTGATGAACACGTTGACTCAGCATGTGCCAGGTTTGTTCAATAGGAGACATATCAGGACTAAATGCTGGCTAAGGAAGTGTCCGGATGTGCTTCTTATCCAGAAAGGCCTGCGCTGCTCTAGCAGTGTGGGGGTGGGCATTGTCGCATTGTCGCCCTGAAACAGCCGCAGGGTGGAGTACTGCTGCATGAGTGCCACAAATACAGGTCGGAGCACCTCATCTTGGTACGTCTGTCACCAGGATTTCCACTGAAAACAATCTGATCGGAAGTGGCCATGCAGGGCTGCGGCAGCAGACACACTTCAATTGGTCGCAGCAGCCACTGCACTGATAAAAATGTTGTAGATAAACTGCATGAACCAATTCTGAGGTGTATAAGTGAGTTCACTTGTGTTCAGTAAACAAAATACCAGCCCTGCTTTTGACTAAATCAATCAGCCGTAACTGAAAACTACTAATGTGAAATGTTTGGGTATTCTAGGAAATTGGGAAATGGATTTAAAACAAAGACTGATTATGAAGCTGATTTGCCATAGTAATAATTAGTTTACTGTTTTTCAGTGTTGTGAAAACTCACTGCAGTTTAGATCCACAATCTAGAAAATCACAGGCAGAGCACCAGAGCAGGAGCAGTGCTCTGATAGGTCCAATTTGTTCTGATTGCTATCAAGCATTACTGAGGAAAAAGCTTGTATTTCGGTGTCTGTCACTCGTTCCAGTCCCACGTGGGTATCATGAGCTGCAGGGTCCTGAACTGTGTCATTGGAGTTAAGAAATAAGGATGGGTCACTTTCCAAATCAATTCAGACCCACATCACAGTTTAATGTTGTTTTAAAAAGTTTGTTTATGAAAGACAAGGATTTTTTTCATCCTGAGGTCAGCAGGGAGCCCGATTGTGCTGCCTTTATTAGTATACTTTAGTGAGTGTGGGAAGGAAATAGAGGGAAAAAACCCACCCGGAAAGGACGTATAGGGTAAAAATTTAACGCACTAACTGCTAACAGATCTGTTGCACATACAATAAGAAATTGTTTCACATCAAAATCACTTCTCAGGGAGCAACATTCAAAATTGAAAAGGCATGTTTCACAGATTTGCAGAAGGAAAAACTAATTCCTATCCAAAACATTCCCAAGCTGCTAATTTTAGACACATGTTGGGTTGGTTTAATGATTCCCCTAATTCTTTCCCCTTCACAACAAACAGGCTGTTTACCAACAAAATATTTGTGTTGTGCTCCATATTCTTAGTTAATAGCCATAAGCTACACACAGAGGGGCCACATGGTAAAGTAATATAGCAGAGTATATTTAGTCTCATGTCATTCTTTGGGATAGGCAGCACTTTTCTTGTGGGAAAATGAAAACGAGAAATTTACCCAGCTGTGCTGCTCTCTGTTTGTCTCACTCTGTTATTCATCTAGTTTATTCTTCTTCTTTTTTTTTTTTAGAAAACACAACCATTCCCAACTTGCGTGAAGTGAAGGAAAACATGACCATGGGAAGCACACTGGTAACGAATCCCAAAGGAGGATTTCTGGTAAGCAGGAAGTCTTCTACATTTTCTATAGACAAGAAGAAGAAGGACTGATCTTTGCATATTTGCTGCAAGACTACTCAGCAGCGAATTTGCAGAACACGCACTAAACCTTTGGCCTCCATGGAAAAGTCAGGCTCCGTGTCCTGGGAACGTAACAGGATGCTGTGAATCAATTGTGGTAATGTTGAAGTGTTTAAACATGTAGGGTTGTGCTTAAGAACTGTAGTAAAACTTTATTTAAACCTGAGGATCACCAATGTGTCAAAACTACAGCGCCAGTAAATGCATGTTTTTGCAACTTCTTGAATGGTTCGTGTATGAAAATCTAATGTAGAAATGTGAGGTGGAGCTGCAGTTTAAACCCTTAATGTGATTTACACAACATGTCAACACCATGTCTGTATTTATAAGGTGGAACACCCAAAACATTTGGTATAAATCAGGCTACCAGAGGAAACATATGACATGATAATGAGCAAATAATGAGTTTAGTAACACATTTCAACACAATCTAATCACCAGCTGGACTGCATGTGTGTTTAGTCATTTACTGAACATTTACAATACTAATTTATAGCCGTGCCACTCATTATGCCTGCCTGTTGAGCCATCACAGTGGTGCACTGATTTTCCTGAACTATTACATGCATTGTTATGGAATTTTCTGCAAACCTGAATGGTCCCCAAAGGATGAATCCTAATAAGTATACTGCTCCAACTAATGCGTTTTTTTAGCCTCAGGTTTTCTATCAGTTTTGCTAATTAGCAAATGTTAGCATTTTAGCAATAATGAGATACTTTAATGCTAAGCAGGCCTTTGTTTCTGGGATTACTAGCATTGTCTTTGAATAAGAACTTCAGTACTCACAACTACTTGTATAAAATCTTTATTATCACAGCAACAAGAAAAAAAACCCAGAAGCATTTCAGCACATGGCTTTTCTCAGAGTTTCTAATACACATGTAGTCACAGCTATAATGAGCACAGGTAGCAACGATCAGCAATTCATCAACATACAGAAGTGACGGCCTGCTCCAAGCACATACATAGATCACACACCATTAACGCTATCAGAAACACACTGAAAGACAAAAAATTAACAAACTATATCACATAATACACAACTCAGATCTGTATCTAGATATTAATTGACCACGAAAACATTACATAGACGCACATAAATCAATAATCTAAACATCTTATAATCAATACATGAAAAATACAGGCCGAATAAGTCTATGCAGCCCCATTTATTAATTCTAAAAAACAAGATAACGAGTGTTCTTCATTTAATCCACCAGGACACGAGTTTGTAAATGATGTAGCCAATAAGGCTTTCTTTGGAGAAGTTGTTGTTCTCTATGAATGAGAAGGAAATGTGTGGATGATGTACGTGGGGTATCATCTGGAAGCAAAAATAATATGTAGTCAGTTACTTAACAGATTTAATTACTTGTAAATTAAAGGTGCCATTCCAGACTGTTTCTATCCACTTTAACCCCTCCCTCTAAGTAAAGGCCTGCTCCCTTTAGCAGTTTTCCTCTGTTCTGTCTCCTTTTCTCCTTTTCTTAAGATAAACAGTCTGAATCAACCTCTTGTGGGTTTTAAAAGTCTCTTGATGTCATCCTCAGTTTGAGTCGTTCTTTCCTCTTTGTTTCTGTCTTCAGTAGCTCTCCTCTCATCCATGACCTCATAATAGTGGAAAACTAACTAGTCACAGCCTTTGAGTCTCTGTTTGTTTGTATGCATGTGTGTCCTGTTTCCACAGGCGTGTGGTCCTCAGTATGGCTACAAGTGCGGCCCGCAGCATTTCATCTCAGGAGTTTGTACGAATGTCAGCTCTTCCTTCCAGATCCTCAACTCTTTTACAAAATATCAAGGTACAGTACAGAAAATCTGCTCAAGACAGGACGCTGTCTGTACAAGTTGTCTGTCTGGGTTGAGAGATAGCAATCTCCTCGTCATACTAGTACCACCCAGGACCCTGACTTTAAACTCACACTCCCTCAGCGAACATAGAGATTAGAGCATTCTTCTTAATGTAAACTTGTCTGTGACGACCCCCCCCCCCCATCCCTCTCATGTCCAGCCCAGCCCATCTGCTGCATTGTATGCCCAAGTTAGGAGACAGTTTACTGGGCTTGCATGGCGTTTCCCTGGATGGAAACAGCTTTGAAAGAACCCTAGAGTAAACAGCGTACAGTCATTTTCTCTTTCATTCCCTCAGGTTTTCTGAATCACTGTTACTTTACCACAAATAATCATATACACAGACTTATTGTATACTTCTCATACTCATTTAATCCTCTAAATAATGAATGAAGGTAAAAAAAAGTTTTGAATGAAACAAAAAGACTTTAGAAATACAGTTCTTACATTGTTCCTACACAGACGTCTTGCCTCAAGTAATTGTTATAATTAATATAATCATAGTTGTTAGGTTTCTACAGTTTGAAGGTTTAAAATGAATATTTACAACAGATTTCACAACTCGTCAACTCTAGTTCCTCCACAGGTAAATGATAAAACCAGGATGACTTTTTTGTACCTTTTTATTTGTGTTATCTGCTACATACATAATGGCAATTGTAATTGTTGTCAGCATTTACCACCCACCAATGCACAGCAGTAAATTGACTACACAGGTCTGTCACCTTTTGAAGTAAAACTGATTTCTAGTTCACTGAGCTGAAAGACATGCGATGGCGATGGGTCCATTTGTCCCTCCACAGTTCACTCCTCCTATTCAAAATTACACAATAGTCACCTAATGATTCTTCACCCAAATTTTACTAAAGAGAAAAATCATACTTTTGATTTTATGGACACATTGTCACACAAATTTCCACTCTTGGTCTGGATGCATAGGTTTGTTTATGACATAATAATGTCTTATGCTTGGCTATGGTCAGTAAAAAAACTAGGCGTGTATGGTAGGTGCAGCAGACATTTCGAATGGGCAACAATAACAAGGTTGTCCAACACGATCAATATAACTTCACATTTTGATGAATGAAGTCCGTTTACAACATCCCACTCCACGTTCTTCTCCTGTATTCACTATTCCTATTATGCTAGCAGATTCTCTTCTTGTATAATAATAATGTTTGTAATGTAACCTAGTAAAACAAAAGTAGAAGCCTTAAAAAAACAAAAAAGTCCATATTTTGTAACAGAAATATTCATTTTGTTCCCCCATTGTGCTACCCTCTATAAACCCCTCACCCCAACTTATACGTACACAAACCAACGCACGCACGCACACACACACACACACACACACATACACACACACTGATCTACGTTATTACATTTTGATTTGGAGCTTGTGTGTTTACCGTGGGCGCAAGTAAACAGGAAACAGACTGAACGTGTTACATAACCTGATGTCTTACTTAGGAGAAAAATCACCAAATCAAATACGCTTGTGTAGACTAGCCAAAAGTAAAAAGAAGCAAAAGAAAAAAGTCCAGTCTCAGCTTTCAGCACCCCTGTTAGTGCTTACAGAGAGAAACTGAAAACTAAACGTACCCTTTAATTAAATGTCATTTTTGGCTCTGTTCCAGAGTGCGGGAAGGAGATGGACCTTGTGATCGTGCTGGATGGATCTAACAGTATCTACCCCTGGTCGAGTATTACGGAGTTTCTCAATAAGTTCATTGGGAGACTTGAGATCGGACCTAAACAGACACAAGTCAGTTGCACTATTTAAAGAACAAACTAAAAAAGCCAATTTTCTTTGCATATACAGTACTTTTAAAAAGCCTTTACCCACTCCATCCATCATTTCAAAAAATAAAGAAATAAAGAGTGGCTATAGACGTTTGCAGAGTGGTTTATGTGTGCGTTCAGTGCAGGCTGCACAGCCATACATGAATGAATAAATGGAATAGTTATGTAACATCAATCAGATATAGAAAAGGAATGAATGGAGGATTATATTAGTTAGTAATTATGTTTAATGACTTTACTGTGCTCCATTATGTAATTTTTCCACACGTGTAAGATGCCCTTTATAAAGCAAAGTTCATAAACTGAGCACTTTACAGCCTTTAAAGTAAATTCAACCTCTCGCTCACTAAGTTTGAATCTGAGTGTATTTCTGTCCACTTGAATTGGATCGCTCTGTGAATGTGTTTTTCTTATGGTTACATTGATCTGGCTCACAGCTTGTGGACTTTTCCACAGGGAAGCACTGGAAAGTCTTCCTACTGTGGAGTCTAGTGGTTGGAAGTCAAATCTTCCATGGCTGCTGAAGTCCTCTGCAGTCTGTATAAAGAACATTGTGTCATATCAAGCTCACCAGACCTCAGCCACATCCTCTGCAGACTGTCTGGGGGGAGAAGCTGAGGAGAGAAGAACATAGAGAGAAATTTAATGTAGGAGAAAGTTTACATGTTAAATGTGTGAATGTATGCGTGTTTTCTAGGTGGGCATTGTGTCTTATGGCGAGACCGTGAGTCATCAGGTCAACCTGAGCCAGTTTGACAACATGCCTGCTTTGCGGGATTTTGTCCAAGTCCTTCCTCAGCACACTGGCACCAAGACGATGACTTTCCTGGGCATTGATACTGCCAGGTACCTAACATTAGCTGTCTTATTTGGGCAAACCCGGCAACGGTTGACCACAATTAATAATTGAGTCTTTCTGGTTTGGCAAGGTTTAATGGATATTTGAATAGGAAACTGTCATTTCAAGTCTGCTTGACAATTGTCATGGGCAGATTGTTAGAAGAAAAATAGCACAAGCCTTCCAGTTGGCCTTGCAGATAAATTTTCAGACATGATGGAATTCAAATCTTATGAGGAAATTAAAAAATAGTGTTGCAATTGATGTGTCGTCAGAAAAAAAAAACTAGCATAAGTCAGGATTGTCTGAGTAACTTTGAAGTTAATTGCATTTCAGAGAGGAAGCCTTCATGCCAGAGCGTGGTGCACGACCTGGAGTTAAGAAAGTCATGGTGATTGTGACTGATGGAGAATCACACGACTACTATAATCTACAAAAGGTCATCAAAGCTTGTGAGCATGATGACATTGAGAGATTTGGCATCGCTGTGAGTACAAAATATTTTGTGATGTTTCAGTTTTTGGTCAGAATAGTTTATCCGTTAATGTTAAGTACTTTCTCGTTTACAGGTTTTGGGGGACTACGGTCGCCAGAACAAATCTCTATCAGAGGTGCAAAAGTTTATCAAAGAGATCCAGAATATCTCCAGTGAACCTATCCAAGACCACTTCTTCAATGTGTCTGATGAGGCTGCTTTAGTGAACATTGTGGATACACTGGGAAGCAGGATTTTGGCCTTGGAAGGTAAATGCATAGACACAAAATATGCATGCTCTTGAAGCCACATTAGCAGTTTCACTTTTGTCAAAGAAATGGATGTTGAAATAGTTCGACAAAGACCGACAAAAGCAGGAAGGAGCTAGCCTTGCCCCCCTAAATAGATCCAATAGGTATGAATAAAAACTACATGCTGAACACATTTAACAATTAAGACATTTAAGGCAAATGATCAATTCAATCAGCTTTATTTATATAGCGCCAATTCACAACAAAAGTGAGTGTTTTATATTGTGAATACCCACGATAATAGAGGAAACTCCAACAATCATATGAACCCCCTATGAGCAAACACGTGTTGACACAGACATCTATAAATGACTTTGTGGGCTCAGTTCATCATTTCAGGGTGTGTTGAAAAAGGTATGTTTACTGGCTATCAACTTCTGATTGATGAGTCGTTAGCATTTCACAGTCAGACCCACCCCTCACTGGTCACATTCATTTTAGAAATAATTAAATGGCACACATGGAAACGGTATTAATGCCCATCGTTTTGATTATCTTCCTCTTCATGTTAAGCTAACATAAGATATTACTTCAGTTCTGTCACAGACAAATATTTCCCTAAATTTCAAACGATACCCATATTTAAGTTTCAGACCCATATTCTTTATATGTTTCGAAGTAAAAACAGATTTGACAACATGTGATTATCTGTGGTTTATGTACATGTAGCTAAACTGAAATTTCCCTTTCTTCAGCTACAAGTGGAAATTCCACTTCCCCCATTCAGATGGAGATGTCCCAAACTGGGTTTAGTGCTCACACCTCAAACGTAAGTTTCAGTCCAACTGTTTACGTGTGATTAATACACCAAACTGCTACCAAATAGATTGTTTACAGAGGAATAGTTGGGTCCTGCTAAATCACTTATTGCACCCAGACCGCACCAAATGGCTGAAGGATGAATCATATTTTGAGATCACAGCAGTGATAAGTTGCTCTATCTGTGGAATCAAAGTGAACTGTTTGCACGGACATGGATTCATCAGCAAGGAAGTTAACTGCTGAACTCATCCCGACACAATACCGCATTGTTATCTCTGGTCCATCTACAGCTGTTTGGTGATTCAGCTCTGTGGGTTAATTTTGGGAAACTTGAGAATTGCTCACTGTGATATCCTGGCAATATCGTGTCTGACTGTATGTGAGTCGGAAAGCAAATGAAAGCTGTACACAGCAGAAAAGTCTGTAAGGGATGTTGAGTCAGAAGGCTGATTGGATAAATTCAGTATCTATTTCCTGCATGTAATAAAAAAAACGCCCCTTTTTTATGTTCCTCCTCCTGCTCTTATCTCCTCTGACTCTCTCTTACTCTGAATTGGCTCCTAAGCTGAGTCATAGTACTGAATCCTAAACATGTGACGCCACACTTTAGCAGTCATTAGTGGGAAAGAGCCACTCGACGCACTTTGTTGTGGCTAATGAAAGATATCATGTCCTGTTGCAACCCCTCCCATTCCTATTACTTAACTGTGCTGCCTCTGGACAAAAAAGAGCGATAGATATATTCACTTGAAATAATATACCGTATATGCTTGTTATTTTATTATGGGATCAATAGCTGTACTTTTAAGTTGCACTTAATGTGCACTTAAAGGCCACAGTCGTATGCCAAAGTCAGTGCTCTTTCTTACATTTAAAAATAAAGTAATCTGGATTTGTGCCATAGTATCATTTTTTATTTTATTTTTTCATTTTTTTTTATTATTACTTTTGCATAATATTGCTACCAAACAGATTCCAAAAAACTATAATAACAGAAAGTTGTGAAAAGCACCCATCAGCGGTGCAACTTTGATTGTTTGGGATCCTGAAGGTCTCTGATGAAGAGCATTCACACAAGTGCAGAACTTAAATATAACTTTGTGATGCTTGCACTCTGCTGCTGCTTACCACCACTACATTTGAGGGGCTAAGTAGTGTATATGAAATGCAGAGTCTACCTCAAAGTAAAATTTCTATAGGGATATTTTGCTTGTTAGTGTAGATGTGTAAACCACTACACTATGGAGCCACTGTTTTGCTTAAATAAAGGATTGGGTTATTTTTTCCACCACATATTTGTCTGTTGTCTCCCTTAGGAAGGTGTGTTACTGGGAGCAGTGGGAGCTTATGAATGGAACGGGACAGTGGTAATGTACACTCCTGGAGGAGACGTGGTTCCAGGGAAAGATGCTTTCTTTGACCCACTGAAAGAGGCTAGGAATGAAAGGCTGGCCGCGTACCTCGGTGAGTGGAAACTTAATAAAATTTATAGTTCCTTTAAATGTCACTGATATATAAATTTAAAGTCTTCATGGATTAAAAAAATATATAATAACTGACCTTTAAGTGAGTTCCTCTGCACAACACTTGCTCTTGTGTACTTACATTACCCGTTAGTGCTGTTAGATGCAAAATAGCAGCCTTTACTATAAAAGAGACTTTGTTTAAATGTTTTTTGGTGAAACGTGTTTAACATGTTTACATATTATACATATTTAGCCTTAAAAATGAAGGGGTCAGAGTTTGTTAGGAATAAAATATTCTAACAACATTACTAATACAGTGCAAAAAAATGTAAATCTACTCAGGAGGCTATTTATAATATGTACCTTTGGCTTCTCATATGTATTTATGTCAATTATGGAACCAAATTTATGAATAGTTTTAATGCTACTGCTGCTGCTTTTTATGATGCTTTTATTACCATCTAAATATCCAGGCCTACTTTGCTATAAAGCTCCACAGGCCACTTTAAGTACTAGCTGTGTTTGTTGGATATAATCTCATTTAAAGCAGCCTAAAAGTAAAAAGGCTTACATTCTCTGTTTTCCCTTAATATGGAGAATCAGGACTAGCCGTGTATGTGTATACTTCTGTTTATTGCATTTGGGGAGTCTGAAGAATTACATGAAGTCATGATAAATAAATACAATTTAAAAAATGACTTTAGCAATTAATTAATTTGATGAATAAACTTTGGTTTCATGTATTTCAGTTTACAAAAATATTTTTGCTTCATGTTTATAACTGCCTGATTAACAGTCTTCCTGTTTTCTCCTCTTCTTTGACTGTACGCTTTATTTATTTATTTAGATTATATATGTTAATAATTTCTTAAAGTATATCAATCTTAAGCAAGTTAAAGCTAAAAAAAAATTAGCACGTTGAATTAAAATACATGGAATACACACCTTTTTTTGTTCCACCAACCTAGATCTGATCTAAGTGTTTCTGATGTAAAATTAAGTTGCAGAATAAATATGGAAGTTTCTGCTGTGAGGGGGAAAATAGGTACGTCATTTGTCTGACTTCGAAAGCAGATTCTGTTCTCTGTGTCACATAAATAATAATACACAGGCTCGTCGCTCCATGCTGATGCCTTTTATGGCTCGTAAAGCAGCCGTGGTATCTTAGTATCAAGTTATTTAATCAACATGTCATTAGATGGAGCGCTGGTAGCTCGCACACTATAAACTCAGCTGTTGGCACATGCTCGTTCCGAATGCTCAGGCTACAGCACGCAGAGCTGCGGTGCGCTTTTCTAAGTGGGTGTGTGTTCCTTTCCAGTGTTTTACAGTTTCCTTCTCACACGCAGAAGTAAACAGCTGCCAGAGGAGGCATTAAAAATATCCCATAAACAGAGCGAGGGTGCATTTTTTTTCTAGAGAAATCGTAAATCGCAGATACTTTTGTGACACTCCTGAAGGTTCGTACTGTTTGGATTGAAAAAACGTGCTTGTAAATGCACTCTCCGCAGGGTATGATGTGCAGTCAGCATCCACGTCTGAGGGAGAGCTGTACATCACAGGTGCACCGCGGTACAACCACACCGGCCGCGTTGTTATCTACCGACTCGATGAAAACAACAGAATCGTCATCTCGCAGATACTGAAAGGAGAACAGGTGAGTCTTTGGCAGGCTTGGCTAGCCTCAGTTCCTCAGGGCGCTTTTGCACTGGAGATGTGAGAAGCTTAAAGATGGTAACTCGCAGTTTCTATCTTAAGCTAATTACACATGTGTCTTTAAGGAAAATAATAAAAGAAAGGGAAAGATGCAAAACACAGTAATTAATAGAAAACACACCTTGTCCGCTGTTGTGTTTTACATATCAGAGCCACTGTAAAAACACATCATTCACATAAGCCATTATTTATAGAAACAATAGCTTCATTTACATCTGCTGAGCTCGCAGTAGAGGAAAAAGTCTGAAAAGGGTTTTTTTTAGAAAATCCAGCAACACATCCACATGGATATTGGCCAATGAGAGAACTCCAAGGACTGGTTGGGCAGATGGTCAGTAAGTGGCTCCAGGCCATTCGTTCCTGGCAAAAGGAAGTGCCCAATAACACAAGCAACACTATGTTTAGTCCATAGTGCGCTATAAAGGAGCAGTTTTTAAAATATGGCTACAAAATGTGCCTGTATGACAAGTCATCAGCCTGATTCAAACACAAATAAAATAATGCAAAAAAACCCCCCAAAACAAGTGATGTGCAACATATTTAATATAGACACACTAAACAGTAATATAACAACCTCTCATACGAGAAGCTTCTTCAGTTTTGAACTGAAGAAGCTTCTCGGATGAGAGGTGAAACGTCTTCAAGCAACTTAAAGAAGTCCAGACGCTTTTCTTTCCCAGCTCCTTAGATAGCTTACAATATATCAATAAATAGTAAATAAATACATAAAAGCACAATAATATAAATATTGATGACTATGCCTGTAAATGTGTGCATATTTATGTCTTATATATTCAGGACAAGATGCACCAAATTCTTTGTGAGCATTCAGCTATATTAGTTTATATTATATTAGTCTGTGGCGAATGTGGGCTCTCTGGGTTCACTGCTTACTGCATATAATGTGCAAGTTGAATGAATTCAGTGGAGTAAACCCTGAAAGATGATTTGGGGCTTTGCGCAGATTGGTTCCTACTTTGGCAGCGTCCTTCAGACTGTTGACGTGGATAAGGATTCCTTGACTGACCTGCTGTTGGTTGGAGCTCCAATGTACATGGGCCCAGAAAAAGATGAGCAGGGACGAGTCTACGTCTACAGGCTCAAGGTACAGAAAATTAGTTCAGTCGGATAACTTTTGCCAGACGTCTGCTAAAAGTCACAAAATAAAAGAGCTTTTTTTGTTTTTCCTCCGTTACAGAATAACAAATTTAAGCATGAGTATACTTTAAAGCCTATTAATCAGTCCTGCTGTACGCTCCAATCAGCCGGCTGCACCAATAAAAATGAGCCGTGCGGCGCCCGGTTTGGTACAGCCATTGCAGCAGTGACAGATCTTAACCTTGATGGGTATAATGATGTGGCGATTGGTGCGCCTTTTGAAAATGACCACAGAGGGGCTGTCTACATCTATCACGGAGACCAGAAATCACTCAAAAAGAAATTTGTACAGGTGAGAAGATGGAATTTATAATACTGAAAGATCTGTTGTTGTTGTTTTCATTACAGTATACTTTAGATAAGGCTACAGATGCTTCCGCTCTGTGCAAATACTGTTTACCCAAGTTAGCATCACTATTATAACCACAATGGATTTAAATTAACTGCAGTTTTGCCTCAATATCCCCTGCTTTGTTTGTTGCTGTGTCCTCAGCATATTCCTGCAGGTGGCGATGGCGAAAAGGTGAAATTCTTTGGTCAGTCCATACATGGAGTCATGGATCTAAATGGAGATGGAATCACTGATATCACTATAGGAGGTCTGGGAGGGGCCTCGCTGTTCTGGTGAGTCGTGGCCCATCCTCACATACAAACATTCACTGCAAAAACCACACATTCCACTTCAATCGTTAACAGCAGCAGCAGCGCTGCAGCCCAGAGACAGCATACATGTCCACTTTCCATTGCATTAATCAGGGTTTAGACAGCTGTGCATGTCCCACTGGGGTTGTAGGCTGGTGACCATCAACCTCCTCGTGATTTCTCTTTTAAAAGCCCCCGCAACATACTTCACAGTTGGAGAGCAGCATACATCCTCAGCCCACAAAGTTTTGAAGCCAACAGCATGATTTAACCTCCAAGGCAGACTTTCTCCCACAGCTTCTACTGACAGAGCTTCGACTAGGCTGTGTGAAAACTCCATTTCCCAAGTGACTTAGAGTTTAAAAAGGATTTGGCAGCAGGCAGGCTCTTCCTCCAGGACTGCTGGCTCTGTTTTAGAAAGCTTAACATTTGGATGCTGAGAACTGAAGCCAAGTTTTATTCTCAAGATGCATTAGTTCCTTCCTTTGTGAAAACTTATTTATTCTACTCTGACTGCATCAGTGACATCATCTATTTAACGTGCTGCTATAACGTACTACTTTGTGGTTCGTTGCAGTACTGTGTGCAGGATGTGCAGTGCTTGAACTGCACACGCACTATTCCTGCGTGCTTTGTATTCTAGTAGTTAATGCATTTCATTTGTGTTACCAGGTCCAGAGATGTTGCAGAGCTGCATGCCAGCATGACTTTCAACCCCTCTAAAGTCAACCTCCAGCAGATTGAGCACCAGTGTGAACACGGCAATAGGAAATCTATTTGTGCGAAGACCAACTTGTGCTTTACCTACAGAGTCAAATCCAACCAGCCGACTGTAAAAACAACTGCAAGTGAGTCATGTAACAAACCAACTTGATTCTGCAATTTTTCTCCCTTATTTTTCTTCTTTATAACCACATTTAAAAAAAACAAACTTCTTGTGTCTTGTAGATATGACCTATACTATAACACTGGACAGTCTGCGTGCCACATCCAGGGCCTCATTTATTAGCAAAGATTTAAAAAATGACCGCAGGACTACACAGAAGTTCACCATCATGGACGGAACGAAAGAATGCATGGAGAAAACCTTCATGATGTCGGCAAGTTGTGTTTTCTTACCTGTACAAAGTCTGACTTTATTTTCAGTCTGCATTTACTAAACACAACATTCAAGTGGATTCCTTTTGTTGCTGCGCTGCTCATTAGTGAAAGTTATATTCAGGGCTTCCTGGAAATGTTAATGGTGTTTTAGGGCTGTTAGCCAGAGAGGAGGGAGGGTAAAGCTGTCCTATGCAGAGCAGGAAGACCTAACATGAAACAGACCCCGTCCTGATCAAAGCATGCTCCGTTTAAACCTTGTGCCGCACTGGCCGATAAATTATCTGGAGACACTTAGAGAAAGGAGTGAGGATGAAACAGTGATTAGAGTGAATTAGAAGGTGAATTAGGTAGTGATCCATTGACTACTTTTACCTGTAACTGCTAAAAGCTTTTAAACCTTTGCTGTACCACCTACTTTAAAACCAAGCGTCTTCTTGGGCAGCTTCTGCTTCCTGGCATTCGTGCCAGCCATGGATTTCTCTGACTGGCTAACCCTTTAGTGAAGGAAAGAGGAACTAATCATTGGAAACAGCTGTTGTTATTATGTATGTTGAGTATGAATACCTGCTCTGTTCAAGTGTGCAAGTCAGACCAGAGACTTCCCACTTGTCCTCAGGCAGAGGTCGAGAATTTAACAAGCACGGAAGAAGCGTCGCGTCTATATTTGTCTCTGCTAAAGCATCAGTTAAAATACAAATAAAGTTAATATCAGTGACTGAAATTCTGAAAAATATAAACAGTGTGGTTTCTAATTGTTTAAGCAACAGGCACAGTCTGTGCAGTTCAGTGTTGCTGATTGTAAATGCGGCACTTTCATGTTAAAAGCTCTTCATCAGCGTCCTTTGAGTTTTAATCAGCATTTGGAACGGTCTCAAGAAGGACTTCATCATAGGCAGCGCCTCAATGTGACACACCTCTTTCAAACTGGATCTGCGTGTGTCCATCATATGAAGGCTTTGCACAATCGCACAAACACAAATAAATCTCAGTTACTTTGGTAAATTGCTTTTTTTCTCAGTAGCAGAGACTGTCACAAACCTGTGTCTGTCCTGACGTCCGTGGCGCTAGCGAGTGTTGCTTTTTTGGCGGCTTTGATGAAGGACTTTGCTACCACCATGATGATGCTTTCTTTTAACCAGTGAAAACACTGCCTCAACATCTCCTAAATGGACAGGAGCAAAAGTTTACGCTGACTCTTATAATCCCCAGAGGACCAATCCAAATACCTCTGACCTTTGCTCTACCATCCGTTTGACATTTCTTTTAGCTTAAAGCAGGGGTGAGTGACTCCAGGCCTCGAGGGCTGGTGTCCTTCAGGTTTTAGATGTGTCTTTGATCCAACACAGCTGATTTAAATGGCTAAATGACCTCCTCAACATATCCTGTGATTCAGGTGTGTTGACCCAGGGTGAAATCTAAAACCTGCAGGACACTGGCCCTGGAGGCCTGGAGTTGCCCACCCCTGGCTTAAAGTGAAATGCTGAATGGTTTTCCAGCAAAGTGTTGCAAATAGACTCGGCAAACACTTTATCAAGGACTGCACAGCAACACTGGAGACTTCATTTGCTCTGAAAACGCCTTCAATTCTTCCAGAGAATCAAAACAGGGGCATTATGGAAGTAGCCACTAGATGACCTTAAATAGTGTCTAAAAGGGGGTGACAAAGGTCAGGTGCAGTACTCAGATATGCTGTGCAATCTAAGCTGTGATTGACTTGAAGGGAGTGAACTGTGCCAAGAAAGCATTCCTCATATCATTACACAGCTCAGTGTTCAACTCACCATTTTACCACATTTGTTTTGAAAGAATCAGTTTGCAGTTGATGCAGCAAAGCTTCAGCGTCAGAAAGCAGCCAGTGAATTTTGACCTTAAAGTCCTCCATTGTTCTTCACTTTTTTTCTCCCTCTGCCTTTTATTTTCCTCCCTGCTTTGCCTCATCGTCCGCTATCCCAGGAACGGCTAGACTTCCGAGGACCTCTGACTGTGTCTGTGGAGTTCGGAAAAGCTGATGAAGAAGGTCCTGTGCTGGATGAAAGTCTTCCCAAATCCATCAATGCCAATGTAAGACCACTTATATCACTTATGGTTTCTTTTAGTAAAATAATCGACTAGTTACACTAAGCAGAACATTTAAAGTTGCAGACAGGAAGAATTTGACCCCGGTCTGTCTTTATAATCCCGTAGCGAGGACACGGGTTTTCTTTTCTGGCTGCTGATACAGTGCATTAGCTTCTGCAACAGCTGACTACCATCCTTCAGTTTCAGCCCCCATTAGTGCTTCAGCACCAGCAGCCAGGACCATCTTCCCACACCCCCACATGCATATTTCCTCTAACAAGAGGGTTCCCAGATTATTGGTTGGAGTGCGTGATGTTTCCCGACAAAGCTGGGAAACATCACAGGAGGATTCAGCTTCAGCATGCACTAGAAAATGCATTTAAAGCCCGTACGCATTAGTCGCATTGTTATCTTTGCTCACACGTAAACGCACAACCACATATGTTGCAGATCCCGTCTCCCCTCATGCTGCGTCACGGGGACCTCTCCTGTTATTGTTATTGACAGGAAGAGAAGGGGACAAACACCCAGAGAAGAGGAAGTTATCAAACGGAAGTGTTTTTCTTTTGACATTGCACTGCAAATGATATTCCAATCCCATCCTTTTTGGGAGAGAAGATACTGTTGATCTTATCAGTCCAGTGGGAGACTATTAGGAATGGGAACAAATGCGACTGTGAGCCTGAAACACTCTCAGGGGGGAAAGGCAAAGGAAATGAAGGTCATCTAAAGGAACACGTCTTCTCAGGGGTGCAAACAAACATGCAGCTTATTTTCATTCTTATTGCTAATTTCACAAGTTATCTACTGGACTGAGTATATTCATACTTCAATATGAGGCTATGAGAGTTTGAGTCTTTACCACGATTGGCTTGCAAAGTAGTTGTGAAGTCACGCAGTCATCTTGTATGTACAGATCTTGAACTCGTACAAGCATCATTCTGCAAGGCCAAGTAAAAATGCAGCTTTTGGAAATATTTAATTTGTTATTTTCTTAAAAATGTCTTGTAGATTACTTTAATGGACTGTGGAAACAAAACTCAGACGTGCATTCCTGACCTCTCCCTGAAGGCTAAATGTGATGAGCAAAGGTTAGTGGAATTATTATTATTATATCGTTGTTATAAAACCAAAAACGAGCATGACAGATCTTAGTTTGAGCATTTGTTTCCGTGTTTGCACCGGTTTCAGTTAAATACAGGAATTTAAATGAATTGCAGCTTTTTCAGAAATGGGTTTGTGTATATTTATACACATATATATTTTTCTTGAATGTTATTCTGTACTATTTCTTTCTCATATCAGAGTTGTTACTTGATGTGTTGTAAGTCGTAGTTTTGGAGTCATTCAGCCGAGTCCAGAGTATCCAGAGTATGACTGCACCCTTGTGTTGATGTGTGTGCATCGCATCCAACCGTTCTGACTTTTTATTTTTTATGTACTTCTCCAGTAAATTGATCAAAGAAAAGGAAATCATTTATTTGAATATCACCGTTAAAAACCTCAAAGACAAAGCTTATAACACCAACGTGAAAATCAACTTTACACAAAACATCAACTTTGTGAACGTAGAGGTAAGAACCCTTTCCCTCCTCTCTCTGCGCTACTTGACTTTACGGACTGAAGCAATGCGTGTAATTCTGTGACTACAACTCTTCAGCCAGATACAAAGACGACCACTGTAAATGACACCGAAGTGAGCATTGAGGTGGGGTACCCCTTCTTGGGAAACAACGAAGAGGTTAGTTTCATCTGCCTTGTGCAGGATCCGTAAAACATCTTACCTGTACAATATTTCTTTACCTCTGCTCACTAAACCTATGGTTTGATGTCAAATCCACAGGAAACAATAACAGTGAAATTTGAGGTGAATCTCAAATATTTTCAGAAGGAAATTGAGTTCACCGTGACAGCTACAAGGTGAGAGGATCCCTCCATCTTTCTGCACATCATCAGGATAATAATAATAATTCTGGAAAAAAGGATGAAAAAGATTTGTTTCTGCTTATTTCTGTGATTAATTGTCCAAAATGGTGGATGGATGTTCTGTTAATTTTACGTATGCATGTAAATTGTATTTTTGTAGTGACAATGAAGAAGATTTCTCTACCATGCACGACAACAGAGCGACTATCTCCATCCCTGTCAAGTATGAACTTGGACTCACGTTCAAAGTAGATGTAAAGTGAGTAGCTGTGAATCGACACCTTTGCATTAAAGATACATTATTCACTTTTCTTTTCTTTTTTTTAGCCAGACAAGTAAAAGTTTCCAATATTATTGATGATGATAATAATAATATTAGCATTTCCTTTTATATTGGAATAAAAAGGTGTTAGTACCACAACCGAGTCAGTCATTGTGCTGTGTTTCCCTCCTTGTTAACCAAGCCAGGAGCTTACGATGCACGCCAACATGCACGTAACGATAACGGCACCGTCATCTGGATTTGTAGTCTGGGGATTGTGAATGATGTGATTGTATATGGAAATGTATAAACACATAACATTCAACCACTCAAACTCATTTTCAATTCATGAACGACAACAATTATTATATTTTAGTATTAAAAATGTCATTTAGATTTAAAAGCTGATCGATACTGCTGGATTAACCACTATAGAAACATGATTTTGGTAATTACCACTGCTGGTAATGTAGGACAGGTGTGGCAGAATCGTGGTCTAATATAGCAGCTTTTATTTACTAAGTAATAAGAAGAATAAACAAAAAAACAAAACATTTATTGATTAATAAAGTCAGTGGAATTCATTAATTGCTTTTACTTTAAGGTTATTTAGGGTTTCTCACACATAGTTTGACCCTTGACCTTTTTCAGGCTGTAAAATGGGGTTAAAAGAAGAATGAATGTTGTATTGACATCCTTTCAAAATGTTTGGAAGGTGATATTTGCCTTTGTTTGCATCTTGTGCTGCCAGCAAGTGGCCTAAATATGTTAATGCAGGTAAAGTTAATGCACATAGACTGATGGCTTATTCAGCATTAGTGAAGTTGGACTGTAAGGAATTAGGAAGACCTCAAGAGTGTACTTTTTTTAGACTTTTGGTTCTATTTCCTATAACTTTATTAGACACATCATTTTGCGTCTGAAGCTCTGATTGAGAAGTGAAGGATGTAAAAAGGATGTCCCTTTCAGGTCGCCTTTGAACAACCACATTGAAATAACACAAGAGGATAAGTACCCCTCGAAATTCAGTGACATCAGTATGATTGGAGAAGAGGTCAACATCACCTACACGGTAACATCTGCACGCAGTGATCATTTTGGATGATTTATAATACAAGCACAGAACTTCTAGCTCACATGTGGCGCAGGGTGTCGGTAATATGAATTCCACTCCTTTTCTGTGTCTCACATGTCCTCAGGTGGAAAAGTTACATGACGGGGTGACTCCAACCCTTGGCCTTGAAGTGAAATATCCTTTTGAGTCTCCGAGGAAGAACACGTTACTGTACCTGACGCACGTCACCTACTCAAATGTAAGTGTGCTTCCATGGATATGCAAGCGTATGCGAAGAAACAGACCAACGTCCGTGTCGTTTTCTCCCTACTCTGCAGATGATGTGTGACACAAAAGGACAGATCGATCCTTTTAAAATTAACTCCTCAGAGGTTAAAGAGGTGAAAGTGGAAAAAGAGACGCTCAGTAACTACCTGCTGGTGAGTGATGACATTCGTGTTCTACAGATCGCTGAACTCTTCCTGCACCCGTCTTACGTGTTTAATTTCCTCTGCAGCAAGACAGCCACACAAAGTTTGAATCGTTTAACTGCTCGATTTCTGAAGGCCAAAAGATCGCTCAGCTCAACGTGGCGTTCAGATTGTGGAAACCTACGTTTATCGAGGTACGTTTTGAGATGCGACGTCGCTGGGTGCTTTTGGCTTGTCTGGCTCTCTCTGACCAGCTCTTTCTCATGGGTTGCGATAAATATTAAATACAATATAGTATTGGAAAAAAAGCAGGCTGACAGCTGTCTGATTGATGGACAGAAAGGAAATAAAATACTTAAATATCTATCTTTACAGAGCGAGTTTTCCGGTCTATACTTGGTGGTGAACGGGACTTTGGACATCAGGAAGCAGGAGGACGTGTTTGAAGTGAACAGCAACGACATGACCAGAAGTGTAAGTCAGAAGGTTCTGGTATAGTAAGCATGTGACATCTCATTATCATTAAATGCTTATGTATGTTTACATATATGTGCATATTTAGAGTATGTACTGTATTTTTCCTCTAAACAGGTCAGTATCCAGGTTTCCAAAGATACTGTCAGAGGAATCCCGTTCTGGATCATTATCATCAGTATCCTGATAGGACTGCTCATCTTAGCACTCGTTATCTTCATTCTGTGGAAGGTAATATTCTGCAAACTATTTCAAATCATTGTGACCGTGTGACATCTTGTCACTGCAGAGCACACTCAAAAGAATTGTGGTGGAATAGTGGTTAGCTTGCTACGTCACAGTGGTGGCTTCTCTCCAGAGTACCTGCAAAGTCCGAAAACATGCAATTAGCAGGATTAGGTTAATTGAGGATTATAAATTGCCTATAGGTGTGTGAATGGTTGTCTCTGTTAGCCCTGTACCATCGGATGTACCCCGACTCTCACCCTGGGATAGGCTCCTGTCAACCCCCCTGGACCCTGAATTGGATAAGTGAAAGAGAATGGATGGATGCCTAAAAAACTTAAGTGTTTCAAATGGCTATGTGTGTTTGGGCTTTATATTGTTAGCTGATAAAACTTTTGTCTCAAGATCATCACTTCTGGCTCCAAAAAGCCAAAACATGTACGGCCATAGCGCTAGCAGGGAAAATCGTGGTAACCACAAGATGGTTTATGTAAAGTTTATGCTTTAATCCTGATTTTAAGACAGATGATGACAGAAACTCTCAGCAAGAAAGCTAATAAGCATATGTCCAAAAATGTCAAAGTATCCTTTTCTGTTTTAAGTGGTTTTGTGACTCACTTTTCTGCTCTTCCAGTTTGGCTTTTTCAAGAGAAAATCCAGGGACTATCCAAAGGAGGAAGAGGCAGAGTGACGTATCCAAACAGCCACCCACCATCAGGACCTACAAACTAACAGACAGACATAGGAAACGCCATAAGACCCACTGATATTAGTGCTGTGACAGATTGACTGCCTGGAAAACAAAACAACACAAACAGCATTATCTTCACTGATTCCTGCACTGGCATTTATCAGGTAAAGCTTGCAAATACTTCTAAACTCTTTGATTTTCCAAGCGCTAGATTATAACACTGGAGCCGAAATGAAACTGGCTCACACGCAGAGACGGACACACTGACTATACAGAAGTATTTGCACATGCTATTTGTTCAACATGACCAACAAACAGTAACAGTACGCATCAAGTCCCATCAAGCAGTTCAAGAAGAGGAGCCAGAGGCGGGACGGAGGAGACCATCACTTGCAAGGCACCAAGTTGGCCAAAAAAGCACCATCTAACCAACTAACTCTGTGACATACAGCAGAAATCCAAAGGCTTCAGAGCTCCTGCAGCTGCACTCCAGCTTTAGAGGCAAAAAAAGTACTCAGGTTTTTTCACAATGAGGATCCAAAGTTGCTACTTTTATGCACGCTTCTGAGACAATATGTGAACTTTCCGTGTGTTGGACCAGTCTGTCTGATAGCGTACACCTTTGTGTGAAACTCTTTTGCTTGATTAGGTTTTTGAAACACTGTATTAGGTATTAAGTAGTTGTTGTTCTTGCTGAATTTAAACAGTATAAAATGGCACATTTTTAATGTCAAAATGTTTGTTAAAGACCAAAACCTGAATGCAATTGTTATTTTTTTACTTAAGAAAAGTTGCAGTCTGTAATTAATCTGTCATCACCTCGGTTACCATGGAGATACAGACTGCCGCGTCCTCAAAATCCAAATCTTTGATTGTACTGTAAATATATCTGGTCACAAATGTAAAGCTTAACATGTACAGGATCGTGTTTGGATTTAATTTAATGTTTGTTTGTTTTTTGGGGGGTTTTCAGATCGGTGGTCAGAGAAATGATTTTGCTCAGGTGCTACAAATATCATGAATAATGACATAAATATACACAATTTACACTCGAGAAAATGATATGGCTTTTGTCACATTTTCAGTGCTAAGATGTATGCAGATATGTAAATAATGGTATTTTTTGATTAAAAGTATTGAAAGTATAATTACTCCGTAGTGAAATATATATATATATATAAAGACGAGGGTTTGTATCCACTATTTTGGTTTCATTTGATTGAAAATGATATTTCGAACCTGTTGAATGACTGTGTTCTGAATGCCGAGGCTGAGATATCACAGCAGATACTTTGATTTCCTTTTAACTTGCAAAATAGGAACTTAATAATCATCCAGTTTAGAAATATATGTCCAACTGTTCACTAGTTTCCTCTGTGTTGTAAAGGGATTCTCTGGTGGCTGTAGTGTGCACAAAGCATAGCACACTCTAGGCTTTCTCTTGCTTTAAAGTACCTTATTTGTACCTTTTTGTTTCCAAAGTTTGCACAGCTGCCCGATATTTTAGAAGAGATTATAATCTGAATTGAGGAGAAACATATTCTAGCCTCTTTTTGTAGCGTTTTCCCCTCATAACTATGTCTTAATGCTGAGGGAAATAAGCAACAATAAGAGGCAGCTCTTCTGTTTCTTAATACTCCTCAGCTCTCACTCCACTGGTGACATTAAAGCACATGTAATAAATTGTATATAGAGAATGTGTAGCTGTTAGTCAATTTTTGGATTGTGTGGCCACGTTGGGTTCACGCACGAGGGTGGAGTTCACCTCTCTTTGTTCAGTCAGAGCTTACTTACAGATCACAACTCCGAGGAACTGTAGCAAGCAAAGTGAGCTCCAGCCCAGCCTTCTACACTGCTGTGAAATCTTCACTGTAATGCACTGGTTTGTCAGAGTGTATGTGTCCTCATTAGCACAGATATATGAACTGAATCTGATGTACAAAAAAATAAATAATTTTTATAAAGAACATCACCATTTCTCTTGCATTTTGTTCAGACAAAGCACGCATCAGAACTGTGATCTGTTTAATACACTGCTCCCAATCTGTCATTAACCACATCCCAAAGGTGCTCTACTGATTGAGATCTGGAGATTATGGATGCGATTTGAGCACTGTGAACTCGCTATCATGTTCAAGAATGATTTGAGATTTGCCAGATGGTGTTATCCTGTTGGAAGCAGCCATCAGAAGATGGGTAGCAACAATACTCAGGTAGCTGTGGTGTATAAATGATGATTCGTTGGTACTGAAGGTCCCAAAGTGTGCCAAGAAATTATCCTCCACACCATTTTACCACCAGCAACCAGAACCTTTGACACAAGGCCAGATGGATCCATCATCTCAAAGCAGTCTGGTTATACATTCATCATCCAGAGAACTGCCACTCAATGGTTATCTTCTCTTTTTATGATGATTCTGTGTAAACCTTAGAGGTGTTTGCAGAAAAATCCCAGTAAACTTTCACATCATCAGTTTCTAAAATACTTAGACCAACACTATCAACCATGCCAACCTCAAACTTCAGGTGGTCTCAAGCATGTCTTCATGCATAAATACATAACCTGTGGGTTAATTTCAGTTCGTACCATGTGACTGGATGAACGTGATGAACATGATACCTTCTTCCAGTCTTCAGTAGTCCAACGGCGGTGTTTCATGGCCCAACCCTCTTTGTGTTATTCTGACGTGTTAGCAGTGGCTTTCGTGCTGCAACTCGTCCTGTCAAACCTGCAGCTTGAAGTCTTGTCTTCACAGGTGAAACGCAGGCTTGCTTACTATCACCACTATTAAGCTGTGCTTGAAGCTGTTGTCCTGTGATGATAGGCAGTATCACACAAGCTGTTAACTCTCAGAAACTCATCCTCTGATTCAGTTGTGGCTTTGGGTCTGCCAGACCGCTTCCCGTGACAGTTTGCCCTATAGTTTCTGAGTGCCTTTTGATGGTAAAGGAAACTGTGCTCACTGACACTTTTTTGCAAGTTCTCTGTAGGAAAGACCTACATTTTGAAGTGTTATGATGGTCAGTCTCTCTTCCATTGTTAATTGCCTTTTTCTAGCCCTTTTTGTAGCAACACACTACTTTCTGCAGTACAATACTGTTCAACTGATGCTCACGAGGGTATGGTACCACAGTGTGTTTCAACACTGATTTTATGCAGTCAAAGGGGGTTGTAAGTAATTCAGAAAAGTTGGAACATCTGTAGGAATTAGTAGCATCAGTTTTTGAACCTCCATTGCTGCAGAGCAGCTTTAAATTGTTTACCCATTTTGTGTTCCCTGAAAAGGGCCTTTTTTATGATTCTGAAATGTACATTATTTTTCACTTTTGGGTAACCTTAGCGTTTTGTTCACCACTTACCTTTGTACCATTTAAGCTATTCATTGGACTTTAACAGCTTGAATTGCAATAAATAACTGGGAAATAAATTGGGATGTTCTGAAAACTTTTGTCATGTAGTGTAGCTATATATTGTTGTTTTCTTTTATAATGACAAAATAAGGAGTATGCACTGAAGCAGTTCATCTAAAAGTAATGGTCAAATAAAATGCAATGCAAGCAATCTAATGTGCTAATAACCTCAGTCATGTGTCACAAACAAAAGGATTTATCTGGGACACAGGCCCTTAAAAATGTATTTGTTTTTTATGCTGAGAGAAACTCTTTTGTTTAAACATATAACTTATGCTATGTTTCAGGCAAAATGTGGTTAAAGAATTGGTGCATCACAGCAGCGCAGTCCGGGTCGAGTGATTTTATAGCAGACAGCGCCGCCTAGTGTTCATTCACAGCACTCACCCATAAGTGACACTGGGAGGGGAAGCAGTACAAACTGTAAGCTGCTGGGGGATCCATCTTGCCTGAAAAAACAGACCAGGCTGAAGGATTTTTCAGTTTATTGACTCAAAAACTGCATCGTTCCCCATTAGACGTGTTGGGGAGCCCGAGGAGGGGGCTGTGTCGCTGTTTGTAGGATGTCCCGACATGAGGGTGAGTTGATAAACAGGTCCACGGCGCCCCGGTTGAAGGCTACATTACCTGAGCAGCTAGCTTCTGGGGCTAGCTTTGCTAACTGCTTGCTCATGTCTGAGAGGGTTGTTGCGCTTTTCGCCGTGTGTTACTAGGCTTGTCCCTTGTCGTGTGTGTTTACTGTCAGCAGTTCTGCTGTACACACCTGTCTCGTGTTTTCTAAATCGAGGCTGGAGCGTTTTTACTTCACTCGACCTGTTCGCAAAAATACGGCAGCAGAGCAGCAGTTAGCCGTTGCTAGGTACTGCGTTACCTTACATTAGCCGGGCTAGCGAGCAAGCTAATGTATGCTAATTCAAGGAGTCGTTGGTTTACCTGTGACTTTTTCGTTACTTATACCGGCACTGATAAGTTACTCAGCGTCTTACATCCCGATATTGCTGTCACAACATTTTGCTCATATTCAGAGTATTTATTCATTGAGAGCTTGGAGCTATTCAATTAGCGCCATACTGTCCCGTCTGGTCACACACTGCTGTTAGCGAATGCACTGTCATCAAGAAGACTGAAAGTCTAAGGCCTCTGACTGTATAACCAGTAACTAAGTTGGCTAACTAGCAGCCTGCTCGTAAGCAGGGTTTAAGTTACGATCAGTGTAACCGAAAACTTCAGCTTTGGCTAATTTCATTCAAACATTTCAAGACCTGCCAGGTGTAGTCCCGTCAAATTGCCTCAGAAGTTTTAAAAGAAGCACTATAATGCAGACATGATCGCAGTAGCTTTGTTAACCATTCTTGGACCGAGGGTGAATTATCTGAGGTTATATGTTCAAGGTACAACAGAGGTATCTAATAATCTGCTTCGTGGTCCTCTGCTGGACCAGTTAGTTTTTCAGCTGAGACTAGGATTGTGCAGATGGTTAAAATTCATTTTAAGCAAGATACTCAGTTACTTATCCTGTTGAGCTTGCTTCTGTCTAACCAAGCCTCAAAGTAACTCCCAACGCGGCCTGTTGCAGTTTGATTGGTTTCTTTATGTCAGCATCTGTTTAATAACAGATATCTTTTGTGCATATTGTTCCTTCAGGTCTCTGTTGTTCGATGTGAGATGAGTCAGAGAAAACTCCCTTAATACTTGTTTACATATTTACTAACACTTGCCAAATAAGGCACTCTGTAATGTCAGGAAATGTCAGCATGATGTCTCATTGAAAACAGCTTTTTATTCCCCCATTCTGCCTATGCCCAGCCCCCCCCCCCCCCACCAATTTAGGTGTTGTCGATCTTGGGGGGGGGGGATAAAAACAAGGAGCAGCCTGCTGCCTGAAAAAGAGTGAACTGTGTTAAAAGTGAGCAATGAAAGCTGCTTTCAGATAAATCTGAGTTGGTTGTGAAGTCTGCTGGAATGTCAGCGTTCTTCATTGCTGGCACTTGTTGGTTGGTGCCACTCCAAAACGCATGCTTGTGTAAGTGAGACTGGCCTGCAGATATGGGATCGCCTTCTCACAGTCAGCCTCTGAGACGCCTTTATAAGGAATTTGTGAAAGTATTGTCAGGCCCACGTGTTTTATTTCCTATTCTCCGTTTCTGTTTTGCAGGTGTGAGCTGCGATGCGTGTTTAAAGGGCAACTTTAGAGGAAGACGGTTCAAGTGTTTAATTTGCTACGACTACGACCTGTGCGCGTCGTGCTACGAGAGCGGAGCCACGACAACAAGGCACACCACAGAGCACCCCATGCAGTGTATATTAACCAGGGTAGACTATGGTAAAGACCTTACTCTGTGGGTTTCTGATTATATGCATGATCGCCATGCCTGTTGTACGGGATGGTGATACTGCTAAGGACTCCAAAGTGTGATTACAAGCCATTCAGCACATTTTCAGCGATAAATATTGTTGATTATTGAAAGTAATCATCAAAATAGTGATGAACATCAATACGAGCTGTTGTGTTTGATCATCTTCTTGCAGATTTGTACTATGGAGGAGACACTTTTTCAGTAGAGCAGCCACAGTCGTTCACATGTCCTTACTGTGGCAAGATGGGCTTCACAGAGACATCCTTACAGGAGCATGTCACCTCAGAGCATTCAGAGACTTCCACGGAGGTGGTGAGTACATTCACTGCACAAACGGAACTGCTCAGTACACTTTTGTGTACTATTATAAGCTTAGAAATGTCCTCATTTCTCTAAGCATCCTAGTTTACCTCTGCTATCCACTGGCATGCTCTGAATTTAGTCATCATTGTAATTCTCAGTTACTACACTTCAGCTATTCAGTGGCATTTTATGAGCATTCTCCACTGCTGAGCAAAGCAAGACAAAGGCTCAGGCTGCTCATACTGCTGACACCTGGCTGCCTAGTAGGTTGTCTGACCAACAGCTACTTGAGAGCGGGGGTGAAAAGATGCCATTGAAGCGTGTGACCAGAGCTAACTTATTATTTAACTTAGTATTTGTGTTCTTCATGACTCTTACTGCCAGATGAAATGGAAATTAAAATGAAGTCAGCATTTTCCACTTTTTGATTGTTTAATTTATCCTGTACAGATTCATTTTCTGTAGCAATAAGGTTTTTATTTTTTTTAGATTCATACCAAGTGATTGACCACAATTTTCTACTCATTGGCCCTGACTGGTCAAAAAAGGTTAATGGCAATAGCAGTTTAATAAAGTATATTCTTTAGCCTAACAGTTAAAGCTTTTACACACACACATATATATATGTGTGTGTGTGTGTACTTATATACACACACACACACACACACACACACACACACACACACACATATATATATGTGTGTGTGTGTGTGTGTGTGTGTGTGTGTGTGTGTGTGTGTGTGTATATAAGTACCCTAAACCTTTTGTGAGGTAGAAGAGTTGCTCCATGCAGACATGCCAGTTTGTATGATGAGCTCAATCTTTCTTTTTCAGATCTGTCCAATATGCGCTGCCTTGCCCGGAGGGGATCCCAACCATGTCACAGATGACTTCACAGCTCACCTCACTCTCGAACACAGAGCACCAAGAGATTTAATATCCTTTTCATTTAACCACACAATAGTGTCAAAATAAGCCTTTTTTTCTACATGAAATGTTTTAAATAGCAAGATTCTTCTGTGTGTGTGCACATTGTGACCGAATTTAACCTTAACAGTCCTCCTTTACGATGAGTCCAGCAGTGTGCGGCATGTACGCAGGATGTTCCACCCCGGGCGAGGACTGGGCGGCCCCAGAGCACGACGGACAAATATGCACTTTACTAGCGGCTCCACAGGGGGACTTTCATCCTCCTCATCACAGAGCTCCACTTACACCCCCAGTAACAGAGAGGCAATGGACCCCATCGCAGGTGAGCATCAGGAGTTTACCCACAATGTTTGCAAAATGCAGAAATGTTCCCCAAAAATGCAGCAATCGTTGTGTAAAAGTGACCAGTCATTGAATGTGACGTGTGAAAGATGCGCAAACAGAGAATGTAACATCACACACACGGTGAAGATAATGCAAAGTTTCAGTCAGGTTGGCCCAGATGTTAAAGAGGAGAAGAGTACATGCAGAAATATGTGCTACGATCATTATAGCATCAAGATTACAGTATTTATTAAAAAAAATAAAAAATTAAAGTCAGACATTAGCGAGAAGAAGCAAAAGTAAAGGGTGTGCCTCATTTATAGATGGTTGTCAAGAAACAGTTTAGGCAGTCACATTTTGAAGTACCATATTTTGTTTTTAATCATCATACTGTGTTGCTTGCAAAAAAATGCACGTGTCCGAATCTTTCTTCGTGTTTTTACGCTGTTTTTTTTAGAAGTCTGTTTAATTTAGAAACAAATAGTCATTTTTTTTTTTCTTCTTCTTTTTGTGTTTGTGTGCGCACGTCTCCTGCAGAGTTGTTGTCTCAGCTGTCAGGTGTGCGGCGTGCTGCAGGAGGGCAAATAAACTCGTCGGGACCTTCAGCCTCTCAGCTCCAGCAGCTCCAGATGCAGCTGCAGTTGGAGCGGCAGCAAGCTCAGGCGGCACGACAGCAAGTTGAGACGAGCCGACACGCGACGCGACGCGGCAACAACCCGGGCAACACCGGCGCCGCCGTCCCCCAGCCCAGCACAGCAACTGCCAACACCACCACCGTGGGTGAAAGCAATCCGGCGTCCTCGTCCCACAGCTCCCAGTTCCTATTAGCACGGTGAGTGGAGCAGGAGGTGGACTTTAGAGTTTGCCTCTAAATCCATGTGTTTCTGCTAACAGACTGTCAGAACACAGATATCCAGCAACAACACACAACTGCTATAATAAAGTGTTTTGATAGTAAATACTAAGTTTGGTGATAACTGATGTTGGGAAGTAACTATTTATATTAAAACCATTCATTTTATAGTTTAGTAAGGTGCAGTGACTGAGGAAAAATATGTAACTGAATTATTTACGATGTAACTATAAAAGGTTACAGCTGGATACTTTTTTTGGCCTATTTCCAGAAAAGCAGGTCAGCAAAGCTCTTGACACAAATTGAGTGCAGCACCATCAGCACCATCAGGGGCTGGATGGAAAGGAACAGTCTCTGTCTAGACGAGCTGCTTTCATGTCACAGTGTGTTTCTCAGATTTGATACTCTGAGGAAACGTCGACAGTCAGTCCAAAAGTCCTCACGCCTCACATGTTATTTATGTTTAAACACTTATAGACTAAATTTACATGTGGATTTTGCTCATTGCCCATTGAGTTGGCTCTATATGCATTTATGAATGTACAGCTTTGTATTCAGCTTTATTGCCCAGTTTGATATATTTGTCAGAAAACTATGGAGAAGAGTCACAGGATTAGAGAAGTAACCAATCCCCCTGTGCTTTTCTGTCTTGTGATAAACAAAGCAAAATAAATTCTAGTAGAAAATAGTTCTGTGACTTGGTGCAGAAGACCGTATCGGAAATAATACTTCAGTAGATTGTTGATCATTTTTCCATTTCATGAACTTTTTAGGCATTAAGAAACAAAAATTGTTACCGAGCTTAAACGTGCAGACTGTAACCTCAGCAGAGTCCTTCTTACTGCTTTTAGTTAAAGTACTTCTTTGTACTGTAATATGTTTCTTACCTGTGTGAGTGTTAATGAATATAACCGTTCTGTAGGTTGAATGAACCCAAGATGTCAGAAGCAGAGCGGCAGTTCCTAGAAGGCGAGCGAGCCGACCGCAGCCTGTTTGTCCAGGAGCTGCTTTTGTCCACGCTGATGCACGAAGAGAGCTCCTCTTCAGATGAGGACGACCGCCGAGACTTCGGCGACTTCGGAGCGATGGGCTGCGTGGATATCATGCCTTTAGATGTGGCGTTGGAGAACCTCCAGCTTAAAGAGAGCAGCTCTACGGGGAAGGAGCCTCCGCCGCCGCCTCTTTGATGTCCGAGCATCAAGCAGACTGTGTCCTCCGTGCTGCAACTGTCAGTGATGGGCAGCAAACAGCAGCAGCAGCAGTCCCCCATACCCCAGCCTACCCCACCCCCAGCCTCACCCCCTCTCCCTCCCCTCCGATTTTCTGAGTTTGTTTTTGGTGATTGTAATTTCAGGCCTGTCACCACATTTGTTATATTGTAAACAAAAATAAATGAGAGCAAGTGGGATAAATGTGTGAGCGAGAGAAGAGAACTATATAAATCTATATAAAATATATATGAAGTCGATAATCAATCCACATTACTTTTCTTTTATCAGGTAAATGTTACAGGCAGCTGTGGCAGACCTTTGCTTCCTGTGACATGAAAACGGCTCTCCGTATAAATACTCCACATTCAAAAAGTGAAGAGGGCACAGGCTCCTCTGATGAAGCTGCTGTGTGTGTTTATGACTATTAATAAATAAAGTGCTTGGATGGGTTACCATTAACTACCGCATGCAGTTATTTGCAGCGTGCATGACTTAATGACCCTGTCATTAAAACCTTTTTAAAATCCCAAAGCTCACAATTGTTAAATGATCATTTCTAGGGATGCACTGATTGTTTTGTTTAGTTTGTTTTTGCTTTCGTGCTACATAAATTGAGGAACTCTCCAGTTTGAAATGCATAATGTCACATGACAGGCGAACAAAGGTCACTGCCGTCTTATTTAGAGATAGACTGTAGTGCAGATACGTCGGTGCATCCCTGGTTATTTCAGACGTGGTTAAGTATTGAAAGTGTAGAAGTTTGACAAAGACGGTGAAATCTGAAAGTGTATTTCGTCAGGTTTTCTTTGAAGTATTTAAAAAGGAGAAACGATTCGATTCTGCTGCAGTGTGTTTCTCAACCCTGCTCTCGCCTTTTTTAGTGTATCAGAGGGAAACTAGAGACGGGAGAAAGAAGCTCCTCTCTGATTTTGTTTTTTCTAGCTGGTATTGTTCAGCTATAAACTAAAGTCACAGTATACTTCTGAATTTATCGATGAGTGCAAAGTCCCGACTTCCTCCGTCATTCCTGTACAGGCTTCACACCGTTCCACATGCTTTTGATGCTCAATATCAGGACCTGGAGACTTTTCACGCAGGAGGTTTTTCTTTGTTTGGTTTTTGTTTTAATTTAACACCCTTTCTCTCTAAACTAGCACCTTCTATTTATTCATGTTTGTTTCCTGACTCTTTGGAGCCTTGGTGTGGATCATGCCACCTTCATGCCTTTACTTTCATCCTCTATGTAAAAATGCAATGAGATGTATATTAAATTTTGTTGGTTAACTTTCATAACGGTTCTAAGACATGGGCAAATTTTTTTTTTAAAGATGTAAATTTAGAATACAATAAATAACTGCGCACAGCTTTTAATGAAAGCAAGAGACACTATGCCTTTTGCAGCTTGTCTTATTATTTCAGAAAAAACCTAAAGTCCCGGGATGGGAACGTTAGCAGCTCTCCAGTCACTTTTTACTAATGAGATACCTGTCTGATTGAGCTTTAATAAATCCTAAATAACCACTGATTTAACCTTAACATTAGTCTGGATGTATCTGCCATCTGTAAGTGCATAACGTGTATAACGCAGTTGTAATGAAATTAATAGTTTTTGATTAGGACAAGTTCTATTTGACTAAAATTATCTGTATTGATAGTGTAAGGTTTCTAAAAAAGGGGCTACCATTGATATACAATACAAAAATGTGGTATGAAAGCTAAAGCAGAGTTTGTCCATAATTCATTAAGCTATAAAAAGTTATTAAGCTTTAATCAGCTGATTAGCACTTCGCTTAATTCAGTTAATCAGGTGACTGAGGAATTTTATATATACTCTTCCTTGAAGAGGGTGTCGTTGGATTTGATGGATGTAGGGACCTAAAGGTGTGGACCACATCCACAGTGTGCCAAGGTAGGCTTCTAACACAACCACATGACATTATAAAAAAAATCAGTGCTGTTCTTGTGCATGTGTGTGTGAGGCCCTCCAAGGCCAGCTGTCCTCGTCACTCCTCAGCAGTTATTGTTAGAAACAAATGGTGCCCATGGGATACTTTTCACCACACATGTTGCACTGCTGCTTCTTTTTAGAGTGTCACGCCACCGAAAGCGACAGGTTAAATATTACACTTCAGGAGGCAGCGTTAGGTTTATCCTGATGGGTCAGCGATTAGGGAAGATACCTGGAATATTAAGTAGTGACTGACTGGGGAGGTGCCTTGAAGGACATGATGAATCTCTTTGAAGTCGGCTCTTTAGTTGGATGTTCTGCCAAACGGTGCTGTGGGGGTTACATAAGTACAGCCTGAGTCCAAAGAAGCCTCCACTCATCTACAAAAATACAGACAGCTTTGCACACTCTTTAGTCTCTCAGTCAGGTGGTGACCTTATAGTTCCTACGTATGCTGTGCACTTGATGGCTGCTTTTCCTTCATTCTGCATCCCAAACTAACTATGCTGGGGTTTAGGTCATATGATGCAAATCTCCATCACTCCACTTCTTGATCAAAAATCCCTGGCAGAGCTGGGAGGTTTGCAGTTTTTCTGTAATGCTCTGGCACATTACTTGCAACATTTTTTGAAGTTATTACCACCAGAGATGCATTTCCCAAAACGGCTTATGCATGCAGCAAAAGGCTGTAACACACAGCCTTTAATTCATGTTTCAAAAGGAATGAATGAATCTTTTAGAATAAAAATATGAAGTTCCCGTTTCATTGCGTAAACAAAGGTGGTCAAAAAAGAGAAAGATTTTCAATTTGTTTTTCACTTGACAGTGCTCGCTGACTGTTATTTTCTAATGATAACCTCTGTTTTGTTATTGTGCTTCAGAGTGGACATCAGCATCTTCTATGGTCATAAAGGGATGGACATGGTCAGCAACAGGTAGGCTGTGGCATTTAAACAGTGCTCAGTTGGTACTAAGGGTCCCAAAGTCTCCCAAGAAAATATTACACCACTACCACCAACTGTCAGATATTGATACAAGTCAACATAGAACCAAGCTTTTATTTTGTTTACATCAACGTCTGGCCCTACCACCCAAATGTTACAGCAGAAATCGAGACTCATCAGACCAACGTTTTTGGTGTGTCTGTCTTAATTTAAACTTATTTTTCTGTAGGAGCAGCACTCGGTGTGATCTTCTGTTGCTCTAGTCCATCACCTTCAAGGGTTGACGTGTTGTGTGTTCACAGATGCTCTTCAGCAAACCTTGGTTATAACAAGTGCTTATTTGTGTTACTTCTGCCTTCCTATCAGCTCAAAGCATTCACCTCAGACCTCTGACATCAGCAAGTTCTCCCTGCTGCTCACTACACATTTTCTGTGTAAACCATAGAAATGTTTGCGTGGAAAAACCAAGCAGATCAGCAGTTTCTGAAGAACCATGCCGACCGCACCGCCTTCAGTTGCATTTCTTCCTCTTTCTGATGCTCAGTTTGAACTTTCATTCATTCAACAATTCATTTCCACTGTGTTTACATATCTAAATACGTTGGGTTGCTGCCTTGTGATTGGGTGACTGGATATTTGAGTTAGACATACATAACGAGGTTGCCAGTAAATATGAGTATCCACTAACAACAGTATATTTCTGACAGAATACAAAGAAAAGCAGACGAGTAACTGTTCTCACTTCTAATCACTGAAAGATAAGCTAGCTGGATGCTGACAGATGTCTCATAAGTAGCACACAGATGAGATTTTGTTTTCCCAAAATATGTATTAATGTGTAATTGTGTACATCCATAATGCCTTAAAAATAATTTCCAGACTTTATAAGAACCCTAAAGGGCAGAGACTGTACTGTAAGACATACCACCTTTATTAAATGCACAGTATCACAAGGAACATTTCCATTAATTGTGGATAAGCTACTCACATGATGCACAAAGCATTGGATTGATTCATAGAACTGTCTGATTAAAGCAGGATTAAATCTGCTAGGAGAATACACACACACACACACACACTCAGATGCATACACGCTTAGATGCATACACACACACACAGGCACACATCCTCTAGCAATCTGATGTATGTGCAAATACACACACACACACACACACACACACACACACACACACACACACAAGTACATATACACTCTCTTAAGTTCACACAGTAAGTAAAATTTTGTTATCTGCACAGGAATGAAAACTGTCATCTTTTTTTTCTTCTTTTACTGTATATTTACAAAAAAATCATTAACACCCCCCTCGATATAGATTACATTCAAAAAATGTCCCCACCCTTCTAGATTACATTCAAAATAATATACTATTCATGATGCAAAGTCACAGTTATTCATCTGAAAGAGGATCAAAATAGGCTACAGTCAGTCAGAGGGAGAGTGGTGGGGTTAGCCAGGAGGTAACTCTGACCTCCTCGCCACTGGCCACACATCTGCTGGGACACCTGTCGGGCCAGGAGAGTTCCTGATGTTTAGAGTCTGTGGTCGCTCCTGCGAGACAGGCAGCGTCTCAGACAGCCTCTGTGTGAGCTCCCCATCACAGTGGAGAGGAAACAGGAGATCATCTTCCTTCTTTTTTTTTCTTCTTCTTCAGAGAAAAACTTTTTTTTTCAATTTCTTTTTTCAATTAAAGTCCTCTGTAGATCAAAAATTGCCAAAAAAAACCACAAAACAAAACAAAAAGGAGAAGATTGTATTTTCACCGGTATTATGAACAAGCACAAAGAAATTATACAATGTAGCACAAATCAAATTGTATTTACATATAGTATGTATTGCCAGTGGCCCATAACACGTTGTCTTCAATAGCTGTCACACAGTTTTGACATGATACCTGCTTAAAACGGATTATACTATTAAACATAGCCTACTATTCATATAGACAAATATCAGAACTGTACAGAATGGAGAGCTGCTTATGTACAGCGGACAGGTGACTTATTATTGAAGAACGCTGTGAGAAAAAACATAGGGACAAACACACACACACACAAACTGGGGTTTTTCTGTGCAATCATGGATTTTCTTTTCTTTCTCTTACAGCTGACAGCTGAGACCGAGAAGGAGGGAGCTCAGTGCTAAGGTTGTGCATTGGAGTGTTGAAGTAATGCTACAAATTGCACTTAACAAAAAGAACTTATTGTCTCACTGCCTTTACGCCTCCGCATGAAAGATTCCTGCTGATTTTTTGTTGATTTTTTTTGTTTTTTATGCAAAGATTAGGATGAAACTTGCACTGGACGCTCGTACCATGGTTGCTCTTTTAGCCTCTTTTTTAATATCAGGACAACAAAACAATTGAATATAATACAAGAGTGCATTCTGAAACCATTTGCTGCCTGTACAAATCACCACCGTCCTGGATGAAGAGCTGTCAGCCAGTCACCACATGGCTGGCTGGGGCTGTGAGGAGAGATGAAAGCACCCCTGGGACATTTTAAGGGCAATCAGACTCTTAATTAATGCTTTTACTGCAGTCTCATAGCTGACTACATGGAATTGAAAATGACGATCTTCAAAGTGCACTCTTAATCCATACAAAGCCCGGTACATAACCTAAATTAAAAAAAAGAGCACCCCTGACATCTGAAAACCTCCCATGATGGAAACCAAACCACGTCACGTACCAGAGATTTCAGAAATGGCATTGCTGGTTGACAAAAAAAACAACCTGCGCCGCCGGGTCCCCATCCTCTGTGCTTTAGGTAAATGAATGAACGAAAAGGAAGATTTGGAAAACAGAGCTGCACCCTTTAAAATGTCTCACTGAACACTGATGGCCTTCTTTCAAGAGGAAAAGGTATTTACAGAAAAGACGTGAAGTCGGGAAGCGCCTCAGAGGACCAGGATTGAAATCTGTGAGCCATGGATTTCAGTCAGCTTGCAAATTCTCTACATATTAAAATAGTCTGTGGCGTACGACACATTTAGCTTCAGCTGTGAACTAACAGGTTATTTTGTGTTATAGCAGAATAGGTGAGACACTGCTGAGAGAAGAAAATTAGCTATCTACAAGCATGTATCCATAAACTGTCCATCACAAAGAGACACATTGCACGTCCCTTTGTTCATTTCCAGCTTATGGAATACAAGAGGGAAGTGATTCGATGCGGTGAGTGCAGACAGGGCGAGCTGTCTATTGGTCTCTTTTTATGCCTTTTACATACACTACGCCACATGTTTTGGAGCACTAATGGTACGGGATCCTCTCTGCATTTTGGTTTCCACTTTGTGAAGCATGCCTCAACAACATCTGCAAATTTAAAAGAAAAGCAAAAAAAAAAAAAGCCCCAAAAAACAAAACAAAGAAAAAAACAACAACTCAAAAATCACTCAAAAACCGTAAGGCTTTTTTCTCCGTGTGATGAGGACAGGAGCATTTACAGTTACATTTACAGCCGGGGTTTCTGTACACAGATGCGCTCGCGCAGCCTCTGCTTCCTCCTCCCCTTCCTCCTCCCCTTCCCCCCAGTTCCCGTCGTGTGCAAACACACAAACACTTGTCCACATTATGAAGCACACATGCACACGCAGTACATCACACGGACGCAGTGGCGCGTCAGCCCAGTATGTCCAGGTATACGGGCGAGGCTTTGGCCAGGCTCTGGAGCGTGCTGTGGATCTCCTTGATGTTCAGCCTCATGTAGGGCTCCCTCTGCCAGCAGCCCAGCATCAGGTCGTAGACCTCCTTAGGACAGGTGCGGGGCCGCTGCAGCACTCGGCCCTGAGTGATGCACTCGATCACCTGGAGGAAAACATTGGTTGGTTTGTCAAAAAGAAGCTGATTTATCTACTGTCACATAATAATGTGGTTTGATACAAAAAAATCTCTGCGGCTGGGAAGCGTGCGGGAACCAAATTGCACATCCAGTATATTAAAGGACGGCCTCGACGTTTGGATAGCACAGACTGTATACAGAGGTTTAAGCCCTAAGCTCACCTTTTCCAGGAACATTTTCAAAAAGATTTAGGTTTAAAAAAAGAATGCTGTTCATGAGCAAATAGTCTTTGTAATTCCAAAGACTTACATTTTAGGAGAGCTCCCACAATATGTGCCGGAAAAGGAAGATGATTTTACATTTTCTCATTCAGTGTAGTGTATGTCATCTCAAGGGCGGGCCATTCATCAAGATTTTTCTTTGGTTTTATTTCTTAACACATGATATTAATTTCCCCCATCTGAAAGGAAACTATCCTGTTTACCGGAATAGTGCACAGTATCTTAAGCATCTTTGTTCTGCGCTTCCATGAAGTTCTGAGGATTTTAAAACCAAAATGTTCAACAGTAAAGGGTTGCCAACCTTCAGTAAGATTTCATTAGTCATTTCCTATTATGCAGCTAGCTGTGCCGTGTCATATTCTGATACAAATGTTAGCTGTTATGGGGTTCTGACTTCAAAAAGGGTTCATGTCAACTGAGACATGGGACACCAGAGTGCTGCACTGAAGTCTGGAGTCTGTCATCATTTCTTCCAGTTTGGAGCCAGAGTTTCTCGTAATTTTTTAAAAGGTGTTGTGAGCAGTGTGTTCTTAAGAAATTGGACAATTGGAGGGCAGAAGATAAAGTGTCACTCCTAACAAACTATCTACAGCAGATAAAAAGTATTTCAAAGTTGTGTCCTTAAAAAATAGGAAAAGAAAATCTAGTGAAGACCTGGAAAGAGTTTGATTGTCAACATCTTCATTTTTCAGCATGCTATTGATCCCCAAAACACTACCAATGCAGTAAAAGCATACTTGGATAGAAAAGCACACATCAGTCATGGACTGGCCTCCACAGTGCCGGACCTCAACGTTATTCAAGCAGTGTGGGGTCAGCTTGACAGAGAACAGAACAAAAGGTAGCCAACATCCAAAGAAGAGCTCTGAATTTTGAATTTGGTTGTCACACGACATGCTTTGATACAACTCCTCTAGAGACAGGACTGTTTTCAGTCATACTGTTTTACAGTGTTTTTATATAATCAGTGTTATTCATCATGACCTGTAAACTGTGTTAAAGCAAGGTTATATCAGTTAAGGGTTATCAAAGTGTGCCACTGTGGCCCTCGTGTTTTTAGCAATGTGCAGCCCGACTGAATAAAGTAAAAGAAACTGTGCTGTATATTTCTATCAAACACAGTTCAAATCCTGCTAAATTACAGCTGTGCACAGTTGTTATTTGCTGATGTATCCACTTTAAAATAAATATAATGTGAGGAAATGTAACAGACGCCTCACTGATGATTCAAAATAAACCACCATCGCTTAAATGGACTTATATCAATCTGTCTCTTTGTCCCAGTATTTTGAGTTTTGTTCTGGACCCCATATTTATTTCTTTTAAAGCATAAGATAAATTATGTTCTAGTTCCCGAGGATGTTATTTTCTAGTTCCTCTGAGTTCTTAAAATCTAGTTTTAGGATGTTAATTACCCTTTGGTTTCCAGTCTGTGTCCTTTGTCTCTGTGTTCGTTTACCTTCGCTCTACCCAGTCAGGTCCTCATGTCTTTTTGGTCTCTCTGTCTTCATGGCTGTCTGTGTTCCCTGCCTTGTCTAGTTAATACATTTGTCGTCCTGGTCCCTGTGTTTTTTCCCTTTCTGTTCTCGTGTCCATCTCTCTGTGTTTTTTGTCCTTTTGTCTCACCAGTCTGTCATGCCTCCTTGTCTGTTTATCCCAGTGTCAAGTCTCAGTGCATGTGTTACTTCCTGTTTTATTTTGAGTCCACTATCTTGTGTGCCTGACGTTAAGTTTTGCTTCCTTTGTCTTGTTTGCTTTGATTATGTTAAACTGTATTCCCATCTACTCCCTCTCCTCTACTTCCTTTAACCACCCTCCTGTCTATATATTGTCTACCCTCTCCCTCTGTTCTTCATCGTGTCCTCTCTCGTGATGTTTACAGCCTCTGTCTGTGTGTTCCCGGTCAGCTTAGTTTTTGTGTATATGGCTTCTGTTTTTCTTGCCTTTTTACCAGCAATAAAGCTGTGATATTGAGTTTTATATCTGTCTGCTGAGTCCTGCATTCTGGTTCCACACCCTGCCTGCCAGCAGCAAAACCAAGCGAACTCCAGACAGACCATTGAGTCCACCAGAGGGATGATGGGAATTAAGGTGCACGACTACAGCCTACATTCATTAAATTACTAGACCATAATGTCAGTCTGGGCTTCTAAGACGTGTGGGTCAGGAATTTAATGCTTCGCTTGTGGTGCTAAAGAAGCTTTCAGTCAGCTTACTGTTTAATAAATAAATGACTAGTTTTGGAATGATTTTGTTTATTGGTCTTCACCACTATACAGGCTCCGCACTGGCACTCTGCCATCAAAAGTTATGAGAAGCATGCTATGAATGAATTCTTACACAGCTCAGATTACTTTCATTAATGGAATACTTCTTTTAGTCCACCAAGTAATTCTTAAGTCTTGAAATAATTGATTAGGTAGGCATTGTGCTAGAATAGGAATAAAAATATGCTGACACTAACATTTATTCACAGTCTCTGACTTTTTCTGCCACAGTGCATACATGGAGACCAATGAATGTGAAGTGTAGGGTTAGGTTGAAACGCTGTCTGACCTCATTGTTAGAGAGCTGGTACCATGGCTGCTTGCCGTAGGTGAAGATCTCCCACAGCACCACGCCGAGGCTCCACACGTCACTCTCTGTGGTGAACCGCCGGTACATGATGCTCTCCGGGGGCATCCAGCGGATGGGCAGCATCGTATGACCGCCCACCTGCACAAAAAACGACACAACAGCATTCATGAGAAACCAACACTGCAAGATCTGCTAAAGAGTTCAAAGCTGCTGAACATGCTGACTTTATTGTTGTTTACTGTTGTTATAATAATGGGGGACTGTCAATAGATGTCAGTGATCGCGAAAAAAACACATCGTTGTAGACTTTGTAGTCTTGCTATGGTACAATAGTTTGTTGTAATCCATTTATAATACATGATCATGTTTACTAGAAACACCAAGCTGCAACCAATCATTCTGCAAGAACAGCCCTGCAATAAATCCTAAATTCAGGAAGGTTAAAATGTTCACAATATATATGAAATCATAAAAAGTGCTTAAAAAACACTGATGTCTGATAGCTTAAAAAGCCAACACAGGTCTTAAACCCCTTTAAAGCCTGAACCATGAAACCAGAACATGTTTAATGTTTATTGAACCTTCTAACAACTTTATTAAAAAATTAATTTAAATACTAATTTACATGTATGTGTTTAATTTTTAATCATCACACTGATGATATACAAGTCTCAAAAGCTCCCCAAAACTCATGCATCACATATGATGCGCTAGGCATCACGGGTTAAGGTTAATGTGTATGATTTTTTTTCTTGTCCGCTATTTATGATGATGAAAACGATTCTTTGTGTCAAATTAACAAAGATTATCCGGCAAATCCTCACTGCAATATTAACTTACACAAACCTTAAATAACCCCAAATAAATATTTGAACCCTAAATTAAGTAGCACCACTTTTGAGACATGTCGTTCATTCACCCATTTTCTGGTGCACATCCAGGTCTAGCTTGCTCAAGTGAAGCATATAAACAAAATGATCAGGATTTGCTGGTAGGTCTGCTGTTAAGATCATTTTCATGATCAAACAGCAAACTTGTCAGAAGCTGGAAGCCTCAAACATTTGGTCTCTGTGCATGAATAACAAATAATCAATAATTGAATGAAGTGCAAATCAGAGTCATTAACATGGAAGAAAATCTAGATGGCGAAACAAAAGATTATTTAAGAGTTCTTTAGTTGAGTGCTTTTGTAGCTCCAAGCCTTCTAACTGGTGAAGTTCATATACTGGTACGCTCACCGGGATTATATCAGCGTGTCTGAAACTGCGGGTTGCCAAACTGGTCGGGCATGAAACAATGCACAGGAAGTATGGAGTTCCAGATGAAAGCTGTACTGGGATTGCTGTGAAATAAACTAGCAAGAGTTTATTAGCTCTATTCTGTTGATCATGTTTTTGTTGTTGTTGTTTCGAAGGTGGGTGTGCATGAAAACAAACTGAGAACCACCATATTCATAATTTAGTGTTGCGTATAATAAGCTTACTGATTAGCACTAAACACAATAAGTAATAATAATGGTAGTAGTACTGGAAATGATACTAAATTCATATTAAAATTGATACATATATATATATATATATATATATATATATATATATATATATATATATATATATATATATATATATATATATATATATATATGTATATATTTATAACAAATCATGTGACTAATCCTTCTACCTAAAAAGAAGGACGAGGGAAGAAGGAAGGCAGTTCTAAAGGTAAAAGGAAGTACAACCCAGTACTACAAATATGTATTGCTGGATTAAGTGTCTGGTTACATGTGACAATTTGATGATTTGTTTCTGTTAGCTTATTTGGCTAATTTATGTGGCATTGGGAGATTAATTTGGTGAACCACGCAGACATCCTTTTCCATTGTTTTTAATCTGTTTTAATGCAGTCTGTCAACCACCAATCCAACTGTGGGGCACAAATATAAAATTCTAGTAAACTATCAAAGGTCTCACTCATGTCTGTGTCTTCACTCATGTGAAAATAATTAGTGTGATTGAAGGTAACACTTGCTCTAAGTGCATGTGTAACGGGACTGACTTCTGACTTCCAAAGTAAGCAAGTGAAACAGGATCCTGGTGCCGTTCGCGTTGCTAATGTGTTTGATAACGGGATTTGGTGGGAACCCCTCTTAAAGGGGATCTTATTAGATGCAGGAAAATGCATCTTGGAATTGATTTACAGTAAGAGTCTTCACATTTCTGACTTCACTTTGGGCAGCAGAGGGCACTGTGGGATTCACGCTGGCATGTGAGACACAATGAAGGAATAAAATACATGTATCAACTCGGTGTTATTATTAACATGATAGTTTTGTTTCTTTGACCTCCATTGTTTTTTATACATTTAAACTGCAATAAAAAAAGATACAATGATCGTCATTCTTGCAGCTGCACAGTTTTTTAAGAGCAAACCTGGAATTAAATTTGATCAGTTCCACATTTTTTGTGTATAATGAGGCGAAGTGAAGTAAGGGAAGAAAGGGGAAAATATCTAAAATCCTTACTCTGTAGTAGTCTGAGCTGTAAACATCTCTGGACATGCCAAAGTCTCCTATCTTGACCAGCAGGTTTTCTCCTACCAGGCAGTTCCTTGTTGCCAAGTCTCTGTGGACAAAGTGCTGGGAGGCCAGGTAGACCATGCCAGCAGCAATCTGTTGGGCAATGTGCAGCATCTGGGACTGAGTGAGCTCCACCAGGATGCTGTGTTGACCGTCTGCCATGAGCACTGCATCGGGACCATGGGACCTGCACCCAGTAACCGTTGCATAGTTTAGAAAATAATGCAGCAGCATGAACTATTCTGTCACTACTGTAATACATGAATGTGATATTAGCAATCAACTAACTAATTAACAAAACATTAACCTGAAATTATTTAACATTTTTCTCACCAAGTAAAAGAATACAAAAAAATTTACAACACAAAATTTGTTCTAGCCTCCCAGTCTTGATCATAATGTGATGTTTCTATTAGCTGTATTTTTCTTTGGGTTCTAGACTGTAGACTGCAAATAGCACAAGTAGTGCATTACCTTGGTCTGTGAAAATATACTGTAATAGAGAGTCTCAGTATTTTCTTGCATTTTGGGAAAAAATATTCAAGAAAGTGATTATTTTATTGATCACTGATATAGTGATTAGTCTCACACTCGTACTCAGTAAATTCAGTACAATCCCACAGCGTGTGTTATAACATTGACTGGACTAGACAATGAAGACGTAAAATTGACATTACTGCTTTTTTTGTTACATTTGATTTAAAAAAACATATTTATCAAAGTTAGAAGCTACAAAATAAACATACAGGTAAGAGAGAATTATTTGAAACTGTTACAATAGGTCTAGGATGCCATCAGCAGCCTAGACCTATTGTAACAGTTTCAAATAATTCTCTCTTACCTGTATGTTTATTTCGTTTTCATGTTACTTTATTCCTTTTGATTTCTAGTCCCCAGTAACTTTATTATTTCCATAAAGCATATACAGCCGCTTGTTAATGTAAATACTTAATCAGCCAGTCGTAGACGATATAACCAAAGTACACAGAAGAGCATCTCAATAAGTGTAATTCTGAAGTAGATGGACTACAGCAGCAGAAGACCACATTGGGTGCCACTCCTGTCAGATAAGAACAGGAAACTAATGCTTCATGTGGGCTCACCCAAAATTAAAGCGTTGCCTGGTCTGATGAATCCAATTCCAAATGGTAGGGTCTGAATTTGGTGTAAACAACATGTAAAGCTTTGATTCATCCTGCTTTTATACCAGCAGTTCAAGCCACTGATGGCGATGGAGTGGTGTGGTGAATGTTTTCTAGACACACATGGACTCTTCGGTATCAATTTATTTATAATTTAAATGCCACAGCCTACCTCCATCCCTTCATGACCACAGTGTACCCATCTTCTGTTGGCTGCATTTAGCAGGTTAATGTGCCATATCATAAAGCTCAAATCATCTCAAACTGACGTCTTGAACAGAACAAAGAGTTCATGTAAGCCTACTCAAATGGCCTTCACAGTCACCAGATCTGATTCCATCATGCATCATGGATCTGCAGCAACTTTGTGATGCTATCATGTCAATATGGACAGAAATCCCTGAAAATGTTTCCAGCACCTTGATGAACCTGTGCCATGAAGGATTGAGGCAGTTCTGACGGTAAATGACCTGTTCTTACACAGCACGTTCTACTCTAACTCAGCACTCAAAGCAGTTGTTGCTACAAGCTTCATTCACCCAATCACACACATTCAAACAAGCACCTTGTCTAAAATTTTCACACACAAATGCAAAGAGAAAAACTCAGGGACCATTATCTTGCCCAAGGAAACTTTCACATACAGATTGGAGTAGCTGGGGATTGAACCTGTGACTTTTACATTGGTATATAACCAGCTCTACCTCCTCCACAGCCAAGGCTGAGAAGCAACAGTGAGAAACAACAGAAAGGGGATCTAACCCAGTCCTAGCAATGTGCACTTTATTGATTTGCTTTTATTCCTTTTGTATTATACAATATTTGTTTTTTGTTTTTAGCACGTGTTATTTTTAATTATTTCTTTTCACTACATTTGTGTTACGTTGTTATCAGCCTGTCAGTCCTTACGCAAACCATTTGACATTCACTGATCTGCATGAGAGGTACCACAAGTAACTGATTAGTAACAGATACCAATAGAGGATCTAAAGAAGCTTACCTGAGGAACTTGTTGAGGTCCCCGTGTTTCATATATTCAAACACCATGATTAGTGGGTCACTCTCTACGCACACTCCGTAAAAGGTGACGATGTGCTCGTGCTGCAGGTTGGTGAGGAGCTCAGCCTCTCTGTAGAAGTCTGCTCTGCCACTCTCGCTGGCCTCTTTCAGTGTCTGAAACAAGACAGGGACAAAGACGAGAGGCAAACGGTGAGAAGCATTATCTGCAGGAACGTACATCTAATCACTAGGATTTACTGACTGACTGTCAAGTTCATTGATCGTTTGATCTGTACCTTGACTGCCACGTGGATCTTCTCCTGGTCTGGTGTCAGGTTGTAGCATTCAGCGAGAAAGACCTTCCCAAAGGCTCCTTCTCCCAGCTCCCGCTTCAGCACAATGTTGTGTCGCTTGATGTGCTGGACAACTTTAATGCAGAAGAAGTCAAATTACCCTCAAGGTTATGTGCACATTGGGAATTTAAGTGGACATTTTTGGTGCATACAGAACATTTGTCTTCACTAATCTCACAACAAACAAGCACGCGTCTTCAGACTGCATCATTTATGTGATGACAATTCAAAAACTGAAAGATATTTAAATTAACATGACAGAAAACATATATTTAGCAAATTGCATAAGTTAAAAAAGGACTTAAATACTTATCTAAACTATTTGTTTTTACAATTCAATACTTTGTGTAGATTCATAAAGTATAAAATATAAAACTGCTGAGTTAAGCCCTTTGTCAGAGCTTGTGTTCCTGCACATCTCCTGTGGTCCAACTATCCAGCCGGTCTAAGGAACTGGAGTCACTATCACAGTGCAGTAGGATGCCAAAAATAAATATGGCGCCTAGCAGCGATCCCTGCATGGATTTATCAGAAAAGGCCCAGGTTACCCGGCATTTGTCGAACGAGGCAGTAACTCACACGTGTTGGATTTCAGCATGCTGCCGGAGTTACGGAAGTACTGGGGGTTCTCGATGACAGGAATCTTTGTCATTCCAATGATCACTGCGTCTGGACCCATCTCTGAGGATGACGGGGTGTTGTTGCCATTGGAGACGTGATGGAGAGGGCTGGCAGAATCATCGTCATTACTGATAACTGAGGAGGAGCCTAGAGAGCCACAGAGGATGTGGAGAAGGAGGAGAAGAGAAAGACAGCGCAAAGAAGAAGACGAAGAAGAGTAAAGCTGTTAGCTATAAAGGAAGGGGAGTAAAAGCAGAGTTGCAGGGTGAAAAAAGATTGACAGAGGGATCACAGGTTATATGAAGTATGTCAGATTACACATTATAGGCAGGTTTACTGAACAATGTAAAAGGATGAGCTCAGGCCAAAGCAGAGCTCACTAATTCCTGTGGTAATTTCCATATTCACACAGTAGGAACAGCACAGGGCCAACGCTACTGCTTACTTTTAAACCCCTGAGATGTCATTTACCAAAGATACATAATAACTAGATTCATATTTTATGATATAGGTGTAAGGAGATATTAGGACATTCTAATGTTTCATTAACATTAAGTGAGAACAAATGCTTATAATGCTTAATAACACACTGAATGGCTTCAGTGTATGTGTTATACACTGTTATTGAAGGTTCATGAGCTGTTTATGCATCAGTTATGAATATTAACAAGATGTTGAAATTGCTGAAAAAAGTCATACTAAATAGTTAGAATTTTTTTTAAGTGTTTTAGATTATGCACCATGCTGCTTAGCACAAAGACTGGAAACTGTGGCTGCATGGCACCAGATTTTACTGGATAGTTAGCTGCCAGCTGTAACATCATTTTAGTGGTGATAAGTACAAAAAATAATAAACAAACGAGGAAAAGGAAATTCAACAAATGTAAAAGCAAAAAACAAAACAAAGTGTACTAGAACAAACACACGAAATCTGACAAATTATTCAAATCTGAAATCTGGTATAGCAACTCTGCTTGATTATGATGAGAGAAAACTGACTACATGAAAGAATATTATCATGCCATAACAGGTGATCAGAGCTAATGGTAGTAAGAAAATGATATAAATAAATACATACATGAAAAAAGAGCTTGCAGTCAGTATATGGAGGGAGACTGGGAGGGTTAGGATGATTACAGTTAAGACATGCAAGATTTTAGTTGCATGTCTTAACTGGCATTAGGTGACAGAATTGAATTTAAATGTTTTTCTTGCCTGCATAATCGTTTATTTGGTTATATCATTTGGTCCACAAGTAGTCGGATGATGACACTTTAAAAAATAATTTTGCCTCTGTACAGCACCAGAGTGGAAATCAAATAATTGCTATGTGATTAAAGTGCAGACTTTCAGCTTTAATTCAATGGGTTGTTTTTTTTTTTTAAGCATCACTTTAACTGTTTAGCTAAAGTCTATTTCAGGAATTACAGAATTACTGATAGTCCTCCCAGTTTCAGCGGCTCAAAAGCAATTGGACAATTGAGTTATAAGCAGTTTCATAGGCATTTGATGTCTGTTCCCTTATTATTATTTTGTGATAAATGAAGGAGATAAAACATCTGGAGTGGATGCATTTAGTAGCTGTTCACTAAAACTCTGAATATGAAGTCCCAAGAGATGTCTATTCAAGCGAACGAGGCTATCATTAGCCATCTCAACAATCTGGTGCATTCTTAAAAGGAAGGAATTGACTGGCCAGCAACACCAAAAAGCCCTGAAAGACCACGGAAGATGACTAAAGTGGATTGTTTCAAAGTTATTTCCTTTGTTAAAAAACTCCTTCACAATGACTAACAAGTCAAAAAACACTCTTGGGGTGGTTTGGAAAAAATTTACCCTCAAGAGAAGGCTTCATGAATGGAAATACAGTGGTTTTACAACAAGGTGCAAACCACTGGTTACATTCAAGAACAGGAAGGGCAAATTAAACTTTGCTAGAAAACATCTAAAATAAAAACTTCTGGGAAAAAAGTTTTGGATACATGGAACCAAGATTAACTTGTACCAGAACTATGAGTCAAAGCATACTGCTTTTTCTATCAAACATAGTACAGATAACGCTATAACATGGGCAAGTATGGCCACCAGTATAACTGACTCACTGGTGTTTAGTCATGATGAGACTGCTGATAGAGGCAGCAGGATGAATTGTGATGTTTACAGGGCTGTACTCTCTGCTCAGATTCAGACAAATGCTGCAAAACTGATAAAGTGCAAAGTGCAAATGGATAATGACCTAAAGGATAGTGCAAAAGAAACCTAAGAGTTTCTCAAGGCAAAGAAATCAGATATCCTATAATGGCTGAGTGAGTCATCTGATCTCAACCCAATAGAGCACGCTTTCTAGTTACTGAAGACAAATCTGAACGCAGAGAGACCCTCAAACAAGCAGCAACTGAAAGTGGCTGCATTAAAGGCCCGGCGGAGCATCTCAAGGGAGGAAACACAGGATTTGGTTACATCCATGGGTTCTAGACTTCAGGCAGTCTGACTACAAAGCATTAAAAACAATCCTTATAGTTAAAATGATCTTAGTTTGTTCAGTTCATTTTGAGCTTCTGAAAACTGGAGACTCTATACTTTAATGCTTTATTAGAAGGCGTTGGATTACAGGTGAGGTGTTACACTTCAATCACATAATGTTTGATTTAGTCCAATGTGGTGGTTTACATACAAACCCCCCTCAAAAACCTACCATTGTCCAAATAGTTGTAGACCTAACTGCATTTCAGAGGGAAGCACGTGATGTTAAAACTTGTGTTCTAGTATCTATTATATGTTTTAAAGGGACCTTTAAGGTATCTTTCTATACACATATATTCGGATAAAAGATGTATTGTGCCACTGACATATTGAAAAGCTGTTTCTGTGTTTTAGCAAATGTCAGGGTGACCAATATGGGGTTTCTTGTATTTCAGGGATAGTTCAACTCCAAGCAGCCTGGAGTGGACTGTCTGCGACCTGGAGCTGAGGATAACGTTTGTGTGATATTTATTTGCAGTGATGGCCAGGGTTTCCAGGATAAACTGCCGGTTGTAGCTTCACTTCTAGCAAACACACGTGATATTGTTTATCTCAGGGTAAGGAAGCACAAATGTATATCTTGAATTATCAGCTTAGTTGTTTTTTTAGAAAATGTTTGCACCTTTAATGCCAAACTTGGAGTTTCTTCCGTATTTCAGTATGATCATCATCAGAACACAACCGATCAGGGCAACGCCAGCAATTCCCACAACTACATACACCTAGGAAGGAAAAAACTAAGATGGAGTCATGAGGCGATAACAGGAGCTGCTTTTTTAAAAAAAGAATTGAAATAAACAAGAAAATATTGTGTATTTTAAGGGTTTACAAGAAGAGGTAGGTACCACTGCTTTAGATGGAGCGGGCTGATTAGGGTCACTTACAGCAACACTGTCATCCGGTGGAGTGTCTGTAGGATCTGGAAAGAAAACATGGGTCTGAACATTTTAAACCAATAACATCTAGTGAGTGAAAGCACGCCAAAATGCTGACTGTTAGGTTCATGCAAATTTGAGAGTTGAAACACACACCGTCTGGGCAGAAGGCGAAGGCACAGGCAACGGCAGGAAAGGGACAGGGACATTATCAGAGTTCATTTTAAATTTGCACTCAATCATCATCATGCTAACAAGTACAACATTTGTCCGGATAAGCCAAATCAATACTTACAATACTCGAGGTCTTCTGTAGAAAAGAAAAGAAATGAAAAAAAAAAAAGCATGTCAGCAGCCATAATAAACAGAAACGAGCTGACTTCAATAAACGGACTCGTGTGAAAAGACAGAATACTGACCCGTATGGTTGATGTTAGGCGGGTGGAGAAACTGGGCAGAGATGTTCTTCTCATCCCTGCCATACTTATTCTCTGCGACCAGCTTGTACTCTCCGTTGTGAATGTGGGTGGGGTTGACCAGCTGCAGGCAGCCGTGTTGCTGGTTCTCTGTGGTCACGTGGATCATGGTGCGGATGTAGTCCTGTTCCTGGAGAGGCTTGTTATTGTGGTACCACCTTAGCTCCGGCTTGGGGTTCCCCGTTACTGTGAAGGGGATGCACCAGTGGTGGTCCCGCTCTGGAGACAGGAGTGTCAGGATGGTGGGGGCAACTGACACAGAGGCAACAGTAGAGGAAGAGTAATCACAAGATGATAGGAAATAAACACAAGGAGGGAAGCCAATAGGTAAAACAACATCTGAGGGATTTTGAGTAAGTGACAAAAAGTATGGGAAGGGAAGGGGGACTGATCACACAACATCTGAGCACTGATGAAATGAAAACACGGAGAAAGAGGAGGAGGGTGGAACTAAACAAGCAGAGGTGTATGGCAAGGCATGAGGAGCTTCACAGGAGGAAGAGTTATGGACAGGAAATATGGAGAGTCAATAAGGTTTGCCAAGAGACACTAATGATAACAAAATGAGGAGCCTTCTGCTTCCAGTGGAAAAACAACATCTCGAAGAAGGCATTTAAAAGTTCATCACATTAAATTACACAAATTAAACTTAGCAACGCAAATATAATTTCTAGAGATGTGCGCCATGGTTAAAGTCCTTACAAAGAATATTGAGCTGAAGGCTGGCCTCGGTCTGACCGACCATGTTCTCGGCACTGCATACGATTGCCCTGCCGTTATCATCAGGAGACAGGCCTGACAGGGTGAGGATGCTCTCTGTATCCATAGGTTCAATCTGTAAACACATTATTAATTTTTTCATTATGTTTCCTGTATACAGAAAATTGTCTTGATCTTATGAAACCGACTACTATTAGTTGACTGTACAATACAGGCTCAAATGGCTATGACACACAGATACCAGAGTAGTTAGCAAAGTAGCCAGGGAGTTTTAAAGAGTTACTTAAAAGTTCAAGTACCTAAAAGGAATGAAGACACTTATACGGGATAAAGATAAACATTTGAAATTCTATAAACAAATGCTGAAAAATATTATGGACCAGTACTTAGCAAACTAAAATCAATGTGAGATGATAATTGAACTAGTAGCTAGAAGTGGCTAACAGCTAGCTAAAAGAAGCCCAGAGAACATATGAACGGCAAAGTAAGTAAAAGCAGTTGATACACATTTTAAACAGCACAAGGTAGAAAAGCAGCGTAAATTAGCTAAAAGTGGCTAATAAATTAAAATAAAAAAGACAACTTTTCTAATTGTTATTAGAAAAAGCTGATGTAAGAATAGCAAAACAATTAGCTAAAAGCATCAGCTAAAATATTTACAAGTACTCAATACGGACCAGAAACAAGCCAGTTCAACAGTATTAATGTCCAATTTTATATATTTAAAATTATTCATTCAAAGCTTGAAATCTCATGTTGACAACTACACAACTCGGAATTTATCTAAAGATGCCCTTTAAAGGTCTACAAACACAGTCACAAACTTTTAAGCGCTTAAAAGTAAATTTCAGCGTTTGAAACCCCTGAATGCTTGTAAATCACCCAGAATATATATATATATATATATATATATATATATATATATATATATATATATATATATATATATATATATATATATAATATATACAGTGGGGCAAAAAAGTATTTAGTCAGCCACTGATTGTGCAAGTTCCCCCACTTAAAATGATGACAGAGGTCAGTAATTTGCACCAGAGGTACACTTCAACTGTGAGAGACAGAATGTGAAAAAAAAATCCATGAATTCACATGGTAGGATTTGTAAAGAATTTATTCGTAAATCAGGGTGGAAAATAAGTATTTGGTCACCTCAAACAAGGAAAATCTCTGGCTCTCACAGACCTGTAACGTCTTCTGTAGGAAGCTTTTCTGTCCCCCACTCGTTACCTGTATGAATGACACCTGTTTGAACTCATCATCTGTATAAAAGACACCTGTCCACAGCCTCAAACAGTCAGACTCCAAACTCCGCCATGGCCAAGACCAAAGAGCTTTCGAAGGACACCAGGAAAAGTATTGTAGACCTGCACCAGACTGGGAAGAGTGAATCTACAATAGGCAAGCAGCTTGGTGTGAAAAAAATCAACTGTGGGAGCAATCATCAGAAAATGGAAGACATACAAGACCACTGATAATCTCCCTCGATCTGGGGCTCCACGCAAGATCTCATCCCGTGGGGTCAAAATGATCATGAGAACGGTGAGCAAAGATCCCAGAACCACACGGGGGGACCTGGTGAATGACCTGCAGAGAGCTGGGACCAAAGTAACAAAGGTCACCATCAGTAACACACTACAACGGCAGGGAATCAAATCCCACAGTGCCAGACGTGTTCCGCTGCTGAAGCCAGTGTATGTCCAGGCCCGTCTGAAGTTTGCCAGAGAGCACATGGATGATACAGCAGAGGATTGGGAGAATGTCATGTGGTCAGATGAAACCAAAGTAGAACTTTTTGGTATAAACTCAACTCGTCGTGTTTGGAGGAAGAAGAATACTGAGTTGCGTCCCAAGAACACCATACCTACTGTGAAGCATGGGGGTGGAAACATCATGCTATGGGGCTGTTTTTCTGCCAAGGGGACAGGACGACTGATCCGTGTTAAGGACAGAATGAATGGGGCCATGTATGGTGAGATTTTGAGCCAAAACCTCCTTCCATCAGTGAGAACTTTGAAGATGAAACGAGGCTGGGTCTTCCAACATGACAATGATCCAAAACACACCGCCCGGGCAACAAAGGAGTGGCTCCGTAAGAAGCATTTGAAAGTCCTGGAGTGGCCTAGCCAGTCTCCAGACCTCAACCCCATAGAAAATCTGTTGCGGGAGTTGAAAGTCCGTGTTGCTCGGCGACAGCCCCAAAACATCACTGCTCTCGAGAAGATCTGCATGGAGGAATGGGCCAAAATACCAGCTACTGTGTGTGCAAACCTGGTAAAGACCTATAGTAAACGTTTGACCTCTGTTATTGCCAACAAAGGTTATGTTACAAAGTATTGAGTTGTATTTTTGTTATTGACCAAATACTTATTTTCCACCCTGATTTACGAATAAATTCTTTACAAATCCTACCATGTGGATTCATGGATTTTTTTTTCACATTCTGTCTCTCACAGTTGAAGTGTACCTCTGGTGCAAATTACTGACCTCTGTCATCATTTTAGGTGGGGGAACTTGCACAATCGGTGGCTGACTAAATACTTTTTTGCCCCACTGTGTGTGTGTGTGTGTATATATATATATATATATATATATATATATATATATATATATATATATATATATATATTTTTTTTTTTTTTTTTTTCCCCCCCCAACATTAGTGATGTGTTTCGCATTGTTTTCAGTAAGCTGTTTCAAATTAGAAACTAGTCTCAGACCAGTCTAGTCCATGTCCTCATAGTTGTTTAAAAATACTAGTTGTTAAAATCGTCCCGTTTGTTGGAAATACTGTTCACGTGGATAAAGATAAATTAAATATATACATTTAAAAACAACAGGTCACTTAAAATTTTCAATGCCCATGTTTGTAATAATCAAGGAATACGATGTGTTTTGAAACACTGAAGCACTAAAGAACATAAGCTAATTAAGTTTGGCAACAGAGGCTTTTTAGTGAGTTAGAAAGTGGCATTTAATCAACTTCTTCTTATCTATATATTTGATTTTCCCATGAAAACAACTAAATTAAATGTGATTATTTTATTTTATTATATTAATAATAATAATAATAATAGTAATAATAATAACAATTTACATATTATTTTATAAAAACTTTTTTAAAGTATAAAATATCACCAAAGTAAAGCTCTTCGAGACTCCGTAAAGGTGGAGCCGTGCCAAAGGTTTAAAAATGAAAACAGAAAGGTAGATCACCTTACCTCATAGTGGGTCCAGAGCTCATCAAGGTTCCACACAATCTCGGGAGCAGGGGAGCCTGAGGCACTGCAAATAGCTTTGACATTACTCCCCTCCATCTGAGTCACATTTCTGGGGGTGACCTCTACGGTGGGAACCACTGTGAGAAAACATGCAAACCATAAAAGTAAAAGGAAACTTGATCAGATTGTTTCCCTTTAAACTTTCTTTCTGTCTTTCTTTCAGTCCCTTACTGTGCATCCACTCATTCAAACATTCGATATCAATCAGTCTACTCAGATTTGCTTATTGTGGGATGGTTTCACTTTACCACAGTCTGGCGGCCGGAAGGTAGCAAAGTCCTGCGCCACTCCTCTGTCATCTGTGCATGTCAGCTCGGGACTGTCTGTTTCTTCCTGGAGTCTTAGCTTGATCCACAAGTTCTCACAAACACAATCCAGAGGATTCCCAGACAGAAGTAGCCTAGAAAGAAAATAGAGTGCATGTGACACTACATAGAAAAGACATAGATACACTGATAGTCTTGTGCGTATGCGTCACTTACGGATATGTAATGTTAAAGTTCTGAAATGTTCTCCATGACAGTGTTGACAAGTTATTGTCTCTGAGATTTCTGACAGGAGAGAAAAAAAAACAACCAAACAGAAAATATTCAACTAAGCATTCTTACATGTTTAATAATGAAATAACTGGAGAGGCTCTGTAAAATTCGTCTTACACATATTGAAGTCTTGTATTGTTAAAAAACGCGTCCGGTGATATAGATGTCAGTCTTGTCTTTGTGACCGTTCTGTTGGAAGTTAAATTGTAGTTACATGAACTTTAACTCCACTTTTAACCATAAAAAACACAACACTGAACGTTCTACTTACAGGTTTCTTAGGTTTATGTAGTGCCTCAGACTGCTGTCACTCAAGTCAAACAGTCTGTTTTGATTAGCAATGTATCTGTGGAAAAACAAGATGAAAGGGAAAGCTTGGTATGGTGCAGGTTTTTAGTCAAACTATTCACACAAAAAATGTCAAATATTGAGTCAAAAGTGTGATTTAAACTGGAATTGAGATACAGGTCCTAATTAACTCTCCAAAAACTCAAGTGTTGAATGGGAAATGTGTGTATTTTATAAAACTAATAACTTTTTTTTGAATAAAACTCATTTTGTTGTTTTTTGCGAGTCAGCAAGGTAAAATTGTACTGCTCCCAAGTTAAGCTAGCTGTTTTACTCAAGGAGTCTTGTCTGTGCATTTGTGAGTATAACATTAATACAACAGCGTGTACTGACGGTGTGACATGTTTACCTTGTTTACTAAAAACAATGGGGTTTTTTTGGGTTTTTTAAACAACTTTGTGGACTAATAACTGTAATAAACTGTTTTTGTTTTAAAATAGCACCTCTAGGGAAAAAAAGCTTAACGTGGGGGCTGGGTATGTCACCAATAATAATAATAATTAGAATAATAATAATAATAATAATAAGTTGTAGGGAAATTAGCTCGATAAGAATGAATGAATTGGGGTTATTAACTCTAACCAGGTAAAACACTGTGCAGGGACAGTCTAGCAGCTTAATCTGGGTCCTGAGCCACGATCAGACTGGGTGTGTCAGTATTTGGCTGGAGGTTGATAAGCAGGAGACCTTACAGCTGCTGATATATAAAGAAACTCAAAGTTGCAGACAGAACGATGGTGCCTTTATATGTGAAGTTTTGGAATCAAATTCAAAGTTGCAACTGAGCAATCGCAGATGTGTCTACGTACACATTGAAAAGTTATTTTTATTTATGCTGAAGCATGTAATTGTATTTTGGAGTAAGCAGGTTTCTGTTTGGAAAGGAGGCATGTCTGTGAAATAATTAGTGCCGAGAAAGAGAAACACTATTATGTTTCTTTGCTCTACAGCGAGATTTAACTAAGTTTTGTGATTTGAAGAAAGTTTTTTTAAAGGTTTGTCTTTTTTCCTTTGTCTAGTCCTTTGCTAATGTAAAGCGTCATCACATGCCCACGCTGTTAAATTAATTATCATGCCAAAAGATGGCTTTTTTCCAGCGTTTGGGAGGTTTAGTTATCTGGACAGTGCCTATGCTGAGAGGTTTCAGTTTAGGTGAGAAGGTGCTTTCAGACATTGATATCCTTAGGAGTGTGATTTTTTTCCATATCTAAATTTTTAGTAATTTTATTTTACTTTTTTTAGCTAAGGTCCATGTTGGGAACAGTAGGTCCTCATGGTGAAACCTTGAACTTGGCACAGATGAAGCTTTACCCATCTCACTGTTCCTGAATCTGCTTCTGGTAAGAGGCACTACTACGGTCCACCTCTTGTCTCTCTATGGTCATAAAATGCCTACTTTCATGTCTTCTGAGTTTTGTGCTCTGCTTCAACAGTGTAATTTGGGGAGACTGAAAAAGTGGTGGTATTTTTGTTTTATAGATTTTCTTCAAGATGCTGCTTTTACATTCCTACACAGTACTAACACGAAATTTTAAATATTTAACAAATGAGACTTTTGGAGAACACAGTGAAAACTTGAAATTGTTTTTCTGAATTTGTAGCAAGTAACTACATATTTTATAGAGTTTTTAAGAATGAAAAACATTTATGAATTATTTTGAGGTGGAATGATTGTCCTGTTTTAACTAGTATTTCGTTAAAGCTTCAAATGATCTGAAAAAAACAAACAAGCAACAACAACAACAACTTGTGAGTGTTGCTACCTACTGATGGGTTTGAGACTGACTGCTGGTTGCTTCATGTGTTAGTAGGAAACATTTTGTTTACATGAGGATTGGAGGATGCCCTAAAACTACAAAATGTATCTAAAGAGCCAGTGGTGCTTTCGAAGTGACGCCTTAAAGTATCACTAACAGGAATTTTTAAATTCATGGTTGATTTTCAGAAGGTGCCCGGCCTGATGTCCTTCACTGATGTTGTACACACTGCCTTAAAGAAATCTGGAACAACTGCATTCTTTACAAAGTGAAGAACATTAAAAAAAAACATATAGGCACCTGAAAGACTTTTCTTTTTATCTGCAAAGTAAAAACGCGAATAAACACGTTGACCCCAAGTAAACTACCTTCACGGTAAACTGATGTGACGCCTATTCAGCCTGCCTGCCTCCGAAAACTCACTCAGTCTCCCCTTTGCTCCGCTGGGTGCCATGCAGTGGTGTACTTGTGCGGGGTTGTAACAGGTAAGCTTCAACACAGACCTACACACTGACGCAGATGAGGCTCTACACAACTGTGGGTAGCCTATTGGCAGCTGTACACAACTGATGCGATCTCATGTGTAATGTGCCAACAGCATGAAGTATTCAGGCTGCTTCACACCGCCGCCCAAAAACCGAGTGAGCACCTCGGAGGCTCCGTTAGGCCTGAAAATTTACTCCATCACTACCACTGGAGCTGTTTTGTAAAGGAAAACACCGACTAATGCAAATAAGCCTGACGCACAACCTCGCCACCATAACGCGCTCGCGCACGCGAGCAACTGCCTCTGTCTCACACACACACATGCGCGCGCGCGTAAAAGCACACGCAAGCACACATATACGAGGCTACATGATCTGACATTGGTTATAAGAATAAAATAAATTCTGTGTCGGGAAAAGCGCTAAACATGGATCTCTACTGATGTTTAATCCACAAGGAGATTCCAAACCTCCATTAATAACGCCGTTGATCTTATTCTCACCCTTATTGTTATTATAATTATTGTTGTTATTATTAATATTATTATTAAAATACCAGCCCCAACTATTTGATATTCCAGCGACCTACAGATTCCAGGGGAGCTCTTTACGCATTGCTTCCTAATGAGTTAATAAGCTGTCGGTGCGATCGTTTTCATACACTTACATCTCAGTGATGTTTTCCATGTCATCTAACGTGAGGACAGGGAAATCCTCGATCCCTGGTACAGAATCAATACAAACAATTCTTGAGATGCTGCAAGTGCAGGATGCGGGGCAAGCATCGCTAAATCTCCACAGCCCCATCAAAACCAAAAACAATCCGACACGAGCCATGCCATATTCCCCCGCGCTGGAGTCCATCGCAGGTCCAATGGTATCCCACGAATCCCCCAAACAGAATCAGCTCAAATTGAATTATTAAGATTTCCACCCTCGCCACCTTTTTTCGGCCAAGTTAATCCTTTCGACTCCGCAGGGGGAGAAAAAAAAAGACTACGCTGTCGGCGAGGAATGCGCAGAGCTCACGGTTTAATATCAAGATGCCATGGACTGGCCTTCTCGTCTCCGCAGAGCTGGTATCACACTACTGCATATCGATGCCGTGAAGCAAGGTGTCAAGTGGTCCGTCCTGGTGCTGCTGCCGCTGCTGCCTCACTCCCCTATCGGGGGCCACGGGACTGCTCGCCACTGCCTTGTAAAACAAATATGAGGTGTTCCAGATGTTTAGAGATCAATAGGCAGGGCCCCCACGAGCGGTTTGTCGTGTGTGTGTGTGTATGTATGTGTGTGTGTGTGTATGTGTGTGTGGTGATGTGGGGGGGGGGGGACTGCACAGTGGAGTAAGGATGCGTGGTGATGCTGCGTGTGTAGGGAGGAAGGCTACCTGCATCCGTCTATCGATTATCACCGAGGACGAGCGCATCTCACCCTGCCATCACTGGGACGGGGCTTATAGGAGTGGGGGGCTGGGAAACGTGATTGCGATTGTGCCCTGAAAATGTTATTTTTGTCATTTTTAAAAAAATAGGATCGTGAGAAATTCGTATTTAAATGGTGCAACAAACACCTAAAACGTCAGCTTCTGCACATTTCGAGTCAAGTGCCCAGGTGTGGGGCAAATCACGCCGTCTGCGATGGCCACAACAACAATATGGATGTAAACTCTTGTGTTGTGGTTACTCTGAAGCCATACATTGGATGAAAGCTTTTTTTTTTCACACCAACACTGTTGTAGGCTACGGTTGGCCATTAGGCCTGGTGTGACGTAAGGTTGACGCACAAGACGGGGTGCATCTATGAAAAATAATTACCTATACTATGTCCGCAAGCTTCAAATAGGTCTCACTCCAATCACTGATCAGAGCACGATATAGGCGTCAAGAACTCCATCTATTTATTTCTTGCCCAGTAAACTTTGTTTGGCAATAAATAAACTAAATAACAATAATAGTAGTAATAATAATAATAACAATAATAATAATAATAAAAAACCAACTTTCAGCAGACTGTTGCATGTTTTAGTAGGAGTTTAAGACATTTTTGTGGGTGGGTGTTAAAGTATTTGTCAATAAACATTTCGGGGCTGAACTGCAAATATGTTGCTCTGACGTTGATGCACGAATGCGTGATCATTTTTCTTTATAAATTAATTGTAACATATTGCTTTCCCCCCGTATACGTCCCAAAATGTGCCAGTTCCATGCCAGATGTGGTCTCTGTTCAATATTTATTTATTTATTGTTTGGTTTTTCGGTAATTGCTGTCCAGTGCCAAAACATCAAGCTGGTCATATGTTTTCAAAATGAATAAATAGATCATGTTTACCACCGGATTCCTCAATTTCCACTCACGACGAGGAGGCAGCCAGGACACATGATCTGTGACACAGCCTGGATGGTTAGTGTCGCTATGGTGACTTGGTCTTTACAAATAGCGCGGACAATGTCAAGTGTCGCTATGGTTGCAGATGAAAATATGTACGCAGGCTTTTTTTTTAAGAGAAACATCAAGAACTGAATTATATCTGTCTCCATGGCAACCTCAGAGTATAGGAGAGAGAAGAGAGAGCTCTTTATTTTGCAATAGATCCTTGCATATATATCTGAAGAAGCATAACAACACTTTGAGAAAAGGTGTGGGGGGTGATTGATGGAGGAAATATGGGCATGATTCAGGGCTTCTGATTTGCAATACATGCATGGAAGCCAGCTGGTGGCTCTGGATTAATAATATCTGATCGTGATCTTGTCTGGGGGGGTGGGGGTGGGGGGGTCACTTTAAAATGCAATAGAATACAGATTGTGGAATGTGCCATTTCTTTTATTGTGAAAATGGGGAATATCTATAAATAATCTATAAAAATGTATATCAGTTTCCCCAATTCTGCTTGTTGGTGTTCTTAGCTGGAAGTATCGCTTCTTCGAGGCAGTTTAACTTCTGGAATATGAGCATGAACAAGCGGGAAAAAGAGAAGCTCGTCCGCAAACGAGTCCTTGTTCATATGGTGTCAGTTCTAAAACATCCAAGTCCACGATAAGAGCAAGTCACTTTGAACCAATAATTAGAATCAATCTCCAACCCATCTTTCATTTCATGTCATGTACACAATCACTAATCAAAACCACTTAAAAGGTTCGCCCTTAGATATGATACCAAAAACACTCCAATCCAAAACCAAAAACGTTTTGCTCTTGGAGTTTTTACTCCTAGCTTTGCCGTTGAAAAATGTTCCCATTCAGGAACCTCTGAGTGCCATGTGTCACTCTCTCTCTAATAGTGCCTCTGTTCGAAGCCTGTTGCACTAATGCAGCTGTGGCACTGCTGATATAAATCCTGGAATATCCACTTGCTCTCTTTATATAGGCCTCACTCGCACAATAGTTTGATTTCAAACACAACAAATGTGATTTCTTTCAGGTGGCTTCCTACATCTTCCACCAGAAAATGCTAACAAATATTTTCACAGTCCATAATACTCCCTCTCACTTATGTTTCTTTGCCAGCATTGTGACGTGTAATTACATCTTCTAAATTCAGGGTGTAATTTAACAAGCAGCATAAATGTAGATACAGCAGAGCAAAGGAAATGCGAAACAAATGTTTTTAAGGAGTGGTTAGTAACATGATGTTTTCAAATTTCTTTTTTTTCTTTTTTGAATTAACCACACGACCTATGCTGTTTGTCCGATCTTTTTAAAGAATGGTTAAGCTACTCACACTGTTTAAAATAAATATGTAAATGTTTAATCGCGCTAAATTTCCACCTTTCCAATCTTATTTCTTATTGACGTTCATATGAAGCAAGTTTAATTAGCCAGGCAGTCTGAATTCAGGACCAGAAATTCCCAAAATATCTAGAGGAGGGTGTCTGATACATTTTTTTTTTTTTTTTTTGGGTGTCTGATACATTGTCCCATTACGGGTACAAAGTTTCCTTTCGGCGGATCTAACGTGCCTTAGCCCCGCCCGCCGGTGTTGACTTGGAGCCACCGGGAGAGGGTCGACGAATCGAGCTCATCCACAGCGTGTGTTTCCGTGCTGAAAACGTTTCAAGGCGAGGCGACCGCTGAACGCTGAGGACCGCAGTGAACGTAGTTTTTTAGCCCCAGGTTTGTTTTTCTGTTTGTTGTACATTTCATAGCTCGGTTTGTAACGTGGCGTCATTCGATCTGTTCGCAAGCTGTCGGCGATTAAACAAGACTTGACGGCTGACATTAGCAGGATAGCCGCGTAGCTCTGCTGTTATTTGCGGTTTTGTACAGTCACAACGTGGACAGTGGAGCTGATAGGCACGCCTCGTAAAACACACCAACTGGCTAGCTTTGCAGCGCTGTTAGCTTGGGAGCGCAATGTCAGTACCGTTAACAGATAGCTAACTTATTCGCAGGCATCAGGTGATAAACACATTTTCTTTCGGGAGCAGTTTCTCTAATGTCCAGTCACCTCGGGTTGCTGTTTTGAATTTCATTTTTGATGAAAACCAAGGGGTGAAAAAAGACTCGATATTAGCCATTTGTTGGACCTTTCTCAAACGGCTAATGTGCTCTGGATGACATTAGCGCACATACGTGTTTGTGTTTTCTGGACTCTCCTCTTTAACCGTTAGGTGTCTGTGGCGGCTCTTGGTGGTTAAAACGGGTGCTGTTAATTCCTGATCTATGTGGGCGTTGACTGGCACTCCTTTTAAGTTTAGCAAGGCCTGCAGAGGTCCAGACAGCATGTACAGTACTTGGCTAGCAACAGTAGGCAGCGCATTTAGGTGGGCTGCGTTTGTACAGTACAGTGCATGCAGGCCAGCAACACTCAGGAGCTACCACACTTTCACATGTCCAATCCTAGATTATTATCTCTGTGATGAAGTACTGCGGGATGGTGCCTGAGCAAATACATACATGCTTATGAATTTCGTGTGCTGCACGTAGCTTAGTCACGTGTTGTTGCAGACAACTATCAAGAATAAATTCCCCAAATTCTTTGGTGGCAGCATCTGTTTTGTGAGGATTTTCTGCTTCATCTCATCTTTTGATTGTGGTGGTATAATTCCACAGCTCAGTTTATAGGCACACTGGGCTGTGGGAACATTCAGTGGTCACTTTATATTGCAGGCAGTTAATCAGTCATATCTGCAATTGGCTAATTCACGTACTTAGAAAAATACATGCTATAGTTGTAGTGGCTGACTGATACTTTTTAAGTAATGACTGTGATAGGTCAATGTCTGCTGATAATATTGGCCAACTCCTTCAGATTATTTGATCAGGTGTGTCCCTGCATGTACTGTATGCCGTTTGACTGATTGTATCATTTGATCCCCTCCGTTTAGCAGATCCAGGGAGAGGAACCTGTTTGTTTTTCCCGCTGCAGGTGAAAGACAATGGAGGTGAAAGGCAAACAGCAGGACGAAGACATCTCATTCAGCAACACTGACACTAATGGTAAGGTCCCACACAGGTTTATGTTGATGAGTTAAGCAATTCATTAGAGTAATGTAAAGATGTAAATGAGGTCCTGCTTTTAAAAATAAGCTAAGCCTGTCTGTCATGTCATCCGGCATGAAGTACAGTCTGCAGATACAAATGGTAATTAGTTTGTTTAAGGAAAGGAGAGAGGTAGGGGAAAAGAAACTGGCTTATGCTTCATAGCATGTGCACATGTCAGATGGTTGAGGGATTCGCCTGTACAGCATACTGCTGTTCTGTGGGCCCTGAGCAGGTCTGTCCCATGTTTTAATCCAGGAAGGGTACACGGTGGTGTTGGACTTCTTCCAGGATGCAGTTGGCCGCTAAATGAAACCTGTTCTTTGGGTGGAACATGGCGTAGACCTAGCTCCTGACGTGTAGTTATGTTTTTGTCACTTTTTCTAAGCTTTCAGTGGCTTTAGCCGGTAATGTTAATTTGGTTCTTTCCCCCAATTTATTTTCCCTAACGGTAAGGCAACTCAGTTCTAAATTGTTTGTGTTGTTTGGTGTTATAGAATACTATGGTAACAATGTCTTGGAAGAACAACAAGTGTGTTTTTTATGTTTATATATATATTATTACAATTACCCTGAACTACTTGTTTGAGTACTGCGTTCAGAGTTACTGCCCGTCTCCGTTTGACCAAATCACCTGTCTCTTTAGGTAAGCGCCCAGCTGAGGACATGGATGAGGAGCAGGCCTTCAAACGTTCACGCAACACAGATGAGATGGTGGAGCTGCGAGTGCTGCTTCAGAGCAAAGTAAAAAGACTCACACATCAGCTGTTGGGACTGCATTGCTGTTTTCTTCACCTTTTCATCAAAATTTTTTTTTCTTCACAGAATGCCGGTGCTGTTATTGGAAAGGGTGGCAAGAACATAAAAGCCCTGCGCACAGATGTGAGTACACAGATAAAAATCTGCAAATATGTCTGCAATTGAGGGGACAGTTTTGCCAGCTAATGCCTGCCCCCTCTTTTGCAGAACCTCTCTTTTCTTTTAAATTTATATCTGCCTTGTTGACTGCCACTGGCCTGCTCACCAACGCCTTGGGCCGATGTTTAGCTATTGTGTCCCATCACTTGTGCTGTCCTTATATCTGGGATTCAGTCTAACGAAGTTCTATGATTACATTTGTGCTCTTTAAACATGAAGATGATGAAGAATTGAAGGTTTTCTTGACACAAGAGGAGAAATAATTTATTTAAAGAAAACCCAAAGTGTCAAAACAAATTACCAAATGATTTCTGCATTCCTGCAGAATTGGATTTTTTGGCGGCATGCTTTTACTATTGTATCTAGAATTGACATGCACTGTTACTATGATGAAACCAACTTGGCTCGTGTGGACAGACCAGGAAGGTCCTGTTAGACAGCTGTGTTTTGGGATTTTTTTTGTTAGGTTTTTTTGGATACCCCCCCCCCCCTTTTTTTTTTTTCCCCCCCCCCCCCAGTCCTGTGTTTGTGAGTTTCAACCTAATTACATTTCCCCAAACTGTTGAAGCTATGTTTGACCTTGAAGTGACAACAGGTGCCTGAAAGCCTTGACTGGAAAGCCTTTTCAGGGACATAAATCTGTCTAGTGCTCCAAACTGCTTATTAAACGTATCTTTGTCCAGGTCACACTTCCTGTTCTTCTTCACTCACCACAGTTTCACTTTTGGGACAACGTGTAGCGTGTATTCAATTAAAAATGTATTCCTTCTCCCCCTCTTCCCTTCTCCTTTTTTTTTATTTTTTTGTCTTTACTTTTGGCCACCTTCCTCCGTTGCCCATGTACTGGATCGACATGCCCCTCCTGCGTTGCCCACCTTGACGTTGGCCCAACCTCCGCCCGCCCCCGAACGCCCGCCCGCCCACCTGACACTCCCGGTTGGCCCTGCCCATAAACTGTGCCCCTCCTTAATCGGGCACCTAACTTGACATCTTGTGATTGAATGCCCCTGCCCAATGCCAACCTCCTCCACCACAACCACCACCACAACCACCACCACCACCACCTCCTCGGCCCATGCAGTACAATGCCAGTGTATCAGTCCCAGACAGCAGTGGCCCAGAGCGGTATGTCCCACCAGTTATTGCCTCACTGCCTGATTAGAACAGTGAATCACATGTCTTTGATAATCTGCCTTCTGTTTGACTTTTAACATTTTGATATACATGACAGTATACCCCCCCCCCCCCCCCCCCCCTCCACTTGTAAGAGACGTGTTTGTTCCTTTTTTTCTCCTTTTTTTCCTGTCCATTTTCAGCCTCTCCATTGAGTTGGACCTTTTGTTATTACAGTTTATTGTCCATGCAGAGAATCACTGACAGCTCACTACCAAGTAGTTGGTGTTTTACATAATTAGCAACGCAGCGGTCAGATGCTGTTTATTTATATGTTTTTTTTTTTTTAATTTCCTTTCTGTGATGTTTAATTTTACCATAAATCTTGTGGAAAGCAGACATCTTTATCTCACTCTGTCCTCCTCCTCTGTGGCTCACCTGGCCCTCTCGCTTCCCACCCCCACTCTCAGCATCACTGTCCATGAGAGAGCGCACTGGCTCTTGTCCGGAGGCTCCGTCTTCGTGTCTGTCACTCATTATTGTTGTTTCTTTTTATTTCATGGTGCTGCATCCCCTTGTGTTAAATTCCTCTCAGGCCACATCAGATCAGCGCTGCCTGCCCAAACCTTTCATAACCCTCCCACCCCCGTTCCTGTTCTGTGCCACAGAGTAGTTGGCAACCACTCACATTTCTTTTCCCAGTCTAAACCCCTCTGCTCTGTTGCTGTTCTCTACTACCCACCTCGTCCTCTCCTCACCTCAGCCCCAAGCCCCTCTCCTCCCCACCTGTTCCCCACCCTCTTTCCCAACTCCTGGTCACAAAGAGAAGGTGTGCTGGTGGCGCAGTTGTCAATACAAGATAATGTGTTAAGTTATTACCTTCCTTTTCCCCAACTTGGTGGTGGGATGGTTATAGAAGATCTCTCTCTCTCTTTTTAAACCCCTCTTTCCCAACTCTGTGTGGCCGCAATCACATTAATTTGAGCCGCTCTGAAACCGCCCATCCTCCCCAAGCTTGTCTTTAAAAATAATATTATAATCAGTGCATGTCAGCTGCTTATTTAGTCAGTGTAGTGTTGGGGAAAAGTTATGAAGAATTCTTATTTTTTTGTGTAGCATTTAGCAGTCTTATTTTTTCCTTTTTTTAGTTTTTAAACCTTTCGTAAGTGTGTTCATAAATGTTTGCTGGACTGCTTCTTCTTTATTTGTTTATTTATTTTTTATCAGGTTTTGCTTTCTGTCCTTCTCTCTTGTTCTTCTTGTAACGCCTTGCTTCCTTTTGGCTAAAATGGTTCCTGACAGGATCCTGAGTGTGAATGCCAGTATCGACACTATTGGAGAGATTCTGTTGAAAATCATACCGACTCTTGAAGAGGTAAGCTGTCATAATAATTGTGCATATAAACAAAGAGCAGAAAGGTTGATGGTATCTGTTTATGAGATATGTTTATATGTTGCAAAAAAGAAAAATCACAACTGAATCTGACTGGAAGATCTTATTTCTTTTATTCCTGACCTTTCATGCTTTAAGTTAATATAACACAGAGCTGGTACATTGTATCCAGCTGCACCCAGCATGCATTGATAAAATGCTAATAATAATAGTAAGCTACTTTTATCTGCTTCCATATTCACAAGGGGTCGCCACAGCAGGTAGTTCCTGATATATTCTGAATTTTTGCAGCCCTACACGCAGCCATATGTCCCACCAGTGATGCTGTGCAATAGCAGTAGTTATGTGCTTACACAACAAAATTTTCATTAGCTTTACTGAGACTCACTGGGTCTTTGTCATAACCACTTCCTGGTTGTCATTCCAGTCATTTGACCATGCTTAATTAGCTTATCGCTAGACTACTCACAGATATAATGGTTCTAGTTTCTTTTTTGTTGAATTATGCTTATTAATGATCTTAGTATGTGTCACTGTAGTTTTTTGTCTTTGGTAAATGCTATCGTGATTTATTGAGAGTTCCTCTTGCCCTGTCTTAAAGTCTTTATGTGAGCTGTGAGCATGTGAGCTGCTTTAAATCTTCTCTAAATATCTTTTCTAAAAGCGGTTTGTAACAGTTATTATCATACTTGTTAATACTGATGGGGAGAGAATTTACAAAACCACATTGGATTGATTCAAATGACTGTTTATGCTTAAGTAACAGATTTGAAATCGGTTTGAAATGAAACAATCACGATGCAGTTGAAGTGCACGCTTATATTTCTTTATAAATTAAGCAGGTTAAAAAGACTGGAGGTGATCGCATTTGAAAACTTTGTGAGCCTAAAGCAGACGGTCAAAGGAGAAGTTAATATAAATACAGGCCATGGGTTTGCTTTGCCCAAACAAACCAAATACATCAGAAAAACGGGAAGATTAGGAGTAGACCGATTGTTTGTGTACATTCTAATGAATGTACCAAAACTGATGAAAGGCATATTCAGTTTCAGAACAATACTATATTTCTCTGAAAGTCTACAGAGCAATACTAAGATTCAGCGAAATGCAACAAAGTTGTCAAGCCAGTACGTTGCAGTACAAGTGGACAATGACCCAAAACTTAATGTATGAGCACTCTGAACAGTTTGAAGATCAGGAGGAAGAATCTGCTGCAGTGTCTAAATCGCTCACCTGATTTCACCGACTGTGATGCTGCAAAGACAAAACATCACAAAGGAGGCATCGTTCTAGCCAGTCGTTGCTTTCAAATAATTTTTGACAATAAAAAACCTCATTTTATTTGGGATTATAAAATTCCATGCATAGAAGTGGTTGCTATTGCTTAACAGATAATAAACCCCTTAAAATAATTTTCTTTGACTCCTTAAGTTATTTTTGTTGGAGGCTTTAAAAAAAGCTGAAAGGCTCCACTGCAACTGTATGTGCCATTTCAGACTGATGTGGTAGCATAGAGGGACAAAAATGATGAAAATTAAGTTACTGTCCAAATATATGAATGTACACTGCACTGATGTGAATTTTGAAATGCATTAAACATATTAATCATTGCTTTGTTCAATAATGCTCCACAATGAAATAGAAATTTAGCATCACATTTTCTAATCTTGAAATGACTTGCCAAATGCCAGATTGTGACCCATGCAGATGTGTGCATGGGTCATTTAAGGCTTGGAGTCCACTGCATGTTTAGCGGTTATAAGCAGGTTTAGCAGTTTTTTGCCACATTGGCAGCATATAAGTTACTGCCCAAAGACTTTAGTAATAAACTATAGGCAGATATTCTGACCCTGCTGACATTGTTGATCTTGTGCCGTGTTTCTTTAGTACCAACATTACAGCGGGATTGATTTTGACTGTGAGCTTCGGCTGCTGATCCATCAGAGCTTGGCAGGGGGCATCATCGGAGTGAAAGGTGCCAAGATAAAGGAGCTAAGAGAGGTAAGAGAGTCCAGATTAGCAGGATCCTCACGATGCTCTGCCCCAAAAGCTGGACTGTAGAATAATTATTAAGGTTGTAATTGTTAATGCATATTGTATCTGAAATATATTAGGATTTATTAGGACTTATTTGTGCCACCTTATTGTTGTATCTGTATTTCCCAAACGTTTTATAACTTGTTTATACTTTGAGTATTACAGATATAACTTATTTACAGCTGTAATCAGATAATGTGGTATATGTGATCAAAATTTGGCTCGTAAGAATAATTAAAAAAAACTAATTATACCTCAATTAAATTCACCTGATCTGCCCATCGAGATCATCATCTTCCATATGTCCGGACAGCTGTCAGTGTACACGTTTTGATTGAGATGGGCAATTATCCGAGCCATTGTTAGCTACGCAGCTCATATGTGTATTTATGACACTAGCAAAACTGGTCTTTAGACCAGCTTTAATGGCAAATTGGTCACAGATGAAATTGATAGACTGGAAAGAAGACTAACACTTTTTGTTCTTGTGCATCAGAACACCCAGACCACCATCAAGTTGTTCCAGGAGTGCTGTCCACACTCGACAGACAGAGTCGTCTTAGTTGGAGGAAAGCCAGAGCGCGTCGTTGAATGTATAAAAGTTATATTGGAGCTGGTGTCAGAGGTGCGATTACATCATTGAGATCTGTTAAAGGGGTTAACATGCTTTATAATTATGCGGTTCATGTCTCACAGTAAGAATAATAAATTATCTATTTAATTTTCTTTTCCTTCCCCTTGCAGGCACCGATCAAAGGTCGCGCCCAGCCTTATGACCCTAACTTCTATGATGAGACGTACGACTACGGTGGCTTTACTATGTTATTTGAAGAGAGGGGCAGACGACCCATCGGTGGCTTCCCCATTCGTGTTCGTGGCGGTTTTGAGCGCATGCCTCCCGTTCGTGGCAGCAGGCCCATGCCTCCCTCCAGAAGGGATTATGATGACATGAGTCCCAGACGAGGGCCTCCGCCACCACTGAGCAGAGGACGAGGGGGAAGTCGTGCTCGTAATCTGCCTCTGCCCCCGCCACCACCACCAAGAGGAGGGTAAGGGCAGTGCTTTCACATCTGAACTGTTTTTATACTTACTATATAAAAGATGGCCATAGATAATGCCCATTACCCATTGGTGTTTTAACTCCCATTTTAAAGCCCCTGGTCGGCCGTTGCCATATGGTTAGCATAACCAAGCCAAACGTGAATGTATTTGGACTAGAGGGAGGAGTGCTAAATTGGCAACTAGGGCTATTGTTGATAGGTTGCATCCATCCATCTGGGTGCACATACATAAAACTTAAATACTATAAAAACGGGAGCACTCACTTCTTGCACACCAGCCCATATTATGTCAGTGCTGCAAATGGCTCCAACACCACAAATGCAGCCAAAGTTCAGTCCAAATTCAAATCAGCAGAGGTGATGAGCCTAGTCAGCATTCACCCACCCTAAGTGTTATTAAAATGAAGTTGAAAATTAGCTATAGGCATTTTTTTCCTACTCTTTGTAAAACGATCTTATTTCTCCAATAAAGTTTGGATCTAAAAAGCACTATTAGATTCCTGTTAATTTATACGTATTATGTGTATGTTTGTGTATAGGCATATATAGTGTTTCACCAACTTCTTTTTCCTTGTCTGTTATTATCCACAGAGGTGACAGGTTTTCACATGGCAGCTATCATGGTAGCATGGATGACAGACCAAGGTGAGTAGGATTGTCAATACAAAATAATTTGTCTTAAAAGCAGAAGACACTGAAAGTTCGTCAGGAGGTGAAGCCATAGTTCAGACCTGATCAGAGGTCATCAGTGGAGTCTGCTTGCCCTGTCACACGTGTCCCCTATGTTGGAGGAACTGTGTTAACATTTACCTTTTTGTCTGTAGTGACAGAAGAGGCAGAGGAGACCGTTATGACAGCATGGTGAGTGTGTTTACTAGTGCTTCTGTAATGCTAATCCGTATGTGTCGCTTCCTGCTTCTGTGTAGTTTGTGTTTGTGAATCCTGCTTTAGATCATATGATTGGAATTTCTTTTTCTCACTTTCGTACAAGCGCAGTGGCTTCAACACCAAGCTGCTTTTTTTTTCTCCCCCCACTATGTATGCACACTGATGTAGGCCTGTTGTTGCCAGGCAACTGTTGTCTCCGTGGTTACCACAGAGCAGCTGAGTACGTAGTCCGGAGATCCACCAGGCTAGCAAATGAGCAGAAGCCAAAGCGAGTCCTAAACTGTTTCCCTGTAGGTTTAAAGCTGCAAAAAATGTTTTAATAGTAATACAGAAGCATTAATTTCATCACATAGGCATCAAGAGATGTCAGTTAATCCTTTAAAGTGATTTTAAAGTGTCTAAGAAAAGAGCAAAAACTGACGTTTATCATGTAAAGTATAATATTATTTCTTTTTCTTTGTGAAACAAGAATTTCAGGAGTGAAAGCATCAACTGATTATTTTTAGCATTAACGCTTGTCACCGCTCTACTCATCTGAGTTAACAAGTAAACATCGTCACATATAAATTAAATGCAATCGGTGTAATAGATGTGGGACTTGCAGCCAATTTGCTACTTGACAGATCTTACCCATGGCTAAGCTTTTAAGGTGCACTTTAATACAAAGAAAGAGGTTTACAGTAAAAGAGCTACAGACAAATGCTGGAAAAAGTAATCAAAACTACAGTGACAGCTTCCAGTTGACATTGAAGTGTTCAGATGTTCAAAAGGCCTTTTTTTTTTTCTTTTTTTTTTTTAGGCCTGTATGCAAGCAGATAGTTTGTGTACTTGACAGCCATATTACTGTAAAATAGGCTTTACTGGAACTTACTGGAGAGGCAGCTGGTTATCCCTCACAGTGCATCACCGTATATGAACTATATTTATATCTTCCTTTAAAAGGATGGGTACACCTAATTTTGAATGTTTGAATGTAACGGTAATGCTCATTTCTTTTGAAGTAGTAAATGGAGGATGAAATAATTATTGCCCCGACTATATATTCACATGTGTTCCCACCTTAAATTGAATTGGTGTCCTTGTTTCTGAGCCATTTAAGTGGTTTATTTAAAATAAAGAAATAAATACAGAAAAGGCCTAAATTGTCTACAGGGAAGTTGTAGCGTGATCAGCAATGCATCGTTTGTGTTTAGCAGCACAAGTCACTGACAACTTCCAGCCGAGTCACTGCACAAACCAGCAGAACAGAATCCTGGAAAGTGTAAATGTGTTTTGGGGCACGTATGGAGTCTACGAGGACTCGTACAGGCTGATTAAAATAGAAGCATATCTGTTCTATCAGACATGTGTGAGCTGAGCAGCTGAAAAGCCGCCTGTGTAAGAGGCAGCGTAGTCAAAATTGGGTTTTTCTTGAACTTCCCCACAAAAGCTGCAGCTGTTCTTGGCAGTATTGTGAACTCAAACTGATGATGCTTTTATGTGCTTCAAATATATGAACGACTGAAAGTCTCTGTGGTGATCTAGGAAGGTAAAGCTGAGTACTTTACTAACGAGTACTTTAAAGGTCTTCAACATGTGCCTTTCTGTTGGTCAACTTTATTCAAATGAATAATTTCAGAAAGGCAAATCATCACATGAAGAGGCCCAGAGTTATTTCACCCTCGGATCAAATTTCTAGCCAACAACATGGTGTTCTTATAAAGTTCAGTGTGATTTTTTTAAAGCTTTGAAATGGATGCGCTTAATACTGTGGGATGAGTACTCCCCTTCACCTTGGTGAACATCAGATTGTTCTTAGTCTGCATGAGTGTACACGAGTTGTTTGTAGTTTAATGTAGAATGGATAGTGAGCATTTAGTTTACTCCAGGTTCTGAGAGCTTCGTCTTTACTGTGACATTCAAACTTATATTATATATATTTTTTCCCCCATCAATTGATCCTGAAATGCAGAGTGGAGGTGGATATGGTGAGTGTTCTTCTTTATTAATCTCCTGGAAAAATTCAAGTTCAGCAAAGGAAAATCAGGGCTTCTTGGACTTTATTCTCATAATTTCATCTTTTATTTTTGAGAGGTTTTATAGGAACACCACAATGCTGCAAGGCATGGGGCAACTCCACCGATCAGGCATAACATTATGACCACCCGCCTAGTATTGTGTCGGTCCACCCTTTGCTGTCAAAACATCTCTGACCCATCAAGGCATGGACTCAACTAAACCCATGTGCTGTGGTATCTGGCACCAATTGTCAGCAAAAGATCCTGTAGGTCCTGTAAGTTGTGGGGTGGGGCCTCCATGGATCAGGCCTGTTTGTCCAACACATCCCACAGATGCTCACATGGATTGAGAAGTGGGTCATTTGGAGGAAACAATGCTGAGGTAGGTGGCACGTGTCAAAGTAACATTGGTTAGACCAGGTCACCTTTTTCTATTGCTCCGTTCACCCTGACTGGTCTGTGGCTATGCAGCCCCTTAAGCAACAAACTGCAATGCACTGTGTATTCTGACACCTTTCTATCAGAACCAGCATTGACCTTGTGGTCAATTTGAGCTACAGTAGCTTGTCTGTTAAATCGCACTACACGTGTCAGCCTTCGCTCCTCACGTGCGTCAGTGAGCCTTGGCCTCCCATGACCCTGTCACTGGTTCACTGCTGTTCCTTCCTTGGACCACTTTTCGCAGATACTGACCACTACAGACTGGGAAGACCCCTCAAGAGCTGCAGTTTTGGAGACACGCTGACCCAGTTGTCTTGCATTCACAGTTTGGCACTTGTAAAACTTGCTCAAATCCTTGCACTTGTCCATGACTTTCTTCTCATCAACTTTGAGGATAAAATCGTCACTTGCTCCCTATGAGATCCCATCCACTAACAGGTGTCATGATGAAAAGATGATCAGTGTTATCTCTGTCACCCCAGTGGTCATGATGTTATGCCTGATCAGTGAGTATAGACTAGCTCACAGGTTTTCTAACACATTGCCATTATCAGTTCAGCTTTGACTTAATGTGTTTAACAGTTAAGTTCATTATTTATTGAATATACTACTGTGTAAGGAAAAGATGAAACCATGCAATGTCTACCAGTTTAAAAACAGTGAGTTTCATTTAAATCATTTATTTTTACTGATAAATGAATCCGTTGATTCAATAATTGAACTGCAGCTCAAGTCTGGAACATTCTGGCTACATTCTTTACTATCACTTTTCTCTTTTCTTTGTTCTGGGGTGCATTTTCATTTTTTTCCTTTCTTTGTTTTCTTTTTGATGTTTTCAAAGACAACAGTTCTTCCTGGGATCACTTTCAGTCTGGTGAGTTGGGATCGATCGTTACTATCCCAGCGTTTTGTTTCCTAACCTATAGGGATTGTTGCATCTTCTGGCATGCTTTAGTTAAAGATGGCTTTTCCCCTCTTCCACCTTATGTGGTTTTAACTCCTCCTAGGCGGCAGAGGCTCGTACAGTGATATCGGAGGTCCAGTCATCACAACACAAGTCACCATCCCAAAAGATGTAAGCTAAAGTGAGCAATGACAAGAAAAGAGATGCCACTCCTTCATGTATGTTTTTTTTTAACTCTCCTTTACGGTTGTTGTGCAGCTGGCAGGCTCCATCATTGGTAAAGGCGGTCAGAGGATCAAGCAGATCCGCCATGAGTCTGGGGCATCCATCAAGATTGATGAACCACTAGAGGGCTCTGAGGACCGCATCATCACCATCACAGGGACACAGGACCAGATCCAGAATGCCCAGTACTTGCTGCAGAACAGGCACGCACTCCTCTGATTTTCCCCAGGACAGTATCAACACCACACAGCAGTGAGGCCTTTCTGTGCTGACCTGTGTGCTCATGCTCACCCAAATGGAAATAATTGTATATATTTATTTTTTTTACTTTTAATCGGTCAACTTTGACTCACAGTTTCTCCAGGAAAATCTGAAATGAAAGCTAATAAGATCACTAGATTAAGCAGTTTATTAACGGAAATTGTGCAATTCTTTTGGGTAATTGATGATGAAATAATTCTGCAGTGTAAGTTTGATGGAAACTGGCTTTGGGTGGGGGAAGCTTTAAAGACGACCTTGGATCTGGACTATTTTATACTATTTTGTAACTTTTTACAGTCTGCGTTAAGATCGTCTGGCTGATTAATGAATGATGAAAACAGTGTTTCATCTTGTGGAGCTTTTCATTTCACTGTGCTCCCTCTCACCACTAAATGGCTAAGCTGGGGTCTCACCAGTTGGTCGGGTCGCTTCTTGCAGACAGAATTTATTTCCAGCTTTGACCTTGCGTTACTTTTTTTTTAACTTACAAATGTGCTTCATGTGGAAAATGCTTAACAATTTTTCCACATCTGGATTTACAACTTCTTAACCCGTGCCATGTTTCTGTTAACATAAATATTTCTGATGTTTCGTCCTTACCTTTTATCTGTCTTTTATTTCAGCGTGAGGCAGTACTCAGGTCGGTTCTTCTAGGAAGAAAAGAGAAGAAGCAGAAGAGTGAAGCCATGCTGCCATACTGTTTGTTCCTGCTATTCAGAGCCTACATTCCTCTGCTTTGGGTAGACATGCCCCTTCCACACAAACACACACACACACTACACCGCCTAGCTGTGTTGCAGTTTTTATTTTGACAAATCTTAAGCTGTCAAACAGCAGTCAACAAGTTTTTCTGTGCTGGTGTGATTACTTTTAAGAGATTCTTGTGCCGTCACTGGAGTAAACCCATCTGTGTGATGACTTTCGGTGTTGTGAGAGCCAACCTCTGGCCCTTGTTTCTTTTATTTCAGTACAGCATGCAGAATGTAATAGTTTTGTTTGAATCATTATGTTTGTTTGATTAATTTTTTTTCTTTCCCTTAAAGTTTTAAGCACACTTTCCAAATGAAGATGCATGGTGTTGGAATGGTTCAAAGCCTTTTGAATAAACTTCAGTTTTTACACGACCTCCAACACCTTTTTTCTCACTGTTAAATGAAGTAATGAAGTGCTTTCTTTCTTTTTCTTTTTTTGAATGATGGGGTTCAGTGAGATTGTTTGGGAAATGAATTTATTTATGTCTATTACGCTAAAGTAGAAAGCAGAGAAGAATTGAGATGCCAGCCTCATGTCTGGAGGGTCAGTATGAAGCTAGCACCACAGCCTGTTGGCTTACTCTAGCACAAAAGTGAATGCATGCAGCAGAAATTCCACCCATCAGTCCACAGATGAACATGCTGTATCTTGTTGTTGTTTATGTTGTACAGAAAGAAGCTAAAATGTACTTTTGGCCTTCCTCTCAGCACAAATAATATCTGCTTGTAACCCATTGGTGCCTATTTTAGAAACCTTTCAGTTTATAATTCTCATAAACAGTTTTTTTTATGGATCAAACAGAAGATTTGTGAAAATTGAACTTTTGAAGTGTTTGTACTGTGGGTGTACTTTCTAATCCGTGATGGTGCTAGCTTCATATTTTATCAGGCAGGAAATAAATAAACCTATTTCCCAAAATATCTTTTCTTTTTTTTTTTTTTTTTAAGTCGGGATACTTGTGCCAGTGCGGTATGCATAAAGAAAGTTTTAAGATTTTTTTTTTTTTTTTTTTGTGTGTAATCGTCTTTCTTTGAAAGGCAAAAAGCTGTATAAAGTGTGTATATATTTACATAAAAAAACAGTAATTTTATGAGTGTTTAGAACGGCCCAGATTACTTAATACTTTGGGGCCAAAAAACAAGAAGAACAACAAAAAAAGACAGATTTGGTAATCTTTAGTTGTCTTTCCATTATTTCTTTTCTACCACTCACAGGGATGGACTCGCTGAAATCTTCCAACCTTAAGAGCTGATCAGTTGGATCCATTTTATTCTTGCTTTTTTTTTTTTCATTATTTTAATTTTTGGAGAAGGATTTTTAGAGTTCTGTGAATTGATTTCTTAAGATACTCTCTCCCCCCCCCCCCCCCCCCCCCTTTTCTTTGCAGTTTGATGTCAAAGGATTTGTGAGTCCAGGAGTGGTGATTTTTCTGTGTAGTACTTGCAGGTGTTTAGTAAATAAAGTCTGTGTCACAGCCCACAAAGTGTAAGTGTGTGTGTCTATTTGTTTTTATTTCAGCGGAGCAATACTGCGCTGCTGTCTTTGTAGTACATGTAATTGGTTTACGGACATGGTGAAGTGTGTCAGCCAGTTGCTCTCTCACATGCATCCGTAGTTCGCTGGTTAACACCGGAAATCTGCTCCTATAATGTAATAGTGAAAGCCCACACGGCTTCCCATCACGGCACAGCCCTCTGTCACATGGCGCGCCGTTGGTTTTCACTGTGGATAGAGTTGGGGGGGAGACGGGATAAAGGAGTCTGCAGGCAGAGGAGGATAACGCGATAGAAGGTTGCAGGATCTTATTTACCGAGTAGGTCTTCTTAACCACTTTTTTAAAATTGATATCATCTTTGTGTCATTTTGTTGCGCCTTGAAGTCAAAACTCCGCCATATTCAGTCCACCACGCCCGGAGCGTCAGCTATCACAGTCGCCGTTACAGTCTGCTCAACTTATTGCACAAAGTTAATTTCCCCTTTTACTGGAGAGGAAGAAGGTAACAGCCTCGAGAACAGCTGCTTTACTTCCTTAAATTTGCTAAAGCTTCTGTTTCCAGCTCCGGGAGGGGGGAGGCGTAGTTGCTGGAGCTTGTAGTAAAGAGTTACCGTGGGCTTTAATCATTGTGTGTTGTGACTCGAGGATACACCGAGGAAGGGAAGGGGGGAGTGTTCGCTGTATGAACAAACAGTATGTATGTGTGTTTACCTTGGAAGGTGAAGTTGTAACCAGGAATGATTTTGAGCTCCGTGGGGGCATGCTGCCTCAGCCCGGAGGCCAAAGAGGCTCGGAGGATCAACGATGAGATTGAGAGGCAGCTCCGCCGGGACAAGAGGGAATCCCGACGGGAATATAAACTCCTTTTGCTGGGTAAGAGACGGATCAAACGGTCTCTGTGACACCTCTATCAGAGGTCAGAGGTGGAACAAGTTTTCAGGACTTCCACTTAAGAAGCTGCATCCCGAAAAACGTTAGGTGGCCTCCTCAAGAGGGTCTTTGCATCTCGTCTGTTATATCAAATTAATTATTAAATTTGATACATCAAATGTCTTAACGATTTAAGAAAAAAATCTTGCATAAATATAACAGCCTTATGTTGAATATTTGTATTTACGGTGTTTTGACATATGAGGCAGCAAGTGCAGCTCTTAAATTCATGCAGAAAGAAAGCTGTGTCACAGAAGACTACTTGAATAAATACAGCCTACTTAGCATCTGTCTGCTCTTTGAATCAGACCCCTCAAAACATAGATGTAAACATGATTCAGTGCACTTGAGTGTGTTATGATGCCTTTGTAGCTGAGAGGAAGCAGATTATAAACAGTGGAGTAAGAGGTGAATCCTGAATGTGGACATTAAAACCTGAAAAATATAAGATATATATATATATATATATATATAAATACATTGTAAACAGAAAAATCCCCAAAGTAAAATAAAAAACATGGAGGTGACGTGAATAATTCTATATACCACACAATTTACATGTTCAAAAGGGAGTAGGATGAAGTTTACATGCACGTCATTTACTACTGAACACTGTTCCTGTCATAGGGCGTGTGCATAGTTTGCTGTGTGAGGTGAGTTAAAGTGTAAAGACAATGCAAAATGCAGTTACAGTACGGGCAACCATGCAAAACGTACTCACAGTGGGAGTTTTAACTACTTTTAGCTACTACTGTATCTCAAATGGGGGAAAAAAGGGATTAACTACACAGATTTGTAGGATTGAAATATTATGTGTACCAAATGAAGTGTATATACTTCATTTGTTGATAAGACATCAACATATGGCCTGACTGTAGTAGTTTAACATGGACCAAAGTCTATGTACATTAGTGGTTTGCGGTGACATTGATCAGTGGTTGCTGTATGCGTCTCATGAGACGTATTTTAAAAAAAGAACTGGTACTACAACAAAACTCATCACAGTTTAATCTTAAGGAGAGCAGCGAAAAAAGAGAAAACAGTTGACTGTTAACAGAGCCAACTGCCTCCAGTTCTTCAGAACTGCCCATCGACAGATCTGTGCAGTGTATCTGATAACAGCATTTTTCTTCTACACAACAGTAAGCAGTCCTCTGGTATACATTGCTGGTTCAGACAGGCATGACATGACACGAAGCTCAAATACTCACTCGTCAGTTTTTTTCCTTTTACGAAATAATAGCCTTGGGTCAACTAGTTTTGTAGCATTTTTGTGGTTAGCCACGAGCATGTTAGACTGTAGCTTCCTGACCCTAGTTTGCATTTATAATCTCTGCATGATTTGGAGACTTTATGAGGTATAAAGATGTGACAAATCTACATGTATTAGTAACATAATTGCTAACAGTTATACCTGGAAGTGTGATGAGTCCTCCCTCATCTATCTCACTTTAGTTGATGGTATACATTTTGTTTCAACTTCCTTTAGAATTGGCCCCATAAAATCCAGTATGGCATGGGCTCCACACACCGCTGTCATTTAATCTGTACAGAAAAGAAATATTAGTTGCAGTCCTCATCTGTATACTACAGGGCACCGGGTGCTTCATTAGTTCCTCCTTGCTCCTTTCTACTTTCAGAGCTGCTTTAATTCGTAGTGTCACAGATTCATTGAGGTGCTGGAAAAACGTAACATTTAACAGCAGAGATTTTGGTCCGTATTGACGTGTCAGCATCGCACAGCTGCTGAAGATTTGTTGGCTGCACGTCCTAAATGCAAATCCTCTGTTTCACCATATCCCAAAGGGCCATGCTGGATTGACATCTGGTGACTGTGACGCGTCATGTTCAGGAAACCAGAGCTTTGTGACACAGTGTTACTGTGCTGGAAGCAAGCATCATGAAAGGATGGACATGGTCAGCAACAATATGGCTTCATGTTGTGTCCATCAAATTCTGACCCTACCATCCGAATGTTGCGGCAGGAATTGAGACTCGTAAAGCTAGAAAACATTTTTCTGATTTTCTGTCTAATTTTGGTAAGTTCGTGGATGTGATATCCTCGGTTGCCGGTTCTTAGCTGACCGGAGCGGTTCTGGGTGTGGTCTTTGTAACAGCTCGAAGCAGTGTGGCCATTTTTCTCTGGCCTCTGACATCATCAATACCTTTTTTTTTCCAGAGGACTGCCGCAGACTGGATATTTTCTCTTGTTTGGGAAAATATCCTCTGTAAACCCTTGAGATGGCAGTGTGGGAAAATCCCAGCAGATCAACAGTTTCTCAAATACTTAGCCCATTTGTCACCAACAACCACGCTACATTCAAAGTCACTTCAATCACCCTTCTTCCCCAGTCGGCTGCTCAGTTTAAACTTCACCATTTTGTCTTGACTATGTTCTAAATGCTGTTCTTGCAACGTGATTGGCGGATCAGATGTTTGCATAAATAAGTAGTTGAACAGGTGTACTTAATAAGGTGCCACATTTAATTTGACTATTTGGCAAAGGATGTGTCATCAGTGATTAAGTTGAAGGTCTAAAGCAGTCAAGCATGGGTAGTCATGTTGAACGTGTCACCAGCCTTTTAGCTTCAGTAGACAGCACTCTGTATTTTAGCCCACGACCAGTTTCAGTCTGAGATTGGAACAGTGCACATCGCTTTAAGTACTCTCTAATAACATTTTAAAAGAAATACTGTTGCTTTCATTTGTGCACAGGGTTGTCTCACCGGTGTCATTTCTGCATTGTCAGCTACACGGGGAAATGCCGCAACTTCTAATAAATCTACCAGCCACCCATGAGATGACAAAACGTAACATTTGATGCAAGTTATGTCCAAGTTTACATAAGAGGACATCAGGATAATATATTATGATCATAACTACATTCGGGGCGACCGTGGTTCAGGGGGTTGGGAAGCTCATCTTGTAACCGGAAGGTTGCCGGGTCGATCCCCAGCTCTGTCTGTTCCTGGTCGTTGTGTCCTTGGGCAAGACACTTCACCTACCGCCTACTGGTGATGGCCAGAGGGGCCGAGTGGCGCGATATGGCAGCCTCGCTTCTGTCAGTCTGCACCAAGGGCAGCTGTGGCTACAACTGTAGCTTCCCTCCACCAGTGTGTGAATGAATAGTGGAATTGTAAAGTGCTTTGAGGGTCTCGAAAAGCGCTATATAAATGCAATGTATTATTATTATTATTATTATTATTATTATTATTATTAAATAAATAAATGAAGCAATAAAATCAATCGCTCTGTATACCATCTGTTTAGTGATAACCTGACATAGTTTATTCCTCTGAGCTATAAAACCCCATCCAGTGTTGCTAAACAGGAGAGTCTGCATCCGTGCTGCTGGTGAGACCTCAGGCATAGTTGCTCCTTAAGCTAAATGCTAACATCAGCATGTTTTGATGCTCACAGCTATAAAGTTTGCAGTCCATTTGGTGATGTAATGATTATTATGCTGACTGCGTTAACATGCTAACATTTACTACCTTAAACTAAACTCAGAATACTGGGGAATGAACACCTGTTGTTAGGACCTTAAAGAAAACACTGAAAGTGTTGAAATTTTCATCTGGTATCAAAAAGTCAAGAGCTTATCAGTGTGACGCATAGTGATCCAAAAAGGAATTTCAATGTCAACAGACAGAAAGAGTGGGAGTTTTACAGTTAAAACTAGCTGATCGCTTACACACTGCACGAATATATATAGAATATGTGAACGTTTTACAGAAACAATATAATTGAAATGGATGGATGTGTCAACAGGGTCAGCAGGAAAACGTAAAACAAGTTCTGACGTACCTGTATTAGTTAAATATTTCTGTCATTATTTTTTTGCGACAGATGTTATTTTATATATATATATATATGTGTGTGTGTGTGTGTTTTATAGCCTTAAATCAATCAAAAATTTATACCTTGTTATTTTTTATTAAGCCAAAGGTCAGTGCTTAAATTATAATTACAAGTGATGTACTCATTAATGACTGAATATTTTTTTAAAATATTTCCTTTCAGAGTTATTTTATTTTTGTGATTTCTAATTCGTTTTTTTATTTCAATTTATTTTGACTTTTTGTTTTTAATCCAGTTTAGTTTCACTTACTTTCTACTGTTTTAAACGGTTTAGTTTCAGTTTAGTTTTTGTTAGTTTCAGTGTCAGATTTAGGCTTTTTAATTATTATTGTATGGAAGGCATATGTCGGAGGCACGATTTAGGAAAATTTATACCGGTGTTACAATAAAAACACAGAATATTTTGAAAGCAGTTGACTCACAATCCTGTGGAGTCTCAATAAGCATGTCCATCAATGCCTCATCAGCCAAGCTGAAATAACACCTTTTTAACAAACTAACAGATACTATACTTTTTACAAAATCTTATTTTATATAGTTTACATTTTTGCACAAGTCTAGTTTTAATTTTCACTTTTTTTAGGTAACTAAAATGTTTTCTTCAAATCTGCTTTAGTTTTCAGTTTTAGTTAACTATAATCACCTTGATCCTATAATATACTGAAAAAATGAATTCTGTATAATGAATAGTTATAGTTGAGGCACTTTTAGTTTAGTTGGACTTTAATTAAAAGAATTTTCCTTATATATGTTTAAAGAAGTTTTTATTTAAGTAAATAATCTAGATGCTTCTTCTACCACTATAAAAAAACAAGTTCTCAGACTTTAAGTTTTTTCTACCTGCTGTTGTGGTAAATAACATAATTGTGTCTCTTTGTGCTTAAATTGTAAGAAATAAAAAAAGTAAAAGTAAAATTACAGGAAGGGCTCAGGTAGCTTATTGATCGTCCTGTAATTATAAAAAAAATCATTTTGTAAAAACAACCAAGACAAAACAAAACAAAACAAAACAAAACATGTCTGTAATAGGTTTTTTCTGTAATAAATATTTCATATATATATATTTTTAAAATCTGATTTTCCATGTGTTCTTATTGGATCAAGAATCACTTGAGGGGATGAAAATGACCTTTGGATTTACACAGTATCTGGATGTGATAAGGTATAGAGGGGAGGACAGGTGCATTGTATTGTTGGTATTTTGATGGGAATAAAGAATAAAACTACATTTATGCCTCCTGTTGGATAGGAACTGGTGAAAGTGGCAAGAGCACGTTCATTAAACAAATGAGGATCATCCATGGCCGTGGATACTCTGATGAAGACAAGAGAGGCTTCAAACAGCTGGTGTACCAGAACATCTTCACAGCCATGCAGGCCATGATCCAGGCCATGAACGCACTGCAGATCCCCTACAAGTATGAGCACAACAAGGTAGGCCTGTGTCCTTTCTTCGCTGCTTTGCTCAGACAAATTGAGAAAGCGGTTTTTATCAGACACAGTCCCACAGAAGCATGCGGAAGGTTTACTGACAGAGCCTGCAGTGTGTATTACTGTGTATTTAGGGTGAAGCACTTCTGGTAATTTGCAACAGTGTTTAGTTTTGCAATCCTGCTGCCAGAGAGTTTTGTCTACTTACGGAGTGAGCTGTCGTTTTGAAGTATACAGAGTGTCACACTGCAAGCATGTAAACTGGTAGCCCTGAGCCAAAAACAAGTAAGAGATCAGGAATTCCCCATTATTCATACAGGAATCTGTTCCTGTCTTACAAACACCAGGGGCCCGTTCTTCGTACCTCGCTAAGTAAGTTAGCTGGATTTGATTGTTGACGATTTCGCGTGATCTTGGATCGTTCGGTTCCCCGAAGCTCATCCGGGACTTGCTGCCATAGCAACAGAGCCGTAACCGTAAACCTGCTCGGGAGCAGGTTTACTTTATGTAAACAGGATTAGATCGCGGCCACGCAGGTATGTCCGCTTCATTTATACGAAAGCAACAGCGATATTCCACCACTGTTTTACCATAAATAAATATTATCAATGTAACTAAAGATAATGCAGCACTTGATCCATTTATTGACGTCACACAGATACATACAGGTCATTTCCTAAAAAAGGGAAATGTACTATTAACATTCTATTACATGTATGTGATTATTACAGATGTAATTCATATTTCAGAGTAGTAATTGGAAATTACTTCGTGTAATCAAGATGGGAGACCACGGCTATAAAAGCGAAGGTGGATTTGGGAAGTCTGTCGCAGTCATATCCTGTCCGTTTACGCGACCAACCCATTGCGGAAGGTGCAAGATTGATAAGGAGAGTTTTCAGAATTCAGCGTATATTGCGGGATAGACAGGATCCTTTAGCTCAGCGCGACAGTGTGCTCATAGAGAGATATCGATTTTCCCGTGAGGGTATTATTCACTTAACCAACTTGTTGACGAGGGGGTGCAGGACCACCACCTGTCTTTTGTTGCTCTGCCCTTTTCTTGGTTGCTGTTATAAACAAACAGATTATTTCAGGGTCTCTTTTCAAGAGACGAAAAGCAATATAAGTGAAAAATATTACCATTCTGTAGAATATTCTTATATTTCACTTTTACTTGTTCCCATGTTCTAGTGGGTCCTGTTGTGGCTCTAATGTGTAAGGGGATATAATATAACATAATATAATATAATGTAATATAATATTGGATAATATAGTGTGATATAATAAATTTACCCTACAGCCTACTGGTGTTGGCCAGAGGGGCCGATGGCGCGATATGGCAGCCTGGCTTCTGTCAGTCTGCCCCAGGGCAGCTGTGGCTACAACCGTAGCTGCCTCCACCAGTGTGTGAATGTGAGAGTGACTGAATAGTGGCATTGTAAAGCACTTTGGGTGCCTTGAAAAGCGCTATATCAATCCACTCCATTATTATTGTTATTATTGAATTACTTACGAGTTTAATTTGTCAGCAACTTCCTGCCAGCCCTCTCTCCTTGCTTTTGCAGCATTTGCAGTGTTCCCTTGCGTTCTGATTAAACTCTGAAACTCCTGAAATCCCTCACTCAAGAGTTCTTGCTCTGCTGCCGAAAAATACCGAGCGCACTCCTTCGACATTTTCGCCGACCAATCAGAGGGTTGCCGATCAATGTTTCCACTATCGATGCGTAGCCCCTTTTACGACACCCAGTGATCTCACATTACTTCATCCAGCTGTACTAATCGTCAACAGCAGGTGTGTTCGGGGAACCGGATTAGTGAGCTCACGGTTAGCGCGATGGTTTGGTCTTGGATGTGTCATTTGATCTTGGATGTAGTAAGCGACGTACGAAGAACGGGCCCCAGGTGCGTATTAATCACAAAAATGTGCTAGCTCACACACAGAGACTACATTAGGTAAAGCTCCAGGTTAGGATGCAATCCAGGAGAGCCTATGTCAGTGATCATCTGAGTCAGCATGTGAGTTATATTTTTTCTTTCCTGTAGTGTTGGTGGTGTTCTGTAAAAGCTCACAGGATGGCACTGTTTGTATGCAGTTGGTTTGCATAAATCAGCAGTGAAACACAGAGAGACCGTAGGTCAGTGAGGTCAAGACATCCGTCGCTGTGTCTGAAATAAGTGCGTTTATTCATCAAATCAACTACACTGTTCACAAACTATGCTGATCACAAAAAAGTGCATTAGACTCCTGTCTGGAAACCAAATTTATCGCTCATTATTGAATAAACTATTGACTGTCTGTTTGAATAATTTAGCGAGCGGTGATATCAGGCACTCAGTATATCAGTTCACTAAACCTCTTCCCTGAATGGTGAAATCGTAGCTTAGAATCTATAGTAATGCACAGAAGGCCCATCCAAAGATTTGAGTCCTCGTATAACCTCTCTGAAACAAAAAGAAAACAAAGCAAAAACAAAACCAAAAGAACAATTGAACGAGTTGGATTAAATTTATATGCTCACAAAAAAGCCTGCTGGGGTAACTAGCTTTTTGCTTGCTTTCACCAGAAGGAGAACATCTTAACTTAGTGAAGCTTGCTCCTACTGTTTGCTTCACTAAACACACAGGTTAGACTTTTATTCTGAAAGCATTTTCTCATATAAAGTCAAAAGTGATAGTTTTAGTTAACTTTTTATGTAAGAGGTTTACACAAAAAGTCACACCTCCTTGTGATTACTGTGGTCACTAGCACGGTGTAATGCTTGCTTGTGGCTGTTATGGATGACACTGACCTGTCTGCAAACACTTGCTAATTAAACACTGAACTGTAGCGAAACTTGAAAAAGTGAGACACAAACCACAAAGATGTTTTGCTGGCAACCAGTAAGGTGGACACAAGGCAGTTGCCAACCTCTCTCTAGACTCATGTGACTGCCTTAATGATACTTTCATAACTGCGGCTAGCTAGCTCTATACTGGAATATACTGTAAGAAGAATACTCAGTGGTATTTCTATGATTGTGTTTTTGAGTCTTAAATAAGAAATCTGCCTCTGAGTAGCTCTATAAAAAATGAAGTAGACACTGGAAGTGACGTGATTATTTGAGGCGCGGCACATAAAACAGTGGCAGCTGTTGAGTGATGGAGGTGAGTAAGTTACATTGTATTAGTGGTGTGGAATTAAAAGCTGGAACAATCTTTTAGTAAAATGCTAAGATTTTTTGATTTCTATTAGGTGGTCAGTGACTGCAGGGGGAAGAAAATGTAAAATAGAAAAAGAAAAACAGGACCATCAAAGAATGGGAGTATATTTTGAAGCAGGAGCATTTTAGTTAGCATGAAAAAACAAAAACAAAAAATCAAACAAAGTGGAAAATCCCTTCCAAAGACTTCTGCATTATGAAAAATATATGACTCAACAAACAGATATCTGTTCTTCAGTGTTACCTTCATTGGAGCGTTGCAGTGTAATCAGCCGGTTCGATTCATATATTTCATAACACTGGAATTTCATTAATGATGGGTTTTGATTCTCATGTTTACTATTGCTTCAGATTGCTGAACTGCTGCCCTTCTGTGCTTCCTGTTGAAAAAATCTGATATGGGGGCATGCAAATGCTTTAGCCTTCCCACGGCTAGTACTGCCTCTGCAAGCTGCTTTGCAACCCATATCTACCCCAGCTCCTTTCATGTTGTGTCTGATTTCTTCAGTGTCATTTCCGTTTTCACTGATGGCTGCCGTATAACATACTGGTACCGCTTCTCTCCCACAACAATGCCATGCAAACCAATGCACTAAATTCCTGCAGATGGGGTTAACACGCTTGACTGCTAGGTTGAGAATGACGATTTCTAAACAACAGCTGTTGATAACATACTCAAGAAAAACCACTACACAGATACCTTCAAATCAGATTTATTGTTTTATGTTTGGAAGCTCAGAGATTACTTATTGGTTTTTAAAGACCCCCTGTGACAGTAGTTTAAACAGGGCTTAATTTCATCATGTCTGCTGGAGACTATCAAAAAGTTCTCTTTTACAGTGGGGGAAATAAATATTTGATTGCCTGCTGAATTTGAAAGTTTGCTCACATCACCAGGCGTGTACACACCTCAGGGGGGAGTTTGGCCCGCTCCTCTTTGCCGAAACTCTCGAAATCCGTTAGGTTTCTTATTTTTATTCTTGGCTCTTTGATACTGCCCAAAGTGGTAAAATGGAGGGAACTGATTCTCTGGAAAGTTGCGCTTCATACACATAAGGAGTTCAAAAAGGACGATCCGTAGTTGATTGATTGACCGTACGTGGCACACAGCCATTCCTGCTGCGTTGTAGGGGATCAAATACTTATTTCACTCAATGACAAGAAAATCTACTTATAGCTTTTACGTAATGTGGTTTGGTTGATATTCTGCCTCTATTAAAATGAAATTATCATAAAAATATAAACTTTTCATTTCTTTGGAACAATTATTTCCCCCACTGTATCGAAATGATGTGCTTATATGTTGAACAGTTAGTTTCAGTAAATGATTGGTAGTATGAATCAGAATCTTAATTCCATCTTGTTTGGTATTTGTTATCTTGGTAAACCGGATGACATCACTCCTTCCTTCCAGCACTGGGACTGATTCGTCACCTATAATGCTGCGGTGACAGTTGCGCAAGAGATGCTTCCTATAAATAACACAATATTAAAGTAATTATTCTTTCTGAAGTTGTCGCTAATATTAATGTGTTATTGTGATGCTCAGGCCAACGCCACAACTGTCAATAAGGCTGATGTGGAAAAGGTGGTAACATTAACCAACCCATACATTGATGCCTTGAAGAGCTTGTGGAGCGACCCGGGAATTCAGGAATGTTACAATCGGAAGCGGGAATACCAGCTCTCAGACTCAGCCAAATAGTGAGTGTAAACAGAAGAATAACTCCTCACACACTGTCTAATAATTTCCTGTGTTTCATCTGCCAGCCGTCTTTTTAATGCACCAAGGACACAGAGGCTTAGTAGTTTTTCCATTTAAGGTTGTTAAAAAGAAACGCATTTAAATTCTAAATAATTCATTGCAGCTACATGGCTGAAACAGATACAGCCATGACTTAAATAATTCAAAATAAATGTCTTCCTTCTCTCCCTCTCTGTTCTGCTTCTTCATCAGTCTTTCTGTCAGCAGCTTTCATTTTCATTTCTTAACACTGCATTATCCTCCCCCTGTGCTATTAGCTATCTGGATGACTTGGATCGAATCTCTGATACTGGGTATCTGCCAACTCAGCAAGATGTGCTGAGGGTGAGGGTGCCCACAACCGGTATCATAGAGTACCCTTTTGACCTGGAGGGTGTGGTGTTCAGGTGAGTGGTTTTTTTTTTTCTTTCTTTTGTTGGTGTCCCCCACAAATACTATTAAAAATAATGCAACATTCCTTAAAAGCAGATAACATAATTCGAGGTATTACAGGGATCGATACATTTATATCTTATATATATAAAGATCCAGTAACCTGTTTTAAAATCTTCTACCCTTCTACCTCCCGAGTACAATGTCTATTGTGTGTATACATCATTATGGTGCATTCACTGCTAGCGAATGGCCATCCTGTTTTTTTTTCTTTTTACTTGTAACCTCTCTGGTATCCAGATACCTGCAAAAACAATGACATTGTCCCTGATGACACCTAGTGTTATCAGGTAACATAAGCACATAAGCAACTAGGGCTGTGCGATATGACAAAAATCTCATATCCCGATATAAGAATTCTATCTTCCCGATAACGATATAAATCACAAAAATTTAACATTTTCTGTAAATTCTGTGAATCTCGGGCAGCTCGTCTTGCGGGAAGTGTTTCCAGCTGCGCGTCATGTAGCTGGAGTCGAGTGTTTTAACCGATGCATGAAACGATACATTTTTAGACATAAATTGTAAAGGCCGCCGTTTTCTTTGTGAGTATTTATTACACAGCGTGCTGCGGGGAAAAGCCTGTTCTAACGTTTGAGTCTAAGGTTTATTTTTTAGCACCTGGTGGCTCTTTTTTTAATTCTCATCCGTAAATAATCTGCTCTTTCACGTGATTCTGTTTATTTTGAAAAGTCTCAACAGGATCTTGAGCTTTATTGTGAAAGGTTTATGTGGAACATAAACAAGCGGACACGCGATGCTGTTACCGTCGTTGTTGCTAACCACAACGCATAAAAACAGGCGCTTGTCGTCGGTAGTGTGGTTATATTAAATATAAGAGAAAGAGAGAACTTTAAGAAATTAATATAGCCACTACAGTGACCATCAAAACGATGAAAAAATGTTGCCGTAAACAGTTTATTTTGCGAAACAAACGATAGCGTAAAATGAAACAATAGACGTTTTTATATCGTCATCCGATATATATCGTTATATCGAACAGCCCTATAAGCAACACTTTCACCTGTTCGCCCTTGGACTGCAGTTATCATTGCGTCCCTAAATATAATTTGTTCATCAAGTCTGCCATCCTGGGCGGCTACGTATAGCAAGAGCAGACAGATCACACAGAGCAGTTCTGCATGAAGAGTGTGTTAAATTGATTTCATAGTTATATAGCAAACAAAATGTTTGTTAATTAGAAAACTAAATATCATTTTAACGCTAAAAATAGTGACGTTTAACTGTGTCGATAATTAGTCAAACTTTGTGAGAAGGCCCGACCAACTTTAAAATGATCTCTCAAAGCCACCTACTGTGTGTTAGGTAACTGGACACTGAGATGTTAATTTTCAGGAAGCCCATTAAAATGTAACGCACATTAGAGTTCACATTAGAATTAGAAAGAAACATCCTGTTTGAACTGACCAATTTTAGACTATGTCGCTGTGACAGCTGGCCACTGATTATATTAGCTGCTGTTTGACTGGTTCCCCCAGTTTGACTGGTTTTACCTCTTTAATATAACAGTTCATGTACTTTACATTGCTGTCTCCGGTCCTGTTATCATTTTTAAGAAACATCATTTGTATCATTTATGTTACCTTAATATTTTTCACCGGTTTAAACCTGTGACTGTAGGATGGTGGATGTGGGTGGTCAGCGTTCAGAGAGGAGGAAATGGATCCACTGTTTTGAAAATGTCACTTCCATCATGTTCCTGGTGGCACTTAGTGAGTACGATCAGGTCCTCGCTGAGTCTTCCAATGAGGTAAAAATCAGACTTAAAAATACTAATCTAATATATATATATATATATATATATATATATATATATATATATATATATATATATATATATATATATACACACGTTTCTTACATGGGAAAAGACAGTAGCTTGCTTTGGGATAAAAAAACACCCAACTCACTGGATAGGACACAAAGGGACTTTGTTTCCTTTGTTTAAGGCCAAACCTGTTAGGTGGAAATGATGACCTAGATTTCTGCAGAGTCCAGCTCCTCTCTCTCTCTCTCTTTGTCTCTCTGTTTCTCTTTCTCTCACTTTCTGGCCATATTGATTAACCTCATCTCAGCCCTCCTTTGTGGCAGTGCTCATAGTTCAACTGCAGGGGGAGCTCTAAAGTCACTTTAGCCCAACAAAGGGCACCTTTTAGTGAGGCCTGTTCACTTGATGAGATTACAGCCAATTGAATTTGCTCACACAGGCAATCACTGGTGAAGTACTGCTGTTCTTCAGCAGGGATTCACGTCTGTTGTGTTTGCTCCCTTTCATTCTTTATTTATTTATATGTTTGTTTTTTTTCACAGAACCGAATGGAAGAAAGCATGGCCTTGTTCAAGACAATCATAAGCTACAAGTGGTTCGAAGAATCCTCGATCATCTTGTTCCTCAACAAGATAGATTTACTCGAGGAAAAAATCATGTATTCACATTTGGTTGACTACTTCCCTGAGTACGACGGTAAGGGGAACTAGCGCACTCGCTGCAAAGAACATTTGAATAGAACATGATAATATGAGCATCTTGGTCCATTCGTTTTTGCTGATTCACTGTGTCAAATAACAAAGTCTTTCTCTTACAATCACCAACAACACACTCACTCCTTTTTACAGTTCGCTGGCATTAACTACTAAATGCTACTGGTTATACCAGACCAAACACGAGTGTACCAGTTTGTTTTCCGCTGATAAAAATGATATGCTTTGCCTGTGAATTCAGATTTCTATTTCTTCATGGAAATGCATGAATCTAACTTACAATTTTTCACTTTTACACAACTACTAAAATATTCCTGTGCTGTTTTCTTCTTCTAGGTCCTCCACAGGACGTCGACGCGGGAAAAGCATTCATATTAGACATGTTTGTCAGTCTTAACCCAGATGAGAAAAAAATCATCTACTCCCATTTCACGTGCGCCACAGACACAGACAACGTCCGGTTTGTCTTCTGCGTGGTGAAGGACCACATCTTGCAGGGCCACCTGGATGCCTACAACTTGGTCTAAAAGTGTGGCGGTCTTGTTCTTCTTCTTTTTGCTGTAACTCAATCGGCTTTGTACACCTGGCAGCCGGGAGAGCTCCTCTGTGGTTCTGTTTGCTTCACGCTGCTGTTGAACTCTTAAATCCAAAAACAGGAAACGGAGAAGTAACGCGGCTTGTCGTCAAATGGCTCCACTACTTATGTATTTGAAATTTTCTAGTTACACTCTTTAAAGTGGATGTCTTCAGCTATTATGAAGTGTGACGTTGAAAGCGTTGCCTTAGCGAGGAGCCTATTATAGTAAACACTGAATTTTATGGAGTGCTTTGTGTAGCAGTGTAAAATATTTCAGTGTCCTCAAGAGCCTCAGAGGACTTGTAATGTACTGAGTCTCTGCTTCAGGAAATCTGTGGAAGTGAATGCAGACTAACTGCAATGCAGCACCTCACATCACTAATCCAAGTTTGTCATGTTTTGTTTTTCAAGCTAAAAAGTGTTCGAAGCATCTGAATGCTTAGGTTGTGTCTTGACTTAAAGGGAACTAGTCGTAATCAACACTAATGACACACTGACCTTATTTACCACTGTTACTTGCACATTGTATATTTTGTAGCGGTGGTTGTGTCGTACTTGCTCCAGTTTTCAAATTTCAATTCACTCGATGCGCCTCACGTTTGTACGGTGTCCCAGAGAGGTCAAACGCTGCAACTTCAGAACTGCGCTGCGACTTAAAAACACCAACAAACCGAAAATTTCTCCAAATGCACACAAAACACATTGGAAATGAAAAAACAAAGCAAAACACAGAAGCCGAATAAAACACAGTCGAAGTTAAATCAGAGCAACAAAACAGGTGTTTTTGGGGGAGGCGTTTATTCGAAGGACCAGCTGCGAAACATTGTAGGCTTAAAAGGAGCACACGACTCATCCACGTTGTGAGGGAGAAAAACATGCAGTGTTTTCATATGATTCATGTAATACTGCAGATAGATGTTTGCTATTAGCCATTTAGCACTTCAGGTGTTTGGTGACATACCTCACCAATAACACTTTTGGGTTTTGTGTGTTTTTCTACTACTGTTGTGTTTTATTCAAGTTCTGTTGTCCTTTGTGTGCTTTTTCAACATTTTTCTATTTGCTGGTATTTCTTTAGTTTGCAGTTCCTTTGACCTCTCAGGGCCACCGTACATTGTCTGCATTGACCCTTTTAAGCCACTTTTTTTGAGCACGGCATACTTTTTGTTTTTTGTTTTCTAATTCTAAACATTTCAAAGTGATATTCACATTTATTTCTTGTGTCAGTTGTACGCTTGAATAGCACGTTTCTTCAGTTCAAAGACTGTTTGATTGGATTTTTAAGTATATTTCTTGCTTTGCTCAAAAGGCTTTACAACTTCCCCTTTTATTTATCTAAAGGCATAGTGTACATATTGCATGGTTGGGTAATCTCCCACTGTGGTTATTTTTCTGTCTTTTTACTCACATCACGGTCAGTGTTGAAACTGCTAAAGGGAGAACTTTTAAATGTTAAATCATCTCTGACGCTTTAGAGATGGTCTATTCGCAGGCATAAAGAAAAAGCTCATGAGAGTGTATCCGTAGCACTATTGTTCACAGAACCCTCTTCACAGGCTAATGTGTACCATTTTATTTATTGGTATATTTCACTATGACTGTAATATGTGAATGCAGTCTTTTTAAATGCGATTGGATAAATAAACAATCTGTTCATTTTAGGTTTTCAGTCTTTGTCTGTGTTTGCAAATCAGCTCCGGCACACTGATGGTTTGCCATTCAAGTGTTTGTCTTCTTGGCTGCTTGAAGAGCTCATCTGGAGCAGTCTAAGTCCTAAAATCCTCCTCTGTGATACATCCATCTGGCTGGAGCCTACAGCATTAGGTCCATATTTTTAGTCTTGTATGCAGGGATATAGAGTGTGGCAAAGAACCAATATTTTTGGAGGACACTCAAAGTAATGTGGCAGTTGTATGTGACACAAGGATAGATTAAAAGTGAGGTGGCTGCTGGGCACCAAATCCTTAGTGGTCTGTTCTACATGCAGTCAATTCAACCCCACATCGAACATGAATTAAAAACCGTTATCCTACATTTCACCTAAAACATCATCAAGTCAAAATAATGAGCCCAAGGACTGTAGCTAAGGAAAGATTTGAAAGATTTCCCAGTAAAAATCTCCACATTTAAAAATGCGAATGATTCACAGCTGATTTCCACTAATTTTACTTTTTTGTTTACCTGTTTTAACATTAATAATAAATAAGTCACAGCATCATTAGGCCAATCATGGCTGCATGACCTTAATAAAAGACATACATGTAGAGTTAGGTGTCCATTGTATATTATGCTGAGGTAGAAGTTGACAGTTGTATTTATTTATTTATTTATTAATTATCACCAGGCAAAATTTCAACCACCACTTTAGATTTGAAAGCAAACAGTGAAGATGTGACTGGGGTGCAGACTTCCAGCTATATTTAAGGGGCTTGATATGATCTGTTTAGGAATTAAAGCCATTTTTACACTATTTCCCCATTTTCAGAGGGTTAAAAGGGATTTAGCCAATTGGCTGATAGTATATTTAATAATATAGAGCTTTTCTATACTAGATGAGCATTCAAAGCACTTTATACATGTCATTCATCCATTCATGCAAGTAAGTGCTTTCTATCTAACATTAATATGCCGAAGGATACTTTGGCGTGCAGACAAGAGCAGCCAGGCCTCATCCCAGCAACTGATTACTCCCTGAGCCACAGTCACAATAATATATTTATTCAAATATAATATTATTGTATAATGAGATAACATATACAGCTTCATAATCGTGGAGGCCTGTTCCCTTGCTATTTCATGACAAATTAAACAGATGAAATATCAAGAGCTGATTTCCTTTGTTGGGCGTGCAATATGGGATTCAGAGAGATGTGAAAAGATTTGTTAGGGTGGAAGTAAAAAAAAACAAAAAACTGACAAAATGGCAAAGTCTATGGCCAAATCCACAATCAACTACATAAAATGAAGGAAAGCACTGGCTCAGCAACACCAAAAAGTTGGAAGATGATGGAACTGAAGCACATAATGACAGCATTATTTCCATAGTTAAGGGGAAAAAAAGATGAGTGGATGACGGAGTGGGTGCAGTTTTCTCTGTGGTGGGGTCGGGTGGGCTGTCCCGGGTTCTGTGGGGCCAGGCGGCGCTGCCGAACTGGGCCCCGGTCCGGATGGGCCTGGGCCCCCTTTCCCTGGCGGGTTGCAGAGTGTGGGGGTGCCTACTGGGGTCGGCGAGGGAGCCGGCCCCAGGGAGGGGTCACTTGCCCCTCCCTTCCTTCCCTCCCCACCTCCAGCTGCCTCCCTCTTCCTGCTCCACCACAATCACCCACACATGCAGGGCCTTGGGGTAAAGGTGTGTGCAGGGGAGGCATCCCCCCCCTCTGTCCCCTTCCGGCTGCCTGTGCCTCAATTTTATCTCACAACTTAGACATTCACATTACTCACACTCTCATAACACATACATATAGGACCTTGGACCTTGCACGCTACACGGAATCCAAAGTACCATCAGGGTGTACACCTCACCCCTGGTGTCGTTGCCCACCTCTCAATTTTAAATACATGTAGACATTGAGGGCTATCAGGGGGGGCTATGCGCTTACCTGCTGCTCTCTGGCAGGTAGCTCCCTGCCCTCCTGGGTTTTAAATGCACCTTAGAACACACATGCATCAAAACTACATATGAGCGGGCGGAGGGAGGTTTGGAGTCTTCACACACCCCCGTTCTCTGCGACCTGCTGGAGCGGGGGGGTTGGGAGGAGGAGTTGGCCATCCGATTGGGGTCTGGAATATGGGGGCTCCCTGCTGCTGCCGAGTCGAGGCGGTCTGCATCTCCCCACCGCAGGGAAAAGGGTAACACTACCTGGGTCTGGGTGCAGTTTCCCCAGGGGCAAGGGTACCTAGATGTGGGGCTTAGAGTACGCTTGGGAAGTGTGATCGTGTGTACAGCGTCTCTTTATGTCTGTCTCCACGTTGGGTGAGTGTGGAGTAAGTGCATATGAGAGCATGAGGGTGGGAATGGATGTTTGTATCTGTGTGTGCCTGTTTGTCTGTGTCTATATGTCAGGTTGGGTATCAGACGCCACCTCTCTGGGGATCTCAGGCCCTCCAAGGTATAGAGGCCTATCTCCCCCCACCACTTCCCTCAGACATCGGTGCGTTGGTGGTTCTTTGTGTCCAGGGGTGGACTGGCTCACTCCTGGTGGCTGCTTGTTGGGGCCTGGAGCCTGGGGCTTGCTCGGGCCACTTCGGGGGTGGGGTGCCCTCGGCTTCTCGGCCTGGGGCTCGGTCTCTCTGGCACAGCTGGCTGCCGGCGGAGCTCACGGGCACGTCACTGCAACCCCCCCTGGATTCTGCTCTGCGGCTGCTGAGTGACCCCTCATCTGGGACTCTCCTCAGCTCATTCTGGGACAGTGGCGCGGCTGCCCCTCTGTTGGTCTTCCTTGGTCTCTTGTGTTCTGGGGGCCTCTGGATGTCTGGAGTCTTGATCTCCTCCATACCTGCTTCATGCCCTGGAGGACGGGGCTGTGGCTCCCCACACCCTCTAACAGATCATTACATGAAGGAACCTTTTAATACAAGCGCGTCCATGCTCACAGGTGTACACACGGGTGCTCACACACACAAACTACACCCTTTTTGGCTCCTACCTCAAAGCACACTGTGCGCTGTCGATTTTACGTGCTGCACAATAATGTTTAATATTTCGTATTTACTGTTATATTCACATAGATCATCATGATGTTGTTTATTATGTTGCTCTTTTTTTTCTTCTGCTTGTTTTCTCTTTTTTCTTTCTCAACAGGTGATCCAGGTGATTGATTTATGTATTTTTTGTCTGCTTATTTTGTTGGTTTTTGTTTTTTGCCCTTTATCCCCGTCCCTCTTCCCCGCTGTTTTTCTTTCCCTCTTTCTTTCTCCCCTTTCTTTTCCCCAGTCAAGTCTGTCCCGTATTTAGCAAGTGAAAATAAAATAAAATAAAGAATAAAAGGTGAATCAAATAGACCATTACGGCAAGGCTGGGTTGGTCCATTTGGTAAAGTAAATCCGTTGGGCATCTTTCTTCACCTTTAGACAATAATTCTGATGGCAAAAGAGCCAAACAGGACAGGCAAAAAAAACAACAAAAAACTTCATAATTTCTAGCCAAAGTAAGAGAACTCACAAGGAGGTAGGTGTATCGTTGGTAAATAGACTGGTACTTACATAGCACCCTTCCACTCAAGTTGAGCACTGAGTGCACTTTTTACTGTAAATCTCATTCACCTAGTTATTTATGCAGTGCTTTTATCTATGCTGAGCACTTTGTCTAACATTTGAAAACTCACTAACACTCTGTATGCAACTCGGGGTTCAGTATCTTGCCAAGCATGCTTCAACATACAGACTAGAGAAGCCAGCCACTGAACTTCCAGTTCATAGGTCAGCCCTGTTGTCAGCAGCCGAAAGATGCCTTCATGAATGCAAACGAACAGGGTTTATGAGACGGTGCAGATTACCCTTTTACACTGAGTAAAAGGAAAAGCCACATTAGACTTTGGCAATATCAGTGACACGTAGCATCACCTTTCGTTAGGCTTAAAGTAGATGACAAATTTTATGAATCATTACAGCACCAAGATACAACTTCATTTATCTATTTATTTCAGGCCAGATAGAGAAATAAAGAGAAGGCCATTGTAGAAAGGCACTACTTTAGTGTATCCTCCAATAATGCTGAGCTCAGATTAATGGGAAACATTTTGACCGGTTTTTTCTTGGCTCATGCTCCGCAATAAGTTTCACGAAATTCTGCCTTTTGTAAATTAATCAAATTGCGTTAAGCCTCAACATGAAGCACTAGTTCTCAGAAATAAACTAGTCATTAATAATAGTTTCATTATTTATCATGTTGAATAAAGTAATGCAAATCCCCAAACTTTAAATATTCTGTTATGAAATAAAATGACTCACTCCAAATATCCTACAACCATGTGTTGTGGATAGTCCCTGCAGAGGCTAAGCCTACACTTTAAGCCACTGAGGTGTTGGTTGACGGGGGTGATGCGATGCCACTGTTATGAATGAAATCTGTTACAGTCCTATAACTCCAGCCGTACGTATCTTGTCCATTTAACATATTTATTCTTCTTCCTTCAGTTGTATTTATCATTCCACAGTTCTCTTTATCCAACCGGTCACAAAGTGATTGTGCCTCCCGAACAACAACACCTGGTGCTGATTACGTGTGTCTACCTTCACATTCACATGAACACATCATACCGTAAAGCAATAAAGGTGACCCCTAGCGGCACACATAAGGTAACAACTCAAAAAATGGCTCCTACAGTCCCTTTTTTCACATCGCAGTCATGTTTTAGGAGGAAAGCCAAAAAAAAAAAAAAAAGAAAAAAAAAAGAAAAAAAAAGATAAAAGGTCTGATTGTCTGATTCCACTTTGGGAAAGTCCTGCTATTGTATGTGCAGGTTCCCTGCCATGTGTTTACTCATTGTCTTAAGCAGACTGTGCTTTTCTTAGTGTCATCCATGGAAAAAACACAGTAACCACGTTTGGTGATCTTATTGAAAGCACAGCATGAATCAGCCTCGACACAGTTACACCTATAGTATCATATTTGATACATAGAGTAGGCTATTTGGGGAGTTTTTTGAGACTTCGTCGTCATTTCATCAAAAAATGCACTATATATTTATAAGCTATTAAAAAATAGAAATAATTTTTTATAGATATGAACTGTTTTTATTTAAACAAATTTGTCAGATAGCTCAATGTGGTTAAAAAAAATACAATTTACTGGCAATTTTTTCATATTTCAGGGTTTAACTGGTTAAATCATGATAAACACTTTAACGTGTGTTTGAGACAAAGCGTCACAAAGTTCACCTGTGAACCTTGATCTTGTTGGATTTAATGCTTTCGGGTACTTTACCGTCACTCTGGCACGAAGTTGCCGTATTTTCCTCTCTTGCCTCCCAGTTGGACTTTCCAACTTTTCAGCAGGCTCCTGAGAGTATGGACGTGTATTGTAAGTAGGTGCACAGGGACAGAGTGGATAAACTTGCCTTTCAGTCAGAGCCCGCCTCTCCTGCACGGCAGGAATGTGAAATGCACCTGAACTGGATCCCCCAGCAGGAAGAATGATTGCAGAAAGTTCACCTGTTCCGAGACGTAACTTTTCTTGGCAAGTCTGACAAGAACAAGAAAGAAAGAAAGAAAAGAAAAAAATCTGTATAAATTTTACAAAGTTGCTGTCTGTAGCTGAACCGGGAGCAGCAGGTAAACTAGGATAACAATGGGTGAGTGCTGCCTGTCTCCAGAGGACGAGGAGAGACTGAGGATACACAGAGAAATAGAGAGACAGCTTCGACGGGACAAGTTAGCGTCTAAACGGGAGCTGAAGCTGCTGCTTTTAGGTGAGAGCTCAGTGTTTAACTAACACACGTCCACAGTGGAACTTTGGAACATAATGAACAGATATGTCTTCAGTAACAAAGAAACTTTAAATAAGTTTAGTTAGTTTGATTTTTTCTGTTTTTTTTTTTTTTACAGTGTACACTTGTTAGATTTGTGGCTAAATGTTATTATTACAGGGTTTCTGATCATAGCAGTGAACGTTTGAGTTATATTTCTGAGGCTTATGCGATTTAACAGCTCAACAGAAACAACCTTTAGCGTTAAAGGAATTCCCTGTGATGATTCATTCATCCACCCAGAAACTCTCATACAACCTGGACATTGTGTGCTATATAAAACAATAATAACGTTCACATTCCAGTTTAATCTGTATTTAAGGGAGTGAAATGCTGAATTAGACTAACCAGAACAGGTTTTTCTTAATGTGGAGTGTAATTATATGTCTGTATCTCGTTTTTCCTTCTTTAAAAAAAAAAAAAAACACGTTTAAGGTCTCTCTTTGAACTAGAGATCTCGAGCTCAATGAGACCTGTTTAAATAAAGAATTACATAATAATAATAATATACAGGAAAATAGCCTTCCATTTACAGCCCCACAGTGAGTAGAGTTTGGTTTCTGCTTATGTTCTGGCGTGGATATCCTCAGTATTTGAACTGTAGACTATCTTAGTTTATCGTAGTAGGCTACTGGTATGCTAGCATGTGATAGTTAGCATTAAAACAAAGTCCTTAGACTGAGAATAATGCAGCCTATAATACAGAATAAAATGTTATCTGATGACGATGCTCTATATTTACAGTATCTGTATTTATAAAGCACTTTTCAAAGTAAAGTTTCAAAGTGCTAAATATTAATAAAACCAACAAATAAAAAATAAAAGTTAAAAATAAATGCGTTGGAAACTAAAACAATTTAAAATGATCTCAATATGATTATAAAATAATTATATAAATTATATTACATGTCTGTCAAAGCACTTCCCTGAAAACATCAGAAACAAAACGACCAAAGTCATAGAATTCCTCCACTATGGAGCAGGAATGTTTGGATCATATTCCATGTCATTCCATCTGATTATTGTGGAAATCACCACAAAAACCAAATGCTTGGCTTGTAGTGTAGTTTTGCCCTCCTAAATTGACGGGAAACTAACATCGGAGGTATGGAATAAGGTGAATCAGGTGCAAATACCAATGTTTTCTGGATCAATAGATAACAAAGCTTTGGTATGTGTTTTACGCTGTGCTGTCACCTCACGCCAGTTACAGCTTACTCCTCGCATTCTTCACATAGTGATGTTCTGATGAATCTCTCAGATAGCCTTAATCATTTGCAGTCTCCTCTTAAAAATGAAACCATACTGCTGCTTCATTAGTACAAAGTATTCAGGTTTCATATTTTGACAGCCACGGTGACCTCATTAAATGACATGTGGTCTGTTTTCTCCAGAACCAAAACGGCCAAGCAGGCCACTTTTCAAAGCTTGACTGTTGATTATGTTGGAAACAATACATTAGACATTAGGGATTTGTTTAAAGGTCAGCGCTACTTTAAACTTCAACTTGAGTTGTTTGGAGAACAATATCCCCCTGTAAAGGTCAGACTAATGGTTAACATTTCTAGGCGTTTTGGGCCCTAAGCTGACACCCTTATCAAGAGTAATTTACAACTAGAAGGCAGGAAGCAGATCACTGTTTCAGTCAAGGACACATCGCTGTTGATAGGCACGTTGAGTTGCAGGAATCTGGCAAAGACTTTCTGTCCCAAAATAGTATTCAGCACATTGTTATTTGCAGAATAAAAAGTAAGTGCATATTTAATTCATAATGTTTATAGCCTTTTTGTTTTCTTTTCAACTTAATTCTCCATCTGCTGTCATGCTTTTTTGTAGTGCAAAAGCAGTGAGATGAAAATAAAACCGAGCGTATGGGCATAATGTTCAACTCCTATATGCTGTGCTAAATCAGAGTAATCATGTTGGTGATGGGGGGATACAAATGAATGAAGAAACGCACAATACACATACACACACACCCAGGCTTGATTGAAAAAAAAGGTCTTCTAACCTGGAAACCTTACTTTCTGGAAATATTATAACGCTTCAGAGATTGCAATTTTTTTTTGTTGTTTTGTTGCCAAACTCCTGTTGAGCTGCAGCTGATTGATGTTGAGATTATTTCTTTTTTTTGAGCGCATGCCACAGATGTCCTATTTCTGGCATTGCTTTGATCTTATTCCATTTTTCATCCTTCGGTTTCATTCATCTCGTTTGCCCAGGGACTGGTGAAAGTGGGAAGAGTACTTTCATCAAACAGATGAGGATCATCCATGGCAAAGGATACAATGACACTGACAGGAAAGGCTTCACTCGTGTGGTGTATCAGAACATCATAGCGGGCATCCAGGCGATGATCAACGCCATGGAGACTCTTCACATTGACTACCTCCATGACCAGAACATTGTGAGAAACCAAGCATTTAAACTTTTATGTGGCGTTTGAGAAAGCTTGCCGTACCAGTTACATTGAGAAAAACAAATTAGAAATAATACTAGTATTGTAACATGCAGGCTATATAAATAGACAGTTTTCCACTGCAGGAACTTGTGAGTTGCTTTTGGGGCCTGCACCTTTGTGTGTGCATTCTGACCACAAGGTGAACCTCCTGTAAGGCCTCACTCAGGGTTGTAAGCGGCCACTTTAGGATAGGTTCTTCAAAGTGGTTGAAAAAAAATTCTGATAGTGTTAGTTTTTGATAAACTAACAATCTAAATGTCACTATCAGTGATTTAAAATCCACACAGCCCGATTTGCCGCAGTGGACAGACAACAAATTCTGACCAGCTGAGCTATTTTCGATATTAAATTCTGTTTGTTCAGTGGCAAATCACAACACGTGGGAGTTTTTTGGGGAGGGCGAGGTGGGGGTCTTCTGTTAAACCTCAAGAATCAGACTCAGGGTGGGCGGCCATCTGCCTAGAAACAGTTGGTGTGTGAAAAAAAAACAAAACAAGATATGAGCAATGAAGAACAAAAACACTCAGTGACTGTGTGGCTCATAATAGAAACATCTGGAGGACAAGATACCAGTAAATACATGGATCCAAAAAGGGGGGGAAAGGCGAGAATAAGACAGGAGGGGTGCTCATTATATCATATACATTTGCAACCTGGAGCTATAATGGCATAACTAAGGGATATTAAGATGGTGCAAACTTTTATCCTGCAAAATAATTGGACAAATGTTAAGGGATCACAGAAGTTATTACAGTTTAAACTTTGGGGGACATGAAAGTGTGCACCAAATTTAATTTAACAAAAGCTAATTCAAGCTTGTTACTTTTTAGTAATCAAAAACTTCTACAGACAATTAATCTTTCTACATCATGTCATTGCAGTAGATCTGGTTCTTCTTGAGAACTATAGTAAAAAAAAGGAAACATTGCCTAAAAACGATCTCTTGCAATTCACAAAAACCATCTAGTGGGATTTCTTTTACAGCGGTCATTGTATTGAACGTGTACTGAAGAAGTGAAACGACCTGTGTATCTGTCTGTCAGGGGTATGCGGAGAAGCTGAGCCAAGTGGACTTGACCTATGTGTCAACTTTGGAGTCCTGGCAAGTGGACGCCATAAAGAGAGTCTGGAACGATCACGGTGTTCAAAGATGCTATGAGCGCAGAAGGGAATTCCAGATATCAGACTCTGCAAAATAGTAAGACTTTTATATTTCACATCTTTATCTTGCATTAATTTCCTCCGTTTATTGTAATCCTGTAATAGTGTGGATTCATTCTGCTAAAATCAATGCATGTAAAAAGCATAGATTTCTGTTTAATATTTCAGAATATTAACCTTAATGTGTTGTTGTAAACATTTCAGTTACCTCACTGACTTGGACAGAATCACAGCCCCGTCGTACATCCCCACCCTGCAGGACATCTTGAGGGTCAGGGTGCCCACCACAGGCATCATAGAGTATCCCTTTGAATTTTCCAAAAACATCTTCAGGTTTGATATCATACTTTATTAACACATCATCTAGACAGATATACAGCCCTGTGAAAAAGAAAGTTTTGACATGACTCGCAGTCCAGTGTACCCAACCATTCAACAGCTTGTAGAAGTCTTTACAATGTTGCTCCAGTTTATTGAGATTTGTGGAATGCTCCAGACCAGCAAACTGCCAAACTTCTGCTTTTATACTGGCACTCCCTCTTGCTGATGATCAATAATGAAGTGCATTTGATTAACAGCACCCATCCGGTACTTACCTTCTTAATGTGTATGGAAACAGTTACGGTGTACTCGCAGTCCACACACACACATTATTACTGCGGTGACAAAACAGACTAATTACTGAAGTGACTAAAGATAGTTAATTTGAACTAAGTGGGCGGTAATAAGTTTTCCTTCGAGTCGTGTTTAGAATAAGCTGCAGACAACAAAAGAGCTGCATTCACAGCTTCTGCAGGTCCCAGTGCACATGTGAAATTCAATCATCTGTGTCGCTATGTGGAACTGCTGACTGTTGAAACCTGTATTGGCTAAAGACCATTTATATAGAGAGTGTCAGTCCCCTTAGAAAACTCTCTGCGAGAAAGTAGAGAAATATAGTTCCTTCTTCAGTAATTCTTCAGTCTTCAGTAATGAACCTTTAGTGCTTTCATTGTCTTTCTGTAGGATGGTTGATGTTGGTGGGCAGCGTTCTGAGAGGAAGAAATGGATCCACTGTTTTGAGAATGTCACCTCTATCATATTCCTTGCAGCCCTCAACGAGTACGATCAGGTCCTCTATGAGAGTGAAAACGATGTACGGTCATTATAGTTATAGTTGATCCTTTCTTTGATTCTTGTCCAACCTTGTCCAAATACAGTTCATCGTTTAAGCCTGTCGCCCCTCTTTCAGAATCGACTCCAGGAGAGCCTCGCCTTGTTTAAGACCATCACCTCGTGGCAGTGGTTTCAAGAATCCTCCATCATCCTCTTTCTGAACAAAACAGACCTGCTAGAGGAGAAAATCCAGCATTCGCATTTAGCTTCCTACTTTCCAGAATACACAGGTAAAGCATGCCCCCAGTTTGCTCTGCATGTCTTCAGAACAACCATAACTGTGTTCAAAACTATATTTGAGTATAACTGGCATGAAGTGAGTCAGCCTTGAATATAGCAGATAGCTGACCCTCCCTGAGCCTGTTTCTGCCAGAGGTTTCTTCCTGTTAAAAGGGAGTTTTTCCTTCCCACTTTCACCAAGTGCTTACTCATAGGGGGTTTTCTGATTGTTGAGGTTTTCTCTATATTATTGTAGGGTCTTTACCTTACAATATCAAGTGACTGAGGTGAGTTTTATTCTGATTTATTTGTATAAAGTAAAATTGGATTCAATATTTATGTATTTAAACTGTTAGACTACAGAAGCAATGACAAGCTGTGTTAATCATTTTTTAAATTACTGTCTGTACATGAATTAATCAATCCAGCATGCACCCTGTCAAATATTTGATAATTAAAGACATTAAAGATTTGTGAAGATGACAACTGATCGATTTGTGAAAGTCCACAATAGAGCACTACGCATATTGTGACTGATGTTAATGATAAGCACAATTATTAAGAATGAGTTAGTTCTTAAGTCTCAACTAAGACACACTGGAGAGTATAAAACTGTATTAAACAGTAACTGTGAAAGAGTGAGCAAGGAGGCTTTTCTAATTTTGACCACTTTCTCCCACACAGGGCCTCGACAAGATGCTGAAAGAGCTAAAAAGTTCATCTTAAATATGTATGTGGAGCGGCATGTTGGTCGTCATAAAGCCCTTTACACGCACTACACCTGCGCTACAGACACGGAGAACATCCGGATTGTGTTCAAATCAGTCAAAGACACACTCCTCCAAGAAAACCTGGAACAGTTCAACCTCGAATGACAGAGGCTAATGGACCAAGTGATGGTTTCACTGTGGAGAGCAAGAACACTGGTCGTAATCATGTTGTAACATTTTTAAAAAGACAAAAAAAAAAAAATCTTTAATGTGCTGTCAGCTGCTTGTTCAAAAACATCAAAGAGAGGCATTTAGGCAGCAGTGTCAGGTAAGGTGCATTTATTTCATGACTGTAACAGGGAGCAATTGTCTTTCTTTGCGACACCACTTTATCATAACTGGTAAAGTAAGCCCATTTTTTTCTTCTGCTATAGGAGAAAAATGTTATCTTGAATTGTTACACAGGGTTCCTTTCATTCTGTTACTGTTTGATGGAGAATAAGCACACGGCATCAGATTCGTTTTACAAAGTCTGGCAGGAATGTGGCCCATCCTGCCTTACAGCTCCTCATCCTGTAAGGCAGGATGGGCCACATTGTAGCTCCTCACTGTGGGGGGAAACTACAATGGCTTTAATTTGTTTTTTCATTATTGTATTAGGATACTTTTAACAAACGTTTTGCCTCTAAAATGATTAAAACCACAATCATGTAATATGTATTTCTATAAACTGATTCATGCTGCTTCCCCATTGTTGTCATTTTATAGAGAACTTTATTTTGACAAAAGTAATTAAAAATATATATAAAGAACAAAGTGTATGTTCAGAAATCTATGACTGATCTCACGCTATAGGACAGCAGCTGCTGACAGTGATTAACTAAAGGCAGTTTTCCCAGACACCTTCACGTCAGGCGTGGTTACACTGAGTGTGATTATAACCTTTGTACCATACAATGGTCAACAATGAGGTCTGACAGGCTGATCTCCGTCTTCCTGTCCTAATTACTTGGGATTAAACTTTGGTAAGTGAAACAGGCTTTCAACCAGGTTTAGAGAAATGCGTGTTTGGGCATGGATATCTAGGAACCAGCTGATTTCTCCTGTGTTGTGTTTTAAGGGTTGAACAGTTCAGAGCTAACGTAGAAGGAAACATTAGAAGTAGCCTAAGAATCAGTGGATTGTCAAGCATCAGCTGTTTGCTTCTGATTGGACAATAGTTTCAAGCATGTGGTGAATCCTATGAATATTATCTGCACACGGAGCTGGCCACGACAGCTCCTTTTGTCACCCTGAGGGCAAACAGCTCTCTGGGGCTCACAAATCAACTGTCAGACATTAAAAGCAGTCCCGCACTTGTCGTGAATAGTAGTAGTTCAGAAACCTCAGAGCGCACCCACTTCATAATGACAGGCAAATACACTCCTCCTATATGTATGTATAAGCTGGTGTGCAAAGAGCTGTTGCAGCAGGTGATCGCCCTTATTTGGTAGTGGCCCAGATCATGTGACCACAAAATGGTGGAAGCTGTGAGCTGTTTGTAAGCTGAGCATCTCCATCGAGAGGCTGGAAGCAGGAAGCAGGCAGGGAACTTGGAAGTACATTCATGCTCTGAGACGCAGGAGGACAGAGATTCCCGAGCCCCAGAAGCGGTGAGTAGATGGCTTTTATTTGGGGGAGGGGGGTGATAAAAAGAAGAGAAAGAAGGGATATGCTCTATTTTTTTTTCCACAGCCAGCAGACAGGAAGCGAGGGAGAGGGAGGGGCTGCTGGCATCAGCACTGTGGTCCTACGCTGTGCTGGGGAAGTGGATCTTAAGCAAATCAGCATCCTCAGCGGAAGATATATGATGCTGGGTTTTGTTATTCTGCATTATAGGGCTGTGTATCAATGTGTATTTATTTCCTTGTGGGCACAGATACAGTAGACAAACAGTGAATCATCAGCATGGCACTCATCTCCACTGGACAGGAACAAACCATTCAGCATTTTTCTGTTGCAGCTGCTAATGCAATCGTATTTTTCTTAATCCAGATAAAATCCTGCCGATGAGGAACAAGGACTTTCCCTTTTCATGCGAAAGAGCGCACGTGACTCTCGGTGAATTTGCATCCGTGCCCAATCTGTGCTCAGGCAAGCGTGCCGTCATTTGATTTGAATGAGCACTAGGAGGGGAAAAAAAGGAGAGGAATGAAGTTGTGATGTAACGAGCGTCGCCGTTTCCCCGACTCCACCTTCCACTTGTCACCCTGCCTCCTCCACTTTAATCACAGAGGGAGAAGACCTTTAACCTCAGAATCCACCCACCCCATCCCTTGCTCTACTATCTCCCTCTCCCGTCTCACCACTCCTCTTATACCCCCCTCTCCATTCCCTGATAGCTTTGGAGAACTATTGATCAGAAAAGTGTAATCAATACACTTTTTTAGATATGAAGGTGTTAGTACACTTATGGATGCGCTTGGATTGGTTTTTTTTCTTATGCTCGCACTGATATTGATAAAGCCAAACTGTAATTTTTCACTCTATAAAACAGCGTTGATATAGATCCCAGAGATAAGATTTTTTTTGTTGTGTCCTCTGGCTGACAAACATAGATAAAGACACGATATTGATCAAAAATGTTGTTGGTTAAATTATAGCACTGAAATCAAATCATATTTTCTGCTCTGCAGCACTATATTGAAAAGTGCTTGGGGATTTCTGAGACGTAACAGGAATGCTTCCATTAAAATGGGTCATATTTTAGTTTTTCTCAATCCACTTCAGATTCATATGTAAAAACATATATATTAATATTTAATTAAGTGAGTAATACTGGACCATATGTTTAAATCCTATTATAATGAAAACATTTTATTAAGATGCCTCTTGAGGAGACGTGGGGGAGTATTATCAGCAAAAACTAACTTTGCTGGCTCAGAATGAGCTTTTCTGGGGTTCAGTCCAAGTACAATTAGACGTATAACAGAGCATGAAATGAAAAAACTCAACTTTCCACTCACTAGTAGCTTTTAAATTTGCCATTTATCTCAACATTACCAAGACTCTAACAACCAGTCTATCTAACTCAGTCATTACATAAAGAGGTATCACAGGCGGCAGAGAGCACACACAGTAGTCTGGGTGCTCTCCAGGTGTGTTTTTCTATCATAAGAGTTCATTTAATAACTGTAATTATCTTCTCGCAGGTCCTCCTGGGGATGGACCTGGCATCAGGGAGTAAAATGAACTCTGAGGGGGATGATGGCAGACCAGGTGAGCGCAAATCAACAAATACCCTTAATAGCTAAAAGAACACTGTGGCATTGCATAACTGTTTCTGTTTTTCTTTTCTTAGTCCCTCCTACCTCTCTACCTCTGCAAGGAGGAGCCTCACAGAGAAAAAAACTATCTGCGCCTCGTATCAGCCTGTCACTGGACCAGAGCGAGGATGACTTCGGAGAGACACCAGATGATCTAGACATTAATGTCGACGACCTCGACACTCCAGATGAGGGGGATTACCTCGACTACACAGACCATGAAATGGACTGGGAAGGTGGGTGACTCTGAATGCTAGAATGCTAACACTGTGAGTTTGATGACCTGAAAGATCGCGATGAAGGTGGGGCACGCAGAATTACAAAGTGATGCAAGCATTTTATTCTCCTCCTTCTGCACAACAAGAGCAAGACTATTTTGTAACACTAACAGCTAATGTTAATATGCTTCATTACTTTACCAAGAATTTAATTGATGTGTTAAAGTGGAAAACCACAGTTACTGATCTATTGATCTTTTTAAAATCAGTCTACAATTTACCCACAATGCATCATTTGGTCTTTTTCTTATCAGATCCCAATACTGCCAACAGGAGTGCTACCAGTGAAGTCTACAATACAATCCCAACATACAGTGCTGAGGAGGAACGCCAAGATGGAAAACTGTGGAGGACTGTCATCATTGGGGAGCAGGAACACCGTATCAACATGAAACTCATTGAGCCCTACATGAAAGTCATCTCTCATGGAGGTGACTCAAGTTTTGTCTCACAGTCTGAGCAGATCTTCCTCCTTAGCTCCGGCTGCTGGGGTCATGTGAGCCCTGCAGACACTGCTCTCAACTCATTTCACTTTTTAAAATCAATTCACAAGTGTAGTTTTTCTTTTGCAAAGTAGTTACCACATTTACAGTAAAGTATAGTAAAGGTGTTAACATTAGGATCCATCAAATGGTGCACTCTCCCTTAAACCCCAACCACTAGAACTGAATACCAGTCCAAGCCAATTGGGTAAAAGACGTTGCTTTTTATAGCAAAGATTGAAATACAAGCTGAATCTGCATACAAAGCAGGTGCAAAGTGTCCCCAGTCACTTTGTACCTGAAAGATTTGTTGTCACTTGAAGCAGAGAACAGTAGAAGTCAGTGGTCTTGTTGCAGCATTTTGGATCAACTAATTGAACTAGTTTTTCAGTATCACTCTGAGACAGGATTTAAGGAACTTGGAAAGATGTTGCACAAATACATGACAGTCCTACATATTTATATAATATGCAAATTGAAGGACATTCTAATAAAAAAAAAAAATGACTCCAGGACTCCTCATGGTGTTAGAAGAAAGAAAAGAAAGAATTAGATTGAGGAACCTTAGTTTCATGAACCCTAGAGGTAACTATGTGAAGACTATGGCTTTTTAAGACGAATAGCCCTCTTGAGGGCCATTGTGAATAGATGAGATGAACAAAAATAAAAAAAAGTGTGACCACAAGCCTCCTGCCACACAGAAAACCAGAAATAAATCAACAAATTTATAATCATCTAACACACAGTATTTCTCAATTGTAAGCATGCTTTGCTATTGGATTACAGAAGAAAGCCAGGTTAAAAAAGTATTTATGTTAGGTTTACTGCATTACAACCTTGTCATGTTAATGAGCTGCCAGTTCTCATCTAACTAGACCATGGAAGGACGTAGCATTTTGGAAATACCTCATCCCACTTTGGCAGTAGACCAAGTACAAATAAGGAAATGCAGGCTGTAGATGAAGACAACTGATAACCTTTTCAGCACGAATTTTTAAGTCATGTTTCCCTGTGTCACCTGCATGTTACAGTAACGTGATTCATGTGGGCAAAGTGGCCATTTGACTGCTGTGATCCAGATCGACTCACTGTGAGCATACAGGCATGATAAATCAAAGTAACAACTGCTCTTTCACCGGGCATAAGGGGTCAGTGAATGGTTCAAAAATAAAAATGATGTGAACTGTGCAGTGCTGTGCAATCGTATACTTGTACACAACCGTGTGTGAGTATAATGCATGAAAACCACAGGGGGACCTGGATCTTAAATTGAGACCAGTCACTAAGTCACACATTATTGGTTTCACAGGCAGGGGCCCCATGTCTATCTCTTCCCCCTCTGTGGTGCCTTAACCACGAGCTCTGGTTAGTCTGTGGGTGGATTGACCATGAGGGTGGAAATATGCAGGTCATGCATATCCCACTGTGCTCTGCGTTGCAGGTTTAGTGAAACGCAGCTGTCTCATGGAAACAGAGACGTCTGTCACTGAAAATTCAATCTCACCAGCTCTGTCATTTTGATAAAAGACCTGCTGTCTGAGTGACACCAAATCTGGTAATGAATGGCTTTGTGAATAGACGGAAATTACATTAATCAGAAAAGTAGCGAGAGGAAACAGGGCAGAGAGACAGATGGACAAAAGATAAATAGAACAAAAAATAAAAGAGCAATCAAGTTCTCGCCAGAGGAACTCTTACTACTTTTATTTTTGTGTGTGCTTTTTATCAAGGCTACTATGGCAACGGAGTGAACGCCATCATCGTGTTTGCTGCTTGTTTTCTGCCAGACAGCGACCGAGAGGAGTACCATGAAATAATGGAGAACCTCTTCCTGTGAGTATCAAAAAGCGGTGACTAAGACGCTCTTTAAACGACTCTTTGTTTTTTCCAGTGTTTTGCTTTGACCCCGTTAAATTCAGCCACATCGTTCGGTGCATATCCTGTTTTTGTAGTAGTGTTATTTATTTGCTTTTTCATTTTTTCAAGCAATGATCGACCATCTGATCATGACTGATCTATATATATATATAAACATAAAAATATAAACATATGAGTTTATGGGTAAAACTTTGAAAATTTGGGAATAAACCAGGAATCATCCTTGATGTCACCAAGATGTATAAGGCAGCGCCACAGACTGTATATTAACAATGGGCATAGCCACTATGACATCACTCATTGGTTTGTTATTCATTTAAACATTTAGGTCTTTGCTATCACATTACCATATTTGGGTGTAAGTTTGCTTTCATGCTTGATTAGCAAACTGGATCTATTGATTGTATGTGCGCATCCCAAAGATACTGATTTCTTTTAATTAGTACTAAGTAGCAATTTACCAATTCCCTGACACTGGAGCTCAGGACTTCTTGTTTACTTTTTACCTACTAAACAAGCCATATTTTTTCAGCTACTTTTATTAAAAATGTTTCCAAAGGCACTAATCAATCAAGCCAGGATTGTGTTTATTTGTGGTGCAAGTTAGTTTTACTTTCAGAGAGAGGATATTAACTTGCTTTTGGAGTCAGCCAGCTGGCACTGGCAACATCATGAGCGAAAGGCTGCAATTAAAAAAATCTGTTTAATGTATTTTTCACCTTAAGTGGGTTTTGGATTGATGCTAATATCAACATATTAACATAATTGCAATGATAATTTTAACATCCTGAAGGTCAGGTAACGCTACAGTCACACTCAGGAAAAAGTGGTTTGACACTTAAAATTAAAGCGAATGTTTGCAGTGATCTTATGATGTAATTGCATTTGAACTCTCCAGCCACTTGTAGTCACTTGCCATCTTCAAAGTGTATCAAGATGGCAATAAAACACCAAAAAGAGGGAGTCAGTTTGCTATCAAGTAAAAAGGGTCAAGTTGGGAATTACATGAACCTTAAAACTTCATTAGAACTGAAGAAGCCTCTTGGATGAGACGTAAAACGTCTTCCTGAGTCCTGCTGAAACCTCATCAATTTGATGCAAAAGTTCATAAATTCCTTCACAAATTGCTGCAGGAAGGTGATTTAACTGCAAAATGACAGGGGCCTGGCAAACCTTCCTTTTATACAAGAATATAATCAGAATAAAACTAGTTGGCAACCAGATAAAAAAACTATTTGCAAACCTTGGTCTATCTCCCTGAGAGTGATTGCAGTCATTCCAAGTCAGAGCATTTTTTTGAAGACAGGTTGCCTCCTACCAGGTGACCTGTGCAATTGCACAATTTAATCTCGCCCTGAGATTAAAGGCATTGGTCGTCTCTACTTGCAGAAAAAAATTCAATGTAATCACTGGGCAACCACTGAATTTTCTGAGTTGCTATCCTTTTTTTATTCTAGTGTGAATGAACTGTTGCTCACATTAGATTCATTTTGCGCACAAAGTAAACATATGCGTTGGATATCAATGCCAAATTATCCAGTATTTCTCAAACAACTACAAAATGTGTAAAAACCACAAGTATGTACCTCATTGTGGCTATACAAAAAGTCACACAATCACACAGCCTTGTCCATATTAAAGTACTAATATGTACTAATTTGTGCAGTTGGCATTCAGAAACAGGATAAAGAGTCGAAATCACGGATTCTTCCTTACAGTCTAACACTGCATGTGTAAATACGTTTGGATAGTCTGACTCAGCACTCACTACAGGCATCAGTGGCAACATTTACAGTACACATTTTGTAAACAAGTTCTTGTAGATTTTAGTGTTATGTTACAAGCATAGACCTGCGCCTTTTCTAGTCAGCAGAGGGGGGCACTCTGATTGCAACAAGAAGTCCGATTGAACAGAAAGCTATTAGAACATGAACCTTCTTCTCATGTGATCATTCATTTATGACCTCAGTTTGAATGTAATATGGTTGAATTGCTAGTTTGGAGTCTTCTTTATTATAGAAGGATGTTAACTGTACTATTCATTTTATAGTAAAATGTGCAATAAAGCACTTAGGGACGGTCATAAGCCGGTTTCCAAAAAACAGTAGGATAACAACCTATTACTGACCTCGAGGCTTCAAGACGGGGGTCCACAAAAACGGATGATGTATTTAAAGTCTAAAAAATTGCAAAAGACTAAATGCATCACAATGGAACAGGGTCATTAAACTCTTGTATTACTTGGATGATGAACTGAGAGTTAATTTGAAGGATTCTTGTGATTGATGGGCACTTGAACAGCTGTAACATGTAACGTCCAACCCACAGTAGTCAAAGTGTCATGCCAGCCTGTGGGAAATACACAGCTGTGTTTGTGGTCTTCCAGTCAAAATTAGTTCATGGCAATGCAGCATCGAAATGCATATGACAAAAGCAATGTGTGTGTGGATGTAATTATCAAATTAAGGACGTTGTTGCTGTTTCAATCAGCCATGACACTCCTGCACAAACACAACTTTCTAAATGAAGTGATTAAAATTCAGTGTGAGTCTAGCTTGTTTGCTAGGACCTCCCGTGTCGATATATCCACTGTTGTGCTGGCACAGTGGCGCCTCATGCTTGGACAGTGTGCTAGGGATCCCACAGGCTGTTCTGTGGAAGATATTGAGTGAGCTGGCATATCCGAGAGTTCTGGAAAGAACGGAAAGGAGGTAAACCGTACTGTCTGCAGTTTCTGATGCCAGATGGCTTGAGGTCTGAATCTGCGCGAGGAGGAGTAACTGTAGCTGGGTGCTGAACGGTATTCAGTTTGATGTCAGTGGGAGATGATCAGAATATTCAGGAAACAGAGTGGATCAGCAGTGCTGGTCTGTAAGCAAGCTGGGGAATGACATTTGATCAGGAGGAGAGGAGAGCCAGTGAAGTTAGATGAGTTATTGAGGAAACTAGCTGAGGAGATTGTCAAGTTATTTTCAAAGCAGGCGACAAAGTTCCCTGCTGACTGCGAAGACAGCGAGGAGGTGGTGGAGGGACTGCGGAAAAAAACGAGAAAGCGATAACAGTTTCTTATGGTTTGAATTAGAGAATTGGATTTTCGGAAAAGTAGAAGTCTGATCGAGCTTGTGAGATTGATGCAAAGAAGGAAAGAGGAAGCAACATTTTTGCCAATTTCTCATTGCTGACTTCAGAGGGGAGAAATGTTTAAAATGCTGTTAGTTGGTTTTTTCAAATTGAGGGTAAGACTTGTGTCCTATTTCCTCATATTTCTTTGCATTGAGCTTTCAAATAAAAGTTGCTCCTGTATTTCACCATTTTAACACATAATGCCAGAGACTTTCGAACTCCGCTTGCTTTTGATATTTTGAAGTTTTTGATTGAATTACAGTTTAGCCCAGGTGAGTTTCTGCAAGGCATGATGCTGTTTCACATTAATGTAGTTACAGTTCTGTTTGTCTAAGTCAGCCATTCCCAAAGTCAAGAGTGCTGAGACCCTCTGAAAAACCAAAAAACCCATGACGTCCACCATAATACAAGAGAAAAAGAAACTTCAGTATAGAGTCAGAGTAATGAGTAATATCACAAGCTAACCTAAAATAAAACCTATAGCTAAATATGCAACTTAACATACTTTTGAGTAATCTCAATTTGAATTTCTGTTATTATTGTGTCTCATCTGCAAGACCTTCACAGCAGCACACCAGGTGGCCCCAGCTTACACTTTGGGACTCACTGATCTGCATTTATTGAGAGTGTTAAAATTTGTAAACTGTTAGGGGCACAAACCACGAAGCAACAATGACACCAGTGTCAGTGTGTAAAAATGGTAGTTTCTGCAGTGGCCACTTGAGGCAGGCTGCAAAACCAAATCAGCCCTATAGACCCCACTATGCTAACTTCAGGGATGTAACAAACACGTTTAATGCCAGGTACAAAACACAGTTTTGCTTCTCATAACATTTCAGAACTCAGTCGTTTGGTCTTTGTGTAGACTTAAATTTTGAGGCGTGTATCCCAACATGCACTTTATTTCCAGTAATTGAAATTAACCTCTTGAGAAAGCCTGATGGAGAATATTACTTGGGGTACAGTCCCTCAAAAAACTGTGCTGCTCGTTTAGTCTGTAAAGGCTAGCAACTAATGAAGTTCGTTAGCATTAGCTGAAAGCTTAGCGCTTCTCACTCTCATCCAACTTAAAGCTTAAAAAACCAACATGGCTCAAAACACACTCAGTATACCCATCCTTTTTATACAGTCTACACAGCCTGCATTTAGTATTTAGAGCTAAATGGCAAGTAGGCTAAACTACAACATGGTGAACATGTTAAATATTACTAGTACATGCTACGGTATTGTTTGGGCCTGTGATTTTAGCCTGTTGTTAGGTGGTTGGTAGGCAACAAAATGACTTATATCCCCCTGAGAATAGGAAAAAAAGAATCGTCCAATTGAACTTGTGATTTCCTGCCTCTTTGGAGCTACAAGAGGCCACCCAAACACATGAGATATCAATGGAAAGCCCAGGATGTCCTCTATTTACACCAGGACGTTGTAAGGTAGCTCAAATAAGTCAAAAGATATAGACCAAAAACAAATGTCAATTACATTAAATTAAGATAATGCTGCTAATGCTATAGATGCATAAATGCTACGAATGGGTTATTGGTTGGTGGTTTAGGGGCCTAAGATGTACCTGTATGTCAAGCTTGGTTGCTCCACTCCTGATGGTGTGGGCGGGGTTTGAGGATAGACAGAAAGAGAGTTTTCGTCTTACAGTAAGATTTGTACATAAAATGTATTTATATACTGTAGCACCTTTCTAAATCAGGATCGCAAAGTGCTTCACAATAGCAGTCAATTCAAATATTAACACAGTAATATTATCTACTAGTCAAAACCAAGCCTATACAAATACGTCTTGAGCTGCTGTTTAAAAGTGTGTGCAAGTTGGCATGCTGGTGCTTAGCTAAAAGCACTGTTCTTTAGGGAGTGTAGAAATCAGCAATGGGTCCAAATACAACATTTTACTCTTTTATATAATCCTATATGGTATTCCAGAAAAAAAAATGGTATGAACCCTTGGTTTAAAGCCAGAATAGGGGTCAGGGTTATGTAAGCAGTACTTACAGGAAGGGTGAAGCTTCAGAAAATTAATTTGTGTGTACTCATGTGTGCGTTTTTCCAGTTATGTGATCAGCACACTGGAGCTGATGGTGGCAGAGGACTACATGATTGTATACCTGAATGGAGCCACACCCCACAGAAGAATGCCTGGACTTGGTTGGCTAAAGAAGTGCTATCAGATGATTGACAGAAGGTCTGTCCTGTTCAGTGGTATCACTGCTATGCGATACTACATTGGTTTTGTGAGAGAAGCCCTGAATGACTAAGAACATTTGCAGCTTTGCAGAATGAAAGTGAAAACTGATGCACCAACATTTACATAATACTTTGGCATATGATGTTATCCTCAGGCTCAGGAAGAACTTGAAATCCTTCATTATTCTCCATCCATCATGGTTTATCAGGACCATTCTAGCCATTACCAAGCCATTCATCAGGTAAAGAATACTTCACTTTTAGCTGGCACGCTATCAGTATTTGTTGTGGTCTGGTGGTTGGTCCACTGTCTTGTTCTAAAGATTGCTGCTGGATCTTGACACGTATTAAAACAATTAAGGCTGCTTAAAATTATTACACTGAGACAATTAGCTGCTAATGTGACTCCAGACCTTTTAATATAGTGTAACGGAGTAATGCACATTTATTGCTTTTATCGTGTTTCTGTTATGTAGATCTTTAATTGTGTGTGTGTGCCTATGTAAAAATGGTCATTTTTTGTGCACATGCTTGTGATGCCTCAGCACCAAGTTCAGCAGTAAGATAAAGTATGTAAACAGTCTGGACGAGCTGCAGGAACTCATCCCGATGGACTGCATCCAGATCCCAGAGTGCATCATTAGGTGAGTCCCTTTAAACCTTTAAACACAACACTGCCTCCACCTCCTCTGAGCCCAGATGGTCTTTTAAATAAGTCTATTTTCATCTTGTCATTTAAACTCTAACCTCTAGACTCGACAAGCAGCTGAAGGAAGCGGCAGAGAACTCGAGGTAAGCATCGACCCTCCTGCTCGCATTACTTATTCTGCTTTTTTTCTTCTCTCTCTCTTTTTTTTCCATCTACAGTTGAAGCGCTCTCTTATCAGGCAACTCACTTTTTAGATCACAGGGATTCTTCTGCTGGATCAGGGCCCAATTGGATTTGGCTATAGTTGCAATTACAGGAGAGAGAAAGAATTTGCTAAAGAGGCTAAATGGATTGCTTTCATCTCATTTATCATTACAGCAAAATAAATGAGCCAGTCCTTATAGCACAGTGATCTATTGCACTGATAATAAATGTAGAAAAGAAGCAGTAGAATTCCCACACTAATCACCGGCTGACTAACTGTGCTCTGAAGCGTAAGTTGCATGCACCTGCAAATTCAGCGCATGCTCGTGTATTACAACAGTAAATTCTGCTTTAACAACCTTTCAATCCCCGCCCTCCCCCGGCCCGATCAAGAGTGAACAGTTTTCTGCAGGGATCCGAGCCAACTGCAGCAAGCAGAACAGAGTAAGTCCTCGAAGATGTTTAAGTTCACACATAGAAGACAAACGGCCTTGTGTCAGCAGTCTGTCACTACTACATAAACACACCCATCTCTAATGTCTCTGCTTTGTACTTTCATCTTCCCAGCAGACCAGACGCAGCTGGTGCCAGCGGCTCGTAAATCCAAACATCCTGAATAGATGGGTCACCTCGATGCTCAGAAGTCACTGTTGTATTGAATGGGCGCATCTGGAAAATTGTGTAGCTACTGTGTGTGCGTCTGTCAGTGTTTTGTCAATTACACACTGGAGTTTAATAAGAGAATACAACTTACAATAGCACCTGATCACGATAAGATCTTTAACGGCTGCTGTAGCACCTGCTGTACCTTACACCTGCAGTCCTGATATACATGTAGTCTTAAGTGTGATTTTTTGTTTTGGGAGCATCAGCAGACTAGTGCCATTGCTCACTTTAGGGTAGGGACTTCAATTACACACTAGACAGCGCACTGCGCAAATCCATTTGTAGAGTCTATAGTGTTGTAGTTGTGTGCATGAGAAGCAGTGAAGCAATAATATCACCCTTTACTGGTTACTCAGTCTCAGTATTTCTGATGAAGAAACTACTTCTGTGTACGCAGTAAAAGCACAGGGTGCCTTGTGCCATGGAAGATGACCAACTGGCTTTTGACCAATCCAAACCTCTTTCTGGAAAATTAACCATAAAACTAGATATTTTACCTTTATAGAGTTAATCTAAGACTAAGAAGGAATAACTTAATTATTATATGAAGCTGTCAGTGCTATGTGACAGCATGTCTTTTTAGTCGTGTTCTGCAAGTGTGTGTGCGTGTCTGTGCGCACGCATGCATGTGTCTTTCTGTCTATACACGTCGAAACTCATCCTCAGTTTCTGCTTGACGACCAGGAAGAATCTCGGGTGAGAGTAGCGATGGGATCTTTGATAAGCACATCTTTATCTGTGTGTGTCCACACGCATGCGTGTGTGCGTATCTGTGCATCAGTGCATGTCCCCCTCATTAGATAACCGATGGTCCTCTTGCACAGTCTATAATGGTGTACTGAGGGGATGCAAAGAAATTGTTGATCACTGGCTAGTAATTCAATAAAAATAAATCGATTCAAGTCTGAATGTATTTTATCATTTCTTTGTCTGCCAAATTACAAATCAGCCACTTTCAACCTGGTGAAGTCACGAGTTGCTCTTTATTCCTAATGGATTTGTTTGCAAAACTTTATTTGAACAGAATAACCAGGATAACACATACTCAAATTAAATATCAACAACAATAAGCACATGGGTAAAAGAGAAAAACAAACATAAACAGGGTGATTAATCAAATTTTAAACCCCAATCCAACACAATTATACATGGTAATATGATCAATGAAACCATCACAACAAGTAAACTGCCACGATGAAATGTTAAAGATACGCAGAAATCTTCGTGCTACAAACCGGGTGTGGCGAATAAAGCTTAATTTTGTTAATTTTATTTTTAAAAAAAGGAAGTTTGGGAGTGTTAAATACATTTTACTGTTTTTAAATGCAACACATTTCATTGTGTGAATGCAGTTATAAAAACAGAGCTCATTATGAACAGCATCTCATGTTTCATTTGGTCAGGCTCATTCAGTAAAGGATAAATGACTCTGTCCCTCGGGGGAAGGGGGAGACAAACAGCACTGGGGAAGAAACGAAGAAGGAAAGAATTGCAAAAGAAATCTTATGAGATGGAAAGCATCACGTTCACCGGAACGTGTAGCTTTCATCGTCGTACTCCAGCTCGTCCTCGTTGTCCTCTCCCAGCTGTCCGTATCGGAACTTCCTGTACACTGTGCCATCCTGGCCCATGTAAACAATGTCCTCATCTTCATCATCGTCGTCATCATTGTCATCATCCTTATTCCCTGAGCGACGTTCACTGAGGTCGACCAGCTGGGACTCCTGAAATCGGCCGCCAGAGGAGCCGGCTCTGCCGCTGTAAGAAGAAGCAGAGCTGTAGCCGCCTCCGTATCCCCCACCGGAGCCCAGCTTTTCATAGCCGCGGGGAGGGATGTCTGAGCGCACGTTTTTCAAGCGGGAATGTCTGATAAGGACGATGACGGTGACCAGAACCAGCACCAGCAGGACGCAGGCTATAATGAAGACTGTCAGGTTACCTCTGGCCTCCTCTTCCTCCTCATTCCTGAATGCCAAGTTGGTGCTGAGAATGCACTCACCTGGAAAGAAAACAGAAGTTTAGACACTGATACAAAAAGTAACTGTGGTACCTGAACAGGAGCTTTAATGATAATAAAACTGAAAGGGCAGTCAACAGATTTTGTGCAGGCAGTGAAATTTCCTTGGAATGAAAAGTACCATGAATGTCTTTAGTGGCTCTGGAGGGAGCTTTTCAAAATCTGAAACAAAATGTGAAATATGAAAGCTTTTGTAGGTGCTCCTGGTTTCCAAAAGTAAAAAAATGTGATATTCACTGTGAACTTTTCTACAGTTTGAATCAAAGTGAAGCTCTGTTGGTTGGAAACACTGGTGGAAAAAGGTTAACAAGCCCATCAGAAAATACCCTTCTCTGTAAAGAAAAGCCAACGGAGAAGCTTGTGTTTGTAAAACTTGGTTTCATGGGAAGAAAAAACAATACCAGAGAAAAATATTTGGAGTAAATTATGCCCCACTCTTTTGCTTATAATGGCAGCAACAAAGGATTGAATTTACTACCAATCTGTCTACATTCATATTTGGAGCTACCTGCCATGCCAGAATTACAGAAAATATAATGTTACTGAAATAACTTCATAAAACTCATAGTCAGAGCTGGTCTACTAAATTTTCAGCAGAAAATGCTGTTTCTGTTTCAGCAGCGTTAAAGATAATGGTTCAATTAAATGCAGATTTTACAGTTAAATCCATAATTTGTTTGGTTTGTTAGGACTATTTTTGCAGTTTTGCCGATGTAATATTAAAAATGAGGCCCATATAGGGCTGGGCGATATATCGAGGTTTTAAAAAATATCGATATATTTTCATATGTGACAATATCGTTTATATCGATATAGTATATGTTACGTTATAATTATAACTTGTGGAGCCGCAAGTTTGCCTGTCTTTCGTCCACTTTTGTCTCTATGCAACGTTACTGGGCCTTGCGTCTCCCCCTCCCCCATCGCTTCACCTGCAGGCAACGACAAGATGGACACGGCAAATCTCCGTTAACGAGTTACCGCGGATCACCCCGTGCGTGGGGCTGGACGGCGTCAACGTGTTAGCGAGCTAACCGCGCTAACGACATGCATGGCCTAAAATCCTTTCATTTTCTCCAAAATCAATAGTGCGCCTTTTGTATGAATTCTGGTTGTGCTTACTGACCGCGAACCGATTTTATGTGGAACACAGCGCTCAGCAATCTGTCAAGAAATGTTCTAGTTCAACTTTGGTAAGCTACAGAGCTGCACCGCTTGATGGATTGTCGGAGTATTACGGCTACCGTAGTCCGGAGCCTCGCGGAGTGATACGTACTGTGCTTCAACGTAATATTACCGTATTTTGTGTGTATAAGCACCATAAATGGCACCTGTTAAGAGACATGATTACGAAGCAGATTTCAAACTCCAGGCTGTCAGTCACGCAGTACAAGTTGGGAACAGAGCAGCTGTGAAATCTGTCTTTGTTATTATGCTCAGCGTCTTTTAGTTTACATTTTGACTGCACAATTGTGAGCTTTTTGTTATGCACAAAAACAACATTGTTTTCTTTTATTTATGGAGCATTATTATTTAATAAATGCTGATAATTTATTTTTCAGTAATTTCTTCACGTACATCTGTGCTGTATGTTAATAAAAGTGCCTGTGTGACATCTGGGACACAGCTTTGACTAAGAACTCTCTTTTTGTTCTTACCTTATGGCTTAAAAAAAATATCGAGATATATATCATATATCGCCATCCAGCTAAAAAATATCGAGATGTGAATTTTGGGTCATATCGCCCAGCCCTAGGCCCATGGCAAGTGAACGAGCTCATAATTAAGCTGAAAAACACAAATAAAAAACTACAAGTAGGCAAATCAACAATATTGTGCAATCTTAAAAAGCAGAGATATTGGCCAGCTCCGCAACACCAAATAGCCTGAAATATCACAGACGACAACTAAAGAGATGGTGACAGAGTTATTTCCATGGTTAAGAAAATCATGTTCACAACATCTAAGCTATTTAAGAACACTCTGGGAGTTAGGCATAACAGAGGTTTTACAACAAGGTGGAAACAACTGGTTACACTCAAGAACAAAAAGGCCAGTTTAGACATCTAAAAGAGGCTACAAAATCTGGAGAAACAGCTTATGATCCAAAGCATATGACATTACCTGTCAACGGAAAAATTATGGCATGGGCATGTTTGGCTGCTAGTGGGAACGGGCCACTAGTGTTTATAAGTGATCAGGCAATCAGGATGAATTGTGAAGTGTACAGGGCTGTAGTCTCTGCTTAGATTCAGGCAAGTGTTGGGCAGTGCTTCTCAGCGCAACTAGATAATGAACCAAAGCATACTGCAAAAGCAACCCAAGAGTTTCTCAAAGCAACAAAACGGGATATTCTTCAATGAGCAAAACACTGATCTGATCTCAGCCCAAGCTTTTCAGTTATTAAACACAAAACTGAAATTACAAATAAATATGTCTTTTATTGACCTAATAGTAATATAAGCAGAGGAAAAAACAATTCTGCAACCAATAGCTCCTCTTACTTAACAACTAAATGAAATAGCAACTCAGCTGCATTATGGGAAAAGTGTCCAACCTTTAACTGATCATTTCAAACCTGAGGATCTGAGGTCGTTATTTTAGGATCTCTCTTTTCTGGGGGACATTTTATAGACCAAGACATCAATCAACTGCTGTAATTTCAAAAAAAATAATTAAAAGATTGATCGCTAATGAAAAATGTAATTAACCACAACCTTTACTCGTCAAGAGATGTGATAAGTTTAATCTAAACATCTTCCCTCCCTACCTGTAAGACTTTATTAGTTTAACTCTTTCCCCCAAGAGGACCGCCTCTGTACCCACCCCAATATATCAATAACAACCATTAAATAGGTTCTGGGTTCTTCCTCAGCAGGCGGTGTAGGAAGAGATCATTCTCACTAACTTCTGATGCACAGTTCCCATTCCCAGTTGTTTTATTCTGGAAGCAGGCGTGAAATATGACACAAACTGCTCACATTCTAGCAGACGTGCAAGGGAAGAAAGAGTTAAGGAAGAAAATTACAACCTGAACACAATGATAACTCTCAGCATACAAGATAGAAGTTCAGCCTACCCCGTGTCTCTGTGCAGTTACAACAGTCTTGCTGCTGGGTTTTGGTGTCTTCCTCTTCATCTTCGTGGTGGCAACAAAGTAGACAGCGCCCTCCAGCCTCTAAAATAGCCTGAGCAGAACACACTGTGCAGTTGGACGGACCGGGTCCCCGACACTCCAGGCAGGAACTATCACAGTCTTCACACGAGTGGCTTGAACCCTGATGAAGGACAGGGGTGACTCAGAGCTACAGCATTTTTGCATCATAACTACTGATTCTTTGCTTCCAAAAGTTTTTTTTAAAATGCTGAATAAAAGCGCAACCAGCCTCTCAGCACAGTCAATTAACATTCATCTACCTGTCCAACAATTTCAATCAACAGCTTCACAGCATGAGCTGCGAGGTTTATTTAGAAATTGTGACACAGTAATAATTTTCGCTGTGATGTTTGAGATTTCTCCTGGTGCAGTAATAACCCAGTCTGAATTACATTATGTGATACCTGGGGCCAAAGCATTCAAAGTAATTATTTTGCTGAACGACATGTACTCGTGTTTTTTTAATTTTTTAATGAAAAGTTAATATTTGTGAAATTAAAAATGCTGGTACCTTTATTATGGGATGCTGGCCTTTATCGCATATGGACTCACACCTGCCATATGACAGCAGGTAACCAGGGTAGCAGGAGTCACAGGACTCGGGAAGTTTTCCTGTAGGTACATGACAATGTAAAGGGTTAGCCTGATGATTTTCTGTGTTTTTATTACTGTCAAAAAAATGCTTAAAATGCTGTGTCAAACTTTTAATATCACCAGCCACCTTCTTTAATTTAACTTAAAGTTCAAATGTTTGCATTATTCTTTTATAAACAATTTAATCCAGGTACTCAAGGTTGAAGTAGCAAAAACTGCACTCACAGTGGTGTAAAAAAGGGTTTGCCCCCTTCTAAACCTACACGGCGCTGTGTGAAACAATGAGTTCATTTTCAGTTTCTGAAAATAAACTATGTTTCCACACCCAGGCCTGATTACTGCCACAGCTGTTCATCAAGAAATCACTACATTAGGACCTGGTTGACAAAGTGGAGCAGATCAGAAGATTCTCAAAAGCCGGACATCATGCCGTTTGGCTGGCCCATTAAAATCACTCCACGAGCACAGCAACAACTCATTCAAGAGGTCACAAAAGATCCCAGAACACCATCTACAGAACTGCAGGGCTCACATGACTAAGGTCAGGGTTCATGGCTCCATCATATGAAAGAGACCTGGCTTAAATGGCCTGCACTGCACAGTTCAAAGACAAAAACCACTACTGAGCAAAAGGAATATAAGGGATTGTCTCTTTTGTGCCAGAAAACATCCTGATGATCCCCAAGACTTTTGGGAAAATACTCTGTGGACCTCCAAAAGTTGATTCTGTTCATCTAGACGTGGCGTTTTCAGTGGGAGAAACATTTCGTCACTCATCCAAGTGACTTCTTCAGCCTCAGCTGACTGCAGGTTTCCCCAATCTTATAAACAGTACATTTGCATAATGAGTGAAACCAGCACCACTGAAGGAACAATGGGCTGGTTGATCAACAACCACTGATCAATGGCCATGAGTACCATTCACAGAGAGCTGTGGAATGGCTGCAATCACAGCATTGTAAGATGGTGACAGATGTACCCTTAGGCCCTCTCCTCGATCCAGAGATGGTCTTTACCTTTTCACGTAAATGGCCTCCTTGACTCCGCACTCAAACCAGCGTTCCTCCCTGTCCAGGATGTGCACATCCTCATCCTTGAAAGAGTGTCCACTGGCCTGTAGGTGTAAATAGACCACAGAGTCCTGGCCTGACGAGATGGCTCTTCTGTGTTGTGCCATCCGCTTCGCCAGAGGTTGTTTGGTTTCCCTGATGTATGAATCCTGGCAATCCTCCTGGCACTTAACAGCGTACACTATGTTACTCTGTTTGTGTCGGGGGACCCGATCCTTGGGGTGGACCAGTTTTTGGCGCAGCGTGTTTTGGGGTTTAAAAGCCACAGAGACCCGGTGTTTAGAAAAAATGCATCTCAAATGCTCCGATACTCCTGACACGTACGGGATCACTACAGGTTTTCGCTTGGGCAGCGGTTGTCCTTCTCTCCTGGATCGGCTGGAGCTTTCTTTAGGCGCCTTCCCAGCTTTGACAAAAGACCAGCTGGGATAACCACATTTACTCAGGGCCTTCTTGATGTGATGTTCTGGTGTGTCTGTGGGGATGGTGTTTGCTCTGTGCTGTAGCTTAAATACTGATCCGTATGTGTAGGTTTACGGTACACAACAGCTTTTAAATGTCCCCCATTACTGATGGAAATCTCACAGTCTAAGAAGGCTAACCTGCCACTTTTCATATCCTCCCTGGTGAATTTGATGTGTCGGTCCACCGAGTTAATGTGATCCGTGAATTGCGGTAGGTCCTGAGATTTGATTTTCACCCAGGTGTCATCCACATATCTGAACCAATGACTTGGTGGTGTTCCAGGGTAGGATAGCAAAGCCCTCTTTTCCACTTCTTCCATGTACAAATTGGCCAAATGGGTGAAACTGGGGAGCCCATGGCACACCCATGTTTCTGCCTGTAGAACTGACCCTTGCATGTGAAGTAGGTGGAATGAAGACAGTTCCAAAAGCAAACACACTTGGTCGATGCTGAGACTGGTCCTGTTGTTGAGGTTGGGGTCATCCTGTAATCTCTTACACTCTGTGGACCGACAAGACAAAAATTGAACTTTTTGGAAGGTGTGTGTCCCATTCAGGTGGGGCACTTGCTATGGCATGACTTTTAAAAAACCCTGCTCGAAAACCCTCCAGCGTGGCTGAATTACGACAATCCTGCAAAGATGAGTGCGGCAAAATTCCTGCACAGCAGTCACTTGTGGTCTACGTAGGTTTGGAATGTTTCCCTTAATAATAAACACCTTATTTGTTAACTGCATTTTGTGTGTCTTTTTTTGATCTTAAACATTTAAGTGTGACAAACATAAAAAGAAAACAGGAAGGGGGCAGACACTTTTTCACACCACTGTAACTGAATGGCTGCTAATGGCTGGTTTAAGCTGTCCTTTACAGTTTTAAAAAGCATGTTTACAAATTGGCACAAAAATGTTTTTGGCCTTTCTTTTTCACAGCTGTGAGGTGTGTGAGCAGAGTGTGATTTGCATGGTGGGAGTATAAAGAAAAATATAAAAATTCCTCCTCCCCTTCTGATTTTAGTGCTGAATCTTGAAACTGCCTACAGCGCAAAAAACAATCAAATCAGAAACTGACTTTCACTCTCAGCAGTCGTGTTCCTGTGACAGAAAAGATGACACAGCGTAGGGCGAACGATCTGAGCCATTTCTGAGCCAAGCAACTTTTCAGTAAGGTGCCAAGCACTGAGTGAAAACTACCATTAACAAAATAAAAAAGAAATGATTCGGAGTGTCATGTTTTACAGGAGACTCACCCCCCCAAAGGAAAAAAAAACCTACTACAGCTTCTTATTTAAAATGCTACACTGCAGTTATGCACCAAGGCTGGATGATTCACTCATTGAATCAATCACAGTTAAAACTTTGGTCCATGATGTTGTGAGAATTATTCACTCTCAAACTCGCGAGGGTTAATTATGGCACGTTATTATGTTTATAACAGGGATGTCAAAACAGTTTTTCATTGTCGGCCACATACAGCCCACTCTGATGTTAAGGAGACTGGACCAGTGAAGCTCTCCTTTCTGTCAGTGTAAAGAAGAAGTATATATTTAATCCCCGAGAGAGCATAATTTAAACTGTGTAGTCATTTAATTGTAATCAAAGCTGCTAAGCTTGTGACAATACAGTTAAAAGTCCAAAATGTATACCTTCCGGCTTTCAAAAGCCAGTCAGTGGGCTGGATTAGAGTCTTTGCCTGGCTGATTCTGCCACCTGGGCCTTATTTTTGACACACATACACTAACTGCAGTAGTAAATAATTCATAGTTTAACAGGCTTCATAGTATATATGGCAACACTGGTTTCTTTACATTTTTTTACTTTATTTTTTATCATCTCACTCATTAAAAGTGATATATGATATCATTTTTAGTGGGCAGCATTTACATAGATGCTAATTACTCCTCACATTTGCTTATTGAAGTAGAGTGTCCTCTGTTGCATTTTAATGTAATTAAGTGACAAATACCATCACCTGCTGTGCAGTTAATTGTACTATTAACAAGAAGTCTGTGCTTCAGTTGTGGTGAATAAAATTCTAACATTTTATTTGTAGTCAGATTAAAAAGCAGGTGTCTGTGTCTGTGGGTGCAGCTTGCTAACCACTGCTTAAATAAACAGGTGATGTCTGGGTGGCTTTACATCTTTAATGTACAGTCTGTGATCTACAGTACTATACATCTGTCTGTAACATTTTTAATGTTACTTTCACCACATTTCATAGTCTCCAATGATTATATAGCTATTGACATGGAGAAAAAATAGTATAATCAAAATATTATGAGTGTGTGTGTGTGTGTGTGTGTGTGTGTGTGTGTGTGTGTGTATGCAATACATGAAGCTTTTCCTGACACTTGTACCTGAGCAGGTTCTGCAGCTGGCGTGGCAGTGCTCGCAGGTCCTGTGCACAGTGTCATGGTAGTATCCTTGAGGGCATGAGGCGAGACAACGGCCTTGTTTCCGCAAATAAATGAGGCCCGGAGCGCAGCTCAGGCAGTCGTTCTCCTCATCGCTAATACACTCACCACAACTGGGGTCACACTTTTCACACATTCTTGAGGCAGTGTTTCCATAGTGACTAGAGGATGGACAGATGGTCAAAAGTTATCACAGACTGCATTCAATTAAAAGAAATGAGATTAGAGCTTTGCTATTCCTCAAAGGAAATATCTTTACTCAGACTCACATTTAGCCATAGACATCTATAAATACTAACGTAATAGAGTAGAAAAAGAAAACAAATATTACTCTTGCATTGCTAGGCAATGCTGCATTGTCTGCATGCTGGTCTGTACAGTCTTTATATCCTGTTTGTGTTTTCTGAGTGAGTATTTAGCTGCATATCAGTTTAACGGTACATTAATTTGACTCCTAATCACCGCCTACTCCCTCAAAAATAAAGTATTATTAGCCTTTTATAGGCTATTTAAATGTCTGACCAAATTAGCTTGTACCTCCATATTGCACCCTGTCCATGTAATTAAAGAGCAACGGTTCAGTGTCCGTAACCTATTTGTGTGAATATGCTGATCTTTTTTCGTTAACGGCTACACTGTCTAACTGCATTTAATGTGATAATATGATGGATGAGCAGCAGAAGGACGGGGGGCAGGTTAAACTACCTGTGCTGGCAGGTCTCCACGCATTCTTTGCCCTCTCGAAATAGGTGGGCTTTACATGTGAGGCACTCGTGGTTGTGCTTTCCAACACAGGACTTACAAGAAGCGTGGCAGGGTTCGCATTTCTGCCCAGACTCCTGCTCGTAGTAGCCTGTTGGGCATTGATCCACACAGGTGCCATCTGTACCAACAAACACACGATCACGGGGGCTAAGCAAACATCGCAGATGCCTGACAAGCTTTCCAGGACACACAGCCTTGAGAGAAATCACTAGCTCTACCAAAAAAAAGAAGAAAAAAAAAGAACTCGACTCACTGAGCAGGAGATGTCTTGGGTTGCAGCTCAGGCAGTGGGTTTTGCCAGGACCCGAACACCTGTAGCAGTATTTGTGACACGGATGGCATTCCCCGTGCTGGTCTTTGTACTGGTGAGGCGAGCACTTACTGGCTGATGGAATGCACTGGCTGTTACCATCCAGCATCTGACCCTCTCTGCAGCTGGTGCAGGAGCTAGCATGAGGTCCAAAGCACGTGAGACATGATGTATTGCAGTCTGGAAACAGAATTAGGAAGTAATTTAGTAGGATAGTATCAATGTTCCATCTCGACTTGATATCTATATCATTTTAATATAGTTTGACACCAAACTATAATCATATTAGGCAGAAGAATAAAAAAAAATACCATGCCAGGACTAAGTGCCAAAATATGTTTTACAAGTAAAAGTCCTGCAATGACAATGTTATATAATGTTTTACTTAAGCGTGTCTTTCCATACAGACTCAGACAAATCTGAAAAGGTTCCCCACCTCAGAATCAGATTATTTAATAAAATAACCTTATTTTAACCTTATATACATACATTAAGCCATGTATTGTACTATATATATATATATATATATATATATATATATATACACATATGAAAAATACTGTAAATTTTTCTAAAATACAAGACCTTAGGAACTGCAGAGAGAATAGAGAGAAAACCCCAACAATCAGATGACCCTCTATGTACAAGCAGTTAGTGGCGACAGTGGGAAAGAAAAACTCCCTTTTAACAGAAAGAAACCTCAGAACCAGGCTCAGGGAGGGGCTGCCATCTGCAGAGGCAGAAGAAGCTTGGGGCTTGAGTTTGGGAGACAAATACTCTCTCTCTTTTTAAATTATGAGTAAAATGTTGCTCTTTTGTTTATTTCTCTTTTGATAAAGCTCAGAGTTATAGATCAGATGACCCTGAACCGTCCTTGAGTCTTCTCTCCTCATCTATTTGCATGCCACTGTTCTTTGTTTTTCTCTCTTGTGAAGTTCTGCTAAAGTCTGTTTGTTGTTTATCATCTCTCTGTGCTCTTCTCTCCTCTCTTCCCTTTCCCCTTACCCCCCCCCCCTCCCCCCTCCAGCCGGTCACAGCAGATGGCCACCCTCCCACCCTGAGCTTGGTGCTGCTGGAGGTTTCTTCCTTTTAAAGGGACTTTTTTTTTGTTTTGTTTTTCGCCCGTCTGCCACCAAGTGCTTGCTGAAGGGGGGATTATTGGATAATTGGGTTTCTATCTATAACGCTGTTATCTTTATACTTAAAATACAGAGTGCCTTTAGATGACTAATGTCATTTAAGCTGATCTGGTGCTCTGTACATTTCATTAAATATAATGGTTTCCACATATTTGGTTCTCAAGCTACAGGATGACCCTTGAAAACATTTTCAGCAACAAAATTAAACTCTGTCCATTTCACCGCACAGCAGACACAGGTACATGCAAGTGGATGCATTTCCGTTGGCAGCTACTTTAAGCAGCAACAAAAGAGGGCATCGCCTACAACATTTTTGCACTTCTGTGTTTTTGAATAGCAAAATCAGAGCGGTGTGTCTTTCTCGAGGGAACTGTCTTTGGCATCTCTCTGGTGTTTTCAAGGTTTGACAGCTGCCTGTTAACCATCTCAGAAGCGCTGCTATTTCAGTCGGGAAACACGCTCAGGCATAGCAGAGAATATAATTGAGAAAATGTATGAAGGGCGCTCTACAGGACAGAAAACACAGCATCAACTTCAGGAGCGATGGGGTTGTCTTTGTCATGCTTTGAACGACTGACGGTCAGAGTGTATAAGAAGAAATAAAAACATAAAGGGGCACGACTTTATGCTGCTGAGGGGAGTCGACCAAATCAAATCAGTCCTGCTCACAAAAAACAAGACAGACGATTTGTGTTTTCTGCTGTGTGATAAATGTCGTACCTTTACAGTCTCCTGTTATACCATCCATAAAGGTATGGGAGGGACACGCTCCAAGACACGCCCCGTTGTGCAGGGTGGCCTCTGCGTCCGTGCAGGCGTCACAGTCGTTGCTGTTTGGCCCGTCGCACAAAGCGCAGTCCAGGTGGCACTGCAAACACCTCCCTTGCTCTTTGTCCTCAAAGAACCTCTCCGGACAGTCCAGCATGCACAGGCCCTCGTGGAGAAAGTGATACTCCTCACAGCCTGTGCCAAAAACACTCATAAATGCAGGAAGGATTTACTGCATGCATAAGGATCAGAGCCCTGTCATCAGTGCTGGATGTACTCTAACAGTTTTTTTTTCAACATGTGAAGACAAGCAAATCAGCAACTGTTATTCAACAGACAAGGATCAATGTTATCAGCCATGGTTTGGTCCGTATTCAACTGATTCTCCCGTTTAAGTGTTCATGTTTTGCCCGTGTTTCGTTTATGTGCGTTTTGTGTATCAAGGCTCAGGTTGGTTACACCTGTGTTCATTATTTGTACCTATTCTCTGGGTATTTATAGCCCCGCCTCTCCCTCAGTCTCATCAGTCTGTCGGCTGCTTCTATTTTTGCACGTGAGGCGCGGCACAGCTGGAATACACAAACCAGGGTCTGATGAGGACACTGCACCCACTAGTCCTTTGTGTTCACAACTCATTTTAGCCTTTTAGGGTGATCAAATGTGCGATCCAATGCCTGCCCTTCAACATCTGTTCTATGATAAAATAATTTAAAAAAGGTACATCTTGTGACATTGTGCTATGCTGTAAATTCCATTAAAAGTAGAACTGTGTTGTCATGAGCCCTGTTCATTAAACAGGAGGCTTTAACAAAACAATAGAAAGATGATGGAGCTGTGTCACGTGTCAAGATTAATTGATCACTTTAAAATGATGGCTCTGACGCGAGGATGCCTCTCCTCGTGTCTCTTTCTCTCCTCCCAAATCTCTGTGAGGAGCACGAGGAGAGGAGGTGAGGAACCTGAGAAATGAGAAGAAGGCATCCACAGATACACAGAGTCTAAACCTTGTACACGTTGCCCTTAGAAAATTTGTTTGAAAAGGTTTCAAGTAAGCTTATTGTGTGCTTGAATTATTATTTTTATTTCTGACATGAGTTTAACACATCTGGGAGCAAGTCTAATTCTATCAGCCTTATTCTGTCAGGGTTGCCGCTGATGGGGTTACAGCTTTTAAGTGACACAGCATTGTTTGCCACCTTTCTTTCCTGGCATTTAATTGGCATTATAGAGCGAGATTCCTGCCTCGCTTACTGACAGCAGCACATGAAACAGACACACATTCATAGAGCTCTTAAAAAAAGAGAGAGAGAAAAAAACAATCAAACATACCGTACAGTGCTATTCCTCGCTCACATACTGCTGCTTTGGCTGCAGCCAGTGTGTTGCTTTTAATTTAGGTCTTTTGCTTACTGCCAACAGACTTTGTCCGTGGTTTGCGACTGGTCGTGCTAGCAACACTGCTTTCTTCATGTGCACAAGCTGTGCATGAGCTCACAGACAGATTTGTGCAATGGCTGAGCTGGATTGCTGGTGTTAGGGTAAGTGAAACTCTGAGTATGCTAAATTTTTTGATACAAACGATTAATCATTTGGAGTCATATTTCTGATCATCAGCTGATTAAAAGTGCAATGTACCCACATTTTTACCTCTGTTTTGGTCTCCACCATCTACTGAGTTCAGTTCTCAACAGATAACTAAACTACTTTGCTATTTAGTCAACTTTGGGGTGACTTGGTGAAATCGAAACAGCTATAAAACTCTATAAAGTTGCATAGGAAAAAAAGACAATGTTGGGGTAGAGGTAATTAATGATTGTTTGTCTGAGAGATGACACAAAAACTACCTTCTATCTTCTATAAAATCAAAGGTTTTGGCAGCTGGTCTGGAGCATTCAGATGTGTGTTAACACACGACAAGCAGGAAAGTCTACAGCAACAAAAATGACCTTAGAGAAGCAATTGTTGCTGCCCATCATTCAGGGAAGGGCTGTAAAGCCCTTTCCAAACAACTTCAAGTGCATCACTCTGCATCGAGAAGGATCATTCACAAATGGAAAAAACATTCAACACAGTTGCCAATCCTCCCAGGAGTGGATGCTGCAGCAAATTTACCCTAAGGTCAGACTGTGCAACACTCAGACAAAATACAAAAAAACTTGATAGGCCATGCAACAGGACAATGATCCCAAGCACAGCGGCACATCTACAAAAAATGACTGAAAAGGATGAGAATATAAAGCACCTTGAGCTATATAAGTAAAACTGAATTGGATCCCGGTGTTGCAATAGTTCGGCCAAAAACCACATCTCAACTGAAATTTGATGACAGAAACATAAACAAACCCTAATAAATGAAAGCAACAATGTAATGTAAATTTCTCCACAACAATGTGAGAGACTGATACAGCTATATGGAAAATTATTCACTCTTTATTATGAAGTTTTTTTTAAATTATGCCCCGATAAATAAAACATTAAACTTAAAGGTGGTGCACTTTTTTTCCCATGTGATTGCACAAATCAACCTGGGGGAATTGTGACGATGTGTTTGAAATTGTACTGCACTCCAATAGTTATTTAAAGTATTGAACTAAATGGCAACCCCATAGTAATGCTTTAGGAAAAAATAAATGCTTATAGTTGTAAAGAACATGCTGTACAGGAATCATTCTCTGCGGCCTGCTGGAGCGGGAGGGCTAGGTGGAGTTGGCCGTCCGACTGCGGTCTGGAGTGTGGGGCCTCCCTGCTGCTACGGAGTCGGGGTGGTCTGCCTCTCCCCACCGCAGGGAAAAGGGTAACACCACCTGGGTCTGGGTGCAGTTCCCCCCTCCAGGGGCAAGGGTACCTAGACCCGGTTTGTAGAGTACGCTTGGGGAGTGTGATCGTGTGTACAGCGTCTCTTTATGTCTGTCTCCACGTTGGTTGAGTGTGGAGTGAGTGCATATGAGAGCATGAGGGGGGGGAATGGATGTTTGTGTCTGTGTGTGCCTGTATGTCTGTGTCTATATGTCAGGTTGGGTATCAGACGCCACCTCTCTGGGGACATCTCAGGCCCTCCAAGGTTTGGAGGCCTATCTCCACCTACCACCACTTCCCCTGCCGATGGCGGACTCCCTCAGGTGTCGGTGCGTTGGTGGTTCTTTGTGTCTGGGGGTGGGCGTCCAGGTACACACCGGCTCACTCCTTGGCGGCCGCTTATCGGGGCCTGGAGCCTGGGGCTCGCTCGGGCCCCTTCGGGGGTGGGGTGCCCCCGGCCTCTCGGCCTGGGGCTCGGTCACTCAGGCACAGCTGGCGGCCGGCGGAGCTCACGGGCGCGTCACTGCAACTCCCCCTGGCTTCTGCTCCGCGGCTGCTGAGTGAGCCCTCATCTGGGACTCTCCTCAGCTCTTACTGGAACAGTGGCGCGGCTGCCCCTCTGTTGGTCTTCCTTGGTCTCTTGTGTTCTGGGGGCCTCTGGATGTCTGGAGTTTTGATCTCCTCCATACCTGCTTCACACCCTGGAGGACGGGGCTGTGGCCCCCCCACACTCCCTAGCAGATCGTTACATGGAGAAACCTTTGGAATACAAGCGCGCTGATCCACACAGGTATGCACACGGGTGTTCACTGCTCGTAGACCCAAATTACACCTTTCTTGGTTGCTACTTCGAAGCACATCTGTCCTGCGTGCTGCACAACAACATTGAATATTTAGTATTTACTGCTGTTTACACTTAGCTAGATTAATGCGATGGTGTTGTGTTTAGTATGTTGCTTTGTTTTTTGTTTTTTTTTGTCTTTTTTTGCTTGTTTTCTATTCTTCTCTCAACAGGTGATCCAGGAGATTTTTATTTTTTTTTCTCCCCCCCTTTCTCACTGTCCCTCTCCCCTTCTGTTTTTCCTTTCCTTCCTCTTTCTTTCTCCCTTTCCTATCTCTCACTCATGTCTGTCCCGTCTGTAACATCTGAAAATAAAATATAATAAATAATAAAAACAAAGATCGACCAAATGGACCAATACGGCAATGCCACGATGATCCATTTGGCAAAGTAAATCCATTGGGTATCCTTGTTGGTCTTCAGACAACAATTCTGATGGCTAAAGAACCAAATGGGACAGGCAAAAGAAAAAAAAAAAAAAAAAAAAAAAAAAAAGGAATCATGCATAATGCTTGCTGTGTTGTAATGCTGCTGGTAATCATATGGAGTCAGTCATGTATGCTGACAAAAGAATAGTAAAAGCACAGAAAGAGCTAAAAGCGGAAGACTGAAAAAGCTCCTACAGCTGAATTTGTCGTAGTTTGCATTGCATTTCAGTACCTGTGCAAACGCCGAGTGGGTCGCACTCCTGGCAGGCTGAGGGGCAGGGTTGGCATTCTCTCTCCTGCACAGTGTGTGCTGGAGGACACTTGTCTACACACTGGTGCTTGTGTAGGAGAAGAGGTTCTTCACAGCTGAGGCAGTGGGTAGCATTCCTCGCACAAGATGCACAGCCAGGTGCACAGCTATGACAAACCTGGCCTGCAGGAAAGCCCCTATTGGAAGCAACACAGAGCTTGATGGACAGGTAGAAAACGCAGGGCAGCACACTTAAAATATACTTTCCATTAGGTTTGTATTTATTCTGTTATTCGCTTTGTTCTTGCTGCAAACCATGTAGGAATAACATGTACTGGTAAAGGAGGCCACTTAGCAAATAGTAAAAAAAGGTCACATGGTCAGAAAGTTTAAATGAAGCTTCATAGCTTGGAGCTTCAGCAAGATCAATATAGGGTTCTGGCTTTAAGTATATAAAAAATTTAATAGAACATCACGTAGGAAATGTCAAAATCACAGGCATCTTCTGACATTTATTTTTGGCTCGCCAGAAGACATGCCTCAAACATCTTGTGTGACATTTAGAAGATAGCAGCAATAGGATCGACCTCCTGACCTCACACACTCTTGAACACACTGCCCATCCTGTAGGAACAACTGAGCTTTGCGAGCACTCTGGCAGCGGATGCAGTGCTGAGCGTCCACACACTGCAAACAACCTGCAGGGCACGCCTCGCACACACCGCTCAGCTGACTGGCAATGAAGCCCCCCGGACACTTTAACACACATGTTTGCTGCGTGGTCAAAAATCGCCCTGAAGGACAAATAACAAAAGATGAACGTCATCATTGTTAGCTCAGAGCTCAGACAGCAAGCTGCTGAGGTCTGAAACAGCTTAAAAACAATAAACCAGTGACAAACCTTTTGCACATTTTGTACATTGGTTCTTCTCCGGTCCAGCGCAGGACTCACAGGATGGGTGGCAGTCCTCGCACTCCCCATCTGGAGGGCAACAACACTACAATCATCATAAAGTGTCATCTAACAACACAACACATAACAGACGCAAACTGACCCAGAACCAGGTGTATTTTGTTATTCTGCCCGAAAAACTTCATTCATGTACTGAAAGTGTTTGTTAACAAAATTACGTTTTAATCACTTGAAACCTCAGAGAGTGGTTGCCAATCTTCTTATAGACTCATCGGACAGTTTATTAGGCTTACTCGCTAGTACTGGGCTGGACACTTGACCAGCAACAATGCTCAAACAGGCTACAGCACTTCTCAGTAATGAAGGTGAACTCAGTCTGGGACCAACAAGCATGACGCATTCAAAGTGACTTAAAACAGCTTTCTTCCCCATTCTGATGCTTAGTTTGACCTTCAGCAGGTCATCTTGACCGTCTATATATGCCTAAATCCACCGAGTTGCAGATTTGATATCTGCTTTAATAAGCAGTTACAGATATTTAAACATGTGTAGATGTGTACCTAAAAGTGGCCAACAAGTGTATGCGCTGGAAGCTAGAATATTGCGTTTAGTCTAATTCAAACAGTTTATATATTATATAAAACTTGAGCTACCAGCTTATTAGCACAACTGGGTGACTTGGTGAAACTGAAACAGCTACCATCTTTGAAGCTGGTGAGGCTAACACTGTCCAAACTCTTAAAACATCTACAAAGATGTTTTAATTCAATAGATTTTTAGGTCATGTCTGAACAGTAAAAATGTCAAAATATTACTATTTACTGTCAGTGACTTCTACAGTTCTCATCCCAATTTCCTGGAAACTTTTATACTATTTGACAGACCCAGCAAATCTGTGTTCTGTGGTCAGTTTGTATGCTTAGTAATCTTTCATAGCTTCTACTTTTGACTGAAATGCCTCGATCACAACATCCCACATAGCAAAATTGGTATGGCCCGGATCTGGACCACACAATGTGCTTACACATGGCCCACATACCGCAAAGAATGACGGCCCTTTGGTGGCCCAGATCTGGTTTGCCAGAGGTGGCCCACACATGGGCCAGCACAAGGCCAGTTGCAGAGACACTGGTGGTCCTGTGCTGGCCCATGTGTTGATTACCTCTGGCAAACCTGGTTTGGGCCACCAAAGGGCCGTCATTCTTTGCGGTATGTGGGCCATGTGTAAGTTGTGTGCAGCCACGGGCCAGTTGCAGACACACTGCTGGCCCTGTGCTGGCCCAGAACAGTTTCAGCTCTGGCCTCCGATGTCAGCCTAATGTGTACCTTAATAAAGCCATGTAATTACAACATGTGCCGGAACATAATAACGCAAAAGTAACATGACAACACTCTGTTCAGACAGTGAATGGACTGATTCTTATATAGCGCTTTCTACTCTCGTGGATTACTCAAAGTACTCTATACAACAGTCACCCAATCACACACTTTGTCTAAACTGAGTGCTTCCTAACTACATTCATACATATTCACACTCTTGACATGCAGACTGAAGGAACCAGGGATTGAACCACTAAGCTTCCGATCAGTAGGTGACCTGTTCTACCTCCTGAACTACAGCCACCCAGTGGTAAACATGAGTAAACCCTCACTAGGTTTTGGATAAAGTGTACACTCAGAAACCTGCATTTGAAACGTTGGCTACTATAGCAGTATAGTATTGCAACATGGCATTTGGGTCTTCTAACTAAAATAGGAAAATAGGAACACATAGGAACATCACTGCCTGACCTGGCCCACGTCTGGTTTACACTCTGCCATGACATCAGTCAGTCAGAAGTGCCAGCTTGATGCCAGGTCCAGGCCAGACCTGTTTTCTATGAGCCTGGGCCACATAAACCAAACCACAATCGGGACAGATATGGCATGCCATCACATAAACAGTGCCATCTACGCCAGGCCTGGCCCATATCTGGATGACATACCATTTACCATGCTAGAAGTCAGCCAGAGGTGCCGGCTACAGTTCACACAAAGTGGGGAAAAACTAATTCCAACATAATCATGGATAAACCCTTACTTGTCCTTTTGCTTTTTATTTAGATTCAACAGATGATACATTACTCATCTGTCTAACTTATCTAAGCTATCGAAGACTTAAAACCTAAAACGAGTACTCATTTGAAACTTAAATTGAGCTTTGTCACTGCTCAGATTTAAAGTTTGAGAATAACTTTATTTCCCCGTGCTCGTTTTCAATCTTTGTATTAACCTATGCACTTTTCTCAGAGTTATTTAAGTTTCTAATAATTAAGATGTCTTGCCTCAAACTAATTACCATACATTGTTTAAGGTCTGTCAAACTAATTTGCGAAGGGAACAAAATGTTCAACACACACAATCAATTATTTCTAATTCTGTGTCTGGCTGACATGCATTCTGTTTTTGGGTACTTAAGTTGGTACAGAGTTCAGGGACAGTGGCACACAGACCAATTACCCTCCAAGATTTCTTTTCTGCTCCTGTGAAAGTGCCCAAATCCCTGATTCATTATGGGCAGACAGATGGATTAGTGGAATACAAGTATTAGTCTCACCGCTGAGAAAGGTCTTAATGGGACAGACCTCATGGTCAGACACACACTCTCCATTTTCTAGCGCCTTTCCCTCCTCACACAACAGACAGTCCTCGTCCTCGGGGCCGCTACATGTCACACAGTCCCAGTGACACTCCTCGCAGTTATTGGAGTCTTCATCGCCGTAGAAACCATCCGGACATTCTGAAACGCACTTCCCCTCTGAGGAAAAAAAAACGTAGCCTCTGATAAGTACTTCATGTGATCCAGGTGGGCAGGCTGCACTTTACATTAAAGCAGCCTTCAGCAGTTTCACACATCAGTTTAAAAAGTTTAGAATTACTAAAATACTAAATTACCCAAAGACAGTATCACTATGTATTAATATAATTAATAATATATTAATATATGAAAAAACAAGTCATTTGCATTGGTTTTTAACGATTGCTCTAATAAATGACTAACCATCTGTGAGAAAAAAATTATTTTTACTGAAGACTGGGAGGACTGGTGAGGTCCAACTGGTCCTTTGTGGATTATCCATGTTATCTTAAAGCTTTTCTTTCTTTTCTAACTTTCAAAAATTCTAAAATCTGGCCATAGGTGTTTCTTTGTCACCCTGCAACAGATTGGTGACTTGTCCAGGGTGTACTCTGATTCTTGCCCTATGTCAGCTGGGATTGTCACCCTCCATCACACCATTCATGGGCCTGAGCTGGATAACCGGAAGAAAATGGATCTTATTCATCTTCCAGCTGCTCCCTTTACGAGTCACAGCAGATCACCTGCCTCTCCCTAGAATCCTCTTCTGTCAGACCAACCATCTAGATAGCCTCCTTCACTATACTGGATCTAAGAAATGGATGGATATGCCATTTTTATAAAATAATATTTCAGTTTTTGTTTGCTTGTGCACTAATTGACCTATCCAGTTACTTGCCTATTATATTTTCTATCTAGATAGTTATAATACTAAAGCATTTAATGGCACGCATCACAAAAATCCATCTAATCTCATGCTTTACTCTTAAAAAATGATTTCATATGTCATTGCAAATAAAATGATGACAGGGTCTCTGTCCATGCTGATAACTTATAGCACTTCAATAACGATGATGTAAATAATCCTTTACAAACTCCAAAAATATTTATCTCCAAAATTGCTGATGTAAGTAATTTAATTACATGAAGGTTCCATATAATTCTGTTACATACTTACAATGTAAAAATGTTACATTTAATGGAATCTGGTCGAATGGGTTAGGAAAATATTCTTTGAGTGTAGCTTCACGTCTTACCCAACGAGGGCAAATTACCTAATAAGAAGAGGTCGCTCTCACACCAGTAGCACTCGTGTTCATCGCAGCTCACGCAGTTGTCGTCACACGGAATGCAGGTCATTTCTTCTTCTACGCTGTACGTCTTAGCTGGGCAGTTTTTGTAGCAGCCATCCTGGAAACTGACGACAAAAAGCAACGGTTGATGTTTGCATCACACACAAACATGAACTCTACTCTCACTGCCAGCGGAGGTCTTTTGCATTAGCTCAGAGATTAAATGAAAGAGAAAAGTGAGCCCAGAATGGCGAGATCACACACGGTGAGAGCGAGGCACACAGCCTTACTTGTAAAAGCCCTCAATGCAGGACAGACAATGCCTGGGGTTATCTGTCAAAAGCAGACAAAAAAAAAAGAAAAAGAAAAATTCAGTCGCCTTTTTTTTTTAAGGGGACCTTAAGGGGGCGGGGACACCTTAATTTTTTTCCACTGTGGGCGACATTCATTTGGGAAAACTTTATTATGGCTACTGGGTCATGACTTACACAGGACACACTTCTTGCAGCCTTGCTCGCAGGCCATGCAGTCGTCATAATCTGGGTCTTCCACCTCACCTGAGAAAGGAGACGGAGAGCGGAGGGTGAGAGCGCGAGGTCAGTGTGGACAGGTGTGAAACAACGCTCCTTAAACACTCCTCAACATGCAACCTTGCTTACCTTCCCCACACTCCAGCTTAACACAGGATCCATCAGAGACATAGTAGGAGGCGTTACACTTCAGGCAGTGGTTGGGGCCTGTGCAGAGTCGGCAGTGGTCTACACAGGGCTCGCAGGTCCTCTGCTTGGTGTGGTAGAAAGCCTCAGGACAGGCGTCCAGACACATGCCTTTATAGAGGTAACGCTCCACCTTAAACTTATCTGGAGAATAAACAGCAATTTCACTAGAAAGCCACGTCTGTAGTTAGGTTTGAGGCCATTTCTTTAAGAGAATGGTGAATGGACTAAGCATTAATCTGTGGCTGGGGTTTGGGGAAGGCCTCAGTGAGGACTGCCTGCGGCTCACGGGGCCTCCAGATGGATTCATGAAGAGTGTGAGAAACAATAAAGACAGAGTCAGGGAGGGTGGCGCATGAAAATGAGGATGAACCCGTTTGTACACCTGTACATGGTGTGCACCATGCCTCTCACTTCATGACAGCTGGGATAGGCTCCAGCCTAAATCTCAAAGTTTTAGTGTAGCCCTTGGGGAGTTTGTGGCTTTATATTTACAAAATATAATTTTTCCTTCCTTTTCATCTTTTTAATGTCTCAGCCAGTTTTCCATTCACATACTGCACACACCACGTCACACTTACCGCGAGCTACTCATTTCGTACTCACCGGTGTCACAGCTCGTGCAGTTGGCTGGCCCCGCGTCCACACACGTGGCACAGGTGTGGTCGCACAGGTGACACCGGCCACCCGACTGGTACTTCCCACTGGCGCATCCCACCACACAGCGGCCCTCATCCAGAGCCCTGCAGCAGGCAACATCAACATCACAAAATCAACACATATGAATTATAAGTATGTAAATGAGCTGAACTCATTTAAATCCCAGCGTGTACCATATGGTGCATTTACACAGATGTAGCTGGATGTGCCGACAAAGGGAGGAGGAGAAGAAAGGGTGGGAATGTTGGCTGAAATGTGGGTAATGTGGGAGTCTTCTTTTTTTGACATTTTATCCATGAGGAGCATCAGGGAGACATCTGGTCAGCAACATGACAACAATAGCCACGAGCTGTATGCTTCATTCATGACAAGAAATGGAGTCCTTTTACAGATGCTATCTCCCTCACAGAGCTCCCTCCAATCATGGAGTCAGAACTTGGATAACAGGAACAGAAAGGGTGATAGGATGATGCTTATCATTAAGTAATTAAGTGTTAAGGTACAGTTTCCTTGAGACCATAAACGGCACATTTTGTGCTTTATTTATATTTTGCCCCAAGTGGGTGGAGTTTGGGTGGAGTACATCTGTAGTTTGTGAGGGCTGCCTGAACCCAGAGTTAGTCAGTTTGCAGTGGCACCTCTCAGGTTGAAGCTTTGAAACAGACATGTTCTTTTTTTGTGCTATTTTTACGTTAAAATAAAAAGAAATAATTATTTATCGAGAGGTTTGATGGGGATATTTATATATATATATATATATATATATATATATATATATATATATATATATATATATATATATATATATATATATATATATATATATATAAATCACCCTGTCATAAGTGTTTCAGCTGTATACCAAGGCTTATTTCATCGTATTACATAGAAAGAATCAATGTCGTACTAGCTTGCAAACAATGGCAATAACAATTCATCAGGGAAATATTATTTCAGGCTCACACCCAGCGAAATATCATGTATTATAGAGAAACAGTGGCATGCACTCAATCTAAAACAGTCAAGTCCAGCTCACTGTGAAGAAATACAGCTGATGCAGTCTTCGCTTTGCGGCCCTGTACACTTCAGGCACGTTGCGTGGCACGCGTGGCACTCCCCGTTACTGTCCTGGTACTCTCCTGTTAGACAGAAAGCAGGAGAAGCACACTGACTCAGAAATGAATAACCATCTGAGGTGCAGAGGTGGTTTTCATGTGCCACGGCTGAATGACTTCTGGTTTAACAAAAAAAATCTGAATGACTCAGAGATGCGAATGCATATTTCATGCTAAACTGACACATATTAATGGATTTTGCTTCTGTGTTAAATATCATTTAAATTTATGAACCAAACGTGTCAAGAATAAAATGTGGAAGACGGCCGACCGACCGTCCGTGCACTCGGTGTCAGCAGCACACGCTCCCCTCTGCAGGCTGTGACCGCTGGAACAGCTGCTGCAGTTCCATCGGCTCGGCCCCACACAGGTGAGACAGCTGGCGTCACACCTGAAGAGAGGAGCACAGAGAGTGAACAAGTGAACCCTTCACACAAAAATCCTGACCACACAAAACACACACAGAAAAAATAACTAAACCCCACTCCATACAGGCGCACAGCAACAACAAACATGAGTGCCAAAACAAGCACAAACACACGTGGAAGCCAACCACCAGAATAAGGCCTGCCACCAGCAGATAAACAAACCTCCCACACCTGAACACACACCAGTGAGCTCACCTCCTACATATCCTGTGCCCATCAGCTATCTCTGGGTTTGGTTCTGTGGCGTAGAAGCCAGCACTGCAGGAGGACACGCACCTCCACTCCTCCATCAAGTAGCCTTCTGCACAAGTGTTGCACGCCTCAACACCTGCACCTGGTGCAGCATGAGGAGAACACACACACACACACTTAACTGGATTACTGGATAAAGGACATAAAGGAGCAATGGGGCGTGAAAAGCGCTATATAAATCCAATCCATTATTATTATTATTATTATTATTATTATTAATGCAAACGGCAGCAGTAAAAAACAAAACCAAAATGTGACTTTTGACCCCCGCTCTCACCTGCACAGGTAGCGCAGGCCTGGTGACAAGGCTTGCACGCGACTTCCTGCGGGTCATGGTAGAATCCGGCTGCGCAGCTCCGCTGGCACCGGTTCCCCTGTAGACTAGAGAGGATGGAGCGAGCATGTGGCACCGTGACACACACAGTCAATCATGTGACACCAAAACGGATGAGTCACTGCTTTCATCCCACAGCAACACCACCACAAACACTCGGTGAACTGAGTCAGTGAAAGCTTTATTCCGGAAACTTCGAACTCTTTGTCCGAGATGTTTTGTCCTTTCAAGTAGCAATACAGCAAAGCGTCGATTAAGATAAACTTATCTTTCTAGAAATGTTATGATTCTGCTGAGGGTTTGTGTGTGTGTTTGCTCGCGTGTGTGAGGAGAATCAATATTCTCAGAGGCTTAGGGGAGAAGGAGTGGTGTTTACCGAGCAGTTAATTTGAGCATCATCAGAGAGTTTGTTTCACCTTGTGTGTGGTTTGCATTCTGTGCAGATGCTGTAGGAGGTGCACTTCAAGCAGTTTTCACTGCACTTTCTGCACATGTTTGCATCTGTGGGGAAATCAAACAATACGCATGGAGTATACACATCAGAGCCATTAATCAATCTTACTCACATACCTTCAACTGCAGTTATGTCAACTGACTATTCATTAGTGCAGCTGCATTCAAACCGCTCCTCTGTAACCCAGTCAAGGATTTTTTTTCTTCTGTCGCATTAATTGAATCACAAAAAATTTCACAAAACAGAACCAACCGTGGTCGAGGTAGTAGTTTTCCCCACAGATCGCTGTGCAGGTATTGGTCCCCTCAGTCAGGTGATGGCCAGGCTGACAGGAAGTGCACTGGTCACTCCGACTTCCAGTGCAGCTCTCACAGGAGGCGTAGCACCTCTTACAACGCCGACGGTCACCCCAGAATCCCCTGGGACATCCTGATACGCACAACCTATCGGACAGCCATGAACCAGAGGACACAGAGGACGAGAGGTGTTGCTATTGATTCGGAGTGGAAAAAATTATATTGCGGGTCAATTTTTGAGATGAGGACACACTCAAATAAAAACTATTTTTCACCCTCAATAAGCATGAAGCAATAATTTTGACTGAAATAAAACTGAAATACGTAGAATCAAAGATTTATTTATTCAAGTAATTAATAATTAAGAAAATGTGCTTGCTATAAACTGAATGTATACAAATGGAGTTATCTTAATTTGACCAGATTCCATTAAACGGAAATTTAACATTGTATTATGTAACAAAATTACATGGAAAATGTACATGGAAACAAATTAGATAATTTAATTTGAACAAATATTTGTTTTTAGTACAATGAAAAGCAAAAGTAATTCATAAAACCCCAAAACTACCAAGGACAGAATTACCAGACCCCTGATGCTCAGCCATGTGTCCTTTTTGCTGGATAACAGCCTGAAGTTTTCAGCAAATCTCACACTCCTCTCCTGAGCAACCCCAGCCCATTCTTCTTTGGCGAGTCTCTCAAGCTCCTCCAGATTTCATGATCTTGTGGCACCGACCTGGAGCTACAGATTTTCAGATCTGTCAGGCTCTGTGCAGACCAGTCAGTAACCGTCACTTTGGTCTCCTAGGGGTAGTCCTTCACCAGGCCCGACACATGTTTTGAGTCATTGTCATGTTAAAAAACAGCAATGATGCAGACCCAGTTTTGCTGCTGACTACTTGAGGTTTTCTTCCAAGATGGTCAAACATCCTTCTTTCTTTGTAACTTCTTCCACCTTGATGAGATTCCCAGTTCCAGACACACTGAAGCACCTCCTGCCACCATGTTTTAACTGTCAGGATGGTATTCTTTTGGTTGTTTGCCTCTCTTGTCTTTCTCCAAACATAAGCAACATCTATGTGGCCAAAGAGCTCAAGTATCAACTCACCTGACCAAAGGATGCCCGTCCAGTATGCATAGTCTTTCTCCAGGTTGTCCTTAGCATACTTCAGTCTGGCTTGAAGGTTTCTCTTCTGCGGCAGTGAAGTTATTCTTGGTCTGCAACCTCATGGCCCACTCCCGTGCCTAGTTCTAGTCACTGTCCCTTTTGAGACTATAATTCCTGATTTGGCTATTAGTTATTGATTAGAGTCTTTGCAGTTATTCTGGAGTCTCTCGCTAGTTTTCTTTCCAGGATCTTTGAAATATTTTGTTTGCTACATCTGCCAGATGTGTGGCTCTCTTTGAATGACACTCCAGTCACTGACACTCTAGAAAGGCTGTGATAACTTTGCATATCCATAAAATTAAGCTATAAAGTTAAACCACATCAGTGGTTTGTGCTGTGACTCAATGAAAAGGTCAGTTTTTCAGGGGGCTAACAAAAGAATTCATGCTTTTGAAGAAAACCAGTATGTTTAGAAATGCTCTGTCTAAAAAAAACAAAGAAAAACCTAAACTGAGAAATTTTTGACAAAAACATAAAATTTCATAAGGGGGAGGGGCATAGTAATTTTGTCCTCATGTGTAAATTACAATCATAGCCACAGAAACCTGTGAACTTCAACAACGATTTGACACAATATAAAAACCCGACTCATTTTTTAAAAGCATCTTGTGTGAGCCACATACTGTGGATCTGCCAATAGCTCTGTGCTGTGTAGTCATGCTAACCTTGTGTTGTTCTTGAACTTGAGAAAAAAGTGCAAGCATGTGACACACTGCTGCGGGCCTGGCCCCTCACAGCCATCATCACTGCATTCTGGGTCGCAGGGTCCTGCAAGGGTGAACACTCGCAAAGTCACAGCAGCATCACGTCACATCACAAGAGAGAAGTTATTCAGACTGCTGATTTTATTCTGTATTTATGTAAGAGCCTGCCACATTAAGCATACACCGCATCCCAGTTCATTAAGCTGCTGACTGAGAGGCCGGAGATAGAACAAGGGAAAGCTTAGTACTATCAAGATGCAGGGTGCATGACTCACCGCTGTATTCTTCGCTATCCGTCGGAATCTCAGCTGATCTGGCTCGCTCGCGGTGCGCAGGATACGGGCGCTCCGCTGTGCCATAAATCACCAGGGACCACTTCTCCAGCACCCCTGTGAAACAGCAGAGAGATAAGAGGCTTTGTCCCGCGAGGCCCAGCCCTGTATTTTAACTGCAGCGAGCCGAGGTTCAGTGCATGTTTCATAATATTGAGACGTTACAAAGAGGAAGAGCAGACCTAGTTTGGAGCCGTCTTTCTTCTGAGAGGGAGTATCCTGGATTTTCAAAGTCCATTCCCCCGCTGCCTGCTCCCCCCAGCAGTGAGCTGTCATGAATTCCCAGTTCTGAAATCCCTCGGTGGAGTTGTCAAGAGGCCTAAACGAAAACATTACATAATCGTGCTCACGCTGCTGCTTCATCTACTACTCGTTATATGATGATTTAAAGGATGTGTTTCCTAAAGACACAAAAGCAAAATCACCTTAATTTTTTCAGCTTTATCTGAATCAAAGATAGGAAACATGCTTCACTTCAGGAGGGCAAACCGGGTACGTGACAAATCCCTGTGTTGTGTTCTTATTCATGGCTCATAAATACATTACAGCTTCAGCTTTTTGTAAATGATTTATACATTCATATGAAAAAGCAAGCTCATCCCCTAGAAAACGCTATAGAATAAAATAGAAGCAATAAATATTCAGTCCTGTATGAAAGGGCAAATAAGAAAGATGCAGTCCTGTTTTCTAGTCATTTTCACATTTTAAAAAAATCAGTCAATCACATGGAAAAAATCTAATCGTCACAGTCCCTCTTGTCCTCCTGTGCTGACCTGTAATCCATCTTTTCTGCTTCCTGCGTGTTTTTTTCAATCTCTCCTCTCTCTGTGTATGAGTGTGGCCTTACCTGAAAAAGACTTTCAGAGCATATGTTGCTCTAAAAACCTGTATATACCTCTCAGCACTGATGGTACCTATCCAGATGTGCAACCTGCCAATTCCATAGGCGCTGATGCACACCCCATAACTATCAGAGATGCAGGCTTTTGAACTGAGCGCTGATAACAAGCTGGACGGTCTCTCGCCTCTTTAGTCCAGGGGACGCCATGTTCATGTTTTTCAAAAGGAATTTCAATTCATCTGACCACAGAACAGTTTTCCACTTTGCCTCAGTCCATTTTAAATGAGCTTTGGCTCAGAGAAGACGGGCAACATTTCTGGATCATCTTCACATATGGTTTCTTCTTTAACGGGCATTTGTGGATGGCACAGCAAACTGTTCACAGACATCAATTTCTCCAAGTCTTCCTGAGCCCATGCAGACATTTCCATGACAGCATGATGCCCGTCTTTAATGCCGGGGGGCATCCAATGTGGATTTTGGTCCGTCTCCAGATCCCTGGGAACTTTTGATGATGTCTTCACGATTTTATGTTGAAAATGTTATGTTTATCATCCAATTGTTCCACAATTTGCCTACTAAACCACTCATCTTTACTTCTGAGAGACTGCTTCTGCCATCATGCTACTGACCATTTAGCCTAATTAGTTGTAACAGCTGTTTCTTTTTAGTACAACTTGCTTTTCCATAGTTTTGGTCTTTTTGTACCAACTTTTTTGAGACTTGTTGCTGCCATCACATTCAAAATTGCTGACATAATTCATGAAATAGTAAAATTTCTCAGTTTTAGATGTTTTCTGTGTTCAACTGTGGCTAATATGTGGACTTACAACATCTGTAAATTATTCTGTTTTTATTGAACTTGTACATGACCTCTCGCATTGTTAAAGACTGTTGATTACTTCATCTGCATTAGAGATTTCTTCTGAAAACCTTAATAGATACCTATGGTCAGGTATAAGCCAAGGTCTAAACTGTTCTGTAACACTTGGAAACACTTGGAGGAAAAAAAACTTTAACTTAACTTAAATAGATTTATAAATTATTGTACATAAATTAGTCTGTTGTCTGGAAAATCATTGTGAGGTACTAATTTGAAATAAACAACACTTAATTGTTTTCGACAAGCATATAAAGAAAGACCAGGATTTTTGGAATCACATACACTTCACAGACAAATCACAGACAGAAGGCAAAAAGTGAATTCTGCTCCAGATCGTATCAGCACAGATTAGACTGGAGTCACGTCTAAATGCCCTTTGAGGAAGATTGGGAACAGGCAAGTTAAGAAAGCCCTCAAATATTTTCCAATTAAAAGAATTTTGCATATAAGGCTGGTGAAAAATGCCAAAGACTGTAAACAACGATACAAACCAGCAACAAGGAGGAAATTAAGCCTGTAATGGTAAGGGTGTGTTTACTTTTTTCCATGGAATAATATTAGATCTGAGATTTTTCTGTAGTGTCAAAAAATTTGTCTAATTATTTAAGATAAAATAAGCACCATGACTGCTCCTTTATTTCCTATGATGTCACCACAGCACATGGATCCTCATTGATTTGGCACAGATAACTGCCTTGAGGTGACTGTTGTTATGATTTGTTGTTATAAAATTGAATTTTGCACAATGTGTACAAGCTTGTAACCGGGGATTTTTCACGTGTAAGGCAAACACATTAACCACTACACCATAGTCACGCTGCCCATCCATCCATCCATTGTTTTCTGCTTATCCTTGTCAGGGTCACAAGGAGGCTGGAGCCTATCCCAGCCACCATAGGGCAGGAGGCAGGGTACACCCTGGACAGGTCGAGACAGACAACCATTCACAGTCACATTCACTCCTATGGGCAATTTAGAATGACCCATTAACTTAACCCCATTAACTGAGTGTGTAAAACTTGGTTGGGTCTGTGTTTCCACAAGCCCCGCTAGTTTAGAGACTTATTCCTCATGAAGAACGCAAGACATAACAGAACAACCAACTCGCTAACGAGGGAAGTTTGGGTCAGAACCAGCTCTTGGAGCTCACGCTCCTCACCTGACTCCAGCCCAAATCCTTCCAAGAGCAGCTTCCCTCGCAGCTATTTATTGACAAACTGTTACAATACACATCACAGCAAAAGCACCCCCCTCGTAAGACCCCTCTCGGTTACAAAGACAATGTGTGTGTGTATGTGTATGCATGTGCAAGAACATGTGTGTGTGTGTGTGTGTGTGTGTGTGTGGTGTGTGTGTGTGTGTGTGTGTGTGTGTGTCTGTATGCACGATTTCCTGCTCACCAAAAGGATCATAAAAGCAGGAAGCAACACCACAAGAAACTGATCTGTCAGATAGGATGTATCTGCAATAAAACCTCCCCCAGCACAGAGTGGCTGGAGAGGTGGTCAGAGACAAAGGAATGTCTTGATCCTATAGATTGAACTAAGACTTTACAAATTTAAGAAATACAATGACAACATTCAAGAATTAGACTTAACAGTTACTGTGATCATTAAATGCCATCTTATGTGCTGATTGTTCGATACCAGCTAATACCTTGATGCCGCACTAATTATTACCTTTTAGAAAACAAAGATCAAAAGCGTCATGAAAGTAGAACATGAGCAATTAAAATCATCCCTTTATTTGTATTTTTAAATGGTCGGTGAAGACTTATAGCTTAACACCTCTAGCGGTTGCACAGCAACTGGCTAAATACTCCAGTCTCCTTGCCATCCAGTCACGAACTCTCTGTCTGTTGTTTGGTGCTTCACAGGCGGTGCACTTCAGTTTTTTTTGTTTTTTTTTTAACCTTTTCACTGAAAACAACAGCCCACTCCTGCTTGTAACTTTGCTGGTGAGAGCAGTTAATAGGAAACCAAAACAGTAAGGTTGCAAGTAGAAACCAAAAGGATGAGCTCAAAGACATCAAAATGATCAAGGGGCTGTAGATACAGTGACCACTCAAGTACTGATTACAGCAGCTTTAAATAGTATCTCAGCAAAGGTGAAGTTGATACTTTTAACAGGTGTGTTTTATATTTCGGTGTTATATATTTCAAAAAGTACCATTATTCCTTTAATTTAACAAATGTGTCAAACTCAAACATTTGGCTTTTGAAGGATTTGATGTTTATCAGGTAATCTGCAGAAACCGTTGCTCTCGGTTACCTGTTTGCCAGCAGCTGCGACGTGGTGCCCAAAGGTGACGTGAGGGTGATGGAGAGATCACCACGGCGACCGTGGCTTATGTTAACCCGGACCACGACGTGCTCCACATAAGCGACGTGCTGCGGGGCCTTGCTGGAGCAGCCTGTAGTCTCATGCACAGACATTAGCACTGAGCCCGGATGAATAAGCCTGTCATGAGAGAAAAGAGAAAAAAGAGACGCAGGGAGTAGTGGAGATAAAAGAACAGACGGAAAACAAGAAGCGCAAGAGAAAGTTACGAGGAGAGCCGCGGTAAGGAAAATGACACCCATTAAAGTACGACCGCGAATCAGTGTGAAAGAAATCAATTCCAGAAGAGAGACAGAAATAGATAACGTGCGATAAAAGGGGAGGAATCAAGGAAAGCCCTGAGTCGAAGCAGAGATCTCTGATACCTGCTCAGCTGGATGGCAGCCTCCTCCGCACATTCATGCTGTGAGGGGACTTGTTTCCAGCGCTCTGCCTCCTTCACCATGCTCTCAGCATCCAGCAGGCCAAAGCCGTACAGGTGGCTCACTAACAGACACCAGCACATCCCCAAACACACACACTGCACATTAGCCGGGGCATAGAGAAGGCACTGTAGCTTATAAATGACTTCACACACTCCCGAGACTTTGTAGGCGTTTATCGCTCTTCTGCTCACAGTACCTCATTAGTTTGTATGCTCGCTGCTTTATAGTTCCCCCAAAAAAGAGCTGAGAGGAACATTTACTAAAATATGCTTATCAAGTCAGGGGATTCTTCTTTTTTATTTATTTATTTATTTTTGGCTGGCAAATATTAAAATAGACAATGTGGAATTAGAAAATCAGCAGAGATCCGATGGGAGTACCTTTGTATCCGGCTCCATTTACACGCCAGTCAGGAGCACTGAGATGATGAGCTTTTGATGTACAGACAATAATGTGCTGCAAATCCCTCCAGGTTAGCAAGGGGCTGAACGTTCAAGAGAAGGAAACCACATGCTCTCATCACCCGATTGCACAAATTGATCTGAACACGAGCTGCATGTATGGATGCTGTTATTAGAGGGCTGCTTACTTGGCTTCCAAGGTGAGAGCAATGACACCGGCAGCTACAGAGGCGGCGAGGGAAGTCCCTGACTGGGCCGTGCTGCAGCTCTGCTGTGGACCCACGGTCACCTGTGGAGGAAACCACTTATATTTATTTTTTTATATTCACCCACTATTAACATGAACAGCACAGAACTGCTCTTTTTTGTTGACTCTGCTTGACTGTATGTGTAGTTTTTGCACATCAAATCATTTTGGAAAGCATTCAAATGACTGGCAAGAATTAACTAGGAGGATTCAGCATTAATGTGATCAATATTTAGGATTTAGGTTATGGATTTGCTATAAATTAGCTAATTAATCCTGTCTGGTTTCTTACCCTTCATTTCTTTATATTTTCTTGGGAAAATGGGAAATAGTGATTTATTGAAACATGTGCAAAACATGCCTGAGCTGTCCACTTGGACAGTTTCCTCAACATTTTTAAGGACATGCTGCAAACCATATGACATGTTTTCCCGTAATGGCTCTCTGAGAATCACTTCACTGGTGCAGATATTCTATTTTTATCTGAAACTCTATTATCTTTGGATTTTTAGTACTCAACTAAAGCAACAACAAAACGAAACAAAAGAGGCAACAAATTATGTGCTTAAAGATACAAGAATAAATTTGGTTTTTGCTAAGTTGCCTGTTATATAAAGACTACTTGAAAAATATTTTAAAAAATAAAATACAAATCTGGCTCCTTGGAAATGAATTGCAGCTCAGGACAGTGCTGTATATTGTAGAATATGGGCCTGGTTAACCAGCAACTGGAACACACTCACCTGTTTCCAAACACCAGTTAGGTAACATTTGTCATAAAGTAGCTTAATTTTTAAGTTTGCAGACACAAGATCACTCACAGAGACAAAAGCAACAATTTAACAAAAGTGTCAGAGTGACAAAAATTAATCAAGATAATGCATTTTGTAGAAAGAAAAATTAGAAATACTGGCAAACACAGTACACATAATTAGATTTTTTTTGTTTTGTGTGTCGGTTGAGAAAACAAAATGGAAAACATGTAAGCCTGAGGCCAGAGAAGCAGCTCTCAGTCAAATTACTCTAATCAGCTACCCAACTCTGTTTACCCACAATGTCTGAAAATCACATGACATGATAGAAGTATTTGGCATTTTCTACACTCAGACAGTGATTTCATTCCAATTTTATTCCATTTTAATGCCTACTGGATTCTCCTTTATTACCTTTACGTGCAAAATCTGTATGTTATCCTAATAATTTTCACTTACTCTGATTTGTGTTAGTATAGAGTAACTACTATCCTTTGTCCATGGTGATGTGCCATAAACCGGGGGGGGGGGGGGGGGGAGCTTCCAGTTAGATAGACAAAACAAAAGAGTGAAATCTGGTTTTCACAAAACATATTTCACACAACATTAGGAAATTTTCCTCGGGCCGTTCTAGTATGTTAATATTATACTGCTGACTGAGTTCTGACGACATACACCACAGTTCTTGTAATGGCTTTTAATTAATGAAAATTAAAGCTCTAAGAATAAACATGAAAACAAAATCATTTGTTGTTGCGGGTTTGAACGAGCAGCTCCTCTCCGTGACTTCACAAGTTCAGCTTTGTTCTGCAGAGACAAAAGTTCACAGAGCCTCCGTCTTGGGCATATTTAGTTGATTGACAGGTGTCTCAGACTATCACACTCAGCAGACGTTGCATGCCCCCCCCCCCCCAACACCACTGCCCAAAGCCAATGCTTAATATCCCAAATGTGTATTTTCTGGCTTTGAGCAGCTGGCAAGATGCCGGTGAATGTTAAATCCAACTACTCTAAGACATCCAGTGTCATCATCAGAAACAGTGCAAAAATGACTTTTAAATTAGCAGTTAATATAATTTTATTATCTAAATAACTTCATGCCCTCTGAGTGGTAAATGCCGTGCAAACATTAATGTCATAACACGACAAATATCTCGTAATCTGTGTTCAGGAGAAGCAACTGGAGTTTAGTCAGTATCACTGCATTGCATTGCTTCACTTCTTCCTCTTATTGTAAAATAATAATTGCTTTTGGAAATTTATGTCTAAAATATTAAATATTTAAAGGAATTATATAACCTCTTACAGAGAGTAGACCATTGTTTTTCTTGTTTTTCTTCTTGTCTGTAAAAAACTGCATATTTTGCATGATTTAATAGCTTGTATATCACAAGTTATCAAGTTGTCTCCACAACACCGTGAGACACGTTACCAGTTGCTCATGTTTCTGTGAAGGAATTCTGGCCTACAACATTGCTTCATTTCATTTTGGGGGGGCATTTGTTCATGCACGGCTCTTTTGAAGTCCCACCACAGCATTTCAATCCGGTTAAGGTCCGGACTTTGACTGGGCCATTGCAACACCGTGATTCTTTTCTCTCTGAGCCTTTCTATTGTAGATTTGCTGCTGTGCTTAGGATCATTGTCCTGACCCAGGAGTCCAACACACATACACACTGGACATACTGAATACTTTGTAATAAAGGAGAGTTCATGGTTGGCTCAAGGACAGCAAGGTGCCCAGAGCTCTTGTGGTTCATTGAGTTGCAACTTTTGCAAACTTCAGCCTCTGAGATTCCACAGTGCAAACTACTAATAGTTAACAGAAATGTTGCCTTTCGCAACATATTTTTTAGATTCGGCAACTTGTGTTTGTGTCTATATGAATGTTGCTTTGGATTGAGGCGAGAAAATGTTTTTCCAGCATCTGGGTAAAGCTATTTTCAACAGACTGATGGCAGGAGAGCATGGCTGCTCACTACGGTGGAAGAAAAGAATCATGTGAATCTTAATTAAGTTCTCTGTTAGCAACACTCACCATCTCCTCTCTGTCCCATCCGCCGTACGCCGTTGCCAGCGTGGAGGGGCACGGCTCCAGGTAATCTGGCTGGCTTCCATGCTGAGTGCTGCTGCTGATAGAGATAGTGTAAATACTGTTGCTGTAGCCGTCACAGGAGCAGTAGTCACCTCTTTCCCCTCCGTTTCCTGACGGCCAAACAAAGATGGAGCCCCTCCCTTGCCGGCCCTGAGATTATTTGGGTAAAGCAGACAGAGGAGATTAATTTATTTATGATATTTACATATTGATGTTGAGGAAAAAAACAGAACAGCTCTTGCAGTAAATATACAGCCGCAGGTGGGACACAGACATAAACAAACACAGCCACACTTTTTTCTCTCACTGTTTGAACGCTGTCCTGTAAAACAAGACGAGTCAGAGGTCCAGGTCCATCCAGAGTGGCCCCGTCATCTTTTGGGCCCCAGCCGGCTAAGTAAACATCAATATACCCTGAACTGAAGCTAAGCGACTGGGCCTCCACGATGTCTGTTACATCTCCATCCAGCATTCGGATGCCTGGGGGAAAAGGATAGCACCAAAGCGATGATAAAGTTTGAATCCCCTACTGTATCTACAAAACTTTGCCTTTCACGAAGTCCTTCGGCGTGCGAGTTTCATGGCGTCACATGGACTCACCGCCTATGCGTGCGTGGAAAGAAACTCCAACGGTGCACCGAGAGCTATTTGCAGCCGCAGCAACCACCCCTGCGCACTGTGTCCCATGGCTTCGAAGAAAGGAGGAGAACATCAGAACGCGAGGTTAAATGCATATGCATGAGGAGAAGACGGGCTATTTCCGTTACATCAAGCTATGCGAAGACAGAATTTAGACTGGGGACTTTGCATATCCATACATGCATGTAATTACTGGAAAACGGAAAGGGAAAGCATGCATTAATTAGAGTTCTGGATTATGACACGGAAGCTGCAAAGCAGGTGCAAAGACAATTCCAGAGATACAAAGTACTCACTTGTTAACAGCACTGGTAGAAGAACGATCTTGGTCTTGTCCGTTCACATCAAAGCTGGCAAAAGGATCCTAAATCAGATAGATACTAAGTAGCGGCACATAACACCATGCCAGCAGCTATCTGACTGTATTTCATCAGACAAATCACAAAGAGCATTATTCACCAGCCCACTCAACAGCTAAGTGGATCAGACGTTTAATGTCCATTCCAATACTCTTAGCTGGCCTTTCCAAACCTTTGGCCCAAAAACCCTGCTCGCAATATCTGTCTGAGCTCTTACACTAAGAGCTCTGCCAAACTGCTTATGATTAATGTCCCCTTCCCAAGAAGAGTGTCCCATCCCAGGGCACTTACATAATTTGGCTTCAGATCCGGATGCTCTCTCTCGATGCCATCATCTAGGACAGACACCACCACACCCTTCCCAGTGTACCCTCTCCTCCAGGCCGCTGCAATGTTCATGTGAGACTGGCAGGCTTTGGAGTCACTGCACTGCTGTGGAGCGAAATAGTGGGACATTCAGCTTCACCCTCAGGAGTAAAGAATAAATGTGGGTCTATTTTAGGCTCTGTCTGTCTGTCTGGGTTTGTGTGTGTTTGTGTGTCTATGTTTCAGACTTGAGCATGGCAAAGGAAAACAAAACAAAACAATCTGACTCACAATGTACCACAGGCGGTTCCACACTGGGTCGCTGAAGTCCTGCATGTGGTCGCTGGACTGATGGTGCGTAGCAGGGAGGAGCTCTCTCCTCATGGGGATAGGAGAGATATGACCGGCTCTGGAGATCCTCTTTACTCTTCTCTGGACCACCTGCTGCTTGAGCCATTCCACCTTAAAAGGAACATTTGTACAGATGTTTATGTCTACTTTTTTGGATCCATTGTGAAATATTTCAGCAGCTATATTGCATTTACTGCGCTGGCAAAAAACAATTATGTTCTCAAGAGGAGGGGCCCTGACACTGTACCTCTGGTTGATACTCTGATGACTTATCAAAGACAAAGGGCACAAACGTAATCAGTGCAAGCTAATGACTTGCACGCTCTTCGTTCAACAACAAAAAACCCACAATCCCAAATTGCTGCAACATGCAGCTGTCTCACTGAAATATAAACACATCCTGATCATTCTGTAAATTGCTCATATAACACTGTTTTAAGGTCAAAATGGTAACTTTGTTCAGTGAAGTATCACAAAGTGTGGACGCTAAACTTTTCCGCTAGGGCCTTTATGAGGCTAATATCTGCTCTTAGTTGTTAAAAGGTTTTAAATTTGGTGCAAATTCAGAAGTTTTTAATTGTTTTTATTCCTGCAAAACTAATTACATTTCTTGGTTCTGTTAATGGTTGTTAGGGTCTCTGAGTTCATTTATCAGATACGTGCTAATGTGCTCTGAAACTCCTGAACAGCTCCATGTTACAGCTGCCATTATAATCCTGCATTGATGTTAGAATCCATCCATCCATTCGCTTCCGCTTATCCTTTTCAGGGTCGCGGGGGGCGCTGGAGCCTATCCCAGCTGTCATACGGCGAGAGGCGGGGTACACCCTGGACAGGTCGCCAGTCTGTCGCAGGGTCAACACACAGGGACAGACAACCATTCGCACTCTCATTCACTCGCACCTAGTGGCAATTTGGATTATCCGATTAACCTATCCCCACAAGCTGCATGTCTTTGGACGGTGGGAGGAAGCCGGAGCACACAGAAAGACCTGATGGTGGAATTGAACTCAGGACCTTCTTGCTGTGCGGCAACAGTGCTAACCACCGTGCCACCGTGCTGCCCATGTTAGAATTCAGTTTTAAAAAAATACCGTGCTTAGTAAAGCTGCAAACATGGCTCCACCAAAGAAGCAGTTTCCTGTTCCTGAGCCGTTATAGGGCACTTATTGAAATTCCTGAAAATTCACAATAATACAATAATAGTGTTCGCGTTGGACACTTTTTTTTTTAACTTCTGTGATTCTTTCTCAGGAATTTTCACTGTTATGTATGATGTATCAAATCATGTTATGGTTAAAGGCTGTATTTAGCTTTACTTTTGTTGGCCAGCAGGGGGAGCCTCCTCTGTTTTGCAATAGTCCAGTTGTATAGAAGTCAACATAAAAATAACCCTTTGTCTCTTACACCACAGTAAACTCATTGCAGTTGAGTTTCTGTGTTGTGCTTTTTGTGTTTTTGAGGTTTCACTGAATACAAAATTATGTTCACTTATAAATTGTGATCTCCATTAGAATCAAAACAGATAACAAACATAGAAGGTTATGATTCTGGGCCTTTCCTTAGCGTGCCACGTTGATGTAGGAGAAGTGAGTGGTCCCTTGAATTCTTAATCAGATTCATCCTCCATTTTAAAAAAACTCAGCTTGAGGCAACATTCATCTTCAATATACAGTTCATAGGTCATACAGTCTGAATTATATTATGTTAGTGTGTTGTGATTTCAGACACTACTCGATTATACATGAACAAAAATGTTGGTACAAAGTGACATTAATGCTAAAAAGTCTGACGTACGCTAAATGTTGTGAAAAAGATGAATCCCTAGCTGTTTACTAAATGTAAACTCAAAAGCTCCTTGGATGGTTCCCTTTCCCAAGTTGGAAAAAAGTCCTCCTGGCAAACACTGACACTACTATCGACTATGTTCTTTAACTTCTGAAGGTGGAAGACAAAGAAAGTGTGATTTTGTGTGTAACCAGATAACACTGGGAGTTGCTTAGAACCTGTCTGATTGTACTATATGCCCAAGCTGCTTATTGATACTATAAGAATTTGATGCAACCCTGAACACCTTGTTGATCTTTAAGGACTTCTGACATCTTTAGGTGTTGTTAGTGTTCGTGCACACAAAGCTGTAATGTGAGGGGAGGGACCAGAACAATGAACATGTGTCCCTATGTGTACGTGGAGTGTACGGAGGGGACATGATGCTGCTGATTAATAATCCAGTAGCTTCCCCGTCCTACTCATATCTCATTACTATACCTTGGTCTCCTTGGCGACGCGATCAGTCACTTCTTTGTTGCCTATTTTGGATTGATTCGCCGTCTCGTGATGGCGAAAACTGTAATGCCTCTTCAGGTCTCCAATCTGGTGAAAACACACATCAGATCCTCGAAATGATTTTGTTTGGAGGTGGAGGCGTGCTGCTCGTTCTGCTCTGCTACTGTGCAAAGCAGCTTTTTAATTATTAAATTGCTCGTGGTGTCTTTTATTAACACGGCTACCTTATACCTCTGATAGTTTTACAGCCCAGGGCAACCTGAGCCAAAAGGTTTCAGCCACACTGCTGCTCATCTGTGTACTGGTGTAGCTGCACATACCACGTCACTGTGTGCATTCTATAATGTATGTCAGCTAATATTTTTATACAAGCGCAGTCCACTGAGTAATGACTAGTTAATAAAACACATGACAGCTCACACTATTGCAAGAGAACAACAAATTATGCCTTTAAATATTTCATTAATATCCTTTTAGTGAAATAATTACTTTTTGATTTTCAACCTCAGGAATATAAGATTACTGTAAAGCAGTCTTTTTAGTTTGAATGGGTCTCTCTGGTTCCTATCACCTGCTGTGAAAACTGAACATCTATCCCATGTGCAATAAAGTACAGCATGCTATTTCTTTGGAGTTTAACTGTTACTTTATGAAAGTGTAGAAAAATTAGTCTGAAAGGAGTGCAACTAATGCAGCAGTGGCTCATAGAGAAGCAACTTTGGATTATGGTTGTTGGTTAAGTTCCCAGCACTAGCACTGCCTGTAGTGTGTCTTTGAGCGTGTGTGTTCTCATTGCTCATTTCTGGGCTAAATGCAGAGGTCAAATTCTTGTTGAAAAACATGCTGGTGGTCATGATTTATTTATTTATGAATGTATCTGTTCATCTGCTGCTTCTTTAAATCTTTAGCAGATATAATTCATTCGTCCCTGGACGGCTGACCAGACAGTGCAGACAGATATCAACAGCTTTTGATGCAATCCTAAAAAAATATTAGTAAAGCCATTAGTGGCTCCACAGTTAGATTTGTCCAATATTTCCAGTTTTCCAATAAATGAAACTTCCAAATGCAAGTCTGGTAATTGTGTAAATAATTGCCCTCTTCATGTTTGAGGGCACTCACCTGTCCCATGTTAGTAAATCCATATTTCTCTGCTATCCTGTTCACAGATTCGAGGTCCCCTCTTATTTTTATCGCCCAGTCGTTTGTATAAATCGTTGCGTGGCAAAGCTGGAGGAGAGTTCCCATCCACAGCGCAATAAAACGCGCCATTGCTGCTTATTTCTCTCGGTAAATAGCCGGTGCCCAGGTGTTTCACGAGCTGTCCCCGCACTCTGTTCTGCTGCAGATGCTTCTCATTGCGGGAAATCCGCTGGCTCAAAGACGCAGGATGCACCCGATGTTCTGCCGGCTGAAGTTGTGAAGACTTGACTCCTTCACTGACTACAAGCTTCTATCAAATTACTTCAATATGGAGGCCGGGGATCAGCTACAGTCTGTCCTTTATTGGGATCTGATCTGTGGGTTATACTTTACTTCTATAGATCTTTTCTTTTCTTTACTCTTTGCAAATACTGTAAAATGAATGAGCTGTCTGTATTTAAAAAAAAAAATAGAAAGCTCAAGTAATCAGACGTGATATATATTAGAGGAAAAAGACCCTGTTGGCATAAGTTTGACCTGTACTTTCATTAAGCAATAGACAGAAACATATAGAAACAACAACATCAACATTTTCACTTCATAATTGCAGGACCATCTGGGCAATGAACGATGAAATACTGGAAGTTTTTTCTGTAATTTTACACATTTATGCTCTACAGTTCAAGCCTGAAAAGTCTTGATAGATGGCCAATGATGTAAAATGACATCCTCCCTGCTCTAGGTGGTATATTTAAGTTGAATTCTTTTGTGACTTACCTGTTTGGATGATTGAGTTAGAGATATCAAGGCATAGGCAGCTCTAGCCAGCAGGTGCTGCTAGGCCTCAACTCCATTAAACCAAGCAACTGAAGTGGATCTCTCTGCTGTATTTGTGCCATTGTGAGACTTTTTACTGAATTATCTTACTAATATTATTAATTGTTCTTGATTATTTGTCTATCTTTTATTAGCCAAATTATTATGTCTGTGTGTTGCATGCATACAATTTGTGGACATAGCTTGCTAACCAAGCTAACTAGCATTACCTGAAGAATTAGCATTAACAACAGCCAAAATGTTAGCGTTGAGGGTTCAAAACAAAATGTCCAAAACTAATAGGTGATGTCAGAGTGGCTATGTACAGTACATATTTTATACTGTCTATGGCTGAGAAACAAAAGATGCATGCTGAAGAATAGGAAGGGTGGGCTTTATACAGGAAGTACTGGAGCAGGTGTCTCCATCTACCTGCTGCAGCATAGAAATATTTATTTATCATTATTAATATTTATTATTTATTTTACCTAAAATTCAGTATCAGTTTCCTACTCGTGTGCTAAATATTTAACACAGAAAAGCAGTCAGCAAGGAGCATGGACTGTAAGTTTGCAGCAATAACAAACTTACAGTCCATCGAGCCAGCCAACCACTTTGTTCATCGTGGCTGGTGCTTATCCCAGCCTTCAGGGTGAGAGGTCATCAAAAGTGGCTGAGGGGTGGCTCTAGCTCAGGAGACCAGGTCATCTACTAATTGGAAGGCTGGTCATTTGATCCCTGGCTGCTCCTTTGGCAAGATACCAACCCCAAGTTACTCTCCAATGCATCCATCGGAGAGTGAATGTGTGTGAACGTTAGATAGAAAGCACTTCACCAAAGAAGCAGTGGCTGTACGAATGGGGGAGTGAGGCATGTTGTATAAAGTTCTTAGTGGTCAGGTAGAGTAGAAAAGCCCTATATAAGATCCAGTCCACTTACCATTTACCAATCAGTTACAGCGTTAGCACACAGAGCGAGACGAGCACAACCTTATAGCTTACAGACTGACCACTCTGGGCGTGACTAGTCCTTCCAAAGAGTATCTCGGTGGCTATTTTGCTTACAGGTTGATATTTGGTTGAAGAGCAGAGAGCTCCCCTATATTTACCTCTCATGGATACCATGCTCAGTGAAAGGTACATCATGATAGGTTACATATGTTAGCCAGCTTGAAAGGAGTAGCCATAGATATAAGCTGTTTTCATTTATCAGCAGTTTGTTTAACTGTGGGCTGAGCATCTAAACCACACATAGGCAAAATATGGCCTGAGGACAGGAACCACCCAGCCAACTATCTCAATCCAGCCCACAAAACAAAACAGCCCCCCTCAAAAAAAATCAATAAGAAAGAGCAGCATACAGAGGAATCTTGAAACAAATAACTGCAACAAGTCTGCTCTGCTGTTTAACTCTATTCCAGTCCAATGTGTTTCAACAGTGACCTACACAGTGGTGAATGTGAAACACCTGAAGAGATGTAGGCTAAATGTTCTTAAAGCATTTAGGTGATATTTTTTTGAAATCACGATTTGAGTTTCTTTATGGGGTGATTGTGGCTCAAGAGTTGGCAGTCCGCCTTGTAATTGGAAGGTTGTCGGTTTGAGCCCCGGCTCCGACAGTCTCGTCGTTGTGTCCTTGGGCAAGACACTTCACCTGTTGCCTACTAGTGATGGTCAGAGGGCCCGGTGGCGCCAGTGTCCGCCAGCCTCGCCTCTGTCAGTCAGTGTTGCCAACTCCTCAGTAAGGAAAATCGCTATTGGTTGTCCTAAAAGTCGCTAGAAGTCGCTAAATGACGTCATCGCCTAATTTGCATAATTGGTCATGCTAATCTAATTGTAACCTATGTTGTTGGAGAGAGAAATAACATCGTGGAAGAGACATAAAGTGAGTAAAAAACGTCCTAAATGCATTTAGAGTTTATTTAGAACTACAAATTAAATTTCTTTTAGCAATTATTGTTTTTTTAATGTCACAATTCCAACCCTGCTCCTTTACCCGGGCTTGGACCGGCAAAAGTGACCCGAAATAGGCACTCTGGTGGAGTTACTTTGTGTGTGTGTTTATAAGTAGTTTTAAACCTTGTGATCCACAAAACAGCATAAGAGTAAAAGAGTAAAAGAACTGACTGCGTTACAGCACCCGCTGCTTGTTGAGAGTAAAAGAGATACGCGCTTTCACGTCTTTTTTAGCGACTTTTTTTTAGAAAAAAAGTCGCTAAGGGGTCTGAAAACTCGCTAAATATAGCGACAAAGTCGCTAAGTTGGCAACACTGCTGTCAGTGCGCCCCAGGGCGGCTGTGGCTACAATGTAGCTTGCCATCACCAGTGTGTGAATGGGTAGATGACTGAATGTAGTGTAAAGTGCTTTGGGGTCCTTAGGGACTAAGTAAAGCGCTATACAAATACAGGCCATTTGCCATTTTTCCACCATGCAGTCCTTTTCTTGCTTTATCAAAGTCAGTGTGGCACTCTGGAAACAAAATTTTGTCTACTCCTCATCTAAACTCTTTAAGACGCCATAGTTACCTCTTCCAGCTTCAAATAAAACGTTTTCTACTTGTTTGATTTTTTTGTTTTTGAAACGCTAACCTACGCCTCTCAGTTTTTCTGTTGATGTTATCAGCCTGTTTTTGAAGCCTGTGCTAATACACCTATTTGTATCATTTGTAATGTTAACGAAGACCAGACATCAGTACTGGGACACTGATATGTTACACCTACTGGAACTGATGGCCATGGAAACCCATACAGTGAAACTCCCAGTGCACACTGTTTATGCTGATGTCAATGCCAGAGGAGGCTATGCTACATTTGCATGGCTAGGTGCTTGATTGCAGCAGCTGACATCAAAGATCAAGTCCAAGCAGAAGCTTTTTTCTCACCACCATACATAACAAAACTTTTTTTTAACTTGTTTAGTATTGAGATTAAAGTGAAGAAAATTTTGAAGAAGGAGATGAATTAACTGAAATAATCTGTGTGATCTGCAAAGTTGGATAGCTCAGTTGCCTTAGTTACATTGCAGCATACTACAGATAAAACAAATCCTCTCATCCAGAGCCAAAGTAAGCGATTATTCCATGTTTTATACTTCTACAATACTTTATTACATGAAAAAAATGCAAATGGCAGGGGATGATAGGAACCAGAGGATGATTAACAAGAATATGCGACACAGCATGTCTCAGTGTGTTCCTGTTAGTCGAATCATTATGCTTTATTTCAGAAGAGCCGGAGCCTTTTCTTGACTTACATCAGACAAAAAGCTGCTAAAAACAGCCGTCCTGCCATTCTTTTATTTTCCCACAGTCCCGCTGTTCATTTCTAACTACACAGCGTAAGTCAAATGTGCACAACACTGCTTTGTTTTACTCATGAAAACTTAAACCAAAGCTTCACAAATCCCATAAATACTCAAACTCAAACACAAATTTCAGACCATGCTTAGTGTGCTCGACAGGCAAAGATTGGACGAACGGGTGCTTCGTTTTCCACTTCACGCTATGTATTTCATACTGTGATTTTATTTTGCCTGAATGGGCTCAAGGCCAATATGCAGAGATGTTTCTATAACATCCACCGACACTCACAGTAATTCCAATTAATGCCTCGGCATCAGTCATATAATCATGTCACTAGAGACCTAGTATATGTGCAGCAGGTAGATGAGGTTCATAACAGCATGTATGCAGGATATTGTTGGAGGATGACTTACTAATTAAGAAGACGTATAGGCCTCAGCCTCTAGTTGCTGTTTTGATGCCGTGGGAAATAAAGGCAGCACAACAGCTGATCATTTCTGAAAAGGGAGCAGCTGTTCCCTTCTGCCATACTGCACTTTGTATTCATACATACTTATATACATTTCCCGTTTAAAAACCTTTATCATCCAGAGACTTTGGCAGCATTTATTTGTTCTGATTTTCTTTGAGGAATGAAAGGAAGGTCTCACAAAAAAGAAAAAAATCTTGTTAGATAAAGAAAAATATTGTCTGGAGCATCCGTTCTCTTGTGTTCCGTGTAACCTGAAGGTCATAGTGATTCTCGGACAATATCGTTGCTGCCTTCAAAATAACAACCTTAGGGAGAAAAAAAAATAGTTAGAATGATAGATTTGATGTGCAATCAGACAAAAATTTGTAAATTACAAAATTATAATGTAATTTCATCATGGCATCTCGCTTCATGATGCTTTCAAAGTAAGAAAAAAAGAGAGAGAAAGAAATGGCACAGCTTCAAAAGACCTTCTCGGAGCTTCTTCCTCGCGTACCTACCTGTCAGAATATTTTGGTGGTTAAAGTCTCGCCCGATGCCTGTTCAGACCTTGAGCGGTAAATTACAGAGAGCAGGTCCATGATGCAACGTGGACTCACAGTCTTTATCATCTGCTGCACAATGAAATGGAAAACAAAACTAGCTGAGCAAAACAAAGGGAAAGCACCTCTTGGCAAAGCAGTCACAAGACTTTGAAGTTATCTAACATGTCTTCAGAGAGACCGACTTTGATGTTCAGAAAAGTCTTCTCAAGCAGTGACATATTCCCCTAAAAATAATTGTCAAACGTGTTCCTGAGCATACTGACTGCCCTGCAGGCAGCACAGGCGTGAACTCTTCCTCTTTGTTCAACTGTTCTTGCTGTTTTGTATGCTCTGTTGTGTGGCATCATGGGTTTTGCTGCATGACATGCCATTTTGAAGACGCGAGTGTTTGCCACTAACAGTGCGGGTACAAGCAGGGAACAAGGGAACAAGCACATCAGTAACATCGAGAGGACAAGTTTTGTGGCGTTAGCCTCCAAGAGGATGCGCGTGATCTGAAATGGAAGAACGCAAATGCAAAAGTCCAAAATCCAAATTTTTTAATGGCAAGAAAGGTGATCGGGAGAAGCAAACAGATCCAGCAAGGGAGGAAGCAAAAGCAGAAATCAAACGAGACTAAAAAAAGGAAGAAAAAAAGATGATAACTCAAAGAGCAGACAAACAGGCATGCACAAGGAAAAATAGACAGGAACTGCTCAAGGAAATGTTTGAACAGCTGGACAACAATGGCTTCATAGACAGTCTGACAAGTAGGGTGAGGCTGCGCACAGTAGCTATAAGGAAGAGCTTAGTAAAGGAGCTGGTGAAGAGGTGGTGAATGGAACTTGTGTGGAAAAGAAACAAACTAAAACTACCAAGTCTGCACGAGAGCCAATGGAAAAAAATGTAAAACAGGAAATCAGCTGAGTGATAAACATGAAAAAATCCTTTTCTCTGGCATTGTGTATAGGTTTGCATGGTTTAATGAAACCAACACATAAATCATAAATCTACATTGTTGACATCTTATGTTCAAAGATTGAAACAGGCAGACAGTTTTTATCACCATTTTTTTTGTTTTTATTAGTGTGAATGCTTGAAAAGCATTCACAGTATTGTTCTTCTAATCTTTATTATTATATTTTATCTATTCCGTATAGAAGAAACTGCATTCACACTGCAGTTTCTTCAGAAAATGCACTTTCTAGTTTTATTTGTTCTTTGAACCAACCTTCTAGAAATTCTTCATGCAGTTATACATTAATGTTGCATTTTATTCAAAGTAATATTAGGCTAGTGATGCACTCGAAGCCTCAACAATTCATTACACTTTTACTCCTAAAGACTTGTAAGAGAGGTCAAAAAGCACAAGGGGTCACTCTGATGAGGAGTCTCTCAGAGGCCAATTACTGTACCAGAGCCGTTCAGTGAAACACCCAGACGTGGAGGAATGTAATGATTCAGCATCTGGTACCTTCAGAGCTACTCGCTTCTATGCTGGGGAGGAAGACCTTGCATAGTTTCACATTCTCTGTCTCAACGGGCTCACCACATGTGTAACATCTTGGATCCAGACAGTGAGGAATGCGGAATGCTCAGAAACGGATACACTTTGTGAAATGTGCACCTTGTTGTCAGGAAGGCTTCCAGAGTGACAGTGGCTTGACACATGTTAACTTGTTCTGCTGCACTCTATTGACCTCAATAAACGTCTCTGTGAAAGACATTCCTGTCTCTTGTATGTCCTTTCTGCACAAGCAAACGTCTCACATTATAAAGAAGCGTGATTGGAAATATTTTTAAAAATTCTCTCTTCAAACCTCACAGAAATGCTTTGCTACAACAGGCTTCTCTAGCCAAATGCCTAAGGGGCTCTAAAATAAGGCTAATCAATGGCAGTGGGAGCCTTTAAAAAGATAGGAAAAGCACTTCCAGCCTGCAATTTCCACTGTCCAAAATGTCATGTAAGAAACAGCACTTAAGGGGGAACTGCCGAAGACAGCCTTCAACCTTTTTGTAGGATACCCCTGCACATTTTAAAAATATATATATATATATATATTTGCCACAGCGTGTGGGCAGAGTGACTCCTTTTAGATGTGGAGAAAGCTTTTTCACACAAGACTGATTATTGGCTGCAACATGACCAAGTGTCACGTACGCGAATATAAAATAAAAAAGGCATGCAAATCTCAAATGACCCCACACCGTGGCAACTCAAAGAGACATAAAAACAAGTTTCGGCCCTAAAAACCTGATATTAGTTTTACTACAACTACTAAAACCCTAGTGCAGAGGCTCCACAGTGAAGTGGTTTATGTTTTCCTATCAAATGAATGATTGCCAGTTCGATTCCGGCAGGAGGCACAAATCATTTGGGGATTGTGTCTGGTGTACAAAAAATTCTGTCAAGAAATGTGGAGCTTCTTGCTGTGGCACCCCATTGTGATTAAGGAAGCAGCTGAAAGTCGAATTCCAGTGTGTTTGATTTGTGGCATAAATATGCTCAGTCTTAAGGAAGGGGGGTTCAAAAATGCAAAGAGCTTTAAATAACACAAACTATAGAGAAAGCCATTAGAAGGGAAAGGAATTAAAACCATTTTAATGAGAACAGCTCCTACGTAGGTGTTCCTCCAAAGCTAATATTGTATACTATTGGGAAGTTGGTCTGGCTCTTCTGAACCTCCTCCAGCATGAATTCAGTCAGGGCCCCCTTGTCACATATCATCCCACTCTTTCTTAAGATCTCTGCTGCGTGTGCCTTCTCTGAGGTTTTCCTCTGAGTGGAAGATGTCCAGAACAGAGCCAAATAGATTATTAACGAATTCAGCTGGTTGGAATTTTCCTTCTTTTTTTTTTTTTTTTCCTGTTACCTCAGCGTGTGCCGAGGACATCCCATCACATTTCTCTCCACAGCTGGAAAAACCCTCGAAAACCCTTCGTGTCACACAACCACTTTGAGTCCTTTCTCAGCCCCAGACACGGCGTGTTTACGTTTCATTGCCCCCACCCTGCCTTTTTTTTTTTTTTTTTTTGCATCAGTGCCAGGGGAGAATTTAGCTCATATTTTATTAAACCAATATGCAGCTATCGCAGTTGACTCAGAAACTTGGCAGGTCGTCTTGAAATGGGTACTTTTTAATTCATTATTTACCATTTCCAACTGATGCATGCGCTCATAAATATAACTGTGCGTTTGTGTGTAGTGCCTCTGAAATCTACAAAGATAAGCCAGAGGATGTGCCCAGGCATTGTGTCAGTCGGTGTGTGTGTGTGTGTGTGTTTTAATTTGGATCCCCAGGTCCGCATTCAATCCATATTTTTCTTTTATTTGGTCACTAATGAGGCTTCTTTCTCAGTTCAAAGAAAAGAAAGTACTTTCAAGTATCATTGCAACTCTGGGGCTTGTTTATCAGCATCATTATTAAGTCATTGAGAGAAGACAGTTTATGTTGCATCATTTATTGCATTAGCCTCCAAACAATATTCGCTGCAGGACCGGCGGACAGGTTAAGGCTGCTGCACCTCTTGACTTCTCACTCTGAGTGACTGCGAAATGACCTCTTTAGTTGTAATGTGGCAAAGTAGCAGCCGAAGCTCAATGATTCATGCAGTAATAGCTTTACCGCTTCCTCTCAGCGTGTAGGGCCGGTTGTTTTCACATGCCCATTATGCATGCTTGTTGATGCCTCCAGACATGCCCCCCCACCACCACCACCCCTCCTTCATTTTCAGCCTCCTTGATGTTGCACCGAATTGCGTGAGCCAACTTTGACCCTTGATGTTTCTTTGAAGAGGCCGTTGAAATAAGCTTGTTCTCTCACATTTCTCTGCAGACAAGCCTGGACCAGAGGCGCGTTATCTTATATGTCAGTGTGACACACCGGCAGCCAGGGTAGCTTTCCATGTGTAGCTTTTGTGTGTGCCAGCATTCTTGAATAACACTGCAGCAGTGCTGACAAAATAGTTACCGACCTCACCTCAGAATCCTTACACACTCACTCACACACACTCACACACACACACACTCACACACACTTCCTTTCTCTTTATAGATTCAAAGCCAGTCTTCTCTGGCTCCTTTGTTCCCCACTCCAGGCTGGGCTCAGATCCTCTCTGCTCTCTGTAAGCCCGCTCCGCTCTGTCATCAGGATTACAGGCTGTGCTGTAGCAGATTAATGACTGACAACGCTACACTCCTCTCAGCATTGCACGGCACACACAGAGCTACCAGGATGGAGCGTGTGCCCGGTTGTGAGGGAGAGAGGAACAACTGCGGGGGAGATAATGCATTGTGTTGGTCTGAGAACAATATGTTAGCTGTGAGATTGGATGTGAGTGCCTGTGTGCGTGTGTGTAGTTGCGAGAATGTGTGCAGTTGCGTATGCGGCCGAGTTTGTGTTTGTGAATTTGTTGCTTATATGCACGTGCAGAGCGAGCTTTTCGGCTTCTACACGGCAGTGCAGTCATGTCAGTGAACATTGGGGGGTAGTGATGTGCGATACTGCAGATTTTGGTGTTGATCCAATAAGTATATACAGGGCCAGTATTGGCGATACCAGTACCAATACTTTTAACTTAATAAACTTATGGGGAGAGCAGTGTGTCATGACTTATGAGATGAATCATCATCGGTTTGTAAACTCTGAACAAACTTTAATTACCACTAAACTACTGATGTGACATTTTAAATTGTATTAATACAATGTCTGGCACATGTCTGTTCACAGTAAAGGAAGAATTCCAATGAACAGGGAAACACATGACAAAAAGACCCCAAAACAAAAAATAAAAATCTTTTGGAGATCTGCTATTGTGGCTGTCTGTGAAGCACTTCTGGTTAAAATGTTTTACATTAATAAAACATTATTTAGACATTTTTCATAGTGCATGTTTTAAGTATATTTTCTTTACCCCCCCCCCCCCCCCCCCCCCCCCAAAAGAAAAAAAGGAATAGAGGATAGAAACAAAGTATTGATCCTACCGCATTAGAATCGATCCAATACCAATACCACCACTGGCATTGCTACTATTGATTTGGATCAATCTGCCCACCTCTACTGGGAGTTTAAAACTGCTTAAAACAGTGTGTGTCTGCACTTATCTGTGCATATGTACATATATACTCTTGTCTTGAGCGAGTGGGGGGGAGGATGTAGCAGATACGTGTCCAGTACATAAAGAGCTGTGGACGTCCTGAAATATCCTGAAACAGCTTTCCCCTTCAATAACTCTTCCCTGCAGAAACAAAGCACAGTCTGTGTCTAACTGCTTTGTTCGAGGCAAAGTGGAAACTGCCAGTTGTTGTGCAAATCCAAACAAGCAGGCAAACAAAACTGAGAGCTAACGCTAGAACTCCGAAGTTTGGAATAAATTAGGCCAGGATCTCACACCACCTCAGAGCCTCGCAGAAGCAGCTTATGTGTGTCATGAATTACTAAGTAGTAATATTTGGGGCTTCTCACAGCCATCAAACAGCTGAGGCTTAATTTCCCGAGACTTGCCCTGGAGTGTCCACAAAAGTGGGCTGTCGGAGCTGCCATCTGAGGACTGAAGACTCGCCTCTTTTTGATGTCTTAGAAATGTTCCTAGAAGTCAACAGTGATTGTTTCTTAGAAGTGAGAAATGCCTAATAATAATCAGTGATACCCATGCTCCATTCTTAAATGACTTCATTCATTTTCTCTGCTCGGCTAACACATTTAAATATTACAATTTCATTGAAATTATTTAAAAACTGGGGGTAACTAAATTAGTGAGATGTTGCATATAAAAGATACAATGCATTTCTAAAGCACAACACATAGTTGTTGTTGTTGCTGTCGTGTGTGTGTGTGTATGTGTGTGTGTGTGTGTGTGTAGTAATTTATTTGTCTGGACATATATTTATATATATTTCATCTCAAAAATATGATTTTCTAGACTGAACAGAGCCTCACACATCCACATATAGCACTTTCATACAGCTACTCAGCACATCTGTATAATTGCAACACACACACACAAATACACACATTTTCATATCTTAGTGAGGACATCTAATCATAACTCAATCGTAACCCTGACACTAGAACCAAATATGTCTTTTTCCCTCTTCTTATTCCTCTTTTTAACATAATTATTATTTATTTATTGTTGGGTTTTTGTTGGTGTTGTTGGCAGTGCTTTGTCTCCACACACCATCCTGTTGTATGTTTTTTGTTTTACAATAAAATGTAAATTTCAATTATGTTATGGCTTAAAGCTGTGCATTATTAGGGGAGTGGTGGCTTGGTGTGACAGACTGGTGTGAAAGTAAGGGGATTGTGTCAATGCCAGCAGCTTTTTTGATTCACTAAACTGGACTTCTCCACTGTCCATGTGTTTTTTGTGCCATTTGGAGCTACATTTGTTTGAGAGTCAATATAGATACCTGTCAAATTAGCAACAACAGCAGTCCCTTAACTCTGTAATGCAGTTTTTCCCTTCACGGAATAAAATTCAGTTTTTATTTTAGTTACAGAACATGTTAGCACTGATCGGGTAATTCTGTGTCTGAGTGATGCAGCTTGCTGATAAGGCACCTCTCATTCAAATATAAACTGCTGTAAAAAATTGAAGATCTCAATGGGGGAAGAAATCATGCTTGATATTTACCCAAATATGGACTGGGTAATGTGTTTGGAATGAAAGGATGTCAGATGGAATTGATTTGGTGGAAGTGGTGGAGCTGCTAGTTTTGGTATTCTATGGCAAATGCCAGTCGGGCTCCATTGTACTGGGCAGCTAACACAGAGGCTATCAGTCTGTTTCTGATTGTTTGGTCAGAGACATTGACACCTGTAGCCTGCTGGAGGTCATTTTGTATCTCTGCCATTGCTCATCCTCTCCCTCCTTACACAAGTTCGCAAATGCCAGTCTGCTGATGGGTTATAAATAGTAGTAATAGCCTGTCTCCTGGAATCTCCAGAAATCCATGCTCTTGAGAGTGCGCTGGGAGACCCAGCAAACGTTCTGGCAATGTTAAATTTTGAATTATCTGATCGTACTGCAACCTGTCCAGGTATAGCCTGTAATCTAAACTGTAATCTCTGTAGAGTATCATTTTGAAACTTCAAACATATGGAGGATGTCACAGTGATGGTAATGGTAAATGGCCTGCATTTGTATAGCGCTTTTCTAGTCCATAGGACCCCAAAGCGCTTTACACTGGGGCGCACTGACAGAGGCGAGGCTGCCGGACACAGGCGCCACCGGGCCCTCTGACCACCACCAGTAGGCAAACATGGGGTTAGTATCTTGCCCAAGGATATTTGGCATGCAGCCAGGAGGCAGCCTGGGATCGAACCACCGACCTTCTGATTAGTGGCTGACCTGCTCTGCCACCTGAGCTACAGCCACCCCAGTGACTATCATTTATACACAGTCTATGACTCAACTCCCAAACCGGACACTGCTACTTACGCTAAAGTGAAAACCATACACACAATAATTCCACTGTGCACTGTGATGGGCAAAAAGCACACTGAAGTCTGAATGACAAGAGATACCAAGGAGCTGTGGTAAAATACTTTTATTTAGCAGTAATCCATATCTGAAATATAGCATCCAAGCAAAACGGCTCTGACATATACAGAACTCAACTCACCATTCTCTCAAGTCATATATGCCTTTATTTATGTAAATATGTCGATTTATTTGCTCTTCTGTGTGTTGGCATGTGTGCATGTAGACACATGTAGTGTCTTTTTTTTATTTTCATCAATTACATTATAATAAAACTTTTAAATACAGGTCATAATAATTCTCTCGCTCTCTCTTTTTTTAAATGTCTCTGGATATAAAAGCTGGTGTTCTGACCCTCATTAGTCCAGTGATGATGATAAGTCCTATTTCTCTTTATCTCTTTGCCCATAAAACTCTGTTCATTACATCATTTATAAATATGCTCCATGGTATCTGCTATACTGCCGCTCCTGCTGTGCCCCTTAGCCGCTATATATTCTTTTTATATCTCCTAATTGCTTCCTAACCGTGAGTCATATTGTGGACTGAACTTTTACTTTTATTTGACTTCAGCACTTTTTACTTCCCTGCACCGGTGTCAGACCTGTGAGTGTTGAAGAGGCATTTTAAGAGCAGTAACAACATGTGCCTCCCAGTCAAACCATTATTTTAGACTCCAGCAGAAACAGCTTAAATTGTAACCTTTGTAGCTCTTTCTCCACCCACAGTTGTACATTTGCATTTTAATCCACCCATTCATTTAACATTTGTCCCTTTAAACAAATCTCTGCAGGTAATCTTTTTTTCTTTGTTTTTTTTTGTTTTTTTTAAGATCGTTACTCAGTGCATTATAGTATAAAAATGTCTCCATCCTCTCGGTGTTCAGAGGAACCAGAAGCACTTCTTCCGGTTCTTCTTGGTGGTGGCAGGGGGTCGCACTGGTTGTGGGGAGTCCTGTTGGTGAGGTGTCGTGGGCTGGGGTGTGGGTGTCTGTGGCGAGCCTTCTGGAGGGTCGCCCACCTTCCACGTGCGTACAACCTGCCCTTCCTGCAGGCGAAAGTCATGCTCTACACTGGAGATAGAAAGGGAAACATAGGCAGTTCAGAAAAGTGTCCGTAATTCACATTTAGACCTGCAATAACTGACTTGATGGCCATGTGGGGGCAGCAGAAACAACCAGTGAACGCAACATATGACCTCTAAAGTTGGCTGCACGACCTTGATGGCAGTTATTTGGAAACAATACATTAAGCTGAAACTCACTTGCTGAGGTTTCATAAAGCAGAGGGGAGCTTGCCCCGCCCCCCCCCCATGGGCTCGACCAAATGTGTTGTGCTAAATTACACAACTGGTACTTAAACAGCGTGATTTACCGGAAAGGACGCGTACGACAAAGCATCAAACTGAAGCAAGAAGGAGATAATGAGACCCACATCTACAACTTCCTCGCAGACAATAATGAATCTGTTGACAAAGTGAATCAAGCGCTAAAATGCTGAGGATGGCAGAAATGTCGCAGCACCAGCACTGATCCCCAGGACTGCAGTTGACACGCGCTCCAAAGGAAAAGTCAGCAAAGGTGCATTGTCAGTCACATTCAGGTCACATGACCGCGCAGCTCAGGGGCTTGACCGCGAGAATGAGACGTGAACTCTGATGCACCTCTGCAGAACTGTAAAGGTAAAGGTAAGCAATAATAAATGAATGCATGCGCAATAAAGGAATAAGGACAATATTTGCTTACTGAATTACTTTTGTCAGCAGTTACATGTTGGGTAAGCATTTCCCCAATGAACTGATTCTTTCCCCCCTCTCTCTTCTCTTCTCTTTTCTTTTTTTCCCCCCATTTTACTTTGCTGCTATTCTTGCTTATTATGCAGTGGCCTAGTTAGATGGTGTTTCTCATCACAGCACAGATGCTGGAAATAAAGAGGACTCCCTCATACATGTGGATACGATGAGAGAAGTGCTGCAGAGGAAGTGAGGAGCACTGAGCTCAGCAGCAGCAGCAGAGGCAGGAACAGCACCAGCAAGGCCAGGAGTTTCCAGGCACGAACAAAGAGGGCTATTGCATTCATATCCATCTGGCTTTGTAACTCCCACTACCGCAGTCACTCAGCCACTCCACTCTGGATGGCCCACTGGTATTCTAATGCACAGACACAAAAAAAGAAAACAAAAAAAAGCCCCAAAATACAAATGAAACATCAAACTCCAGACAGGAGCACAGCGCAGGTAACGGGTGGGAGTGTGTAAAAAGAGCAGTGAAGAGGATTTCTTCCCTCGTCGATATTTACAGCAGGTAAAAAAAAAAAGTCACTTCAACTAAAGCCCTCTGCGACAGTTGGGACTGCTTCACAGCTGGAAACAAACCTCCAGAGCTGTGTAAAATGAGCCACTAGTCAGTAGAAAAGTACGAGATGGAGACTATGTCTCTATCTGTCTCTGCCAGTTTTTATTGCCCTAAAATGAACAGAGTAAATAAAACGTCTCCCTGTTTGTACCAACATACAGCTCGGCTCCCCTATAGAGCTCCCCAGTGGCTCTTGTCTTGCTTCTGCTGTGTTCCTTTCTTGTTTAAATGAATAGCCTCGGTCCACGGTTCTGCGTGATCAAGGCGCATCGTAGGGAACTGTCCACCCTCAACCTTAATTACTGTATCTGCACACTGAGCCCACAAACTGTGGCAGGCAGGAAGCTGTGAACCTAACAGCTCTTTCTCCGTGCTCCTCTTCTGTCCTCCGCTCACGTCTTTGCAAATTTTTAGCTGGAGGCTGCGCCCCGCCACACCTCCAGCCCGTGGGCAATTAGGTGCGTTTTACACACCGTACGATGATGGCCACGCTTTTGAAGCAGAGCGGCAGACTGTGAGCAGAGCTGAGGGTGTTCTTATAGTTGTGGAACTGTAAGCGATAATGTGCGTGCGCAGCCACACTTGCATTTAAAGTGTCAGGAATGATGGCGATGATCAGATCTGATCAGCTTTATGGTGGTAATCACCCACATCTGAGCTCGCCACAATCTCTGGACATTTACAAAAAGATGAGAGAAGAAGCAGATTTACATATGGATGCAGTGATTTTACAGGGCATATAAAATTAGTACATAGCACTGGTCGGTATAATTGTATTACATAGATACACAAAAAATGTGTTATTCAGTAATGAATAAAGGAAAGTCTTCTTTAATATACATATACGTGAGTTAAGTAAAGAACGGTTTCATGTTTTAGTTCTTTGGGCTCTGTTCTCTAGCACATTCCTTCTGAAATACAATAATACAGCATCATAAGTGCCGTGTTTCAGCTTTAATTTGTGAAGGTTCACATCAGACAGTCTTTGTTCCAGGCTCTTTCTTTCTTTTTTCCAGCCTGACCTTTTTGTTGACCAGAGGTGTCCATGTCTGTTGTGAAACCTCGTAGGCTGTCTTCTTTTGATCATTTCCAGATAATGCGTGACTCACTGTGCAGTCATAAAGGGCTTGTGCTAATGATTCTCTGTTTTTGCTTTTTGCAAATTTGTTTTTTTTATGTTTTAAAGTCTCAATTTTATTTTTATTTGCATGGCCAGTTGAGTACTTCTTATACAATAACAATCATAGTCTTGCCTCTAACTTTGTCTCCAAACAACCTGAGCTGTCCCTCTGATGTACTCATTTCTAATTTTGTCCCTCTTGGTCATTCCCAACAAAAAATCTCCAAACCATATATCATAGCAGCTCTCACTATGTGAGATCTACAGTTTTGGTTATTCTTTTATCACTTTGGCGGTGTGTTTGAAATCATTATCATACTGAAAATTGAAGATGTTGCTAATCAGACACTTGCACAATGCATCACGGATCAAAAACCATATTGCATTGATAATTCCATACATTTTGACAAGATCCCCAATGCAACTAGCTGAAGTGGAAGCCCAAACCATGACACAGCCTCCACCGTGTTTTGCAGATAGCAATAGAAACTCATTGCTATACCTTTCTCTACATGTTGACTGGATTAAAAAAAGATCAAATTCTGATTCATAACTCTGAGACCCATTGACACTTCTTTTCAGCCCAGTTCTTGTGTAATTTGGCATGCCTCAGCCTTTCCCCTTCCTTAAGAATGGCTTCCTGAAAGCCACATTACTGCTGAGACCATTTCTGCTGAGGCTTCAGCAGAAGGATCAACTGAAGGGCCCGATGCATCTCTTCAGGTCAGGTCTTTGCTGGATTTTTTTCTGATTTCTTAAAGACATGGCTTCTTTTGCCGTCCACTTGAGGGCAAAGTTTAAGGACAAACTGAACCTTATGCGACGTTTTTGGATGATAGCTATATCATATCATGTACATATATATATATACACACACATACATATATATATACACACATATATATATATACACACATATATATGTGTATATATATATATATATATCTATATATATATAGATATATATATAGATATATATATATAGATATATATATATAGATATATATATATAGATATATATAGATATATATGTGTGAGTGTGAGAGGTTATTTGTCTCTATGTCTTAGCCCTGCGACAGACTGATAACCTAGAGGTGTACCCAACCACTCAACTTTTGGCAGCTGGGATAGGCTCCTGCACTCATGGAGACCCTTAAACTGGATATGGAGTTAAGTCATTGTCTAAGGAGCATCTAAAGAAAGAAAAGCTTCTGAAGTTCTTTAAGTTTCCTTGAAGACTTTTCACCTCTCATCCAAGAAGCTTCTTCAGTTCCAAGAGCAATGAATGTAATGACATTTATTAGTGACTGAAACAACAGACATCCGAGTTTCTGTGTCAACATCAAAACCCGTCGAAAGTCTACTGAGATCACGTAAAAAATATGATATTTCACATTGTTAAAGTGTAAGTATGCCGTTCATTCCCACTGAGTGACCTTACTTTGCACATGCTGGTCCAATCCTAACAGATTTATTGTAGAAACTGCCTTTTATAATCATTCAGTTTGGGAGACAGTGACCTTGCCAAAGAGCACTACCACAGCGCATCTCTACAGGGGATTGAATCAGCATATTTGTAGTTACAGAATTCAAGGTTGTTTCCATCAACTACTTGAAAAATTAACAGCAAATTAAGTAGAATGATTGAAATGCTCTTAACAATTTTATTAACACTATCAGACTATCAGTCGGATGAAATTCCAGTTGGAAAAGAAGACGATGCTTGGCTGCGTGTTTGACACTTTCTGTAAATGAGTGTGTTACGGAGTCAGGTTGAATATGATTAAAAAAACTGACAAGGTAAAAATAATATTTTATAACCACAATTTAAAAAAAAAAAAAATAGGCATAGAGATTGGACACTACTTCATCTCTTTTTCATCCTTCCATCTATAAAACATTCATTCAAGTGCACCAGCAGGAGATCATCATTCCTTCTCTATCTCTCCTCTGTGGTTTTGCTGAGTAGTGGTGGAGAGACATTGGGCAGAAATATAGCAGCGTAAAGGCAATCAACTTGAAATATCTTTGCAATTTTCGCTCCTATGTCCTGAATATCCCTCAAGAAAAAAGAAAGAAAAAGCCCCGAACATTTCCTTACGACAGGGTTTGATGAACAGGCAGTCTCTGTGTGAGAGCCAAGTGTTGAGCCACCACACCCACAGATGCAAAACAAAAGACAAACGTATATGCACACACACATATACACTCTTACAAAACCTTGATACGCACAGATAATCTGTAATATTAGTACTCAGGAGAACAGGCTGCACCATGAGGTAATATTGTTCTGAGATGGCCTCATCATCTGCTTTGCTGTCACAGAGTGTCCCAAACTGTGGTCGTTTACTTTTAAAGGCGCCTCTTTTCCTTTTGGATTAACATTCAGATTGAACTGACTTGGTAATGGGATATAAACAGACAGAGTGTTAGGAGTGTCCAAGGCAGTTGTTTGAATCTAGCATTTCATTCTCCCTTAAGGTGGTAATTTATCCAGCCTGGTGTGATTTGTTGAGCACGTCTATTTTAGTAAACCATTAACTATGATGAGGGATCTTGAATTCAATCTTTCCCAGACACTGACCCATGTACTGCTGCTTGTATATGTATATACTTTTACAATATTGTGTTTGACCCATGTTTCTGGTGTAACTACACCACATGTCTGTTTTGGTTTTTCTCTTGAAGCAGAGAGTAACGTAATGCTTATAATTAATATAGGAACTAGAGGTGTATTAAATGGGAATATTCAGCACTGTGCAATACTGTACAAGTCATTCAAGATCTTCGAGTCAAATGAACGACAAGCACGAGTATCTAGGATCATCACTTAGAAATACTGCATAGAAAGTGCAACTGAATTTTTTCAAGGCTGTAATAAGTAAGTAAGCAAATAAGTAATAATAACAATATGATGATGAATGAATGAATATTCTTTATTGTCATTGTCACAGGTACAATGAAATTGAAAGATGTCTCTGGTCAGTGCAACATCACAAAAGATAAATACTTAAAAACTATAATTAAATACTTAAAAACTATAATGATAGGATATAAAAGATAGAAATACATATAAAATACAGTATTCTCATACCGTAGATACACCCAAGCAATCCAGGCCTAAGGCCCCATACAGACACTCAACATACGACCTAGTTGATATATCACTCAAACAATCAATCACTCAATCAATTTGTTAGCGCATCCAACAAAACATGTCTGAAAGCCTTCCAACATCAAGGGCACAAATGACAACAGGGGCAATGAAAGTCATCTACTTTTAGTAGCATTGAGACATGATATTGCAATTGGGTAGAAACTGTGTTTGAGTCTGTTAGTCCTTGTGTATGTTGTTCTATACCGTTTACCTGAAGGCAGCAGTTCGAACATGGAGTGTCCAGGGTGTGAGGTGTCCTTTATGATGTTATGGGCTCTTTTGAGGCAGCGGGAACTGTGTAGGTCTTTCAGTTTGAGGAGAGGGCAGCCGATTGTCCTTTGGGCAGCGTTGATTACTCCCTGGAGTGCTTTCCTCTGAGCCACTGTGCAGCTAGCGTACCATATGCCTATGCAGTACGTTAGTATGCTTTCGATGGAGGCTCTGTAGAAAGACACCAGCAGTCTCTGTGTGATGTTGTTCTTCCTAAGCACTCTCAGAAAGTACAGTCTCTGTTGTGTCTTTTTCAGTAGCTCAGAGGTATTCACACTCCAGGATAGGTTTCCCTCTATGCTGACTCCCAAGAAGCGGAAGTCTGCCACCCTCTCCACACAGTCGTCGCTGATGATTAGTGGTTGGATTTCTGTCTTGTGTCTTCTGTAGTCAATTATGAGTTCTTTGGTCTTTTTCGTGTTTAGGAGAAGGTTGTTATCCTTGCACCATGAAGACAGCCGCTCCACCTCATCTCTGTAGGCAGACTCATCTCCCCCAGATATGAGCCCCACCACAGTAGTGTCATCTGCGAACTTTACAATGGCGTTGCTCTGGTGGGCGGGGGTGCAGTCGTGTGTATAAAGCGAGTAGAGCAGTGGACTAAGCACGCAGCCCTGTGGCGACCCAGTGCTTAGATTTAGGGCTGGAGATGTGTAACGTCCCACTCTCACTCTCTGTCTGCGGTCGGTGAGGAAGCTATTGATCCACTTACAGGTGCTGTGAGGAAGCCCTAGGTCTTTTAGCTTGGCGTCCAGTTTGTATGGAAGAATGGTGTTAAATGCCGAGCTATAATCCACAAAGAGCATACGCACATAGCTTCCTTGCCTCTCCAGATGTGTTAATGCTACATTGAGTGCTGTTGCTATGGCGTCCTCTGTCGATCGGTTTGCTCTGTAGGCAAACTGGTGTGGGTCAAGGCTGCTGGGTAGGGCTGCTGTAATGTGGTAACGCACAAGTTTCTCAAAGCACTTCATCACCACCGGGGTTAGTGCCACTGGTCTATAGTCATTTAGGCTAGAGATATGAGATTTCTTGGGCAAGGGTATTATGGTGGAGGTCTTGAGGCAGGGTGGGACGTTTGACTGTTCAAGGGATTGGTTAAAAATCCTGGTGAAAATATAGGCAAGCTGGTCTGCGCAGTCTCTCAGCACACGTCCTGGTACGCCAGGTTTTTTAGCGGATGATCTAATGTTACTGGCGATGGGGCCGATGTCAGTGCCAAACACTAGATCCTAAGTTTTACTACAACTGAGATGGATGAAATCTGAATACAACCAATTAGCAATGGCAGAGAAGCATTAATTGAAGTAGGAAAGGCTGTTTCTGTTGTTGGGCTAAACAGAAAAAGCATAACGGTGTATCATCTGCATAGAAATAGTAGGCATAGAAAGAACAGGTGATACCTTTAAATCTATTTAATAGATGGCCCAAAGGTAACACATATAAACAAAAAAGAATTAAGCTCTGATGAGGACAGCAGATGAGGATGAAGGATGTGTCCCACAAGTATGATGAAAACTATTTGAGACCAGTCAGTAGGAAGTCAATAGTGAAGTTTACTTAAATAGTACTTTACAATATAAAATAAGATACAACAAATACAAGTGTAAAAATATGCCTAACAAGCTCTGATCAGCTGACCTTTCAGACCTCATGGTTACATACAGATGTAGCAGCTCACCAGTATAGGTGGGCATCTGACCAGTGATCACCAGCGTTCTAGGACTATAGAAGCTTCCATGCTCAAATGTCGTCTTGGTACTGGATTTCTTCCACTAACATATGACTGTAAGTTAACTGTGTGGTTTTTATCCTTTCCAGGATAAACCATGCCTCTGGCCCCTTAACAGGCAGGATGATCTACAGCCCAGTTGTGAGCAAGGCTGTGGCGATAACTCATGTTTAAAAACAAAAGCTTGATTAGTTATCATCACAGATGCTCATCACCTCCACGTATTTGGATTTTGAGTCAAATTTGCCAGAACGAAAACAGACATAAACAAATACAACATAACAGCATTATTTCTATTGTTTTCAAATTCTCTAGAGATATTACAGTGGAGTATTTTGACCATGATCATCGTGATGTGAAAATCTGATATCGCAATCTCTGCACATGCAGACAGACAAACACATAAACACCTGCCAAAATACTGCAAACCATTTCTCACCACAGCAGGTGTCTCCGTGACCACATGACCCCCTCGCCCCCTTCCCCCAACCACCACAGAGAGAGAGAGAGAGAGGGAGAGAAGCAGGTTTGTAAGCTGAAAACAATACACAACTACATGAACACAGCTGGTGATAGCACCAGGACTCTACAGTCACGCTATCCACAACGAAAGGCCGCACTATCTTTTGAACAACAGAAAATTTGAGTCAAATGCTATGAACAGCTTGCTATAATGATAACAATTTGTGGATTGTTTTTAAATGCTATTGTTTCTGTGAAGGCCCTTGTATTTTGAGTTTAGAAAGCTATTATAGAAAAAAACAAAGTAAATAAAGTTTATTAATCTGAAGTCTTATTTTTGAAATAGCTTTTTTTTGTAGGGGGCGTTCAAGAGACATTAGGTTTACAGTGGTCCCTCGCTATAATGCGGTTCACGTTAAGCAGCCTCGCTGTTTCGCGGCTTTTTTTTGGTGCAATTTTGCATGCTTTTTTTTTTTTTTTTTTAAACAGCCATTGTGTTCTGCATTGTGATTGGCTGTAAACCATTGTCAATCACCTCGTGCCGTGTCTCCTGTACACTACAGAATGCATTCAGCTTGTCAAATTTATCTAAGTCTTCGATCGATAGCCGTGTGACTCTGAAGTGCTGTACTGTATGTTTGTAAGTTTTCTCCAACAATACCCATTTATATGGGTATACCCAACACCCATTTCCCCGACAAATGTCGATGAAACATTTTGCACGGCTGCCTTTGGTTTTATTCTATAATACTGGACTTATTTCTCTATGAAGGTTTGAACTTTTAGAGTTTAAACCATAGAGAAAAGTGTGAAAATGTCCAAGCCTGTTGGAGAAAAGTTTATAAAGTGTGTAGTGAGGGGTTTTACAGCCATAAAACATCTATAATAATTGTAAAAAAAATAAAGTTGGCCACTTAGCGGATTTCACTTATCGCGGGTTATTTTTAGAACCTAACTCCCGCAATGAACGAGGGACCACTGTACTTACATTTTTATTCATCTTGATGGGGTTTTAATTGTACTGAAATACCTTTGTTGTAAGTATTAATGAAATTATGCACCATGATGCGCATTTGTCATTTTGATTTTACACATTAATTAAGCAACAGCCAAAAGACAGACATGAGGCAGGATTCACATGGACATATTCCCAGCAAACATGGGTGAAACCCCAACATCATGTCCTTCGTCAAAACTGGACACAAAACAATAAAAAAACGGAACTATAGATGGACAAGTGTTGGGAAAATACAAGTTGTGTCAGACTGTCTCTCATAAAGTGAGAAAAATAGATCAGATTATTGCAAAATAAAGGAAGTAATGCATTAGTACTTTTTAACAACAAATCTGGTTGCTGACTGCTTGTGAAGGCGACGTCTTGGCTAGCTAGGTGTGTGTTTGTTCCTATAGAACAAGCTGATTATTCACCGCAATGATCAACTTCTTTGACATTTTGATGCTGAACTACAAAGGCAACCACATCGCTCTCTTAGGATATTTGTATAACATTGATTTGGTGGTGCTTCAGCTGAATTACTGATCTTCTCTTGACTTGTTCACAATAAAGCCTTACTTAAGGCACATGCCGCGGCTAACTCCTCTCCCATCCCAGAATTTCTGCAACTTCCATTCACCTCCCACCGCTGGCCACCCTTCAAACTGCTCAGCCATCGCTGGATCTGCCCTGTTGGACTTCAATTTTATCCGACCTCTCCGGTGTGCTCGCCGCTTCTGACCTGGATTGGGACCTCTGGGACTCGCGCTCAACGCAGGCACCTAAGTACGCTGAGACGCGCCTCTGTCGAGGACAAGGAGACTAAGAGCGGGATGGCATTGTTAAACACAAGATCATTGGTGAATAAAACCTCCCTCCTCCCTTTGCTTGCTTTCTTACAGATACTGTAAGTAATCTAGGTGTTTGCCTGGATAGTTCACTTTAGCTGCATAAACAGGTTTCCTCAGTGGTTAAATCTGGCTTCTTCCAATTGCGCCAAATTTCAAAGGTCAAACACTTAATACCGTACAACGATCTCGAAAAACTGATACACGCCTTTGTGACCTCCAGATTAGATTATTGTAACTCGCTCTACCCTGGACTCCAGCTCGCTCACCTCCACCGATTACAGCTCGTTCAGAATGCTGCGGCTCGTCTCCTAACCGGAACTAGAAAGTTTGACTCTATTACTCCAGTGCTCTCTGACTTACATTGGCTGCCTATTAAATTTCGTATTGATTTTAAAGTTCTGCTGCTTACTTTCAAATGCCTAAATAACCTTGCCCCTGACTATCTCATCGGCCTCCTCAGTCTCTATACCCCCAGCCGTTCTTTACGATCAGCTGGTCAGTTACTTCTGGCCCAGCCCAGGCACCGTCGTGCCTTTGCCTCTGTAGCACCAAACCTCTGGAATAGTCTTCCTGCTACCATTCGTGCCTCTGACTCTATTCAATCCTTTAAAGCACGCTTGAAAACGTACCTATTCAACCTGGCTTTTCCGACTCGCTAATTCTCACCGCTCATTAATTGCTTTATCGCTACTCATTTCTCTGGATAATCATGATTTCTCCCTATCTCTACACTACTTATGCTTTTGTTTGTTCTCTGTTTCCTCTATTTTACCTTGTTTTAACGACTTACTGTTCAGTGTAATCATTTACCGTTATTCCTCACTGTGAAGCACTTTGGTGTACCCCCTGGTTTTAAACATGCTATATAAATAAAATTGTAATGTATTGTAGTGGTTATTAGTACTATCATTAGTATTATTGACCAGTTAGCCTACATTTGTAGACTAATTGCACTGTATTGTTCAAAACTGGCTGTGAGAAAAGCAGTACTATAGTTCCAAAAAGCTATCCTTACATTTATGCTTTATTTGTCTATAACTGGTACACACAATAATTTGAACCACGTATCTGCATTCACACCTTTCTCACAAGTGCAGCTAATTGAGTATGATGACATTAATATAAATTGAACATAGTACATATACAGACACTGGTTTGGTTTAGAGAGTGTCGCATTTCAATCCATAGCTCCTCTGAAGTCAGTCTCTGCATCTCAAGACATGTAATAGGGAAAATTTAAGAAATGTCTGGCATTTGAAAACAACATCTTCAAATAAGTATCTTGGGATGGAGCACTTTGAAACTAAATAAGAGCTTCAAATAATTAAGTAATGATCATGAGAAATTGTTTTACATCTAAAGATAATGAGACAATTAAGATGAGAGCTCAAGCATGACAAGCATGACTGCCAGGTTACAACCAAGTTTTGTTGTTGTCGTCAGATTCACTTTATTGACAGCTGGATGAAACATGTTTCCTCTGGAGGCCTGAACTGGGGTTGATCCCAGTGTAATCACAAAGCTATCCGAGGAGTTTTTGTATTGGACAGAAACACAGTGACACCAGTAAGTTACAGACCTTAATTTATCAAACTCAAAGAGGTCTGGAAGAAATCTAATTAAAAATCTGAAGATACAGCAGGCTTCACTAACAAGATAGCCGACTCGGGCAAGAACCAGCTGAGACGGATGCCTACAGCAGACTGAGACTGGCTCACTGAAAGGAGACTGTGTGACTGAACAAGAAATGAAAGACACTGGATACATGAATAATACCTCAGGGACACATCATCACAGATTTATGCTGTCCATGATAGGGTTTGACTCTATAATTATGCTAATCATAGGATGCTAAATGTCTAAACGCACGCCATCAGCACTGAGATCACTTTACAGCAAAAAACGTCTTTGCAAACGACAGAGCAATATGATGTATTGAAGCTATTTGTATTTGGATATGAATGTGACTTTTTTCAAGGTCGGCACATTTGGCTGCATAACTAAGTGCTGAAGTTCTTGGCAGCAATTCAGAATAAACAAAGGCAAACCTGTTGTGGATGTTTTAACCTTGTGCAACTTTAACATAATTCTCTATCCTCTCTATAGCTTTTCTTTCACAACTCAAATAATGAATACCCAATATTTACATTTTTATAGCAATTACCCACACAGATTTGACTAATGTGACCTTATTAGAGACCGCTGGCACTTTCAAAAGTGCTTTGTTTTTCAAAAATCAACACACAGCTAATCCCAGTGAGAAAAAAGGACCCATCTCACCTTGTTTGTATTTCGCTTCATGTGCATGAATAAGTAACATAAACTGTTTTTTATTAAAAAGATGAGATAAAGTGTAAACATCTAAAATGTTTAAGTTGTTGGGTTTTTTTTTTTTAAATCCACTGCATCTGCATGGTGTTTTAAATAAAGAGCAAGTCAGGTTAAGATTGATTGGTCAGGAAGCATAAGCTAGGGATGAAGAAATGAAAGCAGCTGCTGCCCAGGAGCTTACAGAGTTAGCCTCTATCAGCTTAAGACTTGACCCGCTACTGTAGTCTAAGTCTTAGTGCTTTGTTTACTCTGTAGAGTTCATTGTACCATGGGATGATGGTGTACAAAGTGTATAAATGAGACAAAGCTTTACATACACTAAACCATCAGCCAAGAGTGAGGCTGGCTGTCCTTTGCATTCATGGTCTGCTCTGTGGGAAAAGAGCTGCTTGCTGTGAATTCACATTCATTACTGAATTACTTTGGGAGGTCACTGTGCATGCATGCTGCTATCACCTAACTGCCTCTGTCATGAGCTGTTTTGAGCAACTCGATTATTAAATGTAGCATAACAGAGGAGGTGAACTGTAAACCAACACAGCCACCTTACAGGCAAAATGAAATGACACCAGAATTTGCTCTTTATAGAAAATGAAATTAAGTTACGCTAACTGATCCATCGTGCCTATAGATGTTATAACGTAGCCATCGCTATGTTACCCAATGGTTTGTGAAGGCCTGTTTTGAAAGTTTGAGATGAGTGTTTTCAACAACAACACTGGTGTTTTGAAACCAATTAATTATTGGCTAACAAAATTGAATTAATGTTTTATTCACTATGATGTGAAACTGATTGACCAAACTCATCAGGAAGGTCTTTACAGAGGTCAGGGCAGAAGATGTTTCCCCAGAGACAGCTGTCGTGCTCTGATAACTTTTACACATCCAGCTGATATATTCTTCAGAAACTCTTTGTTTACTCACTGAAAAACGAGTATTTGTAGCTGTGAATGCTCCTTACCATTTTCTAAAGACAAGAACAATGTCTGGTTCTGCTAAATCCACTACATATGTTGACCAGCTATAGTTGCCAAGCAAATTACATTTAAAATTACACTTTCCTATAGCTTCTATGGGCTAAGTCACTCATTTTTGGTCACACCGAGTTAGAATTAGGTCTATTTTATAAATCTTGGTCATGCCATGCTTCGTTGTATGTATCCGCACATTCATTGACTAATTACTTGTCTGTGACAATCAAACCCACCCCCATTTGTCTCATCTCAGTTCGTGAGATTACAAAGCTGCACTTCAGAAACCAATGAGTGATGTCACAGCAGCTATATCCATCTTTTATACTTTCTATTCTTCCATGGAAGTTGTGCTAGCAGCCCATTCAATTCATTTTAGTTCTGAGCAGGTATAATTATACTAAGCAATTTTCCTGAAAAGTCATGTTTACAAATGACCGTGATAACAACAGAGAGACAAAAATAATAAACGTATAAGACAGAAAACAAAAGTAATAAGTCATATAAGATGACAGTAATTGTGGAGGGTTAGTTAAGTAATCTTATTGTTATAAGAGCAAGCAAGTCAAGCACTGCTTGCCCACTGAACTCTAAAAACACACAAAGTGAAAATAATCTCTTTCCTTTCATTTCACCCAGTGTCTTGTCCCAGTTTGCATCTGTCCTTTAAATTACTGGCATCTTATGGCTGCAGTTGGCTGTTGTCTTTAGAAGTTAGCTTGACTTTGAGTTATTGGAATCTATAGTTTCTGTCATTTTCATGGGCGTAACTCTGTCCCATTAACACAGACTTGTGTTTTGTGAGCTGAGAGACAAACGGCATTGCCTGTCATGCCTATTGTGAATAAACCTCTGTTCTCTGTTCGTTTAATACACACAGACAGTTGACCAGCATATTAAACAAGCTACTTCTGGCTCTGCTTCTTTCACTGCTCTGAGATTAGTTATGATCTGTGTGTTATTATACACATGTGAAGATATGTGTGGAATGATAGTAAGCAAAAGTGAAGTAACCAAGCAAATTACTCTGTGATTGAGCATCTTAACAAGCAAGATTTGTCACGCTGATCACCTTGACCACAATGTGTGACGTAGCTGACTGTTATTAGTAGACTGTTATCATTAGATTCAAATGATGGAGAAAGGACACAGAGTTTGATAAAAAGTTGAACAGGTGCAGGGTTCATACATGTATGAGATATTACTCTATTCACCGAAAGTACCAAGTTTAACTGGCTGTTTTGCTACTGTGTCAACATACCAGTTACACTGCCACATTAAGTTTTCATTTATATTTTTAACCACGTGTAGATATTGACAGTCAGCAATGTCACATACACTATATGGACAAAAGCATTGGACCACATCTCTTAATCTTTGAACTCAGGTGTTTTCAGTCCCACTACCAAAATTATGCACCTAGCCATGCAGCTTCTTATGGCTAGGTGCTTGAGCAGTGTAAAAGTCACCATATGCCACTGAATATAAGGAAAGAAAGAATGAGTACAGCACTTTTCAAGTGTATTATACCTTAGAAGCTGGGAGAAACAAAAAAGCCATGAATTCCATCACAGACATCAGAATAAATGGATACTGGGAGTGGGGGGGCTTTAATGGTAAATCTTTCACATGTCTGCACTTTGCCTATACAGCACCATTTCTGGACAACTGAGCAGGAAAGTTGGATGGTGGATGTCATTTCAATTCAGCCGAGCTGTAATTCTGAGTATAAGCACAGCTTCAGTGTGTAATAGTGGTTAAACACAAAGCAATGTAGATTTGTGTTGATATGAGCTGAGTGCTGGTATTGAGAAAATTGGACCAAAATTTACTGCTCAGCCTCTCTGAGCTGTTGTGGGCCAAATTTAGTGCAGCATATGTGATGAGGCGTGCTTACCCAGTCTGTCCTAACACTCAAGCCAGGATTTTTCTTCAGCACCCGCCTACAATCAATACTTATCCAGAACTCAGCAAGGTTGCACATAAAAGAACTGCAAAGTTCTCTCGTTGCTCCAAAGGTTTGTCCATAATTTACTTAGACATTACCACAACCCAGCAACTGTACAGTAAGTCAGCTGAGGGGTAATTCAAAGGCATAACGTGATAGCTGGTTGCACACAGTGCCAGTTTGTCTTCAGCACCGCTGAGGTATTGAGTGATAGCTGCTGGAGCGGAAGGCTCTGATGGATGAATGGTGATTGAGGAGATCTGAAAGATAGAGGTGTGATGGCATGGTGGCAGCTTGCCACTTGTAAAAAAAAACAACCAACTAGCAGTTAAGATCAATCCATCTTTATATCTGTCATAGCCATTCATAAACATATACTATTTTAGTAGCTTGCTCTGCATAAAGGGGTGTGGTTTTGTTGCATCAACATTTCAAGGTAATGAAAGATTGCGGCTAAGATGAGCTGAAAGATTTGTGCACAGCTGCAGCTAATATGGATTATTAGCAATGATTACTTCCCTTTTAGACAAAGAGGATTTTTATTTCGGAAAAAACAGAAATCTCAGCCATGTTTGACGTGCATAATCCATTTGTTTTATGTCTTTTAAAAGATAAAAAAGTATCAGATATTAGATTTGATGAGTATTGTAAAGCATTCCTGTTGTAAATACACTGAATTAGTCCATTCATGATGAAGTCTGTGAAAAAGGTAGGATCCTTTTTTTTTTCAGAAACAGACTAAACCCAACCAAAAACTCAGGGTGTGTGTTTTATGACCAATACGGTTATTTTAAGGTTGGATGCAATTCTGATAGATTGTGTCATTTAAGGTCAGGGTTATGATATACTGAAACAGGAAAATGAAGGGTTCATTGTTCATCAACATTGCAGCAGTGTGTTTCACAAATTAAACAACAATAGAAAGTGTGAAACCACTTAATACCACACTACTGCTGGGATGCTATTCTGCTACATGGCTGCAGACAGTGCTGTAAATATTAAAGGTGGAGCACAAGTTAATGAAAGCTAATATCCCGATATAAGACATCTATCGTCCCGATAACGATATAAATCACAAAAATTTAACATTTTCTGTAAATTCTGTGAGTCTCGGGCAGCTCGACTTGCATGAAGTGTTTCCAGCTGGGTGCCGTGTACCTGGAGTCCAGTGTTTTAACTGATGCATGAAACGATACATTTTTAGACATAAGTTTTAACGGCCACCGTTTTCTTTGTGAGTATTTATTACACAGCGTGCTGCGGGGAAAAGCCTGTTCTAACGTTTGAGTCTAAGGTTTATATTTAGGACCTGACGGCTCTTTTTTGCTTCATCCATCCATCCATTCGCTTCCGCTTATCCTTTTCAGGGTCGCTGGAGCCTATCCCAGCTGTCATGGGGCGAGAGGCGGGGTACACCCTGGACAGGTCGCCAGTCTGTTGCAGGGCCAACACATGGGACAGACAACCATTCACACCTAGTGGCAATATGGATTATCCAATCAACCTATCCCCACAAGCTGCATGTCTTTGGACGGTGGGAGGAAGCCGGAGTACCCGGAGGGAACCCACACAAACACGGGGAGAACATGCAAACTCCACACAGAATTGAACTCAGGACCTTCTTGCTGTGCCGCAACAGTGCTAACCACCGTGCCACCGTGCTGATCCTCTTTTTTGCTTCTCATCCGTAAATACTCTGCATACTCTTTCACGTGATTCGGTTTATTTTGAAAAGTCTCAACAGGATCTTGAGCTTTATTGTGAAAGGTTTATGTGGAAAATAAACAAGCGGACACGGGATGGTTTTACCGTCCTTGTTGCTAATGACAACGCATAAAAACAGGCGCTTGTCCATCCGTAGTGTGGTTATATTAAATATAAGAGAAAGAGAGAACTTTAAGAAATTAATATAGCCACTACAGTGACCAATATTGCCGCAAACGGTTTATTTTGCGACACCACGAAACAAACGATAGCGTAAAATGAAACGATAGACATTTTTATATCGTCTTCCGATATATATCATTATATCGAACAGCCCTAACATCAATACCAACATATCTGTCCTTAACCAAGATTGGCTGTTGATATATGTATGTATAAACACCTTTACACATACATCTAAGCTGCTCTTATGATTTATACTGACCCATGACCAGAGATGGGCAGTAACGCGTTAGTAATCCGATTACTTTTTTCAAGTAACGAGTAAAGTAAGGGATTACTATTGCAGAAAAGGTAATTTGATTACTGTTACTTTCCCGTAAGCACCTGCGTTACTGCATGACTAAAACCGGGCTTTTTTTGCAAGAGTATCTCATGACAATGACATAAGCAAGTGCAACGTTTGTGGCAACAGCTGTGTGCAGATCAACAATGGATAATATATCGAGTGCGGGAGAGCATATGATCGTGCAGCGTTTAAAGAGTGGAAGTACTTTGGGTTTGATTCTGTAAAAAGTGACAAAATCATTAGCGTCCGCTGCTCACTGCGTAGGAAGAAAACTTCTTTTTACAGCGAAAAAAACCCCCCTAAACTTCCAAACAAGCACCAACAGTACGCTGCCACTGGAATGTGAAATTCACAGAGAAACTCCCAGATCCTTCCACTGACCGCTGCGACACACCTGCACCAGGGCAAACCTCCGCCTGCCTGCTATACAGGTGAAAATAGAGAAACAGGACTGCTGAGTCTTTGATTTTATTTATTTTCTGCTGTGTTTTACTTGCATCTATTTGGAAGAGTGAGTGTAAACACAAATACCGTAACTATTTTATTTTATGTGCTGGAATGTGCAGAAAATAGGTTTAAATGTTAAACAAATTTCTTCCAGTCAGAGAATGGTGCATACAATTTAATGTTTGCTTGATGCTTAACGTTAAAAGATTAAAACTAATAAAACTAGTTTCAAAAAGTGACTTTTTTATTTGATTACATTTTATATGATGGATTATGCAGAAAAAATAGAATTGGCTAAAAGATCTATTGCTTTATTACCTATTCAGGTTGTAAATATTTTTTTAAAGTAACTAAGTAAGTAATTACTTTTGAAAATAAGTAATCAGTAAAGTAACAGGATTACTTTTTTGGGGAAGTAATCTGTAATTAGTTACTGATTACTTTTTTCAAGTAACTTGACCAACACTGCCCATGACTCACACTAACAAAAGTAAAGGTAACTACTGCGAGTAAAGGAAGAAGTGAGATGATTTAGGTATTGAGCCACAAAGGGCTCATGGAGACGGTTGAGGCAGATGGCTGGGTAAGCCAACACCGGATTTTATCATGGAACATAATGTTTTGTTTCCTGCTCCAAATACAAGATTTTTTTATACTGTTACTGTTATATAACTTTAGCATGTTTAACTTTGCAACCATGATGCTCAAGGTCATTTATTTATAAGAAAACCTTCACTTCTTTCTAAATCCAGTCTTCACTAGATAGTGAAGATTTGTGAAAAGCAACCTTAATGGGCATTCAGGTTGGAAGGCTTCAACCCCAACAACGTGTTTAATAGACACGCTGGTCCACTGTGTCCCTTTCAGGCTTTTCCTCTCCAAAATGTGAAGTTGCAGAAGTTGCTTTAAGTTGCAGTAAGCTGCATTAATAGCAGAAGGACATTTTTTATTTCAAGTCAATCGATTCTAACGATGAAGGACCCTGGAATATACTTAATAATTTTTTTGCTCACTACCAACTTTGTGGCTTTAAATATATTATCTCCCTCTGCTGGTAATGCAGGGAGATTACCAGCAAGAGATTTACCCTGCTCGTATTGCACCAATTGCATGCACTAATGCAACTTCTGCATGCGTATCCATTTCATGTTTTAGAGAGGCAAAGTGTGAAATGGACCAGCGTGTCTATTACATGTTTTGGGTGATACTGGGCTGAAGGATTGTTGCACTAACAGAATTGGCTGGTAGAATATGCCAGTTGATTTTACATGAAGTAAGGCTGATCAAAATGGTGAAGCTGTAGTGTTACTTTAATAAAAAATGGCTCTATAGCATTGTTTTTCATCTTGTCTTCCAGAGTTTAGTTTAGGAGACGTATAAACATATTTGTCTGTAATGAGAATGGAGATCACGATCTACTGATGTTTAATTTCTATCATGCCCCAGAGTTTATGTTGGAAGTGAAACACCAACCAAAGGGATATTCATACAAATTGCCAACTCAAAAACAACACTATAATGGGCCTATAAAACATTATACACTGACTTATTATCCTCAATCAAGCAGACAGTTACCACTTATATCACCCAAAATAAAGTGGTCCCCACGAATACTATTAGAGCAATGGAAAAAAGAATTCCAGAGTTGGCGTTTAGCATTTAATATCGCATCTATTGATCATCTCTGATAATGACAGAGGCACAGTGCCAAAGCAGGGAGAAGATTGAGAGTGGGTGCTAGTGGATGAGCTTTAGGGATCTAATTTAGCTGTGGGTGAGATTCTAGCCTGATTATTATTTATATGACACATCATCCACATTAGGCAGAGCTTCCCTGTTCCACATGCCACTCTTGATCTTCCTCTCTCCTCCCTGTTTCAAAGACATGGCACAATGGTGATGGGCACCATCTGGCACTCACTGTTGGCACAAGTTCGGTATGTGATTAGCAGCATGAACAAGGGTTTTCGCTCTCCTGTTTTTCTTGGTGTGTCTCTCACCCTTCTGTTTCACACCCAGGTTTATATTTGTCATTTCCACACACAAACAAACTCACGAGTGGATGGATACACATTTGTAAGGACATAAAACAATTTTATGGTTTCACATCTCCTCTGAATGGTCTGGGACAAACATGTTTTCAATGTATGCACTATGAACACGTCACATACCACGGTGCCTTGTCTGACCTAGCTGTAGTGCTGTCAGCAGTTCAAGATAAAAATTTTAAAAAAATAAGTATGTAGAGCCAATAATGCTCTTCATGTCTATTTTCTTGTTTTCTCACTGTGAAAATCTCGTGCTCCAGCTGGCTGAACATTTCGACTGTGTAGATTCATATGAATGAGATTGATGCCTACAGTGTGTTTTCTCCCTCTCCCCCGCGAGATGCCTGTTGATCCATGGCTCAGCCCTGAAGTAAAGATGGATTACTGCAGAAGAACTGCCTGCCTTGCCCTTTACACATTTCACACACACCACTTCTCCATTATCAGGCTCATCCACGGGGGGAAGACGTGCACATGTGCACACACATGCCCCAACATCAACACAGGTCTTAAAGCTCTGATGGGGTTGTTAGCAAAAGGTCACTGTCAAGACTCTGACAAATCTTTCTTTAGAGAGACAAAAACGTGTCATATCCAGTTACATTCGCAATATACCAGGTATCAGCTTTTTGTTGTCTTTCTATCACTTTCCATTTACATGTCTCTCTCTGTTTCTCTCTCTAGTTTTTTCCCTCCATTTGCTTAGGTTGTACAGTAAAGAATTCATGCTTGTATGTTTGGATCAATTTCCCATGGAGTGCTCACACTCTGGATGTAGAAGACATCCATAAAAGCAAATCCAAGCTCAGTTATGGGCAGTTTAGATCGGGATACACCTGGATACTGGATGTTGACAGCTTTAGCCTCAGGATTCAGTTAAAATTGTTTTGACTGGTAACTAAATTATTTTTGAATATATCATGTCTAAGAGCTATTCTGTTTATTTTTGCTCTTGCAACAAAATGTTTGAATGCGGCGAACCTCCTCTTCTCCATCTTACATATTAGTCAAGCTGGTTAGTGAGAGAAAATTGATCCTCCTACTTTACTTGCTATTGTTTCCATACAACACAGATATGGTAACAGACCGATGAAAGTAGAGTCAGCTACAGTTTGTCTAGCATAAAAGTCTCACATCAGTTTCTCAAGTTAACCACAATGTTCATGTGTAAATAATCAGAATAAAAAGCTGCTGGCCTTCTGGCTCGCCCAACTCCAGCCTTTTTTTAAAAGGACATGGACATTTCCATAAAACTGGCAAATACTACAGATTCCAGAGGAATTGTATTAAAGCAGAGTTAAGCATGCTTCCAGAGACAATAGCCAACTGTGGCCACAAGATGGCAGTAATTTAAAAGATGGTGAAAAACACGCAATGACAGAAACAGAAACTTTATTTAGTGTGATGGAAGTGAAACATATAGGATCAAAGGATGTCACTGACTCACATATGATGGGATATAAAATATATTCGAGGGTGAGCTGTGCAAGTGGAACTAGTGCCCAGGGGTGACAAGCAAATTGCTAGATAAGTGGATGGACCTTAATTACATCTGCCTGCTGTTTGGTGATGAATAAGCAGGTGTTCATTGGGTCGTAGAGCTTTTTTTCTGAAAAAAAAGGGGGGGTGCGTTGCAGTTGTTGACAATGCTTTGACATCACACCAGAATGTTAAAAAAAATTGTGGACCATAAAATAAAATAAACAGTAAAAAAGAAAAAACAAGCAGAAACCTGCCACTAGACTTTACAGTTTTTTACATTTAGGACCATAGGCATGTTAGCATCAGCAGAGGAAGCTCAGTCTCAGTGGAGGGTTCTTTACACCGTCTTTGAGGTCACAAATCACAGCACTAGTACTACATTGCTCCCGAAACTGTCACTGCTGCTGCACAGATGATGTCACAGGACTGGAGGAACCCCTCAAAATAAGGACCATTCACTTAAATGATTGCAGATATGGCCCTGCAATGTAGAAGCAAATCAGATTAATGGTGGAACAGATGGAGTTTGCTTGATTTGTGAGACTGACGCTGTATGTGACAGTCAAGTCTGGACGACGTCTGCTCACTCTCTTTTACACAAACACACTCAGGTCCCTCTGTCACTAAATTATACTTTGTATGGTTTATGTTTCATAAAAGTAGGTTTTGTGTTTCATCTTCCTCCCCGCTTTGCTCCATTGCTTCTTCAAGTACAGATGCACTCTTTTCCTCCTCCTCCTCCTCTTTCTTCCTCTCTGTATTTTTCCCCCCTGAGAATTCATTTTCTATTCTATTCAGTCAGGTCTTCTCACTCCCTGTTATGATAATGGAAGAGAATCGTCAATGTTTAATGAAAGCCTTGAGGCTACATACAGGTTCAGACATATCCTTGTGTACGTGAACATAAGAAGTTCATCTATAATTAGTTCACACATCACTGTGTTTCAAGGGGAGCTCTGTTAAATATGTGCACATCGGGGTGCAGACTTTTTTGGGACGAGTGTCTACTGATTTGCATACTGCATGTATAGTGCAATTGTTGATTTGCCTCAGTAAACTGTGCATAGAAACATGTTGGGGTCATGGTTCATTTATCTATTGAAGGGAATCCAGTGCTGTAAGTAGCAATTGTTCCCACTAAACACCTCTCTGATGTTCCTCTCATCCTTCTTTCCTGCTGCTGCTATACCCAATCCAGAGTTGCCAGTTTGCACCACTTCACCTCATCCCCATTTAGGTGTGAAATGTATTTATATTCAAGGCGGGGAGAACGGAGAAGTGGGGGCAGAGCAGAGGAAGTGACACAAGCAATCTGTGGGAAAAGGCGCCTCTTTCTGATGCCTGTAAAATAGCATATTCGTCTGGATAAAAGCAGGACAATGAGAAGCTGTCTTGTAGCTATGGGCCACAGTTAGGAACATGTGGAGAATATTTGAATTGGACTGCTATGCCCTTCTGGGCCAGATGAGAAGGTGATTCAAAGGTGGTGGAAAGAAACGTAAGACCGAGCTGTGAAGTGGCACTCTGGCGATAGGGAAGGAGACAGAAGCATATTACAGAGGCCAAGAGTAGTATGAATGAGGGCTCTATGCAACACAGCCCACAACTCTTAACACTCACTTGAGTTCCTGAAAAGACACTATGAATTTTCTTACTAGGTTCTTCACTTTAGTGTGCTTCTCTTTATTCCCTTGTTCAGCCTTTCACAGCTTGACAGAATCACAAAAAAAGCCACATGCTGTTTAAAAAACAAACAAAACAAACAAACAATCAATTTGTTCTCTCAATCAATTAATTCTGTCTGAAACTCAGCTTGCACTGTGCTGCATGTTTAATCATGCAAGGCATGCAGAGCTGCTCCATCACAGAAATCCACTGGACAAGCGTCTCTGGCAATCATCCTCCACCCATATCGAGCCAACAAAGAGATGACTCCAAGTCTCCCCCGGCACTATTATTACTTTTTAAAATCTTTTAAAGCCGTTGTGATGAATTCTTGATGTGGATTAATATTTCACTGCACACAAGAGTTAGACATTTGCGCAGGGGAAAAAGTAAGAGAAGAAGGGATGGGACACTTGCCAAATTTTTTTTTAAAAAAAAGGAGAAATTGAGATGCATCGAGAGTCATCCGCAATTCATCTCCCACGCCCAGTCTCCAGACTCTCTTATTCTCAGCCGACTCTCTCTGGGGTCTATCACAATCGAGGGACAGCGTGCGAATATCTGTCGTGCAATGTTGTGCCAGTGGAGCTGTGCGTCAGGAAGCGCTGATTCACGGTCGGTGTGTGGTGGGATTGGGGAGCGAAGAACTCTTACTGTAGGCACTGTCACAAAATGTTCATCTCAAATCATCCCGATGGATCAGTCTACGGCCCGATTCTTACGAGACACGCAAAAGAAATCCTCTGTCACCACCGTGCCTGGGCATGCATATGCATATCACTGATGTGAACAGGCACTCATTGACAATTGTTTAAAGAGTCTGACTAAATGAGAGCAATGGAGAGAAAACAATATGAGCATGGAACAAGGCCACACACAAGATTGGCAACAAACACGAGTGATATCTCCGTGGATAAAAGTCAGCGAAAAGGAAAACAAGAAAGGCAGAAATGCTTCCTCAGCACTCCTTTTCCCCCTCAATTATCTGCTGTTCACTGAAGGCGACGAAGGTTTTGTTTTAAAGAAAGGAAAAAAAGAGCAAACTTTAGTAGACTCATAGTTCAGATGAAAACATATCGTCCACGGAGTCATTAATCCGTCTCAGAGTCGCGGCCCATCAAGCTCCTCCAGCGAAACGCGTGATCGAGCAATAGACAGAGCAGTTGCAGAGATAAAGCAGCAGAGTACAGATCTGATTAGGCTGCTGTCTCCGTACACTCCACGGGGATTAAGCACAACAGCTCCTTGTTAGACCTCCCTACTTCATTTCATACAGCACATTCGCCATTAGCAAAAAGAATAACAGGGAGAGAAGGGGGTGGGGATCACAAACGCATTCACTAATTAACACTCCTGCATGGCCACACAATCGAATTCACATTTTAATATGCAGTTAATGTGCCAGTGGTGCTGGATAAATAACATCAGATACATCATGCATTATTCGTCCTGTAAAATGAGACCTTAAAAAAAGGCAGAACAAATGAAGTGTTTGTTTATGAACCGTGTTTGGGTACAAAATGCTCAGAATGTTTCTCTCTGTAGCCACTAGAATCTACATTTGCATGCTTAAAGTGTCATTAGCATTTTGATATAAGCTCTGCCGATGTCCTGAGAAACTAGAGAACAAAGCCCTGTGCGCAAACACACAAAGGCATGCTTAAATACACATGTATCATAACAACTTTGTGCTTAACATATTCATGATGTTGTTAGGTGTTTATGTTTTTTTTAAAGAGATGCTTATCATATCCAGCTTGGTGCCTGCATTAAAGTGAGGGTTAGATTTTGTCCTTTTTTTCCTCCAAGTTTTACAATCCCACTCTTACACATATCATTATGTAACATAACTTTTTCCTAGACAATAAGTTGGATGTTTTTTTCTTTTCTTTGTTATTTCTGATTGATTACGCCTCAAACTTCCCTTTGGTAACCAGTAATTAAATTTAAAAATGTCATTGTCCTGGTCACAAAAGCAAAGTCTGAAAAGAATAATATGGATTTTCTCGACCTTTGAGGCAATCAGGAGAAAAAACACTTACTACACAGGATCAAAAGCGTAGTGTAATTGCTGTGTTTGAAAACTGCAGACTCTCTACTAGAATGTATCGTTGCATTAACTCTTTCCACCTGCAAGCTGTAAGCCAAACACTGATGATTATTGTTAATTGGATTTCAGGATCACTCAGGACAAATACTGAACTGAACTGTGTCTTTCAACTCAATTTTGCTCAGCAACACCAGGTATAAGATTTAACTCAAAATCTTTCCTTAAAATTGCAATGGAAGAAAAATCAGATTAAATGTAGATGAAATCTAACACAAAAACATACTATGGTTTCAGCTTGTGTCCATACCAGAAACAGCTGTGTGGCACAGCCAAAAAAAGCACTTTGAGTGCAGTGAATCAAAAATGCAGAAAAGTCCTCTTTTCTGCCGCTGCCCTGCCAGTGCTGGCACCAGCTCTGCCTCTGTGCCTTTTAATAATCTGGTCGCATTTTAGCAGGTTTGAAACCTGAACATTACACTGCATTATGCAGTGGAGGCTGGGGGTCATTACTAGAGGAAGAAAATCATCAGGAGAAAAATCTGCATTTGTGTAGTTTCTTGCCTTAGACCCTCACAGAGCCACTGAGGTCAGTAGTTTGAACTTTGGACCCAAACGACCAAACCATCCATCCATCCATCCATCCATCCATCCATCCATCGCAAACAACCTCTGCTGGCTCCTTTTCGATGTGGCAAGCATGCAGCCACTTTTATCAAAGGCTAAGCACCAGCACCACATGCCTGAGGAACATGTACGAGCTGCCGGCCAACTAACCAAAACAACGGTTTGATTGTAGCGGTATTGACCTGCGAGCTTATCGCGACCCTTTTTATACAAGTACCTATCTGATCCGTGAAAATAAATACTCTTTATTTCGCTTTGAAATGAATCTCGGTCACATCACTCGGCTAAAATTTGTTGCGGCTGACTTGTCAATGACAAATAGTCTTGCACAAAAATTCTGAAATGGAATTCATTTTTCTGAATAAACTCCCATCTCAGCTTTTCAACTAGATTGGCAGAGTGCGGCGTGCTGAGCTGGGCTTTTCTTCGAAGACTAAGATTCCAAGAAGCTTCTTAATTGATGAAATCTGCCTTGTCAGATTTCAGGGCTTTTCCATCACTCACTTTTTCAGGCTACGCTTTATCTTCACCTTCTTCTGTACTGCTGCCAACTTCTCTTTTTCTAAACTCGGCTCTACTTGAGTCGCAGAGAAAAGAGAATCCCCCCCCCCCCCCCCTTTCAAAGCAGGAAAATCCTCTTGTCACACATGGAAAGAAGCATGTCGACTCGGCGGCAGATTGACTGATAAGTCCTCATCTGACCATAAAACCGAGGCTTGTGATGTCATCGGCAGGTCGCAGTATTAAGTCAAATATTTCAGAACTGCTACCCGAGAGAAAAAAAACTGCGAAGAACATCCCAGAGTGATAACTTTTGAATCTCTCTTCTTTTTTTTACTTTAACATTAGGAAGTGTCGCTGCTTCAGACATTCCTGAGGAGTAATGTGGCAATATTTCAAGATGAACCCCTATTTAGCTTCCAACTCAATCACTTTTCTTATAGGCCTCTTCTCCCTCTTTTCATCTTTCATTTTAAATCTCTCTTTTCTCTTAGATCTCTCTGTTTTTTATTTTCTTTTTTGCTTTCTTGTCCTCAACTGTCGCCCCCACTGTCTTTTCCATGTGTTTTGACAGAGGGGCTCTCCACACACAGTATAATTACTGAATACAATCAGATTAGGATAATAGTTTGATTGAATCATTTATGTGGTTTACAGTAACTAAGCTTCAGTTATAATGCCATTTGCTTGATAATGGAGTTAAGGTCGAGGATACGTCGCAGCTACAGGAAACACCTTATTAATAAAATAATAAGCAAAATAATAAATAACAAACGAGCGAGTGGGCACGGAATCGAATCACTGGAAGTAATCAGTCTGAGGTGAATGTATGTCACTTTTCGCCGCTCCAGACCACAATTAAAAAGACTGATGATGAATTTTGTCTCCTTAATTGAGTTATTCGTTCGCAGATTTATGAAATCATTTCTTAGCCCCCATCCGAGGTGTTTAAATGAAAGTTTTAATAATCAGAGTACTGCTTTAATCCTGCCATAATCAAATTACATCCACGCATGCAAGCACTCTTGTCACCCCTCCTATTCTATCATGGGTTTCATTTCTCCTCTTGTCTCCTCTCTGAAGGACCCCCTCCCCTCCCCCACAGTTTTTGACATGTACAAGCAGGAGACACGGATTTCAATTTTGTCACAATCCCCACTTTTCTGTTCTTTTTTCACCCTCTCACAAAGTGTGAAATCCTGTTTGTTAATTGACTGATTTTAATTCAAATCTCAGAGCAGAATGATTCTGGAGTCACTCTATGTGTGTGTGAGTGCCTGTGTGTGTCTAAAAGAGAGACGACGAGAGTTGAAAAATGAGAGGAGCAAAAAGGGGAGAGGGAGGGGGAAAAAGTGGTTTGAACACAGGTGCATGACTTAAGTCTGTGTTTCTTGTTTAGCCTATTAATTTAGAGGAGGAGCAGGAGAATGATTGCGATTAATGCAGCTCTTATAAATGCGTTCAGTGATCAAAACTGGCAGCGGTGTTTATGCAACGAGTGGCCATACTCAGAGTGCTTCATATCCGTCCGTGCTGTCACACAGAGCAGAATGGCAATCCTACCAAGCCATAAAACTGAACTTCTGATGTGACTCAAAGTGACAGCGTGATGCACATAACTGTGCACCGACACAAGCTCTGTGCTCTCGGTGCTCACGTGTGATGCAAGCAATAAACAGTCAGATTTCCAAATACGTATACATCCACGTACCTGTAGATGATGCACGCGCAGTCCCTGCAGGTCCCACAGTTCTCGATGTCCTGTCCGGTTCTGTAGGAATGTCTTCTGTTGAGAAGCGCAGAGATGACATATCAGGGGAACAAAATAAAAGAGGAATGGTTTTGTGTTTGTGTGAGCCCACAAAGACATATTGAGGTTATCATTTTTCCCTCGCTGAGTCGAATTTTTGGCACACGAAGTCCTGAATATAAACCAATCTCCTCCCTGAAATCACCCCTGATCATTTTTTAATGAACGATACCCCTTCCAACGGGCTCGGTCGGTTATGTAAACCATGAGTCACTATATCACTCCAGGCATAAAATAATGCTTATGAGGTAGAAGTCAAGTCTGCGTGCACAAGGCCGGGGACTGAATTTAAATACTGGAACATGCAAGATGTGTCACTTTATGAGACAGTAGGCTGTTCAGTCACATGTTCAGATGTCTTCAAAGGGCTGGCATTAGTGTTAACACTGTGATTTGGATTACGCTGCTCAGACATCAGTCAAGTCTTTCCATGGATTCACAGACACGCATCCCTTCCTGTGTATCCATGATTTTTCTTTCGCGTCCCCCCCGCAAACATGTACTATTTTGGAATGATAAGGCAGAAGAAATTACTAAGCTGCTTACAATGTAGGAAGCAGATTAATTAAAGACTTGATGAGAATGGCTTTACACTAAAGAGGCATGGAGCATCTGAAACCACTTGATGACAATCTCTCCCGCCTGCTGCATACATGCATGAGGAACAAGGCTTCGCGAAATAGGTGCGCCCAAACTCCCATAAGCCTCCCCGTGGTCTGACATGAGATCAGTTCCTCAGCATATTGAGAGCTGACACTTGCCTGACTGACATGAGACGTCGTAAAAATAACTACAGATGCTCCCCTGCTTTCTGCTGCTGCTCAATCTGGTGTTGCGTTTTCCTCTTTCTGTCGCTCAACCTGCCGTTTTAGCTTTTGCCTTTTTCACTCTGACCAAATTTATATTGTGTTCTGTCCACAGAGCTTTGTATTGACACTGTGTGCAGTAGGGGGATTGGCTATAAATAGAGGAGCTTCATCACAGCAAGGCTTAGGCGCAACAACCATCTATCTGTAATATTCAGAGCACACGATGCTGGAAAGTTATTACTGCTGGGCTGTGGATATTCCCTTTTTGGTGAAGAATAATCTGTCTACAACAACCCACTTGTCTGCTCCGTTCCATGAGAGAAGAGATAGTCTATTAGTGCAAAGCGCTGTTATGTCTGGCTTTGATATCTATCCATCTTTCTAAATTTAATAAAGGCTGAGCGATTGACTGTTAAAAATTAACAGATGGCTTCTCACACTGTGCTTGGAACTGTGCTGCAAGGCTCTGGTAGCCTTGGGTTTACAGTTCCATTAGCCCAAGGGTTGCAGTCATTTCATATTTACAGCTTCAGTTGTGGGATAGCTCCTCTTTTAGCCCAGGGCTTTCACACTACTTTTAAAACCAAACAAGCCCTTTTGAGGCTCTTGATTTAACCCCAGGCAGCAGCACCTTTCACACTACTGGTAACACTACCTTTGGAAACCACCTTGGGCACGTGGTGCCAAAGAACAATGGTGTGATCCGGGGCCATCTTCACTAGTGTGTGAAATTTCTAGAATTAAATTCCAGACTGTGTGATTTTTTTAAAAAGGCCAACAGCCTTTTTTAATAGCAAGCTCAGGAAATGAGCTCTACTTGCGGAACAGTCCAGCAAACTATTAAAATGTGCTGACCCTGCTGTCATGTAAGATTTGCGCATGTATGTGTATTGCATATTTTTAGAGTTTGGGCTCAACAAGCTTCGGTTGTTCCCAGTTGCTTTGGCTCAATTCTTCAATAACAGTCCAAACTGTCACACACAATATCTGAAAACCTTCAGCTTTAAATGTATGCACATCAAAGAGAGTATTTCTCTTTGTTATCGTCTGTTATTTAGCATTTGCTAATATCTTTTAGGACATTTAAGCAAATAGCTAACAACCTTGGCATGTCTTTGTAATTAAAAGCAGACTTTTTTGTGTTTGGTGGTGGTCAGAAGGCCCGGTGGCGCCAGTGTTCGGCAGCCTCGCCTCTGTCAGTGCGCCCCAGGGTGGCTGTGGCTACAATGTAGCTTGCCATCACCAGTGTGTGAATGTGTGTGTGAATGGGTGGATGACTGAATGTGTAAAGCGCTTTGGGGTCCTTAGGGACTAGTAAAGCGCTATTATAAATACAGGCCATTTACCATTTTTTAAAAAATAGTTTTGCACTTTATTATGTATGTCATTAAATGCAGAATAGTCCACCAGAAAACCAAAATCTGGTGATCCAGGTGTATGTATATATTTTATAGAGCTTGAGAGCAACAGAGTTACAACAGTTTGTTAACACTGAAGAGCCAACTCATTTTATAGGGCAAGCAGCCTGCCATGAATGTAAGAAGATCCAGGAGAGTGCAGAGGACGGATGCGGCATTCAATGGTTCTTTCTCTTTTACACTGAAAGCGAACACATTAGGTGTGAGGTGGCTGAGAATCTGTGGCCAACAGAGTAACAGGATGTCCAGTGATTCCAGCACTGTTTATTGATGTAGAATACTAGAAAACCGTGTCTTGTTTCCACGCTATGTGCTTAAAGCGATGACAATCTATGTGGTGGTGGTGGTGGTGGTGGTGGGGGGGGGGGGGGGGGGGGGGGGTCTTTGCAATTATGTTTACATTTTACGGTCTGTTTACTGCAATTTACTATGTTGTATGATAATTGCAGGAATTTTTTATTCATCACATTACATGCTAATGTATGTGTACTTTTGCTCTACAAAGTATGCAATAAACACTGCATGATAAATCATCTGAATTCACTTTGATACACAACAGCACTCAGTTATCATCAGGAAAATAAGCCGAATGCAATATAGTCAATAGAAACACTGTCAATAGAAACATGTAGAACAAAACTTTTTAGGGAAATTAGAAGATGAGGAAATCACTTGTAGAGTTATTTCGACCAAATACCGAAACATTCTGATGACTCTGGTTTACACAGTGTCAAATGAGCTTGTCATTTTTTGGCAGGAGTAACTTATTCATTGAGACAAAAGCCTATTCTGAAAGGTTCGGGTCACGTTACAGTCTTTTGCAGGTTAACTATGGTGTTTTTTCTATGTTTGAGAGAAACTGTAAAATGTCAATTATCAGTTGTTATTGTGGCAAAAAAATACAGCCAGTAGATCATCAACAAATAGGCTTAGTAGTACATTATTGCTTTATAAATCAGATGAACCCAGGTGCATATGAGACTTGTGCTTTCTCTTTGTTTTCTATTACTGTTGATATGAAGTTTATTGTTGACTGGTTGTTTGGTTATGTTATAGTAATCCCCAAAGTCACCAAAGTCTCAAGTGAAGCACTTAAAGATCATAGTTTTAATTTAAACAGACTTGTTCATAATAATCACAATTTAGAAGTCTCAGTTTTCTGTCTTACCAGGGTGAAACGTACACTGGAGAGTTTATGTGTTATTCATGTGGCTTACATAAAAGTCACTTTCTGTCAACCAGTGATCAGAAAGAATGATACTGCACCTCCTGGCTTACTAGTGGGTACAGCAGGGTGCGCGTGATCTGTGGGTGACAACTGATAACAGTCATTTAATTGTCTAATAACATTCAAAGCAGGTTCACTTTTTCATTATGTAAATTGTCTCACTGAAATTAAATATAGCCTCACCCATCTCTCTCAGCTTCCTTCTTCTCAAGGTCTTGAATGACATCCAGCAGGACCTTAATGGTGTTCTGGCTGGTCTCCAGGACCCCCTCCAGGCTGTGAAGTTGAGTCTGCAAGCTACGAATATCATGCAGAGGGCCATTGGGACTCAAGAGCTTTTCTGTCACCCTGGATGGGTCCAATTTACACCTGGCCCCAGACACCAACCCTCCCAGAATTTCCTGGACCTGTCTCAGAGTATCAGCCTGGGTGGCAGTCAGGGGCCCAGCTGTAGGCCGCCCCCCAGAAGCAGAGCAGCCCCTGGATCCAGAGCATCCCTGCTGATTTGGAGGGAGAGCGTGTTGGCTGTTGGGGGTGTTCGGCCTGACGTTGGCTCCTGAGCAGAGCATTTTGTGTAGCGCCCCAAGCTGAGCCTGGGCTGAGCTAAGACAGCTGGGCTTAAAACAGGCCTTGGCAGGAGAGGAGGAGGAGGAGGAGGACTGCTTCTCTCCCTTCATCACAGCAACTGGCGGAGTTTGAGCTCTGTGCTTCAGAGAGCTGGCTCTCTCACAGAGCTTTGGTGAGTCTTTTATATCCTCCTTTTTTTCCTTCTCTCTATCTTTATCTTTGTTGCTGACCTTGCTGTCTGCCCTGAGCATGGGTGTTCGGACTGCAGGACCTGGCGGATCATTTCCCTTTTTTCGTGGTGTGTATGGTGGAGGCGGTGGAGGAGGAGGTGGAAGTCGAATGCCCCTCTTATCCTGAGCATTGTACGGGGTCTGAGAAGGGGGGGTGTACGGTGGTGCAGCACGAAATGTGGAAGAGTACAGAGGAATGGCTTTAGTTGGTGTTGCACATTGTTGAACATTTGCAAGAGTGGACACATAGGTTTTCACAAGCGGAGGCGGAGAAGTGCAAGATTTCAGTTTTGGGACGGGGGAGGAATAAGGGGTTATGCCTGTGCAAGCAGAAGAGGTATTTTGCAAAGTTTGACATGGGATGTTGCAATGAGAGACAGTTTGAATAACTGTGGCATAAGAAGGTGCAGTTGGGTTCAAGTGAGGTGCATGGGGACCAACTGCATGTGTAGTTGTGTAATATGATATGGATGTGCAAGATATGGCAGTTTGAGTAACAAATGTACAGGGAGTTACATTTGATGAAGGTGTAGCATTTGATGCTGCTGATGGTGGTTGATGTATTACATTTGGGGCAGGGGTTGGCTGTTTGGTGGGATCAGCAGGAGTTACAATGGGTGTTATAGTTGGGGTAGAGGTGGAGCGGGTTAACTGAGGGTTTGACATAAGGGGGGTGCAGTTTTGGGTGGGGCATGGCGATGCAGCTGAAGAAGCACTGGAGCAGACTGCGGCTGTGCTGGGTGTTGTTGGTGGGGACACAACAGTGTAATAGGGGACTGGGAGTTGGGTAACAGTAGGTACAGAAGTGGCGCAAGGAATGGAAAGTGCTTTGGGAGGAGGTGGGGCTGTGGAAGCTAACTTGGCTGGAGAAGTACAAGGTAGCTTTGTGCAGTGCTCAGGAGTTTGTATTGGTGCACTTGTAGGTGGGGGAGATGTACAATAAGGCACAGTAGTTGTTTGGGTAGTAGGAGGGTCTGGAGTCACTGTTGGGGATATAGGCTTGCACAGAATTTGCACTGAGCTGGGTGATGGTATTAAAGGTGGGGAAGCAAACGGGCTTTTAGTTTGTGTCTGTGTAGTGGAAAGTTTACGATCAGGAGAAGAGTGACTGGGAGAGCTTGTTTGTATTTGAGCGGTACACTGTTGAGCATTCAGAGGTAGGGTTGGATTGGTACTGGTGGTCTGAATTTGGGTTGTGCATTGTTCCTCACTTGAAGGTGGAGAATGGTGATTTTCAGTTTGACTCTGGGCGGTGCTGTACCTTGAACTTAAAGGAGGGGGTGGGCTCTCAGTCTGAACTTGAGTGGTACAGAGTTTGGTATTTGAAGGGGGTGGGGATGGACGGGGACTTTCAGTCTGTGTGGGAGTGGTGCAGTAGTGCACTTCCTTTCCAGGATCACTCGTTGTCCTATTTAGACGCTTTCTCCTCCTGATCGCTGAGGGAGTAATGCTTCCCTGACGTTTGGGGCCATCTCGGCAGGATACAGAGGAACAGTGGTATGGCTCAGCATTTTGAAGGACTAAAGGGGGGCAGCTGTGCCTTGAGGGTTTTACAGCAGACTTAATTTCGGTCCTTGATACTTTAGACCTTCGTTCCACCACAGTTCGCTCCCCTGGGCCAGGAGGGCCGTTCTGATCTTTGGACGCAGGTAACAACACATGGTTGTGAGTAAGGAACTCGTCTTGAGAGTCATGTTCGTCATCCCCATCCACCCCAACTGAGTCCCCAAGGCTGTGGCTACAAGTGTGGGAGGAAGGGAGAGATTGGGGCTTTTTCAGGCATGGGGAGGTCTGAATGGCTGTGCTGGTGCTTGTACTCGGCCTGCGTGTCATTGGCAAGGTTAGGGAGTTAGCCTGCGGTGGTGCCCAGGTTCGACGTGTAGGACCAGGTGTCAATGGATGAGGAGGCGCTCGAGCTAAAAAGGCAGCCACCACCTCTATAGTGCTCGCCATGTCACCACGCACAGCCCCAACCACAGAGGTTTGGCCAGGTAGATCCTTGGTCTGTGGCCTGTCCCTGTCAGTCCATGGCAGGGGGGACCTGCTGCTGTGTTTGCGAAGAGGATGTGGACTGTCACAGTCTTTGACAGGCTTCTGATGGCTATTGTTTTCCCCTGTTCCACTATTGCCACTGCTGCTGCTACCATCCTCCAGGTCTTTGAAGCGGACCTGGTGGGTGCGGTTGCGGCGCCGCTTGAGGCGACTTTCGATATCGGGGGAGTCTCGATTGAGAAGCACAGAGCGCACGGTCATTGTCCCAGGTAACTTGTCTGCCAAGCTGCTCTTGCCATTGGTCTGGCCTGTGAGCAAGTGGTCAGGCTCTTTGCTCACCATTTCTCCAGCCTCTGTCGCTCCCACAACATCCACACACTGTGAAGGCAGGTTGCTGTTGTGGAGAATCTCTTGTGTTAGTGTGTCAACAAGGAAAGCGATCGCTCCATCACTATATATTCAGTGTAACAGTGAGAGATCTATACGATTGACTGACTACGTTTCACTTTCATCCCAGAAAATACTGTAGATGTAGCAGTCTCTATACAGTATTGCATTTAGCTGCTCAGCTCATCTGTACACCAAGGACTTCCTTTGCAAATAAGATTGTCCTCAAGAAAAGATGGATTACCATTTTCCCAATTCAAGGTATAGTATAGATATCTGTGAGAAAACTTGTCTTAAACTTCCCTTTAAAATCTTATATAAAAATAAATATATGCAGCATCAAATATTCTTTAAAATGTCCATGCTGTTTCATGTCTTCTGAAGTTGTACATGTATTTTTTTGCCTCTTATTCACATTTCTCTTTAACGTTCCAGCAAGAAGAACTCTTGCAGAGGCCAGGGAGGTTACCTGCAGATAAGTGGAGAGGAAGGGAATGCAGCCTATCCTTTGTCTGTCCATCACATTGGCTGGTCTACTTGGCAGCCTGTCCTTCTCCACCTGCTTTGTCCCCTGGGCCCTCAGGAGATTGGATGGCCAAAGTACGGGATTGGCTTGACTGCGTTCCCATAATGATCTGGTCTTTTTAAACTTTTTTTTTGGTCTCTTCTGCTTCCTTTTTTAAAATTTTTTTTATCACTTTCTTTTTCTCTCTCTGCTTCTTTCTTTTCTCAGCTCTTCTCTCCGTGACTCATTCTCTCATGGTCGAAGGCAGCATGAGTTCCTAAAGAGAGGAGAAAGATAAAGAGAGAGACGAATAAGAGACTGTAATTGTTTCCATATTATTGTGCTTCAGTTTCCATCGAAACACAATGTGCTCGTTCCTCCCGATAATGAAGAAGATGTAAGATAGGCAGCTATTTTGAAATGCATGAGAGCGGGGGTCAACACAGAATGGGAAAAGGAGACATGAATTCAGAAAAAGTGCTGAAAGGATGGAGGTTGGAAAAGAGAGAGAAAAAAAGGCTTGGTGTATCATCAGCAGTGGAGAAATGTAAACTGAAAACAAGTGAAAAGAGATTGTAATTAAGGCCTATTCACACTGGCCAAGGGGGGTGTATAATGTTTCATTCCTTTTTTACGCTCTTTCCTCTCAGTATTGTTAAAAGTAGCCGTGTTTTAGTGACAGCAATAATTTTTGCATTGAGTATCACTTCTGCTCATGGGCACACAGTACGACTGTTGTCGTATTCCTTGGATTTCTCTTTTTCCTCCATGTTTTACAGTCTGTTGCCCTGTTATCAGTTCTTGATGATCTGCCATGGTGACATCCTCTCTGATTCATCTGGTCATTTTGTGACAGTCTGTCCACCATGCTGCAGTTAGTAGTATGTTCTCGTCACCCCGATTCCGTGCTCTGTTTTTGACGATCTATGGCCTTGATACATGCAGTATATATCACTTCATTTCCTGTCTGCGAAACAGGCAGCCGGGCGTGATGCTGTCATTTGCCTTACACGATCTATGGATCTGTTCCTCGTTATCTCCCCGTGATAGCCTCTGACACTGACAGGCTCGGGCTAATTCTGTTGTGCGAGTGTGACTGGCTGTTACTCTGTTCCCCTCACCCCACCCACCCTCCCATCTTCTGTGGGAGGGGTAATTAGTGACTCCTTCACAGCTCCCAGGTTATTTAGGGAGAGAGATACCCGAGGGGCTGCCACTTTTATTTACATCCACTGTTTTCCTCGCTTTCCTCTCTTTTCTTTCCACTGAAGAGGAGGATCTTTGGCACAACTGCCCCCACCCTCCTCCCTCCCTCCCTCCCTCCCTCCCGTCAACCTCTTTAAAAACATGGTTATTTGGATTAATCATGATTAAAGTCACAGCAGATAGAGCCTTGAGGGGAAATATCAACCATGCACACTGTGATATATTAATGGATTTAGAAACAAACCGCGGGATTCCTTCTCATTTTACTTTCTTATCGCCGCCATGTATACAGATGAGCCGCTTAACTATGAATCACCCGGAAAAAACAAATGACTCTGAGTTGAGGCACACATTTTTTCAGATGCGGGCGTGGGTGACGGTGCACTACGGAGGCTCAAGAACACAAGCTACGGTTCATTTATAGCATAGAAACTTCTGTTCATTTGACCTTGATGGTGATTTCTCCTTTCCTCACTTCTCCCTGGATAAATTAGTGGTTCCACCCTTCCTGTGTTTTTCATTAATATCCAATTTCACTCCGGTCGATGGTCTACCCATTTCTTGTACGAAGCAGCCTTTCAACCTTCACCCTGACAGATTTCCCTCTACGTATCATAGGGCCATTACCCTTACTCATTCTGGACGTGTCACCCTGAGCACACCTTCCTTTCATCTTTCTCCCATCTGGCCGTTCTCCTTTTTTTACCCACTCTCAGCTCTATCTTTCTATCTTTATTTCCCAATCTACCGAATGCTTTGCAGCAATCTCTTCTGCTGCCTCTTTTTGTCTAGTGCTTTCCACAGTTCATCCCCCTCACTCTGCAAACTACCCTCGGATCAAAATTTACGCTGACAGTTTAATGAATCCCCCTCTTAATGCTGCATGGGCCTACCACTAGGGCTGAGGGCAGCTCTTTTGCACATGTGACATTTCCATGTTGAGCTTTATTGGCAGACAAGAGATAAATCACCAGGGAAGAGGTGGAAGGTGTGCAGTGGCATAATCCTAGCAAGGGTCGTAACTCTTAGCAGTTATTGTTTAGGATGTACCATAGTCTCTTTGCAAAGGTTTTGCTCCTATTCTCTTTCCTGTGTGTGTGTGTGTGTGTGTGTGTGTGTGTGTGTGTGTGTGTGTGTGTGTGTGTGTGTGTGTGTGTGTGTGTGTGTGCATCATGAAAATGCTAAGGTCACATCTGATCATCCCGTGCTAAGCTGTTGTGACTCTTAGAAACGCATCTGAACATTCAAAATAGAAGAAGTCAAGATTGGTTCCACAGATATAATAACATTCTGATGATTTCAAGGATACCGAGAACTGTATCCATGCCAGTAGCACACTTTTGGGTCCAACTATGCAGAGGGGATGGGAGGTGTCATGGATTGGATTGTTATGTAAAGACATGTCAGATCAGATTGTCTAGGCACGCTTAAAATTTGTCAGAGAGGACTGCGATGAAGAGGAGGCAGAAAGAGGAAGAGGAAGGAGAGGAGGTAGACATGCTGGGATATATTTAGAGATGCTATGAGACACATAGCAAAGCAAGAGGAGTAGGAATTGGAATAAGTAGGAGGGAGGAAGAGGCGGAGGGAGACAGACAGGCAGAGGGGGGGCAAAAGCAGGAGGAAGCAACCCCTGGCAGCAGAGGAAATGTCATGGTTAGGGTTCAGTGAAGTGGTAAATCAGGAGCATCAGCGTGTCAGGGCATTTAAGGGAGAAGTGGAGAGGAACTAAGAAAAGCTATATGATCAGCTATCGGTCCTGTAAGCACACGGAGGTTAAGAGTTATACCTGTGCTTTGTCACAGAAATTTACACCACGGTCGGCTCAGAGACGAGATGCAAAATGCATAAGCCGTTTTGGTGTTTGTGTTCTTGTCCAAAGAGATTTCCAATTCAAGAGCAGCTCCTTGGGAGTTGCCTGCAGATGACTACTTTGTTAGGTAAGCACTGAGTGTAGTACAGCTCAGCAATCTCACAAACAAAGGGATGTTCAGTTTTATCTAATACAATAAAACCAGCAAGTGCATTTAAAAATGCAAATAAAAGGCTTTTGCATGCACGCGCAAATCAACAGCCTAGAATTATATATAGGTTTAACATATTATTATTATTAGAAGCAAGGGAGTATATGAAGTAAAGCAAGTAAAAGTATTGTCCTCGGTGCTGGTACTTAAATTAGAAAACGGTACTACTGCTGTAGCTGCCTCTCATCGCTGAAAGTCTTGAGCCAGATTATGCTTAACAGCAAATTAAATTAAACAAACACAAATTAAATTATGATTCTTAATTCATTAGATACCCAACGCAACACGGCGAACACAGCCATTGTCATTCCTGTCAGACACTTGTGTAATAGCGTCTAAATGTAAATGCTGGTTTGTTTGATTATGACTATGTAGGCTACTGGCATTCCAATTTGACCAGCTTCAATCTTGGCAAGCTGTTTTTCAGCAAGCTCTAGCTGCAAAGGAAGTTTTATATAATCAAGCAGTATAAAATAAAGCTATTGCCCAAGTGGTAACCACCGTGGCTGAGAATGAAAGAAGTTTAGCCTCTGGATGTTAACCGCCATGCATTAAAAAGATGGTCTTGTGCAGTTTACTGGTGCTGATGGCTGCATGTGTCTCTTGTTCAACGAATCTCTAACGAAACTCTATCATAAAATTACATTATTTCCAATGACCTGTAGGGGGAGACTCCTCCGGCTGCAACTTGATTTATGAACTCAGCAGGCACTTTCCTAAATAGTTTACAGTTTAAATGACTAGTGGAAAAGCTTTCTTAGTATAGTAAGGTGCTCATTTGATAAACTACAGTGAAATTTAAAGTTTAATGAGAAAGCAGACCCTGTTATATCATCTATTTATATGATCACTACCATATAAGCTAATGGTGCTTTTGGCTTGCTGGTCTGATTGACCTCTTATTCACGACATCTAATCCCAAAACCTGGACGACCATGGTTAAAATGTCAAATTTAAAGTTTCAGAATGTTAGGACGAAAACCTGGTAGCTAGCATTTCAGTCCAACAAACACACCCTTCTTTTCCCTCCAGTTTATTCTAATTGTGAGCATTCGTTACTGTACTGAAGAAGGCTTAAACTAAGCAACTCCACCAATAAGGTTTTGTGCTTGGCTTGGTTTGTTTTTCAGAATGATCAGTCTACACTGAAAAAAGTGATATTGTCTCCTTTTAAATATAGCATATTATATTTTGGTATATCTTTTCAATTCAAATGAGTAATTCCTGTCTACATATCTAATTCGAGTAACTCCAGAATACATTCCCTGCGTTTTAATCCAATTAATTTTAGTTAATTAAATGTAGCTCAAAATGCTTAAGTATGTTTTTCATAGCCTCCTGCTGGGCCATTTTGCGCATGCGTTAGGACAGGCCACCATTTTGCACGCGGACTGAAGAAGCGGACTCTTTGTGTGCTGCAAGCGGGCTCAAGTTAATCGCACAACTTCATATAAAGGTGGTCTAGCTTCGGTAAGTAAACCTTTTACGGTCGTTTTTGTTTTATTTTTTTTACCTCAGTCAAAGCATGTTGACTCTTTAAGACGTGTGCACATGGAGAAAGAAGTCTAAGTAGTTGTACACCTCTGAACTTTGTCATGAATTTGACTTAAGCTAGCTATGTGCTCTATTAGCTACTGCTCTATTAAAAGAGTAATTGTATTGATGCGTTAAAATGTCATATGTTTTTAGCTTAGTTCTTGTGGCACACTTTGTACTAACAAATTATGTAACGAGGCAATTTCTCTGTAGTTAGCTGTAAAGTTCACTGTACAGTCGCCTGCAGTTTTAAGTGGAGAAATCGTCCCTCCCGCCACAACATTGGCATTAAGGAATAGTCGGGCGGGGGAGGGGGCTTCTGAACGCACCTGCACAGTCAGGGGTGCAGTAGGAAATAAGTAGGATTGGCGTTGCACAACGTCTTTTGTGCAGAAAAAAATAATGGTTGTAAACTGTGGAGGAGAATAACTCAGTGGTTGCCAAAAATGTGAGATCAAAAGGCACTGAGAGTGATGTTTGTCAGAACTGAAATTAACTCAGAAAAGAAGTTGCTTCACTTGATAGAGCTGTTGAGTGCAAGACCTGTCAGCGGTCTGGTTTAGCATTTGAAGCCTCGCTACGTGCTTCCAAACCGCTGCATTTAATCTCAGAGAAAACTAACACAGAGAAGTAAAGCAAGTGTGTAAGTTCATCTCTTTATGTTTGCATAGTATTTCCATGTTGAGCTTAACAACCGATGTATGGAGCCACAGCTGGACTGGCTGTCGGAGTTTTGTATTGAGGGGGAAAGGAAGCGATTTGTTTTATACTTCAGCTAGAATGAAAAAAGACACAAAGCTGGAGTTATTCGGTGTCTTCATGCTGAACAGCTAAAACTTCTTCCCTCATTCTCCCCCCTCCCTCTCCTGTTGCTACTTCAATCATGAAACTGATCGATTATCAGGTGATCGGCTTTTCTGTCGCTAGTCTCTCTCATTTGTTAGTCGCCCAGTTTGCGCTAGAAAGAGGAAAACGGCAGATAAACAACAGCAGCACGTTTAAGCTTGATAAGCTGTTGCTAGAATTTTTTAATATTACTTCTAGTATCCGCTTATGTTTTCTGGAGCCACAGCCGTAATAGCTGCTGGTCATGATAGTTTGGATATGTGGTGAGAAGGAAACATGAAGGTGAAACCAGGAGAAGTTTTTACTGAATCATTAGAGCTGAACAGGTGATGAAGAAACAGGTTTACATTTTAGGTCACATGAATGAGTTGAAGGGAAGTTATGAACTGTTTATGAGAGACAAATAACACCAGGATCCTTTTCTATGTAGCTGACATCTGGTAACTGTGCAGGGGCGGATCTAGCAAAGTTTTTGCCAGGGGCCAGGTAGGGCATTAACAGGGAAAGGGAGACACAAAGACATAATTTTCTTTCTTATTCTCATTTAAAATGTCTAGCTTTTAATAAATAATTATTCTAAATCTTACTACCAAAGTGGTGATCTGGTTAAATGTATAGAGATCCATTATTGTATGTAGTAAATATTAAGTCTAATATATGCCCTAGTAATAGTAGTACATATAGCACTTTTTCCTTTGGGAAGGTACGCTGTCTGCGCTGTCTGCAACTGTATTGAAGAAAAATGTTGAATCTAATTATTATAGAAAAATAATTGATTTCTGTGCATTAAAGTAGATTACGTCAATTAAGCATTATCAGGCGAAGGGTGCGGGGTGGTTTCCTAATATTTTTGCTGGGAGTTGGCAGTCCTATTAGTTAGTTTAATATTTCTATGTACTGTTTAGAATACCTGAATAAGGAGGATGGTGTAAGTTTTTTAGGTTGATCAGTATTGCTGAAGTATAAAATATTTTGGGTGCAGTGTATTTTTTGCATACAGGTATAACAGAATAGCTTTAATGTTTTGTTTTTAAAACTGAGTATGAACTTATACAAAATGCAGCAAAATATTTATAAAAACAGTTTTATTTATTATAAAATACACTATATCGGATTCATATCGGCATCGGCAGATAATCAAATTTATGATATCGGTATCGGACATAAAAAAGTGGTATCGTGCCATCTGTAGTTTGCACAGAGGCACAAGTAAGATTTGTTTTGTTACAAGGGAGTATCATGAAGTAATGCACTAATGGCTTGGAAACGGTAATTGTTTGTCTTTCTAAAGTTTTTATTTTTTATTTTTTTATTTGTCTTCCTTTTCTGGCAGATTTTCTTCCCCTTATGTGTTACTGTTTATTCAAGAAGATGGTGTTATTTTGGTAAGTACATGCAAATTCCTTACATATTTATCACAACAGTATTTGTCACAGTATTGCAGGGACAAGTTTATCTATCTCATCTTAAGGGTTCTTGTGATTATTAATATTGATATTAATTAATATCAATTAATATATATGATTAAATTTCTTTTATCCAGGACAAAAGAAAAAAAAACTTGCGAAAGTGAAATGAAAAACAGGAATTTAGTTCTTGTGAGTTAAGAGGATGCAGAGCATAGGGTTAGATGGAGGTGGATCATTCACTGTAGTGATCCCTGAAGGAAACAGCCAAGAGAAAAAGGATCAGATTGCAAAAAAAAATGTGGTTTGTTTGCATACATGAGTCTTTACGGTACCCACAGGACTCCTGAAGTATAAGTACTCTGAAGTTTGCAGAGCAATTTCAGAGATGTTTGGGGCTTACATGGCAAGCATGTTTTTAGTTGCACATCTAAATTTTCTCTGCTCTCTGTTGCTGATGGCAGAGTTCTGCCCCGCTGACCTCACAGGTGAGACACTCCCACCAGTGGACAAAGAGCACAGGAAAATGTGTTGCTAACCACCTGAAACAGACAAATATCTGCTTTTTAAAACCCTTTAAACCCGTTAAATGGACTGATGCCATTCATTTCTTCTTTGATTAACAGTAGTAACATCCTTCATGCACTGTATACTAACCCATATGATAATCATGCTTTATGAAGTGATGGCAATTGCATTGTAGCATTTAATGAAGAAATAACAAAATAATCATACCAATGATTAAGCACCAGTCTTCTTTGTGTGTGTGTGTGTGTGTGTGTGTGTGTGTGTGTGTGTGTGAGAGATACAGGTAAATGCTGAATTCCAGTGTATTACAACACTTCAACTGGAGATGACCTTCGCGGCACAGTTAGACAGAATTACACCTCAGTTGATGACAGTTTTCCAGAAGAAGGGCGGTGTTTCTGGGCAGAAACTTGCCCACCACTTGCAGATCATGCAAGAGGTAAATCTGAATATTGCAAATTCTATTTGGATTTCTTTTGTCTTAAGTGGCAGGTCACTGGTGAGTCCAATAAGCCGTTTTAGGTGACCAGCCAAGCAATCTAAATTTTGAAATTTCATATATAAATTTTATTTACTATGTTTGAACTGACATATGATAAAATTTACTTATTGCGAATTTCAGACATTGTTCTTTTTTCCAAATTGGTTTAATCAGCAACTCTCTTTAAACAGGCTGAAAGTGATGTTAAAGTGAAAAGGGAAGCAGTTCTCAGGGCACTTTGCCTCCACCTTGGTGAAGAGGACGGAAGCCTTATTCGGGAGTTCTTTGTAAGTCATTTAAGTCATTGTAAGCAAGTCATCTATACACACACTTTTTAGATAGATATCTGTGTGTGTGTGTATTATACACACACACACACACACAAACGACTAGATTGGAATTTAATTGTAGAGTTAATTGTTTTTTCTTTTACCTTTTTATTAAATGTTTAGGACATTGAAGGAGATGATATCCAGAGAGACCTGAAGAAGCACACCATGGGCATTTATGTCATCAACAGGGAGGATGGACAAAATGGACATTATGATGACATTGGAATATTTGTTGAAGGGGAGATAGTCATGGACAACATTGGATCTCTGGCGCAAGCTTGTGCATTGATGCTTGGAGTAATCTATGCACTAAACCTAGCCTTCCCCAAGGAATTGAAGGACTATTATGAATTCATTTAGAAAGTGTTGATGGGATTCGATGGTGAAAAGCTCTCCCCCAAAGTCTTTGGGCTGAAGAACAAAATTGCTACTGGATAGGAAGATTTCTAAAATAACACATCAAGAGAATGCTGTTATGTAAATTACCAATGACTGGTGCTCTTGTGAATAGGAGTGAAACTCTTGTACAACCATCATTTGTTCTGTGTTATGTTTCGATTGAACATTTTAACTTTCAATAATGAATGTTTCACGTGTGGTACATTTGAGTAGCTTGAAGAGCAACTTTGTAATTATTCAGTTATAGCTGCTGCCCTGCGTATAATCAGTGTTAACTCAACCGGATAAAAAAAAAAAAAAAAACCATTCATGATTACCACACTGGTAACACTTTAAAGACTATTAATTGTTTTGAAGCGAGTATGTTAGGTCAGAAAATATGTAAAACATTCAGAATCTTCAAGGAAGGACTAGAATGGAAAGACAGTGGTCAATAAGCAGTAAGGAAAACACAAGTTTAATTTTAAGTCTAATTACCTTATTAAAATACAGCATGTCTGAAACTGGTTAGTTTGTGGATGCATCAGTTTCTAATTGTGATACATTATACTGCTGGTAGTGTTTTATTCTTTTATGTAAGGAGTTTGTTTGTTTTTTTTTTCTTTTTTAGAGGAAGAGAAACATTGGTTAACATTTCTCTTGTCTGTTGTTTCTGTTTTGTTTGAATACAGCTTTTTAAAGCTACTAGTTCATAGGCAAAAGTTTTGTAATTTGTATTATACAAATTGCAGCAATTTCCCTTAGAGATGTGGATTCTTATTCTGTTTGCAACAAATTTTGCATTAATAAATGATGTGAAAGAATGTTGTAGTTTTCATTATTGACGTTTTTAAAAACTACAAATCAGGGTAAGCAATATTTTTTAAGTAAACTTAACTTAATTGAAATAGAGAGAAATTAACAATTTGATTGATTTGAATATAAGTTTGGGACATAAGTGTAAAGGAAACAAATTATTCTGGTACATTTAACACGACCTTAGTTGGACTTACTAATAATATTTGACTAAGACGTATCCACAACAGTTAAGTTAAAGTAGCTTAAAAATATATGTTGGTTTTACTCGCTTAAATTAAATTCAGTGTACTTAAAAAATATTTCTGGATTCAAACAAATTTATTTCGTGCAACCACTTGTCATAAAAAAATTGAGTAAATTGAACAAAACATTTTTTTCAGTGTAAAGAAAGTCATGGACAGATTTGCACAAACAATTATTTATCTCTGGGCAAAAAGTTCCCACTATATCGTCACAAAAAACATTAGACTGATGGAAGAGAAAATGGGTAATGCTGTCTTGATCTTCGAGACAATACTTAAAACTAGCCTAGATGGAGCTAGCCTTTTGGATGCAGAGACTGGAAATTTTCCACTTCATCAGGAGTATGCAGTCTTTGATTGTTCTTGTTGCAAAGTGTTTAATGAAAGTCACAAATCAGATGATTTATAATATAGTTATTTTCATATAGGTTTCTATACAATCTCACTGCTTGTTTGTAACCAGAGGAGTCTCCCCCTGCTGGTCATTATAACAAATTAAAGACACTTTTTGCATTGCCTCTGCTTTTCAGACCCGAAGGCCAAGCTGTGCTTACTACATGCTTCTGCTGTTCCCAAGCGACAAGAAAACAATCATTATTCACCTCACAGTGTTTGGCATAACCATGAGATTCTGGCCTGGTAATACCGTTAGCCCCCCCATCACCACCACCACACACACGTCTTAATTTGGAAAAGCAGGTTTGTTTTGAAGCAGTAAGTCTTTGAATTTGTGTCATAAATGGAACATTTTTGAGTTTCAGTGCAGAACACTCTTAAAATTGTATTTAATAACAGATCTGTACCACAGTGATTTAAAGTGCTTTATTGCGATGCTCTGCACACCTCAGGTGGCAAATACTTTCGCTTCTCCTGACGCCTTCATGACTTTAAAAAGTCATTCAAACATGCATAATATGTTATCTCGCAAAGTTTCTCACCAGCTTCTTACTAAAGAGGACACTCTACTTGTTCCAGCTTTCTTCAAGGATGGCTGGATTACCTCTATCTTTCCGAGCGCGAGTGCCAGAAATGATTTGTTCCATCTGTCCTCTTTTAACCAAAATCCTCTGCCTAATATGAAATCCCTATATGTAGGCCAGTGGATGGTGATAAGCATACTTAGCCAACTGTGAGCAAATTTGAGAATGTTTGGGTGTCTGTGAAAGAAAGCCAGAGTAAACATTGTTCTTCCTTGTGCTCATTCTGCAAGCCCAATTGTCTTGCTTCGCTGGCTGCTTCAGTTTGTTTCTTCTACTGTTCACGTCTCCTCGCCACTCTGTGCCACAGATTTCCAAGGTTCCCAAGGTCTCTGTGTGAATTCAGCAACACCTCGTAACTCGTGGTCAGACGGACATGTCCAGTGCACAGCAGCATGTTACACGTATGCAGCACAGTCCACTCCCCTGGGGGGGTTACTCTCTGCCAGGCTGCGACGTTGCTGTCCAAACTAATGTCCCAAGAGTACATCATAGTGTGTTACCTATGAAGCCAGCATGCTGTCAGTCCAGTGGAAACACCTGGCCCGCAGATAGGCATATTCTCCAAGTGCATAAATGAAATTAAGAATAAAAGAAAAGGACACGTTAACTTCTCCTGGGCAAAGACAGAAAATGAAGTGACGCAGATAGATGACAGATTCTTTCTTTTAAAAGCAATGTGCTAAAAGAAAAAAAAAGTGCTAGACGGAAGAGCCGAGAGACAGCAATATCTGACCTCTTTAGAGATGAGAGATGAGATGAAAGGGAGCGATACAGTGGTGCAGCGCAGAAGGAGGGAGAGAACAAGGGGGAAAGAGTTGCGCGACAACAGTCGGGATTAACAGCACAGGGTTTCTTCACACAGGAAAAAGCGGGCGCACGAATCTGCACCTGCGCACGTGCACGTGGAGGTGTGTGTGTGTGTGTGCGCACCCACGCGAAGGAGTACGTGTACGGCTGGGATTGTTTCATGCGCGCCAGTGACAAGATTGCTTCAGTGACGGATGCAAACACATATGCAAACTATGAGAAACAATTACTCTCACATGTGTGAGAAGATTACTGAAGCATGTTAATATGATTGAAATTGAAATGCTCATGTTGCCAGAGCAGCACACACACGCGTGTACGCGTGCATAAATAAACACACACACACACACACAGATCCATACAAATGGAATTCCCCCATTCAGAGCCTCCTCCTTAAACTTTCTGTGCATAGCTACAAACACTCACACACTCACACATGCACACACACACACAATCCTGCTCATGACAAATGTGCAATGAAAGCACGCTGCTGGAACCTGCAACGCCACACCACCGACAAACCAATCTGAGCTTCTCACTCTGTAAGCTTCTCATAAAGCTGCCCAGTATCAGTAAATGACTCCCACACCTGCAGTAAAGCAAAAATCCAGAAATCACTAGATTTCTCACACACACTCACACTCACAAATCAGCAGGGGCACACCCCCACTGCTGGAATATGTGCACACACACACACACACACACACGCCTGCCGAGTATGTAAACAAAATGTATGCAGGCACGTGTGTGCACGCATGCGAGGACCATTCAGCGGGCTGATGGGAGCCAAAACAAAACAATAAGTCAAATATGTCCTCGCTGCCAACGTCCACTGCACGCAATCAACACAGACACTTGTACGCTGCTTTTTAAATCTCACCTCTTCTCTGATTTGCCTAACTCTCCATCTCTATGGTGATGCTGCAAGAAGGCTGCTGATGAGATTGCTGTACTATCTTCCATCAGGACACAGAACTGAGTCACACATACCTCATCTCTCTCTCTCTCTTCCTGTTTTCCTTCTGTGTTGTCTTCCCACAAGTGCTCGCTCCCTCTTCCCAAGCTATTCCTTCATGTCGCTTCCTCCCATTCTTCCATCCCTCTGGCATTCATGTTTGCTTTTTTTTTTTTTAATTCCCACCTCTCTGTCACTGCTTCTCAGTGAGCTTCGCACCGTTCCCCTTCCTCTGTGCAGAGTCCATCTGCTCCTCTCTTGTCTCCCTTTCCTCTCCAGCTCACCTCTTTCTCTCTCTCTCTCTCTCTCTCTCCTCCTCCTCCTCTCTGGTTGTGTCTTCCTCTATTTCACCCTCCTCTTTTCTCGTAGATTCATGCCTTTCACGTGGGAACCCTTTTATCCATCCCTCACAGCTTTCAGCTCCGCTGTGCCTACCTAGTTGTCTGAGCGTTTGTTCTGTGTGTGGAAGTGAAAGGACAGGAGGGGGAGTAAGAAGGCAAGAGTGAGCAAACAGGCAGTTATCGTCTCAGATGCTCCTCTCAGTTCTCCCCGTCCTGCTCCTTTTTTGCTCTCTCGCCTTTTCTCTCTGCATCTCTTCATCATGACCTCCTCTCCATGTCGCCATGCAAGCCCCCTGTCTCCTTGTAAGCAAAAGGAGGGAGGGGAGCGAAGAGAGGCTGGGGGAGAAGGAGTGTGGGATGGAGAGTAGGAGGTAGGGGGAGGTGGAGCTAGTGAGTCGGTCTAATTAAAAAGCAGAGTATGTACGGCTGCAGAGAGCGAAGAGAGGAGACAGTGAGAGGAGGAGAGGGGAGGAGAGAGGGAAGGAAAGTGATCTAGGGGGCGGATCTAAGGGACATGGAGGAAAGAAGCAAAAGAAGCAGTCAGTGGGGGGTAGAAATGAAGAGCATGGGGTTGTTTAAGGGGGCGGTGGTACGTAGAGGCTAGTAGTGCGAGGTGGAGGAAAGGAACGATCTGACAGGACACCAAGGTCAGCTGGAGAGGAACGCAGAAAGGTCATTCATGGAGAGGGGGAGGAAGGAGGGGGAGAGAAGCAGGGAGAAGGCGATAGAAACAGACAGGTAGAATTATTCTACAGATATCTCCCATATGAGCGGGGGCAGCAGAGCAGGGGGGAACCGTGACCAGCAGGATAATAGAGACACATGGACAATGGCCCTCAAAGGCAGAGGAAGCTCCGTAGTCAATGAAGGTTAAACTGCTCCCATGGTTTCAGGCCTCTGGATTAACATGCATAAGTGCCGTGCATGCAAATTAAAAAGGAAAAAACACCGACCTGTATTACATCAATCGCAGATTTTTTCTTTTCACCTCATTTTCTTTCCTGCCTAAAGTTCCAAGCTCACTTTTTGTTTTTCGGTGGGGCGAGGGGGTGCTGACCAACTGATGTACATCGAAACTATCATCGCTATACTGGCTGTTATTACCTGAGGCTAGGCAGCAGAAACCACTGTACTCTGCAGAGATAGAGAGATAAAGTCTACACCTAAATGCCTTCAGGGCTGAGACACCTCATCCCATTTTATCAGCTCTGATCACTTATCTTGTCCCATCTCCTCCATCGCGATCAGACTTACATTAACATCCCAGCAAATCTTGTTGGGGTTTTTTTTCCCTAATGTCTAAGATGTTCTGTTTTTTGTTTTTCTAGAACTGTATGGATTTAAAGTGCAATCACATGCATAAAGTGCATAATGACTCCCAGTGATTTTAGAGCAAGTGGAGCTGAATGGAGAGGCACTCCCCTGCAACATACATACAGAACAGGATATAATATACTATAATGCATGGGTACATGTGAATACTAAGGCTTGCAGCTACATGCACTACTACAGATACTGCATTTAACTTCCTGGCAGACAGACTAATATATAAAAAATATATATCTTTGCTTTCCCTGGAAATTGCCACTCAACATCTGCATCCCAGTACTTAAGCAGAGTGACACAGTGTTTGAAAGGATCACCCAGGGTCGCACGCTGGATTGAGAGCTTCAATTTGCACGACCGAAGCCACTTTGACGCCTTCGAGAGTTAAAAGAGCTCGTAATGTTAGAATCAATGTCTGCGGCTGTCAGCGTGGTGGAACGGCAGATGGAGCAGCGGAGGATGATGACAGGAGGACAGACTCAGTGAGGCATCTAAACAGACAGAGCAGGCTGCTGATTAAAGCGAGGACCTTGAGTTTACGGACAACAAAGAGCTTCTGCTGGCGGAGCTTCAGGTGGTGTTTAGCATACTGTCCATTAAATTTTGATGACGTTTGAGGCTCTCTAAAGTCTCATGCGCTTCACTGTGGATTATGAGTTGCGTGAGGGTCAAGCCATTTTTAGGAGATCTTAAAAGCAGCTCTTTATAGCTTCAGAGACTTTCAGATATGGAGGCCGTGCGCACACTGCTTTATGAAGAGCCACATTTTTTTGGTGCTAGTCCACAACTTCAAATTCCACTGTGGTGATCCTTTGACTTTTTCCATCTAGTGCTAATATGAAGCAGAATTTCACTTTATTCAAATACTTTGGTTTGTGACCAAGCACAGCCACACAAAGCTACAAGTTTATATTCTGCACAGAGCTGTCATTTTAAACCCTTTGCTTGGCTTTCTCTGGCTTTGTGCTGCCCACGGTTACCATGCACTTGGGTGAGACGGGGGATTGTAATTATTATTTAAACTAATCCAACGGTGGCCTGCTTGCACTCAGTCAGATCTTGTTTTCAGAGAGCACCTACAGAGCCACCAAAGGAACACCACTAGTTTCCCGTGGCACTCATTAATCAGCCTTTGTGTGTCTGCAGACAAAAAAAAAAGACTTTTAAGCAGATCCTATAATGTACACTCAGATCAAGTCATCAATCACAGCCTAATACAAGGTTTGAGGCAAGGGGGCATGTCTAATGGTGATATCTAACTGTAGCCATTACCTGAAAAGCTTTTATTATTTTTGCTATCTTCTTTTCAAACATGATGGATGAACGAGGTGGCGAGTCATTTGCCGGACCTGAGTACAGCTGGCATCTCCCTCTTTGATCTGAGCCATGCCCAGGACAGTGTCAGATATCTTTAGTTGCTTTGATGGATGAGGAGAACTTTTCCCGCTTTGTTTCTGGGCTGAATAATGACTTTCCGTGTCTGTCCCCTCGTCTCGAAACAAGGCTGGAGGTCAGAAGGGAAAATGCTGCTTGGCAACATAATAGATGGGTGAGAAGATGGACTGTGAAAATCGAGAGGTTTCTGGCTACTGCTGTTGCCCTAACAAAACATTGCATCATCCCTAATGCCGGGGCCTCACGTCCACCCTCAAATAATAAGTCTTGGAAAGTGATTTACAAAACAGTTTAGAGGCTCTAAACCAGTTTTACTTGGATCAATGAAATGCCGCGCAGCATGTGGCGGCTCTAGCTTTAATAGAGGTAAATAAAATTGCCTCGGGACGTGGTGCTTTTTAAGGCCTCTTTCCACCAGGTGGGGATGTTGTTCATAAAGTGTTGGGCAGTGTTGCGTCACAATACACTTTTCCAAATGATTCAGGAAAAGAAAAGCAAATCTATTTCACCAAAATGCTCTTTTAACTCATTGGACACTCAAGGGCTTTATGTTTGCTAAATTAGAAACTACTAGCAACTATCAGAATAAACGTGATGATCATGGTTATTTTTTCCTTTTCTTGCACGACTGTGCGCATCCTCCTGTGATGAATGAAATCCAGCAGAGCCTCTGTACCGCCAAGCGTCTTAAAGAAATGTCGCAGAAACAGATGAATCACTGGCCATGGGGTTTATTTGATGCAGAGCAGAAAACAGAAAAATCTGACACACGTTCCTGATTTAATTCATTCAAACTTTTTCCCCCTTTCCCTCTTTCCCTTATGTTCCAGGTACATGTAGCTGATAAAGTGATGATGCAGCAACCATGAACGCCCTGATCTGCTTTGGTCCGTTTCATTTGATGTTTTTAAGGCGCACATCAAAGACGACTCTCCAGGATGTTCAGCTTGCCAAAGATTAAAAAGGGAGGACGTTAGAAGTGTTTTTTAGAGTTGAGCAATGACCTTATCTTAGAGACCTATGAAGCTGTGATTTTATCATAGAAAAAAAAATGCAATAATTATAACAGATGTGCCAGTATTTGAAAATATTTTAGTTTGGTTATAGATAATATCAAACAGCAGACATTTTGCATGAGCCTCCTTAGGCTGAAATGTGAAAGCTGTAACACAAATCAAAGATACATATTTTAAAAGTGTGTGCGTGTGCCATTACTTTCATGTACTCTATCATTAGTTAGAAACAAAGGCAGATCTTATTGTTTCCCTGCATTCTCTCTGTTGCCTTTAGCCTGCAGTATTATTTTGGGCTTGTGGAAATAACAGGTGGGCACTTTATGGGGTTGCTGTTGTTGTAGCTTGGAGATTATAAAAGTGGACTAGTTGTCTGAAAGATGCTGGTTTGATGGCAGATGCTGTCATGTCTTCCTCCTCGTGTTTTTCGCACACAATCCCTGACAAAAAAAATAAGCATAATCCATAAAACCTTAGTCCACAGACTTGCATCGTTCCAGACTCAAACCAAAACAGGTTTGTGTGTCATTTTTCACAAGCAGTGGGGGCATATTTAGACTGTTTGCACAGTCTGAGTTCATTCAGTGCAGTGGAGGGGACTGCCTGCTTCAGAGTAGTCTGATTAAATAGCCAAGATACACTTTTGGGTTGTAAAGACTATGTAGCTATGACGGCTCTGGGATTTAGAGGAGACAAAGAGTCATTTAATGCTTTATTGTATACTACAGCCCTGTAAAAAGTAAGTACACCACATGATTCAGTAGCTGTAGACAAACCTTTAGGTCCTGTTCTTTTTCAGACATTCTTTGACTCTTGAATACTTTGTAGAGAAACAATCCCCAATCATCATTTCTCCACCACTGTGCTTGACATGTATTATGACGTGTTTGTGCTAAAATGCTTTGTCTGCTTTGGTACTGTGCATTATGGCTAAACATCTCCAGTTTGGTCTCATCTGTCCAAAGGACATTTTTCCAGAAGTCTTGTGGTTTGTTCAGATGCAGCTTTTCAAATCTGAGCTGTGCCACCATGTTTTTTTTTTTTAAAGAGGCTTTCTCCTGATAACCCCTCCAAACAAGCCGTACTTGTTCAGTCTTCTTCTAACTGGGGCCTGTAGAGTTTGAGATGTAGCTCTTGGGTTTTTTGAGGAGTCTCTGAGCATTTCAGTCTGACCTTGGGATGAATTTGCTGCGATGTTCACTCCGGGGAAGACTGTGGCATTTTGTCAACACACACCTGAACACTACAGAGTGGCCAAAGCGTCTGTTTTGATAGAGGTCCTCACACATGATGATGATCAATTAAGCAACTGCATTTGATTTGCAGCACGCTCTTAATTCCTCTGGTAGCAGTAAAAATGTATGTAGTTTTTATTCGTAATGCGCAGAATCGCATGATTACATATGGTAATTTAACACTGTTTAGGTCTTTTGGTTGAATTATTTTAAGTTGCTAAAGATCTAAAGTATCTGTAGTAACCACAGAGGTAAACTGATCAGAAGCTGACTTTATTGGCACACACTGGGCAAATTAGAGTATAGAAAACTACAATGAAGAGTCAGAGGAGCAAATAACTACAACTCAGACACCATCACATCTATCACACATTTCAAAGCCCTGAGGTCTTCTCTACCACTAACTGTGGGTGCAAGAAAAGAACAAATGGATAAAACATATCAATAGCCTGGATTATTTTAATAGAAAGGAAGAAATGATGAAAAAAATAAAAGAGAATAAATAAGAAGGATAGTGTCCCCTTAAAATGAAATAACCTATAACCCATTGTAAACTCAAAGAGCTCTGTGAAAATTAAGAATGTCCACTCACTCTTCATGCTGTTTGTCACTCACATCTGCCAAACAGCAAGAAAGCTCCTGGTTCAAACCCTGGCTGGGGCCTTTGTACAGTTTCTACACGCAGTAATTGTTGATTCTAAATGGAGTGTGGATGCAATGTAAATAAAGTGCTTACAGCGTAAAGAAGAAAGCATTGTGACCTGTAGTCTAAACCACTTGGTCAGTAAGAATATAAAAGCACTATATAAATTCCAGTCATTTCCTACAATGCAGTACGCTCTCATTAAAAATCTGCATTATTATAATGGCTGAGTAAGCGGATTTTTTTAAACCAACAGCAGCACTTAATGCAAAATACTAAAAGATTTACAAAATGCCTACAAATGATGCATATCTGTACGCGTGGGAAGGAAGAAAGGAAACGCCTTTGCATGTCTGTGCCAATTGGCCCATTGTCCTATAATCCATCCATGAATCAAACAAATAAACTGCTCTCGTGCAGAATTAAGGTGATATAAATATAAATCTCCAGAGGAATGTAAGAGCCTGTTCCCAGAACCAAGAAAAGTATACTTAATCATCTTTTACAAAGTAAAACAATAATTAAAAGTATTTGCTTTGAGAGAGTCTCAAAGCATGACACGCTGACATGAAGAACAGGCCTACAATTCAGCTTACTGAAATGAGGTGCTGTGCAAACGTTTAGACCTTTATCCATCACAATAGCTAAAGTGTCCCATAAATGAGTGCAAATATACAGACAGAGGCTGAATTTAAGCCACAAGAAGAGCAAGGAGTTTTGCAACAGATGGAATCACCCCCCGGAGTCCGTTTTGGGCATCGTGAAGTCACTGTGGGCTTACATGAAGAGGCAGAAGTAATCCACAGAAAAACCGTGGCATCCAAGATGCTGTCAAGTACTATCTAACTCTAAATACACTGCTAATGGAGACACTACTAGTTAACTTTGTCTAATAATAAAAAAATGAAAAATGTAATTGGAACAAATATACATAAAGAAAACATGAAGGGGGCTAACACTTTTTCACTGTATTTCTGTATCTAAGTGTTGATAAAAATCTACTACAAAGTACTTTTAGAAAATGTAATGCATTACTTTCAGTATTTAGTCCCTCTAGAAAGTCATTTGCTCCATTAATCTTTAAAATTTACAACAAAGCCAACATGGGTAGAATTTCCACCTGTAACGATACTAGACTGTTGACCTCTGCCCATTTACAATCAAGTGTTGGCTGGTTGATTGGCATCGCCATCAGTTTAAGTATTTATTCAAGCACTTTGATTCCAGAGGTCAATCACTACTTGCTTTGTGTTAACATAACAGACTGCGGTCTTGGGCTTTCAGCTCATTGTGGCCCATTGAGTTGATACAATGTTGCATCCACGTCCATCTGTCCACAGTTTACAAGACCTGCTACTCCTACAGTATCGATCAGAGTTTAGTGACTCTTGCACACAGTGATCACCCAGTGGCTCTTTACTATTACCCACACTGTGCTCAAGGCCAATATCATATTTGTTGTTTTACAGTCATTAACACATAAAATGTTTTACTTTTGTTCATTCTCCCTGTAAATAATTGCTAGTGCTGTACGATATTGCAAATGTTGGTATTGATCAGATACCAATAAATACACAACAATAGCCATGCCAATGCTAACAATAGTTCAACATATGCAGAGCAGAGTAATGGGGCACAACTTATGAGAAGATTATTATTATTTTATATATTAGGATTGTGGGTCAACTTCTGTTGTTTAAATACTTGTGTTGGCAATACATAAAATAGATGTACACAAAAGTTTCAGACATTTTCTTTACAGCGCATGTTTGAGGTATATTTTTTCATTTCCAAAAAAAAAAGAATTAATTTAATCCAATTCAGTGGGTTACATACTGAACCTAGAGGATAGAAACAAAGTATCAATCTTATCTTGTAGTATCGATCCAGTACCCACACCAGCGTCGGTATAGATACTAATTACCTAGTAACTGCTCTTAACAGATCATTAATGGTGTGAATGGTGGGTGCAATTTGAATAGGTGCTCAGGACTATCTATCCATCTATGTGTGATGTTAAGCTGCACAGTCTGTTTGTTTACCTCTTCCTTCTTGACACGTGGGAAAGCGGAGAGGGAGGGGGTGCGCGCGGGGAAGGGAGGGCACGGGGAGCGGATTAGCGCTGCGTCGGTGTCATTTTTAGACTACACAACAACGCAGAGTGACTGAGGGTAACGTGTACAGGGTAGAGACCGGTTTTGCACTTGCTTGTCCTCCTGGGTCAGTGTCAGCATCTCTCCGAGCTCTTTCTCCAGCCTCTCCCCAGCGTTCAAACATGTCTCTGTCCGGCTCGCAGACGCCAGAGGACGGACTCTACGGTGAGTGATGGTGGCACATGGACCAGGCCGTTGTTTCTTTGTTACGTCATCACTGTTAACTATTTGCCTTTTAATAGCGTGTCTGTAGCCGATTGTTGCATACCTTAAACAGGCTGTAAATTAATTTTGCGTGCGCACGGGTCGATTTATACTCCAATTTCACGATGCAAATGTCAACAGTGTGTGGGCAAAACATTTCAGGCAATGAGAACATTCATTCCCTCAGTGTGTTTGAATGAAGAGCTAGCCAGCCGTGGCTGCTTATCAATGGAGACAAGATACTAACAGCCTGTCAGACTCTGAGAGCAGGTGTGAGAAGAGGCCACAGACGGAAACAAGGCACAGGCAGTTTTATAGTTGTCATTGTCGTTGCTACTGTCATTGTGTAAATGGATTCCCTGACTCACCTGTTTGTATCTCTGTAAGCCAATTAAGCTGCGGAGATTTTCTGATACTTATAGCTCCACTTAGCTGGCTGCACATTGCTTGGAACAGAGGATGCTGGGTAAAACATGTGGATCACTGTGAGCTGTATCATTGGGAGCTGTACAGTGGAAATCACTGATGTGCAGGTTGTTTACTAAATAAATAAATAAATAAATAATAAAAGATCAGTTTGACAAATATTTGATTTCAGCCCAAAACTGAAAACACATCGCTGATATGTCATCTGATAGTTTCTTGCTAAACAAGAAACTATCAGATGGTAATTTCAAAATCCAATAATCCAATATATCCACCAGCATTTTTTACTTTCACACACACAAAACATAAACAGATTTCCCTCACATTTGTTGCTAACAGGGAAGGTAGAGTGGGTTGTCTACCAATTGGAAGCTTGGTGGTTCGATCCCTGACTACTTGAGTCCGCATGCTGATGAGTTGTCCATAATGAATCCATTGGACTGTGAGTGTGTGTCAATTTTAAACAAGGTGCATAGATATGTAAAAGTGCTTGTATGAATGTGTGTGTGATTGGTTGTAGTAAAAAAGCATTTTGAGTACTCGATTAGGGCAGAAAAGTGTTATATAAGTACCAGTCCGTGTCTTCACATTTCGTTAATAGTTAGCTAGCTAGGTATTGATCTTCTTTTTCCCACTTTATTTCAGGGTCTCCATGCCCGTTTCTATCACAGCCTTTTTAAATGTAAAAAGAATCACAATTATTGTCTGTATCAATACATTAAAAATATAAATGCAACCATATTTTCATATTTTATTTATCTTTTTTTTATTTTTACATCCACATGAATAGGACACAGCTGCTTTAAAGGTAACTTTATATTCAATTCTAGAAAGACAAACAAAATCTGAATCTCCCGTGCTGTCCAAAAATAATCTGATTGCCCTGCAGCCATTCTTTCAAACTGCACCTCACACCCTAATTTTTGTTTCTTTTTCTTGGCCCTAAAATGGAAACAGTCATTCTCATCCTAGCAGAGCACAAATTAATCTGTTGTGCTGCAGTTCATTGAGTCTTTTCACATCCTGGCTCCACATTACATAAAGCTGATTTGGCAGCGGCACAGATGAATGTGTACAGGACTGCGCCATAGAAACTGATTTAGTGCTGCAGAGTGGCATCACATAGATAAGGCAGCCAACAAGGCAGCTGTTACGTCACAACTCCCCTCTGTAGGAAAATAACTAGGGCAATGGCACAGTTTCCTCTGCCCTCCCTTCCCCCCATCCCTTGCTTCCACCCCCTTCAGCACTGTGCCCGCTCATGCATCCACCGCCTCTTGTTATAAAGCGTCATAAACCAGGTAAAGTGACAGTCAGAGAGGTCAGATGAGGAAGGATACTTTGGTAGGTAAATGAGGGGAGCTGTTTCGTAAGTGCTGCCTCTGTCCGAGAGATGTGGGGCAGCATGACAAGGGAGAAACAGCTAGAGGAAGGGAGAGGGTGAATGGCTAATCTCTCACAGAAATAAGTTCTTGCGTAAGCAAGCATGCTGTCAGGCTGAGTTAGCCCTGCCCCACTGTTTAGCTGTGGGAGCGCACACACCATACAACATGCGAGCATGCATATGTGTATATGCGTGCATGTGTAAATCCCTTTCTGCTCCTGTGCCCGATCACCAAACCCCGCCCCCGTGTCCATTCATTCATATGCAGTTTATCTTTTCAGCACTCATTGATGGGAAGAAGCAGGCACACTCTGCCTTGCTCTCACTGTTTATATATGATAATATGTGTGTTTTTTGGACGCGGCTCAGCGTGTCTCCATCCAGCCACGAGCTCTGTGATTCTGAGGTCATTGCGTGTCATGTCAGGACAGCCGCAGGGCAGCTTCTAAATCTCCACATGCCAGTGGACAACAACACACACCTGTCCATTCACTGCCCACTCGGCGCTAAAGAGATTAGAGTTCTAGGAAGGACCTAAAAACGTGCATCAGTAATGCAGTGTGAAATTTGCTCTGACAATGTTTCGGAACCGGGTTAGGATCAGTTACTTGGCAGTAAAAATAATCTGAATATGTCATTATGACAATAAAGCTGAAGTAATCTGCATAACATAGTTGGGTAATCAAATGACTTAAGTCACGTTAATGGCAAGTATAAATAAAAGAATCAGGAGAAAGTGTGGGCTAACTGCATCATTGCATAGAACATTAAAAATGAGTTTTTCACATGTAAAACTATGCACAACACGGTTACTTTGGACCTTTCTGGGATCACACAGACTTCAAAATGAAATATGTACAGTTGTAATTATAGTAAGATTATAAACAAGACAACAAAATGCCCATAAATGTTAAAATCTCCATAAAATGGCTTCTGTTTGTTTACTTTCCACATCATGACTCCTTCTTGGCTTATTAGAAATCTAATATAGGTGTACTGAGAAGCATTGTTTTTTTTCCCCTTCTTACCGACACCTAAGCGTCAGCACAAACTCAGCTTGCCCTCCTTTTTTCTTGTCAGGCTCCTGGGTCGAGCTGGAGGAGCTGATTGCAGCCGTGAGCCGCAGAGAGAGCCTGACAGGGCCGCAGGACAGCGTTTCCACCGCCCTGCAGGGGGAGCTGGAGAGGATCCTCCTGGAGGCACAGCTGGAGTGCGAGCGGAGTAGAGACAGGTAATGATGCAGTTTGTTGGCACGAACTTGTTTTGTTTGGGGAGTTTGGGGCGGGCGAGCTGCACAGTGAGGTGTAGAAGTGATTTGCACAGTAATGAGGTTTGTTTTGTGCTCAGAGGAACTTTGCTTGTTTTCCACGGCGTGTTTACTTTTTCTGTTCTTGTTTGTTGGGCTGTAAAATTATCACGCTGCAGCTTGATTGTTTCTCCAGACCGCACCCACCTCGTACAAGTTCACTTGTTTGTTTGTTTTTAATCCACAGTCCTCCACAGGCCACGACTCCACAGTCCACCGGCTCACCAAGACCCACCAGTGAGCACGACAGTGACTGTGTCACTATACAGGTGCTGGTTTTCATTTGAACACAGAGACATGGTTAATATTTATCAGATAAAGACATCAAAAAAATATATAATTTTTTCAAATTATTCAACATCATCTGATTCTTGTTGCGTTCAGGAGGATGGTGAGCGACGGGTGGACACTGACTGGGTGTGGGATTGGTCCAGTAGACCTGAAAACATGCCACCGAAGTAAGCCTAGCTCCTTTGAATGTTACTGTTATTTATTCCTGCTGTGATGATTTACTCCAGCAGGCAAGTAGCTTAGTTTGGCTTAAAGACTGACAGCAGGTGACTCGAGGCCCGCGCCTCCAGAGGTACATAATTAAAAGATTCTTTCTAGTTTAAAAAAATAATACATTTTAGAAAAAATGAATTGTAACACGAACCAGCCAAGATTCATGACGTCACCCTGGCAGTATGCCCTCTAAATATGCATACAAGTATAAGTAAACAAAAATAAGCTTTTTGTTTGTTTGTTTTGGTTTGTTTGTGTGTTTATAAAAAGCCTGTTTTACTCACAAAACATTCAATAGCACATTGTTTTTGTCTTTTTTTGTTTTTTTTAATTTAGTTGGATTATACCTTTGAAGCCCATGAATCGCTTTCATTTTTATTTATGCTGCCGCACTTGACATTTAATCTCCTGCAATAAAATAAGCCTGTTTGACAGGTAGCAGTTCTCAGGCTCTCGGTTTCTTTCTTGTATTCTCAGGCTTCTCTCTTGTGCTCTCATTATCTCTGTTTATTTTAATTTTTTTCCCCCCCGCCTTTCAATCTCCGTGCTTCCGCATCTCTTATCTCCGACGCCTCTCTCTTCCTTCTCTGCAGAGAGTTTGTGTTTCAGCACCCAAAGCAGCAGAGCTCCCTCAGTGTCAGAAAGACAGAGGTGATGAAGAGAGGCATCTTCTCCTCCGATGTTCTCCTCATTCTTGTTCCCTCGCTGCTGGCTTCACACCTTCTCACGCTTGGAGTCGGGTGAGATTCATTCACATAAACTTGACATTCTTGGTAATACTTGGGGAAAAAATAACTGGATGCTTTTCATCCTGGTAGAATTTGGAAAGTGTGCAAATTAAGAAAGCGATCAAAGAGTTGACCCCTGTGTGCCCTTCTAAGTGGTTTTAAAATGATGTTGCTGATGTGCAGCTGAAGCTATAGATGTAAGAAAAACAAGCTTGAGACAAGTTAACGGTAGGGAGGGTCTACCTTTTCACTGACAAGTTGCTACCTTATGATAATGCAGTGCCCTTAGTTTCTGAGTTATAGCCTTCACTTATTTGATACATCGGGTGTCAAAAAATCCATATACTACAGCCGGTTGGTTTGTGAGTTACTAGGAAAATTTAGTCACAAAGAAGATGCTGCACCAAAACCTTTCTGTGATTGCTTTGGTTGCTAGCAGATTACCATGGTCTCCTGTAGTTTGCATGGAAGATGCTGATTTGTCTGCACACACTGAAACAATGTGATGCAAACTGGAAACAAATAACTTTCAAAGAACCATTTTTCCCTTTTGCTGAAACCAAAATGTTTCAAAAGGCACATTTTTTTTGTATTTTAAAGGGTTTCTGTCCCTTTCTGTCACAGTTTTTGCAGTTCCACTGTTACTGATTGGTTAGTTAGCAAATGTTTGCAGATAAGTCGGCATCATACATGCAAAATAAAATATGTTAGCAACCAAAGCAATCACAGGGAGGTTTTCTCTTTGCAACCAAATTTACCTAGCAGTATTCTGCAACTTCCCCCAATCACTTTCCAACATGTTGGGGAATACATATTTTATCCTCATGATCAGCAGTTGCAAAGTGCTTGATTAACAGTCTCCCCGCCTGTGTGACTGGGGTCCAAGGGCTATAGCAAAGGATCAATCATTGATTCCTGTTTTTTTTTTTTGTTTTTTTTCCTTTTTAGGATCTACATAGGAAAGCGATTGGCTGCATCCACCACCAGTACGCTGTGACAGCAACTATACGCCAGTGCCCCTATTTGCTAACAGTGTGGCCAATAAGATCAAAGTCCACCCTCTGTAATGCACTCATTTGCCTCCTTTCTTTGTCATGGGGCTAAAATAGGACCTTGCCTGTCTGTACCTGTCTCTCTATCTATCCAGCAGTACTCTGTCTTTTCTGTCAGCCTCTTTGTTGTCTGTGCATTTCATAGGGCCCTGGGAGCAGATGGCTGCTGACCAGTGAGTCAGACTGAGGTCACTTTTACTCTCCCGCAAAGTAACACTGATCTCAACCAGCTAATCAGGAGTGTAATCCGAGGGGGGGTAGTTTTCCTGACACAAAAGAAGAGAGGGAAAGAGAATTCTACTCAGCTAGAATAATAAATCCCTTTGATGGGAGGAGATGAAAACTGTTTGTTGGGAACGGTGTGTTCCAACAAAATGAAAAGGATAATGTGCGATACCCATTCACCCAACCTCTGAAAAAGCAAAATGTCTGTCATTTGTCAGAAGCAATGATCCTCTGTAAGACTGAGCTGCTTAAAGCGGTTCTTAGCTCTTTCCTTTTTTCTTTTTTTGGTCGGCCTGATGGTGAATCTAATGTAGGGACTTCTAGTTGGCTGAGTGAATAGGAGAGGCTCTGGTTGTGCTTTTTGTCCCGTAAACCCATTAAATATTTGACCTCCGACAAAGGCAATCACGATCCCATTAAACTTCACTCCTCCAAACCTTAATGTGTCTCTCGGGTCTTTTATTCCTCTCCTCTGCTCTCACCCTGACAGCATGTATTGTACACATGCTCGTCTTTTCTAATACATGTGGGGAAAGTGAAGAATTTTTAGCCAGCAACGCACAGAGATGTGCTGAAGTAAGCGTTGGCCACTGTATGTGTACGTTTCTATGCTTTGCTAGTCTGGAGATTACTTGCAGGCATGCAGAGACAACAGCAGCAGCAACAACAACAAAAAGACTTTTAAAACATACTGTGATGTTAACAACCTGCAAATGAACCGCAGCATCTGTTTAAAATTGATTCCTGTTTTCATATGAGGTAAATCACTGCTAATGACTTTGTTTGTTTGTCCTGATGAGCTCTTTGGTGTGTATGCCACCGGTGCTCCTTAAGCACATTGTTCCCCTGTGAGCACTCTTTCTCTTGTCTAACCGAAACCTTCCAGGAGCCTTATGACATCTGCCTTTGTCATTCTTACCTCACATAAGTCACCCTCTTCCCTATATTTTTTAACAAGTTGCTGCTTTGACTTGAATCTAGGATTTGACATTTTATTGCCTTCCCATATACTAAAAAGCTGTTTCCTCTTAACATGTTGTAAAAATAGCTGGCTTGGATTTTGAATGGTGGGGTGGGGCTGGGACTGAGAAGCCACCAGGGTTTTGCACGGTTGCCTTGGACATAAACGTGCCCCATTTGTTTTCTGTCCAGCCTGACCAAGCACAATTACTTTATCAGCCATTAGCAGAGCGTTTGATGTGAGGGGTCCTGCTGCGCTAATGAGCACAGCAAGCAACTTCTAGACACACCAAGCTGACGATGCATCAACAGGCCTGCTTTGGCAGAGCACAAGAGCACCTGGTTTCCATTCACAGACCCCAACACATAACACGCCCAAGCAATCTATGGGTAGTTACTGGTGCATGTTTTGGCACCAGTTTTACTCAACAGCGCAAAAGGAAACGCTTAGTTCATGAACGAGGTGAATGCACGTGCTCCAGAAATGCCCATTCATCATCTTTGACATAAATGAATTTGTCACACAGCATAGTAATTCAAGTGTGTTGGAGCTTGTATAAATAGAAAAGCAAGTTGAAATTTTTGTTCTATCCGTCGTGGTAAATGAAATGAGCTGTACTTAATACATTAGCAGCAAGTAATAATATAACTATGAAAAGAGCTCATTTCACAACAGCAAATTATAATTCTGGGCTGAAATTATTCATGCAAAAAACCATTATAATAGAGCTTGCAAAGGCTCCCAGTGGTTGAAGGCTATTTCTTAGTGCCACGTGCATCGTGAATGTAACCAAATCACCGCTCAAGCAACAACAAAACAACAGCAGCAAAAGGTAAGTCAAATGTGCACCAAAACTGTTCAGTCTGTAGAGCTGATACTTTCCTTCATGACAACTGTAGAAGGATCGAATTGTTCCTATTACAGTTCTCTAAATTGTATTAAGGTCTAAATTTAGCATTATTAGGGGCGTGGTCACTATGCTGCCATAGCTGTGTCACTCTCTGAGGTCTAAGTGGTCACACAAACCCTAAAAGCCTTTACACACCAGACACGTAAAATCAGCTAATATTACTTGGGTCAAAAATATTTTTCACCTATTCTAATTGCAGCTTTTAACAGTGACCATGTAATTTCATCTGACGAATTTGTGACATTTTTTTTTAACCAAGCCCAAGTTTTCCTATATTTTGAATCAAAATAACCAGATCTAAGAGTCCAATCGCTGGATTTGGCAACACGTGAAATACTAGTGGAACTGGTGCAATACCTCAGACAAACTGCCTCCTCAGATTTGGTCCCAACTCTCCGAACAAGAGCTCAAACTGCCCCCACTGACATCCTGAAATATATATAAAGCTGCTGTGATACAGCTCCGACTGCTGGATCACACAATCAGATTCTCCCTGCTGAGGTCTTCTTCTGAAGATTGGATGCATCCAGAATCTGTTTCTTCCTGTTCTTCCATCACGGTGCCTTCTTTATCTCTTCTACGCATAAGATCAGTAAAATCTTAAACAGATTACACAGTTTGATGTATTTTATTGGTAGGTTTCTGTTTTGGGGGGGTTCTTTTTTGAGTCAGGACACTGGAGAGAAGATGGAGAAAACGCATGGCAGATTCTCTCCAATAACCTCCTGGCTTTAGCTCAGCAACCAGGAGGTCTATATTTTAATCTGAAATTAAAGTAAACAAAATGCAGTAGAGTAAAAAGGTGAAATACTTTAACACAAAGTAACACAAAATACATCCATGTCTGCACAAAATCTTATTATGTGGATAATGTCTGTATGAACCTATGTGGGTGACTGACCAAGAGCATGTCCCTCAGGGTGGGAGAGATTTAGATAAGGCTTCTAAACTATTGGCTCCTTTGCAACCCACATAATTGTTTCTTGCCTTGTCAGATGACATCAAACGATACAAAACTCTGTGAAAAGAAGAAAATCAGAGGAGTGGCACACCTGAACTGTTCTTTAGACTGTTAATTTAGTCCTGTGGATTGTCCCTGGTTCAACCCCCTAAGCCATTTATCTTGTTATTTGGATAAACAAGCAGCCACAGGTGGCACTGGCTGTTGTAAATCACCGTGTTCCCACACAGCTTCATCCTATTTTGGTGTGATCCTCCATGGCTTCTTTATAGGACAGGACTGCGTTAAGATCTGCCAGCCCTGTAATATCCTCCCTCAAGATGGTAACAATTACAACTACTTTCAAAGAAGTAAAATAAAAATCACCATTTTCCCCACATCGTTTCTTTAAAGATATTACTAGACAATGAGATTTATGCTGAATAGGGTTATAGATATGACTTTGAGCTTTTGGTGTTACGAAAGAAAATCCAAATCCTGTTCTTGAAGTGAGAGGAGACTGAGGCCCAGACAGAATATGGGAGAAATCTGTTCATTTCCTGGACCACACTTCAGAGATCAGACATCTGTCTTTCTGGGAAATCCATTATATCCTCCTCCTATACAGCTAGACAGGAAATAGAGAGTCCAGTTTCGAAGAGTTTGGACACAACAAAAGAATCCAGTTGAACTGGCACGGCGTTTGCGCCTTAACTTTAAAACAAGGTCACTAATTTGAGCCTCCATCTCAAGTAACATCGCTTTACCACATGTGGCCCACTTCCCCCTCGTGCGCCACTCATAATGAGGGACAGTAGGTTATAATTCCACAGAACACAATGACGTAGTCAAATAGCAGACACATAACCACACACAGCTTACCGGACCGTGAACACTCCCACACAGGAATGAAAAAATGAAAAACCCTTTTTTCTGTTTGCATTGTGTGGGCTTAAATAGTTACACTCATGTGGAATAAACACATTCATCTCCAATATTTGATATTTGCTACACTGAGTGTTTGTAGAAGGGAGTCGCTGCGTCTCTCTTCAGATGTAATTTGGCATTCAGTAGGCACGATGAATGCATTGACAGCAACGTTTTTGTTTTGAGTTTTATGCATTTTTCCATTCTTCCTGTCACTCTTGAGCAAATAGAAGCAATTTGTCTAATAAGCCTGAAATGTGACAAGCGTTCGATGTGGAACAGAGTGAGTGAAAGAAGCTCTTTTGTGTGCGAGCAGAATTTGTTTTCTTTCTACCTGTCATGTACCCAAACACACGTGTTCGCCTTGTGCTCGTATCTGCTGGGCCAGACTGCACACCAGGAAGAGGCAATAATTGCTTCCATGTGCTGGCTTCCCTCTCCACCTCATGTGTGCGTCCTTCTTTCCTCCGTGCAGCGCTCAATCAAACCAGGTGAGCGCGGCCCGGGTGTGGACGTGAACTGAACCCAGTGTGCTCTCCACTCGAGTGCTTTTTTTCTTTCCCACAGCAAGGTGGACCTTTCTAGCCCAGACATGCTTGGTCTCCGTGCACCAGATGTGTGAAGGATTAGATGAGAGCACCCGGAATAAGACTCAGTGAAGCACAATGTGTCACTGCTCATGCTGTGTAAACAAACCAACTCAATTTTTAAGTGTACACGTGCGCTGTCCTGACATGCCAAGAGAACCGTCCCGTTCGTGTTTTGCTGAGTTGAGTAGAAGATTAGGATAGGTGGATTAAGATGTGTGCCTCCAGCATATGCTTCCTCAGAACAGCTTGCTGGATGATCAAATATCTTTAAAAAATTCCCTTTCCCATAAGTCTTGCTGACATCAAATGGGTCTGTGTTGACCGTTAGCCTTTAATTTGCTGAGATTCACCAGCTGTTCGGAGGTGAAAAAGGAAGCTTCTCCTGACAGCAATCCTCCACCAGTGATTGCCTTGTAGGCCAAACTGTCTAAAAACATGTTCTTATCTTTATATTTAAAGCATAATCCTCTGCATGAGAGCTATAAGCTTGATTCAGATTTTGGATTTAAAGAAGAAGAATTCTGTGGTTGTCTGTCCTGCTAGTGTTGTTTCTACCTCACCCTCGGCCGATGTGTTGCTGCTCTATTACTCTATTGCAGAACTCGGTTTGTCTGGACATGCAGTTCTCATATTTCAGCTAAAACAACTCATTTACTGCTATCTCAGATTTTAAGCTAAGTATGTGAAGTTACGTTGGACACTAGTGACTGGTGTCTGTTGTCCTGTTGTCTATATTGTGAACAAAGAAAATATTGTTAAAGGCAGAGTGTCTTTTTTCATGTATTTGGCAATGGTTGGCTTTGCTCTGACTTTGTATAATAGCAGACAAGACACACACACACATACTCGGTTCATTGAGTGCATCCTTACACACAAAGCTGAGGAACATTAATGACAACTTAAGCTTTGGAAAATAATACTGAATGCAAAACAAATAAGGCTTTACTTCACACAGAGTGCCCCTGTCTGAGATCACACACTCCAAAAAAAAGAAAAAGAAAAAAAATTCTGGCTCCTTTTAGATGGTAAATATTTAATCCTGCTTATTTCTTGTGTTAAGTCTACACGTATAAATCAGTGTACTGCTTCAGTCTATAACAAGTTCACTTTACTCAGTCAAATGCAGTAAGATAAAGATTTGTAAAACCAAATAGGGCTCTGTTGGTTTCATTTACGCAAATGCAGCATTTTTTCACTCTGGAGGATCTGCGAAGTGTTCTTTACTGAAAGCTTTTCAAATGTTTCTGAATTTGGTAAGTAAGCACAAGTTCATTGCCATGTCGCTTTGTGTTACAATTGCAAAACTATTCATTCTAGCAGCAAGCTACATGTTTTAAAAGTTTCTCTGTAGCTAGCTAGCTAAGGGTAGATGCAGAGTGGGCTAAAATACTGTTTCCATTACAAGCTTGAGTATTATTTGTAATTTTTTAAGGGAGTAAATTAGGCACAAAACTCTTAGCAGAACATTCCTTTTGAATATGGACACATGAAAGTGAGGGGGTACTGTGTGTAATGGCAGTGATGCTAAAATGACTGGATGCACCAGTAAGAAGAGGGTAGCTTTATATCCCATGTAGTGGAACAAATACACAATTTATACATAATTTAATCGTTGACATCCACTGATGTAAAGTGCACTCATAGGACACTAGTTACACCTTACTAATATTGGGTCCGACCCCGTTTGCCTTCAGAACTGCCTTAAATCTTCCTGGCACAGAGAAGGTGCTGGAAACAGTTGCGCACCTATTATGCGATTCACCCGTTCCACCACATCCCAAAGAAATAATTTCTACTTTACATGGCTGGTTGTCCTTCTGGAAGGAGCCATCAGAAGACGGATGCACTGAGGACACAGTTAACAACAATATTCAGGTAGGCTGTGGTGTTTAAATAATAGGTGGTACTAACAGGCCCCCACATCATTACACCACCAACAGCAATCTGAAGTTATTGGCCAACATTCTTCTCATTCAATTTTGATGAGCCTGTGCAATTTTCAGCCTTGGTTTCCTGATTTAGCTGACAGGAATAGCACCTGGTGTAATTTTCTGCCTCTGTAGCCCATCTGCTTCAAGGTTTATTGTGTTCTGCCTTCAAAGATGCTTTTCTGTATACCTTAACAGTAAGAAGTATAAATTTGAGTTGCCTTCCTATCATCTCGTCCTCTGACCTGTCAAAGTGTGCTTTCGTCCAATCGATGTAAAGATTGGTAGCACTGGAGAAAAAGTTAGAGACTTATCAAAGTCTGTAAAATTCCTTCTCTGGCGAACATAACTGTCTGTATCAGTTTTCATGGCAGTCCATCCGGTACTCAGTGAGATGTCTGAACCAAGGCAAAGGTAATGTCTTTTAAAGTTGTGCTGCTAGCATGGCTAAAAATAAAAACAGTCAAAAACTGTCAGAAAAACAGGAAAAGGTTGCATCGGGGTGGTTTGTATGAAAAACAGAAAGAAAGGAAATGCACAGCCTAGCTGACTGGGTGTCGAGAAACTAAAGCAGTGATTTACAGCAGTCTCCATCTACAGAGTGAGGTGTGTAGGTGTAGGCGAAACATCCACTCAGTTGGAGTGAATGAGTCTGAACGCATCCAGCTGGTGCGAGTGACTGAAAGAGCAGCTGTATAGTCTGAAATGATCCGAGAATGAACTCACAGTTTACACATGGCAAAACCATCAACCATAACTTCTAACGCTGACTTTGCGGGGGCTTTCATTAATACCCTTGCATAATACTGAGTAATCTAGCGAGACACTAAGGCCGCATTGTTGTTTTAAAAACGGTATTTTCCCTTATTGCACGGAGAATATCTTTGTGCACCTTTCATCAATCTTCTAACATAATAGCTATGTTTTTCCAACAAGAGCAGGTTCACGTTACAGTGTCCATAACTGACGCCGCCTTGAGCGATTTTACAGGGATATGAAGTTGGGCAATTTGGTCAGGTAAATAAAAGTAAAGAGGAAAAAAGCAGCAACAGTTTAATCGGTATTCTGTTATTTCTAAGTTTTAGACAAGTCCAACTTCAGCTCGAATACCTCAAGGCCTGGTACTAATTGAATCTACAACAGTAATAAGTTTTGCCTCATTTCTACACATTTTTTTGTACCATATTACTTCTACAACATTTGATGTATAATTTGTATTCATGTCCTCTGCGCCGAGTTCGACGATTCCAGGAAACTCGGCGGCGTTATCCACCATGACATACCAATTTGGCTCAAGAATTTGCAGACTAAATATGCTGCAGGATGTGGGTCCATTTATTAGGCCTCTGCCTTGAGTTCAGAGCTACAGTCTGCCTAACACCAAAAATTCAGGCAATTTAATGCTGTAATTTCAGGTTTGGAGTGAGTCCTCTCCACCAGACTGGGGTGAGGTTTCGATAGAAGCGACAGATTTAATGAGGTGTTGGCTCAGACCGCTGTGACTTGCCGACTGGCTGCTGTTACATAACTTCATCAGGTAAGACAGTGCAGTGCCTGTTAAGGCTCTACATCCTACAGCGTAATGAGCCCTTAACCACTCAGCGCAGTAGCAAGGAGACTTATGGTCACCTCCAGCTGTGTCTGTAAAAGTCTGTCCGTTCTTCAGACCTCCTAATGTAAGTCGTTTTATGAAAGAGCTTCTTATGAGGAATGTAATTATTATTTTCTTTAATAGTGTAGTTTCCCTGACATAAAAAAAAACACTTTCCCCAAAGTCTGTACCTGTAAATCATTTCAGTTATGCCAGAAAATGTCACATTGACCAGATAAACTTAGTAACTGTACAGGATTTTCTTGTGTGTGCCGTGTGAATAATATGATTCAGAACTAGGGTGAAAAGTTACAAACAGACACACACACGCACAAACTTCTGCACAATCCAAACAGCTTGATCTCACACCAGAGGAAGGAAAACAGCAATTACGTCTCCTGATTGCAAAAATAATGCTATAGACACACTAGGGAAACCAGTGGTTGGATACTGCGACACGACCAGTATTATTCGGATTATTCGGATACACGATGGCTTTGAAATGGTTCCTTCTTAGACATGGACCAGGTGTGTGACATTTAGCAGTCAGCTGCAGTCTTCAAAGCGACTATTGTGCGTCAGGATGTCAACAAAACAAAGTCAGCCTGCTGTCAGCCTACAAATGAATGGGGTTAAGGTGGCAATGTTTGTGATAATACAGCGATTAACTGTGAAATCAGTGAAAAATCACAAATCTGTTGCCATGTACATATGCAGAAATTCACCTTAAATAGAAATGTGAAATAATTTTTCTACATCTTCCACAAAAGGAGTGATGTAGTTAGAACTACAGGAGTGGTGTAGTCTAGAAGAACAATTCAGCTGCAGAAAAACATATAACATTATACCAGAACACAACCAGCTGGCAACCAGTTGTTCATTTCTGCTATTGCAAAGAGTTACATTGAAGGACAAGCTCCAAACTGGCTCAGATCGATTGCAATGTGTTGGCAATCTCTTCGAGAATGATTGCATTAAGTCAGTGTCAGACTGCCATTGTTTGGAGACAGGTTACCTCCCACCAGGTGATCCAGCATATGAATAAAAGTATCTGCCCGAAATTTTGAGGCTGTTGAATACCTCTCGCTGCAGATATTTGCAATCAGACATCAAGTTCGAAAAAAATCAATGTAGTTGATTCATTTCAATTTTATTTTATTTATATAGCACCAAATCACAACAACAATTACATCAAGGTGCTTTATATTGCAAGACAAAGACCCTACAATCATGCAGATGACCCCCTACGGGAAAGCACTAGGCAACAGTGGGAAGGAAAAACTACCTTTTAAGAGGAAGAAACCTCTGACAGAACCAGGCTCAGGAAGGGGCAGGCATCCAGTTTTTACTCTAGTGTGACAGAACCACAAACCAGTTCATTATGAGTTAAGAAAAATGTTGAGTTTAATTAAAAAAAAACCCAAAAAAACATCTTAAATAAAAAAACATAAAAGGTGAATCTGATTAAAATTAAATGTGATCATAAAATATCTGTAGTTTCTTCATTTTTCCTACAATAAAACATCTTTTGCTTTGCTGTTAATGCCTCACCTGCCTCCTATTATGGACATTTAATCACTCTTGTTTTTTGACCTGTTTGTCTTGTCTTTGTTTTGAGTCGAAAGGTTTTAAAAAATGCGAATTGTCAGACCTCCTCTGAGCGAGGGAACAGCTCTCAGTGTTGTTTTATGTTCCGTAAAGCCGTAACTTGAAGTCGGCTACGTAGTACTTATTGGTAACACGGTACGTTTTGTTGTTTTTGGAGTTGCAGCAGCGTTGTAATCTTTAATGTCTGTTACACGTCATGTAAGTTGAGTTACGAGTGTGGGTATGAGGGTCTCGGGATTTGGTTGTATCGATGTCACAAATAAAAATAGTCAGGCGATGGTGTCAGACACATTTGGGCTTTAGTTTTATCGCTGAGCCAGCTGCAGCGCTCACTGTCTGACCTCATCAACCGCACCATGATGTGAGTCAGTCCAGGGCCTCCAGCAAACTGATGTGGTCTGTTGAGCTCCTGGCTTGGGCTGCCGACCACGCATGGAGGTCTGTGGAGCTTTCTGTCATCCAGAACCCCGACGCCTGCAAAGCATCATTCTAAAAGCCAATCAGAGGGCAGATAAAACTCTGAGCGCCCTGCTGCTGACTGAATGGAGTCTGTAACAGTTCACAAGCATGAAAAAAACCCCAAAAAACAGTGCGGCTGTATTCTGGATAACCACAAGGAGCACCTGTATTGGCGTATGGAAACTGTGACTCATTTGGTGTTGTTTGTTGCTATAGGTACTCGTGTTTATGCTTTTAAGTGGGAACATCATCTTGTAGCCACTAAGACTTGAAAGAGTACAACATAATTAATACAGGTTCTGTGGTAACATGGAATTAGGCTGGAGGAACTTACTTAAAAACATAAAATGAAACAGTGAAAGAAAGAGGGAAAAACAAGCAAAGCATAACTCTGACCTGAGCTTCCTCACCTCTACCAACTGTGGCCGGTCACGCGGTGCCAGACATGCTGACGACCCGGAGGCCATGTGAGCCAGCAGCCTGTCTGAAGCTCTACTGGCCGCTTAACGCGGCTTGTTGAGGCACGAGCAGCAGAGCGCTTGTTTCCTGACCTTGCCCAGGGATGGAAGTGGCAACCAGGGGCAGATAGGAAAGGTGTTACATCTGATCCCTGTAAGGAAAGTTAAAAAAAATCTGTCTTTTAGTTTTTTCAGGCAGAGTGTTAATAAATACTAGAAGTCTGTTTGCTGGAAGTGGGAAACACATTTTCAGAAATTCACCCCAAGCTTGAACTCAAGAGTCTAAAAATATTCTGACTCCGGTCTGGTTTGAAACGTGTTTTTGGTGGCCAAACGTGGGTTCCTAGACTCTAAAGGGAGCAAACCGTGTACAGCAGATTTGTGAAGGCGCCTGTGGGAATTGGTAGCAGCCAGCAGGAGCCAATGCAAAGAGTTTTCCCAGGTCACTCCTTCTCTGCATGGGGCCGCCTGAGGAGGGTTTTAAAAGCAGGTTCTGGCCCTGTTGCTCCTCCCTCAATAAGACTCCTACAATCCCTTCTTCACACACTCTCCCTCTCTCTCTCACACACACACACACATAAAAGCAGTCAGCACCCTCTATTAGGCTTAACATGACAGTTTTGCCTCATTTTTGATTCAGAAAGGAAGACAAGTACACAGATACGCCTCAACGGGGGGGAACTTCTGGAGTTTCAGACACATTTAAGTAGCTACAAAGAGAACTGCAGATCTGGGACCAGTTGGAAGGACAAAATGAACGTGTGGACGGCCCTCACACTGGCCTTGCAGCTGCTATTAAAAATGTGCTTACACGTGGAAGCACAGGCTTTGGGTGAGTGTCTTTTTTTCTTTTTTTGAAGTGTTTTGAGTCGCTTTTATGTCAGTTATTTAAATGTCACTGCATTTTTTTTTATTTGGATTATATGGTTGCTGCTTGGGATGACAAAAAAATCAAGAAGTGGAAAAACATCTTTCCTTTTTTTAGGTTTACACAAACACACATAAGGAACGATGTCTTTAAGGTTTCTTTTTTCTTTTTTATTTCTGACACCCTGCCTGCAATGTAATCGTCCATTTTCATTAGCTGTCAAAAAAGATTCAATGGCTCCACCTCTCAGTATTTTAACACACTTATGTATGAGTTTTAATGCATTATGGATGAAGCAGACACTGTGAAAGAGAATATGATATGCAGGCCCAAACACAAAAAGATCAGACAATGTGTGTGATACTCGCTGAGGTGCGAATAAAATGCTAAATATCCCAGTGAGTTGTAGAAGATATGGGGCAGTCAAATGCTTTTATTTGGGCTGGGTGTGTGTGTTTCTGACAGGAAGCAGGCAAAGATAAGAAAAAAATATTAAAAGTAGACAAAAGTTTGAGTATTAAATCCCACCATCTTTCCGCTGAAGTAAAGACATCCTGATTTTGATATCCATCTAGCCAGATCTGCTTGATTACTTCGGCTCGGGAGATTCAGCTTCCTGGCTCGTTTTAATTTAAAGAAAATCCCAGCTGGGTCACACACATGGGAATAATCAGAGATGATCTGGGTGCAGTACTGAAGTTCAAGACTCTCTTCTCTCTCACACTGTCTGACACGCGCTTGCAGTCACACACGCACGCGCCCGCATTTATTCAAGGTCACACACAAACTCGGGGCTACGCGACGCATAGAAATGTTGGCGTTTAGAGTTTATCGCCCTTCTTGCAAACCCCACCAGGTGATTGATGGCATACCTTTAAAATGCCCATTAATCCCTGGAGTCTTTTGGCAAATAGGTGCCTGATGGTATGTATAAAACAAGTCCAGATTAATGGAGTTTGTCATCTATCATTTCTCAGGCTCATTGTCTGCGTGACCACAAAACAAGGAGTGAGATCCATTTAAACCAGCCAAGTCTGGTTTTAGGTGCTCAAAAATGACATTCCATAAGCGTTATCTATGTTATTGATTAATATTAACATGTCAAGGATGGCTCACTGAGAGATGATATTACTGAAGTTTAAAGCGGACTCTCTTTCCTCTGGGCCATCCTCCAGGCCGAGCTATATCAAACTTTAAAATGAGGTAAAAGGGGGGAATATCCAGCTCTGCTTATCTTTGCAGAGTTTATGGTGAGTCTTAACTCACTGTTTAGCTCAGCTGACAAGTTCAGTTCAATTCAGTTTTTACTTATATAGTAAAGGTGCATTATATTGTAAAAAAAAACAAAACCCTACATTAATAGAGCAAAAAACCAAACAATCAAATGCCCCTCTACAAGCAAGTAACTGGCGACAGTGGGAAGGAAAAACTCCCTTTTAACAGGAGGAAACCTCCGGGACAAACCAATAAGGAGTCCACCACAACTAGTTGGGGTTGAGAGGAGGGGGACAGGGCGAAAGACACGCTGTAGAAGAGAGGGGGAATTAATGATAACAGGTGGCAGAAAGTCAAAGCCAGCAACTTTTTTCCATTCATTTTTCTTCCGCTTACAATTCAAATGTCAGCGTGGATCTAAGAACAAAGCTGAAAGTAAACGTAACCTAAATCAGTGATAATGACAATAACACATAGAGTTTCTGTGTTTACGTGAATATATCTTTCTGTAAATGTACACACGGCTAGCTGATTCATTGATTCACGTAGGCTGCACTCATCCAACAGAATATATTTCATCCAGTTTATTTAGTTTCACTTTTTAAGAATAGACACAGTGTCAGCGCAGAATCATGATGGTCTCCTGGAGAAATACACATTACAGAATACTGCTCTGTGTTTACAGTGGGGGGAAAAAGCTTTTGGACACTGCTCAATGTGTGCTTTGTTCTTGTTTGAAGCTGCGACATCAGTGCAGTGGGTTTCTGGGTTTATGACAACTCCCCATGTCAGCACAGACCATGTGATCTGCTTTCCAACATTATCGCACCGTAATGTTAAAGATCGAGGGTATTAACAAGTAAATCAATTAAAAACACATACAGCAATGCAAAAATAGCAAGAGAAATGCTGAAAGCACGTTTTTACTTAGTTTATACTTATTTTAGTTTAGTTTTTACTCAAGTTTATTCAAGACTTAATGGAAGCCAAAAGGAAAGCTAGTGTCAGAAGTAAAGTAGGAGTGCACGTGTAGTTACATTTGTAAACACTTACACATCTTAAAAGTGACAATATGCCATGTGATGTTTAAAAATGTCTAAAAAAATACACATAAAAGCCTAATATTGTTTGAATATCATGGTTTTGGTCCTGGGTAGCTAGATGACTCTTGGCTAAATGTGACTTTGCTTCTTCTGTTCTATACACTACGATGTTGTTAACGTAATTACTTCACTGCTGTTATGGCTGGCCTTTAAATGTGATGCGATAAATTAAAGCTTGCCACACAGAAATGCTCGAGTGCGAAGCGTGTGCTGAAATGCTAAAACAAGGAATGCCAGCCATTTGCACTCTTTACAGTAATCGCACCGTGACAGATTTATATGCTGGTGTTAAGGAAAGGTCAAGACACTGTTTTCCTTTATGGCTTTCAGCTGAACTAGTTTTATGAAGCTTGAAATCTGAGGTTAATCGGGGGGTGAAGTGAGACACTTTCTCAGGGTCTCCTGTGTAAGACAGCCCTGACCCTGCGAAGCCCTTTGTCCAGAAGACTTATGAAAAGCAGGACTGTGCGCTTCGTGTGTGTGGATGCCACTAAAGACACGATGCACACATCGAGCTTCCTTTGTTCTCTTTTCTTTTTTTTTTTTTTATATATATTAAAAAGTTCTTATCTTGATAAAAACCAAACACAAAGGATTCGAAAAGCTTTACATTTTTAGTGGAAGTAGTGTTGACAGCACGGTGCAAGCAGGCATTTCGGTGGCTTAGTCTCACTTATCTGCGCACATATTTAAAGGCTCTGTGTTGTGTCTGACAAAACACAAAGAGCGAGAGATCTCATCTGGGGCAATCTTGGCTGACAACAGTCAGCGGAAGCATTTGGGAGCAATTTCTGCTCCCTCACGACAGAGGGCCGTGCGGACCGTTTCAGTGGTACTTGTGTATTCACGATGGTGCAGATGCGGGACTAGAGATTCAATGCGCATCCTCTTGTGGTTTGCCCAGCTCCCAAGCCACTTTATTAAAAGGAGACTCTGACCATGAGCACCAGTGTTCTGCTCCTCTCTGGCTTTTTACTTTTAAATTGCCTGTCAGTTGAGTCAGAACATCTAAATTTCACTGTGCTTTTGTCTGCAAGTGGAAGCTCCATCTCATTTTACAATTCAAACAGTTTTAAAACAAACCTAAGAGAAGATCATAAAAACAGCACACATCTAACGTCACTGTATGCTGTTTACTTACAAATCCGCCTCCTTTTGATTTGCCTGAGCCGACCCAGCCTGCCAAGTTTGCGCTGACTGATTGACACAGCGTCTTGCTAGAGCATCTAATGCTGGGTCAACATCATCATCTTCTTCTTGTCGACTCGGAATGTGTTTACTCTCGGATCAGAGCGCCGCTGCGGGTTGTAAATATTCACATCATCCATTACTCATGTGCTTTCCCGTTTCCCTGCCTTGCTATCTGTCTCAACAGTCTACGATCTGCTCACCTCACCCGACTGCCTGCCAGACCTGCTGCAGGGGGGCCTGACCGGGCAAGGGGTGAACGAGGCTTTCATCCTAACCTCCTTCAAGTTGCAGCCCAAGACCGGAACCACTGTGTTTGGCCTGCACAACCCCAGGGACAACAGCAAGTACTTTGAGTTCACAGTGATGGGGAAGCTCAACCGAGGTAGGAGGACATCAAAGAGGCGCTGGTTGTTTAAAGCTATGCCAATCAATGTCTTCATATTAAAAATGGATTAAACGTGATAATGTTTAAAGACTCTGCAGACAGACCTGAAATCCAGCAGACAGTGTTTGCCCCCACATAATGAACTGTACTGAGTTTGTGCCCCAAACTATTTTGGTTGTGGCCAAATAGCTACACAAATAATGACGTTGCTGTTGCTATGTGCTAAGACGCAATCCAAGCACAGATAGAGAAACAAATAGCAAACAATATCAATGCTTAACATCACATAAACCCTTTACAGCAACACAGTCAATTTTGCTCTATTCATTACCTCTTCTTCCTTCTTCCTCTTCCATGCCGTGTCCTCTTAAAGCCGTGTTACGGTACTTGAGGAGTGACAAGAGGATGGCCTCTGTCACATTCAACAACCTGGTGCTGGCAGATGGCCAGCAACACCGACTGCTGTTCCACCTCAGGGGGCTGCAGCAGCAGCAGCAGCAGGGGCCAGGTGGGGTGGAGCTGCATCTGGACTGCAGGCTGGTGGAGACAGTCAGGGATCTCCCTGCTGCCTTCCAGGGTTTGCCAGCAGGCTATGGCACAGTGGAACTAAAGACTATGCAAGCCAGAGAGCAGGTGAGCCATCGCTTACAATATTTCCACACAATAGTGAATGCCCTTCTGTCACGATAATGACTCTGTAGGTTTCCAGATGGCTTAGCTGTGCACTTTCACTCGATTGATTTTAAACAGGAAAGCTTAGATGAACTAAAGCTGGTGGTTGGGGACTCATTTGAAAACGTTGCGTCGCTACAAGACTGCCACTTCCAGCAAAGAGACTCAGTTCAGACTCTGGGTAAGGTTCTTTCTGTGGAAATGTCAGTGAAAACACTCTCAGCGATATGAAATGTTGAGTCAAAGGGGGGCAGACTCTGAGAAGCCCTTAGCTCTGTTTCAGCTGAATAAAATAACAGTCCTTCTCCCTCAGGGGTCAACACAAAGCAGCTGTCCAATCAAATGCTGGAGTTAACGAAGGTGATAAATGAGCTGAAAGACGTCCTAATTCAGCAGGTAACCACCTCTTAGCAGTCCCTCTGAGGCCACTTAATCTCTGCTCCGTCAATCCTGACCTCCCTGACAGCTCGCCTGACTGAATATAAACTTTTGTTCATTTTTGACCCGTTCCAGGTTAAAGAAACATCCTTTCTCAGGAATACCATCTCAGAGTGTCAGGCCTGTGGTAAGATAATGTCTATAGTAGCTGTCAGTCATTGTAGAGAGGAAAATTGAGGACCAGTTTCCAATTGTTTAATTTATCACAGCTGATCACTTTCTTTTTTTTCATTATCTCATGTTGTGTCACAATGCAAATTAAAATGGCACAAATGTGCACATTTTAATTTAATGGAAGACTTTCTTTTTGCTTTGTTTCTGCACTGACCCCTCAGACTCAAAACTCTCTCAATAAATTAGTTATCCTATTAGCAGATCGCACGTGATAATGGTATCAGTACATCCTTATCAGTATCCGTGCCTACATGATATTTTGATATTACTGAATGAATAACAGATGGTTAAAAAAAAAATCTTTATTTCCTCCTATTTAAAGGTCTAGGTGGCACAGAGGTGGTGAAGCCAAGGTGTGCACCGGGTGTCTGTTTCCGTAACGACATGTGTATAGAAACAGCAGAAGGTGTTGAATGTGGACCATGTCCTGATGGGTACACTGGAGATGGTTTTAACTGTGATGATGTCGACGAGGTAAAGCTCAATATCGCTCTGTGTGTGTGTGTGTGTGTGTGTGTGTGTGTGTGTGTGTGTGTGTGTGTGTGTGTGTGTGTGTGTGTGTGTGTGTGTGTGCGTCTTGCCATGCTTCTGTCCTCATGACAATCAATATAAATTTACGACCTGTGGTGTAAGGGCAAACTGTCGACATCCTTTCGAGTATTTTATGGCTACTACTTGGGCTGCTGGTTTATGAGATTATAGCTAGGGTAAAGACAGATAAATGTTTTGAGTGTATCTATTTGGCATAGCAGCAAGTTCATATTAGTGGTTTTGGATCCCGATGAGAAATAGTGTGAATTAACAGGCTGCGATTAAGGAGTACACTCAAATACACCTTGATGTCACTGAATAATGGTGGCTCCAGAATTGATCCATAAATGACTTTTTTGACGATCTGTTTATAGGTGAAAGAAATGCATCTCACTGTATTTTTCACCATTTTCAGCATATACAGACTGAATGGCAGTGGGTCCATTAAACTGGAACATGAGAAGCAAAGATATTTCACACAGGCTAATGTTCTATAATTTAGACTATGACCAAAAAAAGCAGGTAAAGGTAGAACTTTCTAAAACAAGATGGAGAACCTTATAAGGATGGCAATACAAGATTGTGTGTTTGCCTGTCTGTCTTTTCTGTTTGCACTGACCTCTTTTCTGAGGACTGGGCCCTTCAGCATTCTCTTTCTTGCATGAGCAATGTCATCAGACCTAAAAGCTTTTGGGGAGAAGCCCTTTGAGAACCACATACATTTTGCAGCTCAACAGAGTTCATGTCCTTTCTGCAGTGTCAGTTTAACCCCTGCTTTCCTGGAGTGCGCTGCGTCAACACTGCCCCAGGCTTCCGCTGTGACGCCTGTCCGCTGGGCTACACCGGCCTGCCAGTGGAGGGTGTGGGCATAGTGTACGCTCAGACCAATAAACAGGTAAGACAGTGGATGCATCATGAAGGAAACAGAATATTATTATCAGTGTATATCAAAAAAGACACACACACATACACAAAAATGGACTTAAATGTAGTCTGAATCCAGCAGCAGATTGCAATATGTTGTTGATCTTACCATAAAATTATTTATTTAAGCATTTAAACAATAAAGGAGGGTTCTCACTTTAAAAGAGCAAAAAAGTTCAATCAATAAATGTGCCAACACAAGTGACTTTTACTTTAGGTGTTTAAAAAAGTTTGCACAAACCTATGGGGGTTTTCACTGGAGTCCAGTCAGCCAGTAGATCACGTCTGTCAAGCTCATTAGATATCATGTGCTGCATAGAACCCACTTTGACCTCAAGAGGGCCGGGCCATTGAATCCTTGAGATATCTTAATATAAGGTAAAGGGCAATTTCAGTGGTAAATCTCAGTTTTTCTACCTGAAATGCAGCTGTAGTGAATGAAAGAAATCTATTGGCACAAGTAATTGTTTATTAATTACTTAATTACTTTAGTGTTGTGTAAATGGCCACGGGCACGGTCTTTATCAGTAGGAAAAATTGCATTACTTTTACAAATGAGTTAAAACTCCAGAGTTTTACCCAACTTCACTTTTTTCCAACACCATACAGTGGGTCGGTTTGTCTTCTCCGGGCCAATTCTGGCCCCTGTGCCTTATGTTTGACAAACTTGGTCGAGAGCAATGAAGACACCAAATTTAAAACATGAAGAAAACATAACTTTTCCACTTCGTTGGACTGCTTTCATTATCTCCATCATGTCACACAGGATTAGCCACACTAAATGTTTATCTTGATGCACCAGATCCTGATTGGCGGGAACAGATGGATATCGTTTTTTTAATTTGCTGATTTACGTTCTACTTCCATGCTTATTTATTGCTCCGAATTTGTAAATATGACCTGCAGTCTGCAGCGTGTTATTTACCCTTTTAATGCATTTTAGATTCCTACAAAATAAACACCTAAAATACCCGGTGTGCATAAATTACTCCCACTTTAATTTGTGCTCTAATACTGTAAGTATTATAAAGCACAGCTTCAGCTGTTTCGGGGCTTTAGAGGATTTATATGGCATCCTTTGTTTTGTTTTGGGGCGTATTTTTTACACTTATTTTTGGAGCAATTAAATCTGAACAAGTTGTTACAGTCTGCTCATTTTTTTACAATCCAGGTCTGCGATGACATCGATGAATGCAAAGGACCTGACAATGGAGGCTGTACTGCAAACTCGAACTGCCACAACTCTGCGGTAAGAACACCGTTGATGTATTGTATGACCATTACTACAGGTCTTTATTGCTACTCAAAGATGCTCATGTGCAGTTGTGATAATTCCCGCACAGGGCTCCTATCACTGTGGTAGCTGTAAGTCAGGATTCACAGGAGATCAGGTGAAGGGCTGTAAGCCGGAGATCAGCTGTGGCAACAGCCTGACCAACCCCTGTGATGTCAACGCTCAGTGTATTGTAGAAAGAGACGGATCCATCTCTTGTCAGGTAATATTCTTCATCACTCAAATGCTTATGTGCAGTATATGAATGAGTTTGTAAGAAGCTTCATTTGTCTTGTCAGTGTGGAATTGGCTGGGCTGGAAATGGATACCTGTGTGGAAAGGATACGGACATTGATGGATATCCAGATGAGAAACTCAAATGCAAAGATCCAAACTGCAGAAAGGTAACCATGGTGCAAGTTGTCAAGATTAGCAGCTTTGCTGTGGCAGGTATATCTTTATTTAATCATCATACTGTCACATGTCTTTGCAGGATAACTGTGTCTTTGTTCCTAACTCTGGTCAAGAGGATGCCGACAGAGATGGTTATGGAGATGCCTGTGATGAAGATGCAGATGGCGATGGTATTCCAAACGAACAGGTCGGTGGCTATCTCGCAACAAATGCCTCTAAAACATATTATACCTAAAGATTCTCATTTTTGTTTGTCTTGCTAATTTTCCTAGATTGATTAAGCTTGTAAAAGTACTAATACCTCCTATGTGTATGTGCACTAAAATGACTGCTGCTCCTGGCAGACGGTTATTTTACGACTGTAAAGTGGGCAAAGGGGCTAGCCTAGCTCTGTCCAAAGATTACAAAATCCACTTGCCGCTGTTTTCCAAATTCACCTATTAACATATCATATCCACAGACACCACATTTATGCACAGAAATGTGGATGTAGCAACTTTGAGGTCACCCACTGGCTACCTTTACAAAGCCACAAGTTTGGTGTGGATACAACCATTTGCTGACATCAGGGGAATCGCTTGCTATTTAGATTAGCAAGATGCATTGGGATGCTAATGCTGGCTTACGAAAAAGACTTAAAGCAAATTAAACTGCCTGGAGAAACTGAACATCCGATATTTAGAGTGTGTTTAATTACCATCAAACAAAGCCAAAATCCTTTATAAAGTATACCTTTAACTCTTAAAGAGGAACTGCAAATTTTTATACTTAAGGGACAAAAGTTGCTGTTTGCTATGTGCAGAAATATGAGCCAAGTGGCACTGAATTCCCCCTCACCCCAAACTACAGGGAGTGCAGAATTATTAGGCAAGTTGTATTTTTGAGGAATAATTTTATTATTGAACAACAACCATGTTCTCAATGAACCCAAAAAACTCATTAATATCAAAGCTGAATGTTTTTGGAAGTAGTTTTTAGTTTGTTTTTAGTTTTCGCTATTTTAGGGGGATATCTGTGTGTGCAGGTGACTATTACTGTGCATAATTATTAGGCAACTTAACAAAAAACAAATATATACCCATTTCAATTATTTATTTTTACCAGTGAAAACAATATAACATCTCCACATTCACAAATATACATTTCTGACATTCAAAAACAAAACAAAAACAAATCAGCGACCAATATAGCCACCTTTCTTTGCAAGGACACTCAAAAGCCTGCCATCCATGGATTCTGTCAGTGTTTTGATCTGTTCACCATCAACATTGCGTGCAGCAGCAACCACAGCCTCCCAGACACTGTTCAGAGAGGTGTACTGTTTTCCCTCCTTGTAAATCTCACATTTGATGATGGACCACAGGTTCTCAATGGGGTTCAGATCAGGTGAACAAGGTGGCCATGTCATTAGTTTTTCTTCTTTTATACCCTTTCTTGCCAGCCACGCTGTGGAGTACTTGGACGCGTGTGATGGAGCATTGTCCTGCATGGAAATCATGTTTTTCTTGAAGGATGCAGACTTCTTCCTGTACCACTGCTTGAAGAAGGTGTCTTCCAGAAACTGGCAGTAGGACTGGGAGTTGAGCTTGACTCCATCCTCAACCCGAAAAGGCCCCACAAGCTCATCTTTGATGATACCAGCCCAAACCAGTACTCCACCTCCACCTTGCTGGCGTCTGAGTCGGACTGGAGCTCTCTGCCCTTTACCAATCCAGCCACGGGCCCATCCATCTGGCCCATCAAGACTCACTCTCATTTCATCAGTCCATAAAACCTTAGAAAAACCAGTCTTGAGATATTTCTTGGCCCAGTCTTGACGTTTCAGCTTGTGTGTCTTGTTCAGTGGTGGTCGTCTTTCAGCCTTTCTTACCTTGGCCATGTCTCTGAGTATTGCACACCTTGTGCTTTTGGGCACTCCAGTGATGTTGCAGCTCTGAAATATGGCCAAACTGGTGGCAAGTGGCATCTTGGCAGCTGCACGCTTGACTTTTCTCAGTTCATGGGCAGTTATTTTGCGCCTTGGTTTTTCCACACGCTTCTTGCGACCCTGTTGATTATTTTGAATGAAACGCTTGATTGTTCGATGATCACGCTTCAGAAGCTTTGCAATTTTGACACTGCTGCATCCCTCTGCAAGATATCTCACTATTTTTGACTTTTCTGAGCCTGTCAAGTCCTTCTTTTGACCCATTTTGCCAAAGGAAAGGAAGTTGCCTAATAATTATGCACACCTGATATAGGGTGTTGATGTCATTAGACCACACCCCTTCTCATTACAGCGATGCACATCACCTAATATGCTTAATTGGTAGTAGGCTTTCGAGCCTATACAGCTTGGAGTAAGACAACATGCATGAAGAGGATGATGTGGACAAAATACTCATTTACCTAATAATTCTGCACTCCCTGTAGTACATGTCCATGCTAGGTTATTGTTTTTGGCTTTTTTCTGCTGTTGGCAAAATTACATGCTTAATGACACTGAGAAAAGTTAAAAGTGTGGGCAGTAGATGTCATTTATATGACCAAAAACTGTTTTGTTTTTAGTTCACTTCCAGGTTGTTGCAAAGCAACATGATGATTTTAACTGATATCCCTAACAATACGAATCGGGGGCTAAGATGTACCTATGTGCTAAGTTTGGCTACTCCTAATCATGTTGACAGTACAGGCAGCCAAAGAAACAAACAAAAGATTTCATCTTTTATAATAAGATGCACAGTGATATCAATCTCATAAAAATCGAAAAGGTTTCAGCCCTGAAGCATACAGAGGCTTACGCTTTACCCACCATATTACCCACTCACATGACTCATAAATGAATATGTGCACACGCTCCTTCTTCATCAGGACAACTGCAGGTTAAAAGCCAATGTGGACCAGAGGAACAGCGACAAGGACAGCCACGGCGACGCCTGTGATAACTGCCGCCTGGTGGAGAACCCCGACCAGAGGGACACTGACGGTGATGGCAAAGGGGACGCCTGTGATGATGACATGGATGGAGATGGTGAGGAGAGAAATGACATCACTGATGCTGACGCTCTTGTTATATAATCAACATCACTGGAGGCTTTTGCTGTTATGACTTCTTACCCTGCACTCCCTTTTATGATTCCACTGCTGTGGTCTCGTAGTGAATTACTCACAAGGATGCATGCAACTTTTATAGTTAGTTACAGATCCCTTTGTTGTTTAAATGCATCACTTTATATTAGGATAGATTTTGTATGCCAGCTCAGGCTGAATAAACAACACCGTAAAGAAAAAAATAAATGATGAAAGCCGATAGCAGGCTGACCCCAAAGCGAGTACAACCTTTGATCACTCAACAGCGTGATTATACCTCATGAAGCCCCCACAGGACAAGAAGATAGTTCTTCCTTCCACTGCTGCTGCTTGACCTTTATGCATTAGTAGTGCTGCTACTGCCTCCCTGTGATGAAGTAAAATACCATCTGAATGCAGGTTCTCCGGAACAACATAGAAAATGCAACAGTGCACCCTAGTGGTGATATTAGAAAGATCAGCTTATAAAATCATTTCTTTAGTGAGACAGCAGCATAAACCTATTGCTCGTGTTTCATGATAAAGATGACTCTGTCAGTAATACAGCTTGCTTTCCACAGGTATGCTGCTGTGATTATATTACAAAGAATACTGCTGATTATTTCCTGGAAAATAGTGGCCCAAACTCATATCTGTCTTTTAAAGCAAGGTATTCAGTCCACTGCCGCAGAAAGCAAACAAATGCACATCTTTACAGCTGACATGCAGGATTTACAGTCTTTGTTGACTTAACTGACTGCTCATCAAATTCTTTGCACATTTATATATTTTATAAACCCACTTGGTGGCAGTTTGAGTGTTAAATGAGTGTCACCTGATCGATGTGCAGGTCTGAAGAACTTCCTGGATAATTGCCAGCGTGTCCAGAACAGAGACCAGCTGGACCGGGATGGAGACGGGGTGGGAGACGCTTGTGACAGCTGCCCCGACATCCCCAACCCAAATCAGGTCAGTCATACAGGTGGATGTATGGCGGTCATGTAAATTAACTAAATACACTGACATAAGGATAGTTTATTTGATTTTGCTCGTAGTATTTAGTGTTTGATTCACTAGATTTATCTAACCACTATAGTTATGAGTGAGATATGAGATTTCAAATTCAACATCTTATGAAATACAAAAATATACTATCAACACACTGTTGAAGTGCTTCAAACATTCTGTGCTCCGTAAAAAAAACACTAACAGTTTCTTTGAAATAAAAGGAAAAATTATCTAATGATCAGAGAATAGTCAGATAAATGCAGTTTGTTCTATAGTTTGCAGTTCTAATATGTCATTCAAAAGGTCCATATTACTGCTGAACGAAGCTGTTTGCACTGTGCATTTACCTTTACAAAAATAAGATCTTAACTGCAGGATTAAAGTTGTATTTTCACACTTGTCTCATTGCTGTCTGCTCTCTCTTCAGTCTGATGTTGATAATGACTTGGTTGGGGATTCCTGTGATACAAACCAAGACAGGTGATAACACTATCTTGATATCTACAGTACCAGTATAGCTTTTATTCATTTATTTCAATTTAATTCATGTCACTGCGTCGCTTCCTGTGTAGTGATGGCGATGGTCACCAGGATACCAAGGATAACTGCCCACTCGTGATCAATAGCTCTCAGCTGGACACTGACAAAGACGGGCTGGGTGACGAATGCGATGACGATGATGACAACGACGGGATACCGGATGTTTTACCACCGGGTCCAGACAACTGCCGGCTGGTACCAAATCCTGATCAGATTGATGATAACAGTGAGTTTCAGATTGTCCCCTGATAATTAAAAAAAATGAGTTTGTAGGGATGTTCAGTTGTTTTTGTTGAGACGTTTGGCTAAAAAGCAGATTGATGCTGAAAGATTAATGGTCATAATTTCGGGAGAACGTCTCTCTTCCCCCTGCACTGTTACTGACATTATTTATTTCACACCCACGCGGATCAAACAGTAGCAACCTTGGGCAGATTAAGTGGCAATTTTTGTGAGGAGAAAAAAAAAGCGCAATTTTTGCGAGCCTAAACTCATTCGCCAATTTTATGACTCGCTGTGACATTACTTGTGTGAAAATGGATTCTGAAACTAATGGGAGTGGAGTGTCAATTCAAATAAAGAGGGGCAAGGCCATTTTTTCCCAGCAGTCAGAGTTCAGCGAGGCAGAGTTAACAGACCATTACTTACATTATTACAACACACAACTTTTTCTTGTGTAGCCAGTTGTGGTAGTAGCACAGTTTTAATAGCCTAACAAAACTCAAAAGTCAGATATTTGCTTTTATTTAATAATCAGTGCCCTTTTAAATGTCATGTGTCCAAAGCTGTACTGTTAGACAAATGTATTTTTGCCAGCTAATATGTAGCATCTAGACCTATGAATTAAGAAATGGTATTGCTCCCTTTGATTTAGATTCGGTTTTCTTTTGAAGTTTATCGCACAGAGGGTTTTGTTTTTTGTAACTGCCATCCAGGGCTATTGCTGTCCCCTGTTGAGCAGAGACCAGAAAGCACGTAGCCTGTGTCGTGATTAAGGTTTCTTTCGTTTGTGTGTCGTCTGGTGGTTAGTTGCTGTTTGCTCCACACAACAAAGTGATTCATTCTTTCTGCCCTCACAGATTTTGTTTCCCCCTCGCTGTCATTCAGGGGCCTTTGATGTGTGGCACTCTCATAATTCCCACCAACTACATAAAAGCAAAGTGGTTCCCTTTGACATTGTAATCTTTTTTCTAGATTTCTACTCAATCGTGCACTCTGTGAGCCTGTACAAACTACTGTTACTGAAAGGTAGCAGTCCATTCGTAACATTATGTGTGGTTCAACATTACAGAATAATGTATGGTTATCACAAAATCCCAGTTGCAAACGTGGACGGCTTATGTTTGTGTCTCGGTACAGCATTTAGGAAGAATCAGACACATTCAGAGCTGATTTTGACTTATTAAAGACTCAGCGAGAAGCCATATCAGTATATGTCTGTCATACTGGAGGGTGTGGACTGTAGTGAGCTTCACTAAAAGGTCTTAATTTTTCAGCAATTTTTTAAAAACTGTGTGACAACATTTAGTGCATCAATTCATCCATTTTCATGTGCTTATCTGGGACCGGGTTGCAGGGGCAACAGCCTATTCGGAGCAACCCAGTCCTCCCTCTCCCCAGCCACCTCCTACAGCTTATCCAGGGGCAAACTGAGGTGTCCCCAGGCCAGCCAAAAAATATAATCGCTCCAGCGTGTCCCCATGATCTTTCACGGGGCCTTCTCCCTGGTCGTGCCCAAGAGACATCCTTGTCAGATACTAAAACCTTTCAGTGTTTAGTAGTGGCTCCACTCTGAGCCCTTGCTTGAATGAATGAATGAATGAATGAATTACTAGCCCCATCTCAGGTGCCCCTCAGAGAAAGCTCATTCTTGTCAGTCATTATCCATTCAGATTCAGGAAAGGAGAGAAGTTAATGGACCAGGTCACCCTACCCGGGGCAGGGTTACCGTAGCCCCACCCTGGACCCTGGCCTGTGGAGGGAGCTTGAAGGAGAGTGGCTGGTGGCTGGCCCTTAGCTCACATGGATTAAGCATAGGCCTGCCCTCCACCACCCACAGGAGTCACTAAAGGGGTCGGGTGAAACGCATCGAGCAGAGGCCCTGGCGGTCTATCCCCGGCTATCAAGGCTGGCTATTGTGTAGTGACAAAGTACAGTACTTGAGATCATTTTTCCAATGAGGTTGCACAGCTTCTGAGATATTTTGATCATACACTATTGTGTTTCCAAAGTAAATTAAAGATTAAACTACTCATGCACCAAATTTTTAACTGTACTTTTTAACTTTTCAGGTGACGGTGTTGGAGATATTTGTGAGTCTGACTTTGACCAGGACAAAGTGATAGACAGGATTGATAATTGTCCTGAAAATGCCGAGATTACCTTGACTGACTTCAGGGCCTATCAGACTGTTGTGCTGGACCCCGAGGGCGATGCCCAGATTGACCCCAACTGGGTTGTTTTGAACCAGGTATGAACATTATTATCACTGATCATTCAAATTTATCCATCATAGGCAGATATTTTTATATACACATGCTTGACTTTACTTGACTTTTGTGATTTCCCCAAGTGTTTTGTTGTCCAGCTTTGCTGTTTTGGTTCACTCTTACCACTCTCCTTGAATAGATTTCTGGCCCAGCAGGCAGCCTTTTATTGCCAAAAAACTAAAAACCCACGCTACACTACATGTTGAGACACACTTAGTCGGTAGCTGATGAACGTGTTGGTGCATTTAGCAGCTAATGTTCAGCAGATGTTGCCCTCGGGAGCTGGAAGAACAGAAAAATTACGCTGAAAGCAGGGTGCTGATCTGTATTCAGTTTGTGGCCAGAAACTGAAAAAAAAATCAGAGCTGCTAAATGTGTATATAGGGCACTTGCCAGATCAACTTGAAAGGTCGTGTTGTTCACAGTGTGTTAAAAAAAAGAAAAGAAAAAAAAGAGTCACGGCAGCTTTAATTCATGGCCTAAAAAAAGTACGTGTGCAAGCACATTTTAATAAACCTGAAATGCAAATACAAGCTTTTGAAATTAAAAGTTTCACGGTGCATCATTCATCATTAAAAACATCTCTTCCTTATCAGGGAATGGAAATCGTTCAGACCATGAATAGTGATCCTGGACTTGCTGTCGGTAAGGTGTATTTAGCTTTTTTACCTGAATATCACTTTTAGTGTTGTGTGCAAGAAACTACTCGTCGTATCTAATGCGCTAATTACTCTTTCTGATGTCAGGTTACACGGCTTTCAGCGGCGTGGACTTTGAGGGGACTTTTCACGTGAATACAGTCACTGATGATGACTACGCTGGCTTCATCTTTGGTTACCAGGACTCATCCTCCTTCTACGTGGTGATGTGGAAGCAGACTGAACAGACCTACTGGCAGGCAACCCCCTTCAGAGCCGTGGCCGAGCCCGGCATACAGCTGAAGGTGAGAGGGCGAGTCATCTCACTTTAGTTTTACTCACTCGACCTGTTTTACACATTCTTGTTTTCCTTCTGCTTCTACAATCGCCTTACTTGTCTCTGCTTCTGCGTTAGGCTGTGAAGTCTAGATCAGGCCCCGGCGAGCATTTGAGAAACTCACTGTGGCACACGGGAGACACCACCGACCAAGTGCGCCTGCTGTGGAAGGACCCGAGAAATGTGGGCTGGAAGGATAAGGTGTCCTATCGCTGGTACCTGCAGCACCGCCCACAGGTTGGATACATCAGGTATTATAAAATTCTTACGGCTTCCTAAATTTTCTTGCCAAGAGCAAGATGAGACGGTCAGCATTGTGTGTAGGTGCAAACTGTATGTTCAGCCATTGGAAAGCCAGGCTGGCTGTTTCTTAGTCTTAATAGTTGTAATTTAATAACTAAGGTAAAAATCCCTTGTTGTGCTTTGTGCAGAGCCCGCTTTTACGAAGGAACTGAGCTGGTTGCAGACTCCGGCGTGACCATCGACACAACCATGAGAGGAGGACGACTTGGCGTGTTCTGTTTCTCGCAGGAAAACATTATCTGGTCCAATCTGAAATACCGCTGCAATGGTAAGGAAATCAAACGTTGCAACATAATTTACAAATGGGATAACAATGCTAGAAAACTGTCAGTAGCTCCATCCTAATTTGGTGTTTAGTGCAGGTAATTAGCAGAAAACTATGCTAATATGCTGATCAACATTTTACTAAAGGGCTTTCTCAGCCTCACGGAATGTGCAGCATCTTGCTGCATGACCTCTGAGACTAGTTGTCTGCAACAGCTTCATATTCCATCTTGTTACATAAAGACTGCAGCTGTGAAGAGAATTAGTTTGACCTCACTGCATATGAGATTTTAAGCTTGTCTCATAACGCCTAACTTGTCACTTTCGCAGACACCATCCCGGAGGATTTCCAGGAGTTCAGCACTCAGCATGGCGTCGACTCGCTCTAAAGCCAACGCGGAAAAAAATACCACTGCAGAGCTACGAGGAATGCATCAGTGTGTACGTGCGAGTGTGTACGTGCGAGTGTGCGCACGTTTGTGTGTGCGTGTGTGGATGCCTGTGTCTGTGTTTTGATGTTTATGGCTTTTGTGCATACATGGCCACAATCTTTGTACTGTGTGTGTATTTTCTCATGCTGTCTCATTTCTCTTAAATGTCTCGAGCTGAGCTTTTAGGTTTAATGGATTTTATCAAATACATTGCAATATGCCCCCTTAGAAATCCTGCATATTTGATTTTTACCCTTTGGTATCTCTCTGTAAAACATAATCCTTTTCAAAGTTTCCTCATGCAAAAAGTTACAAACTGACATGCTGAAGAGTCTCTGGTGTAGATGTCAATGTGCATTTGATGCATTTGATCTCCTGCACAGTTATTTTAGTTATTTTACCCAAACTTCATTTTTTGCGTCCATATTCAGAAAATTCAAGTGTCTTTTATTTTGTCTTCTACTCTATACTCTTCTTCTCTTCCTCTTAGTGCCTTACTCGTGGTTAAATCATCTTGTAAGCTGAATCCTTACCAAAAAATGTAGCATAAGACACCATAGCGCTGCATACAGTTTTATTAGTTTTGTTTCCCCTATACTTGGAGTTGTTCTTTTATTATGATTTTTTCATAATAAATTCTACATTTTCCCAGGAAATAAAGTGAGATGTTATCATATAATAATTTTTACTACTACGCAGAAGTCATATTTGAACGCTTTTTGGGATATACAGTGCTGAGCAGATTTCTTAGACCACCTGTCATAAAAACCAAATAAAAAAACACGTCTTTACATTTATTGGCATGTAAGGAATTAAATTCACCTTTTTATACCCAAATTTAGCTGGTACATTTTCTTGTCAGAAATGGAAGTAAATAACTGTCAAAAGAAAAAGAAAAAAACAGGCTTTGCTGGGTTTTTTTCACCTTTTCTTGTATTTCAATCAATTTGAAAATTCATAGATAATAACAATAATTGTATTTTAGCATTTAAAATATAATTTCATCATTTGGATTAACCGGTAAAGAAATATAAAAATAATTTTGGTAATTTCCAGTACTATTAATATTGGACAGCTAGGTGGTGGGTCGTTGTGTTTGTGGGGTCAATTTTTTCTTTATGTTTTGTTTTTTATAATAGCTACCAGAAAATGGGCTGATCATGTTTCTGGTCTCGCTCACTCTAGAAGGCCAGTTTGGTTTTACATGGTTTTCTCTTTCTATTATTTGAACCTTGAGATTTTGATCATTTCACTTATATATATATATATATATATATTTAGTCATGAACCTGGCCAAAATAAATTTTCATTATAATGTGTAGAAGTATTTTCTATGTAGCCCACTAATTACTTTGAGATAAAGATATGTTGTATACACATAAAGGACATTTTGCTGTTATTTGGTTTTGTTATTTTATAAGTTGTACTAGTCTGGATTGTTTGACCAGGTTCAAGAATCATACAGAATTTTTAACATTATATATTTTTTAAAAATCATGCATGCGTGCATTCATTACTTTTCAAGGATGGGCAATTAATTATCCCAAGGGGCTACATGTCAAACTGGGACTGTTATGAAAGCCCCACATCAATAAGCTTAATTCACTTCTATGGTATCTCTTTATTAGCTTATTGACTCCATGACCTCATGTGACCCCTTAGGAAAAATGAATTGCCCAACATTTACGCTGAAAGTGCTGTTTTGTTTTGATCAAAGGGTCCTAAAATGCCACTGCAGATCCCTCTGATGGAACATTTGTTAATTAAAGAATCAGGCAGACCACACGATGCTTCTGAATCTCACCAGTGGGAACTTTGCATTCACATGGAGGTAGAGCTGTTTTATGGTGAGCTGAGACCAGAATTTGGATAAGCTTTTATAAATTGGATTTGGAAAAAAATATGCAAATTCAGATACGGTGCCACACTTTTCATCGTGACAGGAATTTAAAATGCTGCAAATGGTGTTCAAGAGCAGCAATCGGGACCACCGCTTTTAAGACGCAGCAGCAATCTGCAAAACTGTGTGTGCGTGTGTGTGTGTGTGTGTGTGTGTGTGTGTGTGTGTGTGTGTGTGTGTGTGTGTGTGTGTGTGTGTGTGTGTAAACTCAAACAGTGAAAACAACACAAAGTAATAATGAAAAATCAGCACAGTGTTTTTGAAGATAATAGCCTTGTTGTCTGAAATACCTACAGACACATTCTTTGTTTGATGGCTGTTACAGAGAAAAGTTATTGATCAGTTTCCTTCTGATCGCCTGGCTTTTTGGTTTGCAGTTTGAAAACTTACTGTGGAATCGTGTTGAGTAGTTTCCATATTTGTTGCCTGTTTGAAAATTGCTATTGTAGCAGGGAGGAAAAGACGTTACCAGCAGAGCTGAAGAGATCAAGGGGTTCAGTACAAGCTGCACAGCATAAAGACACCCGGGCTTTCATTGCTGAGAATTGTGACCGAAGATGTTGACGATAGAACAGTGGGAAGCTCTTTGGAAAATCGGCTTTGATCACTCCTTCAAAATGAATAAATAAGGCAGGTGGGGGAGAGGAAACTCCATGGCAAAGTGGCAGCCAGGTTTCGATTTCAGCTCGCACGTCTCTGCTGCAGTTGTCTCCACCTCAGGGGGCATGAGAGAATCATTCACTGATTTATATGGTGCACGGGGAGATGTTGACTTGTCTGTAATTTGTGATGAAGCAGAGAGTGGATGACAAAACCTGATAACATCAATGTCTGTGCTGTGCCACACAACAACTATTTAATGAACATACCGACAGAGGGGGGGTTCTTTGTAACTTAATTTTGTAACACAACAAACAAGAAGCTGATGCTGGTAACAAACCAAGAGTCTTTAACCGTGCTGGCAGCTCTGTGAGGCTGCACAGCCGTGCTTTGAACTAGTGTTGCTGTCACCTTGAGATGTCACCATCAGCTGAACATTAAAACTCTGGGGATCACTGAAGATGTTGGAAGACATTGGCCACAAATCGTTATCGTCCATATGAGATGTAGACGCTGTGTTTCGTTGAATATAAGAGTAATTCTCCCTGATGAGGGGATCACCGACGTCTGATCGCTTATCCTCTGTAGAGCGTAGATCTGGAGGTATTCACCAAAGGTACGAGCTCTGAATATCAATACTGAGGCAGTTGCTTATAGCAGCGGAGCTCCCCTCTCTGGAGAACTGCTGTCAGCTCACCTTAAAGTTCTTTCATGATAAAATTCTGCAAACTTGCCATTAAAACCACAGAATATGGTCTGATGTTATCATAATCTCAAAGATTGAGGTGCTGCTCAGTTAGTAACCCTGTCGAGGTTAAAGAATATATTGAGCAATGGCTATGAATGTTAAATAAAAGATTAATGTAGGCACTATGATGTTGAAGTGAAGCCCTGCTTTCAAGCTTTGAATGTTCTGCATGTATGTATGTATACTGCGTATATAACAAAGAGCATCCATACTGTATGGGTGGATCCCACAGGCAAAAATTTGTCTGATAATTGCATCACAAAATGTGTAAAAATCTTTTTAGAGCATTTTTACTCATTCAAGTTTGCTGACTTGAAAGGAGGTGATGCAGTGCAGACAGCTAGTGGCCACTTATCTGTAAAAGTGGCCTTGCACTTTATGGTGAAAGCATTATTAAAGTTTAGTGGGTGAGTTTGAAGAAAATCCCCTGTGTAGTTGTCACAAAGGGCTAAAACAACTATAGAAAGAAATGTTGTTGTTTGTAAAGAGCTATTATTTCTGCTGTAATATTTCAAACTGTGGTTTTTGGCAGTTCCTGCATCTTATGTTTACTTCTAGACAGATGTTGTCATCAGGAAAAACTCATTTAAAGATGCTCAACCTCATTGTGGTCCAAGCAGCACAGCGGTATGATGGTTAGCAATGTTGATGATGGTCAAAACCACTGGCCAGCAAGGGTCTTTCTGTGTGGGGTGGTTGTATGGATTCACTCCAGGGACTCCTGGCTCACTCCCACAATCCAAAAGCATGCATTGGTTAGGTTAACTGGCACTTCTATTCAGTATTAGCCCTGCAATAGATTGGTGACCTGTCCAGGGTGCACTCTGCCTGCGCTGGATGAAGATGGATGGACAGAATGCGGTGGTCATAGAGGAAAGGTCAGGGAAACACTGTCAGAGGTCTCTTCCTGTTTAATAGGGAGTTCTTCCTTCCCACAGTCACGAAGCGGGGCATTGAGGCTTTCTCTCTAATACTGCAGGGTAATTACCTTTCAATACAAAGACAACCTTTGTCGTCAACTGGCGCTATATAACCAAAACTTGGTTGAACTCCAGGCTTTATCTTCTTTTGACAATGTCTCTACAAACTCTTATACAATTCAACCTGTAGCTGCTATAACCTGTAGTGTGTACATAATCCAGTTAATGATCTGCATGAACAAGCACGCACTACAACAAAAACAGCAAAAAACACCCCCAAAAACCTTCAAAGGAAGAAAGTCCAGCTGGTTCCTTTTGCTTCCATCCTATTGGGCTTTTTACAGGGAACATGTAATGTTATACTAATAGAAGTATGGATATGCAATAGATTTCAGCAAGGAGTTAATTTTGAGTGGGAATAATTATGACTGATGGTGACTCATAGTACTACTAATAAAACTGAAGTCAGTTTATCACAGTTTATCATCTATCACTAGATGGGCTATAATAATCCAGGTGCTAGACCGCATCATTTAAAGGGTAGCCCAAGACACATTTCTCATCAGCCCTCTCAGTTGGCTCCTAACTGTGGTTAACCTCATCCTACAGAACACTGGAGCGCTCTGAATGGTCTTCTAGGTGTTCTAGTTCCCACTGGGTCTGGCTTCTTTGCTGGGACTAAAGAGACCCAATGGCTTCTACTTATCTGTAATAAACCTTCTTTGAGTTCATCGTGAAAATAGGGAGAGAAAAAACACCTTTTCCTCCAAACACAAAGTCATTATCACTGTCTTTTCCCCTTATATTCCCTGGGCCTACACTTCTGTTGACTTTTACATGTGTACTTTACACAGTTTCTCATTTAGCTGCATCTCACTAATTTTGGCTATATTTGTCACATTCAGCTCAGGGAGACCACGTCAGTGGGATTATATGCCTACAACGGAACATAGTGATGGCCATGTTCTCTGCCTAAAGACACTGGCACTGGTGGCTTTTCATGTCAAATGTTTTTATGTCCATGTTGCAGTAAGTGTTCTCCTCCAGAAATTAATTTGCTGCATCCTGTAAATGGGAAAGGCACCTTGTCAAATGTTAAAGACCAGTATAATAAGCTGCACTGTGAGCAGCTGATATACTCCGGTGCAATATGTTTGTCCTTTTTTTTTCTGAGTGTCTAAATTACGATGGTTTAAATGCATCTACCATAAAGCACCCTCAAAAAACCCTCAAGGGAAAAAGGGGTCAATTACATGGTTGTTATTTTCAGCTAAGTACAGCAGCGTTCGGCAGTGTGCTGCATCATTTAGTTTCACTGTCAGCTGTAAATGTGGCTCTTTGGATTATACGATTGCTAGCAGAAAGAGGTGTGGAAGCCACGAACACTACCTTTAGCTTACGCTGTGACACTGAGACACATACTGATGAGCGAGTGAACATGACTTTACATTTTACCATTTAAAAAAACTTTAATTGGGGCAATAAATGACAGTATGTTGCATTGTAAAGGGAGTGTTTTCAGGACACAGCCATAACTCTACAGTGGCAGCAATAACATGATGATTAGTAAGTCTCAGTCCTTAATCTCAATTTACTGCAGACTGAAAAATATCAAAGTACTCGAGCCTTACTGTTTTTCTAAAGTCGTAATAGAGTGATTTAGAGGTTTTGGACAACATGTTTTTTAATTTTAGAGCAGCTTTGCCCATCAATTTTCCAGTGCAAATGAAAGCTCCTGCTGGCTGAATTTTTCAGCTTGTCAATTGGATGGTTAAAAATAATGGTCTCTGATGTGTTTGGTGAGCGCCTGACTTTTGCATAGAACTACCACGCTGTTGCCTTTCTGTTTGTTCTTTTCAAAAGCTGTGAAAGCGCAATATCCAGCAGGGAATCTGCTCATCTGGCTCTCTTTGATTGGACATTTGCCCCATAAATAATAACAAATATAATGTCACCCTGTAGCGATTCCAAGTTTCCTCTTAATTCATTTCCTGCCCAGTAGTTGTCAGTGCTTTGCCCTCAGTTGCTAACAAATGAGATCCTTCCATCTAATTTTGTGGATGTGGCTGCACATTGCAGCTACATGAGCTACTCACACAGATAATCTTACAGAGTGCATAAGATATGCAAAAAACCTCATGTTTCTGGTCCACTAGCTATGAATATCTAAATGGTGTTTTTTTTGTGTTTTTTTTTTACATTTTTCTATCAGCGCCATTAAAAAAACAGTGCTAACTGTTTAAAATGTAAATAAACGGAGGCTGTCATTTTGCAGCTATTCTTGTCAGTGCCAGTTGGTGCTGGCCAGGTGTACGGCTGTGACAGTCCTTGGACAGGAGGTCTCATCCTTCTGTCCCTGCTGCTCTGCTTACCAGCTATTTGTTTTCATGCCACGTTTGGGCTCTGCTGCTGGCATGTTTGCTGCTGAAAGTCTCAAAACAATTTGCATAGAAATATGCATAATGTCTGAGCCTCAAGAATGACCTCTGGCTTCTTTAAATGGCACAGTGGAATGTTTTCTTAAATAATGCACACGTTCAGTTTTCAGATTCATGCAGTTGCTTGTTATTTGTGTAATACTTCACACAAATGGGGGGATTAAAGTGTTTTTCACTGATGTGTGGTGGATGGCTTGCTCTGGCCTGCTCCTCAAAGGGATATTTACACAAGGCTGTGGGGATGTAATAGTGCACTATCCTCCAGTGCCATTGGGGGTGTCTTCCTCTGGTTCTGCTGTTTGGTGAAACTCATAAACTTTTCTGCACACATACACACAGATGATTGCAGCAACCTCAAATCTGATGTCTGCAGTAGCTCAGAAACTTTCCTCCCAAGTCTGCAAACATCATTTCCACGTGCTCATCATGTGTCACGCTCTCCTCTCCTATGGCATCCCCTTTCAGCTTGCATTACCGGCCTGCACGTGGCCTTTCTGCCTGTCGACTCTCATCTCTCTCCTCATTTCCTCTGAGATTCCAGCAATCTGCAGACTGCCTCTGTCTGTGGTCTCCTACCCCGAGGTAAATCTCTGCTACCAGAGACAATTAAAGAAAGCTCAGCACAGTCAGCAGAAGAGCGGCCAAGAGGAGGCCCCGCTGAAGGAGAGGGAAGGACCAAGTGTCTATCTGGCTGCAGAGAAGAAGAATTTGTCCTTAACATTTACCTTTGTGAGCATTTATATTGTAGGAATGGAACGGTGATGGAATGGCTGGCGCCCCCCCCCCCACCGCCGCCCCCCCTTTACATAACTAAATTTGTTATATAATTTGGCATTGTGCATGGTGACAAATGATGAATTTCTAAACAGCAAATATTTTCTTCTTCAGTATTTATTCTGCCCTGAAGAGGGCAGTACATTCCAATAAAAGGGTGTAACAACAGTGGATGTAAATCTAATCATACTGAGAGAACAGGCTGAGCACGTGTGTGTGTGTGTGTGTGTGTGTGTGTGTGTGTGTGTGTGTGTGTGTGTGTGTGTGTGTGTGTGTGTGTGTGTGTTTTAGCTGTAGCATATTTTATTAAGCTTCACTTTGCAAACCACAACATTTGTCGTGCTGATTAGTTATGACTGCAGAGCAAAAAAATTAGGGGGGGCTGGGCAGTCTTTCCTCGACAGCACAGTAGTGGCTGTTGGTAGAGGATATGTAGGGAAAATGCAGAAGTGTTTTCAGCTGTGCAAAAAATGAGCTGCAGGGGAGATTTCATAACCCCCCCCAGCAGAGAAACAAAATTAAAAACACCTCCCTCACTGCCAGACATAATCCATCTCCGCCTTCTGTACTCCGCAATCTGTCTTAATGTTTTCTCTTATCATTTCCTCCCCATCTCTCTGATAAATTTTATAACCCGCTTTCTTACTTCTTCCCTTTCTGCCCTTTTCTCTCTTTTTGCTCATCTCTGTTCAGACATCATCTGTCCTCATCTAGCTTTCTGTCCTCCACCAAAATGATTTTTCTATCTGGGTCACGGCCTGTATCTTTGTGTGCATTTCTGCCTGTATCTTTCTGTGTCCTTATTGCCATCTGTCTGTCTCTATCTGCTGCACTTGAAGGCGGATGGCTATAGTCTAGCCAGAACGACACATACGAGCCAGTCACACACCCAGACATGTGTGGGAGCTGCAGTCGGGGGGTAGGTGCGAGACGGGAGAAGGCGACAGAGTCGCAAATGAGAATGTCTCATTACTTTGCCTGGTGATAAAATATGGCTTGTTATGACTGTCTTTTTTTAAACTTAATATCTGATATGCATTCCCTAATTCTGCCCTCATTTGAACACAATACTCAAAAAGATCTCTGCTTAAACTCTTGGTGCATTACGTTACATAAGGAAACTTTCCCCAGCGGCCTGTAAGTACACCAGACCTCAGACAATAGATTTTTTTCGGTGGCCTTTTCAAGCAATGTCGATTCATCCGGTGACATTTGAAGGACAGGGCGGCGGTGTCATGATGTGAGATGAGGTTGGCGTCGCTTCCTCCCGTGTGCTCTCAGCAGTATGATTCACCTTTCTGCATCCCCTGCAGGCATCACCCAATACTCCCACAAAAATGAGACAGGGCTGAAGCATTAGCAAACAGTCGCCTGTATGAGTGCTGTGAAAAAAGAAAGAAAGAAAGAAATGAGTGAAAATAAAAAGTATTTGGCCACATCTCTCTCTACCAGCTGTCTACTATGCTGTCAGATAAGAATAGCATGTCTGGTACAGAAATGTAGGCCAAAGTCTTCCATAACTGTAGTTACATTATCCACTTGTACTTGTTTGGTACAAATACTGATGGTATCAGTTAAATATGCTGCATTTTTCCTGCTCTTTTAAGGGTGTTTTATTGAGCAGTGTTGCAGTTTCTTGATCTGCACGGCCTCGTTATATAATTATTAGCCTCTCTCTAAATAAGCTTGCATTCTTTATATACAGGAAAAGCTGTACAACTTTGAAAATAAAACTGCAGAAAATGCAGTTAAAGGTAAAAAAATCTCGCACTCCATGGAGAAGATGCAACAGTATGTAAGCCACAGCTGTTAAATACATCAAGATGTACAACTAGAATATCACTCTTACGTGGGCAGGGCTCTAATAACATAGACTTTAAGTACAAGTCAATTGAATGAATAGAAAGGACACAACAGGAGGCTGAGCACACAAAACGGGGGGGGGGGGGGTGTCGGCTCAGAGCTCAGTGGGTTCAGTGTCTGCTTTTGCTTCATCACCTTGTTTTGAACTGAAAGCATCATTATGAGTCGGCTGGTATTATGCTTTTGGAGGACAGAGTGTGTCTGCCATAAAGATGGTTTCTTAAGTAGTAGTGATTTACACCCACAACCCTCCTGTTCCTTTGCTCATTAGTGTCTAATCAGGCAAATCACATGGATTTGGGCTAGTCTGAACATTTTAGAAATTGCTAATCTCTTGTGATTTTTCCCTAACAAAGAATGGCCAAAAAAAAAAGAAAACATATCATGCATCAGTTCTCTGGGTGAAGATGTCTCCTTGATGCCAGAAATCAGAGAAGGGTGGGCAAGACTGCTTCAGACTGACAGCATAATAGACAGCTGGTAGAGCGAGAAGCGGCTAGGATCGATAGGAAGGCAACAACATGTTAAATAAGCGCTTGTGGTTCAGGTGACGGCAATGTAGTTGTGTGGAGGATTGTTATGACCCAAGTCATCATTGTGCGTACTCTGTCCGCTCCTCCACACCTGGGGGTGGCGTTGTTCATTGTTTCTGTTGTGTTTTGATTATGTAAGCTCCAGGCGACAGCTGACCATTGGTTGGAGACTGAATGGTACTCGCTATAAATTGGTACCTGTCAGCACTGGCTGGGCACTGCCTACTTCCTGTTTCCAACAAGGCTGGGCTGTGTGTATAATTGCATAGTGTTGTGTGACCGAGAGTTCTGTGTCTAGAACAGCTTGATCTTTTTATGCACCTGGTAGATGCAGGGGTGGGAAGTCTTTTTCTTTTAATACATTTTCTCTTGTTTAGGTTACGTTAGTTGTGTTCCCTTTACCTAATGTTTTGTTGGTTTTTCTGGATGTGCTCACCCTGACATTTTTTACCGCTATAGAAAAAAATAAACTATTGTGTTTGGGCCTGCAGACCTTGCTGTAGTACTGATCCTTCCTTGGAAAGAGGGAGCATAACAGGGACATTTTCCTGACTCACTGTGGGCAACAGATGACAATTTTTCAAACTTCACAGCCTGCATGAGTATTGTTGCTGATCATGTCCATCCCTTTATAACCTCAGCACAGTACACACATCTTCTGATGGATGCTTCTGACAGAATAACACACCTAGTCATAAACTGGATTCTTGAACATAATGAGTTCACTGTATTCAAATTGCCTCCACCATCACCAGATCTCAATCTAACAGAGCACGTTTGGAGAATTTTGGAACATTTGCATCATCGACAAATCTGCAGAAAATGTGTAATGGTATAATGTTGAAGAGTGTTTCTGGCATATTGTTGAATCTGTGCCTCAAAGAATTAAAGTGGTGTACCTAATGAGGTTTGCAGTGAGCTTATGGAAGCTCATGAAGTAATAGTAATTGATAGTATGAAATAGGTAGTTTAACCACTGCTTTAGTCTACTCAGACATGTTATATATAATTTAAAGTTAACTTCATGTATTTGATTCCAAACAATAAAAAGTAGTACAGTATGTACTACTGCAGGGGGGGGAGAAAAACAGCAGCCTGGACAAAGGAAGACGAGAGTGAACACTCAGTACAGCTACTACAAAACACGCGAACAACACCACAAAGAACACCAGGCTCCGTGTAAGCTGTCCGCCTTCTCACCACCTAACAGTAACAGTGTTACTGCTGCTTGGTTCTTTAATTAGCATTATTTTCTCCGAGACTGACAGGCACCTTTGAATGTGTCTCTGTGAGAGAGACACAGAGTGTGAATGTGCGACAAACAGGACCAAACACACTGACTGTTCCCGTGGGCAGGAGTTATGAATGCTGGCTGTTCTGATTCACTCTCTCCTGCTCAGTCTGTGAATAGTATGGATGAGCTGCTATCTGTTGCATGACGCTCCTGGCTCAACATGTTCGAACCAAATTTGTCTGCTGCTTCCTGTGAGACGAAGGGAGAATCCTGAGGAAATTCCATCCTCCATTGGATGCCTGAAGCATCACGGAGGAGGAAGCACTGCCATGTATGTACGCTCTCTGTGACACCGACTCCATATCCATGAGTGCAGTCTGCTGTGTGTGTCGTAATCTCATAGTATGTGTAGTACGATCCCAAAATAGAAACGCTAATTTGTTTTTTCTTCAATGGGAGTAAAAAAAAAAAAACTAAAAACAGATGACTTTCTGAATTTCATCAAAAGAGTGGCCTTTGTGTAGTAATCAGCACATGTCATCATGTGAATCATTCATCCAGGACCAGTAGAAGAGGGGCAGTCACTTCCTACCACAGATTTATGCTTAATGTAGTCATTACAACCAAAAATTTACTTCTAGGTGCTCAGTGGCACAGATACACAGAGAAAATGCCAGTGTGTCAGCCATAATGACATTTTTCAAAAGCAGCAGATTTGGCTACCTCTGATTCTGGATCATCCCAGCACCATTGTTTAGTTTAGTATCCACGTTTTGCCACGATGTAACACATATTCATCACAGCCTACTATTATTACTATTCTCTGACACTAGGAATAAGTTCAAATATGAGAACATGACCCGTTTGTCTGTTTGTTGGCAGTTACTAAATCCTCGTCTTATGCTATGTTCCATTTACATGCTTATTAGAAAGCCACATCCTTCACTCAGACTAACTCAGATAACATGCTGTAAAAATGCAAGACAAAAACTGAGGATTCGTGACTGTCAATCCAAACTGTCTCGAGTGTGTAACATGAGCCCAGACTGCCAAGTTGGACGGTTTCTCGGGGGGGGGGGGGTAAGTGTTGTTTTCACTGTGTGTGAAGACTGAATGGGGGATGTGGAGGGGGGCTGCTGTGGAGATGGCACGCTTTGTGTTTTTATAGTTTTGGCGATTTTTTGCTTTAGTTTTTTTTGGCTGTGAATGCAAACTGGTGAGGGTCCAGGCTGGCTTGAGATGGAGTCTTTGATGTACTTGAGAACCAGCCTGTCGACACATTTCACCAGAATGGAGTGTGCGCCGCGGGCTAGCAGCCCTTTAGACTCTGCAGGCTTTCAGAGACGATTGTTGGCTTATTTGAAGCAAGTGGCAACACATTTAAGTGACAGCGATGTGTTGAAAATTTATGTAACACCAACAGCCAGCCAGGTTCAGGTAATATCTCAAATTTTCACAAGATATTTGAACACTTACAAGGGTTTTTTCTTTTTTAACACGTTCAGTTACATAACACTAAGCTGTCTTTTTCTTCTACAGCTGTTTGCTGCTAGCTGCCCAGTGCTTTACTTGCATAGGTTTGCATTTATTGACGACAGAATTATACACAACTGCACCTACTGTACGATCTTATCCGTTCAGTAAAGGCTACTAAAAACATCACAAGAGGGGGAATGGCATTGAAAGGAGGACAAATTGAAATCAATGGGAAAATCCAGCAACAGCAAACATGATGGTTAAAGTAAATTCCAAGGGGGAGAAAAGGATTTCAAAACCTTATTTTAATTTGAGTTATCTTAGATAATCACAATCACTGCTTAGATAAGTGCTTGGTGGTGTTATGAAGATGGCTATCTGCTGACAAGACTTACTTATAGAAGGATTTGGATACTATTCTGACCTTTTAATCAATCTCCATTAGCAGCTCTTTACAGTACAGAAAATCAGCTTTGGCTCTTGGTCACGTGAACATCTAAATGTGGTTTTCTTTTGAATTATGGTCAATATATAAAATATGAGGAGTTTGGGATGTGACAGAGTGCAATCCAACTCAATAACTCCAACTCACTGTGATACTGCCCCCAAAAATGATAATTTTGCATTCCGTCCTCTGCTGTTATACTACATTAGCTTGATAGCTAAGTCAGGTTTTAGACACTTAGAATTTATACTACCTTTTTCCTGCCGCCCGACTGTATTATAACAGTTTTTATTAACTGTCTGATGAAAGATTTGAATTACATAACATAACAGACGTCTGATTAAAACTACCGTGTAAAGCAGCAGTCTAGTTAGTACCCCTGTCATGTTAAACAATGGTTTTGTCACTCCTTCTTATTTTCTTATTCATCTCACAAGCCCTCACATTTCTCTTGAAAGGATAAAAGACTAAAATACCAAACTCTGTGTGAACCATCATCTCCAACCAACTACAGTTGTTCAGATGATGCATCACTGATCCCTACATATACACACACTATACCCATCTATGTATCCCTCCTCTTCCTCTTATCTAACCCTATCCCAGCTGCCATAGGGTGGAAGGCAGGGTACACCATGGACATGTAATCAATTTCTTGCAGGGCTAACACCGAGAGACAACAAGCATTCGCACTCACATTCACTGCTATGGCCAATGTAGAAGTACCAGTTAACCTACCCCCTCAAGCTGCATGTCTTTGGACAGTGAGAGGAAGCCTGATAGTCTCAACAAAGTCCAAAGAGTAAAAGTGGAATTTATGACAGACATCATGTGTCTGAAAACTGTTCATAACAAGGCGCTCCTTGAGGTGGTGCCATATTCGTTTCCTTTCAATAGCTGGGACCACATCCTTATTATCCTCATCTAGATTTGACAGTCGTAGATAGAGAATCATGTACTATTATCTACATAACAAAATAGTCACAATACATTTTAACTGGAATACATTCCCCCTGCAACTGAATGAGCATTGCCTTACAGTATAAGGTGCACTGTGATGGCTCATAATGTGAATTTAAAAGCAATGATATATAAATATGATGTATACATATAATTATTTTGAATCGATCTGAATCAAACTAGGTGTGAAGGACACGCCCTTTTACCTGAGGGCATCTTGCCTAATATGGGTATTATGGCATTATTAATATGTACTTCAGAAATGGCTATTCCTAAATGATTCTGCATACCCACCAACATAAAGACGATTTAGTCATTTTTGTTCCTCCCATCCACTGAAAACATGTTTTTAATCTGTAAAAAGAACGACAAGGCGTGAGCTTAAATGCAAAAATGGCACTCGAGGACAGGGGCTCCATCACCCAGCAGGGTATGTTCTGTCTGGAGTTTGTCTGGGCAGACAGCACTTATGAGTTCTTTTTCATAACTGTGCCTGTTCTGTCTGTGGAAGGAGAAAAAAAGAGGACTCGGTGTACCAAGTCGTGACTGCTCAAATCTGCCTTAAAGAACTCCGGAAACAAGTCTCAAGATGGAAAAGGGAAGCTGCAACATCCGCGTGATCATCGCCCGAGCGCCAATAGCTCTTCACCGAGAGCGCTGAGGACACCGGCATCCCCTGCCGCGCGTGAGGAAATGGGCGGGTCCGGGGAAAGCTCAGTCACACCGCGTGGGCGGATGGAGCGGCTAGTGGGAAAGGAGGGGGGAGCCGCCGCTCTGGTATTTAACGGAGAGCCGAGGAGAGCTCAGACAGCACGGAAAGCGAGCGGAGCAAGCGAGCGGAGCGATTTCAGCACCAGCCCCGAGGACAGCGACACACGTAGCACCACAGCTAAGTTTCCCATCATGGTTCTCATCTGGACCCAGTTCGGTATGAAGCACAAAAATGGCAATGTCAAGTGCAAAGTGCGAGTTATGCACAGGGGGGACAGCTCCGGCTCCTCGTCTTCAGCGGTAAGTTTCGCATTTTTCGCGGGGAAGTTTCTGGGGCTGTTTGTCTTTAGCATGTATGAAGTGTGTAAAGCTGCACGGTGCTGACAGTTCGTATGAACGACACCGTATAATTAAACAGTGTGTATAGAACTGGCACATTACTGTTGTACCGGATTCATTCATATGTAAGAATTGCCGGCTCGCTTTCAGCCAATCGCTGCAGAGTATCTCAGTCGCTGAGGTGGGGAAGAGTCTTTTGCCTCTTATATGACTTTCCCCCATCACGTTGTGCTGTGCATGAGCCTATGAAATTCATGGATATGTGACCGCACATGCAGCAGCACGGAGATAAGGGTGTTTTCCCACTGAGACTCTGTTAGAGGTGGGGGGATTTTCTGCATATTAATAGATATTCTGCAGCAGTTTTTTGGAAGATATCTTGAGCATCAGCTACTCTGTTTAACATTCTAGGTGATAGAGGTTTGAATTTGCATGCTTATTCGCCACTGCTTGGCAACACTTGGGATACAAGGTTGGCGCAAGCTGATGTTTAAAAGGTGAAGACAGGTTTTTAATGTGACATTTTTGTGTGTTTTCGCAGGAAAGCACCAGGTCAGAGCAGGACGTGCCCTGTCTGCCCATCAAACCCGCAGGCAAAGACTTCTACAAAGTCCTGGGCGTCTCCCCTGAATCCAATGAAGATGAAATCAAGAAAGCCTACAGGAAAATGGCCCTCAAGTTCCACCCAGACAAGAACAGCGATGCTGACGCGGAGGACAGGTTCAAAGAGATCGCAGAGGCCTATGAGATCCTGACTGACCCCAAAAAGAGAAGCATATACGACCAGTTTGGAGAGGAAGGTGAGGAAGGGCGAGGATCTGAAATTGTGATTGCTAGCATTTTAAATAGCTTCACTAGTAACTGCCATCTGAGTGATTAGTGTAGCGTGGGCGATTAGATTAACTATTCATGTCATCATCAAATGCTAAATATTGATGTGTGATGACTCCCACTCCTATAAAACAAGCTCAACATGTGAAATGTGACAGCTGTGAGGCTGATTAGCTATTGAGGGAGAAACAGAAGAGTTTTCTTGGTCTCTACAACATTTTAGAAAAGGTGGCATGAAGAGAACTTAGGGAACATTAAATTAGGAGACGTTCTGCAGCAATTTGACTTGAACCTGTTTTCTTTCCCCTTTTCAGGCCTTAAAAACGGAGGCAACATTTTCCGCAGCAATTTCCACGGCGACCCCCACTCCACCTTCTCCTCCTTCTTCAATGGCTCTGACCACTTCGACATCTTCTTTGGCAACGAAGAGGGCGACGACGACCTCTTCAACCCCTTCAGACGGTTCACCTTCAGCCACGTGAGCGGGTCTGCAGGCCCCGACGGTGGCCTGCGGAAAGGCCCGAGGCGCTTGCAGGGCGAAGTGGTGGTGCACGACCTGCTGGTGACCCTGGAGGAGGTGATGCAGGGCTGCACCAAGCATGTGAAGATTACCCGCAGCCGCCTCAACCCAGACGGCCGCACCTTGCGAACAGAAGAGAAGGTGTTGAATGTGGTGGTAAAGAAAGGCTGGAAATCGGGAACCAAGATCACCTTCCCCAGGGAGGGGGACGAGACCCCCAACAGCGCCCCCGCAGACATCACCTTCATTCTCAGGGACCAGGAGCATCCTCAGTACAAGAGAGAGGGCTCCAACCTCGTCTACACGGCCAAGATCACCCTTAAAGAGGTGAGTTTGGTGCATCACCATCAGATACATTATGAAACATATGAGTGGCCTATACTCAGATACAACCACTTACACCTACTCAGATAAAGGCTAAGATCTATGCACCACTTCTTGTCCTTTATATAACCATTGAGTAACGTTCTTTCTTAAATGCCAGAGAAAATCGATTCCTGAAAAAAACAGCAGTAATACATAAGATTGAAGGTCCAATCTCTGCCAAATGCAGGGAGGGAGGACAATATCTTTGATTGCAGTCTGAGGAACAGAACAGAGTGTTCTGTTATGGGCATCTGAACCCCTCAGCTTACAGCGGGCTGACAGACCCCCACAAACACAGAAACAGCAGTAAGCCTGCCAACGCCTCCGTTTACCTCATCAGCCCCTGCAGAGAGAGCGAGCAAGCAGGAGCTAAATTTAGCTCCCAATACTGACTGCCCCCACGAATTGCACTTCACCCTCCCTCACAACTACTATGCTGGCTGCAGACTTCTCTGCTTGTATAAGGCAGGCGCCTTTTTTTTTTTTTTTGGCTCACTCTGTCTCTGGCTCTCGCTTCCACCAGCCCACACACAGATTAGCAGGGTAGCAGTCACAGAGAATGACATTTCAAAGAGCTCCTCCATCTTCCTATGGCTCACTTCAGTCACTAAAACACTTAACGCCCACACTGAGCCAGTAAATGGAGCAGCGATTATAACATCTGTAACACCGGTCTGTTGCATAACGCAGGAAATAACACAGAGAATTGTTTCAGAAGGACAGACACCCCACATTTATCTCTTATGCAACTTGACACTTTTAGAGAAACTGGATTCCACTCGTAATTAGGCCACTCAAAAAAGAATTGTGAAACAGGTTAAGAGCTTCATGGGTCTGCAGGGCTAACTGTCTCTTTCTTCTCTTGTCTTCAGGCTCTCTGCGGCTGCACAGTAAACGTTCCAACGCTTGACAACCGGATGATGCCTCTGCCTTGCAGCGATGTCATCAAACCCGGTGCCGTCCGCCGGCTGAGGGGCGAAGGCCTTCCCCTGCTCAAAAGCCCATCCCAGCGAGGCGACTTGGTGGTTGAGTTCCAGGTGGCCTTCCCAGACAGAATCCCACCACAGTCCCGAGAGATCATCAAGCACAGCCTGGCACAGTGCTAGCCGGGTGACTCTTACCAGTTCTTACCAGTTCACAAACACAGCCTTGCCCGAGGTGCTATCACAACCAAATCACAACCTCTTATTGTGTTTGGAAGCGGCAAGCGGCGCATAAGCAAGTTGTAGATCACGTGCAACTTTTTGCGAGGAGATGACTTTCTGCGGGCGCTCGGCACGATGCACACCAACTTAGCAGTGCTGTGCGAGCAGTGAGTTGACAGCTGATTAATGGGGGTCTTTGGTATCTGAGGGCATCCATTGACTCGATAGCCTTTCTCTTGAATGAGTTATCTGTACTGTTATACTTGCAAACCTTTCGCAGGATATCAGTGTGCTATTCAAGTCTGTATAGACTTCCTTAAACCTCAATGGTAGAAACATGTAAGGGAAATAACACAACTTTAGTATTCTTATTATTATTACTTCTACTACTGTCATCATTATAGTTATATGGTGTTCATATGACTGATCTTTTGCATTGATTTATTACAATAGCAAACATACTTGTCTACAAAGATCTACTTTGTGTACAAAATGCTGAAACACTGTCTCTAAAAGAGATTCATCTGTCAAATGTTCTATTGAATGATTTGAAATGTCTGTATATAATCTGCGATGTATTATTATTATTGTTATTATTACTTGATATAGAGATGTTTGGAAGCATGAAAAATAAAGAAAAAGAACAATTTGACTTCTGTTTCCGCCTCACTATTGGATAAAAGTTTATTATTTTCAAATCCTAAACTTACATAAGTGAACTCTCAGACATTTGCAGTCCACTAAATCACACTTCAGACCAGATTTGAAGTTGCTCAGCGATATAGCAGTCATCTTCTGCCATCTAGCGGCCAGTCCTAACATCATCCTGCACACAATAAGGCACACCTGTTGGTCTGTAATTTATGTGGCGGCCAACTGAGCGCTGCACAGTCCTGTCAAATAAAGCCAGTGCTCTGATAGCAGTGAGAGCGCATGCCTACAGTGATGGAGACAAGAATGATTAAGGACAACACTCATATTTGGAGGCTGCATACATTTGAGATGCAGGATGGCATCAGATAGAAAATACTGGCAAACAAAAAAAAGACAGTCCACATTGATTTAAGAGATCGAGCCACCTGTGTAAAGACAGACGACCTGTAATCTGAAGTTTTCCGAAATTCAGCCTCCATGTGTTTAGGAATGAAATGTCGCAAGTAAGTGAAACCACAGCATCCAGTCTGACTGAAGGGAACCCTGTGACGAGTCTGACCTTAGTCGTTCTCTTGCTCGTTCCCTGCGTGGTCGTTCTGCTTCTGCTGAACTGCCTCTTGCTGGGTTACAAGTTACTGATCCTGTCAAAGAAGAAAATCAGTCTGTGGCCAGAACGCATGGAGGAGATGCTTTTGCGGTCTCCTCAGAGAGTCAGACTGTCCGATGTGGCGTTTCCTTTGCGCCAAGACGGGCGGAGAGCGTATTTATCGCTATCAGAGCCCGTGCTCCCTCATCCCGTTACTTCTTCCAGAGCTTCTTCCAGGGAAAGGATCGGTCTGGATCACAGGATCCGGCTTCTGAGGCCAGATGGCGCTACAGGTTCAGGGTCTCAGAGAGCGCCGAGCACCATCCGGGCAACCTCTCCAGAAGCTTGTTTTACCCCGAGACTAAACCTGGCCTCCAGCTCACGGACCTACAGCCTCAGCAAAACAGGCTGGCGCAGGAGTGCACAAGTTTTACCGCACGATTCAGGGACTGAAACCAGAGTGAACCTTGTTCCTCCAAACACTCCTATGGTGAGTAATTGGGTTTTTCCCCAATTTTTTTTTTTTTTTGACAAAGTATTAAACGTTGAGTCGCAAATACTTCAAACTGCGCAACTGGCTTAATTAACCCAATTTAGGGCCCGTTAACCCCCTTGTTACCGCTCATTGTGTGCACAGGTTTCCTGTGTGTGGTAGCTGAATTAAGTACAAATGCAAAGAGAAGTTTAAGGCCTCACTAGAAGCAGCAAAACCCTCCCATTAGTAACTGCTTTTGTGTTGCATGCTCTGATGTTACCAAATAAACTATCTGTAAAATAAAAATATACCAAAGAAAGTTGTTACACAAGGAATCTCTGAAGGTTGTGTGGAGTCCAAAGCCCTGGGCAGCACTGGTTTGGTGGTAATCTATCTGCTATATAGTTTGCCTGCACGTTTAAGATCTTTTGGGGTTATTTTAGATGTTGCAAAATATATTTGCAAGTATTTTGGCATATAGAAGAAATAAGTCTAATTTTATCTTGAATGAAGTGTGATGTGATGCAGTTTATCACTGGAAGATGTTAATCCTTGAAGTGTGTGTGTGTGTGTGCAGTAGATCGTGTTCTTATGAGCAGCTTTTTGTATCCCTTTGTTTTCTGCAGGAGACCGAATTTGTGGGTCTGATTCGGAGGAGCAGTACTTATGAGATGCTGCCAGGTGTGGACCCAGGTGTTGCAGGGTGCAGGGTTGACAAGATAGACATGGAGTGCGAGTACACCAACCTGCATTCAGAGGCGTCCTGTCTGAACGCGTCTGCAGCGGGTCCTGGACTGGATAGTGATTTTGGAGCAAGTGCAGGTACTTCCCCTCACAATGATCACCACTACAACAACTTCACTGTATACAAATGTCTTCAATAACTGATGTTGATCCATACATGAAATGGGGCTTGCATTTATTTTGAAAACACATTTTATTCCTGACTGAAAGTACTCTTAAATTAAATCCACCAGTTTCTAGACAAATAAGAAAATGTTGGCATATTAAATTTTGATTGTAGCCCAGAAATGGTCAGGAAACTGACCCATGATTTTTATGCGTACACTCACTGGCAAATTTGTCAGGTACATCTGTCAGCTGCTCAGAAATACAAAGACTAGCCAATTACATAGCAGCAACTCTTGGCAAGCATGGCCAAGACAGCCTGCTGAAGTTCAAACTGAGCATTTGCTTGGGGAAGAAAGGTGATTTAATTGGCTTTGAACATTGTGTGGTTGTTAGTGCCAGGATGTTTTAGAAGTTGTTGATCTTCTGTTATTTTTCTATTTTTTATTTTTTTCCCCACACAAACATCTTGAGTGTTTACAGAGGATGATCTGAAAAAGAGAAAACATCCAGTCAGGGGCAGCTCTCTGAGTGAAACTGGCTTATTAATGCTGGAGGTCAGAGGAGAATGGGTAGAGTGCAGTAAGTCAAATAACCGCTTGATACAAATAAGAAATGCAGAAGAGCATCTCTAAGGCATAACATATCAAACCTTTAAGCAGATGGCCTACAGCAGCAGAAGACCACACTGGGTGCCACTCTTTAGGAGTGGCAACTAAGGAAAACTGAGGCCACAGTTCTCAGAGATTCTCCAAAATCGGACAAAGGAAGAGCGGAAAAATGTTGCCTGGTCGATTTCTGCTGTGACATTCAGATGGTAGCGTAAGAATGTGCTGCATAAACCATGATTTGTATCAGCATTGCAGGCTGGTGGTACAATGGTGTGAGGGATACTGGCAAACTTTTAAATGCCACAGACTGTCTGAGTGTTGTTGCTGACCGTGTCCATCCCTTTATGAACAAAGTGTGCCCATCTTCTACTGACTATTTCCAGCAGGATAACGTGCCATATCACAAAGCTCAAATCATCTGAAACTGGTTTTGTGAGCATGGCGATGAATTCACTGTAATCACCTGAAATCTACATGCACTTAATCCAAATCAGTAGCACCTTAGGCATGAAATCTGCAGCAACCGTATGACACTACTATGCCAATAATGATCAAAATCTCTGAGGAATCTTTCCAGCACTCTGTTGAATCTATGCCGTGAAGAATTAAGGCAGTCCTATCCAGAACTAGTTAGATATACCTAATGAAGTGTCTAAGTGTGAATAATTGCTTTAATAATTGCAGAAATCTGTAGACTAGTGATCACGGACAGTAATATCTACACTAAATTCTTGGAAAGATTAGAAAGTTTTCTTCTTGTTGACCTTTCACTATGAAGAATGTCCACATAGAATTTGACCGCAGACGAAGAAAAGATATCGGAGTGTAATTCATGCACATAAAAATCCAAAGTTTGTGTGATATGAATCCTCCAGTTTGCAATCACTGAAAACAGACTGTGCAGCAAAGTACAACCTTTGATCCAATAAACCTCTAAAGTGGAAATGCAATTCCTTTCAGGGGTCTCCCTGCGGATTCTGTCTGCAGACAGTGACGGCCTGTCCAACGGAGTGCTGGCTTCAGCTCTGGAGTGGGATTATTATGACCCCTGCTATGTCAAACAGAATAATATACCCAAACATAAACATCACAGACCTGCAATCCACATGAAACAGTACTGGGTGTAAATTTGTACTTTTAATGTTTATTAATGTGTATCATGTATTTATTCCATTAAGTTTGTTTTTTTTAGAATTTCTTTGTCTCATTAACACTATTTAACACTTTATACAAACTGACATAGTTTTTGTTGTTGTAAAACTCACTCTTCCACAGAACCTGTTCAGACTATGTTCTTCTTCACTTTGACTTCAGTTACTATCAAATGTTGTCAGTGCACTGATAACACGCTTCACTGATGTTAGTTAATTCATCTCAGTTTCACATGCACTGGCCCAGTGGGCTGGTTCTAAGTATCACAAACATTTTCATAACAATCAGTTTCACAGTTGATTTGAAATTCTTTGATTCACTTTGATCTGTAGTAAAATATAATAAAGTACCTATTGATGAAATTGTTAATCTTTATAATAAAAAAAACAACTTCATGTTTACATACTTTGTTTCGGCATGTTCCAGTTGCCTCTCCTGACCAGCAGAGGGCGCGCTTGGTGATATGGTTTGTGATGGGATTGTGCTTATTTTTAAAAATGTCTAAATAAAAAGGCAGCCGAGTCTTTGCAGTAGATTAATAACACAGAATAAAAGGACACTGGCTTGAATGGTATTCATAAACAGTGCTGCAATGTGGTTCAAGTAAACTTGCAGTTTTCAGAATACAGGCTGTATGTATTAATGCATCTTGCTCAGTCACAGAAAATTTAAACAGTTCCTTTCTGTTTAAGGTCTTCAAGCCTTGATCTTAAAAGAAGCTTCAACTACAGCACATGCGATGAACCTTTAGAAAACTTTACAATGAGCTCTAGATGTTTATCCTCTAATACAACTGATCTAGGCTGAGATATGGTTACAACGACAAGACGATCATCCTCATCAACCATTTACTTCCAGTTTCTAGGAAGTTTGTCTTAAACAGTGTTTGGAAACTTTAAAGAACTGAGCTCAAATAATGAGTCTGACCTGATAAAAAGCTGAATTATGCATTTCCTGGCACTGAAACAAAGTTTGAGTGTATGATCATATGAATACAAATGAGAACTATTTGCATTGCTGGTCTTTTGAAATTTGAGGGATATACAACTGCAGCAGTTCTTTTTCTGCTACAGTTTTAAATAAATGCTTTAGCTCAATGCTTACATGTAAATGATTAAAGAATAGGCAACTGGGAAAATACAAAAGCTCCACATAACAGCAGTACTGTAAAAACAAAAAAGGAAACTGAGTCAGAGTTAGGTGGAATACTTTATTCTCTGTTCAGAGAAATCTATACATTTAAAGATCAAGTGCCCTTTGAGTTTGTTTTTTTTAAGTTCATAGAAAGTATAACTGACACTGAACTATGCAAACATGAAAACAACCAGACCAAAAAGCACCACTTTACTCAAAGCTGGAGAGGAAATTCAACACAATTTGTTTGAGCTTGGCATCGGATGCCTCAGAGATTTTGCCATCAGCCCTGCAATGAAGAACAGATTGAGATGTATTGTAACCAATGCATTAAAAATAAAGAATCTGCTACTGCTTTAGAAATGTTAAACTCACTTAATATTTGCCAGCAGGTCCTGGTGCTGGCTCAGTATGTGCTGCAGGAACGCCTTCTCAAACTTGGTGATCTTGCTTGGCTCCATTTTGTCCAAGTGTCCCCTCACACCAGCATAAATGACTGCTACCTGTTCTTCAATAGCCATTGGAGCTGAAAGATGGAAGTTCATGGGCACAGTAAGTAAGACAACTGCAGAATGGATAAATTCTATTTTTTTTTTTAAAATATGGATGCATCATTTTCTATACAAACAGCAAATACTCACAGTACTGTCCCTGCTTAAGCAGCTCAGTCAGACGGACGCCACGGTTCAGCAGCTGCTGAGTGGCAGCATCCAGATCAGAACCAAACTGAGCAAAGGCAGCCACCTCACGGTACTGGGCAAGCTCCAGCTTCATGGTACCAGCCACCTGATGATGGACAGGAAAAATGAAGTTAATGTGAAAGACTCCCAGCACAAAAATCAGTTGAGAGACTAGAACTAGGCAAGACTGAAAGACCAACCTGTTTCATGGCCCTGGTCTGGGCAGCAGATCCGACACGTGACACAGAAAGACCGACATTGATAGCTGGACGAATACCCTTGTAAAACAGCTCAGTCTCCAAGAAGATCTGCGGGAGAAAACATATTTAATGGTGGCTGAGGATCCAAATTAAAATGAGGGAAGGCAACTCACTGACCTGTCCATCTGTGATGGAGATGACATTAGTTGGAATGTAGGCTGACACATCACCAGCCTGTGTCTCAATAACAGGAAGGGCTGTGAGGGAGCCACCGCCGAAGTTGTCGTTCATTTTAGCAGCTCTCTCCAGCAGACGGGAATGCAGGTAGAAAACGTCTCCTGGGTAAGCCTCACGCCCGGGGGGACGACGGAGCAGCAGGGACATCTGACGGTAAGCGACAGCCTGCAGGAAAGCAAGAACCAGACACAGACTTTAAACACAGTTTTTTACGCTTGTGTTAAAAAACGCTCTGTAGCATGAGACCAAATAAACTCACCTGCTTGGAGAGATCGTCATAGATGATCAGGGCGTGCTTTCCATTGTCTCTGAAGTACTCTCCCATGGAGCAGCCAGAGTAGGGAGCCAAGTACTGCAGTGGAGCAGCATCAGAAGCTGTAGCTGACACCACTATGGTGTACTTCATGGCATCGGCATCAGTGAGCCTCTTCACCAGCTGAGCCACTGTGGACCTCTTCTGGCCAATAGCAACATAAATGCAATAGAGCTTCTTCTTCTCATCAGTCCCATCGTTGAAGCGCTTCTGGTTGATGATTGTGTCAATGGCAATGGCAGTTTTTCTGCAAGACAAATGAGGATACACAAACCACCAGTTCACATTTTTGTGCTTAGAACAGTTTTAGAAGATCTAACAGTCTAAAAAAAGTGTATTATATTATAAAGAGTGTATTTCTAATCCATTATTCATAAACACAATAGAAATCCTAGCTTCCAGCATACAAAAATGACACCTTGTTCACAGTGATGTAAGCTCATGTAGATATATGGAATTATTTTGCACATTTGGTTTCCCATCTGACAAAAAACAATCAGATGCTTCATGAGACATCATATCTGCAACGAAACATGAAACAAAGCTGGCAGAACTTAGCCTAATATGAACTAATGAGTTTAAAATGTCATTTATGAAGTAACAAAAAAAACTTGTCTGTGAAAAAAATAATGGTCAAGTGCTAAAAAACACAACAACAACTTATTATAATAATAGGGTATCTGTGACCCCTTCTTTGGAAGCGTCACTTCCACTACTGTAGAAGCACTTAAAAGGGACTGGAAATCCCATCAAATACTCTGTCGTATTCAGCTATTCACTTTGAGCCTCTTACCCAGTCTGTCTGTCTCCAATGATGAGCTCACGCTGTCCACGACCTATGGGGACCAAACTGTCCACAGCTTTGATGCCGGTCTGCATGGGCTCCCTCACAGAGATACGGGGGATGATACCAGGAGCTTTCAGTCCCACACGCCTGCGAACCTTGGAGCCCAGAGGGCCCTGTGGAGAAAATGATGTATAAAACCATCAAGTGTACCATCAATCAACTCCACAAAGCCAAAGGCCAAGCAAAATTGGGTGAACAAAAATCTCTTTACACATATTGAAATTTAGTTGAAAGTTAATGAACCAACTCCTCAGTTTACTAATAGATTATTAAACAGCAGTTTCAATCATTTATCAAACATACCTAACACTCTACATTTAACCATGTGATCATAAACTATAATATTTGAAGTTTCAAGTGCTGTTCGGCTAGAATAAGCAATGACGCAATTAATTTAGAATCTGGAAAACAAGACTCTCTTGGTTTTCTGACAGGTACCTTTCCATCGATGGCATTTCCAAGAGCGTCCACAACGCGACCCAGGAGCTCCTCGCCTACAGGCACATCAACGATAGCGCCTGTTCTTTTGACGATGTCGCCCTCTTTGATCAGCTTGTCATTACCAAACACTACGACACCAACGTTGTCAGGCTCCAAGTTCAGAGACATACCCTGGGTAGGAGAACAAATAACCATTATTACCTTTGTTTGCATGAATTTACCATGCAAAGTACTTGAACAACCACTGTGTTTAATAATCCATTTTAAAGGACAGTATGTGGGTAAAGACTAATCAAAACCACATCTTTAACTCAATTTTCTGCCAACAGATCCACTTATTATCAGAGGTTATCATTTCAAGGAACAACACATTAACCTGGGATTTAAACTTGAGGCAGTATGCTTACCCAGTGGCTTACAGATATTCTTTGCTGCTAAAGTAAAAATCTATCATTCTCCAAACACCTTTGACTTAAAATGATCTAGAAACTGTTTAAATATTTTTATTCACTCATGGTATTTAAACAAGGTCATTATGTAAGACTTAGATAGTCACCTTAAGACCAGAGGAGAACTCCACCATCTCCTCAGCCTGCACGTTCCTAAGACCGTACACTCTGGCAATACCATCACCAATAGACAGTACGCGACCAGTCTCCTCCAAATCAGCACTGGTATCAGCTCCCATGATTTTCTCCTCCAGAATTGATGAGACCTCAGCAGTGCCTGTAATGTATAATGAGTGTTTACATTTCAGGGTTAATAAAGTTCTATGAAACTAATTAAGACAGATATTGTGAGATCTTTACATAGTGGTTCTTCCTCAAACATTGCTGGGGAGAAATGTTCCAAAATAATTCATTTCTTAGATTCTAGGCTGAAGCAGACTTCCCAAAACACTGACCTGTTTTTTTCTGCAGCCATGGGCTAGAGGTGTGTAGATTCTTGGCTCCTACACAAGCCGCAGCAACATTCTTTGATACCTTTATCACATCAAGAAAGAGCGAAAGAATTAGTTTTATCCAGGCTGGAAATACAGCAGTTTTCAATCATTAATTATTTAAAAACAGTCTAACCAAATATAAACTGGCAGCTTATTAGGCAAACTAAAATTAAAGAGGTCATGATGTCAATCATGGAATAAATCGTTCCAAATGAACATTATAAAAAATAATAATGAAACCCCCGTCTTTCATTATTAATTACATTGTATGATAATTTTTGAGATTTGTTGTGCTGTTAATTTTGAAATGTCTAATGTTTTGTCTATAAAAAAGTAGATGATAAACTTAATAAAATCCCCAGCTGCTAGGGAACCTTTCTACCAACCGTCAACTCAACACCAATTATTGTGAAAATACAGAAAACACAGCAAAAAAAAATAAGTGACCAAAGTAAAGATTACAGACTGGACTTGTTTTAGGTGTCACTGCCACTGGATTTAAATCACCTATAGCCCCCTGAGTCACAGAGGTGACAAGCAGAAATAATATTTAAAAAGCTACATACAGAATACACATGAACTACTGCACCATGCATTACCGTGTCATTTAATCACAGCAGCTATATTAAAATTTTATAAAAGGTTGGGCTGGTTCTAAGTATGACAAACTGTATATAAAAGGTTTCAGGTCATAGAGTCATAGGACAATCTCAACCGATGACTGGTACAGATCGAGTCTATAATATCCATCCAGAACAGTGAAATGTCTACCATAATGTTGCTTTATGTACTGAAAGAACTGTACAAAGCTTGCTTGATAAATACATTATGACTAAAGCTGTCATACCGAAGGGGCCAAACCTGACCTTCAACACCAAGTTACAGCTTTGTCATTTCCACTGACACTCGCCTAGCAGTGCAACACGTGGACCAGCGTTTGCTTTTTTTTTTTTCATTTATCGACTCCTCAAGTTGGGTTTTGCTGTCTGTCAACTACAAACATGTTAGCAACAGTGACTGGCACTGTGAAGGGCCCAGTGCCCTCCGATGCAAAGACGTGCGCGCGCACAACAGCCGCCATGGTTTTGTGCGAATAAATTCTTGTTTTTCCTTAAAGAAGTGAACAAAAACGTCACATATAGAAGTAGAGGTGCTTACCAATCCAGCCCTGCGGGGCAGGTTGCGGGCGAGAGCCGCTGCGACGCGAACTGACAGCATGTTGGTGTCCTACGAGGTCTGTCCTGCTCCTGGAGAGGAGAGAGAAGGATGGCGGACACGGCAGCAAATTGTAGAGAGGTCACCGCAACCCGGAAGTACTTCAAAATAAACCACTCTCCAGACTTTTTGTAGTTTTTATTTTTTTTTTACTTTATTTTGTTGTATTTCTTCGGGTTCCCTTTAAAAAGTGTGTCGGTAGCTGTATAGATCACAGTAAAATAAAATCATTTGGATACTGACTGTACTTCAGTTTAATTTTTATGTTTTTTAAAAGATGGCTCCTGTGGCTCCTCCACAGATCTTTTTTTTTTTTTCATACTTTAATTAAATTTATGCACATATTACAATCTCTCGTTGGGAGACAACATTAGTGCAACAACATCTCGAAAAGGTTGAATAAGAAACCAAACAAAAAAAAAAAAAAAAACAAAACACAAAAAAAAACAAAAAACAAAACAGAAACACATATATACATATACATAAATATATGAAGGCCATTTTTATGACATATAACAGTTTCCTTTCTGCGAACACTTTAACATACATGTGGCTTACTCCTCCACAGATCATTAACCTAAGGAATAATGCGGATATATGGAAAGAGAGAGAAAGAGGGCGAGGGGTGGGGGTGACAGAGATGGTGCTCGGAATAGTGTAAGATGGAGGCAGATGATCCGCTGTGGCGACCCCCTTTGGGGAAAGAAGCCGATAGAAGAAGAAGTGCTGATTTCCGAACAATAGGGGGCGCTCGTCTAAGTAGCGCATACCGGAAGTGGCGCACGTAGCTTTGTGAGCGATGGAGACATTTAAAAAAAAAACATACAGCTAACTGCTAAACAGGGCTCGCGGAGCTGCGAGTCTTCTGCGTCAAAACACATTCAAATTCTTCCAAGTTGTAAATAAGTCAAGTGCATTCAGCGGTGCACAGTTTACATATCACATATCAGAGAGGTTGCACGTTACTGAAGATGTCGAGTGTGACACTTGGAAAAGAAGAATATAAGTAACTCTGCGGTAAGTTGTAACTAGCCGAGTGCTATTTTAAAGGCTAAGTTGGTTATCGCTTTTGACTGATAGCTGCTGACATTATCCTGCTTGTTACAGCTCTGGCTGGATTCGTAGCGCTTCCATTTTTAGGCTAATGATAGGCCGCTATCTTGCAACGTGAATATTTTTTCCACGTCTGCCTGTCGCCAAGTTTGGGAATCTTAAGGTTATGACCGAGGTTAGCTTCACTGTGCAGCTAAAAGGGTGTGCTAGTTCCAGCTAGCCCTTGACACAACTAACTGAAGTAATTTATCCGGGAACAAATAAACATCCTGTAGTTTACACGGGTACTTTAATGGGTTTAAACCTTTGTTTAAAAGGGTCGTTTTCGCTGTCTGTGAAATCTAAAACTAAAGCAGATGCTTAGCACCTTCTAGTAATACCGTTAAAAACATATTCTGGCCAAATATTGTCCGACATTTAACGTGTCTGTGTGCTTTTATACTTAAAGCAGTAATTGGATTAGAAAGGAAGAAGTAGTAAACTATAATATTCCACTTTTATTTATTTTAGTATAGGGTATAGCTTTGATTTAAGAACTTTACGGTTATAGTAATAATTGTTAATTATTCAGTCTCCTAAATATTTCCAAATAAATATTGTAGTAAAGAATTTATGTGTCATGCAAGATATTTATTTTAAGTTGTGTTTTTTTTCATATAATTCTTTTGTAAAAGTAATTGTTTTGTTTAAAAGAATTAAGGTTTAAAAACAATTGTTATTGTCTTTCAAGTTTGTTTAGATTGTTTAACTAAAGTTTGTGATGCTTCGTTTCCTCCAGCAGGTGAGGTCCTGTCCAGGGACATTGGTCCATGCTTGTTGGACCTTTGGCCGCTGGGCTCAACTAGCATGAAGATGGCTGACTCAGAAAAGGCAGAAGAATTTGTAGATGCTGAGTGCCCCTCAGAGTGCCTTGATGAAGCTCAATCAGCCACAGCTTCTGTTCAAGCAGAGCAGGATGAGCATCTGAAAACAGAAACCACTACCAGTACCAGTTCGCCCCCAAGGGAAAAGGAGGCGGACAGCCCCTTGAATACAGAAGGTGAGCAGAGTCTCCTGTCCATGCCATGCTTGATGAAGGAGCTTCGCAGAGACTCACCAGAGTCTCAGCATGCCTCAACAGGAAGTGACAAACCCGTGTCTCGTCATATCTACGAGAGTGACTCCTCGAACCCCTGCATGCTCTCGCCTTCATCCAGTGGCCACCTGGCTGACTCTGATACACTCTCCTCAGGGGAAGAAGGTGCTGCTCCTCCCATAGGAGAAGAGGAAGAGGGCAGCATGGAAGCTACAGGTGATCCTGGGCAGGCAGGAGGAATGCAAGCATCTGCCACAGTTGCAGGGGGAAGGAAGTCTCGACGGTCACGTTCAGAGAGTGAGGTGCCTCCAAATACAATGGCTGCAAAGAAGAACCGCTGCCAGCCCACCATGATAGCAGCCGCAGGAGGCCAGGAAAAACAAACCAATGGCAAGTTTTCAAAAGTGAAAGGTCACCGCAGTCAGAAACACAAGGAGCGAATGCGCCTGCTGAGGCAAAAACGAGAGGCAGCAGCACGGAAGAAGTACAACCTGCTGCAGGACAGCAGTACAAGTGACAGCGAGCTCACTTGTGACTCCAGCACCAGCTCCTCCGAGGATGAGGATGATGACACCTCAGGGGGTAGCAAGACAATCAAGACAGATATTCCAGGTAATAACCGATGTTTACAACGCATGCTTAAGAGCTCAGTACTACTACCATCACTGTCCACTAGCAGCCACTTAGTATTTCATATAAATCTCTGACTCACATTGCAGACTAGTACTGGTTTACAACATAAGAAAGTATTGACTACTGATCAGTTAGACATAAGAGTCTGCCTGCATGAGTTAAAAAAAATTGTCAACCAAATCATTAAACTGATACAACAACTGTACAAATCCTTCCTAACATCAAATCAATAACAGGGCTGCTTTGTTTGTTTTGTCATTTTTTTCCTTAGTTATTTTCCCATCCATGTCTATATTCATTCAAGTTGTCTTTAGATGTATACAGTATATGTTTAGAGGACCAGCACCTAGTCATAATACAGCATTACCCCTTTCAGACATGTACCGTTTTTAGTCAGACAGACATCATCTTAGAATGCATTGGCTGGACAATCATTCTGTTCAGTTTTATCTAGAAGTCTCAACAGAGCGTCACTCTTACAGGCTGAAGCTGCTGTAGGTTCAACCTGCATTTGCATATCACTGTCAGTATGACACAAGTCTAAAATATATGCAGTTGCATTAATGAAATTGCAACTTTGCACATCTCTCTTAGCATTTGTCTTGGTAAGACATCCATGATGAAGAATTTTCACTTTTTCCAACCCAGAATAAAGCTCATTTGCTCTCACACAGTCTATATGCTGTATTTGGGAGCTGCTACAGCAAACACTCACACATACAGAACCTGGTCCTTGTGATGATGAAGGAGGAAACAAAGTCTTCAAAAAAGGAGATTACACTTCTTCAGAGTTGAAAGTATCCTTGTCACTTTGTTTGGCACTTTATAAACCAACAGTGTATATAAAATTATATTTAAAGCTTAAAGTAAATTAAAGATCATTAAAAAATGGTCTCAATATAGATTCATCACCTGATTGTTCTTCTTTGGTTCTTTGGTGGTAGGTCAAAACCTCTTTGGAAGCTTTTTCTTTTCTTTTCTTTTTTTTTTTTTGATTGGCTGGAGAAATCCTGCAAATAAGACACACATACCATGGCTCTCCCCATCACTGTTATATCAATGAAGCTTTAAACAACTAAGCAACATTAATAATATAATTAACAATATAAAGCCCCTTTTCGATTAGTACCTACTTGGATCGACTCGGCACGTTTCGCCACAGTTTTCAGAGTTTTCTGTTAGGTCATAGTACCTGCCTGGTACCTGGTACTTTTTCGTACTTGCTCAGCCGGGGTTCCAGTGATCCGAGCAGGTACTAAAATGTGATGCCGTCAGACTGCATGCCACTGATTAGCTGGTCAGTAGCATCACAATGGCTACAAAAAACCGTGGTCCCTGAGTCTGGCGAAAAGCCACAGACCGAGTAGCAGGTATATTTTTGCCTCGGCGTCCACCTTTGTTGTAGCGTTCATGTCACATATTAATCGCGTCGTTCACACACACATTAGGAGGTACTAAATTGTAATGGAAAACCAGTCGATCCGAGTCGATCTGAGTAGGTATTGATGGAAAAGGGTCTTATGAGTGATAACCAGGACTGGAACAGAATGGTAAAGCAAGCAATCTGACATATCCCATGTCTGAAAGAGACTTAAACATTGTCATGAAACTCTTTCTTACTGATGATTTGCTATGGGAGTCTAATCAACATTGTCCAGCTCAGAGTGGTAAAAAAAGAGTTGAGTTAATGTAACCATTACTGTGAGTTCTGCAGTTCAACAAGTCAGCCATTAATATACACAGCCTTTGCTCTAAATAGACATACTATGATCTCACTGAGTTGCAAGACTCTGCAGTCACTGCTGGTGTCAGTAAGCTGTAGAAATACTGGCTTATACATGAGTAAGGACATAAAATCCAATATCTAATGTTGTGTTTCACTAGATTGCCTAACCTCATAAGTAATTAGTCTGTTTTGTTAGAGGGAGTTTAGCAAGTATTTCATTCACATGAAAACTGCTGGGCATTTAGTATTGCATTTCCTGCATTTCTGTCCTTACTAAATATTCCTTAATGTTTCAATATTCTTTTTGTCCTGACCCATCACACACTTCACTCCTCCTACAGTGAATCATGTCAGAAATGTAGTTGGGTGCTTTCCTATACTTTAAATGATTTTGCAACACCTTAGATGAGCCCGTGAGTTCTTGTCATCCTGTTGAAAGTGTAAATGCATACAAATATATACAAATCTAATTGAGAATGGCTTTTTGCGAATCTGTGGGCCAGAGGTGTCTACCTGGAATAAACACTCATTGGCAAACGCTGATTGTAACGATTGCATGCACGTTAGACCCCGTGAGTTTGCTTACATGTTGTAGAAATCTTTTGGGTGAGTTGAATTCTCCAGAAGTAGCTCCTATCAGGCTGGTGTTTAAAGGTCTCCCAACGGAAGAGAAGCACTCGGTTTACTGTTGGATAATCTTTTGATCATGATTGTGTTCTTTAGCGTATAGCTTGATGTATTTTATTACCGTAGCATTTTTACATTAAAATCAAATTTTAGTTTCTTGTGTTTCATAGATGATCCGTAATAAATTGTTTTTGTATTAGTAAAGGTACTTTGGTTTATATAAAGTCTATCTCTTAGTTATGTCTGTTGCTTTTGCGGCTCAGATTTGAAGTTATTTTGCTTTGGGTTGTTGCATTTACTTTAAAATCTTAAACCTTTTCCAAATCACTCGATCAGTCACCCTCAGACCACCAATTATCTTCCTTCAGGGATCTGTAGGACATGAAATGTTTTCAGCCATTTTTTACATCCCGCACACAGATTTGAGTGCTACAACTGCATGATGTAGTCCATCAGCATGAAAAGAGTCGATCTGCACGTTACCTGAAACAAACTGTCATTTTCTCTGTAATGCAAAAGTCCACCTCCGAAGCATGAAAGTGCTACTGTATTTTCTTATGGCTTGGCCTCAATGTCTTTAAAGCTGGCTTCAGACGTGCTTCGGAGAGATCCAGAGTGGGATCCCAGATTCATGGGTTACTGGACAGCGGCTCGTGGGACAGGAACGGCATCGGCAGCGTTCTGGAGGAGGCCATGACGCGCTTTGCTGTGATGCAGCGTCAGACCGAGGAGCGCTTCCGCGTCTGGATGGAAAAGCTTGCACACCTCGACTCGGACAACGATTCTTCCAAGCGCTCGAGTGACGGCCCAGAAGGGCAGCAGCAGGCCTCACAGGGGGCACGGCCTTCCCCCCCAAGCTCATTTTTGCCATCTTCAGAGTCTGCAGAGACTATGGCTGCCTACATGTTGGCACGAGAGAACAACAGTCTCACCCACACCCCTATAAACAACAACAACAACATCCACCCTGAAGTTGTCACTCAGAATGGAAATCTAGGTGTTCCAGACCCTGGTCTCTTGAATGTTTAGATTTCACTTCTGCTTCACCCCTCGCAGTTTCTTACTTTGATCTCGGCAAGTGTAGAGATAGTTAAGGCAGAAAGCAATGGGGTATACCCGTTCAAGGATGTGAGGGCACTAAACAGAAACACCACCAGCAGCAGCAGCTGGGCCTGAACTGGTCATTTGAACTTGACTCTGTGCAGACCAGGGGCCCGTGCTATGAAGCAGGTTTAACATGTCTTCTTTATATGGCTTTGTTAAGCCTAGCAAACACAGTCACATGGAGTCTGGTAATCGGTTGGGTTCTTTCTTTTTTTTTGTTTGTTTGTTTGTTTGTTTTAATTAAACCCAGCTATGAGCATTTTCGCATAACATGCGTAATGGTGGCACCAGATGACCAACTGCAAAGACTATGGGACTATAGCCACTTAAAGTCAGAACAAACAGTAATCCTGATATGAAGAAAATTAAAAATGTAATCCAGGCAAAAAGCCAGGAGGAAAAATTGGCATAAAATTGCATTTTGTGTGAATGTGCAATTTACTAAAAGGCCCATTAGTGATGATGCTCCATCACTGACAAACAAGAAAATATAACTTGAATTACAATGATGTATTTCTTCAAATTCATGTGTTACCTGTGGTTGTTTATTTAGATAATTTTAGCTCTGTTGTTTCAGCTACAACCCGGGTAATGTTAAATCGAATGACATCGGGTAAAATATTTTTTTAAATTCTTGCAAATTTTATAAGGTCTAAGCACTGGAATTTAATCAGTTAAAGAGTCTTGACATATGGAAAGAAGAAATGGGCTCAAATGCTCACAGGCATAAGTGAAATAAAACCCACTCAGTACATGTGCTGTACAGCCCAAAGGATCTTCACAAAAGACAACCAATTGGTCAGTAGTTGGTGCTTTATATACGTTCATCTGTTATGTTGAACATGACCTACTCAGGAGGTCGTGTATTTTGGTGTGGTCTAATGTGGCAGTGTACCCGCAGAAGGAACTGAATTTGGAAGCGGGGGAACCCTGAAAACCTGAAACTAGCTTGGAATCCTGCTTAGTAGCACGGGCCCCTGAGGCTCAGCATGTGTGCTGGCACTGAATCACTGTGAGATTTGACACTGAGAAAAATTCAACTCACCTATTTGATTTCTGCAGCATCTGTGACACGGAAACATGGCTTCTCAATAGACTGAGTCAGGGCTCTTATTGTATTGCTTTGCTTTCTTTCTTTCGTTTTTTTCAGCACCAGCTGAATACCCTCTTTGACACATACAGAGTAACTGTTTTATTTCTTTCATTCAGCATATGAACTATAATGATGGGTAGCCATCATTGCAGTGTTAAGTGGGGTGCTGCTGTGTAATAGCATGTGCCTTGTCATTCTGAACTCATGATGGGTAAAGCATTATAGTGCTGTTTCCTTAAGAATCAGGTTTACCACTGCATACCCCCCGTTTGTCTTGAACTGTTTGCACTTTGCTTGTAAACAGTTCAGGAAAATCTTGTGACAACCTTTATTTTGGTGGCATAGCTTTACTAACAGAACATTTAAACATAGATATGCCTATAAATATAAACACAATATACTAACACACACAATTTCTTGCTTTTTTAAAAATCTATATTAAGGATTAGACGTGTTTACATTTTTAAATAAAGGCCTTTCTGTTACATTTGCTGCTGGCACTGCATTTGCGCAGTAACATGAAACGAGTGATTGAGGAATCTGGAAAAGAAAACTTGTGGTTATTTTAGTAGCTTAGGTGTAGATTTTATAACATCATATAAGGCATGGGTTCTTTTGTTGTGGCTATTGGCTGCATTGGCCTCAAATCTTCAGTCATATTATAGTAATGGGTATTTGTCTACTTCAATTTTGTTTGCACTGGTCTGCCAGTTTATCCAGTGTCCCCACCAGGCACTGCGTATTCGCATCTTGACTTTAAACTGAAAACCCAGGCATCAAACGTGCAGATATAGAGCAGTAATACAGCTGCAGTATGGTGCATGGCAATGTTTACGGATTTTTTTCTAATTAAAAAAAGAAAAGAAAAAGTGAGATCTATGTGATCAAGTGGCCTTCTGGTTCACATCCTGTGGTCTTTGAAAGGGGGGAGGAAACAATCCTCCTTGAACCCCCCTCCCCCCCCACACTGTTTTCACTGATGTAGATGACCATTTGGGTCTTATTTCTAAATACTGCTAACAACCATCACAGAGACTGATGAAGGAATCTTTGGCCTGATCATATTTAAAGTTAAGATGTTCAAAAGTGTTCTCTATATGTGTATATGTAGCCCTATGACTGTCATTTTTACAGAGCCTAAAGCTAAGCGACGTGTTTCCCCCACCTGTTTGCATGCGAGTATATTAGTATATAGAATGTGCAAGGCCAAATTAGTTTACATCAGCAGCACGTGTGCAAGCTATAGCTTTTCCTTATGCTGATAAACGGTGACTGACGGGACATTTTATCTCTATATTTTTTTTCCTTGTTTTCCCTTGACCTAACGGTTTCATGTTGTGTGAAGATTGCTTGTTTTGTAAAGCGTTCCTTTGCCATTACGGATTTAAATAGATCCAGCGTCAGCTCTCCTGTACTCCTTAAAACTAGAATGACTTTTAAATCAACAGTTTTGTCAGCACAGTAACGAGAGCCTGTGCATGAAATCAAAATGTGCATTAAAAACAACAGCAAGGACAGTCCATTGTTTACCAAAGACACTAACCTGGTCTACATTAGTGCTTTTCTATCTCTAATACATGGCCTTTATATTGGCAAGTGCTTGGTTTCTTTGGTAACCCTAGTATCTACCTATATCAGCTATTCATAGGCAGTGTTCTCTCACAGTACATGCTGTCCAGACAAAACCCCTCTCACACACCCACAGATGTCTGGATAGCAGAGTGTGTGTCTGTCTGTGTCTGTGTGTCTCTCTCTCTCTTTCCCAGGGACTCCTTTTTACAGGGTAGAACAATTATGTGCTCCCGCTCTTCTAGTTACACTCCTGTTGTTTGGCTTTGTTTTGTTTAGTTTTTTTGACTATCCCCACTACATTTCATTCACTGAGTAAGATTATTTTGAAATGTGTTTTGTAACGACTGTACTCGAGTGTAGTTTTTATGTGAATGGCTGTTATTTTAAAAAGCAATAAATGGAAAGAACAAAAGGTTTGTTGATGTGCTTCAAATACAACCATCATTTATAAGAGTATAATGCATTGTTTTATTTTAGAGTTAATGTAGACCTTTACTTCAGGGGAAACGGGGGACCAATGGGGGTTTTCTTGTGTCTATTGTAGATGCTAAGACTTAGCGGGTCTGTGGAAGCAGTGTCCAGTCTCTCATTCAAACAGAAGTCGCACTATTCCCAGGCATGATTTGAATAATGAAGTGTTTTCTTTGTTCTCTGCAGACGGGCCTCCAGTAGTGGGTCACTATGATATTTCAGACACTGATTCTAACCACGAGAGTATGAATGTGGAGGCAGTCCGGCCCACGGTGATAAAGCATGAGCTAAAAACACACAGAGGCCAGGATATGGCAGCTCACTCTGGGTGTATAAGAGCTCTGAGCTCTACCTCAGGTCAGTTACAAACCCGGTATAATAAATTCCAATCCTCTCAGTGAAGGCAGGACATTTTAAAGGCATGGGTTGTCATCAGTAAGCTGAAATGTGCCGTGTGGCAGGAGGCGGTCTTATTAATCTCAGCAAGACACTTTTGAAGCACTCTTTATCCCACACACCGCCAGCTGGCATTTGATGTTACTAAAAGTCTTGACCTTTTTTGCAGCCGACAGAACATGAATATAAAGGCAGCCATCTAATGTGTCACTCCATGCTGTCCAGTCAGTTTTACAAACACCACTGTCAGCTTCATCTCTGTTTTGTGTTGGGGTTTGTGTTTTTTGTGTGTCTGTGTCAAAGCAGCTGCTGTCTTCACGTGTCAGCGAGGTCTGAAGCGCTCTACTGCTTCGGCCCTCCTCACAAAGCATGACTGTGTTCCTCTACATTTGTTTCAGGCCACATGGAGGCAGAGCTGTCGCACAAGGAGAGCTCTCAGCACAAGGGCCAGATTAACATTGTTTCCTCTGACAGTGAGGTGGAAATAGTCGGAGTGCAAGAAAAAGCACGGTAAAGACTTTCAGTGGGGAAACTGTAAAATTCTACTGTTACTGCCCACCCCTCCACTGAATTCAACTTTTTACTTTTTTTTTTTTTTTTTTTACTTCTTTTTTTTCTTTCCTTTTCAAATCTAGATGCGCCCATCCTTGCGGGGGGGTCATAAAGAGTTTGTCCTCCTGGAAAGAGAACTCAGGAGAGCAGTTAAACAGCACAAATCAATCACAGCTCTGGACTACTGTTTCCCCTCAGCCCAACTGGGTGTCCCCTCCTGAAGTGGTGGACCTCACGCTGGACGAGGACGGCGGACACAAATACCTACTTTAATAAAAAAAAAAAAAAAAAAAAACCCAACGTATACACTGAAGACTTTTTTTTCCCTACACACCTCTTCCTCCCAACTGCTCCTCATCCATCTTGCCTGTCCTCCACGTTAAAGCTAAACTGAATCCTTTCTAGAGTTGTGGCCTCGCCTGTAACCGCTTGTGGGCTCTTCCTGCTCCAAAGCACTCTTTTGTTTTTAACTTTACTGTTGAACAATCATGTATCAAAGCCATTCAACTGGTGTGATTCCCTGAACCTTTGCTTGTCAGCTATGAATTTTAGCTGCATCTAAATGGCACAGCACCTCAAGTGAAGGTGGAAATGTACAAGAATGATTTATCTGGTAATGATAGCAATATCTTCCCTTCATTTAATACCTCAGTTACCCTTCAATACCAGATATAGGCAGTGTGTCATGTGCTTGCAAGCCGTATAGTGAACATTTCAAGTTGCTGCTTTAGAGCAGGTCAGTATCATGAGATGGCTGTGAACCTGCTTCACTACAGACTTTGAATGAAATGTTTTCAGAATTGATTTGGCTTTTTTTTTTTTTTTTTTTTTTAAATCTGCAGCCACCTGAGGTCAGAACAGAATGGCAGCTTGTACACTTTCTGTTGTACAGTAGTAGACCATAGATAAATGACAAAGTTTACTTTGTATCTGTCAAGGGTAATTTTCTATTTTTTCCCCCCCATTTTCAAAGGTCTTGCCACTGGACTTGCATTTAGATCCGTCTGCCTTTATAGATTGTTTTACTATACGGTGTACAACCCATGCTCTGATGCTGTCAGTGAGTGCTTTGCTTCATTTGAAAAGAAGTATCGGATATTTAGGGAAACTTTCACTATTTTTAGAGAGTTAGATGAGAAGACTGGTAACAGAAATCTATTTAAAAAAATAAAGCAGTTTAGAGCTAGGTGGATGTGGTTCTTGAGGTAGAGTGGTAAATGGACTGTATTTATCGCTCTTTTCCCTTCACCCACATTCATACAAGCACTTTTTTTTCTGTCCATGCCTAAGCACTCGCACATGCATGCATTAATGGGAACTCGGGATTCAATATCTTGCCCAAGGATCCTTCGACATGAAGAAGAGCCAGGGATTGGATCACTGATCTTCCAATCAGTAGAAGACCTTTAATCTTCAGAGCCACACAGAGAGTGAGGCATCCCATAATTGGAGAGTCGGGTTTTTTGATTTCCTAGCTCCATCTAGCCACATGTCAAAAGGGTCAAAATTTTGAACTCCAGAATCTTCCCATTAATGTGTAATCTGCATCTGACTGTTTGTGTGATAGTGCTGGATGCATGTTTGTGTGATGGGTGTTTTAGGTGGGTGACAAAACATAAAAACTAAGACTGCAGTCCATTTATATTCGCTCGACAGAAATCAGGGAAACACTCTCTCCAAGAGCCACATACTAGTTCCTTTGCATTTACTAGTTAACACATGGTATATCAGTATGAGTAGTTAAAAAATAAAAGAGAATTTTTTTTACATGCTGTAGTGTGAAACCCCGGACACTGCGTACACATTGGTCTTTGACTGACGAGTCATTAACATTTATCCTCCTTTTATACTCCTTATGTAAACCATAAATTACAAAATGAGCTTCATGTTTCATTCTGTATGACCTGAAACTAGTGATGGAGCCCATGAAGTCATCAGGGAAGTGTTCAGTGAGATTACAGAGCAAGCAGGTTAACGGCTGTTTTCCGATAGGCTCGCGCACAACCAGAAGTCTTTTTGCAGCCAGAGGAGTCACCTGCTGCCGGCTGTTAAAAAGAATACAGGTTTAAGACACTTGGGAGTTGGTTTCTCCACCTTTAGTATGGTCAGAAATAAATAGGTCAAGTAGATGGACACGAGCATGCTTGCAGTTTCCTTGGTCTCTATTCTTTCTACATAGCTAACTGGCCGCTAGCTTCACACAGTCAGGTTATCGATCTTCTCATCTAATGTTTACTCATCACCAGAATGCCAATAAACATTTCTGAAGAAGTCACTTCATTTAAAATTTCAGTTTTTGTTTGTTGCCACTATAATACAGGAACAATAAAACTTTTTATTTTTGGTTAGGGGTGTCTTGTTTTTTGGGCCCTCCACAAGAATTCAAGTTTGTCATGTGACACCTGGGGGAAATTAATTGCACACCTGTGATTTGAAGCCTGGGAAGAAAATAAGCAAAAAAAAAAAAAAAAGTCCAAGCTACAAAACACTACGACAGTGCTGTTTTTGTTTTCAAAGATGCATTGGAAGCCACACTTTTGTTACAGTGTCTGAGTGTCCAAGGGCGACTTTAATTATCAGTGAATGTATGTCCTTGCCGTGCTGGCTGGTTGTACTTATTGTTTGCATGCTTACCTTGAATGGATGCAAACTCCTTTAAATCTCTGGGGACCCCTTTATAATAACTGAGGAACTGTATCTTCCAATGAATACTGCAAAGCAAGATGGCCTGAATGCCTTGAAATGTGCACTATTTCCTTTTAGAAAGGTTTAAAGCTTATTCTTTTACCTTACAAAGCAGCGGATTTTGCTATCGCAACAATAAATATTTTAATAATAGATGTTAATTTCACAAACACACATATATCTATACATATATATCTATAGAAAAAGAGTAAAAGTGATGTTGAGTTTATGCCCAATGTGTGAGTTATGGGGCATTTATAGATGAGATGATTATTGTATAAACTGTTTTCTGTTTTTGTTTTTCAACCCTGATCCTCAGGGCCTGCTTGCTCTCTTTCCTGCTGTCTTCTTTTGTCTTCATGCAGTACTGCAGCCACGCTGGCTAAAAAAAATGTAATCAATAGCTTTACAGGCTATTTTAACACATTTCTTGTAATTGCATATTTAATAACATACACTTTCCTAAGTGATGCTTGATAATTATAGATTTATTTTAACTTCTGCTGGTCACAGAAAGATAAAATTTGAACGATCTAAACCAAAGTCTATATGGAGCTTATGTTCTCAGTTTATTTCCCAATTTATTCTTAGAAATTTACTATGTGAATCTGAATCTCTTCATTTGGAAGTCAGTGAATTTGCTGTGAAAAGATCGAATATAGTTACAAATTGAATATATTGTTGAATATATATTTGGTTTTACTTGGCCAGTTTTTTCTGTTATATACATCTACCACTGTAAGAACTCTGTACCACAACACTTCAGCTTGCAAAAACCATTTTGCTGTTTTTCTGTGGGACTATTATGAAATGCTAGCGAGGCATCACTTGTGTCTTTAGTGATATAAGTGTGGTAGAAACCACGGCAGTGATGCTGGTTGCACATAGCATGTTTGGTGGCATCTTTCATCCTCATCTCCGATGTTATCGTGATTGCCGGTATTTCAGCCTCACTCTTCTGTTTTTGCTCCGTTTTGCTGTCAGTATTTTAACTTAACAGAAGTGTTTATTTTGTTGCTTCTGCAAGTCCCTGACTTCCTTGAAATTATGTCTGTAGAACAAAAAGAAACTATTTTAAAACTAAATAAACGGACCGTTATTTAATGAGCTCTTGTCAAGTCATTTATTTCTGTGTTTTACAAGCATATATTTGCAGTTTTTGCTCGTGTGCTGTGACTGGTGTCAAGATTTTGACACCAGTCACAGATTTTTGCCTTTTCTGGCAGACCAAAGTGGTGTAATTAATCTGAGACGAGGATGGTGACACGTTTCAGCCTTTCAGGTATGTTTACAACTTTAGCATAAAGTGCGATTTGAATTTCACTTTTAACAGTTCACCCTAAAAATGTTAAATCATGTCATTGCAAGACTGATCTGAATTCTTGCTTACTGTGAGTGTTGTTTGAGTGTTCTTATCTGTCGAGTCCTGTGCACAAGTCTCGAGCCAACCCTCATTCCTTTTACATTTTCATCATGAAATATAACTATAAGGTAAGAGGGAACAATATAAGTGAGTTACTGAAACGTGCACACATGAAACACAGTATATAAGACAAATAGTTCGTACAGTTCTAATAGCTTGAAATTAATATTTGGTATGGCCGCCTTTATATTTCGACACAGCCAGGAATCCTTCTCCAGGCTTCTTGAAGAACATTCAAAGCTCTCTTTGGACGTTGGCTGCCTTTTGTTCTGCTCTCAGTCAAGATGATCACACACTGCTTCAATAATTTTGAGGTCCAAGCTCTGGGGAGGCCAATCCATGACTCCATTGTGTTTTACAGATGACTGTTGACACTCACTGCTGTACCTCTACCCTGACGTCCTTGGTACATATTCATGATAATAAGACGTGTTGCCACTGGTTTTCAGTCCAGTTCTTGTGTAATTTGGCATACCTCAACATACCTTTCTGCCTGTTTCTCTTCCTTAAGAATAACTCCTTGATAGCGACCCCATTAAGACCATTTATGATTCAGTGAACATTAGATGGATGAAGTGAAGGCCCAGATGAATCTCTCCATCTTACTTCTAAAGGACATGACTTTCAGATGCTGCTTATCTGCTGTAGATTTTTTTTTTAGCCCTGATGCTTCTTCTTTTGTACTCCACTTGTCGAGCTTCCTCAATTTGTTTTAGGGAGACACTGCACACCACACCAAGATCTGCCAAGTTTTAAGCTAATATCTTTTTGGAAATGGCCTTGTTAGTGCAGAAATCGAATTTTACGCACGTCAAGCTGACAGTTTTCCTATATGCAAATAAAGAAATGGGAACAATTTATGTGTTTACAACTTCAAGTTCTTTCTAGGTTGTCTGCCACAAAACTGGTTTAACAACAACACTAGTTCAACCTTCAAGTTAAGTATCCTTTATTGTGTTTGAATGATTGATAGGTCAGTGTTAAGTGACTTAACAAACAAACAAAATGGTTACGTACAAGGCCTGGATTGAAAATGAGTGAAAAAGCAGACAATGTCCAAGGACACTTTAACAGATCTTCAGAAGCCTGGAGAACTATTGCTCAAGATCACTTTTAAAAGAAATTACAAGCGTCTGGCTCCTTGGAAACAAAATATTTAAAGGGTGTCACAAGACTTAGTACTGTATAACTGCCACCATAGGTATAGCACTTAACAAGATGTCTCATTGTTTATTTTATTCTGTGGCCAAGCAGTCTAGACGGCTGCCTGACTGTGAACAATGCAGGTTCATCCTCACCCACCAAAGTAGCATGCCAGGTCAGAGGTCACCCTGTAACACCTGCCACTAGGGGGACATATGGAGTTCACATGAAGAAGACAATGAGGGAGTGGAGCAATGCAGTCTGCGGGGCCCTTTAACGAAAAACTAAAGCCCTTTAGCCAGCTCTTTCCACCCTTGGGGCAGAACATCAGCTGTATGCTAATTTTCACAGGGCAGCGGTGGCCTCACAGAGCAGTGAATGTGCTGGCTCACTCTCAAAGCCAGAAATGATTGCGCTTCATCTTGCAGATGTCCTTTTACACTAAATGATGCCACTTAGGATTTTTGTGTTGTACATGTTTTGTTCCAAGTTATCTCCAGTTTCTTCAAAATGGCATTTCATTTGTTCAGTCCTCGCTCTGCCCACCTCCAGAGGGCTTTCTAAAAATAAAGAGTGGAAATAAGTCTCATTTCTGGTGAGGACACAATTTTTACATCAGATTCTGCTGAAAGAGAGCTCAGCTGCTGCTTCTGTTAATACGTCAACTACAGCCAGCTATCCTGATAAATGCTTGTGTTCAAATGTACATAAATGTGTGGAATAAAGTGGCAGTTTTGATGTGTGAAATTGATTGCAGCAGTGATAGTAAAGCATCGTGAAAGGCTCTTTGTGTTTCACAGCAGGCTTAAGGCATTAGATGACGGGAACTGGAGGACATATGGGACTAAGAGTTTTGTGACCCCCTCAGCCTCCACAGGCCCATCTGTTCCTTCATCCTTCAGGCTTAACACTACAGGCAGTGAGGTTTTTGGGACACAGGCCCCTTTTTTCACAAGTTCTGCTGTATGACAAATCTGGCCAACATATATTCACGAATATTCAAAGAGTTAAGTATTACTTGAACTGTATCGGATCATCAAGAAGATCATTCAGCAACATTTTCCTGATGATCGAGTCTGACAAAGGTCAAGGCAAATAATCTATGCAAGTATATATCTTTCCTTTTTTCAATTCTGTTTATGAGAGAATTCAGTTGCATATGCATAATCATTGGCTGCCCTATAGGTAGGGTTAGGCCCAACCAATCACAGCACTTCAATCCAATCTAAAAAGCAAAAACAGTAAATACCTTTTGTTTCACTTTTGTGTAAGACAACCTGTGCTGTTTTTCTTGTCAGGCAGTGAATATTTGGCTGTCACAAATCACCCTTGTTGGCCCTTAATTGTTAAAGCAAGTTACATCCTTCCTCTCTGCCATCAGTACTTGTTTCAGCGTTGATGAAGACTGACATTTTTCATGATTTCACTGAAAGCAGATGTGATGAAATTGGACAATAAAGTAAGTTGTTTGTTTGTTTGTTTTTCTTTTTACAAGAAGGTACCATATTGAAGCTAATGGTGTTTGCAGTTTTAAATTTACTCAATTTTTCAGTCCTGGAAGTTCTCACTTTTACTGACTTAACTTTGAATGATTCTTTAAATGAACTGCCACCTGCTAAGCTTTTTGGGTAATATAGGCAAGAGGCTTTGACAAGGTTTGAAAAGTGCAAGTGAAAAACAAACAAACAACTGTGTCTGCCTTATCAATTTTTTGCAAGCTGCCCATTATGAGTCCAGCAATACATGTATGGTACTGAATCCAGTGTAATTTTCATAATGCTATTTTCTCTTCCCTTTTAAGCCAACTATACCTGAAGCATCAAGAGTAACGCTACTGAAAAGACCCTTCAGAGTGTTAAATATAATCACATTTGTACTCTCAAATGTTATTTTACCCATGGTCCATGTACATATGATTTTCCTTATTATGAGTATCACTGACACCTATCTTGCCATCCTCTTAGATCCTTTGAATAGAAACCTTTTCATACTTTTCAGGGCATATCTCATATAAATCCCTGCATTGTTCAGTTCAGTATACCCTATCTGCAATACATGAAAGCAACTTTGAACTTAAAAATGTAAATGTACTAAATAAATGATAAATCTACTACATTGCAATGCAACATTTATGCCTTACGTGTAAAGAAGGTAATGTATATAGCAGAATCATCTCAAGTCCTGCATTGAAAATGCCTGATATAAAGGCATAATCGGGACAAGTTGGGGCAACTGCTGATTACTATTGTTGTGGATACAGCTGCTGTTTTTGTAATTTATACATATATTGGGTAATACTGGTGTTGTTAACTGTGCCAGTATAGTATTTATCTGTAGTATCACATCAATTTTAAAAGTGTAACGAAAACATAGTGTAATGAAAACTTGAACCTATTTTAAAAGGGGAGAGGGGGGCAAGGAAGACCAAAATAGAAAAATATTTGCAATTAGTCACCAAAGCTGTCAAATAAATGCAGTGAAGCAGAAGTCAAAACTTTCATAAAAAAATACTTGAGTAAAGCCTGGTGAGGTAAAGTTCCGTTTATTTCAGGCTCCGTGATAAACTATAGCCATAAGGTACCATCAGATCTAAATGTTCCAGCCACGAAAGTACCCCGCACTGTGCGTGCGGATGGGAAGGATATCTCCGCCCAGGCACTGATCCTATTGGCGGATCCCGCTGTCAAATCCGGAGGGTCCTGCTCGGAAGGCTCCACTGATTGGCTACAGGGGTCTGTGTGTGTGTGCAGGCAGCGCAGTCTGTTTGAATGTGCTGGTGACTGAAGAGGATCATTTCCATGGACCATCTGTCTTACTGGCTGCGCACAAAACAAAGAAGGACCCAGGATGGTTTTAGTGCATGTCGGATATCTGGTTCTCCCCGTCTTCGGCTCAGTTAGAAACAGAGGTATGAGGAGCTTTATGTTCTCTCTTTTTTTTTTTCTAACGCTAACCCCGAAATAATACTTCTTCATTACTTGTCTTAAATATCCACAGATGATGTAAACAGAGCTGACACCTGCTAGCTAAAAGCGAGCCAACGTAACAGCGAGCGATACCGAAATTATATTAGCCTTCTTGCTAGCTGTAGCCGAACCGAGACCGCTAATGAAGCGACCGAAGACGTGAGCCCTCAAATGCCGACGAAGACGTTGTGTTTCGGGCCTGTAAACCGCACTAAAAGGACTTCAGCTGTCAAGCGGCAGCTTTTCTTTTCCCCTTTTCATTTTTTTCTTTTTTTACCCTCGGCGGCTAGCGCGCTTCTGTCTGGTTTATCTATTTATCCCTTCGCCTTGTTTATGTGTGTGCCGTCGCCGCTAGCTACTACAGCCCGGACAACAACGGCAGATTAATACCAGCCCAGCTTTATTTAGCTTACAACCTCCACAGGGGTTTCTTAAATTATGAATTTAGCCAAGCTAGGGTAGACCTCTGAATCCAAAGTGCATCCTTTAAAAAAATCTCATTTCTGCGAGTTACTTTAACTGGATGGTTCTTCCACTGAAAGACAGCATTAGGCTAATCGGTGTAAATTAGTATAAGCATATGACTGGTTTTTAATGCGAATAGGCTTTAACATTTTTGGAGCATGTCCCCGTCAAACCTCTAATAAAAATAATAATAAAAAAAATTCCCTGCAAATTTCGCTGCAGGTGCTCCAGTAGTGAAACAGCATAAAATCCGTTTAATAGGGCATAACAACAATAACATCATCCTCCACTGCAGCAGGGCTCTCTGTGTTGATTATGTAATAATAATAGTAATTTGTCGTGCATTGTTAAAACTACATGCAGTAGCACCAATGATTTCATTGTGCTTTTATTTGTGTTCTTTTTTCCTGTTCCATAGTATCGAGGCTGGCTCTACATTCCGCATTTCTCAGACCTTTGTCCCCCTCCATTGTGTAGCTAACGATCATCTGCTGCTGTCTGCCGTAGCCTCTGCCTGTTCTCTGCATCTAGCTGTATTGTGAACCCCTTCTTCCTCATTTCCTCTTTCCATCTGAAGACGACATTGGCATTAAAACAGAGTTCCCACTCATACCGTATCCTTCTGTGTAACAGACTAAAGAATAACACTCTCTGTAGAAAACAGTTTGTCTTAATTTAAACTGTCATGTTGCTCTTTAGTGAATAACCCATTGTAGCGTTAGACTTTACTACAGACTGTCATTGTGATTCTCCCATTCAGTGTGGATAGACTACATTCTGCTGTAAATTTCTGTAAAGTGGATACATTTTGATCCTCCCCTCCCCGATTCGATTACAGCCAGGCTTGATCGAACTCGTTGATTACTCTCCTCACAAAGGTGCATTGTACCGTCTTTTTGTTGTCAAAGGAGCACTTTACAATTGCTATTACTAATAATCTTGTTATCCTGATAATCACTAATTGGCATGCAGCGCTTAAGTCATTTTGTTTTTGGCGACGTTATGTTTTTTTTCCCCACATTTGAAGGTCCACTGCACCTGTTAATGGTTGCTGGTCATAATCCTATCCATGTGTCAAAGCATTTGTCCCTGCTAGCTGAGCGGACTTCACAATAAATTGGAGAGATGTGAATCTAAACCCATTTTGCCATTTTTGCAGCGCCCCACCACCACTACCACTCCCTCTCAAATCTTACCTCCAGCACCTCCAGAATGCTATCCATTTTACAGGGATGTGTATATCCTGCACTGCTGTAGATCTCCTTTTTTAGAATCAAAATGTCTTTTTTATTCTTTGGTTGTGGTTTTTCTGCCTTATGTTCTTGTATTAGATCCTAATGCATGGTCATTTTATACTTTTGTTTTTCCACATTGAACAGCAGATTCCAATGTAATCTTTGTGAAGAGATGTCCCTGCTGTACTGAAATGTGCTGTAAGCATACACATCTACTCATTGGATGCTGCTTCTGTTCTGTTAACCCTACAGAGAGCATGGTCAGGCCTTGCCTTTGGTCTTTATTTGCATGGGATTATTATTATTATGCTTATTATGCTTATGTAGAGTCTCTTACTCTTATTATTACTATTATCACACAGTGCCACACATACTAATATTTTTCCAATAAAGACTGTAGTTTTCTTCCTAACCTTCAGTGTGCTTTTTGCTGATTTCCATGTGTTCCTCCCCCTCCTCCCTCCACACTGTGCTGTCACTGAGACGGTCCCCTCACTCTATATGTGCTCTCATTTCTCAGCTGTCTTTGACAGAGTTTCTTCAGGTTGCCACACTGCTTACTTTGGAGTAGGGGCAAGCACATTTTCTTTCCATTTTTAAAATGCAAAGGCATGTTTGATATTGAAACCTCGACACTGACATTTCCTGTTACATACAGGCTGTCATTCCGTCCAAATCCATACACTATCTATAGACCAAAACACAGCCTCTCTCACAGCCAATCATTGGTGTTAACATTGTGAGCAATATGGGTGAAATCATGGTATGTGTAATATATATATTTTTAAATATAGTTAATAGAAGTATATTGCAAAAAAACACTCAAAAGGAGTTAAATAGTAAATAAAAATACAAGTGTTTAATAATAAAAAATTAAAAAAAAGCTGGCATGCTATATAAAATGAAAATAAAACAATATAATTTGCAAGCACGTTAAACCCTATATTTAAAAAATAAAATAAAAGTGAATTAATGAAGCACAAAATAGAATTTAAGGATTATTCAGGCCTTTTTCCTTTTCTTCATGGAAAACATAAGTTCTTGTTTTGAATTTGATGCCAGCAAAATCTTTCAAATAAGTTGCGACAGGGGCATGTTTACCACAGAGTTGCATCAGCTCTTCTAACAACACTCTTCAAGGGCTTGGAAACTATGGCAGACCGGTTGCTGTAGATTTGAAAGAAACATGTTTTCATGTAAGATTTCAGCAGCTCAACACTTCAGAGCCCCCTTTGTTATATACATGTTATTTATTTATCTTTGGTTCGCATTATCTAGAATGTTGATACTGGGTGATGGCTCTGACCTGTTTAGCCCCTGGACTCACTCTGTACAGAGCCATACTGCTGTAATTCGTGAGGAATGTTGTTTTGCACGGTCTTGCTGAAAAAAAAGCAAAGGCTTTCCAAAAAAGAAGTCATCTGATCCGATACCTGTACATATCAAATTGTTCAGCATTAATGGCGATTTCACAGATTTGTGAAAGCACCATCAAGATTTGTGAAGTTACTCATAATATTGCTCACTAATGTATGCGCATATCATCAGGAATGGTGCCATTCTTCTGAATTATATTTATGTATAATTTGTTTTTCACAGTGGTTTTGAGAAGTTGTTTAGTCCACTTCACAGATTTCCACCACAGAACTGAAATGGCGCTGAAGAGCACTGCCGTTCAGTGTTGGTTTTCAGCTTTCCCCCCTGAATACAGAGAATTCTTAGAATTCCCTTAATCTTTTAAACAACACTGAACTGGTGATTATATAACCCAGTGATAGTGGAAGATTATGGAGATTGTGTTTTACTTTGAAAAAAAAAACACTGGTGAAACGCTCAACATAGTTGCATCTAAAAGACTCTCTTTTTAAACCCAATTACAAAATTGATCTATTTTCAGTTTACCCAATTGGAATCAATACTGTTTTTTAGAAGAGGTTTCAGGCATTTTACTAGCTGGGTTTTCCCATCTTTTTGGCCCCTGTCCTAAAAAGTATAGCTTACAATTCAAACTGAGTGTATATAAAACACAACAACAAAAACAAAAACAGGAAAGAAAAATAGGATAGTCATTTTTTTCTCTTCATCACAAAATCAGTACTGCTACCTTACCTTGTACCTTAGCAAGATGCCTTGAACAAAAGCCACCAAGTGGCTTTGTCTTACAAAGACAAAAACTACCTTCCAGCACATCTGTCAATCATTCATCGACATGTTTTAACTGAAAAGTGTAAAAGTACTATCCACTAGATAAGAGATAATGACTACCTATTAATTGGTGAGTTTTGCCTACATATTGAGTTTGCTGCCTCCTGGCTCTAGCCTTTAACATCAGTACTCAGCTATAAGAGCAATATAGACTTGACCTCCAGCACAAAGTGAACAAGTAGACAGTCCTAAATGTCTAGCTATTCCTTTTTGCAGTCTCCAAATGGGTACCGCAAAGACAATACAGAGGTTCAATAATTAAATGGTGGCTGCTCAGTCTGCATTTAAACTCGTGTCTCTGTGGTATGCTGTCAGGTCCTCAGCTGGTGTTTTTCTTTATTAACACAACGGACCATGACACATTTATATTCATGTTGCCTTTCTAGCTGGTGACAGCAGCATAACTAAACCCAGTTAGGCTAACGTTGTTTCTCAAGCACAGATAATGTGTTAAACTCTGAGTAATGAGTGCAAATGAAATAAAAGAAGTCACATTTTTGTTGTTAGTAGTAACTCATTTCTCTTTACATGCTGGCTATGCACATCAGCCAGCTGTGTAATGACTTTTCATTTTCATCAAATCTTCAGTTTTTTAGACATCTGTTGTGTTTCTCTTTAAATGTGGCATTAGATGCTTCTTTGAAAAGTGTCCAAGTGGGACGCTTTTCTTCCATTTTAACACTTGACTCAGCTGCGTGAACCTTACATCTGCGCGCAGTGTCTGAAAAAGGCTAAAGGTGTGTCCGAGGCACAGCCATGTGTGCTCTGCAGCTGACTTCTAAATATTCCAGCAGCTGCACTGCATGTGCGGCTGCACTGATACAAAACCACGAAAAGCAAGGTCAGCACAATGGTTTTCCAAGCATGTGCATGTTATGCTGGATTTTTTTTTCTTCACCAAGTGCAGCTGTACAACACATGCACTGATTTTGCCTCATTAATCCTCACCTTCTGATGGTGAGTGTTATAATTGGCAACCTCAGCAGGTGTGGGGATGGTTTCTGCCTAATGGGAGACCAGTGAGACAGGCAGAGGACAGGAGTGTGTTAGAGAGGAGGTGTGATGTAAAGCTGCAGTGACTTCAGGAGGAGTGGAGGGAGAGAGAAAGAAAAGAGTTGAGGTTCCATGTCAGACTGCTGCAGTCGCAGGTGGGTGGGGCTTGCTGGCTGTCACTCACTGTGGGACACCATGCTGCAGCCATGCTGTGGGGGAGGGGCTGCCTGTGCAGCAGCTGAGGGGAGAGGATAGGTGGAAGGGTGTGTGTGTGTGTTTCTGTCTGTGAGTCAAAGACAAAGCCTCAGATGTAACAGTGGAAACATCAGGGCTGCTGCTGCTGGCAGCTCTGCAGTACGTCAAATATTAATGCCAGCAGTTCATGCTGTGAAAAGCTCCCAGACACAAATAATCTGATATTTACCCTGAACTCCACACAACAGTCCAGCTTTGCCGGGTCACAGGCTTCATGCAAAACTGATGCACAGCCTTTAACCAATCCAAGCCACCAGTCTGCCATTTCTGCTCTACTTCCTCAGCCAAATGCTGTTTTTCTCTTTGCCCGTGGCTCTCTGGGTTCACTGGCTTTCCATGTCCCGAGGCTATATCCAACAAAGCAAAGCCAGAGAAATATGTCGTTTCAGCAACAAAAAACAGAGCATTTTGGGAAATGCGTTTGTTTCATCTGCACAGAACTTTATCAAATCATAACCACTTCCCTGCACATCTAACTCTCCTTAATTGATTTGCTACGTCTTAAAAAAACAGTGAAGTAAAAGCAATATTTCCTTTTCTGCCGTTGAGAAATGTTACACACTTGTTAAATTTTAAATTAGATCTCAACTCAGTGAACCAGCTACTGTTAATTAAACTTGTCAAGAAATATTAAGTATGTCATAGACCATTAACAAAGAGCCAAATCTACAATGTGGCTTCATGTTATTGTTTGAAAGATTATGAGTAAACAGTTTAAATGGGCAGTTCTTATTCACGGGACATGCAAAGACACAATACTGACATATTTACGTATACACTGTCCTCCAGACCCCGCTGTCTGCTTTCCTCTCCAGAGGAAATTTAGAGAAGCTTTAATTGGAAGTTAAAGGAGTAATACTCTCAGCTTGCTTCCAGCATTCATTTCTGTGAGCTCTGAGTAATTTGTATTGATTGTTTTGTGCAAGTGCAACACCAAGGTGACTCAGTGGGACTAGCACACAACCTCCCATCTTCTCTGCTTAATAGGAAGGGTGGAGAGAAGACAAAAATGAAAGCCCATAAACTTTTCAGACTTTATTGATGGCTATGGTGCATTACTGTTATCTGACTCTTTTGTTGAGAAAGCCTCAGTTTAATATGTTCCTTCAAACAGCAAACGCAATAAAAATAACAGAGTTTGAAACTATTGGTTTTGCTGGGATTCGTTTTGGAAATACCCTAGACCCCCAGTTAGTGAGGATGCGTCTTTCCTGTTGGCTGCACATGGCAAGTGGAGACGCAGACCATTGAGTGAAATCCGTCTGTGGGTTTAGTTGGTGCTCCACAGGGTTCTCCATGTCTGCGTCGTCCATCTGCTGTTTTGTCTGTCTTGTCTCTTCCTGTGTCACGTTCCTCTCTGCGTGGTTGGTTTTTAAATGTGTTTGTGTCTTTTTTACGAGTGTGTGCGAAAGTGCTGTTGGTTCGTCTCCTTGTCGTGTAAGTTTCAGTGAAAGTGATCGCAGCTCCGTTTTGATCCCTCGCATTTATTCCCAATAGGAGCGCACTTCACCAGGCATCAACACAGCCATGCTACCTCCTGCCGACACTTTCACCTGGGTGCTCCCCAGGCGCCCATCTCAGCTGAGTTTCCTCTAGGACATGCCAGCCAGCCCCCGCAGACAGGCCTGGCCACCCACCTGCCCCCGACGCACCATCCACCCCTCACTGCCCTGCCCGGACCCCCTCAGTTTCAGGATGTGCCGGGGCCTTCATTCCTACCTCAGGCCTTACACCAGCAATACCTCATCCAGCAGCAGCTCCTCGAAGCGCAGCATCGCAGGATCCTCCCACACTCCAGGTAGTGACCCTTGCATCCATACAAACACAACTAAAAAAACAAACAAAAAACCGAGATATTTTTAAATCAAATCTCTATCTAATTACAGAAGAGCCCAGGAGCGTATTCCCCTGAACCCTCACAGACTGCGTTCGGGCTACGAGTACTCCCCGCCCCTCCATGTTCCTCAGCCAATGACACAACAACCGCGGTACCTGGCCGAAGGCACCGACTGGTGAGTCACCGTTGGGGATTAACGAGAATCCTGCAGAGTTGAGAAATGATCCCGTCTTTTTTTATCTTTCCACCCATCTGTCTGTCTGCCACATTGCCTGGCATGGGCTATGTTAATTTAGCCACGTTCCTCTCTTTCTGCAGGGATCTCAGCGTAGATGCTGGCCTCCCTCACCATCAGTACCAGCTCCAGCAGCTTCCGCAGCACTATCAGCATTACCTGGCCTCCCCTCGAATGCATCACTTTCCCAGGAACACATCCTCTGCACAAGTGGTATGTTGGTCACTTCCTCAGGTGGCCTTGGATAGCTTGATAGTCTATATTCCTGCTGTAATATAATGAAGGATTTTGTTGTAGGTTGTGCATGAAATCAGAAACTACCCATACCCCCAGCTTCACCTGTTGGCGCTGCAAAGTTTAAATCCTTCGAGGCACGCCACTGCTGTGCGAGAAAGCTATGAGGTAAATCTGACTGTCCATCTATCAAACTCTGCACCTTCCCACGGTGTCACTTTAAGTTATATGTACTAACTGTTCTCTAGCTTTTAATCAGTATGAGCTTCATACGCAGATTTTTTTCATTCTTTCCTGACCATGAAAACAGCAGTGAACCAAACCATTTGTTGTCCATGTAGTAGCTTTTTCTCTTTTTAGCATTCTGGTTCATTTTATTAACTGGGCTGTTCCTGCAGGAGCTGCTGCAGCTGGAGGATCGACTGGGGAGCGTTAGCAGAGGAGCTGTTCAGACAACCATAGAGAGATTTACTTTTCCACACAAATACAAGAAGGTATGGCAGATGAGACAAAAATCTGTTGAACGTTTGCTTTTTTCCCCCCTTTTTTTTGACCCTACATTTCTGTCTCTCTGTAATGTGACCCACGAACAGAGAAAGCCCCTGCAGTTGAAGATTGGGGAGGAGGAGGAAACAGATGTTGATGAAAAATGTACCATATGTTTGTCCATGCTGGAGGACGGAGAAGATGTCAGGTAATAATTACTTTGTAGACCCAGAAATCATAAAAAAGAGAAGTGCACTTATTCTGAGTGAGTTAAATGGGAAAATCTATACCAAATTGATTTGATGGGAAACATGATGCTGCAGACTGCAGATGATGAGCTTAGCTCAGAGATGCATTGCAGGATGGGTCTAGACAGCAGGGACTGATGGGGAAGACGAGATGGAAGCCGGACTTCCTTTTCTATTATCGTAGACAATATGACATCATTGAAAGACTGATAAGCTAATTGCCTGAGTGAGACATCAAGCAATTGCAAGAGATAAAAGAGGCACGACTACAGGAATTACTGTACCATTACCATTATCAGCGTTGCCTTCTAACATTTTTGTCTGATTTTTGTTTTCCACTTTATAATAAATATCACTTTACCTGACTTATTGTCAGGTTTACTGATAATCATGATATGATACACCACATCTCTGTGTATTGTCTGCAAACTCCTCCTGTGCAGTCTGTAGCACAGCAGCCAAACGTTGCACACAGGTACATCTTAGGTCCCTGATGCTACTTAACCACCTACCAACAAGCTAAAGTGGACTATTTTTTAGCTTTTACAGAGCTATAACACCTTAAAATGTATATTATTTTGATTCAAGGACAGCAACATCTAATTGATACTTAAAAACTATGGTATATGTGATATAATGTCATCAGGCTTCCTGGCAATAAAGGACTAATAGTCAGAACATGAGCATGGGCCTGTAAAAGTAAATATAATAAATCCAATATCAGTCATTTCATGAAATGCAGTCATTTCAAATCATCATTTCATCCACTGTCTATGTAATATATAGTAAGAATTTCTGACAAATACCAAGTATTTACTTCTTCCCATTGTGTTTCTGCTGACCTTCTGAGCAAATCATTCATGAGAATCTTTCCAGTCCTGTACCACATGTGTGCATAAATGAGCCTCTGCTATGAGCTGTTGCCAGACAAATAGCTGAGACTCTAGGAAGCTGCTGATCATGGCTAAGAAATAGTCCAATCTCAAGCCACCCACATACCAAAATTTAGTTACATTTTTTTTTTTGATAGTTGTATTTTCACACGGAGACAAAAATCCCCTTTAGTGTTGCATCAGGAAAGGCATCCACCATAAAACTGATCAAACATGCAGAACTACCTGCTGCAGTGACCCCTTGTGAAAATGGTGCTGACAAAAGTAGCCTCTATGCAGAGGCAGAAGCATGGCAACAACCTGCTTTTCAAATGCTGGAATTATAATCCCTAAAATGTTCTGTTCCATTACGCACATGCATTTGAAACAGTGGTTGAGAGGGAATTTTTAGGTAACAAGAACTGTCCCCCTGGGTGAGGCGAGAGGATCGGTTTGCAACATAAGAGTCTCAGCTGTCTGAGAGGCATTTGGGACTGACTACTCAACAACAAAAGTTGTCTCTACATGCCTGAATGAACAGAATTAACTCCCCGAGGGTCTTTTTAAGCTCACAACTGTATGCACTGGAAAAGTAACACACAGTCATGTGAATCCACACTGACCCTAAAGTTTGTCTCTCTTCCTATCCTGCAGGAGGCTGCCCTGCATGCACCTCTTCCACCAGGGCTGCGTGGACCAATGGCTGGCCACCAGCAGAAAGTGTCCAATCTGTCGAGTTGACATCGAAACACAGCTGAACCCCGACAGCTGATGAGATTCGACACTCTCGTGATTCAGTCGCCCTCGTGGTGCGATTCTTGCTTTCTTCCACCCCCGGCTCGCCAGCCTCCCCCACCTTACCCTACCCCACCCCACCTCCCTCGACCTCCTCCTTCCCGTCGGGTGCTTTGCCAAATGTCTCCAGACTTCATGTGACATCACCACCCTTCTGAGTCACGCTTTACTGAGCCAAGCCAGGAAAACTAACTGCACGGAGAGGCCGCAAAGGACTCTCTTTATATAGAAGCACATCCCTCTGGAAGCAAAAGACACACTAACAAACACATACTCATATACACAGGGTTTACTTGTAGCTTGCTGGTCTTACGTGGGGTTGTTGTTGCTGTTGTGGTGTTGTACTGTAGGTAGCCTGGGGCTGTGTAGCATGTCCTCAAAGCCATGACTTAATGTCCTGAGACTAGAAAACACATAACCCCAGACCTAGCTGGCTACTTTTCTCTCTTCTCTTCAATCTCTCTCTCTTGCTCTCTTTTTACACACACACACACACACACACACACACACACACACACACACACACACACACACACACACACACACACACACACACACACACACACACACACACACACAAATATATATTTCTCTCTTTTTAAACACAATCAAAATGAATATTCTGCCACGCAAGAAAGCTTAACAGAATCTAAATGCTCTGATGCCATGTTTACCTAAAGATCATTTGTGGTCGTAGTAGAGTAGCAGTAACCAATAAGTGAGATCTGGTGCGACCTCCTCGAGGCCAAGCACCAGCTAGCTGGGTGTTTTAATTCTCTCATGCAGCTTTTGACATTTCGCAGTACAGTTGTGCGTTTACCTTGGGCTGGTGTCATGTGCAGATGGTGTGATGTGATTAGGTCTCATTCACTGTCAGGGAAAACCCAGTGACTGCGATGTTTTTGTGTTTGAAATTGAAAAAGAAGAAGAAGACAAAAAATAATAGTGTTTTCACCAAAATGCATTATGTCACAGTGTAGCTTGAATCTCCGCACAGGTTTTATGTCCACTGCCCATGCCATGTGTCACTTCAAGAGACTGCGTCTCACACAAACGTGTTAGGTGAAGAACACGGCAACTGGAGTGCTTATACAACACAAAACCAAAAGAAACAAAAAGAAAAAACACAAAAAAACCTGAAAAGGGATGAACAACAGACGCTATCATGCACTGCAGAGCGAGGTGGGAGGATTTAGCTGCCCTTGTACCTGCATTTCCATCTGGCACTAGGCCAGTGGCAGAACAGTGCACACTAAAAAACAAAAAAGGAAGATTGCATGTTTCATTTTTTGGGTTTGGGGCTGTTGGCTGTGGTAGCGTTTCTTCACTTTTAAAAGGTACAGAGACGCCTGTGCATGACTTAGTTAATCTGAGCTGTGACTATCTTCTGAACACTAACAAATATTAATAATAATAATAATAATTTTTAAAAAGTCAGTGGTTTGCTCCCCTGACTTGTAGCGCGTGTCATCCGGTTCCCTTTGGTGGCGACCTTGGGATCCTGTTTTTTGATGTTTACCTTATTGCCTAAAGAACAAGCACATGTGACGATAGTTATAGCAACAAAAGTTTCTCCTCAGCATCGCGTTTGGTTTATATATAGGTACGGATTCATGCAGTGTTTTGAGCTGGGAGAGGAGCTTGCGTATTGATCTTGTGTTATATTTGTGTGACAGACCTCCCCTCGTGGTTGCTATGCTGGTTGCTATGCTGTATTTGCTAGAACATGTAGAAACGTGGTGCGACGGAGGCAGCCTCCCTCTCACAGTGCACACAGACACGAGACGACAGGACAGCAGGAAAGCATTCAGGCTGTTAAAACACACACTCTCTCCATCACCATTTCTTCTCTCTTTTTTTTTTACCCTTTGTGTCAGCTTGTCACTTCAGTTCCACAGAGCTGTGTGTGTTTGTGTGTGTGCGCGTGTGTTACAGGACGCCTTTAGGACCCTCATTGTCCTCTCTGCACTGTGATAGCATATAACAAGGGTAACACTTGGCCCAGAGACTCAATTAACAAGGCTTACTTCTTCCTGTCTTGTGCACTGCCAGTGTTGACACTGCCTCCTCCTGTAGTGGAGTCATCCGTGATGAAAGTTGTCATAGTTTACACAGGGTGTTGTCAGTTGAGATGCCTTAAGTATTTAACAATCATAATTTATTACTAACTGTAGATACTGTGGGTATGTATTTAATTTTATATAGTTTTTTTTTCTTTTTCTGGAGTTGGGTTGACTGAATCATAATTTATTTATTTACAAATATAACATGAAAAGGCTATTAAAAAATGGATACCTCATGTTTTTTGGTTGCATTGTTTTAAATGGGAATGCTTTGCATGCAGTTGTACTTTTTCGGAACACTAAAAGTAAAAAAAAAGAGGAAAAAAAGTTTTGCTGTTTGATCTCCACAAGCTGGCTGTGCGTTTACTGACCAAGGCTGAGCTACTGAGCCCGTTCTCTCTCTTTCTCTCTCTCTCTTCCTGTCTTCTATGTCTCTTTTTCTCTTTCATGTGGTGCTGTGGATCTTGGTTACATTCCATTCAATGCAATCTCTCCAATCCCCCATGCTGTGATGTAGTGAACAAACTGCAAGTGAATTGGTTTTGGTTTGTGACAATTTTTTTCTTTCTTTTTTTTTCTTTCTTTTGCACTAACTTGTTTAAAATGGGAACCCTCTCACTGGCAAAAAAAATATTTTAGATTATTTAAATGAACTGGCTTTTATTTTTTTATGCTCTGCTTCTCACACAATGCACTAAGGGTCTTAATGAAACATGTTCCTTTGTTTTAACTCTTTGTGTTATCTCTTCAGTTGTCATCTCTCTAGTGTTTCTCTGTTCGTTGGTTTCTTATGTTGTTGTTTTTTTCCCCGAAATGCTTTGTAGATTTAAGCATAACAAGTGCCTCGCTTTAAGTGTTAGGGGATATTTCCATATAACGGAAACCATGAACAACAATCAGTCCATCCACCATGCCTTACTGGTTGCTTAGTTAATTAAGTGAATGGAAAACGAAGGAGCTGAGACAACATTTGACTAAAGCCATTATAATCAATCAATCCAAGTCAAGCTGTCCAAAAACTAGCTGCCGGTTTGTAGTACCGAAGCACTGCATTGCTGTGGAAATAGCTCTGACTATAAAGAGGCATGTTTCACCGTGGGCTTTACAGCGGTCCTTTCGATGTACTTCTCCATTCTGTTTTCTCCTCTTCTTTCCGTCTCCGTTTGATTTTACCGTCCGTCCCTCCTCTCCGACTCTCTCTCTGTTTGCTTTCACAGTCTAAAAAAGGAAGGCAAGGATTTAAAGCACAACCTTTTCTAAAGAACAAAAAACAAATGCATGTTTTCTCAGGTTTCAGTGTAGTCGCAATGGTTTCATAGTATATGGTGAAAATATATACAAAGAATATAACAGAAAAAAAATTATAAATTTTGTTGCTGCTTGAATCTGACAAAAACCAACAAGTGAAGAGAAACTATCCCAAAAAGTGCCAGTGAAAGGGCTGCCGCCATCCTTGTATGAAAACCTGCTGTTTAGCTGTGACTGCGCAATGTTTTTTCAAAATAGGATATTTTATCTGAAAATAGAACTATTTATCATTAATATTAAAGCAATAGCGCATTAAAATGGTTTTGAGCGTGTTGATGATGAAGTGGATGAGCCTGTTATGGGTAAATGTTAGATTTACATTTGGTGGAATTTTGTACTTTATTTATTATTACTACTACTACTAATAATGATGATAATGATCTCAAAGGTTGCATTGCTAAACCCAAACTGTTCTGTTTTTAATTTTTATTTTATTTCATGGCTTGTATATTATCCTTTTATATGTGCTCTTTTTGTAATAAACTTGGTAAAATGGAAGTGAACCTATTTTTTCTTTTGTCTTTTTTTTTTTAACCCCTCAAAATGCAGCAGTTTTGTACTTCATCCTTAGTTAAAGGTGAAGTCAGGTCATCAGGTTGTTTTATAGAGAAAAAAAAAAGATATTGTACTTATAAATTTATAGCGTTTTACGTATGTGGCTAGAGATCACCCACATGTCAGCTTTGATGGGATCTCCTTTACCAAAGAAGTGAAAACACAAAGAAAAGAGGCAACAGCATCTGGATATAAAGTCATCCTCTTCCTCCTCACCTCAAGTCTTATCTGCTGAACTGAAGTCAGGACTCTAAAACACAAAAATGTGTATAAACATCCTCATTTATTCCTAATATTATTCCAGTTACTTATTGTCAGAAGATTAGACTGTTATCTTTCTATCTCCAGCTAGCTGACAAAAGCTAACAACAACAGCAGCTGGTTTTAAGCTAACATTATGCTAGCTAACGTTAGGCTAAAGTATCCTAAAATTCCTAAAAATCCTAAAAATTCACACTTGATTACATTCTCACACCTTATAAGAGGTTATTCACTCAGAGCGTCAGAGTTCAGCAAAGCTACATCCACTTCAAAGACTGTTTCACAGAAGCTAACAGAGGCTACCAGCAGCAAAAACTATAGTGCCGCCTAATGTTCTGTATGTCCTCAACAACTCACCTTAGTATGGCTGTCATTGTTCAGACATGAGCTTCTCTGACTCAGTGACACATATTGGACTTGAAAATAGAGATAGATGCTTCTTACTGGGCATTCACAGCTAAGGCAAACAGAAGACTGACAGCTTTTCACAAATAGGGAAAAACTCTTTCCGGATCTGGTCCAAACATTAATAGAAACTTGCCGACTGACCATGTCACCATGGGGAACAGTCTAAATTTAATGTTTATGGTCTCTCTTGACTGACTACAACATGTTTTTCCTTTGGCCACCGTATCTAGGATTATACACTTGAATCAGGGACAAAAGAACTCAGTTGACTGATTTCTGCAATCTACTGACATGTAGCGGTTAGATTGTAATTCAAAAACCCGAAGAAATCATGGAATCTCTGTGTGTCCCTGTATTGTTGACTAGACATTAAAACAATTGTTTTGGGCCAAGGAAAAAGTTATAAATATAAAATTCATACACAATTACTTCTTAACGATCACTTTGACATATTTGAATGTCCCATTTGAGTCATTTATTTACCTGTTTAATGTAATGTCTAAATATCATTCTCCACAATTTGCATAGGATCATCAAAACTGAACAACAGAAGATTGGAAAATCATTGCCTGGTCTGTTGAGACTCAGTTTTTGCTGCAGAAATTCAGATGCTAGGGTCAGAATTTTGTGTAAACAACATGAAAGCATGGATCTATCCTGCGTTGTATCAGTGATTCAGGCTGATACTGGTGATGGTGTAATAGTGTGGAGGAGATTTTCTTGGCACATGTTGGGACCCTCAGTATCAACTGAGCATCATTTTAACACCACAGCCTACCTGAGTATTGATGCTGACCGTGCCCATCCCTTTATGACCACAGTGTACCAGTCTCCTTCCAGCATGATAGTGCGACAGGTCACAAAGCTCAAATCAACTCAAACTGGTTTCTTGATTTGTTGAATGAATTCACTGCACATAAATTGTCTCCACAGTCACCGGATCTCAGTCCAATATAGCATCTTTGCAAGTTTGTGGAACTGAATATTTGCAACAACTGTGTAATGCAATCAGGTCAATATCGATCAAAATCTCTGAGGAATATTTCCAGCATTTTGTTTGCTGTGTTTAAGGCAGCTCTGAAGGCAAAAGGAGACGACTGTAATAGCAAAGTATAACTAATGAAGTGCCCAATGAGTGTATATTTCTGCTTAACCAGACTTGAAGGTAAAGTTTAGACCTACCAGCAAGTCAGAAGTGAAGCTGAAAACTGGGTGTTATAAACAAATTGGATTTATTTATTCATTTGTTCATTTTATAAAATCTGTATTACAACAAAACAATGCAAAGAATCCCTGATATTTAAAAAGATTGGCACTTTCCTTTTTCCTGACCACATTAGACATCATCATGACATGTTTTTTTTTTTAATGTCTCAGTTCCTGAGATATAAAACTTGCTAGAAGGAGAATCTCTTTGGTCATTACTTTTAAACATAAGAGGACATGCTTGAGCTGTAGGGTTTTTTAGCATTTTGGGTAGATGGCCCTGGAGATCTTTCCATCTGCCTTCTTAGAGTCCAGCCATTTCCCGCAGAGAAAGATAGTGGTAACACCATTGGCTGTGTTGGTGACTTCCACACGATCGAGGAGCCAGCCAGGGCTGAGACCGGAGTTGTCGTGTTCTACCCGGACTTTCTGCAACTCCCCCATGTCCAGCATTTCCACAGAGAAACGGTCTGTTTGCCCACGTTCAAAAAGGTTACGAAACTTCTGACGCAGTTGCCTGCAACCCGAATCTCCATTGGAGCCATAGAGAGTAATGAAAACATTGGCATCGGTTCCTGCACCCTTTTCATCACCTGTGATGACGATGATCTCATATTTGACAGGTACCAGGCTTCGAGCTTTGCTTGCAAAGCTCTCGATGGTCTTTGTGCACTCAACGGTGATGAAATCGTCCCTCTTAGGAGAAAGAGGAATGAGGGAATTGCATTTGAAAATGTACCTGGAGATAATGGAGCAGAGCAGAAGGAATATAGTCTAACCATTTGAGAATATCAAGAAATTGTTTGATGGTGGAAAATAAATGAATGGCTACAGTGGGGAAGCAGCTGCCTTACTTGTTTCCCAGTTCTCTTTCGGTCACAACAACCTCCTCCACGTGCCAGTAAACCTCCCCCTTTACTTTCTTTCCATCCTTGGGTGTATGGCCCAGACAGATGCCAGCAATATCACCCAAGTTCTTGGATGAAAATTCAAACCTGTCAACATTTCCCCTAAAAAGAGAGAGGAACATGGATTCGTTGGTGAAAGTAGCTATTAGAGCAGGGCGATATGACCAAAAATATTTCTCACGATATACATTTGAAAATTTGCAATAACGATATAACTGACGATATAATTGACACTAGACAAAATACTTTACAACTCCACAATTGTATTAGTGCAAAAAACCCCATCAATGTATTTTCACTTAAACAAGCAGCTGTTTTTTGCATTAAAGTTATATAAAAATGTAACAGTGCAAATGCAAATTCCTTGCTGACAGTTTAACCAAAAGGCATTTCCAGTGGAAATTGGCCAACATATCCTCAGCATAACCATGTATAATATCCACAAAACTTAAAAAGAGCTTATACACACGCAATACGGTAATATTATGTTGAAGCACAGTACGTATCACTCCGCGAGGCTGTTCCCTACGATAGACGTAATGCTCCGACAATCCATCAAGTGGTGCAGGTTTGTAGCTTAGCAAAGTCGTACTAAAACATCAGTCAGTAAACACAACCAGAATCCAAACATAAGGCACTCGGTATTATAAGAGGCAGTGTCGATTTTCAGAAAAATCAAAGGATTGATTTTAAGTGTGCCGTATTTTCCAAAAAACACGGTAATAACCACGGCCCGCTAGCACGCTCTACCAAAAATAGTGCTTTGTTGTGTATCTGACGGACGAAAGCTAAACCAGTTCCACACCACTGAAGTTGCAGCATTTTTACAAACCAATTATGGTTCATCCTTTTCATTCAACGATCCGCTTTCGCCCATGTCATTCTCCGTCGCCGCCGTGCCTTTTTCGCCATGTGCGTATGAAAACAAAGGCACTGCGCATGCGCGTTTTACCCACATTCTATCGCGATATTTCATTTTCTTGTCATTGCCCAACATTATACCGGTATTACCGTGAACGGTATGATATGGCCCAGCCCTAGTAGCTATTCCCTTAAATTGCTTTGCCTTAATTGAAATTCACATCACTGCCAGTTTGTTCTGTGTCAGAATTAATCTTTAACAGGATGGAGTGTAGTCATGACATCAGAGTGCGGTGCTGGTCTGGTCTTAAGTATTTTGGATAATCATCATGAGGGCAGAGAGAGATGCAGAGGGAAAGAAAGCACATTTCTTTTTCATGCAAACAAGCTGCCGGTGACTGAGTTAATCTTGCAGCAAGTACCTACCGCAAGAACCTCTTCTTCTTTGAGGAGTTCTCCATTACAAATTCTTTTGATCGACCCTTTCTCCCTTCAAGTACAATCCAGGCATTTTCCTTGGTTTCAGCTGTGTCTCCAGTTGTGATACAAATTTCATACTCTGTCATAGAGAAAAGGAGACTCAGTTACAGTAAAATGTTGTTGCACTAAACTACAAGGGGGGATAATTGAATGCTGTGAGGTGCTAGCCTTACTGGTCTTTTCATTGAGGTCCAAGTAGTCATTGTTAGCACAGGCCAGCTCTCTCATTATCTGTCCATCATCATCGTTCTTGGCAAGCCAGCGGTCACAGGGGAAACGAAATGTTTTGTCCATGATCTCGTCCTTCACGTCAATATACTCCAAGTGCCAGCCTGGAGCAATACCTGCATGTAACGAGATGCAAAAAATACCAGTGTGCAGTGCTTTCAAACTTTTCATTCTAAGAACAGGTGAGCTCAGTCTAAGCTGTTCACCGTGCCAGTTAGAGCAGCTGACCTGTGTTATCGTGCCAGACTCGTACTTTGGAGAGGTCTCCCATGCTGAGGATTTCTGGGAAGCGAAACGTGTCCACCTGCTTGCGTTCAAACTTGTTGGACTTGTTGCACTCTTTCAGCGCCAGTGTTCCTGTGTCCCCGTTCTCTCCAAAAATAATGATCCACACGTTGGCATCAGTGCCTGCCCCTGAAGAGATGCAGCAGTTTACTATTTAGAAAAAAAAATCCTCGACAATAATAAGGGATTTTTCTTGGTTTGGTTACACTTTTAAATAAACATGGGTGGAACCATGGACAGAACTTTGCTTGGATTTTAGTCTATAAAGTCACAGCTTCCCAGTCTACATGGTCACTGAATGCAATTAACTATAATAAAAATGATTTACTGTCACTCGAGCTAGCTCTAATTATATACGTGCAAAGCAATTAAGCTATATCAAAGAGTTGTATGGCAGTAAAAAGGCTGTACAGCAATAGCAAATCACCACCTGAAAAGTAAACTGGGGAGCAGTGAGAGCTGGGTTCTCTGACTCATACAGCGCATCTATAATCCCCCTGTGCTTTATTATTTTATCACAGTCGGTTAGATCCTGAGTGAAACCTCACTCAGCCTGCAGCATGTTTTCAGTGTCCTTGCTTAAACTCGCTTCTGTAGAGTAGGCAAGAATGTTGATCATTTAACAATCCAGCAGTTGTAATAAGAAATTATCACGCTGGCAATATTTGAGATCTGGATATTTTTAAAGTTATATGTAACATATGTAACTTATGTGACATATATTCTAATGGACACACTTGATCTTCAGTACCTCTTTATAGTATACGTGCATAGGAACAGCTCTGCCTATGTGATGTTGTTTGTGGGTGTGTTTGCATCTATCAGCCTTGCTCATTTTTTCCTCCCAGAGCCTTAGTGGCGGTGCAAGGCTACATGTCAGCTTCCAGTAACTGACAGTGGCAGAGAGCAGCCCTTTGAAGTCGGCTCAGACTTCTTGCCATTCTGATCGTATTGATCAGCAGAGCAACTGAGCTAGATGAGAATCCAGGGTGAAGAAAAGATGGAGCAGCGGTGTGGAGGGCTTCTGAAGAGGATCTCTTTAATTGCCACGAGGGATTCAGCCATGAATTATTCCACCTTTGCCTTTGCCTAGGAAAACAACAAACCCCTGCACAAGGGCAGGCAAAATGAGGCTCTAACTCTGCATTGATCTTTGGGTAGTGACTGAAAACACGGGATGGCAGTCATACAGTAATTAGTCTCTTCCAGGCAGCAGCTCGTTTGGCTTTGATGGGGAGGGTTTCACAGGATGTTCACAGTATAGAGCCACTCACAGGTGCTCAAATGCAGAATACTCTCTGGTGTATCCTTTGAAAGTGGTCCGAAAAACAGATGATGAGGATGTGATCCAGGAAACGCTTGACAAATTAAATGTGTCCACTGACCACAGAGTCCTTCAGGATCCCCCGGGAAGAGCTGGAGGATGTTCCTGATGAAAGAGGATGTCTACTCTGCTCAGTCTCAGCACCCCTGAACCCAGAGAATAAAGGCCGAATGGACAGGGAATGCTCATAGGCCTGTTAAGTATACTTAGAGTGCCCTCACTGACCCCACAGCTCAGACCTCAACATTTCAGTTATTATTTGGTTTTATGTTGACACATTAAGATATGTGCAATCAAAACTGGGTATTGGGACTCTTATAGAAAAAATGTGCTTCATGTTTCTAATCTTACCTATTTGCTTGTGAATAAGTAATCATTTGATATCGTCAAGCCCCTAAACATGTTCAGATCAAACAATATGAATCTTAAAATGGCCACAACAAATATTGGCAACCTGTAACTAGTTTAAAAAAACAGTGTCTGAAAGAAGCTTTTATGCTTTTCATTTCTTCTGTCACATATATCCTGTTGCAATGATGGGTTCTCATATTAAACACAGACAAATTTTCAAATAATTATCTAGCATATGTGCAAAATCCCTTCCCTCATCAAAGTTGTCCCTCATATCTTCATATTTTGCTTCCAAAGAGTCAGACTTTCCTGTATTTTTCAAAAGCACTTTGAAAAATACTTTTCCTGAATTTATGAAGAGCTTTCAAAGTTTTTCTTTGGACACTGGGCAGTCCAGTCATTATGCTTGACCTGATTATACTTGAAATTTCAGAGGAAGGTTTTGTTTGTTTGTTTGTTTGTTTGTTTGAATCATTTAACATTGATCTATGACTCATTCAAACATAAAAGGACACCTTGAAGATTTCCATGTATGTTTGGACAAGTACTGCATATTTCGAATGGGACCACAGAGCTGGGTTGAGAACCTACCTGCGACGTCACTTGTCTTGACCTGGACAATGTAGGTAGTGACCTCCACCATCACCTCCTCGTCCACCAAAGCTGCCATCTCACAGATCAGTGTCCTCTTGGGTCCATGTGTCCTGGACAGCCACCCTTCATAGGTAAACACAGACACCTCCTCCGTGGTCAGGTTACGCATGATCACCTGAATGCACAGAATTAGCTTATAAATTAGCAAAGCGTTTGGAAGATTGCATTATAATTATTAAAGGTAAGATTTAACAGTAATAAATGCTGCTGTGGTGTGATGTATTACAACAGGAGTATAAATATCAACCTGCAGATGAAAGTTCAGGGCATCATCAGTAGTAATGCATTCACTTATGATTGATATTGCTATTACTTGAACCACAGTACTAGTGTATTGAATGCTGTGTCATATTATGGCTGGATGACTACTGTGTTACCAGCAGGTACACTAATCCTGCCTCTCTGAAGGTTTCGAGTTTCTAATAACAGGAAAAATCTTCTCTGTTAGGCCAAGAATCAGCCAGACATCTATTAGCTCTCCCTTCTGCGTATTTATCTGGACAGATTACTATGCTGGCAGTCCACCTGGTGCACCATTGTGTCAGTTTCAAGGCGACGACCTGTCCATAAAGGCAGCATATCTGCTTGTGATGCTGAACACACAAGGCTCTGTTCAGGGTCAAGTCAAGGAGATGTTCACAGCGGCTGAGACTCGGGCACGGATGGACAGGGCTTTGTATTGTTTCTGACTGCTCTGCCGCCCTACAGGCATGGTGCATTTAGTAGAGAAGACATTTGCATAGGAAATGTGTTCTACTTCATCAAAACCTTTAGCCTGAGACTTCACACTAAATTTAGTGGTGGGAAGTGATATCATCCTCACAGAATCATTTAAAAAAATCTTTCAGTACTGAGGCAGTCAATTCCAATATGTTGCACTAGTATTCTGTAAATTAATTTATATATAAGATGAAATGATTTCTCTCTCGAGGCCAAACACGGTGCTCATTTGTAGCGTGTGCGTACTGTAAGAGAGAGCGTGTCCGTGATTCAAGCAACAGCGGCACGGAGAATAAAATGGGTCAATATGCTCACTCCAGGAGTTCTGGGCCCTGCTCTGTGTGTGTTGTTGCCTGTGTCTTTGTGTGTGGTTGAATCATTGACCGTTCTCCTGCAGGCAGGGGTAGATGTGTGTGTGTGTGTGTGTGTGTGTGTGTGTGTATTTGTCTGTGCCATATAATAGATTGAATGATCCTGTGACCTACAGCATGTGGTGCCAGGATAAAAAAAACACAAGCCTGTGAGTGCTTTGTACTATTGATCTTGGAATGAGATAGCGATTACTCTTCTGCTTTTTATGTTGCTGGTTTTATGTTTTATGGTTGAGATCTGCAGTTTCTTCTTTATAACAAATTAGGCCTCGACAAGAACAAAAAATTCTATGCATGATATTACTAAAGAGCTCAATCTGCACACGTTCCCTTTTGCTCTAGCTGTTCCTGGGGGGTTTTTTCTAAACCCTTTTTACCAAATAAACATCTTCTAAATGACTGCATTGTATCTGTGTGCCTGGTGAGCCGACCTTGTCAAGAAACCAGTCGGGCCGACTGCCTGATCCATCTATCCGGAGTCGCATTTTTCTCAGTGGGGCAACGTCATCGATCTCCATGTTAAAGGTGTCCTCTTGACCTCGCTCAAACCTTTTGTTCACCACCACATCAAAGCACAAAGTTTAGAATCTTGAGTATGAATTGGTCCTCTCTTTATTTTACAGTTAGATACATGAATGAAAATAGAAATCATTGATGCTACCTGTCCTCATTCTTCTGCAGCAGCATCTCCTCTGTACTGCCGTTGGCCCCAAAAACAGTCATGAAGATCTGGGTGTCTGTTCCCGCATTCTGCACATCTCCGGTTACCACTGTCACCTCATAGATAATCTAACATGGAAAGATTATCAGACATCAAACAATACTATCCTCCCACAAGTACATCTACAGCTTCACTGGACGAGCACATACGAATTAATTCAGTCATTTTAAGGTTGTAAACAGTGATAAAATAAACACAAATGCAGACATTGGTTATTTAATAGCTATGCCATGAAAAGGGAGGTGACAGCCAATATTTTGGGGCTTCCAGTGTAGCAACAGTTGTGAATATCTGGGCTAAGAATTCCTGTTCTGTGCACCAGTGAAATATAAAGGAGCTAAACCATCGTGTAGATGGATGCTGATGGTTTAGAGTAGTTGTAGGCAACTCCAGGCCTCGAGTGCCGATGTCCTGCAGGTTTTAGATGTGTCCTTGATCCAACACAGCTGATTTAAATGGCTAAATGACCTCCTCAACATGTCGTGAAGTTCTCCAGAGGCCTGGTAATTAACTAATCATTTAATTCAAGTGTGTGTATACAGGATGAGATCTAAAACCTGCAGGATACCGGCACTCGAGGCCTGGAGTTGCCCACCCCTGGTTAGAGTCCAGTTTGGCAAACACAAATCCTGATGTTGCTAGGATTTTCACATCAACTGCTGTCTTCTGTGCGTGTCAACCACCATGATGTCTGGCTGGTTGGCCAGAAGCTGCGCCTGTGTGACAGTCAAAGTCCCATAGGACCTTCGCCATGTTGCTCTCAACTACCTCTGGAGGTGTCTCCCATCAGGACTTGTGGACTTCTCTATATGCCACACAGGTGTTCATCTACACCATCCTAGCCACTAGGTTTTGTCTCTGTGGAGCTAATGCTTAGGTCCTGCTCCTGTGCTGCCGTGATCACCATCTGTGCTGTCCTTTAGGCCAGCTTTCTCTAGACACTGAAAGGATTTCTTAATTTCCACTTCTTCAGTCTGTTGATGGCAGACCCCATGGAGGGCCTTGATCTTCCTCCTGTTCTTTATCACAGTCTCCCTTCAGCTGCCTGAGACACTGTTGTCATGCTGTTGCTTTTCGTTTTATCCTGAATCACGGCTCTGACAGTCACTAATGATAACCCTCCTGCTTAGTAGAGCCTCAGCTTGCAAAAACCTCTGTGCAATGTGAGGTGTTTTCATGTCTTGAAATCAGTGGAAATGATGTCCTCTTGTGGACAGCTTATTATATATTATTATACATGTACTATGGTAAGTTTACTACTTTGTACTTTCTAAATTATTCTCTTGTCTTAATTTAACTCAGTAACACCATGATGTATGTATGTTGCCTGCAACATGGCTTTGCTTTCAATAACACGTCTACATTTACAGACCTTATGGGAGATAGAAATGGCTTCTGAGTCCAGCACACTGAATACTCTAGCAGTCAACCCATCTCCTCGATCTTTGGCCAGCCAGCACTTGCAAGCAAATATATATTTGACCCCTTTGGTTGGCACAGCAACACATAGTTCATCAACCAGCCAGCAGCTCTCTGGAGTGGCCCCATCATGGCCGAGCTGCAGGAAGGAGAGAAACAATCACTGCCAGGAACGTGGGTGTATTTTTTCTGTGTGTTTCAGTGTGTGTGTGTGTGAGAAGCTATGTTAGTGCAAAATCTTCAGTGAAACAAATTCACCTGTCACTCACCTCAACCTTTTTGATCTCCCCCACATCTGAACCGTGGGACTCGAAGCTCTCCAGAGAGCCGGCCTCAAAGCCCTTCCTCCCGTCTTGCAGGTCCAACCACAACCTATCTGTCTGGGTGTGATTAGCCCCGATAATGATGACATAAGCCCTGCTGGTGGTGCTCGCATCCCTCTCCAGTCCAGTGTAGATGGTGATGTGATAAGGTATGACTGCATAGAAAGGGCCGAGCAACTATTCGTTCATTTGATGCATTCAAGGGATTAACAACAAACACATGAGAGAGCATCAGGTGAACTAGCAGTGCAGAAGAGACTTGAGTTTTCTTACTTGGAAGATCAATTTTTTCTTCTTTCTTCTTCTTGTTCTTCTTGTTCATGTTATTGTCGACGCTTTTCTGCATTAGAGCCAAGTTCTTCTTTTCACTGGCCGAGCTCTCTCGAACTCCTTCATAACCCTGAGAAAACAGAACGGACACTTAGTGATGCAGCAGCCATATCTGCAGAGATACAGACCCAAGTCGATGCTAAGCCACTAAATGTTTTACAAAGACTTCAAAAAGGTGCTGAAATTATTTCAGGTGGTGTGCCACGAAAGAACAAAAAATGAATCCTAGTCACTTTGGTGATCAACCGCCATTCACTTTAAAGTGGATCTGTCACACTTTTTCTCATGTTATGTAACATATACAGCAGGGCTCTGTGTTACAGTGGTAAATGCGCTTATACAGCCAAAGTTTCAAAGAATGAGGTCAGCATATGTGCAAGTAATTCATATGAGCCAAACACTGATGTGAATTTCAAACTTTTCAAATTCATTTATTTTTTACTCTTGGCTCTGTTGTTGGGAGAAGATCTCCCTAATATGGTCTTCTCAGGCACACAGGTCCGGCTGTGAGCACAGAAACCCCACCCACTTGCTGTTCTCTGTAATTGAGGGGCTGCCAATGAGAATAAAAGGGAGCTAAAATGGCTTTTATTTGGTCTGTAAATGAACTGAAGGGCAGTTATTATTTTTTTGCTATTGTAAAAACATCTAAGAATAAAAATATGGAGCTAGAACTGAGGACATTACGTTAATTGTGCTCAACTAGTGTAAGAAATAGAAGAAATCAGTATATCAAAACCTCTTTCATGTAAGAAGTAGCACTTTAGATTGTTCATGTTACCTTGACATAAAAGTATCTTTGGATGCGTCTATCCTCTCTCTTCTTGGAGAGCCAGCGTTCACATAAGAAGAGGAACACCTCTTCTGTATCAATGTCCAGCACCTCCACCTGATCCAAGTACCAGTCAGGACTCACCATACTGTTATCATGGCGAATTTTTATTTTGAAAATCTGACCGAGGTCTACTGCCTCTATAGTGAACTTATCCACCTGGGAGAAGAGAAACATTCAGGAAATAACATCAATGTTGTGTACTTCTTTTTTGCTCTGTAATCTGGAATATATATATCTACAGTGTAGGAGACAAGAATTAAAAAGGTCACAAAGTTCAAGCTTTCTTACAGATCCTCTTTCAAACTTGTTGCTGTTTGTCTCCGACTTGCTCAGTTTTCTCTCCCCGGTGTCCCCCAGGTCCCCGTAAATGGTGAGGAAGACGTTGGCATCAGTGCCGGCTCCATACACATCACCTGTCATCACGGAAACTTTGTATGTGTGGGCTGTAGTGGGAGACAGTGATCACAGACAGGCAGGGGATTTTGTGTGAGGCTGCTGCCAGGAAATAGATTGAAAATGAAGCAATTTTGCATCGTAGTTTGATGCTGCTGTCATAACAGAGACTTAGTTGGGGGTATAAAGGACCAGAAGGGAAAACTGTCTCCAAACTAATGCTCAGAAGGGCAGATAAAAAGACAGGATGACAAATCGTTTTTGTGTTTCTAATAATGCAGCCAGCAGGTAACATACTCTCCAGAGCGTCTTCCACCTCGACTTCAGTCACTTTCAGGCTTCCATCTCTTGAAAGTTTCTCTGTGATGATGTCAGAGGGCACAAGCTCTCTCACCGTTTCTCCATCGTCCTCTGACTTGGCGAGCCACCGCTCACAGGGGAAGATCACGGTCTCTGAACCCTACAAAGAGACGATTAAATTCTGCAGTTTAATCTGTGTGTTTGTGTCTCGGAGGAGGATCAGCAAACAGAATATTTAGACTGGCTGAGCAGCAACCCAATATGTTGAATCACAAATGAAATCACAGTGCTGCTTGACCAGCTAAGAAGACAACATCACCACCTGCTGATTAAAAACAGAACTGTTCCGTTATTAGAAGAAGGGAATCAGAGGATGTGCTCCTGAGTGCTGAAATCAATCTTGTGAATGAGGCTTTCGGGTGTGGCAGCCCAAATACAGCCCTAATAGAGTGTCAGTCCTCTGCGCAGTGAAATGTAACTCTGGGCGTTTGATATACGGCTGCACAGTTTTAAAAACTTGAGTGCTGACATTTAATTTATTTTTTATATTTGCACTCAAAAAGCAAATATGGTTCTTTTTAGGTATTTAAATGTTTTAGATTCACAATTTACACACAAAACATGCAACAGTTTCATGAGATATGATCACCTGTACTAGGTTGAAGTACCCATAATATACACTCACTGGCTACTTTATTAGGTACACCTTATTGGACCCCTTTTTTGCCTCCAGAACTCCCTGAAATTTTCATGGCATAGAGTCAGGTGCTGGAAATGTTTCTCAGAGACTTTGGTCAATATAGACATGATAAAATCACACAGTTGCTGCAGATTTGTCAGCTGCACGTCCGTGATGCCGAACCCCTAATCCCACCACATCCCAAAGGCCATTTGAGGACATTGGACTCATTGTAATGATCAAGAAAACAGAAGATGGGTAAACTGTGGTCATAAAGGGGCGGACATGGTCAGCAACAATATTCAGGCAGTCTGTGGTGTTGCTCTGTGGTGCTCAGTTGATACTAAGGAGCCCACATAAAATATCCCCAACACCTTTATACCACCACTAGTCTGAACTGTTGGCACAAGGTAGGATGGACCCATGCTTTCATATTTGTTTACCTAAATTCTGACCATATCATCTGAATGTTGTGGGAGAAATTGAGGGTCAGACAAGCCAACATTTTTCTAATGATCTATTGTCCAATAATGGTGAGCCTGTGTGAATTGTAACCTCAGTTTCCTGCTCATAGCTGACAGCAGTGGTTCCCAATTGTGCCTTTAAGGTATGCCTTCTGCATATCTTGGTTGCAACAAGTAGCTTTTTGTGTTACTGTTGCCTTCCTAACAGCTGGAAACAGTCTGGCAATTCTCCTCTGACTCCCAGCATCAACAAGACACTTTTGCCAAGTGAATTCACTGCATATTATCTCTTGTCCAGGCCGTCCTCTGTAAACACCAAAAAGGTTAGCGCAGGAAAGCCCCAGTGGATCAGCAGTTTCTGAAATATTCACACCAGTATATCTTGCACCAACAACCATGCTACCTTCAGAGTAATTTAAATCACCTTTCTTCCCTATTTTGATGCTCAGTTTGAATTTCAGCAGTTTACAGTCATGTCTGCATCACTAAATACATTTGGTTGCTGCCATCTGATTGGCTGATTAGATATTTACTTTAGCAAACCAGTTGAATAGACAAACCCAACAAAGTGGCCCTGAGTATATCAAGTAGTTCAAATTACCTTCACCTCTTTCTACAGTACAATGCTACTTGCACACTTTCTGTGCTGTCAGCCATCAGTAATATTAATTCACCAATATATTACTGCAATATTCACCAAAGTTTTCTAAACTGCTATTATCAGCTACTATCATATTTTTTACTTAAGCCAGTAAAACACTTTCCCCCTGTTCATGTATCCTCCGCAGACAGTACCTTTCCTTTCCTGAGGAGGCGTCTGATTTCCACTCTGTCCAGATGCCAGCCTGGGTTCACCCCACGGTTGTCATGGCCAATACGAATCTTCTCAATTACATCTCCGACATCTTCTAGCTGCACAGACAACAGAACACTTGGATAAACGGACAACTTTCACAAGTGCAGTTCATTGCTGTAAATGCAGAAACACGCTCATGACTTTGCTGTTCTAGTCCCCAAAGCAGGATGAATGTATTTATTGCTTCCCTTATTTAACTTACCTCAACAATAAACATGTCCTCAGCTCCTCTCTCAAAGTACATTCTCCTCTCCCTCTTGTTGACACACAGGGACTTCTGCTGGGTGCACACTGCATCTCGGCCATACAGGATGATGAAGACGTCTGCGTCTGTACCGGCTCCAAACACGTCACTTGTGAAGATTTTGATCTCATAAGGAACGACTATAAAATGGAATAATAACCAATTAAGTTACACTTTTAATACAGTTAGAATATGGTGCACTTTTCTGACTTACATGGTGTGTAAAACTCTGTTTGAAGAGGATTAGGGAAAAGCTCCCTGACGATGGCTCCATCATCCTCTCCTCTGTCCAGCCAGCGGCCGCAGGGGAAGTGTAGTTTCTGTCCCAGAGATGGAGCATCAATCTCCACCCAGTCAAGAAACCAGCCTGCTGACCCTCCCCCTTAAACATTAACAGAAAAGACTGTGATCATTTATGTAGATGTAGTCGGAGTATTTCTGCATTATTCTCGGCACAGGCAGCCAGTCGGTCCTAATGTACCATTGTTGTCGTGTCCAATACGCAGCTTTTTCAGGGGTCCGAGGTCCACGGCCTCCACAGTGAACACATCAATCATACCTCGCTCAAACTTGTTCTTATGGGTCTTTGAAGCCTTCAGGTTAATAATTCCTGTGGATACAGAACAGACTAATTATCATTTTAAACACAGAAAGCAGGCAAAAAGCGCAGCAGTCACTTCCAAAGCTACCTGTGTCATCCTTGGTGCCATACAGGATCATAAAGACGTTAGCGTCTGTTCCTCCGTACTTCTTGTCACCAGTTTTTATCCTCACTGTGTATGTTGTTGACATGGCTGCAGGAAGAAGTTACCACATTTAATAATCTCTGTGTTATATTTCTCAGAAAAACTCAGAAAACGCTCGATATCTGACATCGGTCAGACACTTCTTTCTTCGTACGCAGTAACGTTGCTCTCACCTTTCTGTTCCAAACCAAGAGTAGCTTCAGAGTCATCTTCGTCATCATCATCTCCCTTCTTCATGAACGCCTCATCCACAGGAACAAGCTCTCTGGCAAGCTGTCTGTCATCCTCATCGACAGCCAGCCACCGTTTGCAAGGAAAGAAGTACCTAAAATATATATGCCAGGATACATAACTTTTCCATGTCAAAAAATTTGTTTAAAACATTTCCCACTTCACACCACACAGTGGTGCTCTAGCACACACGCAGAGGCTCTGTCTGCTATGTAGGATGGGGATTTTTTGTGAACCCTTTGTGTTTCTGAATTTGTGTCTAGTATGACTCAGCAAAGTGCAAATTTGCTTTCTCCATTAAGGGGTCCGTTAAACATATAACATCAATGTGCTGGTGACATACGTGGTGTCATCTTTGTTGTCCACAATCTCCACTCTGTCCAAAAACCAGCCGGCGCTGGCCTGGCTGTTGTCATGGCGGATCCTCAGCTTCTTCAGGGTCCCCAGGTCGACTGCAGAGATGTCGAAAACGTCTTCCTACGTCGCCCGCCAACAAGCCCGGTGACAAAGGGTCAAGAAATGCCACAGGTTAGCGGACCATGAGAACCTCATCACTTATTCATCTGATCTTTGTTTAACCCAGAAGGCTACCGAAGCCAAACATTTGTTTGATGAGAGACTTTGACAGGAAAACAGTATCAATTACAGCAATCCTGACGATGCCAGACGGCATTGTCAGGATTGCCTGACACATCCATTGCCTGACACATCCATGACGGCATTATAAAAACATCAACATGAGATTTAGCATTTTAATAAGGCTGATTTTTAGGCCTTGGTCAGGTCGGGCTGCCTGTTTCCCCCATATACAAAGTCTCTGCAAAGCCAATGCAATATCCTTCATGGACAGACATGGTAGTGATATCCATATTCTCCTTTAACTCTTTGCAAAATGTCAATACATGAGTCAGTGCGATTCAGTTTTCTTTATATAACACTAAGTCACAATAACAGTCACCTCAAGGCTCTTTAAATTGTAAGGTAGAGATCCTATAACAGATGATCCCCTATGAGCAAGCACTTGGCAACAGTGGGAATGAAAAACTCCCTTTTAACAGGAGAAAAACTCCAGCTAAACCAGGCTTAGTGAGAGGGAGTCAATACCACGACTGGTTGGGGGTGAAGGGAGGAAGACAGGAAAAATCAAGAGTTAACAAATTGATTTCCTTCGGATTTTCAGCAAACCGGGTTTACCTGGCCTTTCTCAAATTTGTTTAGGTTGTTGGATTTCTTGAGGTGTCGCTCTCCCGTGTCGCCTGTCTCTCCGTAGATGTTGATGTACACATTGGCATCTGTCCCTGCCCCCCACATCGTCCCAGTGAACACATGTATCTCATAGGAGTTCACTGTCAGAGAAACACAGTAAATCATCAGCGACATTATGAAAATGCACATGAGGGCATTGGCTTGATTTTCAGGCTCACGGGCTTCAGCAGCAGATATCAGTGAGTCAACATGACCACATTCATGCTCTACTTACTCTCCAAGTCGTCATTATCCTCAGTCAGCAGCTCAACCACAATCTCCCTGTCCTCCTCATCCCTGGCTAGCCAGCGGTTACAAGGAAAAATAAATGTCTCCACCACTTCCTGCAGTTCTTCAATTATCTCCACCTCCTCCTCCTCTTCCTTCTTCTTCTTTTTCTTATCTTTCTTCTTGTCCTTTTTGCTCGTCTCTTCTTTCTTCACCTCAACCTGCACCATAGCCATCGTCAGGCGCTTGATGTCCACAGTCTCCAGAAACCATCCGTCTCCAATACCCTTCCCGTTGTGGTAGATACGTATCTTATAGATCTTACCAACATCCTGAGCCTCAATCTGGGTTGGAGACATGAAACAAAAGTCAAACCAGCAACTCAAATCTCTGACAGACGTTGACATAACCTAAGCAGTATTAATACAGACCTTAAAGATGTCAGTGGTGTCACGTTCAAAACTGTTGGAGCGACTTTTTAGAGGCAGAACTTCAGTTTTTCCTTCATATCCATAGATCTGACAGAAGACTTTGGCGTTAGTTCCACCTGCACGCACGTCACCTGTGACTACTGTCACTTCATAGTTGATTACTGTTATAGGCAAAAGGATTAAGCATTATGAGAAGCAGTGTATCTCAACCTATCACTTTAAAAATGATTAATTCTGGCTGTGCAAACTGTTTTTTGCTTTTGTGCCTTTTACATTGTTCAATGTCCAACGTCTCGCTGGGATAGAGCTCCACCTCCACCTTTCCATCAGCTTCATCTTTACAGAGCCACCTGTGACTTGGGAACATGTACTGCTTTCCGTGAACCGGCACAGAGATCTGCACGCTGTCCAGAAACCACCCGGCCCGCAGTCCCTCGTTGGTGTGACCTATCAGAAGTCGGTTGATCTGCAAGCATCAGAAAGCACACAGGCAAAAAGAAACATAAATAAATGTCTTAATGTCTGTCTAATTACATGCAGTACAAGTCTTGCAAACTTACCTTCCCGATGTCAGAGGTTTCGAAGGTAAAGATATCCGTGCGACCTGTCTCAAAGTAGTTCCTGAGATCATTGTCGGAGACTGCTAATATCACCTTGCTAGTATCACCCTTCTCCCCATACAGCTTGACGAACACCTTGGAGTCCGAGCTGGCCCCGTTCACACTGCCTGTCTTGATTGCTATCTGGTAGCTGACATCTGAGGAGTGAAAACAATCGGTTTAAAAAACTGATGTATGCCTACAAAACTGGGCTTTTTAAAATGTTCTTGTGTACTCACTGAAGAGACGCAGGCCGTCTCCCGCTGGAACTAACTCACGGACAATCTGTCCATCATCCTCATTACGGTCCAACCACCTGAAGAAAAACACACATGTAAATGTACCTCAGTGGCGTAAAAACAGAATCAGAGGAGCCTTCCTACACACTTAGAAAATCCCTGGAAATGGAAATATTAAAAAGATGACATAATATTTATGTATTCATAACTTCACTGGAAGAATGATGCTATAGGACTGACAGAACCTCTGAAGCCACTGAACAATAAGAAGAGGAAAGAAGAGGAAACAGACAGAACATGATATTAACTGACTTACATTTTAACAGTTACATTTTCCAGATTAAAATCCCAATCATTAACTTAATAATTACAAAACATTTAAGTGGCCTAACATTATTCATGTAACAATTTCCACACTGAAAGTGGGAATCAACTTTCCCTGACTGCCAAATCAAACAGACAGGAGGAGGTAACACTGCACCTCAGCCTTGTGGTTTTGGCACCACTATTAGAAGCACAGAGCTGGCCACATTCATTTAGTCTCCATTTGTAATGGCACACTCGTCCATCAGCTGCCTAACTATTTACACGCAAGCCACTGGAGAGCTAGTGAAGGTAAGAGCGGTCAATTTACAACACTTAAGAGAGATTTCGAGCTGGTGGGAGGATTTTGTCTGACTGGATTCTGTCTGTGTTGGTTTCAGAAGAAAGTGGACACTACAAAATGTATGCAATTTCTGTATATAAAACATATATAAATATGTATGTAATATACAAAGTAAAAAATTTTACACTTCTTGTGAAAAGATTGACATCCATCCATCCTCTTAGTCAATTCAATGTCGCCGGGGGGGCTGGAACCTATCCCAGCTGACTTTGTCAGAGAGGTAAGGTACACCCTGGATAGGTCGCTAGTCTGTCGCAGAGCTAACACATAGAGACAAACAACCATTCGCACTCACATTCACACCTATGGGCAATTTAGATTTATCAGTTCGCCTAACCCCACTAACTGCATGTCTTTGGACTGTGGGAGGAAGCCGGAGATCCACTGAAGAATATGAAGATGCTAATTTAACTGAGACTGATCGGGATGAACACAATTAGAAATTAGTATATCTCAGGGTCTCAGATTGAGTAGTTTGGAGGCAAAGCGAGGAGGCATAGTGGGTATACTGGACATAATGTTGAATACGGAGCAGTCAAGCAGAAGCGAAAGAGGAAAACTACAGAGGAGGTTCAGAGAAGTAGTGAAGAAGGACGTGTAGCGGGTTGATGTACCAGAGGAAGATGGGAGGGATAGGGTGAGTTGGAGGCAGATGGTCTAAAATGTCACTGTGTGTGCGTGCATGTGTGTGTTTTATTTAGATGGATTTAAAAAAAAAAATTACTCATGATATAACATTATCCAGACATGCCTGGTAAGGACATGAGGAGGAAACAGTAGGAGCTGTGTGAGGCTACTAAAGGCAGTGCTATAACATTTTTCTGTCATCATTTTATTATAGATTAAGTGCAAGAGTTGTTAGGTGTGGATAATTAGATTATAGCTTATTGCAATAGCAAGTTGTGCCTTGTTCTCACATATTAAGTGGAGAGTGATATATGAAATGATGGGATGGAAGGAAGAAGAGAAGCAAAGAGTGATTCACAGGCTAAATTATTTCTCACAGTTTTTTGTTGCCTTATGGTTCCAAGCGCTGTCACCAATCTTTGCATTTTGTTATTATCTCATGACACTTGTTTAATCAGCTACCATCTCTCCTATGGACTTTTTAATGTCTACAGTCTCAGATCAACACAGCCCTGCCCTTCCCATATTAGATTCTTAATGAATGCGTGTTGTTGTTATTCAGCCTGGTTCAATGTGCCCCTTTTTAACTTTGAGCACCCGCCCCTTTAAACCTCTCTGCACGGCCCTGCTCCAGCCAACGATTGGTTAACTTAACCTAGCATAAAAACAGGAAACAGGAGAAAACTGCTAGGCCACTGTCCAAAGTTCAAACCTGAGGAGTTCTGTTAAGTGATTTTTAATAGTGTCAAGCATCCTGCTGCTTCTAGTGCTTTTAGTTTAAGATTTAGCATATAGTGACAATGAAATTAATAATCTGCAAAGAAACCATATCTGTGAGAGCATTTGAGTTATTTGGAAACTATTGTCTTGCCTGTAACAAGGAAATTCAATGGCCATACTCTCTGGCTGGCCTTCCTCCCTGACCATCACCTTATCGAGGTACCAACCGCAGCCTCCACCACGGCCGTCATGACCCACACGGACCCTGCGCACCTGGCCCAAGGATACGGACTCAATGAGAAACTCATCGTGCTGAGGGAAGAGAAAGAGACAGCCATGTAAAGATGCTTGCTGTGCATTTCACACATATTTACTTAATTATTGGGTTCATTCTTGTTTATTAATACACTCACGTTTCCCTTTTCAAATTTGTTAACGTTGTTTTTGCTCATAATCATGAGTCGATCGCCCGTCTCACCTAGGTCACCAATAACATTGAGGAAGACGGTGGCATCGGTGCCACTGCCACTGACATTTCCTGTGCAGATGGTGACTCTGTACTTAATCACTGAAGAAACAAAGAGAGAGTAAAGGAGCTACATTCACTCAAGACATACTGTTTGTAATTGACTGTGAACATGGAGTCTGAACATCTGCAGTGTTCTGCAGAGCCCTCTTACAGGGCAGTGGCTCATCAATAAGTACTCCTGTCGCTGGAAGCTCTCTGACAATCTCATTGTCATCCTCATTGATGTCCAGCCAACGGCCGCATTCAAAAGAATATTTCTCCATGGTTAGCGTCTTGAGCAAGGTGACCTGCAGAAAATCATAATTTGGTTCACAATATTCCTTTCAAACAGGACTGCAGCAATGACAGCATCTAAACTGCTCAAAAAAAGAAATAAATAAAGGAATGCTTTGAAAACACATCAGATCTCAAAGGGAAACAAAAGTCTTGCTGGATATCTATACTGATATGGCCCTGTCCAGCTCTTCTAGAGTCCCTGTCGCTTCCTTGCTCTTGAGGCTGTGCTGGGAGACACAGCAAACCTTCTCACAATGGCATGCATTGATGTGCCATCCTGGATGAGATGGACGCCTTGTGCAACCTCTGTAGGATCCAGGTATGACCTCATGCTAACAGCAGCGACACTGAACCTAGCCAATGCAAAATTAGTGAAAAAACAGCCAGAAAAGATGAGGAGGAAAAACGTCAACCTCTCCAACTGTTAATTTCATTAACACCAAAACAGCTGAAGCTGATGAGATCGGCTTCAAGGTACATTGTTTACTATTTCAATACATAATAGCATGCTAGCATTTGTCAGATAAAGTTGAAGATATAAAGTTAAAGCAATCTTTAAGGTTTCACTTAATAGTTGTCAAAGCACGGGAATCAACAAAGTCCAAAGGCAAACATTCCCAAACAATTGCTGAGATAGTTCACACCGGAGCGAAGTGTTGAACTGGTCCAAAGACTTCAACATCCACAGTACAAGTAACACTTGCTCAGTGCCAGATTCATTGCTCAAAGGTGACCCTGTACAACAGACTTAACAGCTTATACTGACAATTTTTTCACCTTTCCTAAATGCCAACCAGCGAATGGATGTCTCTTCTCGTGCCAGATCCGCAGTTTCAGCAGTCTCCCAATGTCTGGCATTTCAATCTACAATTATCCCCAAATGTAAAATAAGAATGGATAGTTTAGGAAAAAAGTTTCTTTGACAGACTTTATGATTATTGTGCTAAATGAACAATAGATGAAGCTGTTTTATTCACCTTATCAGGTGAACTCAAGACTTACCATGAATTTATCAACCTGGCCTTGTTCAAAACTGTCCGAGTTGTTTTCTAGTTTCATTTCATCGGACTTGCCCTTCTCTCCATAGATCTGCAGAAACACCTGGGCATCTGTCCCTGCCCCTTTTACATCTGAGGTCCAAATCCACAGCGACCATGGGTACTCTAAATGGAAACAGAGTAAGTGTGACACTAAAGTACATATAGAAGATTTATGTTTTGATGTTTTATTCACTGAGTAAAGCAGAATGAAGACACCCACTCATCTGTTTTTTCTGCCTGAGAGAGACCATCTCATACAGCTCCCTCTCAATCAGCCCATCTCCCTCATCCTCATCCAGCCACATCCCACACGGAAACGTCTGCTCTATCCCCGTGAACGGACAGTATATAACCACCTGGATGAGAAATGGTTGATGGATGTATGACACTTTGAGAAGTGATCTGTTCATACTTAAGAAAAAGAAAAAAAATACCTTTTCACAGTACCATCCAGCACCAACTGCGCCATTGTCGTGCCCGATGGTGACCCTGCTGAGTGGGCTCATCAGTTCACAGATCTCCACATTGAAGATGTCGATGAGACCGCGCTCAAAAGCCCCGCCTTCAAGGAAGACTTTGCCGCTGTTTTTTATGCCCTTAGCTCCATGCATCACCATGTGGATCTTAGAGTTGGTCCCCGCACCCCTCACGTTTCCAGTCATCACTTGGACATTGTACACAATTCCTAAGGAGCGACAGGAAAATGCACGACACATTTTTGGTCCAAAGTGTTAACACTGAAATTAACATTGGCATCATCATCATCACACCAGTAGTCTCTTCTAGCTCCTGATGTCCTCTTGACTCATTTAGTAGCTAAATGCTCCACTACATTGACTAAGCACCCAGTGTCACACCTGAGAAAAGAATGTGCAGTACATTTTTAGAGCTATAAACTCTATTGAAAAAAGCAGGTGAACCTGGTATATTTTACTGTTCATATAGGTCCACCACTAACAGTGTTCCCTTTAAAAGTTTCTCAGGAGTTTATGGTTTGTTTGTTTTTTTCTTTATACCTACAGTGGCATCAAATAGTAAGGTGAGTCAACTCTAAGGGTTCAGGACATAATGAAAACAATCTGGTCTTTAGCAAGTCTTAAATTTAGGCCAGCACAATCAAATGATCAACCAAACATGGCATATTACACAGTGTCATTACTTATTTTTTAAGGGGAAAAAAGCCAAAATGCAGTCCACCCTCACTCCTTCGATTAGGATTAGGAGGGTGATGAAATGCACTTGATTTATTGATCATTAGCTATTGTGATCACGTCTATAAAAGCAGAGGTTTAGTCAGTGTGCTGGTCAGGAACAGTGAGGGGTGTGTTAACACAAAGCCAAGGAGGAAAGACATTAGCAACGATCTTAAAGAATCAGTTGTTGCTGTTTAGCTGGGTATTTATGAATAATTTAAAGCCCATCATTCCACAGTGGGAAAGATTATTCACAAATAGAAAAGACAGTTGCCAGGTGGAAATTACGGTAAAAATCCCCTCTTGGTAAGACTGCTGTGCTCAGAGAAACAGCAGAAACCCAAGAGCTACATCACAGACTCTGCAGACCTCAGTTAGCATGTTAAATATTTAAGACTAAACAAGTATTGTTTGTTTGAAGAGGCTGTCAGGAGAAAGTATTTTCTCTCTAAAAAGAACATGACAGCGTAGCTAAGGTTTACAAAGTAGCATCTGAACAAACCACAAAACCTCTGGTACAATGTTCTCTCGAGACCAAAGTGAAGCTGTTTGGCCTTAATGCACAGAGGCACGTTTGGCAACAACCAAACACAGCAGATCAGCGCAAATGCCTCCTACCAACTGCCAAACACGGTGGTGGAAGGTTCATGATTTGTTTTTGCAGCTACAGGACCTGAACACTTTGTACTCATGGACTTGATTGCAAACTCATCTATACACCAAAGAATCCTATAGTCTCATGTGAAGCCATCTGTCTAAGAGCTAAAGCCTGGCTGAAACTGTGTCATGCAATAAGGGAAAGATTCCAAGCAGAACAGCAAATGTAAAACAGAATAGCTAAAAAGAAAAAACAAACTGGTAAGACCTGGTAAGGACTAGATCACTTTTTATTATGTCCTGATATGTAAAAAATGGACATAGTGTCTACTGTCTTTTTCTGCTCTTTTCTACAGCATGTCTTTTATCCTGTTTTCCTTCTCTCACCCCAACTGGTCGCAGCAGATGGCCGCCCCTCTGTATCTGGTTCTGCTGAGGGTTGCTTCCTGTTAAAAGAGTTTTTCCTTCCCACTGTTGCCAAAGTACTCGCTCATAGGGGGTCATATGATTGTGGGGTTTTTCTCTGTATGTATTATTGTAGGGTCTACCTTACGATATAAAGCGCCTTGAGGCGACTGTCGTTGTGATGTGGAGCTGTGTAAATAAAATTGAATTGAATTGAATTTTTGCCATGACTGTTTACATGCTCTCCAATGTGAATGAATTTTCGTAGAATTTCAATATTTGACCTAAAAAACCTCTACATGGGAATAGAAATACTTGTCAGCATTTGCAGTTGTAACAGGGCTGTTAAAATTCTTCAATTTTAAAGATGTTACGAATTTGAAAAACTGGCCTTTTAGCCAACTGTCTCCACAGACTTTGAGCTTTATACATTGGTCCAAAAAGTCCATTTATATTTTAATATTATCCACAGTAATTTTGCATCAATTTGAACTATTTGCAATTTCAGTTACCCTCGAAAAATTGGTTCCAACAGTTTTTTTCTCACCCATTGGCTGCGTGGCTCCAACCAACACATCTCTCTGTATTTTGCCATCACCTTCATCCAAGGCAAACCAGTTATACACCGGGAATTCGTACAATTCTTTGTTACCCATGTCATCTATTACCACCTACACAGGAACATTACACACTATCATCAGCGTTTTATATATATATATGTACACATCTGAGCAGATTGCGTATGCTGGTTTACATGCCTTATCCAGAAACCATCCAGCTGAAGAGCCTCTGTTGTTGTGACCTATAGTGATTTTCTTCAGCCTCCCGAGGTTTGGGGCCTCTATTGTAAACTTGTCCTCTGACCCACGTTCAAAGTTGTCTTTGTCACTGTCCAGTCTTCTCTCCCCTTTGATAATAAACACACAGTTTATAGCAAACACACACACACACACAATAACCACGTATGTCATTGCAAAGCTTACCAGTGATCATGGTTTAATGTACCAAATGTTGAACACTTTCTGGCTTTAGTTTAATAACTATGAAGATTTCACACAGTTACTTCTGTTTGTGTAACTGTACATTTACAGTATTATCTTTCTAATTTTATTACTTTGTACAGCTTTACATTTTTTTGTCAACCATATTAAAAAAAAACCTTTGTTCCCACCCTACCTGTGTCACCGTTCTCTCCAAAAATATTCAGGAAGACATCAGCATCGGTTCCACTTCCCTTCATATCAGCAGTAAACACGCTCACTATATATTTATTCACTGCAGAACATGGGACATAAAACAAGTCAAGCAATCTGAAGGGTATGTAAGTAGCACATAGCAGTCTCTTCGACACTCAGATGGCTTCCATTTTAAATATTCATAACAGTGCGTGTCTGTTCATTACAGTTATATTGCTGTGACCACTCCCTCACCGCACAGCACCCTTGTGTCTTTACGTGAGCCTCAGGTTCACAGTGCTTTGCTTGATTGGCTACAGTCGCTTAAATGCTAGATCACGTTGCCACAGAGGACACATGGGCTGTACCTGAGGATTACACTCTAGTGGAATTCAATGACAGCCTGAAACTCTATCTAAAACACTAAGCTATCGAGCACTGGTTGTGTGCAACTGGCCAGACACATGGCTCTAACACATAAAAAACATCAGACGTAGTTCTCATTTAGAAAAATAAATATTTAAAATGATTGTCCACTTTGAGTGGTAGAGACCAGAGTGCTTTCTAGAGGCATTACATAATATTTGGCTTTTAGACATCTTATTACAAGAGTCAACCATTTCTAATCCCCGGGGTTTCTCTGACATGTGAAGAAGGTATTTAGGACTGTTATTTTGTTTTAACCTCTGTGAACATTTTGGTCTGCTTATTATTACAGGTTTGTCCCGGATTGACCTACATTTCGGGACGTCCATGGGGTTCATGCTGCCCAGCAGGTCCCTGACAAACAGGTTGTCGCCCTCCTCCCGACTCAGCCAGTTGTTGCAGGCAAAATAAAAGCGCAGATGGGGTCGGTTCATGTCAGTCACCACCACTCTATCCAAGAACCAGCTGGCACTCATCCCTGTGTTGTCGTGCTCGATCCTGAGGAAATCAGCAGATTCAGAGAGAGACACGAATGCAGCCTGGAGGTAATATCAGATGAGACCCTCACATCTCATTTGTTTTTTATTTTAAATGTCTGTTTGAATGTCTTCAGTGTTTAATACTATACAACAATGGTTGTGTTTAAGTATTGCAGCTTACACTATCAGACACTGAAAATGAATACGATGGGGTAGAATAACAAAATGAATAATGCACTCCCATGTCAAATCTAGAAATCTACACTATGTAGATAAAAATACCAAGCCACCTACACATTACAACAACGGGAGCTGCTTATCCATAGAAACACATGGTGTGAAGCTCCTGGTGCACAATTTGTGTGCTGATGTTATTGCCACAGGAGGTTTAGAGCTCTGCTGTTATTGAACAACATTGGTAACTTTTAAGAACTAACCATCTCAGCATCTGGTCAGTGCTCTGTGTGTGGCTTATATAGTGAGTCACAAACAACAATGACAGGACAGGTTAAACGTTTTACACTTTTACTGCTGTTTATGTTCGGTTTGCTAACTCAAGATTGGTGGAGCTGCTCAGACTTTCCAAGTAGGAAATCTGAGTTGAAGGGGTGTCTCAAATTGAAACTATAACTGGGAACTTGGAAATGTCGACGTCTGACTTAACCTGGAATGCGGCATTAGTTAGTGACTTCCTTTGTCTCGGGATGCTTGATTAGTTTCAGCTGTGTCTTATTACCCTTATGGTTCCCATCTCCCCGATTATCTCTTCTGTGTATTTAAAGCCTCAGTTTGCTTGTGTTCCTTGTTGTGTTGTCCTATCGCCTGCTGTTCTACATCCAGCATGTTTCCTGGACTTATTATCTTTGTAGTTTGGGCTTGTCTTTGTTTTGTTTAGTTTTGTTTTTATCTGTAGATCTTTATTGGCCGAATAAACAGCTTACTTGTGTTGATCTTTGCCTCCCTGTGTATTTGCATTTGGGTCCCCACCTCAGCCCACTGCAATATATATGACAGCACTTTCATTACAGTAAGGATTAACACTGCCCTGGCAATGTCTACAACAGGAGAAGCTTTATTAAGTTCTAGTTTGGCCAAATAATCCCCACACATAATCTCCTTACCATTTTAGCTTTTTCCAGAGTTTTGAACTGTATTGCTTTTTTCTACAGCAAATGTTGAATTATTCACATGCAATTTGAGTAGCCCTTAGAATTTTAAGTTCTTCTTAAAATGTCTTAAGCTGATTTGCCTTGACCTTGAAAAAAAAAGCAAATAGGTGGACCTTGACTGAGGATCGTCTCCATAACAGGTAAGAAAACTGTGTCTGGCATGCTAGAAAAAGAAACAAAGTTTTAAATCAGAATGCAACATTATTCTTTTAGCAAATCCTGACAATTCAGCATGTTTAAATCTTGGGGCCTGTTTTCAGAGGTCATGTCTTGTGGCTGCGATGTAACTCTGTGTCTTTCTCTCTAGAGGAGACAAACTTCACACAGCAGATGGGGCTTAACCTTCTGTCACTGGATGAAATCCTTTGATGGCCCGCCGCACAGCGAGAAATGTTCCTGTGGGATCCTCTTAGTAAGCTGCTGTTATGCTGTGTGAGGAATGCTCAACTATGAAGCAGAAATTGTGATGTTGTCAGTGACCTGTAGTTGTGCATTCTGGGTATTTAATCCAGACACAGTAATGGGGTATTTAAAGCGTGCATACATGTGAGTTTTTATACGAGTTATCACAGTCGACTATTAGCGATACACTACCTCAGTTTCTTTAGAGGCCCCACGTTGTGTGTTTTGATTCGGAAAACATCCGTCTTATTCTTCTCAAATGCAGTCCGGCTTCTGGAAAATGTCAAAATGTGAATAATATCAGTACAATGCTCTGAATGTCCCAGTCTAGAGACCCAGAGACACGTGACCTAAACTCTGGAACAGTAAATCGTATCCCCCTTAATGACGCAGATTTAGGGTACCCTGGTTGTCTCGTGGCAGTGGTATAATCTGAAACCTTCACCTCTCCTGCTTCCTCCTCAAGTACATTTACCCCCTCCCGGAGTCGAACCAGGCCCATGAGCACACCAGACCCCCCTCTGCCCAACACCGTGAATCAGACACCCTCTTTTCCATTAACAGAGAATACCTGCCTTTGTGTCTGACCCATATCTCCATCTGTTCTCATCTTCCTGCAACATTCAGTGGACAGACAATGCCAAGGCTCACAAAATAAGGTGCACAGTGTCATCATACTGCAACAAACTGCCAAGATTGAAATACTGTACAACACACATGAATACATGCCCTCATTCTCAATGTCAAATCACCTGCAAGAGAATGAAGGGGAGAAACTGATTATCCGGTGGAGGGGTGGAGAAAACTCACAGCAAACTTTGGAATTCATGCAATTTGAACGTGTTTTATAATTACACTGAATTTCCAAAGAGTTGCATTTTTAATCTGCCTCACTGATCAGTGGGGCAAATATTCTCGGAGACATAGCAACCCTCCCTTACCTGTATCATGCTGTTAAAGTTTCCAGTGACGATAACACAATACAGGCAGGACCTAACTTATATTGGAGTAAGGTGAAACTCCTTACAATGCAGTTTGTTTAATATGTCACCAAAAGGGGCTCCTGAACATCTGTGTGTGTGTGTGTGTGTGTGTGTGTGTGTGTGTGTGTGTGTGTGTGTGTGTGTGTGTGTGTGTGTGCGTGTGCGTGTGTGTGTGTGTGTGTGTGTAGCTCATCGGCTGAGCAACACTACAGTCACACAGCAGATAGACAGTAAATGCAAAGGATGTGGACGCTGTCTGAAGTGGATGGGTGAGACCACCACAAGGTGTGGGTGACATGGTCCAGAGTGGCTGACAGTAACATGGTATATCTGTTACGCTTCACAGGTAATCCTATCTGTCAATCAATGTGTGCAGAGATAAAGGAAGCCTGCTGCTAAGATCCCCTGAGAGTCATTTGATCGTCCCCAGAAATGACATCGTGGTCTTCTTTCATTTATCTCTAAATGGAAATGAAGACCAGCCATGTCACATAGTTCCTCCTTACTCCAGATATCCTGTGTCCAACACTTAATGCACTGTATATAAGAGACATTCCCATTTACCAACAAACCTCTGCTCTGTTGTCTGACGTCAAAGAATTTACTGGTTAATATCTTTTTTAATGGCTGGTGTGCAAAGTCATTTTATCTTGCATCACTGGTTCTTTGGACATCAGGTTTTGATGTTAAACAGGAATTCTCTCACATACAGTGTTATATTGACAATACAAGCCAACACAAGGACAGGATCATAAGCATCATTTTACAGTTTGATTAAATAAAAAATACCTCTTTTCTGTGCTGAAGGAATGGAGAAGAATAGAAAAGATTAAAAAGTCAACAACTGACATTGAAAAGGTGCTAAACTGGCATAACAAACTGAAAAAGGACGTATTAAACATCATATGATGGTGAAACAGAGTAAGTCACTTAGATCTGATTTAAACAAACGAAAAAAAGCATATTCATCAAACGAATTCAAGAACACCACCAAAAGCCCTTTTAAACTCACTTGCTTGCCAGGTGGACCTTGGGCGTGACGCCAAAGTCTCCAAAAAGGGTAACAAATACATTTGCATCTGTCCCAGCTCCTTTAACATCACCAGTGACAGTAACTACCTCGTACACTGGAAGAGAGGGGAGAAGGGAGAAGAGAATAAAAGGGAAAATACAATCTGAAATACAGTCACAAATTACATTATATCTAATACAAAAACTTAATGAATAATCACTTGAACCAAAGGACGAACACAAAGTCACATCCTCAGTGTCCAATAATCTATAAACATTATGGAGCATTATGTTTCCTTCCATGCACAGTTGCCAGGGAATTCAATGAGGCGAAACTGCAACGAATCCATGTCTGGCATTATACATCAGCCAATCCTCTCTCACATTTCATCCGTCTGTAAAATCTACCTGAGGTGGTGACATTCACATCGTTTGCATGGAGGAGAAGAGAGGACGAATCAAACTAAGAAAAAAATCAAGTCGTGCAGAAAATAAATCCTAATGACTGCTGATCGCTCGACTTCTACTCAAGAAACACCCTTTCAATTTGTGGGTTATTATGAAGTACGGGATAAGTGGTGGCAGCATTTAAGTTCCCTCTGTTTTACATTCATATTCATTAGCAGATCAAAATAACTATTTTCCTAAAAGTAATACTTTGGTTTAATCCATGAAAAAAGTTTTAGTGTTTTGGAGCTTTAGAGTAACAATCTAAACAAAAATCTGCTGTTTTAGAGAAGATTTCAAAAGGATGTTCATTCTGTTACAGACTATAAAAAGGTAACACTTTGGTCCAGCAACGTTAAAGTATCAAATGGATTTCTTCTGTTTTGATTTCATTTGAAAGTATTGGTCTTTGAGATGAAAGTCTATGACCCAGGGATGAAACAACCAGTATAAAGTATGCCATACATAGTGTGGGAATGAGAAGCACCACTAACCCTTTCTAATATGTGGGTAACATTTTGAAAAAGTTCCTAGCCTTATCATCTATTTTGTAAATGAGTGGCTCATTAAATGCAATAGATTTGGAGAAGTTTATATATAAGAGAGTCCTGTGAAAGTATACCCCCCATGATTTAATACCTCGTAGAACCACCATTAGCAGGTGAAGTCTTCATTTTCTATTTGGCTTTATCCATCTCCCTCCTAGCTGTGGAGGAATTTTATCACACTTTTCGTTACACAGTTGCTTCACTCCGTTGATGTTTGTGGACATTTGTTTATGCTCAGCTTTCTTATGGTCCAGCATCTCAATCAGGTTGATGTCTGGACTTTAACTGAGCCATTGTAATACCTTAATTAGTTTCTTTTTCAGTCAGTCTGTTGGGCAAAGCTTTAGCTGTCCAATAGATGGCCTAATATTTGACTGTAGAATACTTTGATAAACAGAGGGGTTCACGGTTGACTCAAAGACTGCATGGTGCCAAGGTCCTACAGCTGCAGAACGAGCCCAAATGATCACCCCTCCACCACCATGCTTCACAGTTGGTTTGAGGTGTTTGTGCTTATATGCTGTTTGGTTTTTGCCATAAATGGTGCACAGCAAATCCAGCATGTCCAAATTAACACTGTCGGATTTGATTTCAACACTATTAAAGTGTCTATATGGGTCCACACCAGAGAGTGTTAATTTAACTCTTTTTGGAGAGTTGGTACGTTAACTCTGATTTAGTGTTAAACACCAAATCTGTCTGGAGTTGATAATTTAACACTTGGTGTTAAGAGTTTATATATTAGCTCTCAAAGAGTATTTTAGTTTAACTACGTAAGAGTTATCTTCTAATTCATTCTAAAAAGCGGGAATTTTACTGTTCTGAACTTCTAGAAATTTCTTTTGGAAATAAACATTTACTAAAAAGATGCAATGGTTTTTGAAAAACATTTATTCTGAACTGTGCACCACAATTTCAAAACATTTTCTGAAAGATGTAACAGTGTACATGTTCTCACTTTCATTAGAATTTTGTTTATCAAAAGGTCTGACATGGTAAATGCAAATAACAGCATTCTCATCACTTATTTCTTCAATACAATATGCATGTCCTTCATTCATCACTTTGTGGAACTTCAACGCACTTCTGCTGTCCCCCATATTCCATCTTCACAAGCATATCCTGTGTGGAGATTGAATAAAAATTAGTTGACAGTAATTAATGGCACAAATAATCCAGTAAACAATTGCAGCACAGTAAAAAAAAAAAGGAATCCTCTTTGAGCCATTACTTGTGTAAAGTATTTTCCCAAAAGACAAAGACACAGGCAACAGGTAATACTGAACTAAATGTAAAACCTCAACCTTTTTCATTTTTACCTAAACCGTGTGCACAAAACTCTGGAGGGAATATGCTAACGTAGAAACCAGTCAGGACGTCTGCTACTGCTGTTTGCTCGTGTTTTTTTTATTTTTTTTTATGGGCGATCGTTTTCAGGCTTCAAGTAGCACCATTATACCAACATTTCACATTCTAGACATTGTTTTAGGTGTATTTGACCAAAAGTTTGACTGAAAATTCACATGCAAGCTTTTTTTCAAGGCTGTGGTATTTGCCCGCAAACAATACCTTTCAGCTAGCTAAAACAGAATATTATGCTATCAGCGAGCAACATGGCTAATGCCTTTCACACAGCTTTGTCTCAACTCCAAAGAGCCACAGAAGTAAAAGCTAATAACAATTGAAACAATCTTTGAAAAAATGACTTACCAAGCATGGCAAACAACTCAAATATGTAGAGCAAAATGTTCTGAAACGGCTTCACTTCAGCTTCGATTGGAGCCGTGCTGGGGGCGGAGTCTGTGAATTTACTCTGTTGGTGTCATAGCCCCTCTAGGAGTTCAGAGTTAAGAGGTCAAGAGTTAATGTTTCCATTGTAACACCTCCAGATTTGACAGAGAAACACTCATTTTTAACACTCGATTTTAACTACTATCATTTTACACCTCAGAGTTACATTAAAAGAATGTGACTCTGCTTAGAGTAAAATTAACTCTACTTTTGCAAGGAGACTATTAACACCAAAAAATTTAACACTTTTGAATTTGCTGTGCGCGATTAATTATGACCACTTTGGTCTCCAAAGGACATTGTTACAGAAGTTCTTTGGTTCGTTCAGATGCAACGCTGCAAAACCTAAGCTGTGCTGCCATGTTGGTTAGACGGAAGAATCTTTCTCCTGGCAAACCTTCCAAACAAGCCATACATGTTCAGTCTTTTTGTACTTGAGCTGTCATGAAATTTAACATTTACATTTAAACCGTGGCCTGCAGAGTCTGGAATGATAGCATTATGTTAGCACACAACACACCTACATGCTCCAGACCAGCAAAATGCAAAAATGTCTGCGTTTATAGAGGTACTCAGACTACATACATATGAGATAGTAAAGTGACTGGTTCTTAACTCTTTTCTACATGTTTATATGACAGGCCTAATTCACCCAAGCACTTTGTTATGCTTTGTATCTAACATTCACACTCTTACGGATGATTATTACGTTGCCCCTACTGAGGCATCCAGGGATAAAATGAGATGACCTGTCCTATCTCCTGAGCTACAGCTGGAGTTGGTGGATAAGGAGCTGTTTCGAGAATGTCCTGCTGCCTCTGCAGGGTACCTACTGTCTCTTTCCTTTGCACCAAAGCAGATAAAATAAATTCACAATGGTTAGTGCTTTCTAACTGGTTGGACTGATATCCCTGAAATTAAGTGGCTTTGTGTTATCGAGCGTTCCCTTCATTTTTAGTATATAGGACTACAAAACTAGACTAAAGTGAATCTGACATATATGCTGCAGGGTGTCCACTGTTCTAGGTAAATGTTAAAAAAGCCAGTTTGAGGTGTCATATGAAATAAAACTAAATACTAAGGATAAATGCATAAGAAGGCTAGACAGCAAGAGAATATCTTAAACCTTCTAGAAGATGGAGAGAGGAAATGTACAGATCTGATAAAGGAGCAATTTGATCAAAGTCAATCTGATACCTAATTAACAGTGAGGCGAGCTATTAAACCCAGCTTAAGGAGAAAGAGAGACACCTGATAAAATCAGATTGACAGTGGCCTGGTAAAACTCAACCATGATAATCTCCTTGGAGTGTCAGAAACCTGAGTGGGTCAGTTAGGTAACAAAGATGTTCTCACTGTAGAGGTGTATCACAGCTACAAATACTTAATGTTCCTTTTATAATCTGCAAGATGATCAAGAGCTTCAAGTAAATCATTAACTATATAAAGTCAGTTTTATGGAGGTGTTTATGTGGAAACACATAAATAATGTAATTGAATGTAATAGACAAATTATGATGTTGCAGTGTTGCATGTCTTGTAAGCTCTTGCAAACACGTTCAGAAATGTAAAAAAACAAAAAAACAAAAACTGAAACAAAGCAAAACTTCTTTTGGGGCAAAAGTACTAAATCTGTGCCTTTCCCAAGGTTGTTTGAATATATATCCAGCAAGATATATATGGAAAAAGTGCTTGTGCATGTGTATGTGTGTTTGTGTGTTTGTGTCTGGAGCACTGAAGCACAGTAAAAAAGCATTATATAAGAGCCAGTCCATTTACCATTTAGGAGTCTGCTCAATTCTTCATTCTGCAAATAGCTTCCACTGTAAAAAGTTCACAAGAAGGACAAGAAGGAATAAAGGGGCTTTTGAGCTTGACCTTTTGAACTATGACGCCATCTAATTAATTTCTCTCACTGGATGCACACAAAGAACATTGTGTTAGGATATTCATGATGACTGATAAACTGCGATAAATATTCTAGTAAGCATGTTTTATATTGGGTTATTTCATCAGCAGTACTCGTGAAAAGGCATTTTTAACCTAATCCTACTAACTGCATGTCTTTGGACAGCAGAAGGAAGCTGGAGTACCCATGCAAACATTGGAAGAACATGCAAACTTCACACAGAAAAGCTCCAGCCAGATTATGAATTTGAACCCTGGACCACTTTACCCTGAGGCACGCTACCCGCCTGGTTTTTGTTTTTAGCTAAACTGACAGAAATTTCTTTATCATCATCTTGTCCCCAACTGGTAACAGCAGATGGCCACCCCTCCCTGAGCCTGGTTCTCCTGGAGGTTTCTTCCTGTTAAGATGGAGTTTTTCCTTTCCACTGTCACCAAACACTTGCTCATAGGCGGTAAACTGATTGTTGGGGTTTTCTCTGTATTATTGTAGCGTTTCTACCTTACAATATAAATCAGCTTGAGGCGACTATGCTATGATATTATGGTATTGGGGTTTTTTTTCAGAATAAACAATCAAAACAATTTAAGTAGGAAACAATTCCAACATTCTGTCAAAAAGTCAATGATTTGCATGTCAAAAACCTGACTTGCAAGCTTAAATTGAATTCCATATCTGAAATCAGTGTAAAAAAATAAGTCTAGTCTAATCAGAGGATGCTTAAAATATGTTACATGACAAGAAAATCTTATGCTATTAACATTATTAACAAAAAACACACAAAATAGTCCTGCAGAGTTGATTAACATCTTTCTGAGGGCCTCTGATCTGCTTTAAGAAAGCTCCTTTGACTCGCAGGTCTGATTCTGGCCCCGGCTGTGCTCCCAGCCCCTGGGACTGGGATGGCACCCAGCACCTGTCTGCCCCCGAGCCACTGTTTGGCGTCATTCATGTAGAACATAACTGAGCTTTCACCCAGAACAATAACAGAGGGATTCCCCGGAGCGCTCCAGCTCAGTGCTGACAGAACTGGAGTCAAGGTTTGAGCAGCTGAGACACTCCAACATATTGACTCAGATTTTTTATTTTAAAAGCAACATGTGAGGTTTCTCCATCTGCTCTGCAATCAGATGCTCTTACCTTTCTTTTTGAAGTATTCATCTTCATATCCATCGGATGAGTCTGTGTGGTAGTTCAGCAGTTCATTCTGGTAGATTTCAGAGTAGTCCACCTGTTTGCTTTTGGACTTTTTCCCCTTCTTCTTTTTATCTTCATCACTGTCTGCTGATCCCTTTTTTGCCTTCTTTTTCTTCTTCTTCTTTGTTTCCTCCTCCTCTTCCTGCTCCTCAATTAAAGGCTCCTCATCATCGTCATTGTGAGACTTTTTCTTTTTCTTGCCATCTTTGGACTTTTTATCTTTGGAACCCATCTCCGCGTCCCCCTCCGGGTTCTCTGCAGAAGATTTCTTGTGCTTTTTCTTCTTTTCCTCCTTCACTCCCTCGGTCACTTCTTCTTTGAGTTTCTGTGATTTCTTCTTTTTGGTATTGGTTGAGGGATCATTGTTGTTCTGCTCACCCTCATCATCTTTGCCTTCAATCACAGCCTCAGCATCCTCGTCCTCATCTGCTTTCTTTTTCTTCTTTTTCTCTCGTCCCTTTCCCCCCTCTTTTTTAGCTTTCACGTTCTCTGAAAGCTCCTGATTCTCAGTGCTCTCGGAGCTCTTGTGTTTCTTCTGACTCTTCCCCCTTTTAGTGGTGTCCCCTCGGGTCAAACCGTTGCTCCTCTCCTTTAACTTTGGCTCAGTTTCCTCCACTTCGTCATCAACCTCTTCAGTTTCTCCTGAAGCTGTGGATTTTTTCTGTTTGGACGGCATCTTTTATTCATTCACTTCCCTGACCCTTAGTTTCGTAAGAGCTGCGTAGAGTTTCTAATGGTGTAAGACAATTCATTTGACCCTTGGCTGCAGAGATGCTCTGGGATCGTGGGGTCGGAGCAGCCACTGAGGACACACAGATGGAGGGATGACTGCCTGGACGTCTCCTACCTGGCCACACAACCTGCAGGCACACACACTCACACACACACAAACACACCATGCATACACACACATCACTCATGAAAAATTAGTGTCACTTCAGCACTCACATGACCCACAGGAGAAAGCCCTGTGAAAAAGGAGCCTTGCACAGACAACTTATCCTCTCTGCCACGGCACCCTGTATTATTCATGGTGTCAGGATCGCTTTACGGGCCGGGGGTGTCTCGCTTTTACCTGCAGTCGCACTCATACAGACAGGACCACAGACACGCATGTACACATCCACACACACCCCTACACACAGACACACACACACACACACAACTTTACAATTACTTCTCTTTGTTTATTGTTGCATCGAGTGTGTCTAATTCACATTCACAGGGTAAAAGCAACTTATAATTCTATGTAATACTCAGACAGCATTGATTTATTTTACTCAGTGCAACTTATAATGAACTCTAACAAAGGTAAGAGCAGCACGTTTTAGGAAATATGCTGCTTGTGAAAAGGCTATTGCTAGCCTGTCTCAGTCAGGAAAAAAAAGTACTGGCTCTGGCTGGTGTCTAGAAAAAAAAATATATTTTTACAGTTTCTTCTTTATTTACAGACGAATCAAACACCATAAACAGCATATATAGTTATTTAAAAATAATCAAATCAGTTAAAAAATTAAAATCACTCTGATGTAATTTACAAATTGAAGTAAATGAGAACGTTTCTAGTTTTTGGACATTATTCATGATGCAAGTCAAAACCAAATAAATATATACATATTTAATACCCCAAATAATACAGAAGAAATTTCCTCACATCATTTGCCCAGAAAAAAAATACTATTTCTGTGGTGCTCTAATGATGGAGAACGGGAGGAACTATTGAATCTAAATTAAAAGTTAAATCATCTGCGGGTTAGCATCATTTTCCATATATCAGGGACTTATACAATAAATTATAAATAGAAATAAGAGAAATAAACTTAAGAAATAAATAATAATGACACCCTGTTTCATGCATAAGTTCCTTTGCATTGCTGTTGTATCTCTGCCTCACTGGCATACACATCTGCATTTGACAATGTGCCAAATCATCCCATTAGCCTTATTGCTGCCATCTGACACCTGATGATGCAGGCATCAAGGAGAAGGGCAGAGTTTGGTCATATTGGTCTTTCAACATCAGATTACCCAAAGATTGGCTGACAGCAAAGAGTCAAACCTCATTGGATTGCTTCACTGCACTTTTCCTCCCCAGGAGTTATTGTTTGTCTCTCGCCTGCCAAAATGTCAAACTTTTTTCTAATTCACATTCAGCTCAGCTGCCCTAAAATTTCAGTTTCACAGGTGTGTAATAATTTTTTGAAAAATGCATCACTCAGCTACTTATACCTGTGAGTTGAGGACATGTATTTGTTTTAGCTAGCCTTTTTTCGCCTGTTCTTGAACAGAATCAACTTTTTAGGATAGCTGTGGAGTGCACATTGAGGCTGTGGTTTTACAAGTTTATTGTTTTACACTTTTTTTAATGCAGAGTTTTGATGCATGTTTTTATTCATGTGTGGTCACATTTTCACTTCACACAGCAGTGCATTCATTCACACTCTCATCCCAACACAAAATAATGAACATACAAGTGAAAATTCAGACAAGTTTATTTACAAGCACAGTAGCAGTATAAAGAATGATCCAGAGTCATTTAAGAAGCACTGTGTTATATATTACCTCCATTCTTTACACAGACCAGATCCCCTCTATTTCCACTCTTGCTCATTAACTGTGACTGTAGAGCAATTTAGCTCGAAACTTTTTGGTGCTCCATAAACACACAAAGAGTCTGTATAAAGACATGAAGGAAACAGCATTTTTTTTTAAATCTTATTTGTAATGCATATAAAGAAATAATGGACAAGTGCACAGCTGAGCATGAACAGAGGAGTGACTGAAAAGTAAAGTTACAGTCTCACAAGTGAAATAATTTGTTGCATACAACAAAACAAATAGAAAAACCTTTTATGACTTTCCAGTGTACCACAGTAGCATAATACATTTTTGGGGGTCATAAGTGAAAATGATACCACATCATCTCAGCCACTTTAACATATCCATCGATCTTTCTCCAAGCAAGAGTCTTGTGTACATCTCCAAAAGCACTGTGAGCTTCAGTTGAGGCTTAAGTGTAAACATAGGCTATATCAGTGATCGCTGAAGCAGGCACACACAAAGCCAAGTATAGAGTAAAGTCATGCAGAGCACTACGTGGTTATGAGTGGAGTTTACAGGGAGGGACTCCAGTAGAATACAAGCCATGAACTGCACATGAATTGCTTTACCTTAGTGTGCTAGGGTTGTGCTTGGATGAAAAGAGGCAAACTAAAAACGTTGTCTGCACATCATACAGAGGGATTCCATACCTCATAAGGCAATAAGGCTTAAGACATGAAAGACAGCGATAGGCTGGGTTGCTTTAAAAACTGGAAAGCCAAAAGTTCTGTGGAGTTGGTGTATTGCAAAATATTTTTCTAGCTTTCACCCTAATCTATGACACCCCACTCCTCCCCCAAAAAACGAAAAGAAAATCTTGCCTCTTTTCCACCAGAAATGATGAGAAATATTTGGAAATGGGAGAAAGAAGGCCGCGGAAAACAGGCCGTTTCAAGAGTGTTTTTAAAATATTCACCGAGGGAATATGGTGAATAGGAAATAGATTACAAAAGTAGACAACTGAATTTTACAGTTTGATTTTCTTTTCATATTTTTTAAAATATTAGCTGAATATTAAGATTCAGACTTTGTTTTTTTTGTTGTTTTTTTACACAAACATTAAAAGCTGCCACACCCACAGAGTGTCTGAGAAAAAGAGAGAAGAAGACGGGCTTAAATATCTGTGTGACCAAGTAGAAAAACAACACCTCTGTACAGCCGAGCCACTAGAAAACTCCACAGAAACAACATCACTATGAAGACCACTTTGTTCACATTAAAAACAAGCATCCAATGGTCTGACAGTCGGAGATAAGATGCTGGCAGAAGAGAAATCTTCAACATGTAGATGAGAGTGTCCCAAGGCCAACTCTGTTTGAACTGGGGTCAAAATAGTTGCCTGAACTGAGATTGCCGTGATGAAAACTGGCCTAAAGACAAATTAAAAGGTCAAATCTTGAGCAGTTGCATTAAAGCAAATTACTAATTAGAGTGAGGGATCATGCGCATGGCCCTGTGTGTACGTTGATGATCCCACGTGTATGCATGTGAATGAAGTTGAAAATTTCATGAGGCATTGCGTGAAAGCCCGGCCGTGGTTTGACGTTGTCATAGTAGTGGTGTGTGATGAAGATGCCAGAGGGGTTCATAGGAAACGCCCAGAAACCGTAGAGGTGGACCTCCTCGCACATCTCTAATGCGGCGGTGACTAGCATCAGGCCGCTGCTGAGCCGTTTGGCGCGGACGCCCTGCACCGCCCAGAAGCGCTGCACGTTAAGCAGATACTGCGGGTGGAAGAAGAACACACCTCTCTGGGAGTCAAAATCATCCAGCATATACTTAACTCTGAATGACACGTCGGTGTTGCGGGTGTTGTAGAACGCGGGTAGCACCACTGAGGAGTTTTCGTAATTCTGAAGGACGTCATAAAACGGCCTCCGCCATTTCTCCAGCTTCTGAAATCTGCAGAGAAAGTGATTCATGTGATAAAAGGAAAAGATCATTGGCAGAAGCTGAGCTAAAGAGGTGTTCTTTCTCAGACCCATATTTACAGTACCTCTCAGTTATAATGCTCGGGTTTATTGTCACCAGATCTGTTTTAGTCCCAACATCTGCTGAATATTTGTCATTAATGGGCGGTATGTTGCATCTGCAAAAAAAGGAAAATAACGTTTCACTAGAGTTTAATAATCATTTAGATTTGACTTGATATGTTTAAAAAGAGGCATGCTGAGGAGATAACCTGAAGAGCTGCACAAGTAATCATATAATAGTTTTAATAAGAAGTTGTTGGGGTATTTTTCTTTTTACAATAAATTACATAAATTGGTTAACCAACCAAAAATCCAGAAGAAAACACATTACACAAAAGGCATAAACTGATTTGCAGGTCATTTGGGGCGACCGTGGCTCAGGGGGGTTGGGAACCGTATCTGTAACCGGAAGGTCGCCGGTTCGATCCCCTGGCTCTCTGTCCTGGTCGTTGTGTCCTTGGGCAAGACACTTTACCCTACTTGCCTACTGGTGTTGGCCAGAGGGGCCGATGGCGCGAAATGGCAGCCTCGCTTCTGTCAGTCTGCCCCAGGGCAGCTGTGGCTACAACCGTAGCTTGCCTCCACCAGTGTATGAATGCGAGAGTGAATGAATAGTGGCATTGTAAAGCGCTTTGGGTGCCTTGAAAAGCGCTATATAAATCCAATCCATTATTAAGTGAAATCGGTATTGATCTCCTACCAGCCAGAATTGTGACTCCCACTATTCGTACTATCCTGATCTCAGTTTGTTATGTGCATAAAGCACACCTGTACACACAATCAGTTTCTATTATTCAAACCTGTCTGCCACCATGGGCAAGAACAACGACTCGTCAGAGGACGTCAGAGACAAGATCGCACCATGTACAAGTCAGGAATGGGCTACGAGACCATCAGCAAGAAGCTTAGTGAGAAGGTGACAACTGCTGGTGCAATTATTAAGAAAAGAAAAAAATATAAAATCATAAAGTGATGAGAACCTACTTCCCTCAGTCAGAAGACTGAAAATGGGTCATGGGTCTTTCCGCGTGACAATGACCCAAAACAAACCACTAGGGAAAAGGAGTGGGGAAAGAAGAAGCACATTAAGGCCATGGAGTGGCCCAGCCAGTCTCCAGAACTCAGTCCTAGAAAATATATGGAGGGAGCTGAAGCTGCGAGTTGCCAAACAGCAGTCAAGAAATCTAAATGATTTAGAGAGTTTCTATAAAGACGAGTGGACTAAAATCCCTCCTGAGATGTGTGAAAACTGACCAGCTACAAGAAACGTATCAAGATACTTATCTCACTCAATGACATGAAGCTCAACTTATAACTTTTATGTAATGTTTTTTTTCTTTATCTGTATCAAAATGAAACGACCATAAAAATTAGAAAGTGTTCATTCGTTTGTAAGTGAGCAAACTCATATATTCAGCAGGGGATCAATAATTATTTCCACCACTGTAACTGGAATAAACAGGAATTTTAACATTTGAATTTCTCTTGGTGAAGCGAGGTCTATGGGACTACACTGATCAGCAGCAACATTAAACCACTTCATATTCATTTTGCTAAAACAACTCTGATCCTTCAGGACATTAACAGTACCTCCAGGGATGTCCTTTGGTATCTGGATCTGCAACATTGGCAGCTTGTCATGCTGAATCCCCAGACACTCAATCAAATTGGGATTTAAGGTGTTTGAAGGCTCAATACCTTGGGCTTTTGGGAAGCCACTCTTCAACAATACTTGGTTGGAAGTTAAATGTCAAAGTTACAAAGTTCCATTTTTGTGAATGGTAGAACCAAGGATTTACTAGCAGAAACTTGGATTCTACAACGATCCAAGTAATACGCTTCAGTGGTTTTGATGTTGTGGCTGTTCAGTGTGTAGATTTCAGAATTTAGTGCTAGTTTATTATTTGATGCTTTGAGTTTAAAGGTTGGGGTAAAATTTCAAAGAATTTTGCATGAAAGAGGAAGTACTTTTATGACTTCTTGTCATGTAATTTTCCCAAGTTAAAGTTTTAATATTCGTTCATTATTATTTTTTATTATTCATTCTCAATTAACCACCAATTGTTCAATGACAATTTGTATGTATTCCTCGAAATTAATATAAAGATCAAGAATATTAAATCAGAACAGAATTCCAGGTAACACTGTACAACTCTCACATATCAAATACTAAAAGACTGCATCGTGAATACCTAAAAACAAAATCTGCTGAGTCAATTTCCTTTCCACATTTGCTGTTCTTGATGATACCACCATTTCCAATGACAGCACATTTCTTGAACTGCGACTTGGAATACGGCATATCCTGAAAGACATGAGGTGGTAATGTCAAATGAACACAACACAAGAACTTTTGAAATAAAACACATCAGATCAGCAGGTTTGGAAATGCCCACAGATACAGTAGAAAATAGCAAACACTCATAAAGAGGTGGTGAACTCACATCTGGTAACATCTTGAAGATCTCAGTAGTAATGGGAAGGATCCCACTGGTGTCCACCTCGTACCTCAGCTTGGTCCCTGCAGGAGTGTTCCTCTTGGTTGTGAACAGAAAGTTAGGAGCATTACAGCAGCGCGACAGAGACATCCTTCAGGACGACACCAAAGAAAAGTAAAACTTAGCTTTAGAAGATGCACGGTAAGATCAAAACCAAAATTATTTCAACCTTTACATCCTAATTGTTTTGGGTTGTTTATCAAAAGATGGTCATTACAAATTAACAATGTCTTTTTAAATAAAATGTTATTTCAGCTCTTGATATCGTCTTAAAACATACCTTTGATTAATGAGTTTGCACATTTTTTAAAGAGCCCAGAACCCAAAGATGATAGTTTTATAGATCACTGGTCACATTGTTAGATACACTTGCTTGTTAATGCAAATGTCATCCAGCAATTCAATGCCTTTTGGCATGTAGAGCTGGTCAAGACAACCTAATAGGTGGTGAATTACTTTGAATGGTTGTTGCCATACAGGCTGGTATTTTTGAGTATTTCAGGAGCTAAGGATTTCCCACACAACTATCTCAAGGATAAAATACCTAGTGAGTGGCAGTTCTCTGGGCAAAAATGTCTTGGTGTTGCCAGAGGTCAAAGAAAAATGACCAAGCTGTTTTGAGGTGACAGGAAGACATCAGAAACCCAAATAACCATTGATTATATACAAAGTATACAGAAAAGCATCTCTGAATACACAACATATCAAAGCTTGAAGCAGATGGGCTACAGAAACTGATGCTAAAGTTCACATGGGCTCTCCAAGGACGTGATGGAGATTGAGATCATGGATGTGCAGCTAAAAAATCTCTAGCAACTGTGTGATGCTATCATGTCAATTGAGACCAACATTTCTGAATGTTTCCAGCACCTTGTTGAAGCTGTGACACCAAGAGTTAAATTCTGTAGACAAAAAGGAGTCCAGCCCAGTATTAGCAGGGTGTAACCAAAAACGCTCCCATTGAGTGTATATAGTAAGATCCTGAACATGTTTGCTTTTTTCTTTTCTATGTAAGAATATATAGTATTTTATCCAGGATACTAATCCTTCATCTTATTCTACTTGGTTATTTATGATTCCCCAACAGTCAGTTCAACGAAATATTGTTCTATAAAATTTGGGGTTGGTATTCTCCATATTCTGTACTATTTGTACATATTTGGCTTGTAAAGTTTACTGTATTTTAACTACATTTTATCAGCAGAAGTAATCATTAATTTTCTGTAGAGGACTTCCAAACCAATAAATGTCAAGGTGATAATAGATAATAATGTTTCTTTTAAACTATTCAAAAGGTAACCAGTGCACTTCACAAAAAACACAGTCTTTAGAAAAAAGACCTTTTCGATAAATGCAGACATTTACATACATAATTCCTCTGCTCAGAATGAGTAACACTTACTTAAAGTTGCTGGCCTCCTCCTTGTTCTGCTCCCACCTACACACCTGCAGGTTTCGCCATCTTTCAAAGAGATCTGACGTTTTCACCCTGGTAGAGAGACGGACAGGATTGAGAGACTTGTGGGATGAGGAAAGACGACTTTATTCCGACTGACATGGTTTTTCCAATTAACCATTATTTCTGAAGAGGCAACAAATTGAAGAAACACCTTAAACGTTTCAAAAAGATAAACCAGAGGCCAAAAAATTTACTGCAACTTTACTGATCACCCTGGATCTCGACTCATTAACAGAAAGCACATCTGTAAATAGATGTCCTTGAACTGACATGCCCTTGGAGATGATTGGGGCGGCGTGATTTGCTCTGGGAGTCAGGCTTGTGCGTTCATTTTGCTGCCTGCCAGAGTGACAACAGCTGTTCCCTGCCGCAGCCAGAGTCGTTCTAGGGCTTTCATTGAGCACTCAGTATGATTTTGATAATTAAGCTGCCAGCCTGAGGGCCACATGCAAAAGGTCACTGGACATTGTTCATATTCACACAAGAGGAAAGATGCTGCTCAGATTGCCTTTGGAGCAAGTGGCTCATTGAATGAATCTGGCCAGTGATCTACTGTATGTTGTAAGCATGTTATTTATAGTGTCCTGTAGTGATAAGAAAATAAGAAGCGCAACAACTTGGCTCAATAGTGTTGGCAACAAAATGGATGTTATTGAGTAATGAAACTGCTCAAATGGTCAAGAATTGCCTGAAGTAACAACATAAAATAATCTGCGCTAGCAAATGTGTCAACTGTATTGACACTGTGTGTACTTACTGAAACATGTACTTATTTTTGTTTGTCTTTTTGGTCACACTATGGCATGACTCCAGACCTGAAAGTGTTGTTTACTTAGCTGGTTGACCTTTAATAACTCAATAACTATTACTGTGAACTTTTATGATACTGGATGGTTGACAAAATTCATTGGGTTGTCTTGAAATCTTTCATCACGCCAGTGTCAAAAACTGCTGCCCAACAGCAAGAAAACAAATAATATTGGTCTTCTATTGGTGGGCCTCTTCACCATGTTTCACGATGCTAGTGCTAGTTTAGCCAAAATAAGCAAGTATTGCTTTCTACACTACGCACTAAAACACCCTGTATGTAGGGAGACTTTGCAAATTAAGCCTCCTAATGTTAGCTGATAACACACCACCTTCTCATCTTAAAATAGCCACTTCTAGCGTTAAAAAACCAACATGTCAGAAGTCAAAATGCTAACACAGGGGCTTCCAAAACAGAGCTTCAAAGACAGCTAGTTAACGTAACAGAGCTCTCATCCATCTTTAATGGAATCATGTTCAAGTATCTTCAAATACTATCCTTTTCAGATTTATTTTGTGCCTTGTGCAGTATTAAGTTGTAGCATTGAGAATGTTAGCATGCTAGAATAGATTTAGCCCATTTTTGCCAACAAAGCCTCAGCTTACAAAGAAATAATCAGAATGTTGTTGACACATTTGGCTTGCATTCATCACACTTCACATGATATTGTAATGTGTGACATACAGATGAAAAGTTCTGCAGTCATTAGTTGGCTATAATGACTGTAAACTAATGAGAATTAAAATCTGCTGAGATGTGTCAAGGTTGTCAAGGAGGACAACTTCACTAAAACCTGACCAATACTTTAGAAGGACGAGCAATTCTTGAAAATGCCTGTAAAACTACCAATACTACCTTCACCATGAGCACAACTTAGCTTATTCTCTAAGCTAAGTTGTACACAAGTACAGGATGTCATTTTAGAGTTGTTGTTGTTTTTTTAACAAGATTGTTAAGGGCCAATCTTGTGGCCCTTAACAAAGGGCCACAAGATTGGCCCTTTGTTAAAATATCATCAATATCTTGCCAATACTCTTAGTGGAGCAGTCAGGGATGATAGACATCTCATCATCAAGTTTGAAAAATATTTACACCTAAAATTCTGACTTTAAGTAATCTGATTACCTGTAAATTTTACATGTGATTTGGCTAAACTGGTACAGTGTAATTTAATTATTAATTACTTGAATGAATAAACTTTTCATTTTATGTATTTATGTTGCATTTAGTTAAAATTATTGCTTCTTTTAGTTCAGTTAAGCTACAAAAGAGTTTAGAACTCCTGCTTTGACTTGGATTCATATTGTTGTCATCCAGAACCAGACATTGTTTTGAAAATGCTAGTTACTCTTACGCTGGTGGTGATGCTTAATTTTTAACTTCTTCATGCGTTTTTTTTTTTCTTCTACTACTCAATTTATCTTCACTGACACTGTACCAGTGAACCCTACTCCTGACACATGAATACTTTCATACATGATAAACACGCAGGATTACCTTGGAGATTTTTTTACCTTGTTAGATGAAACATAATCGGACACTCACATTGTCAGCACTTTGACGTCTATAATCTCCTGTCTGAGCTCCCTGCATGCAGTAGAGTTGTAATCAAAGGAGCCATCATAGTTTTCCAGATACCTGGAGGGATAAAAAGAGTCATCCTCTGCTTACATCTATTCAACATAAAAGAATTTAACAATAAACAGAAGAGATAAAATACACTATGCTTAAATAATATATATATATATGTAAAACAGTGTGTTTAAAGGTCACAATAAGAAAAAATATTTCATTTTTAATATAAAATGTCTATGGTTTGACTTTATGAAATACTAGAATATCAGTAGAGCATTGTGGAATGACAAATGACAGAAATGATGTCACTGATTTTAGGCGTCACAAACAAGATAGTAACATGTCTACTGGACACTTGCACCAGATTCTGTTACATCTTAGTCTAAACCAATGTCATACACTAAGTGAAGAAACGTAGCACCTCTCATATTTTTATATAGTTCACTGGCTATGATGAGAACTTGCATGGTGTAACATTGGTACTCTGGGGCTAAAATGTGTGCATACACTGTATGTTCACATGTTGAATTAGGAGAGAAACAGACAAGGAAATAGGGCTGATTCCAGTGCTTGGCTTGCTAAAATGGTGGATTAGACGGTTTAGCGGTGTAGCATCTGGTGGTTATGAGCGTGGCCGGGTCGGTGCTTTTGTGTGAGGAGTAAGTAAGTATATCAGCTGTGCTGGCTGGAGTAACGTGACAGTTTGACTGATTTATTACAATTTTGTCACACTGTAAACATGAACACATACAACAGTAGTCATGCAAACAAGTAACCATAACAAAGAGGTAATAACAAACAAAGAGTTTGGGAGGAATTTTATCTTTTTTAATAAGGACTTAAGAATTGGAAGAGCTTCTTTTAGACACATGTGAAACAATCGTTACACTGGAATGGCAACATTAACCAAAAAGTATACAAAAATAATGTCTTTAATGTGTGGTGTGCTTTTGGTTGATTTCACAAAATGGTCGTGTGAAGAACGCTGGAAAAAGAGCCATGCTGGCTGGGAAATTTAAAGTCGGCTGTTGTATTTCTGTGTACTGATGCCTCATTTCTTCCAGCCTTTTGTTTAAACGTGATCAGAAAGCGGTCAGGATAAAATGTGTGTGTGGTGGGGGGCGTGGTTAGTATGGAGGAATAGGAGCCTGCTAGTATTATGTTTTGTTGGGTAGTCGATTTTTAAATATCACTAATTACTATAATGCTTTGTTGAAATAGCTTGGATGTACATCTGTGAAGCAAAGAGACTCCGTTATGGAGATGTTTGGTTTCATCCTAGGGTTAGAAGCACAGACAGTATCAAAGATGCACGTAGCCACCATCACAGAAGTTATTAAGTTGAACGTTTTCATGTGGTCACCCTGGTGCTTTAAAAACCAGGTGTGGTGAGCAGGCTCTGACTGTTCAAAGAGTAAGGGACTTCACCCCCTGCTGACCATTCAAAAGAATGCAAGCCATGGTGGCTTCACCTTCAGACCCAGAAGCTACATCCATCTTTCACACTGCACATGTTTAGAAGCCAGGGATGAAAATTGAACTGAACATGTTACATGATTTAGGTTCTGAGGGGAAAAAAAATAAGGAAACACATGTATTTTCCCTCATGCTTATCCTATTACCACAGCACCATTTGCTATATTTCTGCTGCGATGCCTGCTAACATTAACCCTAGCTAACTGTAAATACATGTGCGACTGAAATCTGTCATGGGTTTTCCACGTGCGCTTCTTTGACACTACATGTAACATGCATGGACTCAATAAAAATTCAGCATTATATAAAGTTATTCTGACATTAGCACTGTAGGCCACAGTCTTGCTTTAGTGGTTATTTAGATGGGTTTTTTTCACATTTGCGGGGTTTTTTTGTTCTTACACCATCAATATGATGCATTTGTAAACTGTCTTACCCTCATGAGATTGCTATCTTTATCCTGATCCAAAATCTTCCTGTTAAGGTTTGGCAGTTTATTTTTATTTTTATTCCTATTTATTCTATTTATCCCCTTCGTATATTTTATTTATATATGCCTCTGTATTTATGTGTGTGTGTGTGTGTGTGTGTGTGTGTGTGTGTGTGTGTGTGTGTGTGTGTGTGTATATAATATTCTGTAACTGTAACTTCTGTCGGTGCTGTGCTTTTGGAAACCGAATTTCCCAGAGGAACCCACCCGAGGGATTAATAAAGTTTTTATCTTATCTTATCTTATCAGTGAGGCACAGAACTGATCCATCTCTTTCTGGCTTCATTCACCTAAATGTTTTTTGTTGGCTTGTTTAACCCAAAGGACATATTGATCTGTTGTATATCTTGTGGTAGAGACTTTACTTTTCTTTACATCTTATTGTTAAACTGAAAGAATTCATATACTGGAGAACTACATCAGAATTTTAGAGGGCTCTTGCAATGCTAACAGTGTTTTTGATAATGCTTGGTTAGGGACATGATGACATGTGAATTGGGGGAACCTGCAATGTGTCTTTGTTAGAATGAATGTTGGTATCTGTCGCACATTAAATGGAGCATTCTGTTTTGAAAGATGAATAAAACTGCTGCATATTACTTGTGGCTGTGAGGTAAATGAGGTGAGTTAACAAAGCAAGAAAAAAAAGATTATAAAAGGATGCAACAAGCAATACAATGGAGAGATGCATTAAAGGAACAAGATGCTGGGATAAGATTGTACAAATAAGGAACGATGAAACTGGTTGTCTACATCCACCTGATGATGCAGTGTATTTCTGAGGTTATACAGAGAGGAGCGGTGGTCTCATAGAATATATTTGACACGCTGAATAGAGGCTGTTCATTCTTGTTTTAGCTAAGATGATAAAACCTTTGCAAGTGTTCTCTGTTCAGGTCTGAAATCAAGACAACAATTTACTCCATGAGGTGAATTTCGTCGCTTATGGCTTCTTAGATTGACTGCGCAATTGCTGGTTGAAAAAACCAATCCAAGATGAGCATTTTAGCACAATTTCGTGGGGTGTGGGAGGCGGGGAGGGAAAAAAATCGGGCACGTTCCTGTCTTCTTGTAACAAAGAGAGTACAGTGGGGAAAAGGGGTTAAATCCAGGTCGCAGAGAGAGACAATGCAGATGTGAGAAGGGGAGATAGGAGGAGCGGAGAAGTGTCCACACTATGCATATGGTATACACACAGAGCTGTGCAGAACAGTATGAGACATAGGTTGACAAGGCATTTTGAAATGGGTGCTGGATGCGACACAGAGATACAAGGAGAAGCCAGTACATCAACAGGAGACCGTGGTTCAACCAGCTTCTGAAAGGGGGTGGGATTTAGGGATTTGGGAGGGGTCGAGGTGGACGGGATCAGACAACATGCAAGAGCAAATCTGAAGTGCAACCACCACTGAAAAAAATATGAGAGTTTATCCCTTTTAAACTAATGAAAAAAAAAGAGAGATATTCTTGGGTTTCTGTGAAAATGCTAAAAATGCCTTCAAACTGGCCTACCTTTGAGGGCGTTTTTTTTTCTTCTTAATATCAGCTAGGCAGGGTGTGACTATTACGGAGATCTGTGAATCTGGCTGAAAATTCTGACGGAAACATCTGTCAACATGCAGACAGGTTAAGTTAGAGTTAAACGTGTGATGTAGCCCTGTGACATCAGCAACCCCCTGCTAGCTTCCTAAACCTGCAGATGTCAATAACAAGTAGAGAAGAAAAGTGCAAATGTGCCTCGGCTTGAGCCCTTTCTACAGCATCTGAGGGGAGTCATGGGGTATCAGCGGCCCAGTCCACGCATGCAGGGCTGGGTCGTCACTAGAGATGGTGGATTTGAAACTTGTGATCTCTCATTCACTCTGCCTTTCAGTCTCTCTCTCGCTCTCTCTCTCACACACACTCTCTTTTGTCAGAGGTGTTGTGCAGTCAGTGGCGCTGGAAAGGTACCTTTTCCTTCCATTTCTGGCAGGCTTCAGAGATCCGTCATCGGAGAAATTAACGGGACCGGTCCAATTTCCTGTCTCGTCCCCTTTGAGTCGGCTAAACTGTTGCGCACTAGTAAGAAAATGAGTCAGTTTATTTGGGATTTATTTTCCCCATTGTGCAAATGTCAAACACATACTCCCAATCGCATATGTTCAGTCACAAAACCCAGAAAAAGTTGTACCTTTACACACTCACACATGCACATACAGAGGAAGAGGGGACCAGCTTTTTGGCTAAAGAAAGACAGTATATGACACCAAGCAGGGTTACAGTGACACCGTGATCTGAATGATACATTTATGCTGGGCTGATGCCACTAATCTGAGTGTGATTCAAACATTCACACTGTGCAATATTTGCTTGTGTGAGCGTTAGACTTGTAAATCAATATATTGAAGTGAGTGATTTAAGAGATGAGCGATAATCAGTGCCAACCGGCCAGCAGATTTGCCAATATAGTATTAAGCTGCCAATCTAGACCATCTTTTCATCCAGATATTACTGAGAAACAAAGGGAAGATTGGTTTAAGCCACCAGATCTAATAGTATTCAGTGAGTGAGAAGAACCTAACCCAGGTGAGGTATCTCAATTTAGAGCTAAAGACTAATACATCGATACTGTACCTAACAAAAAGATGCAATGGCTTGCAGAAGCTTAACCTGACCTTTGGTCTCGCTATGTTAACTTCAGCTGGATGCCATCACAGTACATTTATCAGAGGAGGTCATTTGGTGCATGTGTTTTATAGGATGTTATAACTGTGCCCGGAATAAAAAAAAGCTCATTCTACAGGAGCGAGAGCCGGGATTTCTTTGAGGGAGAAAATGGAGGAATGCAGCTATTTTTAGCTGTCAATCAAATCTGAAAATGGCAGTATTGTTTTGTTGTTCTCAATAAATCCATCCTCCTCCTTTGCTGCACATGCAGCAGATGTTACTTAGACAGGAGGAAAATGTGTTGAAAGCTATTTTCAGCTCAGTGTTTGTGCATTAGAAGGGTTTCTGGCACCAGGATTAAATGGTAAATGTGATCTTTATGAAGGGAAATGTCAGCACGTTAAAGTATATTCCTTAGTTTTGTGGGGAAAAATGTCCAGTCATTTGAAAACTTTTGTGCTTTTCACGTGTTGTTTTTTTACTTAAAATTTGATCCTTGAGATTTTCTCAACATCATCACATTCCATACATCTAAATATCCGGAGGAGTACAACTTCTCCTGTTATGCTGACTATTATGCAAGTACTCATGCGTGACTCATTTCTAGGAGTGCTTTGTGGGTGTCGTGCTAATTTCAGCAGGAGGAGATTGAACCCAAAGAGCATTTCTGGATGCATTATGTGATGGAGCATTTATCATCAGGGGCTCGCATCAATACCAATCGGCAGGCGCGCTTAGCTGCTCTGAGTGCCACTTCAACATCTCCATGGCAGCGGCTGCAGAACCGAACGCTAAAATTCGAGAGGCTTCTGTCCCTCTTCTTGTGCCTCAGACAGGACAAAAGCTAATCAACGCTATTCAAAGTGGCACAGTTTGGTTCATTAGGTTATCTAACCTACACCTTAAACCCATAAACTTCTCTTCCACAGTGTGTTTTTTCTCCTTTTCTTCCTCCCATCACCACCAGTCCTCCCTAAACCAGGTTCTCCCTGAGGTTTCTTCCTGTTAAGAGGGAGTTTTTTCTTCCCACTGTCACCAAGGGCTCGCTCAAAGTCGTCTGTTTGATTGTTGAGGTTTTCTCTGTATTGTTGTAGGGTCTCTGTCTTACAGTATAAAGCACCATGGGGCTACTGCTGTTGTGATATAAATAGAATTGAATTAGTCATAGCCAAAACAACAAGCCTACTGCAGGCTTGAGTTTAATCTGACATACTTCCGTGTTGTAGCAAAAATTCAAACTCCAAAAGTGATTACTTGAGTGCTTTGACAGGCTGGTAAGACTAGAAAAGCTCCATACAAATGTAGCTACATTAGATTACTTCTGACTCACAGATCAGCTTAGGATCAGGATCAGCCCTTAGGAGCCCATCTATAAGTCCACATGAGATGCTAATGCAAGCATTTGTAGACAAGCAACAATCACTAAGTTGCCCTGTAGCACTAATGTGCTCTGACTCCATCAGCACATCGATCTGGATGCTTTTTCACTGCTGTGTGTTTCTCTAAGACGACCTCGTCTGTTGTTCAGGCCAAAACTGAAAACTGGGCTGTAGCTGAGCCTCTCCTCTGCTTGTGCTCTTACTTTTTCTCTTCATATTCCTTCATATTGTTCAAAGTGCGGTGACTTGATACCATGTGCTAACATCAATGCTCAGTTACAGCTGTGTCAACAGCACAAAAACCAACAAAAAAAAACCACACGCACAAAGAGAAAAGGCTCAAAATCAGGGAGATACAGCTCACTTACATAATGCAACCAGACGATTTAATAAACATCCATGACTCCACAGGGCAGCCAGTAATTTTGTGAAATGATTAATTGAAGCAGTAATAGACTCACTGATAATGACTATCATAATTAGTTGCATTTACACTGCCACTCATCATCTGTGCCTTTCTTAATCCCTTCCTCCCTGCAGCCCGGGGTGCTATTCTCTCTATCCAAGAGTATTTTTAGATCGCCCTCCTCAAGTCAAGCGGAGTTGAAAGTTAATGTCTTCGTTCTCAGAAGTGTGTCAGCGGTGTCCCTCAACGATCTCGGGCTGCCACTTTATAATCCTACACTCTCCACTTCACCCCTTTGGATGGCACCAGGATGGCAGACAGGGAGCGGATTTATGTGTCTCTCTAAGGTGCCTCCTTTCAAACTGAACGGTCAGATTCACAGACAGATTTATCAAGTGCATCAATGTGCACGTCGTACTGTTTGACTTTAATGGGTATCCTCATGCATTGAACCGAGAGCCCCTTCAGCCATAACACTGACGTATACACAGAGTGAGTTGATGTAAGAGTGATGATACATCTAAACTGTTACTCCATAAGCCATCATTCAGTTTGCCAGCACCCAAATGTCTCCTCTGCAACCATCCTAGCCAGCCTACATGCCTCATGTAATTACCAATCTGTTTTTATGTTTTGTTTTTTTCTGTGAAGCACTGAAGCAAAGAAGTGCACAGCAAGCATCCTGCCAATGTGTTCTCCGGCCAAGGTTTGGAGGAGGGAAGAGGCTGGGTGTGGCCGAATCCATGTGGATGACTTTGGATTGTTTATGCATGGGTAGGTATCATAAGATGACGCTTCTCTCTCTCTCTGTTTCACACACACACACACACGCATGCATGAAAACACATTCCTTTTATCACACTCCTTGGGTCTCTCACAGTCCCCTTCCTCTTTCCCTCGCTCCCACTGAGGTGTGTGCAGACAGACTGTAGCAAAATGGCTGCCGCTGAGCCAACTGGTTTCTGTTGTGTGGCTTGTTCCCCTTCTCTCCTAGGCCGAGCTCTAGGAGGAGAGCAAAAAAAGGCGCAGGGGCGAAACAAAGTGTGTGTGCTTCGCGTCTGAATTCATGCATCTCACTGAAGAAGTCAGGATGCCATGAATCCATGCCGAGTATTATCAGACCAGCCCGGCAGGGTGGCAAGGGAGGGATTAGTTGTGTGCGTGTGTGTGTTTTTTGGGAGGGAGGGAGGGGGACTTTCAGATTGCAGCACATATATGTTTGCTTTAGTAAGCATATATGTCCTGTCGGTAAAGTATCTGGAGGTGGTGGTGAGAGGGGGGGTAAAGTTTTATGTTTCTTTTTGAAGCACCTGAAGCTCAAACATCCCAGCTTCTCAACATCTGCTCGTCTCACGGGGATTTTAAGCACAGAGTATAAAAGAAAGTGACCTGAAAGTTGGGAAATAAATCTTGCAGTGGGTTTACAGTGGACTACAAACCAGGGTCCAACTAAAGAACGCCTCTGTCAAGGGGTTAAATACTGATGCAGAGGCATGAAACGTGGCTCTGCAGTGGCAGCATGTGCACTAGGGTGCAGCCTGGTAAAATGAATTATTTAACAGGGACCAAAAAGAAATACACATCATCTTCAACATGCTGCTTTCTGTCATCATCATCACCATCATCATCATCACCATCATCAGCTCCAGTAGCGTTCATATGTGTTATGAAAATCTGATGCCTCTGTCAGATGTAGGCTACGACCAGTCAAGAAGGCTGAAACGGAAATCAAAGAAAGGTCTTTGAAGAAAAAACGAAAAAGAAGGGGAAAACATTACCATGCACAGCTGAAGCACTGTGTATGGTATGAATGTGATGCTTCGTTTTCTGAAAAGATCAAAAAACAAAAATAAAAGGAACAAAAAGGAAAAGAAATCCAATGGAAATTGTTTCTATGCCACTGGGGAGAAAGAAAAACATGGATGGTTAATTGCTATTGTTCTTTGCAGCCACTAAAGCTTGTCCCGACATGTAGACCATCCAGACTACTCTCATTTCTACTGAGCATGTTCTTACCTCATCACTCACATTTTTACCTTTTCCATTAAAAGCCACTGATATGATCAACAACGACTACAAAGGCATGCTTCTTACCGCTCACTGTCATCCTTACACTCTTGGAAACTGACTGCGCTCTAATGTTCTTTCTAATCGTGGCTGAAGAGAAGAAAGGAGTGGGGTAAAAAAATATCAGCACTTACCTCTTGATGTAGTTTTTCCCGTAGAGAATCTGCTGCAAAAGTGTGACGAGCCCAAACGCGCAAATAAATATGAAACAAAGAGATCTGCTGCCGAGCAAGTCTTTACCCGACGATGGGTCGGAGTATCCCATTTTTCGGCGCAGCATCCAGGGCTGACGGTGACACCCGCTTCGGTGTCTCTCTTCGCTGCATTCAGAACCAGGATGGCAGGTGTCTCGTACCCGCTGGAGTGGACATTGTCCATCACATTGTTTTCCCTTTTAGTCTGTTTTACTGCTCTCTGACCACAGCATCACCGGAGGAAGGTGATGTGCACCGGGATCTGCGCTTGAGATCTCAAATCGTTAGTGACCTTGTTTTAAAATACGCGATTCTTATGTTTTGTTTTTGTTTTTAATGTCTGAGTAAAAAAGCACGAACGGCCCCGGAGGATATTCTCGGTGCCTATCGGTTATCGCCCTATACCCGCTTCGAGGAGGCGCAGTCTCTTCGTCGTGTGCAAGCGGTGCAGATTTGTGTAAAATGCGCGCTGGGTGCAGAATAAATCCTGAGATCTCAAGTCAGACAAAGCAAAGGCATCGATTCTTATAAGCGCGATTCTCGCTCTTTTTCTTTAAATCGGGGGGGCTGAGAGAATAACAGCGAAACACATCCCTCGTGCGTCTTGTCAAATCTGAGCAAAGGTGCGTGACTGAAATCTAAAAAGGAAGGAGGATGCGCCTTTTCCCAGCCAGGCGGACGGGGGCGCGCCGTAATTCATTTAGATGCTCCATACTCAGCCAAAACGCAAGGTCACGGTCTGCCGTTCAAGGATGCGTCTGCGCAGACACGACATCTACAGCCGCCCACTTCACATGACCTCGCAAAGCTGATAACAAAACAAAACAAAAACAAGTTTACCATATTCCACCTCTAAACTGCGAGCCTGGGCAAACTTAAAGAAATGACCAGATTATCTTCCATTACAAAAACGACACTAGCAGTAGGCGGATGGAGTAAGAACTAGAGAAGTACTATGAGTAAAGACTGTCCTGCAGAGCCAGACCATCGATGCCAAGCTGATCTGTAACTGGACGGTATCTGCAGGACTCCTTCTTCTGACTTCTCCTATTTCTGACTGACCCGTTTTAATACAAGGTACATACAATACATACAACTAAAAAATAAAAGATTTTTTTAAAATGTGTCTTGTCATCCTATGGCATGTGTTGCCTCACAGCAAGAAGGTTGTGGGTGTATAGACTTGGAAGATCTCCTGGGGCCTGTGCAGATTCACTCCAAGGCATTCCAGCTTGCCTTGTTTCTACCTGTTAATACCCCACCTTTAGCCTTTTGCCTTATAGGGCAGCTACGATAATCCCAGCATCCCTGAAATGGGTACAAGGTTAAGAAAATGGATAGATGGATGGAGGATTGATTGATTCATTAAATTGTCCTCTGTCTGGCGAATAATCAGCAAATGCACCTCACACAAAGACTATGTCAGTATTTTGTTCTGAAGCTAACTAAAATGTGGTCTTTTATTCAATAGGTAGACAGAGTACGGATGGAACAGACGGCCAGTTTACCATATTTGAAACACCTCAAATATGTAAAACATGTCCACATGTGTTTTAGCATTCTCTTTGGTCATAGGAAATTTGTAGTAGGCGAGCCAAAAGTTATTGTCCCATCAGACTGAATAGTTCCTTGTGCTTGTATCACTGTTAAACCAAATTGAGATCTTTGTCATTTTCCTGCTGGGCTCTAAAGCCTGATATATGGCACAACATGGTGTTATTCAAGGTTATCAGACAATCGAGACAATTGTGTGCAGCGTGGTGGTGAGATACAGTTGAGACAGTGTCTGGCACAATGTCTAGCTGAATGCGTGAGTAAATTAATGAGTGATTATCTTTGTTTTTTGAATAGTTTATTAGGCTGTTGTTATGTGGTTGTACCCTGCAGTGTTATTACTGCTGTTTGCAATCACTCTTCAAGTGAATAACTTTCAAATATTGATAGAAATTAAATGAAATGCAATTAAATACTTCTAGACAATTGCAGTTGCTATTATGTGTTTTAGAAATTCTAAACTTTTTACTGCTGCTCATTAAATTAAATTGTTAACAGAAATTAAAAAATTTTTTAAATTCATTTTTTAAGACTTTTGCATTTGCATTGAAGTTGTTAGGCAGCTATACAGAATTATGAATGGATGTTTCAATAGCACCACACTATTGTTTCAGCTGCACTTGACATGGGTACAGTTGAGGACAGTTGGAGTAAAAGTGGGAGACAAATGTGGAAAAAACATGAACTACTTATAAATAGTATTGTTTATTATTTTTATAGTACACATAAGGGAAGCATCATATAAAACCTAACTTATTTTAATTCTTGGCATTTGTAAGGTCTACCGACACATTTGCGCATGATTGTGGTCACAGTGCGAGTGAGGACTTTAAGGTTGTACTTGTACTATTCTTCATAATGTTCATTATAACAGCATATTTGGGAAAGTACTGTGAAGTATGGACTAAGGAAAGCAGCCAAGAGGCAGTACAGAGAGAAGCTGGATGGCTTCTATTCTACTGCTAACTCCAGGTGGACGTGGCAAAGCCTACAGCACATCACAGACTACAGCATCAGCTCCATAGACAGTCTTCCAGATAATCTTCACCTTCTACACCCGCTTTGAGACGCCCGGGTAAAGCACAGAGAGGAGGCACACATACAGGACAACCTGCCCTTCACCCCCTCCCCTAACTGGCTCATCGGGTCAGGCACATAAAGAACTGAAAGAGGTCAACCCTCACAAGGCAGCAGGACCAAACAACATCCCTGGGCAGGGTCTCCTCAAGCATGTGCCAGTGAGCTAGCTGATGTTCTCAACTTCATCCTCAACATCACCCTCAGCCAGAGCACTGGTGCCCCTTGTTTAAAAAAAGCAACCAGTGTCCTGCTTCCCAAGACGAGCCCGCCAACCTGTCATGAGCACTCACTCTAACCATCATGAAGTGTTTTGAGAGAGTGGTGCTGGCCCACATTCAGAACAGCATTCCGGACACTCTATACTCCCTTTAGTATGTCTACTGATCCAACAGGTCCACCTCAGATCCTACACTTTTCTCTCCCTCACTTATATAGACACACACCTATCAGAACTTCAGTCAGCATTACTACAAACATAGGCTGAGGGATGCGTTGAGGGATGCATCCTCAACCCTGTTCACCTACAAATGGGTCGCCTATCACAAAGATAGCATCATCCTAAAGTTCACGGATGATACTGCAGTAACAGGACGCATGACTGGCAGCAACAAAACCTTGTGGCAACACCAACGCTATGGACCACAAACGCCTGCAGAGAGAGGTTGGGACTGCTGAAAAGAGGATTAGAACTCCACTGCCCTCTCTGCAGAGCATCTACCATCACAGAGTTCATAGGATAGCTGTCTCCATCCTCAGTGACTCTACCTACCCCCAACATGGACTGTTCAGACTTCTACCCTCAGGCTGGAGGTATAAAAACATGAAATCTAGAATCTCCAAACTAAATAACTCTTCCTTTGCTACTCCCATTTGGGCCCCATTATACCTGCTGCAACTTCATCTCACAGTCACTTGTATTCATACAAACCATTAAGGTGCAAGAAGCCGCTGCAGTATTCTCCTGAACAGGTGTGACCACTCAGACAATATCGCTACATAAGTGCTGATATAGGAAGAAAAAAAGTCAAAACTGGAAGCCATTGTCAAGCTTTTTCCCCCCCCACAAATTCTCAGGTTTCCAAACCGTTCCAATATCTCACTGTACATCTGCATGTCTCTGAGCTTCTGTACTGGAATATCATTAAAGTGGTGGTAAAAACCAGCACAATTCTACACTCCTGTCTTCAGCCCAGCTGTGGTGGTGGCGGTTACAAAAATCGAGAGGTGCACAACCAGCCAAAGTGACACAGGATGCGATGTCAAATTCACCGCACGACACCCATGACAACCCCGTCATGGGTGTCACGGCAGGTATAATGGGGCCATTAGACGTCATCTGACATGAGCGTGCAACCATGGTTTTACAACCGTCTGCTTTTTCTCAAGTTACACACAGGTGATTGCCACTCATTACTGTTTCTACTGCACATGCTACTGTAGCATGCTAAAATGTAAATTGTGTAAATGTGTGCATAGCCTTTTGCAGCTCAGTCTTTTTATTTTATTTATATATATTTAGCATATCTTATATTTCTATTGCATTAATTTTATTGTACCTAGTGTAGTTCTTTATAATTGTTTCTACTGTTTTTAAATTATGATTTTTTTTCTATTTTTTTCTGCGGAAAAAAGAAAGGATTTCATTGCATAGGAAACATGTTTCTGTGTAACTTGAATCTAGAAGATAGGGTTTCAAAAAATTGTTCTAGTTTCTAACTAAATATTGAGTTTTAATAGATATTATGAAGTACTGTACAAGTATTTTTAGTTTTTAGGCTACAGACATTAAAAAAAGCAAAAACACAGTTCTTATTTCCTTGAGCTCTTGATGTTTTTATATACAATATCAATGTAAGCCTTATAAAGATGACATGTGTCATACTACGATGTAATAATGAGTGCGTTTCTTCTGTTAACTCATCAAATTCTTATATTTTGAATATCACTCTTAATATTAAATAAATACTAATCTGAAACACGTCTTACTCGACATACAATTTATAGAAAACAAAATAAAACAAAAATACTTTTTTACTATAAGTTTTTTCTTTCATACGGGAATGCGTCCGAAAGGTCGTGTTTTCATTAAATAAAAACATGCACGCCGGTGTCGCCACTCAGACCACCAGTCAGCCGGTAAGTAAATAAAATTATATTTTTGTTTGTTTTTTGTTTTACCTTTTGCACAAAATGCTTTACGGAGGGGTCACATTTCTTTGTTACACAGGAAAAAGCACGGATGTAATTTGATGCAGCTCCAGCTCCTCTTCCGGTCTCTTTTCCCACAGCCACCGGAGAAAAATGGTATGTAGCAGCGCTGGTAGACAGAAATCTCGCAACATCTGTTTAATGTGCCATGTATCTGACACAAACTGAAGCCACTTCTGTGTCGGATAAACACTGTAACCGGTTGGATGACGTATTTTTGAGATAAAGTTTGATTTTAGTAAAAAATACTGTTGTTCCTGTCACATCCATCCAGCACTTGTTTGCTGTCGTTAGCCTTTAGCACAGTTGCACTGAATGGGCTAAATAGTGCTAGAAGAGGACAAAATATCGTAAGCTTGACTTTATCATCGATTGTGGATTTTTCCGGTAATCACAAAAATAAATGCATGGAAAATACATTTACGGTTGTTCGTTGGCAAAATGGCAACCGGTGTTTTTCGCCGATGTTAGCATAGCTAGCATCTTTTTCATGTGGTCCATTTCTTTTGGTAACGTGTACAAAATTAGTGTCGTCAGCCACTGCAGATTTTGTCTGAGGAAAGCACGCCGGCTTTCATTGGCCGTAAAGTAACTATCATTTGAGCATGTGTGGCAAGCTGAGGCCACGAGTTGCTGCAACCACTGTGATTAAGTGTTTGCTACCACCTGAAGTTCAGTCTTGTCAGTGATGTTTTTAAAACACAAATGTCTGAACAAATGACTGCCTGTGATTCCTCCTTTTTCACTGAGACAAGACTGGCCCCGGCCTGGTCTACAATCAGATCTCCTTGAGTTGTCCCTGATCTCACATGTTTGTCTTGCTTCTCAGACCAAGGGGACATCATCTTTCGGTAAGCGCCGGAACAAGACGCACACCCTGTGCCGTCGTTGTGGGTCCAAAGCCTACCACCTGCAGAAGTCTACCTGCGGCAAGTGTGGCTACCCTCAGAAGCGCAAGAGAAAGTGTAAGTAACCTTAACGCATGTAATAGAATACACTGTTTTTAAATGTGATATTGGCAAACTTTATGCTTGCTTCTTGTGTTAGTGTATTTTTTTTATTTTTTGAAATGGCAAAAACCAGCAGGTTGCTGTCTTCCAGCATATTTTAGTGTAACACCCCACTGGTTTGCACCCATGCCCTGTCAAAAAGGCTGGAACTTAACTCCTTATTATGAGCAGCACTGTCAGTATGCTGTTTAGCTCTTCATTGATGTGAAGTGCCATGCTCCCTTGATTTATGGTGCTGTTCATTTTCAGACAACTGGAGCGCTAAGGCCAAGAGGAGGAACACCACTGGCACAGGCCGTCTGAGACACATGAAGGTCGTCTACCGCAGATTCAGGTAAGATGTAAAAAGGAGCAGATCACAAAGTGTTTCAAGGTGTTCGGTGTGTTAATTTATCATGCTTCTCTCTGTCAAAATCTAACAGAGGTGCACACCTCGTTTCCTTTTTCCCCTTAACATGTTTTTGAAAATCGTCACACCGACAGGATTTTATTTTTGTAAAGCTTTGTTTGCTGAAACATCATTTAGGTGTGGATGAAAGGCCAAAACATAGAAAATGGTTTACAATGATACCTGTGTACATGTGAATGTAGCCTTTGTTTTGTTTGGCGGTTTTTATTTCCTTAAAGAATAATAGGTTACAACTGAGGTTACAAGATTTTTTTTCATGCACTAAATAAATTAAATTGCCTTTTCGTCTTATATTAAATTATTGTTAATTACTTGTACCTGAGGGATACAGGTTAAAATTTCCCTTTAGCTTGAAAATGTCGTTTAAAAAAAACTTCCCATGGTGCTGAATGGGTAAACATAAGTTCCACTTCAAGCAAACTTTACTTCAGTTCTTCACTTTCTGAGTCTTAAATTGGTTTTTAGCCTTAGCATCAGTATTACAAAGTTGTCTTGATGACAGGACTCTTAAACGTGTAATGAATTTAAACACCTCAATGAAAATGTTTGCAGGAAATCACAATTTGTTAAACACAAGTAAACCTGGAGTAAATTCACTTGATTTACTAGCTTGATCTATAAACCTTGGATATGTTGACAAGTTGTGTTGATGTGTTTCCAACAGGAAATATAAGCAGGATTTCTGTATCTTCTATCAGCTCGATAAAACCAAATAATTTTCCCACTTTGACAAAAAAAATTGACATAAAAAGATTAATAGTTTATATAAAGATGTCTTATAAGACCATAATATTTGCCTTTTGACTTTAAGGGATGGTAAAATTTGTGTGCACAAGCAAATATTTGTATCAACAATTCAAGCAAGTGTTTACAAAATCTAAGAAAACTCTCAATACTGAACTTGTTTGGCAGTTGTAGTTAGCATACCACTCTTTTTTTTTTTTTCTTTTTTTTTTTCTTCCCTTTTTTTTTATTGGTAGACTTTAAACAGAGTGTTAGGCTTGCAGTGTGCAGATGGGGTTTTTCTTCCCTCTCCCACTTACTCGTCTTGCAGCAGAAAACTGAGCATAAAGAAGTTGCCAAACATTTAGTATTCACACTTCCTATTAAACAGTTTGAACATAGAGTAACGGGGTTGTGTCCTGCTGCAAATCAGGGTTGTCTTGTCATATTTAGCCCACATAGTTTTACTGTCTCACAGACTGGGTGTATGAAAATGAGGTTTGTCTTCCTCAATGCTGCTCACCAATGATGGTGAAAAAAAAATGTCTGAACAAATGAACTTAATATGACATCACTCTTTTCTCTGAGGTGAGTGGCATTTCAAGACAAGTCATATAGAAGGAAATTTTGTCGGTCTTACTACTTCTTGAGAGTAAGTGGCTGGTTAAAACTCGTACGTTTTGATATTTATGTTATCATTTACAAAACATTCAAGCTGCACAGTGAGCAGTTATCCTATTTCAGCTTATGTAAACCAAGTCGATCTATATAGGGGTTTTACTTATTGAATTATTTTTTTAATCTGATGTTAACATATCAGCTGATTTTCCAGACACATGAAGCACAGGAACATTTTCCTAAGATTTGTTGTGTGTAGTAAGTAGCTTTTTGTTGTTTGTGGCATGTTGTCAAAAAGGAAGTTTTAGGGTGCCCCCTGGTGGACAAAGCATGTGTAAGGTTAAACCGTGTTTCTCCCATCTCTTCTTTAAGTGGGGGGGGGGGGGGGGGAATAATTGACCAGCTGTTAATAATATTAAAACAGAGATTGGAAAATGGCTAATAGCGGCTCTTGTTATAACCCCTTTGATAAGATTTATATCAGGCATAAATTATATAACCATTTAATGTAAGAATATGAAAGCCGTACTTAATGGCTCCAATTATGCATTTTCATTTTTGTATTAGTTTATGTAATGATGCTAATAACTTGCTTTTACTCCAATCTGGCAACACAACCTTGGCAGCAGCTGTTGAGTTTCCACTGTCTCAGGCAGAATGCCTGTTTAGCTGCAATTCAGTTAAATCACCTTCACTGGCTCATTAACGCTGGCAGTTACTGCACAGTTTCACAGTTCTAGCTGTTAGAAAATATTCAGTGTAAATAAATAAGGGATGGCGATGTGTGTGTGTGTTGGTGGCATAATGGGTGAAAGCTGCGTGCAAGCCTCACAACAGTTCAAACGTGGCCAAAATTTACAAAACACAGTAGATCTGAGGGCAAACTATCTTTAATCTCCTCTCCGCTGCTTCTGATAACATGAATAATTTACCTGAGCCCAGTCCAGCTAGCAGGCATCGAGTCTGTGTTAAATTGGGACAAATCAGGGAACCCAGTAAATATTTTTAGTAGTTGCGTGGGTGTTTTCTCCTGTCGTGATGATCTTAAGCTTTTACATGTGGTACAGCGGTGACCCTCCAGAAGTGAAGCATCTAAAATGTCTGACTCATTTGGACCTGACATTTGGTGGTCTCCTCCCTCCTGAGCGCTCGGTCTTTCAGTGTTTGAGGTAGAGAGAAGTATTATGTGCTGCCTGTAGGGGAGGACCACGTCAGTACCAACATTGTGTGTAGTTTGTGTATGAAAATGGTTTACTTCCGTTGACTCAGGGATGTGTTTTCCAGAATGACGTTTTTGGTGAAATAAACATTTGCATTCTTAACGTCACAAACTTCCTCCAGTCTCAGTTGTGCCAAGGTGCCCTGCATTTTCTATTCATTCTTCATATAAAACAAGTTAAAATCATTATTTATATTAAGATTTAATCATCAGCATTCAAGCAGGTTAGTTGGGAATAATATTTGGATCGATGTAGTGGTTTTAGCGTTTTTGTAGAATAACAAACAACGTGACTTGGACTTCTTTAGCATGATTACCTCTTAGTAAGACTAGTCTAATATGTCAACAGCATAATCAGTTTTGTTTTTGTTTTTCAGGAATGGTTTCCGGGAAGGCACCACCCCCAAGCCCAGACGCGCTGCAGTGGCCGCCTCAAGCTCATCCTAAAAGACACATTTTTGGTTAAATAAATGTGATGATAAACAGGAGTTGCAGGCTCGTTTTGTGGTCCTTGTTGTCTACCCATCCATCAGTGGCCATAAACAGTGTTGTTGTAAACAGATTTATATACACACACACACTGACTTTGTTTCTTCTTGATTACATTGTATACATCTCCAGTGTAAAGGGGGGGGGAAATCAGGAGTTTGTGAAAAGTGGAAACGAACTTGGAATAAAAGGTTTTCAGTCACATGAGCTGGTGTCTTAATGTTGGAGGTTTTCTTACAAGACCAGCCTTATAAGAGCTAATGTCTGGTTTATGGAAATACTGGGTTAAAATATAACAGTCTCATGAAAGAACACCTATGATACTGTGAAATGGTTTTAAATAAGGACAGGGGTTGTAGACATACAGACTTACAGAAGTGGAAGTACAGTTTTGTTTTGTTTTTTACAACATTGTGGTTGGAAGCACTGATTAAATTAAATTCAGTGAAAGTAAAAAAAACATAATTCATATTAACAGGATTACACAACTCCATGGAGTGCAAACTTGATTATAGTTTACGTTGAAATAATTCTATGCAGCTTGAATGTGTTTAACACAAGCAGCGAAAAACTAGCGCTAGTTGCTATCGTTTATGCCGGGTGCCCTTCCCTCTACATCCAAACAGGAAAATAAGTATAGTTGGGTTCACGTGAGAGGTGTAGGAACCCTAAAGTTGGCTGTGGTGGTGAAAGTGGGGATAAAAAATGTCGGATTTCTGTTTTGAGCACAAGTAGATTTTGTGCTGATGTTGCTCTAAAGCGAACTGCCCTGTGGCTTTAGCATAGCCTGCAGTAAACTACGCAGTATTTCATGCAGCCTTTGAATAATCCGAAGTTGATAAAGCTCAGTTTGTTTTGTGGGAAGTTCGGGGGGTGTAATTTCCAGGGGGGGTTATGACCCCCCCCCCAAATAATCAGACCCAACCAATATAACACCCCCCAATAAAATTATGAACTATCTTGCATAAATAGGCTGTTGATGTTCTTTACTCATTTCAGTTATTACCAGCAAAATAGTTGCATGTTTAATCATGTGGGAATTTACCCAGATTTATTTATTTAGACAGAGATCTTGATCCCACCAATGTTAGGCACAAAGTTACGCCGATGGGTCTATCAAACATCACTGAGCAGTCCTTACCTTTTAACAATAATCTCTCTTCTTCATCTCTTGTCTCTTAAATCTTACAAAGAACAATATCTGGCTAAATCAGTTTAGTAGGAAGCAAAATCACTCAAACCATAAGACACTACAAAACACTTTAGCATCTTATTCCAGGTAAAATATTTTTAAGCATATTGTTCTAACAGTTTGTAAAGTTAAATTATCTGCTTGAAATATCTAACATTAAGCTTCACAAGAAAATATTTTTTATTTGCTCACACACAATGCTATGATAGACTGAAAGGCTGTGTGAAACAGAAAAATGGAGACAGACTCTTGGCCAGTCATGTAGTCAGAAGCCCCAAAACACACACACTAACAGGGAAGAGAGAAATCATAAAGGGGTAACAATAATCTGGAGGTTGTGTAATCCTCATCGTCCCATTTTCTTGTGGGAAACACAAATCTGTTTGTATGTGTAGGAAAAATGTTGGTGAGAAAAAGTTGTGCTTATAAAAGTGTTGTGAAAGAAAAGAGACCAACTCCAGTGACGTGAAGACCCTACAATAACACAGAGAAACCCCAACAAGCAAATGACCCCTATTTTAACAAGTACTTAGTGACAGTAGGAAGGAAAAACTCCCTTTTAACAGGAAGAAACCAGGCTCAGGGAGGGTTGGCCGTCTGCTGCGACCAGTTGGGGGTGAGGAGAAGAAGACGGGACAAAAGACGTGCTTTGGAAGAGTGCCAGAGATTAATAGAAGAAAAAGAAAATACGCATTCCTGTGGAAAAGCTAAAGCTAATAGTATCCTAGCATGATTCAGCGTAACAATACTAGCCTGCAGTGTTTTCATTGACATGAATTCAGTTGAGGGCTGAACTGTTTCCAAGCCGCAGCTGGTCTGAACATCTGTACACACAGGAGAGTCAGTGAGGCGAAGTTGTTTATTGGATACAACATTGCTTAAATATCAATTAGTCTGCCCACTGATTGCTTTCGGACAGAACTGATCTAGATACTAGAGTTAGTATTCGGTGGTCCCAGAGCTGGCCTTTTTTCAAGCTACCCAAAGTCGCTAACAGCACCCATGCCTGCATAGTATAAGTGCAGCTGGAAGGCGAATAGCAATTAGTTGCTGTGTAACATCCTCAATGACAAAACAAGTCTAAATATTTAAATAATATAAATAATGCAGAAATTTCTCAGAGGAAAGTCTGTTTACAAATGAGTCAAAATACAGAGTTGGAAATTCCCCAAGAGGCATCGCAGTGGAGAAAACAAGCGGTAGGAAGTATGTGGTGATTTCTCAACAGAGGTTTCCTTGAGACATGAAATTACCAACAATCTGAATATGGTGATTACCAGATAGAGATGATGGATGTTCAAAGTATTCCTGTTACCAGTAAATCCAAACATTTTCTAAGAAGTTGGAAAGCTTCTTAGAAAAACTTTGCAGATACAACACCAGAGCCTCGGGAGCTGCTTTCAGCACTGTTCCCAATTGCCTGTGCTTATGCATGCGTATGCTGACAAATGTAATCTACCGGGCAGTCTGTCAAGTTGATTTACAGCCTCTTTGTGTGTAGGGGTAGGATGGCTTCAATCACAGATAAGCCTCGAAGGCTTTTGCAGCAGCTGTAATTCCCAACATTCTTCCTGATGCTGTGGCAGAGTTTCTCCTTTGCACTGGCAAAATAATCCTCCACCTCTGTGAAAACTGTGTTGTCCTTTCATATTTTTAACTTGTAAATCTGCCGCATGGCCAATGCACAGTCACTCACTGACTTAGCATATATCAGACAACCTAATTCAAAAATGATGCATGAACGAGTCACTTTAAACTGACAGTAAAATGCTTTTCTTTCTTTTTAAATACAGTTGAATGCTGTGAATGCTGCAGCACTGCAAAGACTCATGGGAATGTAAATGTCTAACAGGATTCGCTTACAAGTGCTATTATTAAGACTTTGTAGGGCATGTGTGAAGTGGTTTAAAGTGCTCGCGTGGACAGGAGAAGAGTTAAGGTTTAATAAACAATGGACCTCCATGTTTCTAGTTATTAATGTTCTCCAGCCAGTTGTTTTAGAGCAGACAAATGTTGAATCAGGGAACTGAGACGATTCTTATTTCTGTCATATTCTGACACAGACAAACACACAAAATACATAAAAGTTATAAATTGATTGATATGTCACATTGAGTGGCATAAGTATTTGATCCCCAAGCAAAACATGACTTAGTATTTGGTGGAGAAACCCTTGAGAAACTTTATAAACAGTTTAGGGTTCTTTCCTGCCACTTGGCAACCGCCTCGTGGCTCAGTCTATTGGCCCTTCAGTGTGATGAAGTCGACCTTAGCAGAAAAACACGCCAAACGTTTTCCACCTCCGTGCTTGACTTGTTCGAGTTGAGTTTGATTTTGGTTTCATCTGACCACAGCACTTTTTCCCAAGCTTGTTGTTGGCCTTACAGCCCATTCCAGTCTTGTGCAGATGTACAATCTTTGGTCTGGCCCATGGTGGTGAGAATAGAAGAAATTGATTTTGTGCAAAGGTGAGCTTTTAATACAATGAGCTGACAGGTATGTCTTTTATGTAATGTGTTGTTTTCTGGATTTTGGCTGAGATTCTGTCTTAATCTGACTTCCTGACTTCTTCTAATGGCGCCATCATGACTTCCTCTGAACTTTCATAAACTCCAGTGGCAGAGGTGACATTAAATCCTTGGCTTATCTCTCTGAGAGTTTATCCACGGCTGCTTTTCCCTCATCTCAAGCAAACATCCGAGGCAGGATGTAAAAAGCACCTGCCAAGAAACCACTCAGTTGGAAAAGTTTATTGTTCTTCTCAGTGCAGGGGAAGTGTCCTTATTAGTGTGCCATGTTAGTCCAGACTGAAATATCTCCACAACATTTTGTGTCTTTTTTATGGAAATGCAATGGGTGATGTTTTATTACGTTATACCCAGAAAAAAATGAACCAATATTAAAGACATTAAATTGAAACGATTACAGCGTCTAAAACTATTTAGCTCCATGATTTACAAGGCTTTACAATCTTAGAAGACCTTAAAACAGTTAACATGGCAATAGAAAGTTAGGCAGTATTTAGGAAGTAGGGCCACTGATCACCAGTAGTAGGCGGTAAAGAGCGGGGAAACCCGCACTTGGCTCCAAGTCACCGTCGCTCTTTCTCTCCCCTCTCCGGGGGCCATAAAGGCGCAGTGCAGCTTGGCTGTGCTCACACACAGGAGTAACCTGTTGGATAGCTGGTTTTGCTTCTCTTTCACGCTGACCCAACACCCGGATCGTCTCCATACTCCTGATCTTGTGTTTACCTGCAAAATCTGGATCCCTGCACCTTCCCACCCGTTGTATGAGTTGGTATGAAAAACTCCTGCTGGAATGAGAGGTAAGTAGAGATCGAGCCCTTTACGTAGAGGTGCTGCTCGGTGATTTGATGTTTCAGCTGCTGGACACGAAACTGACTGACTTTTAATCATGTGGGGAAGCCTCTGTCCTAGGATCAGCCTGTGCGCTTTTGTTGCTGCTGCGGGAGCCTGCGTGTCGGGGTGATGACGTTACCTCGAGCACAGGTAGGTAAAGAGGACTGGTGGGGTTTGATGCTCTGACTTATAGCATTACCTGTTATTTGGAACATTTGCTGCTTTAATAACTGCAAAGTCTGCAGCAAGAAACACACGCAGTCTGTGTTTTGACTAACACTGGTTGATATCAGGGCTTTTTTCTGAGTGATGTGAGTGAAGCTGCCAGCAGCTACACATTCGTTTAACCCCGATAATAAAGACAGGCACTGGTACAGTAACATGACATCATCCGCTGGAAGACTAAGGAAAAGATTATTCGCGAGTAAGGAGGCCTGCTGTTGGAACTCCTTTTAATTTAAATTCAAGTGCAGGCTGAGTATTTCTTAATGTTTTTCTATATAAGGTAGGATTTCAACACTGAGCACGGGATCATTTGTCAAAGTGCTTGGATATACGTTTTGAAGACCCTTGAGGAGACCAGGCATTTCCTGCCTGGCCCATGTGGGCACTTTTTCCATCTCTCATGTCTTACACACGTAATGCAGCATGATCAGCTCTAACTTATTTCTCATGCCGACTCCACCTTTTGAGCACCGCCCTTTTCAGAATGACATTTTTTCAGGATGACATATTTACGCTCATTGTCTCCAACGGAAGACTCGCGCACAGAGATTTATGTCTAGTCACAGGAGAAAACTTTCTCCATAGACTAACTTACTCCTGGTGATTTATGTCTACATTGAATTTAATAGTGCTTTTTGGAAGGTCTATGCAAGATAAAAGATGTGTGTGAGAGATTTGAGAACGAGAGAGATTTGAACTTCTTCTGACCTCTCAGGCAGTGTGTATGCAGTTTACACAGCTGTCAGATGTAGTTACACATTTGTTAAGTGTGGAGGATCGAGGCCAGGAGGTGGCTTGGAGAGACATGAATCCACATGTGCACGAGGAAGTGTTCCATGCCGCACTGTTTTTACTCAGAAGAGCTTGGATGTGTTGTTTATCTTGCAGTTCCAATAAAATGCATAAATGAAACCCTGTACCAAGAACTGATCTAACGAGTTATGTAATTGTGGTTATCAGTGTATGGATCTTGGAGAGAAAGAATGCCTGGCCGGCCTTATCTGTCATCATAATGTAAATTAACAGGATTTACTCTCACCCGGAACTTGCATGCAGAAACTTGCGCGTCAGTAGTTTAGACGCCATCCCCCACCAACACCCACCTCCCCCACCAGCACCACCCACCTCCTCCTCACTCTGCTTCTCTGTGTGTGTCCGAGAACAAAGGTCTTTTCATGCGGATGGTTTTTCCCACACTGGTTTATTAAACTTGTAAAGAAGTGTACGATTATCTTTTATTTGAAACCTTGGATAACTAAGGGTCTTGCAAATGCGTGTAAAAAGAAGAATAATTTATATAGGGACTATATAACACAGGGAACTAAGAATGCGGAAATGAAATATAAAGTTTATAAAAATAAGTTGGTATTAATATTGAGGAAAGCCAAGAAAGACTATTATAATAAACTTTTTCAGGAAAACAAGAATAATATTGAGGGCATTTGGAATATTTTTAAAGAAGTATTGGGTAACAAGAACACACCCTCAGATCGGTGTATTTATTTTATTAAGAATAATCAAGTTGTCGATAATAAGACTGAAGTAGCAAACGAATTTAATTCCTTTTTTGTAAATGTTGGACCTACTTTAGCAAATTTAATTAGAAAAAATGACGACCCAGAATATGAAGTTTGGAAAGGAGAAAGTAGAGTGGTTAATTCTATATTCTTAGCTGATATTACCATAAAAGAAAAAGTAGCAATTGTAGAAAATTTTAGAAATAAAAAATCTACTGACTGTGATGGTATAGACATGGTTATAATTAAAAAGACTTTAGACTGTATAAGTATTCCTCTATGCTATATTTTTAATCTCTCGTTATAATCAGGAGTATTTCCTGATCGAATGAAAGTGGCAAAAGTGATACCCTTATATAAATCAGGAGATAAGCATAGTTTTAACAACTATAGGCCAGTGTCTCTTAATTTTGTCACAGTTTTCAAAAGTGCTTGAAAAACTTTTTGCGCAAGACTTGATAGTTTTATTGAAAAAACCAACTAATAAATGAAAATCAATTTGGATTTTGTAAAAATAGATCAACGGCATTAGCATTGTTGACTTTCATTGAAGATATTTCATCTGCAACCCATAATAATAAATACACAGTTGGGGTATTCGTTGATTTAAAAAAAAGCTTTTGACACGTTACAACATTTTATTTTGATTTCTAAATTGTATAATTATGGTGTGAGAGGTGTGGCATTGACTTGGTTAAGGAGTTATTTAGAAAATATGTACATTATCTCGGCAATACCTCTGAAAGATTGAAGATTGTATGTGGGGTTCCTCAAGGTTCTATTTTAGGACCTAAACTTTTTAATTTATATATTAATGATATCTGTGAAGTATCAAAAAGGTTACATTTTATTTTATTTGCAGATGACACAAATTTTTATTGCTCTGGAGAGAATTTGAAAGATTTGGTTGAAATTATGACTTCTGAGATGTTAAGATTTAAAAAATGGTTTGATGTAAATAAATTATCTTTGAATCTGACAAAAACGAAATTCATGATATATGGCAATCGTGTAAAGGAGGAAGAAGTCATTATGTCCATTAATGCAGAATTGATTGAAAGAGTTACTGAATTTCGCTTTTTGGGTGTAATAGATGAAAATTTGACGTGGAAATCACATATTGAGTATATTAGAAAGAAGATGGTTAAAAACATTTATATTTTGGGAAATGTAAAAGATTTATTAGACCAAAAAACAATGCGCATTTTATATTTCTCATTGTTTTTCAATACTTTAGTTACTGTGTCGAAGTTTGGGGAAATACATATGAGAATACTATAAAACCTCTAAACTTATTACAGAAGAAAGTGATACGAATGATTCATAACGTTAAATATAGAGAACATACAAATAAATTATTTATAAAATCAAAATTATTAAAATTAGGAGATTTAGTCAAACTATAGACACTATTAATTATGTTTAAGGCTAAAAGTAATATTTTGCCTTCTAAGTTACAAAGAGTATTTTTAACGTGTTCGGGGGGAGAAGATAGCAGAAGGAAATTTTATTTTAAGCATCAGCTAGCTAGGACTACACAAAGATTAATGAGTCCAACGGTTAGGGGTATACAACTGTGGAACTCTCTTCATTATAATTTAAAGAGTTGTATAAATTTACATTGTTTTAAAAAGTGTTACATGTCTAAAACGATAACTCAATATGAAGAATGTGAATGAAATTGGAGTAAAAGGATCCATTATTTTTTGTTTCAGTTATTTTATTTACTTATCTTTTCTCCTTGTTACTATGTGGAGTGGTATATTCTGATTGTAAATTTGTTGTTTGGTTTGAGTTAGGACTGGAAATAAGTGTTAATGTTAGTTTGTTCCTTGACTTTTGGTGCCCACTTGCAATATAAGTTGGATTGTAGATAGGGGGCAGGGTTTAATAAGAATATATTCTTCTGCCTGCTCCTTTTCACACATGGTTGCAGTGCTTTACTGACAGAAAGTGTAGTTGGTTTGTTTGAAAGAACTAACTGTGGAAACTGTTGACCAAGTGTGAAATAAATAAATAAATGAAAATGAAAATTATCTGTTATCATAGGAATCCTTTCTAATGGAGCACATTATGCACTCTTTGGGTAGATGGGAAGAAACCAAAGGAAAAGCCGCTGCTGGCTGTTAAAAACGATGCAGGTTTAACAAACTTGTACACGGGCTTCACATTTAACACCCTCCATTCATCTCATATATAAGTCTATGAGTTGTATGATTGGTTGATTAAGAATTGATTTCTGATTGCAAGGGGACAAGCAATAAGTACTTTAAATGTTAAAAGTAATGTTAAATCAAAACAGAATCTTGTGTATAAAAAGCAGCTGGTTGTGGTGGCTCTGGCCAAACTGAGTGTCAGCCGTGAAACAGAAAGCTCTGAAACTGAGTTCTTCCCAGGAAATTCACGCAAGGGGTCACTAGAGGCTGTAATCCAGACTATGTGTGGAAAATAGTTTACCATCAAACTGCATGTGCCAGCTTCATTTTACTACAAAGGAGTTTAATAAGAACAGCTAAGCATCCATGGTACAATCAACTGTCCATGTACACACACCTGCCAGGGAAGAACAGAACAGAACAACTCAGCTGTCTATTAGCCAAAGTACGAATGAGCATATTTCCCAAAGGTCAAACTTGCATGTTAAAGAAGTACAAGAATCACTTTGAGAGCACAAACCTCCACCAGGGCAGCTGACTCTCTCTTTACTTTTAATTTCATTCATTCTGATTTCTTTGTTCTTTTTTAACATATGGTTACTAACATATGTTAGTAGGTAATGGATAATAGATAATGATTTATAAATAACTGGACATGAGAAACTTGTATATTTCTGAGTGAAAAGACAGCTCATTCTCCTTCTCTTGAACTTTCTTTAAATATCTAAATGTAAAAGTGAGATCTGAGGTCAAATGTGACAAAATGTTTGAATAAAAACTGTAATAATCCTCATATACATCATTCCCAACGCGTTGCCTATATGTGGTCAATATAAACAATGGCAGTAAGAAATTGTTAACATGAGCGCGCTCTACACATTTACAAAGTTTTATCAGAACTCATTTAAGACTTCTTTTATCCAAAACTCAAAACGCTACCAAAAGCATAACCTCCTCGGCGGAGGTAACAGTGTAACGCTTTATGTTATCGAGTAAAATGTGCAATAGTACTCCAACAATAAACTTGGTACCCAGTTATGTGGGTCTTCTCCAGAATGCTTTCCTGAGCAACGATTAGTGCTGTATAGAGCAAATTTCCAAGACTGTCACATTTATGTTGATGTGACACCTGGTGCCGTTTTTCTCACATTGTGTCAGTGATTAATACAAAATTCCTGTAAAGAACAAAAGTTGCGCTTGGAGCAAGAACTTGTTCACCTTGCCTAATCTGCAGAGGTATTTTTTAAATAAAAGCATGTTTCCAGTAGTGCAGTCTAAGATTCCATCTGTCTCTGATTTCATGTCTGGCTCTAAGGCTTTCTTTTATTCTTTTCCTTTTCTTTGCGTGGGCATTTTCAAATAGCGGTCTGAACTTGCTCGAAGGCAGATGGTTTTGCATGGAATACCACAGGAAGTGCCGGTGCCGCTTCAATATTTGATCTCTCTTTCAGTTTATTTCCATGCCACCGCTTCATATATAATCGGCCTACCTGACGTTCAAGTATTTCCAAATGATCTTCACATGAGTTTTCTTTTCTCTTTATTTTCCACAGTCAATCCATGCTGTTCCTTCCCCTGTCAGCACTGGGGTGTGTGCGTCCGGTACGGTCAGGACAAGTATGAGTGTGACTGCACTCGTACCGGCTACTACGGAGAAAACTGCACAGTCCGTAAGTCCGTTTTCCTCTGTGAGAGTGGTGCTCATATCCTCTTTTATTGCTGTACCTTTTAGGAATTTCAACTATTTAACTTAACATAAAACCAAAGGGTTTTGAAAAAAAAAAGGTTTAATTTCATAGCCCCAGGCTGTCAGCGTTAAAACGTCTGTCTAGACAAGTATTTGGGAAAATTGAAGGAGCGTGGGGAAGTGCCAAGAAGAGAGCAGCTGGATTAACAAAGAACCCTCACATGCTGTAGTTCCCAGTCATTTGTTATGTATTTGGCAGACATTCGCACACTGAGTGTAATAACAGTTAATCACTGCTTTGATTGTACATGGAAAGAAAAAGACAATAGGAGCAGGAGTAGGAAAGAAAAGGAAGGAAAGGAGTATTGGACAGGAAAAGGAGTTACATGTAGACCAATGTTTTCACTTGTTGTGTAACGCAGAATAGACACACATATTGCTCATGTAGCTCCAAAGAAAATATTATGACATCTTTATGGAGCTACCAGCCAAGTGAAAGGAACAGTTTCACATTTTTGGGAATTACACTCTTTCTTTTTTCAGGGTTTTTTGTAACAAGTAGGAATATATAGGAATATGATACACCAATACTTATTTGTCCTGTTAATAATACACTTTTGATAAAATCAGAAGCCTGTGGTATGACACAAAAACTTGTATTGTCCTGCTTTCTCCAGCTCGTGTTAAGCCTTTTTCACAATGTGTTCAGTTTGTTATCGTTTAAAGGTAAATGGACTGTACTATACTCTACCACACATTCACACTCTGATGGATGCATTGGAAAACAACTTGGGGTTAGTATCCTGCCCAACAATATTTGGCAGACTGGAGCAGCCGGAGATCGAATCTTCAACCTTCAGATTAGCCATTTGTATGTGAAGTCCCATTCTGAAGCCTTGAGATGAGCATTTTACTCATCATATGTCATATAATTATTCTTAGGCTTGGGTTAACCTGATAGAGTAGCAAAAATGAGCCAAACCCCAGTAATTTGTGCTGCTTCTGTACTTTAATGCTACCGCAACCCTACTTTGGTGCATAGTGTGGATTTGATTACATCTACAAATCCGTAGTGGATGTAATCAAAATCAAAGTCATTAACCCTAGATTTTTGGTGGAGTAGCCCTAAAACCACATAATAAGATTCTCATGTTGATGTTTTGGTTTAAACATAAGCACATTTTTAAGGTGTTACAGCAAAACCAGCTGACGCAGTAAACTTGGAGTTTTTGGGGCCCCGAGGGAGGCCGATAATGAGACAGAACTGCCATTATATTTCACGTCATTCAGTAATCCACCGACTCCAGAGGTGTGGGTGGCAATTCAGAAGTCTTGATCCTGGTTTTAAAAGCAAGACCATGCCTGCCAAGTGTTCTGCTCCATAATGACATAACGACTTTGTTATTTAGAGTAGATTTCCAGATCCCCAGTTGCCATGACTTCCAGTAATAACAAGACCGTGTCTCGTGATGTTCTGCCATTCCAGCCGAGCTTTGGACCCGAGTGCGTCAGTTTTTCAGGCCCAACCCAGGTGTGGTGCACTACATTCTCACCCACTTCCACTGGCTCTGGGACATCATCAACCACACTTTCCTGCGGGACGTCCTCATGCGGCTGGTGTTAACAGGTCCAGAGTCAGCAAACTTATTGTAGAGAAATTCATTCTGGATGTTTTTTACACGTTCTGTGTATCTAATACATCTGTTTTTTTGTACCAACAGTGAGGTCAAACTTAATTCCCAGCCCTCCAACCTTCAACTCCAAGTATGACTACCTCAGCTGGGAATCCTACTATAATCTGAGCTACTACACTCGACTTCTGCCTCCGGTGCCAAAGGACTGTCCCACACCTTTGGGGGTGAAAGGTTAGCTTCCAAGGAGCCACATTTTGTAATTAGGGGAGTGTGATAGAAATTGAATACCAAATCGACACCCAACAAGCGGACTGAAACATGACTCAACATGAATCAAACTTTGCTAGTCATGGTTTAAAATCCCTTGTTATTTTTGTTATACTGCCCCCAAGAGGCCAGTGTCTGCTATTGCTCATTTAAATGTGCTTTGTCAAATGATGGTTGATGATTCTGTTGATTAAGAGTATAAATTTAAACATCTGACAACAAATGCTGGCATCAAATGTAAGCTCACATAGTTCCAAATTTAAATCCACATTTTTATGCAAAGAGTGTAGTTTAAGGATTGCTTTTATCCATATCTTGACCTTGGACTGCGCAGAAGTGCAGTTTAACATGTCAGCTGTGTCAGAGCTTCAGTATTATGGCTTGAGTCGGGTGTATCTGTGTTTTTCCCCCCCGGTATGGTGCGTGATGCTGTGGTGTTTCTCTTCAGGCAAGGCTGGGCTACCTGACCCTGAGGTGTTGGTTGAGAGGCTTCTGAAGAGAAGGACGTTCCGACCCGATCCCCAGCGCACCAGCCTCATGTTCGCCTTCTTCGCGCAGCACTTCACCCACCAGTTCTTTAAGACCTTCAATCGCATGGGCCTCGGCTTCACTAAGGCTGTCGGCCACGGGGTCAGTCCATCCTGATCTTTGGTGTGCAGCACATTAGCTTTATTAAGGAGTTAGTGTTATATACATAGCATAAGAGCAGAGGGAAACTTCTAGTCTTGATTCTGTCTTTTTGTTAAATTTCAGCAGTATAATTTACATTATGAAGCTGGAGGTTGGTGGAAGTTGGAGGGTAACTCCAGATGAAGTAGCAGCGGCTTTTTACAATTACACCTCTGATGCTTTTTTTCGTTCTCTCCTGCAACTCAAACAGGTGGACGCAGGACACATTTATGGAGACAGCCTGGATCGTCAGCTAAACCTCAGGCTTCTCAAAGATGGAAAGCTGAAATATCAGGTAAAGTCATTTGCAGACTTATATCTGACTGCTTTATTAGGGACGCCTGTTCAACTGCCCCTTAAGTGATCTAATCAGCCAATCACATAGCTGCAATCACTGCTTGCAGACATCCGACATCGTGATAATCGACTTCAGCCTGCTTTCATTTCAGCCCGTTGTGTGGCAGGGCTCATCAGCAGATGTCAGAGAAGTGGAGTAGCTTGCATCCAATCAGTGGTGCTGCTCGATAAAAACCCTCCGAGCTCAATTGCACTGTACTGATTGTACTGATTACACACACCACGGTTAGCTGAAGTTCTCTCCTTGTTTCCCTCATTTAAGATAAATATGTTTTTAAGTGGAATTTGTGTGCATCTCCTTTTGTGTTCAACCCGGTTTGTAACAACATGTTGAACTGCTGAAGTTCAAAGAGAGCATCAGGGTGGGGGCAAAAGGTGGTGTAAGTCATTTTGAACGTGGCGTGGTTGTTTGTTTTGGATGCCTGCAGTTCGTGTGGGCTCACCAAAATTGAGTAATAGAAGAGTGCTCAATTTCAGAGCAAGGCTTTGTGAAAACATGGACAGATCCTGGCTTGTATCGACGGCTGCTGCTGGTGTGAGGGATATTTTTCTTGGCAAACTTTGGGCCACTTAGAACCAACTGAGCATCATTTCAACACCACAGCCTACCTGAGTATTGTTGCTGTGTATGTTCATCCCTTTATCACCTCAGTGTACCCATCTTCTGTTGGTTCTATTGGTCCAACCTGGTACTAGCAGGGTGTAGTTAATGAAGCAGCCAGTGAGTGTACATGTTGATTTAGAAGCGCAACTGTCAGTTCTGCAGTTCTTTTTAAAATGAAATACTTGATCTTCATTAACATTGTGAATTACAGATGACAGTGACTTGTATCATCATTCTTTCTTTTTCTGTCCGGTCAGTTAATTGATGGAGAGATGTACCCTCCCAGTGTCGCTGATGCATCTGTTAGAATGAGCTACCCTCCCGGAGTCCCCGCTGAGGCTCAGATGGCTATCGGTCAGGAAGTCTATGGACTTCTCCCTGGTTTGGGAATGTACGCCACGCTGTGGCTGAGGGAGCACAACCGAGTCTGTGATATATTGAAAGCGGAGCATCCCACCTGGGACGATGAGCAGCTTTTCCAGACCACACGGCTCATTATTATCGGTGAGTTAGACACAGTTCAAAAGGAACAGTGAGCCTGGCATTGCAGACTTCAAGTGTTTAGTGCAAGTGGCTAGGACATGTGACAGTTCACTGCTTTTTCTAATAACAAGTTAACTAGTTTAAATAAAATTTAGCAAAACATGTTGGATTTTATACTAAATTTGGTTTAAAAATGACTTCTTTTTTTTTCTTTTTTGAAAGTTTGAGCCAGACTTGCTCCTTACCAGCATCTGCGAGGTGTAGTGGTTAATACGTTTGCCTTACACAGGAAAGAGCCTCAGTTTGATGTCGGGAACAGACTCAAACCCAGCCTCAAGTGGGTCATAAGATGGTGTACTTCTAGTACTGGTCTCAAGTCAAGATAAATGTGAAGGTTGCATCAGGAATAACATCTGGCATAAAATCTGTGCCTAATTGAAAAACATCTGCTGTGGTGATCATTTGGGGAAATAACAAGCAGTCTTTTGCCTTAAGCAACCACTGAATTCCGCACAGGTGTAGCCAGAGCCTGTTCTTTACACTAAACTATTGCATTTAATTATGTATTGTTTTTTTGGTAAACTTTGTTTGTTTAACTTGAGGTCGAGCCACTGTCTGCTTGGTGCATTTTTCTTTAATCCCTTTGCTTCTCGAAGGCGAGACCATACGAATCGTGATAGAAGATTACGTGCAGCACCTCAGCGGATACCTGCTTCAACTCAAGTTCGATCCCACCCTGCTGTTCGGCTCTCCCTTCCAGTACGGCAACCGTATCGCTCTGGAGTTCAGCCAGCTCTACCACTGGCACCCTTTGATGCCCGACAGCTTCTTAATAAATGGGGACGAGCTGTCATACGAACAGTTTCTCTTCAACACGTCTGTTCTGACGCACTACGGCGTGGAGGCCCTCGTGGATTCCTTCTCCAGGCAAATTGTTGGGCAGGTAGCAAACGGCACATGTTGTGTAATTGTAACACACAGTTATGGTGCATTTTTACAAGTTAGAGTTGTTTGGACGTCTGTGTTTTATAACTCGCTTTGTAACCATCAGCAACTGAAGTGTTGCACAATTCAGTGATCCATGTTTAAGGATTTCTGGCAGTCACACAAAGTTTTCCTGTTTTGCTTTATCATACTCTGCGAGTGATCGCACGCTGACAGCTTGTTTTCGTACTGATAAGCTGAGGCTTGTGCAGACTTCTGCAGTAAGCCACTTTGTACCTAACTTCTCACAGGATGTCTTTTGACTGAGGTCACTCCATATTGGTTACTTACTTCTCCCACCGTTGACCCACAGATTGGCGGTGGGCACAACATCAATGCGATGGTCACCAAAGTAGCCGTTGGGACCATCAAGGAGTCCCGTGAACTTCGCCTCCAGTCTTTCAACCAGTACAGGAAGCGCTTTAACCTCACGCCATACACGTCATTCAGGGAATTCACCGGTAAGGCAAATGATTCTGTGTCTAGCTCATATGGCACAAATTTTAGAAGTCCACGCAAACAGCTGGACGGACACTCCTGGAATTAATGGCATCTGCTCTCTTTTTGGAGCAATTTTTAAAGCACTGGTTTTGTCAAAGTTATTTTCTTCCCACTGCTGTCCTCTGAAGGGTAGCGAGGGGATGCATTTGCATCAGAATCTCTATTTACATGTCATGAACTCCACTGAGTGTCCACCTTAAACAGTCATGTGCCGATTTACATCATGCAGCTCCCTGACATAGAGAGATTTTCAAAGAGCTTACAACTCCAGTGACTCCGTGATGAAGATGGAGAAAGACTGTGATAGTTCATAAAGCCTGAAAATCCACGAAAGAGGTGTTTTAAGCCATAGTCAGTGAATTCAGTAGCTGCTGATTGGACCCCTTGAAGAAGCAGCAGTAGGCCTACAAAATAAAATCAAAGCCGGGGGAAGGCTTCATCACCTGGTCATGAAATTTCACAGCAGTGTGTCTCACTCTATTGGAGGAGCTCTGTAGAAAACCTCCCTGTCAAAACTAATGTGCTGAACTGATCTGCCAGCCTTACAGCAGTATTGGTTTAAAACCTGCAAATATTATCTGTAAAAATCTGTACTGTAATGATGTCGATGACCTGCTTCATAAACATCCTATTTGACATATTTGGTCACTTTTTGCAGATAATGAGGAGATAGCACGAGACCTCGAAGAGCTCTACGATGACATTGACGCACTGGAATTTTACCCCGGCTTGTTGTTGGAGAAAACACGAGCGTGGGCCATATTTGGAGAAAGCATGGTGGAGATGGGTGCCCCCTTCTCCCTTAAAGGCCTCCTGGGAAACCCTATATGCTCGCCGGAATACTGGAAGCCCAGCACCTTTGGAGGAAAGGTGGGCTTTGAAATAGTAAACTCTGCCACACTCAAGAAGCTGGTGTGTCAAAACACCAGAACGTGTCCTTACGTGTCATTTAGAGTACCAGCAGAAGAGAAGCAAGAACACGGGCGAGAAGGTGACAGAGCGCAGACTGATGAGCTATAACCTTTGCAGACATCAGAAGGTTGTTTTGTTTTTGTAAGATCATTATATGAAGGTAAAAGAGGCGGCTGCTAAATAAAACAATTTTAAAAAATTTGTGTTACAGATGTTTGCTTGGAAAACATCAGTAATGCTTGCTTGAACATCACTGGAGAGTCACACAGGAATCAAGAGCTCAGAATGAAATCAAATATGCCTTTTCCTTTATTTTGCTCACTGTCTCATACACTTGAACACAAATACATGAGGAATAAACATGTTTTTTTGTCAATAAAACTTGTGTCCGAAGACTGAAATGATCACAATACCTGTTCGCACTGTCCATCAGTAAACGTTTGTACTGTCTGCAGAATTATTTTGAAAGATCTCATTGCAGCTCAGCATAAAGACTGAAATAAAACTGCCCATTCATTCAAACGTACTCAGGCTTCAACATTATTTACGACCCAATGATCATTATCTCTCATGACTGTTTGTACCCCACCCACATTACTCACCCACTGCATCTCATAAAACCAGTGTATTCTTTGGCTTAAAGTTGAACACCAATGATAGCTGATGAGAGAGACCTGCCCAGTGCTATGTAACTGCAAGTTTTCTTTTTTTCTTTCTTTCTTTTCTTTTTTTTTAATAACCAGGGTGCACAGCGTGGTTTAAAATACACATATAACTAAATTGCCCTTGCTTCATAGTTTAAAACATGTGTTCTTGCTACATGCACTTCTGCATACATACATATGGGATTATATATGTCCGGAAAAACCACATATACAGTCTGTATGTACCTGCTATTAGTCTTTTCAGATGATTTGCATTGTGTAATCGTTTATATAAACATGGGAATGCAAACCCGTATCTTTTCACTGATTTCAGACAGCTTTTGTGAAAAATATTTAAAAGGAAGAAGGAATGATAAAGTCAAAATATTTAGCTTGGCACTGATTGTAGAAGCCATAGCAGCACTCTTTATGCCCTCTAGTGGTGAAATAGGGAGTTGCATAGTTTATCTTCCAGCAACTTCCCGCACCTCATGTGTTGTCTTTAGGCGCCCTCGGTAAAGTCCAAACTCACAATAAAGTCAAAACTAAATATTACAGTGTCACCACAGTGGGTTGACATATTAGTTTGGATGGAAACAGTATCATAACTAACTATTTAGAAAGCAGTTCGGATCTTCTACTGCTTGATTACGTCATTTTTAAGCTTATAAGTAAATTAAATACTCGCGTGCTGCAATTGTTTGCAAAGCTATAGAAAGTAAAATTGTTTCGTTACAATTATCGGAGAGGTGAGTTTCAGTGTGTCTACATAACAGACAGGATGCAGTTTAAACTGGCTGCAGTTTCGACTTCATTCCGATTCTCTTTACCCACGAATCATTATTAAGACACGTCAGTGAACCCTGAAGGCATCACGTTTGTGTGGAAGAGCGGCTTGAGGCGGCTGAACTAGTGGATTAAGCTCGGGCAGCCAGCGAGTCGGTTATTAAATTGAGGTAAGAAGCCGGGTGGTTACAAGTAGTGGATGTATTGTGTCGTTTTAATGCAATATATGATGTAGGAGTCGGCTTCGTTTTAACACAATCTCGGGTAATGGCTGCCGCGGACTCCCAGGAAGTCAGCATAGGAGAAGTAGCTAACCCACGTAGCTAATGCTAACCACCTTACTTTCTACAAACACCCAGCCCACCAGCTGTTCGGCCCGCGTCCTTCTTACATAAACAAGCTAATTGGATTGTCGCCATTTTCTTTTCAGTACGGCACATGTACTGAAACAACAGCAATAGTGAATGTAAATGGTTGAGCTATCTGTCTCAACATCGGCAGAGGCTCTCAGATCAACTCTCGTTAGCTGTTATCTTCGCTGTCAGCTGCTGTGCTGGGACAATAATAAAGCAGCACAGTCCCGATTCATGCCTCATATTGTGTATGCTGTCATAAGTAAGAGGGCAGTGTGAGGAATGTCTCTCTCCCCGTCTGCCCATCTGTACACACCGGCTCTCTTACTTACGGATCGGTGCATCACAAAAGGCCTCTTAGCTTAAGTTTAATAAACTGGCACACTTACTCTAAGCTATGTATAGTGTGTGGCCCACTTTATGTACATAAGCCTTTTCTAGCTGTGTTTATCTGTCTGGATTATACAGCACTATACTGGACTATTAAGCAATGAACGCGATATATCCGATTTATCCAGATTTTTATCAGTGAGGTTAGAAGTCTTTAATATCTCGGAGTCGTTGTATTGTGTGCTTATTATTCATTATTAAACTAGTTCATACTGCTTCCCACAGGCGAGCCGTCATCATGACTACTCTGGATGACAAGATCCTGGGAGAGAAGCTGCAGTATTACTACAGCAGCAGTGAGGATGAAGGCAGCGACAATGATGATGAGGATGGGGAGAACAAGACCATTAGGGATGCTGAAGTCACGGAACCCGAGATAGACTACAGCGCAGATGGAAGTGCTGTGAACACAGGTTGTACAAACAGATGTAGTGCATTCACAGGAAAGAAAAAAAAATTGATCCCTTGTCACAAGGCAGCAGCCCAAATGACATCTAAATAAATTATCTGGTTATTTTTGACAAATAAAAATGTCAGAAACTTTTTTTTAAAAAAATCCTTGGAGCTTCCCTCATTTTTAAGCCATCCTTGTGTTTGACTTTAATCGATCTTTCATCTGTGTCATAAGAATATAGAGTGTGTTATGGTAACAGTGGCTGTTCTGTGTCAGGGCCCAAGGGTGTGATCAATGACTGGAGGAAGTACAAGCAGCTTGAGGTGGAGCAGAAACAAGAGCAGAAGAAGGAGATGGAAAGACTGATCAAGAAGCTGTCGATGACATGCCGCTCTAACCTTGACCAGGAAAAGGACCAAGAGAAACAGAAGGCACTTCAGGAAAAAATCCAAGGCAAAGTAAGTAAATCAGACTAACAGAAGACACATGAAAGACCTCTGAAAACCCTCGTTTAGCTCAGACCTATTGTTGCTGATCAGTGGCATCCCTCCTGGGGTGAATGTAGGCAAAGAGCTGATTATCAAGGACAGCGTGAACATGGTAAAACAAAAAAACTTCTATTTTCTAGACTCTGCACCATTGATTGTATTTGTGGATGGAACAAACAACATACATCATATACTCAATAGGCTCAAGATGCTTTTTCTTTTTTTCTTTAATGAATAAAACTCGGTCTAGTTTATTCCAGTTTTTGTCCATAGTCCACTCTCTCCTGGCTGTAGATTCATATTCAAAGAATACAAAGAAGTGTGAATTGTGTTGCACACACTCGTCTGATTTTGTGTGTTCATTCCTGTCTGCTTCACAGATGACCATGCAGGAGTACAACATGCTTCAGGAAGAAGAGGATGATGAAGAATTCCTCCAGCATTACCGCATGCAGCGCATCGAAGAGATGCGGCGCCAGCTGTGCCGCGGCAAGCGTTTTGAGCAGGTCTACGAGCTAAACAGTGGGGAGGAGTTCTTAGAGGCTTTAGACAAAGAGGACAAAAGCACCCTGGTCATGATCCACATCTACGAGCCGGACGTCCCGGGCTGCGAGGCCATGAGCGGCAGCCTGATGTGTCTAGCTCAGGAATACCCGCTGGTCAAGTTCTGCAGCGTGCGCAGCTCAGCCATCAGCACCAGCGCACTGTTCAGAGACAGCGCTCTGCCTGCTCTGCTCGTTTACAAAGCCGGGGACCTGATCGGCAACTTTGTGCGGCTCACAGATCAGCTCGGGGAAGACTTCTTTGCCGTAGACCTGGAGGCCCTGCTGCGGGAGTACGGCTTGCTGCCCGAAAAGCCTCCCGTCATCCCAAAGATGGTTCGCAACGGAGCCATCATACAGAGCACTGTGAGCGACGAGGACTCTGACCTTGATATAGACTAGAGCCATAGCTTCTAACATGTATGATATGCTTGGGAAAACTGTGTACACAGATGTGGCCCCTCTGTAGCAACAGAGCGAGCCTTGACTGACACCTCACCACTCACGCAGCCACACACAACCAGCATTAAAGCAGAACCAAAAGTGAGTGCAGACACCACAACTTAGTGCATTTCATCCTATCATTCCATAGTAAATATGAGTTATTTGATGAGTGTAAATATCATTATCAGAGGGTTTCAGAATACTGTAGATGTTTTACGTTTTGTTTGAGCTGACAACTTTACCTATTTATTGTGTTAAACCACATTGCCGTGTATTCATGTGCTTCACTGTGTAGAATAGAAAACCTTTGGGCCAAACTAACTATTAGTTAATTTTCTAACTTTTATATGTGCTCCACCATATCAAATAGTCAGGACAATAAAGTGTAAAGTGTTTGGACTTGGTATTTTGTTGTCTTTTTATTTGCTGGAATCTGTGTAAAGTTTAAACTGCATCATCAACATTATTCAGTTTAATTCAGTTGTACTTTTGTAGTGCCAAAATCTGCCTTTATATTGTAAGTTAAAGACCCTGCAATGTTAGAAGGACAAGCCCCAACAAGCAGTTATGAGCGATCACTTGGTGACAGTGGGAAGGAAAAACTCCCTTTCAACAGGAAGAAACCTCCAGGCTCAGGTTGAATCAGCCATCTGCTGCAAGTGGGTGAGGGGAGGGAGACGGGATGAAAGAAACACTGTGGAAGAGGGCCAGAGGTTAGTAAAAACTAACGATTAGAGGTGAGTGAAGAAGAAACACTCATTGCATCATGGGAGGTCTTTAAGATAAGATGGGACCTGATTATTCAGGATGTTTTATGTGAGGAATTTAAATTCGATGTGCTTTCTTATATAAAAAGAAGGGGTGGCACTAAAAGTGTCCTGAACTAAATGAATTCTAAAAGTCCTCTATCAAGCTTGTGATGGAGCAGAACTTGCAAAGAGGTAAACAAACTATTTTATTTTTTAAAAACAGGTAATCAGGTGATTGCAATAATAATTACCAATGTGCTGGTGATATTTACATATTGCGTAAAAGAAAAGTGCCTGGAGGCGTTTCAAGATGACTGCCAAGTGGTTCAACTGAAGAACGACTTTGGCTGCTTTAACATTTTATTGTTTTTAAAACAGGAACTGGTGAACAACGTAAAGCGTTGGGGTAGAAGTGTTTAAGGTGAAAACACCTGAGTGATAACTAGTGTTGTTGAAACTGGAGGGCCAAGAGTGCCAAAATGAATTAAATAAGTAAATAAATAATAAATTACACATTTCAGTAATTAACTATTTCAAATTGGAAATAATCTATTACATCTTTTCAAATAAATTCATTGATATTTCAGTAATTATTTCTATTTCATTACTTAGTTTTTTTTAAATTGGAAAGAATTATTGTTTCATTTTATAGCAGGTAAAGTGGCTTTAGCTGTACTCAGGCAAACACAAAAATTAGCAGTTAGCTTTATTTTTCAGTAAAGTTCACAGCATTTCCATTTAGAGTTACAAAAACCAACTTTCTGAGTTCAGCTTAGTTATAAACATTTATTGTATTTCATTAATACAATAAATGGCTAAAAAGTAAGGCAACTCCCTGTGTTTAACCTGCTCTCAGTCTGCTTTCTACACCCACATGAACTTTTCGCTCCAGTGAATCCTCCCCAGAGGTGATTTGTACACAGGATTGACAGGTCAACTCTTCAAATCTTGTCGGCTCAATAATTCCTCTGAACAGGAAGAGCGGTGGCATCGACACTCGCTGTTCAACCATATTAAATTGCACAATACAGCCTGCAGCGGCCATGAGGAGTTGACTCGACTTTTCTGACATCAGACCGCTGCAGCCTACAGGCATCTCATCATTATCAGCAGCAGCTGCAGCAGCATCAGCAGGCGTATGAGGTGTGCTCCGTGACCGTGGAGAGGAGCTGCTGAGCCATGCAGGCCATGCCCACAAAAGGTGTTTTCCAGCAGGAGGTGGGTTTCTGCACTGATACCTGCCAGGAAAGGAGAAATTCTGTCACACTTTGTCAGCTGGGGTGTGCATTAGGCAGCTGGTTTATCCCAAAGTGCAACTCATTAACCCTCTGCTGTCCACACAGCCATGAAATCAATGCAAACTAATGCAGTGAGCACAGCTCTGTGAAGTCACGGGAGTAGTTTCAGCCAGCTGCAGACATACACACCATGTTCTGACCATTCGTCCCACAGATGCTGGACATCTTCATCATGATGTTCATGGTGATGATCTGGGTCTGTATCAAAAACAGAGAATTGCTCTGTTAATATCTTTTATTCTGCGAACAGCACAGACTATATGAAAAAAAAAAGCAAAACATCCTGCATCCTAATCGAGCCCTGAAGTGCTAATGTGTATGCAGAGAGTGCACGAGTTAACACAAAGAGCCGGGAGAGGATTAAAACATACAGAACATGAGGAGTAAATGAAAGGGGAAAAGCCGTTTTGACCTTGGACGCCAACATTTCATCCCCATACACTGTCTCAAAATCAGCTTCTGTGCAATTGTCTCTCATTTCAGCTCAAAGATGTTGTTTTTGTGTACAAGAATATGTGCAGTGAAAAATGGAGTAGGAGACATTAAAGATATAAAAAAAGACTTTCGTAACAAAGAAAAGGATCAGAATTAAACACACAAACGTGAAGATTTTATTTCCCATTTGAATTATTTTCTTGCACTATGGATTTTTCATTTAAAGAACATAAATTCCTCAAAGGAACGTTTTATTATTTCATCTTAACCATCATCGTTTTGAGTTATTTTTATTAAAAACCAAAACCAAGCTCAGCCTGCCCACCTGTATTTACAGATAACATAAAGAGGACTCTGTACCATTTGAGTGAAGCCACAGCATCCGTTTGAGCTCTCTGAGGGCCTTGGTGAGGTTCTCCAGCTGGTCATGGAGGTGGATGTTCTCCTCTATCAGCGCATGGATCGTATCCTGCAGTTCAAAACCCTGACTTTCCAGCACCAGCAGCGTCAGGGTTACCAGCGAAAGCCTTAGTGTCCTCATAGCGACTGCAGCACAAAGCTTCTGTCACATCTTCACAGTAACCCAGCGATCCTTGTCACAGGTGAAGACAGGAATAAATGGTCGGTGCAGATATTGTCAGCTTAAACACGGCAGGGGTGGGAGTGACAATGGTTCTTTCTTTCCAAAGCCATGGGTGGAAAGCTGCCAGTGGGCTGCTTTTAAATCAATCCAATGTTTCCGTATCACTAAGTGCAGTAGCAGAAGCAGATTGCTTCAGTGTGATCGTCCTCAAATACAAATACGATCTATGATAACAACGGATCATCAGGGGAGGGAGTTCGGGAGGAGGTACTCCCTATTCATTAACATACAAAACACTGGAAACAAATTTCAATCTAAAAATCACAATTGTAGCTTTTAAGTAAACTCTCAGTAGCAGCAGCATCTAAAGCTAAAGCCTGTCATGTATGGGCAGAAACTTGGATAATCAGTCTTACTCGCCCATTTTCCACTTACTGCCACATTTGTAGTTGTGACAAAACTAATGGCCGTCACAAGGAAACTGCACACCTGTCAAAAGTAACATGTAACTTTTTTTTCTGCTTCCATACATCTACACAGCTCATCAGGACTGTTTTCGGACTCGTGGAAGTGAATTATCACTTGAGAAAAAACAAATTATTGTGGGGAAGAAAAACATCCATTTATGTGCATCAATTCCTCAGACACAAACACTGCTTTAAAAATATAACCACATCGGATACCTGCGCAGATCACTGATCTAAAGAAGCTCATGCTCAAAATTGAAGACTCAGGACACTGTAGTGTTTTTTCCAAACAAAAACCCTTTTATTTATTTATCATGTGAATGAGTTTATGCGGTCTTGGCAGCCCTGGTGCGCTTCTTTTTGACCACAACAGGCTTCTGGCTCTTCAGGATAGCGCTGGCACGACGCAGGGCAGCCTGGGGAAACAAATGAGACGTAAATGTTGTTCTTAAACTTTGACACAAACAAAAATGCCAGCTATTTAAAGTTTCAGCCTCCCCAAAACCACAGATTAAGCTCACCATACGCAGGTCCTTCCTGTATTTGTTCTTGCGAATGATGTGCCTCAAGCTGTTGAGGGTGGCACGGGAATTCTTGTTGATGGTGACCTTGACGTAGGAGTTGGCAGGTTTGTTCTGGCCTGTGCATCAAGAGAACAAAATGAGCATCCAATGTATCCAATGATCCAAAAATATGGATTTTCCAAGAAGAAAACCACATTTCTGTATACTGTGATATACACAATATGCAGAATCTAATACTTCTGCAGTTGTCATCCTTGTCATATCTCACTGTACAACACAAAATAATGTATCTAGTTATAAATTTTAACAACTTCCTCCCCCCCCCTCCCATTAATGGAAATTCATTAGGCATCCATAGATGACATAAACGTTGCTGCTACCTGATGCATAAGGAGCATTTGAAATATTTGTGTTCAAATACTCCTTAAAGTTACTGAAGAGAGGATCGTTTGTCCAGTCTGAGTCTGGACAATACTATTACTCAAACGTTAATGAACCAGCATTACTCATTTACCTGCACGCTTCTTCAGCACTACGACGACACCCTTGCCGTCGGCTGCAGGCTGCACACCTACAGTCTTCTTGTGCACCAACCCATTGAAGCGGAAAGAGTTCCTGGCCTTCAGGTTGTTGGGCTCCTGTCACAAAACAAAGACATTCAGATCACTGGCATGCATTTATTTAATTATCTTGCCTGATCCTGCTGTTAGGCTAGGGAGGTAATGCGGTATATTTTAATAAACATTACCAGGACATTTAAAAATCTCAACAATTTGATCTTCAGCAATATAAATATTTACGGATGCTAGCCAACTAGCATTTCCAGTGCCACCTTCAACTAATCTCACATCTTTAGCCAGAATTATGTCACAAACACAGATACAGTCCAAGCCTATGTGGCATATCCTGTCAGCTCCGCTAATATGCAATTCTCAAACACTAACAGCAGATTGTCTTGCAATGTTTTGTTAGTATGTTAAGGTAATGTACAAAGCCTGGGATCCGTGTTTTAAGTCTAAGTTATTTGTGTCCCTACCATACCACACTGTACATCACTGCTCAAACCCAGTTTCAGTACTAAAGCAAACTTTCTGGGTGCGTAATCGCACGTTTGGTCAGGTTCTTCAGAGCAGGTTTTGTACTCACAGTGCTGTAGGTCTGTCCGTTCCTCTTGATGAGGAAGCTGGAGCAGTTCCTGATGACCATCCACTGCAAATGGGACGACATGGTGAACCTGTGTAAAAGAGGGAAATTTTTTTCTTGAAAATCTGGAAGACGAAAAACCCTGACAGGCGTCTAACATGTTTGCCTGCATTTTCTGACATTAGCTAAACGTGTTAGCTTAGCGTCACAACTTGAACGGACTAACACGGGAAACGATGAGACGGCAAACATCTAATATAGCGAACCGTAGACTTTACTATTCTGTTAGGACTGTACAGAAAACACAGAGAGCTGCGGTTGCTAGCATTAGCGCCACTGTTCAGGCCGGGGAACCGAAGGAGCACGATGAGGCCTAACCAGAGCGAGGTGCTTACAAGATTAATCTTTCCATTTCTACATACAACAGGGACATTTATTGTCGCACAAGGTGTATAACAACAAACATAAGAATAATACCTACATTTATTAACACAAAAACAACTAGGGAAAGAAAACAAATGTACTTTAATCACCAGCTTTTAGCCACCGAAGCGACCACGTTACCTTTTAGCGGAGGAAAGGACCGGAGAGAGCGGAAACCGCTTTACGGAACCTCTCGCTGAGATTCTTACGCACACCCATCTACCTTTTTAAATTGCATTTTGGGACAAAAGCCATATTTTATTGAATTATATGACATATAGCTAATAATTAATATATATATGTACATTTTATTAACGCATTTGATGCTGTATTGAATACTGAATGTAATTTTGTTTAGTACTAGTTATTTATAGAAAGAGCGGAGGAATACGTTCAGCGTAGTAAGTATGTCCACGTCATTAATGTGCGCCTGGTGTTTACAGGCACCCGCCTGAAATTTTACACATAATAATCAGCTGTTTTAACGCCAAACCGATTAGTGTTATGTTAGCTCCAAACTCGAGCCAACGAGGAGCAAAGGCAGGGCGAATAAGAGAGCGATTGTAGACAAAATCGCAACTTCTGGACGCCGATTTTGATTTATTTCGTGGATGTTTTCGTTATGCTGCTGTGATTGAAAGATGTGAACAAGAAATGTATCTGAGGTCAAAACCTGATAAGTTAAAGGTCACGGCCTGCTCTAGCATGGCAGGTAAAGTCAGGGTCTTGTGATGAAGAGTCAAACATGGAAGAAGAAGAAGATCTGGAGACACTTGGGGAGCAGCTGTACTCTCTGATTTCCTCCAAACACAAAGAGGATGCTGGAAAACTCACAGGTTAGGGGACCTGCGTACCTCAGTTTTTGTTTAATGACATTATATATATATATATATATGTTTTTGTCGTTTTGTTTTAATACTTGCAAGTGAAGCTGTAACTTGGCCCTGAAGTCTAGCTTGATCTGTGTTACAGGCATGTTACTGGAGCTGCCAGGTCCTGTGTTGACTCAGATGTTGCAGGATGATGCCATGCTGACCGCAGCTGTGGAGAAAGCCCTGAGAGCCCTGCAGGTGGCACAGGAACCCAGGTACAGAAATGGCCAGTAGTTTTAGAGTGTTATTTTTAAAAAGAAAATAATTTGTAAGTTACACTATATGGACAAAAGTACTGAGTACTGCCATTCAGTCACCTTTAGAAACTTTTGTGAAAGAATGGGTCATTCTAAAGGGATCACTGAAGTTGATTGTGGTGCTGTAATAGTATGTCGCTATTGCAAAAGGTCAGTTTGTAATATTTTTCCCTCTCTAGATCGACTGTAAATAGTGTTATTGCAAAGCGGAGCAAAGCCACAACATTGAGCGGTAATGCAAACAGGGCATAAAAAGTGCCAATGCTCTGCAGAACCCCAAACCTCCTTTCACATTAACATCAGCATAAAACCTGTGCAACAGGAGCTTTCTGGTATGAGTTTCCATGACTGAGCTGCTCCTGTAGGTGTAATGTGGCTTCTGGTCAGCCCAGTTTTTTGTCCATTTTGTGTATGTGTCAGATTTTTAAGCATGACATTGTTATGAGTCAAAGGTCCAAATGGGAGTAAAATGATCCCAGGTGAGGAATAAGAGGAGATGACAAGGCTGGACTTTTCAAGGGGGACAAAGGCCAGAATAACACAAAAAAACTTAAATAGAAAATTACCAGCATCCACAGAAAAGAGACACCACAAGCAAAAATGGCAGTTCACCTCTATAGGCCTTGGCTTAGGTTAATGGTAAACCCCAAACCAGGGGTGGGCAACTCCAGGCCTCAAGGACCGGTGTCCCTGCAGGTTTTAGGTTTTTTGAACCTAACACAGCTGATTTAATTGGCTAAATTAGCTCCTCAACATGTCCTGAAGTTCTTCAGAGGCCTGGTAACGAACTAATCATGTGATTCAGGTGTGTTGACCCAAGGTGAGATCTAAAACCTGCAGGACACCGGCCCTCGAGGCCTGGAATTGCTCACCCCTGCCCTAAACACCTGGTGAATTAAATCTGTATCATAAGACCTGACAAAGACAGTTTCAAAACAAGATGTGCCGGCACTCCTAAGAGGCATTGGGACCTTTCTTTCTTTTACATAGGCCACAGGAGAGCTTTACCTTTGGAGTAAATAACAGTAACACACATGGGATTTATCTGAATGTCAAAACATTTCAGCGAGTGTATTCTCATGTCTTTCTTTACAGTCAGGTATGTAAGGATGAGGATGATGTGTCAGTGTCTTCTGACTCTCTGGGGGAGCAGCTATTTGAGCTGGTGGATGTTTACAACACAGGCCACTCACAGAAAATCACAGGCAAGTAAAATGTCTCAATAAACAACCCATAATATGTGTGTGAGATTTCACCTTGAAACAAAGCTCCAAATGAGTAAATTTTAATGCAGGCTTGGTCAAACAGTTGTATGCTAACCTTTTTGGTGACTTCTAATATAAATTAAACTACATGTTCAGCTTATTTCAAATAAACCCTTTAAAATCGTTGCCTCTTTAGTTCTGCTTTCTGTCTCACACACTCTGTTTCATGTTTTATATTTTTAAGTAAATTTCAATGATTCTTTTACTAAAGAAGGGAATGAGTGGACACTTTTATTCTTGCTAATCTTCATAAGAAGATAGTAATTCATTTTCCCCCTCATTTTAAACGTATGATCAAATTATGTTGTTAGATCCTGAAAAACATTCTCAGCTGTATATTTTTGTGCCAATAAATAAACCCATGTTAATCTGAAAGAGCTGGTATTTCAACATAGTTTTGTTCTATTTTAGTGGATGGATATTTAAATTTACTGCATCAACATTTAA